>NC_046284.1:119261368-120461368 GCF_004115265.2 Rhinolophus ferrumequinum | reverse complement strand
ATCATCACCATCATCATCACCATCATCACCATCATCACCATCACCATCACCATAATCACCATCATCACCATCATCACCACCATCATCACCATCATCATCACCATTACCATCGCCACCATACCGTCATCACCACCATCACCATCATCACCACCATCACCATCATCACCACCATCACCATCATCATCATCACCACCATCATCACCATTACCATCGCCACCATACCGTCATCACCATCATCACCATCATCACCACCATCACCATCACCACCATCACCATCATCACCACCATCATCACCATCATCACCATCACCATCATCACCACCATCATCACCATTACCATCGCCACCATACCGTCATCACCATTATCACCATCATCACCACCATCACCATCACCACCATCACCATCATCACCACCATCATCACCATCATCATCATCACCATCATCACCACCATCATCACCACCATCACCATAATCACCATCACCACCATCACCATCATCATTATCACCACCATCACCACCATCACCATCACCATCATCATCATCACCACCATCATCACCACCATCATCACCATCATCATCATCACCGTCATCACCACCATCACCACCATCACCACCATCACCATCATCCCATCATCACCACCATCATCACCATTACTATCGCCACCATACCGTCATCATCACCATAGCAGTAGCAGTTGATCACTAGTAACAGGTATTGAAGATCTACCATGTCTCTCACCTACTACCAGGCGTTTTACCTGCTCATTTCACTTATTCCTTCCCCGTTCCCACAACCATTATTTTTACATTTTACAAATGAGACAGGGGAAGCTCAGGGGTATCATAATTTATCCAAAATCACAAACAAGTAAGAGTATAGGCCACTATTAGAGCCAATGTTTCTAAGGGCTGCCTACATTTCAGAGTAAAATAAGAAAAGGGCTAAGCTGGTGGCTCTCAACTTGCTTCCCTATTAGGATCACCTGAGAGATTCTACACTCCTGAAATATCGTATATGGAAATATATTTTATATATATATATGTGTGTATATATATATATATATATATATATATATACACATTTATATACATGTATCTATGTAAATCACATATATATACATCAAAAGGGCTGGTGTATTCTAGGAATATTGATAAGAACAAGAAACATTGAAATATAGCCTATGCCATTGAGCTTCAAGGATAAAAATATAAATTTTCAGGCATCCAGGTAGAAAAGACAAGTTGGTCATGACTGAGATCAACTCAATTAATAGTTTCCCCCAAATTAATTTTTCTCTACAAAATTTAGTGTGTGAAGCCAATAGAGCAATGGCTATATAATAATAAGAAAAATAAAGTACATATATAAATATATAAAATCAGCTAAGTTGTTCTTCAAAAATATATGTGACAGAAATATTGTCAAAGACACAAAGACTCAGAGAAAACACATATCTATAAATATAATATATATATATATATAGTATCATACATATAAAGTAAATATATATTACATCAGCTAAGTTGTTATTCAAATATATATATGACATAAACATTCTCAAAGACCTAAATACTCAGAGAATCAAAGCACCTGTGAGCCTTTCTTGCAAAACCACACTAGGGCAAAATATCCATTCCATAGATAAACAGAAAACAGCAAAAGATGGGCTAGTACAGTATTAAGTGTGCAAAGAAAATAAAGCATATACTTATATATTATGTGAGAAAAAACAGTTTGTGTAGTTCAATTTGGACTTTCGGTATAACAGTAGACAAAGTTTGCCATGAACAATCTCAAAGAAAATGGCAACTAGGGACTCCTTTTTGAAAGCAAACTGAGACTTGATCAAATTGAGAAAGCCAAGTAATAAAGAAATGGACATAAAAGAATTATTATTCATTTTATCATCCACATAAATATAAAACTAATGTTGAATAAAGGCTAATGAATTATGGCTAAGGAAGAGAATTTGATGTAATAAAACTAAAAATTAAAAATATCTATTATGTTAGAAAAGTTGGTAGGTAGAAGGACTGGTGACAGAAACATGATCTTGAGTTCATTAGAACTTAATATTAGAACATCAGTAAATAATAAAGCAAATATGGAACTTAATCATTACTTCAACCTCGTAATATTTTTCATAATCTTTTTCTCCTAAAATTTGGGTGTTCCTTTTTTTCTGTTACATTCAACTAATATTGAAATGTAAGCATTTCTAAAAGGTAGCTTGCACAGAGAGATAGATGCCTGTTGAGCTGTCTGCCTCACGGTAATGGATCAGGGTCCCCAGGTTTGGTGATTCGCCAGAGGTCTCACAGGACTGAGCGTATCGTCATACTCATGACGATGATTTTCTACTACAGCAAAGAGATGCAAAGTGAGATCAGCAGAAGGAAACAGGTGTATGGGGAGACGTCCAGGGGAAGCCGGGGCCAGCTTCCAAGAGCCCTGTCCTCGTGGAGCCACACCAAAATGCTTATTCCCAGCCATGAGTTGTGACAACCTGTGCGGCATGCGGTCACCCAGAGAAGTTCCGTGAAGATGCAATGCTCAGCGTTCTTATTGGGGGCTGGCCACGTAAGCACCTCGTGCTTCAAGTGAACCAAAATACCAGACTCCCAGGAGGAAAACACGGTTCTTCATAAAACATACTGTTTGTTCTCACAGCTTAGGAACCGTGAGACCCTATTCTCAGTTACAGAATGGTGGAACCCTCTCGAAATCGGAATTTTCAGACGCCAGCCAGGGCCCACGCTTTTTAGTGGAATTTCCCAGGAGGTAAGTGTTAGATTTGCTATGAGAGCAGTCGTATGTCCAGCTACTCTGGATGGCAGAATTTGGCGTAACCGTTTGCTTTTACTCTCCTGTGTAGTTTGCTATATTAATTTTTTAAATATGCATGTATAGTTCCCATAAAACATAACTGCATTATACCACACAAACAAAACTGCTCAGTTATCTCTTTCAAAAAAGACATCTAAATGCTAGGTATGCATGAAAGAGGAAAAAGCCTTCTCAGTTGAAAGGCTTCTAATTTATGCTTGGAAATGCAATTATAATTTGCTTGGAAATTCAATTCTACATTCTAATTTATCAGCTGTGATTACAATTAATTTGGTTCCCAGGCAAATTGTAGACCTTAGCCATGAATAATATAAAAGCGGGAGAAAACCAGAAGCGTGCATATTAGGGAAGTCACTTTCCTGTGACTACATGTCCCGTTTGTTAAATTAGAATCATCTTTACTTAGGTTTATCTCAGCTTACACTTCCTTGGCCTGTTTGTCTGTTCATTTTGAAGGGCAATGTGTCACCTTGTATGAGGGGTATCAATTGTCAGACTCCACTGGGAGCAAAACTCACTTTCAAAACACATGTCCCTTGGTGTATTTTCAATTGTGATCGGCTAATCGCATATTTTCTCTCTGTAGAACATCAGAGAAGAAATCACAAAGACGTCATACACTTAGTAGACAACTCCAAGTGAGTGCTCCACCATCAAAGAGGGACCCCACATCTGGCCCCGGAGAGGCTAGTGGGTCTGGCAGCTCAACGTCCCCTGTCGCAAATGCACTCTGTGCTCACGGCTACTGATCCAAGCGTGCGTCTGTCTTAGCCGGATTTCTGGGTGATCTGTGCACTCAAGCCTGAGTAGCCCCGCTTCCGGTTGTCCTGGGAACTGCAGCTGGCCTCTGCAAAAGACTGAGCCTCTCCAGCTCGCTTTGAAACTGAGTCATCCCTAGAAATCTGCGTTTTTCTACCCAACGTACCTCCAACCTCGCACTCCTGACCGTGTTCTTTTCCCCTCAGCATGTAAATGGATTCAAGTCTTCCCAAGGCCAAAGCTCACAAAAATCACGTCCTCAGAATGAAAACCCCTGAACACAACCCCTACTCACTGCTCTTTCCTTCACAGGTAAGCTTAGAGAAGAGACTCAAACTCGCAGAAAGAGCTGTGTGTGTTTCGTCTACACTTCCTCCCTCTCATTGTGTGGAGTCAGTCCTACCCCTCCACAGAAACCCCGTGACACTGGTTTGCTGTCACCTCCTAACTACAAATTCAGGGGGACCTTTTAAGTCCATATCTTACTAACCTATCAGAATTCAAAGTGCAGACCTTGCCCCTACCTTCATAATAAAAATAGCTTAAGACTGATCTAATATTTGTTACCTTTGGACATTGGTTAAGTGCTTCATAGGCCTTTTTTACCAGTTTGGATAGTTTTTGCAATTTCCATGATATTCCTCTGACTCTGTGTTATGCGTCTAGTCTCTCTTTCCAGACAAGATGGGTCTTGAATCATTCAGAATAACGTCCAATCTCAGCCTCTTATAAATTTTCAAAACGTATCAACTGTCCTCCAATTGAGTCTCATATAATTCTATACTCCCCAGCGTCATATAAAAATTCCATGAAGATTGAGCCTCATTGTTGGAAAAAAAAGAAGCCTATTAGTCAATAAATTACCGAACAATGCTAAACAGTCATTTCATATTCTTGATATTCTCGGGGACTAGATTCTCTACAACTATACAATTTGATATAATGAGGATCACTTCCTCTATAAGATGACTGGTAAAAGAAATCTCATACCAATTATAAAAACTCATAAGAATTCCTTGAAAGGTTTTTTTTTTTTCCTTGAAAGGTTTTGATTGCATTCCTCCCACTACACCCCAAGTTGAAAACAAAACTTGGACAAAATCTGCACTGTCCACTCCACATTGCCTAAGGGTCATAATCCACAGATGTAAGTAGCACTTTTACGTGTTGTGAACATGTCGAAGGGAAACGTTTGTCATTTGTAAAACTCAAAAATAGTATTTATAGGCATGAAAACGAACACTTTTGGAAAACATACGATGCGCTGGTCACCACCGTTTCTATCACCTTCTATCACTTCCACTCAGAGCTAATCACCCTATTTTACCAAGAAAAGCGAAGCATGCAGAAGGACACTTCACCAGTGCAGCCTGCACACCCACCTGGATCTGGGCCTGTGTGTTCTTGTATATTCTCTTTCCTGGGACACAGAGGGAGGGTCCTTGTGCCCACTTTAAATCTTCCTCTCGTTTGTGCAACACATGTCATGGCTCCCTTAAGGTTACGAACTGCAATCCTCCCCTGTCTCTTTCAACATCAAACACCCCCTTTCTTCTGGGTAATTCCCATCTGCTTATTCTATGGCATGATTCATACTTAGATGTCTGAGCACTCTGCTTCCCCCTCTGCCCACAACCTCCTTCCTTTCACAGCAATGGTCGCTGCAACGTTCCCTGTGGTCCCGCCCTCCGCCCGCTGCAACACATGCGAATCAGGCTTTCTCTTCAGCCACCCAGGGACATGGCTTTGTCAAGTGACCTCTACATCGCAGAATCCAATGATCAATTTTCAGAACTCCAGATTCTTGTAGAGGTAACTGATCACCCCTTCCTCCCCGAAAAGCTTTGTCATTTGGCTTTTAGAACTCTACCCCCCTCCTTTAGGGGACCCCCTCCCGAATCTCCCCAACCTTCTTATGCTGGTGTGACTCAGGGCATAACCCATGTAGCCCTTCTGTTTCTATCACCTCAGCCAGCTTCACGACTTTATATGCCATCTATGTCTGATGACATCCGTGTTTCCAGCCTGGATGTCTGCCCTCAACTCCAGAACAACTCATATTTACGTGCCTACAACACAGCCCATGTAGCTGTGTAATTTACGTTTCAAACATAGGAAGCTCAACACCCAACTTCCGGTCTCGTCTTTCTTCCCCCAGCCCCTCCTCTCCGGGGGCCCCCCAAAAATGTGTGCCTGTCACTTATTCCACGTTTCAATATCATCTAAATGTCATCCTAATTGCCTTCCTCTAGCTGTTCATGACAGAAACCCTGGCAAATCATTGATTCTCCTTTTCCTCTGATCCCTCATGTCCCATCTGTAATCACCTCTGTTAGCTCTACCTTTAAGCTATTATGTGTGGTGACCGTTTCTGAGCCCCCGCTCCACCACTTACACCCCAGACTAAGCCACCCATGTCTCTCATTGGCACAACTGCTCAGATGGTACAAATAGATGAAAGAGCCTGTGTTTCTAACCCACCAAGCATACTACCCCAAATGCCATTCCAGTGCCCCCGAAACATCAACCCCTTCCCTAAAGGGAGTACCCGTGAGCCACACTATAACGTGGTTTTATTTTGAGAAAAATAGGAACTATCTTTAGTAAAAGTTGAGTCCGTCTTTCATATCGAACCTTAACTGAATTGGACACAGGATGGTCCACTAATTGGCTTTTCTAAAGAACACAGGCGATTGTATCTATGAATCCTGGTTTAGATCTGATTTTTTTCTACCAATTCATCATAGAATCTTGTGTGATTAAAACCACTTTCTCCTAGGGTGTCAGTTCTATTGTTCAGAAGTTCACCTGATGAAATTCAGACCTAAATTCTTCTAACAATTGTTATGCAAATCAAATGTAATAAGCTTGGGAAACATTTTGAATGGCAAAAACCACAAAGAAATAAGTCAACAATCCTACCCATAGTAGTTTGAAAACCTCCTTATTCCACACTGACAAGGAATGGCCCTACCAGAATCCAGGCTGATACAATTAACAAGTTCAACAATGGATACTTCTCTCATTAATTAATCCCTGAAGCAGATGAGGTCTCAGCTTTGCTTGACCCCTGACGCACATTTCATACTGCCAAAGCTGACATCCCAATAAGCTCCTACGAGGGTTGGGTGTCATGAAATCAGACACATCAGAAATAAAGATGAGCTGAGTGTCATCTAGCAAAAAGAAAAATCGCTTCCATGTGGGAAAATTCATTTCGTGACTAAAATTACGAAGAACTACACTTTATGTTTAGAAATAGGTGCTGGCAATACAGATTAAGAAATAACACTCTACGTGGTTTTTATAATATCAAGACTGTTGTTCTTTCTCTTAGAACAGGCGTTGGAAACTGTTTTCCGTAAAGGACCAGATAGTAAATCTTTTCAGTTTTATGGACCGTGTGATGTCACAACAAGTCAGCTCTTAACACACTGGGCCAAATGTATCTAAGCGTCTCGTTCCCATTGTAGAAGAAAGTGCAGAGTCCCTCTGGGAGGAGACTTCATTACCATATGGACCTTGCATGCACTCTTAATAAATAATGTGATAACTGATTCAATGAGGTCTGTCTCAGTGAATGACCAGCCTTAAAAATCCTGAAAGAGA
Organism: Rhinolophus ferrumequinum; assembly: GCF_004115265.2. Lineage (NCBI taxonomy): Eukaryota > Metazoa > Chordata > Mammalia > Chiroptera > Rhinolophidae > Rhinolophus > Rhinolophus ferrumequinum. The sequence continues at coordinate 120,454,152 of NC_046284.1, read as the reverse complement.
CCCATTTTTCCCCCAGGATTTGGTCTATTTCAACATAATAATCAGATAGGTACTGCAAAATAGGACAGAAACAAAGAACACACAGAGACGTGAGAACAATCAAAGCAACTAAACTGAACATCGGGAGTTGAGTTATGTGACCACTGGGCCGATGCATCTCCACAAAACTCATCACATTAACTGGCCTGTTTTGTCCACCTTCCGAGTTTCAATTAACCTTTCCTGCCAGACCAGATCACAATTTTGACACACGCATCCCACTTTAATAAACTGATTGGGTGCGGAACACCTCACAGTGATTTCAGAGCAAACGGCAATTACAGAAGCACACCATCCCATTTGGAATTTCCACGGCGACAGGTTTCAAATGACCTTCAGGGATATCTTCCTTCTCAGGGATCAGACATAGCAATATCAACCCACAGTCACGGATAGTAAGTAATAATGTGTTTATAAAGAAAACAGCCTGGCACCTCTTCTTCCTCAAGACTCTACAACAGTATATTTTAGTTTGTATAGATGTGCGGTTTGTGGACAGAAGGCAAAATAAAAGAAGTAGCTCACGTTATAGGCCATGGAAGATATGGGGATGGCCTCCCTCCCCTGTCTTTGCATCCATTCAGCAGTTTTTGTCTTTTATTTCTGATGCCTCTGCACTGTCTGATTTCTCAAGGGGCCTGAATCCCTTCTTTTCATTTGCTTTCTATAGTACACACACCCTAGAGTGAGGTCCGCCGAGTCACTTCCTGGTCTAATCACCTTCGTGTGTGTGTGTGTGTGTGTGTGTGTGTGTGTGTGTGTGTGTGTCAGGGGGTGGGGCAACCCGCTTCTAACCAATAGAATTTGCCAAATTGAAGTCACGCCAATCCTGAGATTGTGTTAATATTATATTAACATAATAAGACTCGGTCTCAGCGGACAGGAGGTCAAGATTCTCCTGCTGGCCTTCGAGAAGTAAATACCCATGTGTAAGTAGCCCACAAACGGGGCCAGGAGCTGCAGGCAACTTCTCAGAGCTGAGAGTGGACTCCTGACAAGAGCCAGCCAGAAAACGGAAGCACCATCCTACAGTTTCACGGAAATGAATTCTGCGAATAATGGGAACCCGCTTAGAAGCAGATTCACCCCCACTGTGCACCCCAGACGAGAACACAGCCCAACCAACACCAGGATGAAAGCTTTGAGGGACCCTACAGCAGAGAACCCCTGACCCGTAGAAACCATAAGAGAACAAATGTGTGTTCTTTGAAGCCACTGAAGTTGGGGGTCATTTGTTACGCAGCAGTAGATAACTGCTATAAAGATACGCTCAATTTAATGCCAGGTAAGCAAGTTTGCTGGATCCCCGAAGGAGCCAAACTGTTTTGGAAAAACTGGTAGGTGATATGTCAGCTCTCTGGAGCGGGAATAAAAGGCATGAGTTATGCTACTCTGTGTCCTCCCCAATAGCTAGAAAAGGTCTGGATACAAAAACGATATATGAGGTTTTCTGCCATGTGGTTTAGCACTACATCGTTTGCTCAGCGTGGAGTGTCAGCAGCAGAGAAACTGGCTAAATAACTCTGAGTACCTGCCAGTCCTACGGATTACTCAAGGCATTCTGATGTTCACAATTACAACACGCGTCCGAGGACTTCCTTCGGGCCTCAAGCGCTCCTGGCTGCAAAAATCCCCAGGAAAGAGTCTGCAAATCACCAAGGCGCCAGCCAGCCATGCAATGCCGAGTGGGCACTTGCAGAGCAAACTAAAACGGACGTTAGAAGATCATGTCGGTCATGGAGAAATACTTCCTTCCACCTGTCTAACACTCTACTGAACACTTTCTAGAATAACCCGTAACATGGTGACCCCTTGTAACTGTCCAAGGGAAGTCCGGCTGTGGTAGCACGTGGACACAGGGAAAGGTGTCAGAGGTGGGTTTCAGACCAGGTCTTTCTACCTGGAGTGGGCAAACCCCCAGGTCCCTAGTTAGCCCTGAGGAGACAGTGCAGCAAACTCTCTCTCTCCTCTTTGGCATGACGGGTGCTTTTTGACAGTGGCTGTCCAGGACAAGGACACTATTAATTATCTTACTGAAAGCACAGTGAACGTAAGATGTCCCCAGAGACTTAAGTGGGCAAACCTTCTGCCCAGGAAATGGGGAGCCAATGAGATGAAAATGTGTGAGAAAGCCTGCTGCTAATAAAATGGGTGGCTTCTCCCCAATGGCATGAAAAGGTCACTAGCTCGCAGAGAATTACCCACAGAACAGCCATGAAGGAAGGTGGGAGTGCGGGATGGCAACTGTTTGTACCTTTAGAACACTTCTGGTCTTCCAAGCGTAGGTAACAAAATTTTTTTGTTTGATTTACCAATAACGGAAGCAGCGGTTGGCTAGGTCTTAAGGAGGCTGGAGAATTTTTTTCTTTTTGATGTGTATCACACACACACACACACACACACACACACACACACACACACACAGAGTAAATGAACTCTCCAAGCTGCAGAAGAACACCTGTGTCCTTTCTGCTAATGACCCCTTGCAGAACTGTCCCATCTCAGCCATGAACTCGGGGCCGGTGGACGGCTACCTCACCTCACAGAATCTCTGGCACTGCTCCTTCCGCAGGTCCCAGGACTCCTTGCAGGGCTCCAGGCACTGGGAGAGATGAACAACAAAAATAAATCAGCACAGGGAAGAAACAAAGCCAAGGTGAAAGAACACACTTGTGGGCTGTGCTTTCCAACACCTACATTTGCTCGCTCAGAGATCAGCGGCTCGTGTTAGCTGCATATAATGTAAATGTAAGCAGACGCATCCCGGATGGCAGGGGAGGCACACAGAAACATCACGGAAAAAGAAAGGTTGCACACAGTGGAGGTGACATGTGGGACACGTGGTGACGTTCGCCACCAGGCAGAACAATGTGGAGAAGAAATATTTGTTAGTCAGGGAGAGATACTTTTTAAAGGTGGTTGTTACAGATTTTTTTTTTCTCATGAACTCTAATACGAACTCGTTTTTCCATGGGCAACGCAGAGCTATGTTTTATATATTATTCTGCAAGTGATTGAGTGAAGCTGCATTGCATTCAAAATAACACACACACACTGCTTATGTTAACTTATGTCTTTAGCTCAGTGAATACAGCACAAGTAACATTCACCCAGTTCACTCCATTAAAATATATACAAATATACCTGAACATGAGATTCTGATATGAACGTTTTGGAATAGAGAATAAAGTTTGAATATATAATTTATTAACATATATATTGCAATTAACCAAAGATAATAGCTAGCCTCTATCGTTCAATAACTATTGTAACAATAAACAATAATATTCTTGAATACACAAAGTACATACAGGTACATGTATAGCATATAGTGTATTCCTATATATAGTACTATATATAATACATAATTATAGCACATAAAATATACTAGATAGATAATATTATATAAATAGAACTAATTAAAATATGTAGTATTAAACAAAAGAGAGCAGCCAGGTCTCATCGTTGAAATGAAAATGTTACATTCTTAGAAACTGAGATTTCATTCTCAAAATTATATTTTAATGCAAATTTTAGTAAAAATTAATAGCCATGGGTAGTTAAACATCAGTTATGTAAATATTGGTATACCCCCAGCACGCATAAGCTCATGATTCTCTTATCTATATAGTTTTTATTTCGTTGTGGATACATTTTTCAATTAGAGTCAAGATTCTGGGTTACATTTCAGACCCGTATAATGTAGAATTCAGGATATATACAGATACGATATTTTCAGTCTACTTCCCAATAACCGCCCTGCTTTAAAATAAAGGTTTAAAGATAAATTGGAAGAACCTACAGTGAAACTTCATTTTCAAACATCCATCACCATTTTTTCCAATTAAAAGTATATATTTGAAAACAAACCACTTGTCCATCTGTCATCGCGCTAACTGAGGCGTGACAAATGACCCATAATGGAAACATCACTTAGGGGTTTCTGACAAATGCCAATGCATGGCCTGTTCCCAGACCTAGAGTCAGAATCTCTGAGATTGAGACCAAGGTATCTCTTTTACCGTGTTCTCCTGGAAATTCTGATTATTACTAAACTTTACAAAGAACTGCCTCATCACCATAAACATTTCGCAACATATGTGTGTATCAAACCAGCCCACTGCACACCTGAAACGTACACAATTTTGTATGTCAATTATATCCCAATAAAGCTGGGGAAAAAAAACTAAAAGAATTTGATGAAAACAGAGCCTGTAGTGTCTGTTTCTTGCTGCATGTAAATTTCATTAGGAACTCTTCTTTTCCTCATGAGACTACTTCATATTTTTTTATTCTAAAAATTCAGTAGGAACAATTCATTTTTAGTTATTTGAATTTAAAAATATGAGCTCGTTACTTGTACGTTTCCAAGACCTATATGAATGAACTTGTCCCAAGTTCACAAATGTTCAGTTCTTTCAAGCATGTGGCAAAACAAAAGGACTACTTTTCACCAATATCACAATGCTGAGAAAAGGCCGTTTTCCCAATAGCAACGAAGTAGTTTACAAACTTGTCTACCTTACATATTTTATGAGTTCCTCAGAGTTGCTTTTGCCTGATCCTCAGAGCTCCCCTTATTTATTTTAAGACATGGGCTCACAGCCAATAAAGCTGAGTGCTCGTTTCACAAGTATGGCTGATCTAATTCCTCCTCAAGGCCATTTGAAGTGAATAAATACATTGGGATTTTGTTCAGATGGGGAAGTGACTTACAACACAGCAAGACCACTGCACAAGACCTGGGGTTGTTTCACGGGTGCAGGTTCAGCTACTCACAAGTTAAGTCTTTGTCATCCATTCGGGAAACATCCATCCACCAAGCATTTATTCCATATAAAAACCATTTGCTGCCATGTGGCTAACACGATCTTAAAGTAATTATGGAATTCTTGCTTTCTGTCATTGCCAAAAATATAAATTATGAAAACATGCTACTACACACGTACGTGGTTGCAGGTTCACATGTATAGACACCCATGCGTTCAAAAGTCTCAGTCCTTGGAGATCTCCACAATGCTAGCTTGTGGAACAGTCACGTACCTTTTATCTTTACAAAACCGGGCACATTTCTGAAATGCTAATGGAAGCAGTACATGACTCCTTTGTCTTCTTGTTAATCCAGAATCTCTGTCTGCCAAATCTGGCATTGGTATATGCAGTTCACTTAAAGCTCTCCAGTAACTGCATGCTCGCCTCGTTTCCAATACTTACTAATCGGCAATGTCTAATGCTACATCTCAAAATGTTAGTAAACACAGCCAACATTTTCTTTCCACAATCCTCTGGGAAAACTACCTGACAAGAATAGCCAAATGCAGATGTCTGAGTAAATCTTTGCAGGATAAATTTGCCAAAGTTCAACTGCAGTACAGCACCGTTGGCCAGGTGACATGATTTCAACAAAAGCCAAAGAGGGAAAAAAAAAAATGACAGCCATTTCTCTCGTACGTCAAATGAGGAGAAAATGCCTTCTGTTTCTCCAAGTAATTAACAGTTATAATAAAAAGTTTTGGAAGAGGAGGACCTCCCCGAATCTGTTTTCCAAGAGAGAAGGGAACATGAGAGAAATAATATGGAAGACAATCGCTTTAGAATTTATTATATATGGCAACTGTTACTGCCCTCATCATGTATCGTCTCAACCTACAACACACAAAAACGACAGTAACCAAAGTCAAGTGTTTTATAGGCTTTCGGGTTTTAGGATAATCAACTGTTTGAAATTGTTTCAACCTAGGCTATGGCTTCAAGTCCAATGAAGAAAAACTTCAAATTTCAGAGAAATTAAAATTAAAAAAAAAAGCTTGAGAGAGCTAATCGCATAGTTCGTCATTTGAAACACAGATACCAATTATTTTTTTTAACTTAATCTAGAAAGATACATTTGCACTATCACGTGCTTGGATGATAATTCTACATCAAATTTACATTTTGAAATGCATAATAAAACATGTTCATACACTATTCCACTAGAATGTAAGATACGGGAGCACCAGACTTCGTGACACTTCTTGCAACATTTGTGTAGCAGCTCAATAAACACTTGTTGAGTAAATGTGTCGATCAATTTAAATGGCTTTATAACCAGCACTAGGGTTGGCACATGTAAACTTCACAGAGAAGCCAGTGATACAGATCTTACGTAAGCCTTTCCAACCTTCCAGTATATTGCACAACACTGTGCAGGTCTCTATTTATTGTGATTTATTCACAGCATAAGATACTAGATAAATTATTTTAATTGCTCTAAGTTAAGTGGTTCCCAATGGGAGCGGTGTTGTGCCCCCAGGGGACATTTGGCAATATCTGGAGATGCTTTTACTTGTCACAACTGAGAACCACTGGCTTCGTGTAGGTAGAAGTCATGGATGTCGCTTAAACATCCTACAAGGCAGAGGATAGCAGCAACCCACGTGTTAGAAATCATTATCTGGCTCCACATCTCAATAGTGCTGAGACTGAGAAGTTTTGAACAAAATGCAGCTAATTAGTCATAATAACAGAGTTGACCTTAAGAAACAACGTCCCCAGGACAGATAAGTAAACGCTACTCAAACTGTGACCTGTAATCATAATACAATTCTACATACAGAGGGCGCCACAAAAAGGTACACACTTTTTAAGAAAAAACTGTATTAAAGTTGTAATACCCAATATATACCGATAACAAAAGATGAATACAAGTCCCGTCTGACTTCTGCAATGACAAGAGGTGCTCAAAGTGGTTCCCATCAGCGTAATTTTAATGCAATTCTTTCTTTTCTTAAAATGTCAACACATTTTTTGAGGGCACCCTCTTTACTTTGGTCACATTTATCCTTCTAAGACATGGTTTTGATAATGTGAGTTCCCTGGATAAAATTAATCAATAATTATCAAATTATGCCCAAAGTATATGGGTTTACATTCAGAACATCTGGTCAACCAGCAAATTCTGCACAACCAACTTCCTCAGCTTCATATCAATTGTTTCCTTGAAGCTGGTTTCTTCTATTCTGTGTCTAGATTTCTTCCTTAAACGGAAGCTATTCTGGCCTGCTCCACCCAGATCAACAGCTGCTGCAAACCATCTATTTTTGTTTTTACCTTCCTCTTCTTAATAGACTTATTTTTTAGAGTGGCTTCAGGTTCCTATCGAAATTGAGCAGAAAGTACAGTTTCCATCTACATCCCGTCAACACACGTGCACAGCTCCCTCCACTGTCGACACCTGCCAGGGTGGTACATGTTTTACAGTCAATGAACCCATACTGACATCTCGTTATCACCCAAAGTCCATTGTTTGCACTAGGGTTCTGGGTGTTGTACGCTCTATGGGTTATGACAAATGTACGATGAGAGGTACCCACCCACCATCACGGTGTCACACAGAGTAGTTCCACTGCCCTAAACACCCTCTGTGCTCCCCTCTTCATCCTGCCCTCCCTCACCACATCCCCTATTCCCACCCCTGACAAATGCTGATCTGTCACTGTCTCCATCGTTTTTGCCTTTCCCAGAGTGGCATCGAGTTGGATCCATGTCGTCTATAGCCTTTTCAGACTGGCTTCTTTCACTTAGCAATATGCATTTATGGTTTCTCCATGTTTTTCATGCCTTGATAGTTCATTTCTTGATTTTATTTTATTTTTCAACTGCAGTTGATATTCAATATTATTTTATATTAGTTTCAGGTGTACAGCATAGAGGAGAGACATTTATATAATTTACGATATGATCCCCCCGATTAGTCTAGTACCCACCTAGCACCCTACATAGTCATTACAATATTATCAAACTATCTATATTTGACCACCGTTATCCACACAGCATACATTGATTCCCAGTCTCTGCGACCATGCAAGCATTTTCAGTTTCCCCCGCGAGTTCTCATGCTGTACTTGTGACTGGTTTGTGGAATCCATGAGTTGAACTGAAGTCCCACTCTCTCTGATTGACTGTAAACTCCTCTGACAGAGGGAATATGTCTGCTAACCATTTTATAATCCTTCACAAGGCACACGGGATTGGGCATGCCAATGAGACCACAGATTCTAAGAAACAATCCGTGTGTATCATGAGAGAGCAGCCAGCACAGACGGAGCAATGGAAAGCCTTGGTTTGAGCCCTAACTCTGCCATGTGTCTCAGCTACAACTGGGGGAAATCACACCCACGATTTAGCCTTGGTTTGCTAATTCAAAGAGGAGAGTACAATCGTCTACACTGACTTGTAAAAACATTGCTGAATGGGAAAGAGTGCCAGAACATTGACAGACACAGGGAGGGAGCACTTTTTAAATGATTTGTTCATGGACCCTCCTACCAAATCTATGGGGGTGTGTAAACTTAGCCACTATGATTCTTACATTTCAGAGAGAGACAGCTGCTGTTTAGAGAGGTTGAGGAAACAAAGCAGGCAACTATGGTTGAGAATGCGGGATTTGGAGTTTGGACCTATGCTTTGGCATAATCCCAGGAATATGGTTTCCATTACCGAGCACTGCCCTGTGGACGCCACGTGCCTACAAGGGCTGAATGAGATAATGTGTGTGGAAGAGATTTGCAAACTGAAAAGTACTTTGCAAATCCATGGGATTACTAAATAATTATGATCCCAAGGAGGATTCAGTTCCAGAATGAGCTAGGTGCTACAAATTCCAAGGTATTTACATAATCACAACCAATAAGACCGAGTATTTCGTATCACACACCAAAGGGATACAACTCTTCCAAGCCAAAGTACTGACAAAGAGGGAAATTGTTGATACTGCTTTGGTGAACTACCACCTGGTCGAAATTCCATCCCTTACATTGAACTGCTTTCATAATTTATAATGTCAGCAAAGGAAATTATCCTACCTGAACAGTAATCACAAATTCTGAAGCAAAAAAGGTTCATACAAAATTGAAATTTGCACGCATGTCCAAAAATCAAGGAAATAGAACCCCAAATTACATTATGTTAGGTGAACAGAAACCACACTAAAACAAAGCAACCAGCATTCCATACACTTGGACCTGTTCCCATTAACATCTGCTAAATCCATAAAGACAGATTAGTATTTCCGGTGTGCAAAATATTTACCTAGTCACCAAGGTGGGGGGAAATGTGGCAAAGATTTGTTGTGCCCTGAGGTAGTATATAATCTCCACGGGGGAAAGCATGTAAATAAATAAGTCTAAGGCAATGATGCACAAAGTAAGTGGTAGAAGAATAATGTCCCATAAGCAAATAAACAAATGATATGTCTTTCCACATGGCATAATTGGAGAAGATTTCATAGAATTGACAATTCATGAATTAGCTTAGAAGGATGGATAGGACTTGATCACTTATAAGTAGATTTTGGGGTTGATATTGCATATATATGGTGGGAGTGGGGAATATGGTGTTTGGTAGCTAAACGGGAGAAGACACAATAAAATACAAGGTGAGAAAGAGGACCGCTGGAATTCAAGCAGGGGCCACTGACACTCGTAGAACAGAGTTGCTTGCCCCAGTTTGTGTTTAAGAGAACTTGAGTGTTTGAATAGGAGTGGGATTGGACAGTTGAGATATTGTAGCAAACAAAACCAGAAGAAAAGTTTCTACCATGTCTTCCAAATCTTCCTGCCACATTTCTAGTGTTGATACGCCATCTGGATGGCAGAGGACATTTGATGAAAGGAATAAGGAAAAGAAAGCTATGAAAAGAGATGGGGAGGTATAAGCTCCTGGACATAGTTACTGGTTTGCTTCGAAAGATGGGAATGAGGGAGAAGTGAGAATGGGAAAACATACCAAAATTCCTAACTAGACTGGAGAGAGACCAATGGTATCAGAACCATGGAGGTTGCAGGAGAAACAAACATGGGAAGACTAACATGTGAGCTTGAGGTATCTGGTGGATGCCCACCAAGCTGCTGGGACTGTGGAGATGGACTTCTAGAGAAAGGTTAAAGCTCGTCACGAGCATTTACAGGTGTCTCTTCTCTTTGTCTCTACATATTCCTTCCTTTCATAAACATTTGCTGAATTCTATTACCACAGCACCATTTAAGTAATGGGTTTGCTGCATCTATGAAACACACACACACACACGCACACACACACACACACAGCCTGCCTTCAAGTTTTTGACAGTCTAGAAAGGTCAAAAAGCCACGTTCATTTGTAAGCAAAAGTCCAGAAACATGTGAAAAAGGCAGTGTAGAAAATATGATGATTGGTGCATCAAGAATTTGGGGAGGTGAGATGGCAAGATGGAGGAGATCCCAAGAGTTTCATCAGAACTCTTGGGATTTGATCTGTTTTTGATCTGTTTTCTCAGGGTTTGATCTGTTTTTTCCCGTTTTTGTGTTTGTGCACCAGAAGACTGAAACAGGAGCAGTTGTGAAGATGAGGACATTGGAACGTGTTGGCAGGCACAAAGGAAAGTCACAACATGGAAACACAGAATTTTTAGAGAGGCAAGGAATCTTTGACAGCATTGCACCCAACCTGACATCTCCCAGATGTGGGGACTAAAACATTTTCTTAGAAGCAGTGGTTGGGTAGCAGGATTTCGGTCCATGACTCCATCGATGACTGGACACAGACCATTCAACGTCACAGTTCAGCTCAGAGGGTGTGGGAATTTGGAGATGCATGACGATGATCATGAGTAGCACGTGTCGTCCCGTTTTCCAATATGATGAGAAAGCATATTGTGCAACTGAGCTGATGACTGACCTTGAAAGGTCTTGAGTGGATAGAAAATTCAGGGGAGGGATACAGAAACGGATGCTTCCAGTCAGGTGTGAGGGCAAGAGAAGGAGCCTGGGTCCTTAGAGTCAGACTGACCTACAGGAGAATCCCTCACATTCCACTTGCTAGATACTTTTTCTCCATTTAATTTTTATTTGAACCTCCCCGAACCTTAGGTTTCTCATACATAAAAGAATGGAATAATATTTGCACAAGAGGATTCTTTTGAAATAATTTTTTTAACGACATCTTTAACGACAACTACACATAGTAGGTGCTCAGTGAATCGGTTCCCTTCCATTTGTATTAGGTTGGTGCAAAAGTAATTGCAGTTTTGCAATTATTTTTAACCTTTTAAATTGCAATTACTTTTGCACCAACCTAATAGCGGACCAATAAGGAGAATGTATTTTTACTTATTTGGTATTTCCCTGATAGCTACCCTTTTTTCTTTTAATTGAAAAGGAAAATAGAATTTATTTTAATTCCAGTCTCTCCAGCACATTCCAATAATTGTTTCATAATTGCTGAAGTTTTTGCCCAAATCGCAAAGCTATGGTTGCGTGGGGTGGCGTTAATCTTGTTTGTGTGGCCGGAAGGTGGGATCAGAAGGAAAAATCTGAGATGGTATGTTTTTTGTAGGGCATATGGTATGCTTCCACAAAAATATTATCTGCTGAAAAATAAAAAAATTAAAGAACAGTTTATAGATAATGTGTGTCTGGATTGTTGCCTAGATATAAAGAATAAGCATTGGGTTCCACAAAAAAAACAAAAATTCAACTTCTCACTTCATACAGGTATATCTTTTCATAGCTTATAATCCTGCTATCAAGAGAAATTTCCAAAGGCCACTTCTGTTTTGTGAATTAACGGCAGCAAGCTTCTCTGGGAAACTGTTGATCTGTTTTTCAGATGAAAGTGGTTTTTCTCTCCACTATGTCTCCTAAAATATGTGTTCCCCCAACTGCCTTCAGAAATATCCATGGACTCTCTCCAGCTCTAAATTGGTATAGAAATTGTTACAATCCTGTGTGTCAAAAAGTGCTCTGTGTCTTGCCAACATAAGGAAATCTCTTGGCAGACAGCCCGCAGAAGTACAGTTTGAGGAGTCATCAGCCAGAACCACATGCCAACCCGGCCCGACAATGCTGAGCCTCAGATGTCCCCATTCACAAACCAACTCTCTCTGAAATATTTGAAGGAGAATGACTTTCCCGCCAGGAGGCTCATCAAGAAATTGAGGCCTCGTTCCATCCCAACTATTTTTCACACGAAAGAAAAATCTGACAGTTAGATCCCTTTCAGTTTCAGTGCAAGTGTTTAGAAACAAACAAAAACCGATTAAAATGGGGGGGGGGAATGAATCAAAAGACTTGTTATCAGAAAACCATACTCTTATTGTAATTCTTTATCATTTAAACTATACTGTTACGTACATCCGTCAGTCTCTTGAAAAAATACGTCACGGAATCGTCTTACGGTAGACCAAGCATGCTCTGTTCGTACCCCGATCTGCTATGGCATTTTAGCATAGTACTAAAATTTCAAACAATGTTCGCACGGTTACTTCTCAAAACGTAACACTATTAGAAAGTGATCGCCGTGCAGTGGAGAAACCTGGCAAACAACACCTGAGAGATAAAGGTAACATCCCCAGGGAAGGGAAAACCCACCTCATGTGCCCCTGGTGTGCCTGACACACTGAAAACACAGTGTTACCCACGCAGGGGTCCTGTCCCGAAGGCAGAACCTGAATTGAACCATGAGGCAACAGTGAACCAATTCAGAATGAGGTGCTTTCTACAAAGCAATAAGCCCCCAGTCTAGAGACGATCAGTGATGGGAAATGTAAACACAGGCTGAGAAATGGTTTCAGACAATTGATGTGTCACCATCAAACACAAAGCATGATGGACCAGATCCTGAGACAGACAAAGCAAAGCTATAAAGGACAGTATCGGCACAATGAATGAAGTTTAAATGTAGGCTACGGAGGAGATAATAGTGCCACATCAATGTTATAATGCCCGGATTGGATTAAGTCCACGGTAAGGGAGGCATGCTGAAACATTTCGGGTCAAGAGTCCTGATGTTGGCAACTTATTTTTTAATGGTGGGAAATAAAACGACTATAATATATAACAAGTATATAATAACAATTGTATATAAGCATATAAAATATATACTTATAATTGTTCTAGTTATATTATTTTAATATTAACATATTTAATGTATTGATATGTTATTTTTAATTGTTATTATAGTTATAGAGTACATACATAAGTATATATATATAAGTGTATATAATCGAGAGAGAGAGAGAGAGAGAATTGATAAAGCAAATATGGCCACACACAAAAAGTTAACAATTGGTAAACGTAGATTAGGGTCAGCAAGTAGAAACCAGGGACCCAATCTGATACACCACCTATTTTAGTAAATAACATTTACTGGGACACAGCCACGCCCCTTCATTTATGTATTGTCTGGGGCTGCTTTTGTGCTACAAGAGTTGAGGTGAATAATTATTACGATGGAGTCTTTTTAGCCAAGAAACCCTAACATGCATACTTGTCTTTGGCAGTCTGTCGTACCCTGATTTAAACGAAAGGTATATGGAAGTTCTTTGCCTTCTTCTCATAACTTTTCCAAGTGTTTGAAACGAAATTAAAAAATATATAAAGTAATCTTAAAATCACTTAAAACCTCAAAAATCACAGCTTTTCTTCAGCAGGCATTATTAAAAGACTATTGTGGACATGTATCTGTGCTCAAAAGAGTCTTTACAAAATGATACACTGGCCATCAGTGGGCTTCCAGGAAGGAAGGGAGGGTTAGAGGCAAAGGAAGCAGCTCTGGACACTCATGCTGGGTGGCTGGCATGTGTTCCCACAGAAGTCCCTAACGAGAATCCTCCAGGCTCTGCAAAGCTGGAGTCAGTAGCTTCTCTAAGCAGGTGGTTGAACCACAGCCCCATGGATCAGCACAGCCCCACTCATCCTGGAGGTCGACTCCCCGCCCTTGGTTAATTCCACCACGGTTGTGTAATGACCCCAATCACCCTGACGCTCTGTCCTAGTTTCTTATTATAAAACACAGGAAACGAGTTCACCCAGCCCTGTGGTCCAATTTGCCTCTGAAAATGTCCCTCCCCCCAGCCTTGTACCAAATAAACCCTTCTTACAACATCAAAGCAAAATGTTCCCCACAACGAAACTAGGAAATGAGTCTAACCTACTTATTTAGCAGTTGCAAACCACTCAGTGACACGTCCTGAATAATTATTAGCTTCCAGTAGTATCTGCCCATGCTGCCTAAATTCCTACAGAAACGCTAAAATCAGCAAAATCCATCCATCTTTATTACAAATCCACTGAGGGAAACCTGAGGGTGCTTGGCCAGGGCAGAGAAGTGAAAAAGTGGTGGGTACCATTTCCTCATATGAAGAAACCGACATTCCAACATGGATATTTACCTAAAGACTGTTAAGAAGTATCCCTCAGTGGCAAAGGTTAGTTGTGCAGAAGCAGATAACCCAATCCAAGGACGTGTATGGCAAGACAGCCTTCCCTCTGGGTGAATAAAAAATGTATCTTTAATCAGAGAGCTAAAAAAAAAAACTACTCTTGCCGAAAATATTATCTCTATGACTCATTTCAAATCCAGAAAGTATAACACACACACACACACACACACACACACACACACTTTAAATTATATTTGATTATAGGCACCTGTGTCCTTTGACAGATTCAAATCAACCACTCGTCTTCCTCCAATATTAACCCTTAGGTAACCAAAGAAACCTGTCTGACCATTAGTCACATTTTAGAGGCTGAATTAAGGGGAACCGTCTCGTGCACCTACAATCTCAAGGTTTCATTAGATCAGATTTTGCAGAGCTCCACTGGAACCCTGGTGAATGCATTCCACAGGCTTAACCAGCCAGGCCCCACCTCCCCAGGGAACACCGGGAGTGTAATTGGCACAGCATGCTTCTGACACGGCTGAGGCCCCAGGTTAAAGAACTCCTTCACACGCTACAAGCTGAATGGAGATTAGGATTCCCCTCACTTCATGCTATGTTGAAACGCTTATGCAAGTCTCGCACTGATCCTTATCTACGGGTATATTTTTTCTGCACATTCTCTAGCAGCGCACAATTCCTAAGAAATCATGTAATAGGTGGTGTCAGAGAACCATGTCAATCGTATTCGCAAGCTGGGTGGCCTGGCGTTCTCTTCCCCCGCTCTGCTATTGGCCTTATCAACTATGACACACATCACGGGAGGGACTGCGTTTTGCTAGTTGCCCCTGTGGGAAATCTCACAGAGCTGGTTTTGAGCCTGTCTTATTTATACTGTGTGTTTGTGGCTTAATAAGATTGTTTATATCAGCAATCTGTAACAACGACAAGCGTAGACATACGCTGTCGGCTTATTATTTCTGAGAAATTCAATCTGTTTGTCTGAGATGGCGTGATTACAGTAGGTTCTAAGAGATCCTAAAAACGAAACAAGTCCTTACAGTTAGACAAATCAGCACGAGTGTCAGCATTAATCCTTGTCAGATAGAAGCGGCTTGCAACACTGACAGCTTAATATCTCTCTGTGTGGTTTGGTTGTGGGACCACGCTCGGGGAAGGCATGGTAGGCTCTTGAAAGGAAGGGGGAGCCCAAACTCAGGACTTGCATATTTCCTGTCTCCCTGGCCAGATCAAAACACCCTAGCTTTGTTCACATGAAGGCACCCTAAGACATCAGTGCATCCCTGAACGGACCCATTCAACGTGGCATTATGTGGTGGGTCGGCTCAAAATTAATGAGTAAGCATAATATTCATAACTTTCCAGAAGCTGAAAAGGAAACAGTGTGCTGGAGGATACGTATTAGTTATGGATGGCAAACCCTATTGATATAGAACCACTTCGGCCTTTAACCCAGACGCAGAACTTGCACCATTTCACATGGATATTTAACTCTGTTCTCTTTTTAGCCTGAAAAGAGTGATATGGAGGTTCTTGTGTCCAGTGGATTTTCATTATAATAAACTAACACGTACAGCTACTAGTGAACCCAATGAAAACCAGCAACCAGTGCAAACTGAGTACGTTGGGATCCGAATAAAGGTTTGTTGAATGACCCTACCCTTCCAGGAGACTTTGTACAGGGTCTAGAATATCCTCCTCTACACCACGGGCAGTGAAGACATGATTTCTTGGGCTAGTCTGCCTCCCTTAATCTGCAGCGCCTCAGTAATGACCCAAAGAAGTGGCGTCTGGTCGTTTTGCATTTCACAGTTCAGCTAATTCAACACTGTTTGATGAACTCTGTGCTTGCTCTCTGGACAGCTTTATGCACTCATTCATGAGTTGATCTGCTGAACCAAAAAAAGAAGCATCTGGATCATTTGGAGCAGTACTGCCCAATACAACACAGAGTGGAAATGCACTTTACAGGCTCTGACCAATATGGCAGCCATCGGCCATTGGAGGCTGTTGAGGGAGCACCACATGTCGCCAGTGGGACTCAAAAACTAAATAATTCAATCTTACTTTATTTTAATTCATTTACATTTGTAATGCCGTACGCGGCTAGGGACGACCATACTGGAGAGGACACACGGAAGAGTGTTAAAGCACAACAGTGAGTATTAACAGCCATTACACCCTCTTTCTAGTGGAAGAGGAAATAAAAAACATTTCCCAGAGGACCTTGCCGCTAAGGTTCTGAATTCAGTGAGGCAGTCCCAATTAGTGCATTTATGCTGCATTTCAAGGCAGACATAAAGAAGGAAATATTTTCTTGCCAATCTCATGTTCATGATTTGTGCTGTTCAGAACCACTGTGGACGTGGGGAGGTGTTCTGGTGCAGTCCTCCAGTCTCCACCCCTCAGCTTCCGGGGTGTCAGGAAAGGCTTCATCAGGGAACATTCTTAATTCTGAGACAGCTGTTCCAGAGGCACCTCAGAGCCAGCAAGATGGTCAGCTCTATATGACGCTGGAGTCATTTCTGGAGGTTTAGCATAGCGCCCATTCATGCAAGACTTCCACTCATGTTTACAGCACCTATGCCCCAGTATTAAATTCCTCCACTTTATGTACCTAGCGTGGTTTCTTTTTCTTCACTGATGCTGTGTGACACAAGCAAGTAAGAGGAGAGATGTGCATTCAGATGGAACTTCTACACCATCACAGCTTGTCTCGTCATCTATTGAGTCACCAGTGTTCATCTGCACCCCTACCTTCCCTATACTTCGGAGTAAACAAAAGTCAAGCCAAGGGATGCTCTCCCTTTACTACATTACCTTGCGCCCACCCTACCTTCCCTGGATTCATGTTTACTGAGCCCTATCTATGCGTCCAGCATGCTCAGAAACACTGGGGGTACATGGACTCATAAGATAGCATAAGACAGCTTCCTGCTTCGACTTCAAAGTGTAATGAAGAACAAAACTAATCAAGCCATTAGAAGGCGGGGGAGCAACGCCAGAGAGGAAGAGTGAAGAGATGTACTGATGGTGACAAACAAAGCCCGGCACGGAGTTAGGCAAACCCCTGTGGGTGAAAGGATATCTCAGCAGAAAACAGAAAAATGAGGAGGCTGACAAACAGGAGCAAGTGGGACGGAAGGACATTCTGTTTCTGTCGGATACAATCTCGTGAAGCCTGAACATAAAGCTGTAAATTTCAGCCACATCCATCCACCCCAAAGGTTTCCGCTGTGTGGTGAAATGAGAGACACACGTGATTTATAAGACACAGGCTACTCAAGAGTCAATATTCGCTGTCGGGCGAATGGAAGCTGAGATCTTAGCGATCCTTAGATGCTGAATGTGTTTCTAGAAGCATAGCAGGCAAGCCGTCAAACTGTAGAAAGAAAGAAACAGAAGAACGAAAATGACTCTGCTGTGGAGGAAATTTATGTTCCCTTTATCGGAGACAAAATGATCACGCGTCTGTTTCTCCAAATACCCAGCGCTGTGTGTAGGACCCATCCTTTCCTTACCCCACGAAGATAGCACGGAGAGAGGTCCGCTTTATGAAATGGTCAAACTCCCTATGTGAGATGTCATGCAGCTGTATCTGATGCCACTGCTCTATTATAACAGACACCTGTGGTATTTATGACATAGTGGATGCAGTTAAGGACGGTTTCCTTCCATTTGGGGGGGGCTTACACACAGTCTCACACAGGACCCTATTTTAGAAACCCCACCCATCTCAACAGGCAGCTTAAACTAATTTGGGACCAGCACATTTAACAGGATAGCTTGCCAAGGACACACAGAAGGAAAAGGAAAGGGTATTTATTTCACACGTGTCAGTTCAAGAAAGTGACCAAAGCACCCTGAATCCACACAAAATGGAATGGTGACGCTCAAACACTGCCGAGGGGTGGAAATATGGCTACCCCCCCGAGAGCCAACCCCCACCTGCTTTATTCCTGATGGTGCGGAAGATACTTTTATTCTCTCAGGAATGCTTTTCTTCTATTTCTTGAACATGCTAGAAACACCTCTAGTGTTTGTCCAAAACTTTAGAAACTCGTACCCAACTTCTTCACTTTAAATACGAAATGTGTAGATTCCCACGCAAAGACTTTCTTGCAGACAGAAGGCCCAGCAAAGTAACACATCAGAATGACAGTTTCTTGTAGAGTCTGGGAACTATTTTTAGAGGTTCAAGACTTGTCCCATGAGGCAAGGCATTCCCGTGAAGTGATGAACTTCTCTCTTTTATTTCTTATTACTATTATTATTATTATTATTATTTGCAAATCCATTGCCAGTGGCTGTTTGGTACTGAGCAAACCCACGGACCCTCGGGTGCACAGATGACTGCCTAATTGCTTTCTCCAGCCTACCCCACCCAGAAGACAGAGATGCAGTGACAACAAAACACTCTTGTGCCCTGGGTTGACACTCCTCAGGAGTTTTATAGACCACCTAACAATCAAAGAAGGGGGAAAAGGCTGCCTTTGTACCCGCTGCTACTTTGTCTTTCCTCTCTGGCCGGCACCGTCCCTGCATGGCTAAGCAGCCAGAGGCAGGAGCTTTTCACTCCGAATTTCACGGCGTGATAAAACACAGGGGCCGTTTCCCTGGGGACCTCAAAGCCCTCCTTTGTGAGCCCGGTTGAGGGTCAGGTTAACTCCTGCATTCTGGCAGCTGGCATCTGTTTGTCTGCACGCCCAGAGGTCTACCAGGAAGGCGGGAGGGGACGGGAAGCGCAAAGAGCAGCCAGCCTCAGAAAGCCTCCCTGGCAGGGCAAAGCCCCTCCTGCTACTCGGCAGAAATCAGGCGAGTGTCAGCGAGCTGCCCACTGCCATGGTAGCCCTACCGAATCAATTTACTGAAGCCTAAGACACTGCCTCCTCTTTCTGGCAGGCTGACTTTCTCACTTGTTGCTCTACTGGGGAAAACAAAAGCATAGTCTTTTGCTCAGACGTTTTAAGCAGCAAAAGGAACCTGCAAGCAAATATTGGAAATAGTGAAGATCGATTTCTTGGCGTTGTTTTTTTTTTTTCTCTCTCTCTTCTGCTTGAAAGACAATCATAGAGCTCTGAAATTCATTCTTCTCAAAGCAGGAAAGCCGTTGCGCTGTTAGAAGACATTTGCTGTTTGAGGATAATAAAAAGCTCATTCCAGCTAAACTCAGTCTCTATGAAGTAAGTTATAGCTACAATTCTATTCCAGAAAGAAACCAACAGGCAGACGTTGCTCCTGAACACTGAAATCATTGATGAGGATACAAACCAGTAGTTCAAAAGCAGAGTGGGTTTTCTAACATAATTATAATTGACCCAGCAATGCTTTATCATTGTAATACGATTATACTTCTCCGAGGTTGTTCTCTAAGATTAGACATTCGCTTCATTCGCTCGGCCTCTATGCCAAAGAATAAGCCTTTTAAAATAATGAGAAAACCCCTGGACATAAGTAGCTTAGTCAGACATAGGGGGAATGTCCATAGAGTTGGGACTGTTACACGGGGAAAAGCAATAAAAAATATTTTAAGAATCTAAAGAGTCCTTGTAAACATAACAAGTACAGACACACACGCCCACACCCAATTAATTAATGCGTAAGTTACCCAGAGAAGGGCTTTATGTTGAAAACAGGTGTGTTTGCAACTTGTCATCACGGACCCTTTTCTAATCAGTCAATTTAGCCAAATAAGGTATCATCCCGGTAACGTATCATACTGGTGACTACAACTTTAAGCTTAAATCATACCCAGCACTAATTCTATGTTATATCATTGTTGTGTTTTAAGATTTAGGTTGAAGAGTACCTTTCAGCCTTAGCATTATACTAGATGGGTTTCCCACATGTAATTTGAAAATGAAACGCTTTTCCCATAAAAGGGCTTGGTTGCAAATGCATGGTCCCTGCATGTGATTTAAGGTCCTCGGAGAGAAGTGCCATTGAGACAAGAGGCTGCCTGGGAGCTGGGTGGAAGCTCAAGTGGATGGAGGGGGTCCGTCCACACCTCCAGCGGTCCCACGGAAGAAATGTCGGTGCCTCCCGAATCACAAGTGTGAACCCAATGGCTTTCTGCTCGTGTTGCCCTGATTCAATTTGCAACTGCTGCTCTTCCTGAAGACGGACTATGGGTGTGGACCCCGCATCCTATGTCCAAGATGCTCAGACTTTTCAGTTAGCTGCGTTTCAGTAAACGACCTTGCGTAAGGAACACAGCAGCGTTAGATTTATGTGCTTTTACTAATTGCTTCCTCTTTTTATACTCCTCACCCTCGCCTTTCAGATGGGTTATCTTTAAGCTCTTTTGTTTTTCCGATTTAGTTTGAAATCCATCTTATATTTCCCTTCTAAGTGAAAAAAAACAAAAATGAGCCTTTTCAACTGTGCCTGAATCCTGAAAGTTGGGTTCACCCGATATAGTTTTGCGTAAGTTTTTCTTCTTAGACAAGAAATTGGGTGGGGGTGGGTTCGGGGTGGGGAGCAATACACAGATACACAGACTCCTTCTGATTCTGGAAAACAGATTGTTTTAACACCCCCCGTAATTTTGTTTTTCAAAAGAGGCAAGAATATCTCTAGCTGTATCTAGGCATGTAACGTTATGGCTCTCTTACCTGGGGAAGAAGAGCAAGATGACGAAATATGTCTGTCGCAGGCTATTTTTTAAGTTAATAATAAAGAGCAATGGAGAAGCTGGTGAGTTCGGGAACAAGAGCAGGAAACCTGGGATCATCAAAAAAGACACCTCCAGGCAGGTGAATTCATTCGATTCTTGTGGCCTGGGGACTTTGGAAAGTGCTAGGGGGTGGGATGTTGAAGTACTTTTAAGAATGGACGCATTGAAATGATCTCATACTTCTCAGCATGAAATACTTGTAAACCCTAACACCCATTTCCCACCTTTCCTGGGCTATACCAGGAAGCATTATTTCCTTTGTAGGGTCCCTTAATTAGTAAACCCTCCACCCCCCAAAATAGGGAAGGCTTGAAAGTAGAACCATATTTTAAGAGGACACTTCAGATGGCATTTGCATGCTACTGAGGTCATGATTTGAGGGCTGGATCCCCAGGGGCCCTGCTCTCCCTCCAGAGGCTATGTGAGTGTCTCCTGGTAAGAAAGGGACCCACCTGTGTCTCAGCCTCAGCTCTACAACTGTGGCTCATGTATTGTAGGATGTTGGGCAAACTTCCTACATTCTTGGGAAAACCCAGAATGTCTGCAAACATTGCCAAATGTCTCCTGGGGGGTGGGGGAGGGCAGCGCACCCCCCACTGAGAACCTGTGAGAGAAGCTATGAGCAAATGAATAAATAAACTCAACACCTCAACACCATCACCACCACCAAGGGCATTCAGGTCACGTCCTACCGATTCTAAATCAGAACGCTCGTCTCCACAATACGGATTTCTCCATCGTATAAGGCAGATGGAAACTCTGATAGGAGGCTAAAATAAGCAGGTTCGAATAGAAGTAATTCAGTTGAGTCGTGTGCAGCTCAACAACACGGATACATTAGGCGATGTCATCATTGCGTGAGCACCATAGAGGTCACTTAATACACCTGGATGGTCTACCCACTACACAACTAGACCCTATGATACAGCCTAATGCTCCTGGCTATACACCTGTACAACAACAAGAGATTAAACCAAGCACAAGAAGAAGCAATGCGACAAGAGATGCAGTAAACAGGAGACGGACGAGGCCGCGGCAGGTGTACCATGGCGGCGTGTAAGTAGAAACGGGAGACTCTAAATTAATGATAAAAAAAAAGCATAGTATAGTAAATACACAAACTTATGATCATTATCAGGTATACACACTGTAGATAACTGTAGGGGCTGTGCTTTTGCACGGGCTGGCATTGCGGTAGGTCTGTTTACACCAGCACCACCACACACCCGTGAGGGGTACCTTGAGTGAGGATCTTACCACATCACTACGCTCTGTTATCATCTTATGGGACCACCGTTTTACACGTGGTAAGTGGTTGACCAAAACGTCGTGATGCAGGACACGACTGCATAAAATTCCAAAGGATGGAAGGAAAGAATAAGAAAACCCAATAGCAATGGTAAACAACACTTGAAAATAACTTTAGGGGGAAAAAAGGAAAAGAAAGAAAATAACTTTAGAGGCTTTCCAAAGTATTTCCACACATCACTGCTTTGAGTAATATTTTTGTGGTACTTCTGAAATATTTATGTAAAACAAGTGAAATCCGTGAGCTTTACAGTCAACAGAATGTTTCTAGCTAGAAGCTGTATTAGAGACATTTTTCCTCTTAGCTATAAGCAGTAAGCAAATAGAGTCATTACTATGTTCAAACCTCCTTAAGACCAAAGATATCCACTAAGACGATTAACAGGAGAAAATGATTACTACGTTATCCAAATGCCCTCATTGTACTTTCTTGAGCTATACAAGCACCTCAAACATATACACTTCAATTATATCTCAATTTGAAACGGACGTGCTCTAGTCACTCAGCCATGTAATTGGAGGCACCAACCATCATCAGAACTTCCCATTTCCACGAAGCATCTGAAACCCAGTGAACTATAATGTGATGACATTATAAATACATAGACAAAGCAGTCAAAATCATGCTTCTCGGGTAAATCTTCGTAGTGAAAATAATGTATTTGCTTCTAAAGTGGACCCGTATGATACACTAAAACAGAATAATTATGTACAAATAATTTCTTAACAAAGGGAACAAATTTCATCAAGTAAATCCTGAAAGAAAGCATCCGATGAACTTCCTAAGTAAATACCGGCCATAATTGTAGAGTCTAAGACAAGCAAAACTATTCAAAAATGGGCAAACTTTTTATGCTTTTGCTACTCCTAAGATAAGCTGGAAAATGAAAATTCTTTAATACACATTCACCTTATGTCCTTTACATTTTGACCACATAGTGCCACTTCATAAAATTAAGAAACCATAGAAATTTGTTACTCTACTTATATCAAGCAACAATGTTATTTTTAAAGTAGTCTTACACATCTCTGAGAGGTCCAGATATGTTAAAATAGCTCATTTCCCTTTTCATTTCTTGTATGTCTCTTCTTGCTCTAAATGTTATGTTCTGGTTGTGGACATATTAGGCGGATGCGAAAGTAACTATGATTTAAAAGGTTAAAAATAATTGTGAAAACCGCAATGACTTCTGCACTGAGCTAATACAATATTTTAAAGGACAGCATACCAAACCAGGTACACTTTAGTAAGTAAAAATTATTCGTGACGAAATGTTCCTCTAGGTATCCTTTCTTTAATATAAAGAACCAAGGAATGAATGGCAATCTCCTAATCAGCGTATCCTTTGTCACAAACCGTCCAGTGAAATGAGTCCAATAAAGTATACAGACATAAAGATCCACTACACACGTGCTACACTCCCCTCGTCTCTCTCTGTCCCAGGATGACCCCTGAATTCCTTTGGCACCCAAAGTGTTTGCAGAGGGACTCGTCCTTAACACTAAGACATTTCATAAAATGCGAAATCAAAACTATCCCAACATGTCTGACGCTAAGAGGCCGAATCGGATGGAATAGTTGGGACCAGAAGGGAGACACAGAAAACATAAGGCAAGGATTCGTGAATGGTAAGAAAGAGCCAGAAGAGTCTAAAGGATCCCATCTTTTTGCTGAGATCTCTGTGGCCCAGGAAGGGGATAGGTGTGACTAACTCAAGGCTACACAGCTTGACCAAGACAAAACCACGACCTGGAAATGCATCTCCTCACCGCGCCATTAGCCATCCATCGTGGCCCAGGCAGTCCTTCACCCACCAGTCCCGTTATCTACCTGCACCACAATCAATGGACCCACCACAACTTCCACCAAGGTGATAGCCTCCTCCCACGACCACCCCAAAAGCACAACTATGTTACAGAACGATGTTTGTGAACCTGGGTCCCACAGGCCAGCTGCTATTAATACCACCTGTCCAAGACTGGGAGACATAGGAGATCTAGCTAACAGAAAGAAACAAACACAGGGAGGAAGCCCAAATGAGACCCTTCCCCCCAAAAAAAACTGTCTCAAATGAAAGAATATGACAAAACTCCAGAGAAAGAACTAAACAAAATGGAGAGAGACAAGCCATGTAGCAGAGAATGGACCCCCATGACATACCTCTCTCCCCCTTCCCTTTATTTGTGACATCCTCTATCATCCTCTTCTCTTAGACTCAGACAACCCAAGTTTTGTCTGTGTTCCGGAGATACCCTCAGGGAAACTGCATAAGCAGGGGGCCCGCAGTGAAGGAACACAACAATAAAAGTCCATGAGTCTTCACAAGACCAAGTCCTGCAGTTTCAAAGTTCTCGCCAATAGGAATGGTCACCCCAGACAACAAATGGTGCTCCTGCAAGTACCACCCACCTCTGATATTTCCCTTTGGTGCAGCCCGGCAGGCTGCTGAGCCCTCTGTCCCTGGAGGGGCTGAGGCAGATTTTCCAGGAAACTGACCCAAGGGAAAGTGCAGGGCTCCTCACTCCATAGGAGCCCCCTCCAGCTCTGGAACACGTCTTTGCAATGCGTTCATGTACACAATTTTTTTAAAATAACATTTTTTCATTCAGTTTTCTTAAATGCATGAGCTTCCGTTGCACACCCCTCATTCCCAGGACGGTGACAGACTTTGTTTTGGGCAAAGGGTTGGCCTGTGTTGGTTTTATCTGCTGCCCAGGACAGCTGCCTGGAGGCTGCCCCTGCTCCAAGGTCATGCACACCCCTTGGGGAGACTTGCAGGCCAGCAGGGTATCTCCCGGGGGCTCTCCAGGCAGGAAGAACACAGCACACCTGCTGAGCTAAACTGCTGCCTCAGCATGCGCTCAGAAACCTGCCTGCTGAAGCTCCTGCATAGCCCTGTATGAGGATTCCCCCCACCCCCACCCCCACCCCGGAGCTTCTTGGATAACCAGGAAGCTGGTGAGAATCAGAGTGTCAAATCCTGTTCTGTCTGTAAAAGAGACAACAGTACTGGCAGAATTTAGACTGAACTATAAGATGGGACAAACAGAACAAACGTGGGAATTATGAAACAGAAAGAGTAAAAAACAAACAAACAAAAAAAGACACACCAAAGGTATGCTATAATCAGATAGTGCCCGAAAAAAAAGAGGCCCAGGTCGCTAGTGACACGAATGTCACCCCTGGAGGCTGTCCTTTCAGCCACACTGCAGAACCCAAGTCACAGGAGAGGTGTGTGGTGGCGGTGGGCATGGGGGGAGTTCAATTTGTAGTCACAGAGGGAGTGCTGGGTAAAACCCATGTGAAAAGGAGTCAAAGCTGAACAGAACCAGTTTATCAGTGAAAGACATTTCAAAGCCTTAAAAGAAAAATTACTAATGCCCATTGCTAATTAATCGTCCTAGGGATTCTCATGCAAATGTTCTCTGGGTGGCTTTGATCCGTACTGACACCTGAAAGAAAGCACACAGTGTCTCCAGGCTGGAGAGCTGACTGGGAAGAAATGGCCTGGGCCAGGACACACAGCCCCGAGCCTAAAACCCTGGGAACTCGGAGGCACGGGCGTGGGGCAGCCGGGCAGCAGAAAGCAGGGCTCCCTCCGGCCAACCCAGGGAACCACAGATGGCCCTTCCCCTCTCAAAACACGGACCCTGATCAAAAGCAGATGGCCTTCCCATGCCCTCGCTCTTAAAACCAATGCAAATCACTTCTCGGAACTCTCCACAACTACGGCACGCATAAAAAGCACAGACGAGGCAAAACCCTTGAAGAACTGGGTAGAAAATGTTCAATGAAATTAGCCAGAGATTGGCAAAGTAGTAGAACTGTCATCTCAGTGACGGGAAAAAAGAAAGAAAGATAATGTGAGGAGAATTAAAGACGATTCCTTTTTCAGGACGAGCGTCTCATCTAAGAGGCAGCCAAGTGTCCCCAGATTTGTTTTTATCTGACTGAGGAGCGTGTGTCAGGATGGGCCTCTGATTTGTGTGCATTACAGTGGGTGTGCTAAAAACACATTTAAAAGGATATTAAGTCAAAGGATAATCTCCCAAATTGAGAGGTCTCCCCTGCCTTCCACGTGGTCACACAATAAAACACTCAAGAGTGGGAACTAACGCATGCCGAACTCGGCAGATGGTTGGCTTTTTGTCTCCATGAAATAAACTCCTGCCTAACGAGCAGTTTAGCTGAAATTTCATTTACTCCCCTAAATGAAATTGTTTCCATCACAATTAGTGATCAAAGGGCTAAGACATCCTGAAATGTCCCCAGTGGACACGCATCTTGGACAGCAGCTAAGGGGAGGGCATTACCAGGGGCAGGTGACCCTTTAATCTTCGGTTTCATTTTAAGTAACGACTCAAAATGACACACATATTCATAAAATAGAAAGATGAGCTACATTGGAAATTAATGAGAAGAAATCAAAGGAAAGGAGGACACGACAGTGACTCAATCAAGAGTCTGACAGCAACATTTCTAGAAGCGTTGACACGGGCTGAACAGAGGCCACAAGGATTGGTCTCAGCTCGCTACAAGCCAACAGGAAAAGAAGAACTGGATCAGACCACACCATCCACGTAGCATCAGGTGAAAGCAGGCAGGCAGGCGAGGGGAACGATTATTCCTGGTGTGCATACATAATACTGGAGAGCATTTTCTCCTGAAGTTCAGAAATACCACATCCTACTAACGGAAGGTATCCAAGAGCACCTTCGTAGTAGGAACGCCGAGGGGCTTCCTGACAGCCTGATCCATTCCAGCAAAGCATCTCCCCAGGGCCAGGTCCATATCCTCTCTTCTATGGAGTCCAACAAAATGTGTGCCTAGGTAGTGCTTCGTGAGACTGGATGAAGCCAGTCTGCACCCCGTTTAGATGCCTGGGACACGTCACAACACGCACACTAAGATTTGTTTCTTTCCTTCGCGCTTTTTATCACGTGCTCACCTCTTCAGAGTACCTGTTTCAGGTTCGGTGATTTTGAGGTGATAGAAGACACAGACCTGAAATCCTCAGATCTATCCAGGGACAGGTCCACGTGATCCCTCTGTCATCAGGGCTGGATGCTCTCCTGGATGGAAAGGAGGCACCCGGAGAGTGAATTCTGACCAGCTGCCCCAGGAAGGAAAGCGGCCCCTCCATCCTGGCAATCATCCTGAAATCTGGCTTTCTCTCACCTCCCAATTTCAATCCACTGGCCGATCCTGTTAGCTCCACGTTCAAAATCCTTTCCAACATACATTCTCTCCCTCGCTTCCTCCACATTAGTACTCACCCGTGCAAATACGCAAAACCTTTAGCAGTCTTCTCTTGTGAAATAAGCTGTCTTTCCCCAAACTCCATCTCCTCCTTATCTGGCTTGATTTTTACCCCCATGCTTTCCTCGCCAACTCCCATATTTAAATTTGCTTCTTGTGTCACTTGTGCATCACCCAAACTAGAAAGCAGTTGCATTAGGACATGGAATGTGTCTACCTTTTCATTCTAATACCCCCAGTGTCTGTAACAGTCTTTGGCACATAGTAGGCCTTCAATAAACGTTCAGTGCATGAGTGAAGACCAGCTGGCATAACACAGGGGGAGAGATACAAAGCCACTGTCTTGTTTTCCAGTGAAACTGTACTGAGCGGCAAACATGGTGCCAGGGGGTGGGGATTCGGTGGTAACCAAAATAGCCATGGCTGTAGCCCTCTGGGAATTTTCCAGCTACATCTGTTGGGACAGACCCTGAAGGGGATGAAAGTCCTGGCTTTCCACTTTAGCATGAGGCTCAGCGCCTCCTCTCTTCCATTCACCCAAAGAGATACTTATCTCGGCAACAGAAAGTATTGCTGAGCTTTTGCTAAACACTCACCGTGATGGGAACTGAAAACACAAACAACAAAAAAACACCTTCTTTTTCAACAAACAAAGAAGGTTTCACAGTCCTTGAGTTTTCCTCTTCTGCCCACGTAAGCCACCGACTGCATGCCCAGTAGCAGATTTTTAAGAATGAAACATGAAAAGCCTTTATCACATGTCCTGTAGCAATGTTAACTCAGGGCCCGGTCTGTGATCTCTGTCGCATGACTGCAGCTCACAGGACTGATTCATCTGTTTACCCGCCTGTGAGCTCCTTAACGACGGGGGCGGTGTGTGTCATTCAGACTTGGGCAAGCTGCGGCCACTGGGGGCCTAACCAGCCTCACACCGATGGGTGTATGGCCCCTAATCTAGCCACAATTTTTCATTGTAAAATGGTTGGAAAAGAATAAGGTTTTAATAGCATGTGACAATGATATGGAAATCCAATGTCACTGTCCAGAACAAGGTTTTCTGGGCACACACGCCCATTCATTTACGTAGCGTCTATGGCTGCTTTCAGGTACGGGCAGGCAGAGCTGAATTAAAATAGGGACAGGATGCCCCACAAAAAGTCCTTGTTGTCTGGCCCTTCAGAGAAAATATTTGCCAACCTCTGCTCTAGTGGATCAGTGACTCCCCACCGACAAACGGAATCTGCAGCAGACCTCACCACACTTATTACAATGAACGGAAAGTGTCAGCAGAGCTCGGACCTCTGGAAAGAAGTGAGATCTCCAAATTGCGTCCTTTTACTGCGTAAAGCACTTGGGATACCAGCAGCCAAACAGGGCTCTCTGGTGGTTACAAGGCACGTTTATCTCTTGCAGGCAGTGCACCAGCTAGGATAAAGGTGGTTTTATCGGGGGGATGACCGCAGAGCAACCTGCCAACAGAGCCAGTGCAGTAAGCGGGGCGGTGAAAGAGGCTCTTTGAGTCCCAGCACCTGGAATCGATACCCAGCCCCAAGACCACACATGCCAGCCTGGGACCCCACCACCAGAAGCACTTGGTAAATACCCATGGAGGTGAACAGATCCGAACTAAAGAAGCAGCAAGTTGAAAGAGACCAGTGTCTATGCCGCCAGTATCTGCACAGCCCCTGTTTGCATGCTTGCAGCATCTTCATCGCATTGCATGCCTGCAAAGCTCTCAGCGTGTAAGAAAACCCTTCCATGTGGTACAGTGAGGCTCATCCTGCCACCTCTGTACCTGGCATCCAGCCGCAGGGGACAAATATATTCCTTCCTGTCCTGCCTGGTGTTACTGAAGGCACCCGCCTTTCTCCGTTACCCTTTAGGATGAGTTGGCCATAGCCTGTTCACTCAGCTGCTTCAACGTTGTACCGCCCCAATGCTTTGGACCAGCCTTCCAGTCTGTCCATTTTCCTCCATCCCTTGGGCCACTGCCTCATCCTGCCTGCTAAGCGTTCTAACTGTAGACTAGAAACAACCTCCTGGAAGGAGATAGTTTGGGAAACATCTCCAGAGACCAGTGGATTATACCACCTGCGTGCCCGCCTCTTCTGCCCCCATTTTGCAGGTCAAAAGGCATGCACTAAAATGCAGGGAAACAATGACGTGCACACCTTAGCCCACAACTCTACTTGCTGAGTACACGGAATGTGCTTCACACTTCACTTGTATGTATGAATAGGAGGTGGCCAGGGTCTTATAAACAGGAGGGCCGCAGGAGATGTTCATCAAAACAAACAGAACTCCAGTGGCCTAGAGAGCGAGTCGTGCCATGGCAGGACTGGAAGCTGACCAGCAGGGAGAGGGGACAAGAGAAATACTGTAGTACAAATAAAGGCATGTTTAGATAACGTGCTATAGGTTATAGCAGCAGACACATCCGCCAGGGCACCAGGAAGAGGTACGAGTCTGCTCGGGCGGCCAAAACGAGGTCCCAGAGACAGGGCGGCTTACACAGCACACATTTCTCTCTCCCGGTCCTGGAGGCTGGAGTCTGAGGTCCAGGTGTCCCAGGGCTGCTCCCCCCCGAGACGTCTCTCCTGGGCGTGTGGATGGCTGTTTGCTCCCCGTGTCCTCACGTGGCCGTCCCTCTGTGTGTGTCTGTGTCCCATCTCCTCTCCTTATAAGGATCGTAGTCCTATTGGATCAGGGCCCACCCTAGTGACCTCATGTTACCTTAATCCCTGCTTTACAGACCCGTCTCCAAATACAGTCCCATTCTGAGGTCCTGGGGGGTCAGGGCTTCAACATGTGAATTTTTTGGGGACTGTGTATGTATGGGACACTATTCAGCCCATACAGCAGATTGTTTGGAGTTCTACTGTTTCCGGATTTTAACAAAGGATTGGCTGACCACAGTCAAACAGCGGCACCAATGGAGAGTAAGTACAAGATGGTTAAAAGCAGTAAAAGGACATGCCGCAGGCTGAAGGGGAACGTAAGGGGCACTCTGAGAAAAACCAGTGAAGACGACACAAGAAAGAAATCTGTTTTTACTGTTTTAACTACTGTTGAACTCTATTTTCCTTTGACAGAATTCATGAGTCCATACTGGTAATACAAACATAAATACTGGGGGTGCCAAAAAATGGATACACATTTTAAAAGATGTTATCTATGCTCAAACAGTCATTCGCCATCATCAGAAGTGTCTGAACCTCTTGTAATTACAGAAGTCAGACATGACTTGTATTCATCTTTTATTCTCAGTATATATTGAGTATTACAATTAATACAATTTTCCTTTCTTAAACTGTGTACACATATTTTTCTTGGCACCCTCTGTGTATCATAAAGCTTTTCCTTAAGAGAGAAAGCAGAAGGAAAGAAGAACTCGGTGGTGCCCAGAGCTGAGTTGACACAGAGCTGTGCTTGAGACAAGCTAGTCACAGCACCACAGAGCCTCGGCCACCCTCAAAAGGTTCCACAATGCCAGAGAGTTTCCTATTCCTAGAAAAAAAATATGGAGGGAAATGCCACCAACTATTTTAAATTATTATTATATCAAATTTACTCATAACTAAGTGCAGTGAAATGGCTTAGGAGAAGTATAGAAATACACAAAGAAACTGCCAGGTGGAACGTACAAGGACCTCCAAATGTTAATACGTGAGTACTGTTGTAGGACTATGGCCGACGTTTTTTTCTCACCATTTCCATTCTCTACATATTTTTGAAAGGGTGTGTATTGCCTTTATCTGAAGCAGCAGTTTTATACTATGCATTCATTAAGACAATTGTTGAGTTCTAAAATGTCAAACTATTTCCTCCCTGAGACGACTCAACAGGAATGTGGAATTTCAGGGGCTGAAATGTTGAGGACCCAATTCATGTCAACATTGAGAACAACTATTCTCCTCTTACATAAGTTACTAATATGGGAAAATGAACTGCTCACTTCATGTGACTTTCAAAGAAACAAAGCCAGTAACCTGGGCAGTGCTCATTCTGGCAAAGTGAACAACTTTGGATGGTATTATTTAAAATTGAAAACACTGACATTTCTACAGTCCAACTCATACACAATGTACCAAAAACAAAAGAAAAAGATCCCAAATTTCAAGCTCTTGTATAATCTGACATATATCTGCCAGTATGAAGAGTCTCCTTGTTCATAGCTAACAAATTTTAAAGATTAAAATTTGGGTATGGGGAAGTGAAAGAAATAGGAAACAGCTGAGAATGTTTTTCACTATTAGCAATTCAGTGATTCCCAAACCTATATTATGTTATGTTTTTCCTGTATCACAGATGTTAGAGTTAAAAAAAATAAATAATGCTGCTACTGTGAGCTGAGGGGAAATTCACACACACACACACACACACACACACACACACACACAGTAACAGACTCAAAAAATTTGCAAAATTGTGATGTTTTCAAGTTTTAACTTTTAACGTGTTAGTACATTATTATGGTTGGTTCCAGTGGAATTTAAGAATTTAGGAAGCTCGGAATGCGTGAAACGGTGTCATGAAATGGTCTCTATGCCATGGTAAGAACCTTAAGAGGAAATGCTCAACATTCTGCCAAGTTCAAGAAGCAAAGTGGACAGACAGGTTTTGTACTGGATGAAATGATGGCATCTATCCAGAATGTGGAGATTTACTCTGTTTGTGATAAGTGACCTTCAAGTTTGTATTTCCTCCCAGTCTCCAGACTTCTTGATAACTAGAAAATTCAACTCTCACACAGCTCAGTTCACCTTATGTGCCCTGGGACAAGATCCAGGGATGCCCGACAGCTGACAGCATCACCCACGCCAGCAATCCACCCTCTCACTCCCCACCCCAAATAAACACATCACGTTTAACCTCAGAAACCGCCTGAGAGAACACATATCCTGCTCTAGACCAACTGGACTCATGAAAAGAATAGAAATCCCAGCCATCACTTGTGGCCTTGGGATGTATACTGCAAAACTCTAAGTACTTCAGAAATTATAAGCTCTGTCCATAAATTTTCACCCAGGCCTACCCTACTGGGTGCTCAGAGTTGTCAAAATTTCTCCTTAAAATCCTAGGCCACAGTAGGCTGTTCTGGTCAAAATGGCAATGTAGGTAAATGTTGTGCTCACCTCCTCCTATGACTAAATCACAATTACAACAAAACTACAGAAGAATCAACGTGGAGAACCATCTGAAGACCAGCTGAACAGAAGTCCTATAACTGAGGACATAAGAAAGAAGCCACGTGGAGACTGGTAGGAGGTACAGAGGTATGAAATGGGCAGGTCCCACACCCATGTGTGGTGGTTAAGAATGGGGAGGGTGACCTCGGCGATAGAGGTCCTCCCTGAAGAGCGAGGGGTCCCAGCCCGAGGCACCACTGCTGGGAAGAGGAGCCCCCATGACACCTGGCTGTGAAAATCAACAAGGATTCCGTCCCAGTGAGATGAAGGGCTGCTGCAGATCCTGGCATCTTCTTAAAGGGCATAGGTACAGACTCACCTGCTCACAAAGAGTCACCCTAGGCTCTAGCAAAAGGACAGCAGTGCGAAAGGTGAAAGGCACGTGGGACATACAAGGAGGAACTGGATTGTCTGGCTTCAGGGCAAGGGCTGCAGGGGCAGCTTTCTCCCAGACAGAAGTGCTGGCACAAGCCAATGTCCCTTTATTAAACTCTCCCCCCACACAGCTGGTAGGTGCAGGTGGAAGTGCTGGCAGATGCCACCGTCCCTTGGTTGAGCCCTCCCCACACACAGCCTCTGGGTTGAGGCAGGAGAGTTGCAGCATGTGAAGATCTAGTTGGGTGGGGGGTGGGTGATTTGGGGAGAGGGAAATGGATGAAGGTGGTCAAAAGGCACACATTTCCAGTTATAAGATGCGTAAGTTCTGGGGATGTGAGGCACAGCATGCAGGCTATAGTTAACAGTGCAGTATTGTATTCTTGGAAGTTGCTAAGAGAATAGAGCTTAATGTTCTAAACACACACACACACACACACACACACACACACAGTGGAACTTTGGGAGTGAGTGATGGACGTGTTAACTCACCTTACTGTGGTAATTACTTCACAACATATACATACATCAAATCATCAGCCTGTATACCTCACACATATGCAATGTTATGTATCAATTACATCTCAGTAGAGCTGGGGTGGCATGGAGGGGAGGAGATCAAATCTCTAGACCTTTTAGGAGTTTTAAATCACTTTTTTTTTCTTTTTTTTTTCTCCTTGCTTCTTGCGCCTTTCTTCTGCCTCCTGACAGCCTTTTACCCTGGAGGTCAGTGGAGGAGAAGCCGTCTCTCAGTAACCAGAGACGTCTGAATCTGTGCGTGGGAAGTTGAGATGGGGCCCTGTGCAGTGCCATCGTCCCTCAGAGATGTGACAGCAAGTCCTTTCATTGTAGGCACAGGGAGAACTCACCAAGAAGCAAAGCAAGGGTAAGGAAACCAAAGCCTCTTACAGAGACAGGAAAAATGTCAGTGGTTGCCAGGAGTTCCACTGCAAAGGTGGAACACCGGGGACTCCTAGACCAGTGACACTGGTGTGTAACACTGTACTAGTAGCTACTTGACTCTACACAATTATCAAAACACACAGAATGCACAACACCAACAGTGAACTCTAACATACACCATGGACTTTTAGTAAATAATAATATATGAGCATTGGCTCATCAGTTTTAACTCACGTACCACACTGATACAAGATGGTATGACAGGGAAACCTGGGCAGGGGGAAAGGAATACATGGGAACTGGCTGTATCTTCTCACTTTTTCTGTAAACCTAACACTGCTCCAAAAGACAATAGTTAAAAACAATCCAACATCTAATATACTTACACACATGGAACATTTATTTAAAGATGGTACCTCTAGAAATAAATCTATCTCCTACATACGAAATCTGTGTTGATACTAACAGCCACTCAAAGTAGGTGGATGGATTAAGTTCATGTGACAGATGAGAAAGAAGACACAATTTAGAATTCTATATAGACATATTTTTTTTAAAAGACACATACAAAACTATTGTTTTAATTATTTTACCAGCATTTGTATTTGGTAAAAATGCTATTTTGTGTAGGTTATTAAAAATCTCTCGTGGGAGTGCCTGGGACATGAGTAGCTTGTCAAATAGATAACGGATGAAAGCAAAGAAGAGACTAGACCAAATGTTTACCTGTTTTGGATTCAGAAATGCGCCACTAAAATAGTACTGGAACTATGCTATTGTTACTCCATTAACAGCAGGACAGCCATCCTATTTGCAAATTGCGGAATGAAATTGCATGTGGGATGAAACCATTTCAGTCACCAGTGTTTGGACTCCTCACTTCCTCATTCCCAGGAGGTGATAAAGCACCTGTCAGCATAGAGCCGACAATGTGCTAGAAAACTGACCTAGGTCACAATTTCCCTATGTGGTTGAAATGTCATAGGGCTGCAAGGTAGGCTTTGATTTTTAGAACCCTCATTTAGGGGAAGACAAGGGCAGGGAGATAAAGGTCATAGCTTTACAGCAGGAGAGGAGAGGAAGAAAAGGACCATGCATTAACCCAGCCTCTGCCCCACGCCCGTTGGCTGGACCGGGCTCCTGTCCAGTGTTTTGTCTCCTTCCCTATGCCAAGAGTCAAGTAAATGCCAGTCCTCGACAGAACAATGCTTGTTAAAGGACTACGGAGGAAAGCAATCACGAACACTCTCAACACGTACAAATATTGGAATGACCCAAGGGTTTTCACAGGTGGCCGTAAACGTCAAGGAAATATGGCCAACTCGAATTTGCAATGCTAGTCCTGATTATATATCTGCACTAGACACCTCAGATACCCATGTGTCTGCTGCAGAGCTCCTCTTGATTGTCTCATGCGTCATGTTGGACATTCCAAAAAGAAATTCCAACATTGCTCTCCTTCTCCCCGCCAGGAAAAGCGCAGCTCCTCGTTCCGTCTCTGTAATCTGAGTAACTGCTGTGTTTCTCCACAGTTTCCCAAGAAACCAGGGATTTAGAAAGGCTGCTTCCATCTCCCTCATAGCCCATCGCCAAACCTGGCTGGTCAGTTCTCCCAGGGTACATGTTGTCCCCAATCCATTGACTCCACCCTGGGTCACCACAGCCCCACGTTTCTGCCTGAATTCATACATGTGCTTCTGCACGGGTCCCCAATTTGCATTTTCAGCCTTATTAATCTTCCCCAAATATGACTTGTATCATATGACCCCCCACCACGCATTACGCCTCAGTGGCTTCTACTTTGTGTGCACACATCAGGGCACTGCTTCTACACTGAAACCTTTTTCACAGGGAAACCTAAAGGTGAGGCAACATGATTTGAAGATAAACTCCACATGTAAACACTGTTGAGTCCCACCACCACCACTCCCTTTTGGCGAGACTGTGGTCAACACTATCCAGAGTCTCTTGCGTGGCTCACTAGCCCTCATCTAATATATGTTTTCTTAACTGGCAGGGGACACGATATTTGGCTCTTTTCTCCGCCCACCAGTGTCATCCCACATGATGTCTTTGTTGTTCTTTCTCACAGACTGACCAGAGACTTCGTCTGATGTGATGGTGCTTCGAACACGTTGGAGGCAGTTGAGCTTGACAGTTTGCCGTGTTTCTGCTCACCGTCACTGCAAGCCGAATAGAACGGCAAGGCCTGGGTCCGACGCAGCTGCAGAGGTTTCCCATATGCTGTCAAGCAGGCACCCGGGTTTGTGCAGAGAGCCCAGACAGCCTGCTGACAGGTCAGCCGTGGACGACACTGGCGACCGGGTCTGTGTGAAGGACGCCTAACAGCACACACGCACATCCCTCCCAACTCCCATTCCCACACTGTCCTCCATCCGTGTTCTCTACTTTGGGAGTTTTATCAGAAGTGCGTAGTAAGTTCTGTTCTGCCTCGACGTGTCACATACCGTTAGTGCATACTTTGACATGCTCACGTTAGGTAAGTTTCCCCAAATCACTACAGAGACGTCCTTAGTTCATTTTCCCGGTGGAGCGTGGTGGGCTGTTAAGTAAGATTATCAAAGGGCCACAGGAGCAGATGCTCAGAGATGGTGAACAGCCGGGGAGAGAGAGGTGAAAAGGCTGGGATGAGCTTGACACCTGAGAGGCAGGTCTTCATGGCGCCAGCAGGGAGCCATGTCACACCCACGCTAAGCTCTTCATTCCTCATCTGCCTCGTTGTCTCTCTCTGTCCCGGGTGTCACCCAGTTTCCTAGGCTTCGTCTGTCAGCACGTTGCAAACAGCAGCAGCACAGGAGACTTGACAAGCTTCGCAGGAGGGCCCCCTAAGCCAACTGGGAGAGCCTTTTGGCTCATTTCTTCACGTTATAAAAGTAACTACTATGACCTAGCTTTTTTGTTTCTTTTTTTAATGTAACAAGAGCATGTGAGGCAGGCCCCTTCACTTTCATGTGACAGAAAAGCAAGACGCAAGAATCAGCATGGACATCTGTGGCAAGAGTAACGAAAGTGCTTCCTCAAAGGCTCCACTAATTTATGCTTCCAAAAAAAATGACTCTTGTTGATTTTTTTTTTTTTTTTGGAAATTAAAAAAACAAAAAAAGCCACCTTGTTGGTTTTGTTGTTTAGGCTAGCACTTCTGTGACGCCTCAAGTCAGATTTATAAAATCAACAACTTTCACACACAGAAATCATCCCTTCAAAGAACAAGTGTTACCAATTGAGAGATGGGACGGCTTGATGTACCCTTTTAAGGGTCTTAAAGACATAAATGAAGCACCAGGCCTAATTGGGTTCATGATAAAATGCAACGTGCTCCATTCACGTGAAATTTCTAATTCACATATGTAAGTCTCTGACCAAACCCTGAGAGTGAGGGAAGGGGGTCAGGAGCAACAGAGAAATTGCAAATAGATTTTCTCAGGCAAACTGTACTATTTGTCCATTTGACCTCCGTCTCTGCCCTGTCGACTCCATGTCCTATAATAACAAATCCTCGTTTCCCCAGCCCCTTTTTTATTGCACCGTCATTCTTCCCCCAAATGATCTGACCAGCATAGGTGGGCCACAGAAGGATGTCCAGCAAAGGAGTCTAGCACGCTTGGACTAGCGGACTTCTTCCACGAGAAAATAACCCCACAAAATCCACAAGCCGTGCATTTGGCAGGCACAAATTTCTTTCCAGAAGTTGAGAGAGAGAAGCTCCCAAGTATAGTGTAGCATAATGTGTTCTACATTATGACAAGCAGAGGCATCCTTTTTGGGCCAAACCATGTGGTCATACATAAATACAGAGATTCATCATACGCGCCCTGCAAGCCTCAAAGCAGACAAGAAGCATGCCCAAGGATTTCCTCAGAGACAGACAGACA
Organism: Rhinolophus ferrumequinum; assembly: GCF_004115265.2. Taxonomy (NCBI): domain Eukaryota; kingdom Metazoa; phylum Chordata; class Mammalia; order Chiroptera; family Rhinolophidae; genus Rhinolophus; species Rhinolophus ferrumequinum. The sequence goes on along the minus strand of NC_046284.1, from coordinate 120,416,309 downwards.
CCGTCTCCCCAGAAATCACTTCCTCTAGGTTGCTGTTCAGAGGAAGTCCACCCTGATGGCCAGTCACGTCTCGGAAATTCATGACTACAGCAGTCTCCATCAGAAAGTGCAGCTGAAAATACCATTGGCACTTAACCTTCAGCCGAACGCAATCATTGAGATACACAGATATAAGATGCCTAATCCTGTGGTCTCTAAGATTAAACATCTCTGTCTCAACAATCCTGTTTAGAAATAGTTAAGAGTCTCTTCTTGGGTGTCCTCATGTAAAGCCCTTGATGTCGTAACCTAATGCTGTTTTGACTGATTTGTTTTTTTACTCAACTCAAAAGACAAAGTAGCTAAAGTTGAGTGTTGGGTTTCATATGTCTGGTTTAATATTATACTCATATACTTTGATTTCCTCTCCAAAATCACTCAGTCTGTTGAGACAGCATAACTCTAACAGTTTACAGACAGCCACAATTTTTCTTTTCAAAGTAGAAGCTAAAGGAAACTAAGGCACGTGTTTTATGCTATCTGTATTTATGCAGTGACTTGGTACTTTTGGTAAACTGTTGCATCATTTGTCCATAAGTCATATGGAACTGGGGAGGGAAGGTGGAGGTGTGTTCTTCAATGAAATATTCCACCAAAAATGTATTTATGAGAACAGGATGTGTAAATTCAGTGACATCTATAATTGTCCCACAACTGTTTGGGGACAAAGAATCACATTTTCTTTGTACTTTATTTCCCTTCCAAGAATGACGATGAAAAATGAACACGTGAAATCGATGCTGGATTTTGAGAGTTAGCCTATTTCAAACATTGTACATTGGCTCATTTCCTCCATAAAAACTTTGACAAAGGGGGACAACAGTGACAGACTGGGAAGGACATGAGCTCGCGAGCCAGAAGGCCTGGGCTCCACTCCTGTGGCATGAACGTAGCCAAGCCAGCTTTCTTTTTAAAATATAGCAGTTCATTCGCGTGTTAAGACGGCCTCTGACACTCTCATTTTCGTCCTCCATGAAATTGAGAGCTTTTCCGGTTTAGAGTTCTGCAAAAGTCAGATGAGACGGTTGATGATACAGTCTTTGTAAGCCACGGAGGTGGCCGTGAGTACTGGAACTAATACTCCTAATAGGACGACTTCCGGGAGCATCGCAATCTCTGAAAGTGAAGACACAGATTGTGGGGAAGGAATCTAGACGCTGCAGTATCTCATGCAAAGAAATCTGCTTTATAAGATTATCACTTCTGTATGTCGGTCCTCCTGGCCTCACGTCTACTTGCGTCTTGTCTCTCACTGTAGACGCTGCTGTCCAATAGAAGCGTGCACAGTGAGGGGTAGAAATGTCCTACGTTTGTGCCCTCCGGTATCACAGCCGCTAGCTACGAGTAGATCCTCACTGCTTGAAATGAGGCCGGTGCCGCTTCTCACCGTCAGCACAAATACGTCTTTGCCGTGGGGCCATCCCGGGCACTGCAGGCTGTCTAGCAGCGTTCCTGGTCTCTACTCTCTAGATGCCAATTGCGTCCTCTCCTCCTACTTGTGACAACCAAAAATGTCCCCCAGACATTGCCAAATGTCCCCGGGAGTGGGGGGAGGGAGGAGCAAAATCATCTCAGTTTGTGTGATTGAGAAACTGAATTTTTAATTATATTCCATGTAAACAAATTTAAGTTAAGTAGCACATATGGTGAGTGGCTAGTATAGTGGACAGCATTGCCTTTTAAAAGCTCTGAGATTATTATAAAAAGCGAGACTCACAGTGAATAAATATGCTGTGAAGTTCAGGCTATCTTTTCTCCCTGTAAGGGCTAAGCATGGGTTGAACAATATAAGCTTTCACTTTATTTACACATAATTATTTACTCTCTGTGTGTAACTCAGAGCATTGAGACTGACCCTACCCCAGCAGAGTGTAGAAAGGAGACCAAAACCAAACCACCACAGGGGGTTTCTATCCAGACCTGCCACCAAGGGAGGAAATAATGAGACCAACAGATATCTATCAGTAGCAGGGTCCAGAAGCAAAGAAAATTAACAGCCGTAACCAGCCCAAGCTGTTCCCGCTGGCTCCAGGCCTTGCCCCACTAACCCTCACACCGTGTAAGAGCAGGTCGGATAGTCCCCAGGCCGCGGGAGTGACCGGACCCGGCTAGCTCTCTACCAACCCACCGTGGTCACCTTGCGCTGCCATCACTGGACTCTGAGCCAACACCAGGACCTTTCAAGTGGGTTACATGGGTTCGTCCGATCCATTGCAAAGTTTAGGAACTCCCCCTTAGAAATGTGAGGAGTGAAAACAATTCCCTGTCACAAGGAGGGGAGTGTGTTGTGTGGGAGAATCCTGTAAATGACAGAGACTCCCCAAATTCAAAGGCAATATTCAAAGGCATAAAATATGGTCTTTCTAGAATCTCAAAGGCAATGGCCCTAGACACTAAGCTGTCTTACCTTCCAGTTCTACATTTCAAGAGGTGCATGGGGATTGCTGGAAAGAAACAACATTCAATAGGGTGAATTACACTAATATTTTGGATTTCCTCTCTGAATATTTGGAGGGTGAATCTACTAAAAGATTCCGATGCCAGGAACAGTAATTTAAAGTATAAAGAAAGAATCGGGCTCTAGAGACAAACAGTCCTGCAATGTAGCCCGAAACCAGCCAATTCCGGGAACCTTGGATAAAACGTTATTCCATCTGAACCCCAGCTTTCTAAACTGTAAAATGACAAAGATAATAGCCACTTCTATGGTTATTGCAAAAACTGAAGAGAGCATCTTTCAGAATATACCAACAACCCATTTATTTTACGCATCTCACATTCTGTAAGGTCCACTCCTCCTTTACTGAGTATGGCTGGTCTTGGTGCTCGATGATACAGAAAAGAATAAAAGATTGTCCCACCTGCCCTACAAGGAGCTCACGGAGTCCCAGAGCCTGTACCTACAGTCCCTTCTCAAGGAGATGCCAGCCCCTCTAAGGGAACAGAGAAGTAGATGAGAAAGGTCCACAACAGAAATACACCGCCTAGTGTGGGAGCAGTCGGGACTCCACGGGTCATACCATCTAGAGAGAAAATGCCCCTCCCTCAACAGCTGCCCAAAGAGAGCAAAGCAAACAGCTCTCTGCAACTGTGAAGCAAACACAGTCAGGCATCTGTTAGGCTCAAGGACTTTTCCAGTGGACAAATAGTCCCGAAACCATTCATGTGTGTGAGTACTTATTCAACGCAAGAGTCCTAGAGATGAAATGATGTCACTGTCCAACCAACCTTTCGTTCAACAATTCAGGGGAAAATAATACATAATTAACTAAAAAAACGTGCCTTTAGAAGATGTGCATTACGCTAAGTGACACAAGCCAGGCACAAAAGGACAAACGTTACGTGACTCCACTCCTAGGAGGTCTCTAGAGGAGTCAGATCCACAGAGACAGGAAGTAGATGGTGGGGGCCAGGGACTGGGGGTGGGGGACGGGGAGTTAGTGCTTCACGGGGACAGAGTTTCAGTTTGGGAAGATGACAAAGTTCTGGAGAAGAATGGCGGTAACGGTCGCACAACAATGTGAATGAACTTAATGGCACTGAAATGCACTCTTAAAAGTGATGAAAACAGGAACTTTTTAATCTCGTGTATTTTATCACAATACATAAAAAGAGACGAACAGCACGGTTAAGTCAGCACTGCTAGCCATGAGGCACGCGTGAGCACATGTGCATACACGTATGTACACACACACACACACACACACACACACACACACACACCTACCTCTCACACCTTGGTGACCTCTGCATTGAGATAGGAGACAGCAGAGGGACACACATCTCACTTTCCCCTCAGCCCCACTCACACAAAACAAGCAGCCCCTTCCCCCTACCCGGACATGCCCCGCTGGCATGCATGTCTACTTTGTAGACCTGTCCAACGGGTGTTAAGGAGAGAATATTAGGGAAGAGCTGACATTTGCCTCGCTGTGGATACTCTGCTTACACTCACTCCCTCTGCTGCCTTGTGCTTGTGTCCTATGGTGTAGACTGGCTTTTGTCTTGTGACCAAGTCAAAGAAGCTTTGCTGGTTGATGAACAGACTGCTAACAATAAAAGGCTTTTCCCTAAACATAAAAGAAACTCACATCTCAGACACACTATGTCTCTTTTTTTTAAATAATGACAATAAAACTTCCCGGAACTCAGCGTGTCTGACTGAATTTTAGTTTGTGGTGAAATACAATAAACTAATGGCTTGGGACACAGCATAGATTCCATGAGGAGTCGGGGGGAAACAGTTATGCATAGACCATTGGAAAGTTCCCTCAACCTTGGGCATAACCTTTGCACTAATGAGCAATATTATTCCCTGTAGGTTGCCACCCCCCTGGCTGCAGTATTCCTGATTAGCTGGTTAGCCTGAAGCTATGCAAAGTGTGGTCCTTGGACCAGCAGCAGTTAATTATTGGGAAGTTGGAAATGCGAAACCTTGAGCCACTCCCACATCTGCTGCATGTGAATCTGCATTTGAACAAGATCTCCAGGAGATGTTCTTTCTAGTTGGAGGCAAGCTGGTGTAAGTGGGGGCCCCCCAAAGCTGGGGTCTTGACAGAAAGGAGCATTGTAATATGTCGTGTGACAGGGCATCAATAATCCATAGTCTATAATAGCAAAAAGAGTTATAAAGGCCAAATAAATACATTTGGGCAGATCCCAGATTATCCACCTAAAGTGCAAATCTCAAACCTTTGCAGCTCTATAAAATCCCTTGAGTAGGAAAAAAAGTAGGGGGAAGAGGGAAGACACGCCTGAAGACAGAGAGCTGCAGGGCTGCACCCCGGGGGCAATGCAAGACATTAAGCAGAACAACGTACAAAGTAATTTAAAAATGTAAGTGACAGAAAAAATAACTTCTAGCAGAGCTTTATGCATGTAGTGTATATTAAATAAACACTGCCCAAAGTTTCACACACTAAATGAATTACAAAATTTCACCCCGTTCACCTGCACAAACCAGTCCTATGTCAGAGTAGTTGTATGCTCATGTTAGCACAAGAGAACAGTTTCCATCATAGCTAAATAGCCAATGGTGTAGATGTGACGTTAAAATCACTTTTCCTATGTGTTGTTTGTCATTTTAGGTTTTGAAGACGTGAGTGAGTTCATGCATTTCCTCTTACTGCCGTTACGATTAACGGGTCTGTAAAAACGTCTAACGACTAAAATTAGTATCTCCTCATTCTAACTGATTTTCCTAGTGAGCTACATGGTATTGTATGATCCCAAATATTTTCCGCCCTCCCTAGGAGGGATGGCACATCCATACTACACATACTTCTTTGTCCCATTGGTGCCACTCTGGGCTCTGTGATTTGCTCAGCCAATGGGCTCAGAGGAGAAGTGGCAAGTGCCACATTGGAGCTGTATCACTACAAACTCGGGACACGTACATGGGAATATTTACTCATAAACATCCCAAAGAATAAAGCTAAACCTATTGAGCGGTTGTTCAGCCTCTCAAAATCCTGACTTCCCTCATCCCGCTATTTTCTTGATGGTCAAACTACCGAAAGGAGGGGAAATCATTACCTGGAACAAATGTCTCCCTTTCCACGTTTTCTTCAACTACTATGCAGTCAGGCTGCTCTCTTCCAGGCTCTCCGACACCCTGCTTTCAGAGCTACCAAGGACACTGGAGTCCATTCTACTGTCCTCACATCTGACTAGCCACGAGACATTGAGAAAGCTACTCTCTACATCATACCTTGCACACCAGCCAAAGAAAATTAATACATTCCCTTCCCATCTACAAACGCTGCTTTGAAAGGCCAACGGTATTAATTTATGTGAAGATTTTTGCCATCTGAAATGTTAACCAAATGAAACATATTAACATCATGACTGAAGATCAAGCCAAAGTTGCTTTCCACACATTTTGGGAGGAATCTAGAAGAAATAAAAACGTCACATTACCACTCATGTACGTTAAGGATGTGAAAGAATTATACTGATCAGAAGGTACTTTTGAGAGCACAGAGTGTAAGAATTCTGATTCAGACAGCAAGATTTATATCCAACCCTACATCCCATCCCTTCATCCTACTTAATGAGAACAGGGACAGGCACACAGATAGCATATATTTAAAGCTTAACAAACGTCAAGTGAGCTAAGAAGGATAAATAAAGGAGAGAGCAATGTAATGAGGTCCCATGCCTCACGAATCTTGGGTTCCACATGCAATCACATAAAAGCACAAAACTACTAGACAATGAATGTCAACATGAACACAGCATTTTGTTAGCACATAGGAGGGACTGACTAAATGGTCCTGGGACTAGAGAAATATAAAGGTCAGGGAAGTCTGCACAGAAGAAATTAAATCTGGCCATTGGAGAAAAAGATTTTCACACCAAAATATGGGAACATCCGGTTTCCAGTTCTACATGTAAAGAACTTGTAAGTGGATGCTCCATCTTAACAACAAATAAAAAGCTGAACAGACTGAAGAATCAACAACTCTGCTTGGATCCATCCGAGAAGGGAGGACACAGAACAAACCATGGCTCCCATGAATGGAGAGACCGACTGGTGAAGACAGGGAGTCACGGATTACCTCAGCAGAAATCCACAAGTGGAAGCCACCGTGGGAAATACTGCCGGGTACAAAAGCTGAACTGCAATTGACTAAAGGCTGGAGGCTTTTTTAACAATTCTGGGAGGTTCAAACTTCAGGGGGACCCAGTTATGAGGGGGCCCCCTAATATTGTGAGATTTACCGTCCAAGAGCTCCACCAGATAGCCACAGTAAATACTGGAGAAAAACTCCCTCAAGATTCTGCAGAGGGAGGGGACAGGAGGCATTCTGAAATATGCCAGAGCACTCTGGTCTCCTCGGCAGGGTCTTCAGGAAAATCAGTTAACCAGACCGACCCTAAACTGCTGGGTAGTATTAGAGCCTAAGTGACCTCAGGAAAGGAAATCCCCAACGCCAACCGGCTTTAGCCAGCCTGTCCCACCTGAAGGGGGTGGGGAGAAAACATTTCTGAAACACCTTTGAAATGCACAGTCCAGAACGCTTCCCCGCCCCACACACCTAACCACCACTTCACTTAAGGCCTATTCACGACAGTTGCTTTTACCAGGTAGATCACATTCAGCTCTCAAGAAAAAAGTACAAGGCATAGCAAAAGTTAAAAGAAAAACAAACAAAAACAGTTACAGGAGGAAAAGCAACCATTAGCACCGGACATGACATACATGTTAGAAATATCAGATCAGGAATTTAAAACAACTATCATTAATATGCTAATAGCTATAATGGGAAAAGTTGACTGCATGAAGAACAGAGAAGCAAGGTAAGCACAAAGATGGAAATCTTAAGAAAGAACCAAAAAGAAATGCTACAGATAAAAAGTAATGGACAGAAATACTTAAAAAGTTGAGAGAAAAAAGGCACCAACAAGAGTTCTGTACGCTGTGAAGTTATCCTTCAAACATGAAGGAGAAATAAAGACTTTCTCAGACAAAAGAAAAAAAAAATTGAGTTCATTTTTCGGTAGTAGACCTACCTTGCACAAAATGTTGAAAAGTTCTCTACAGAGAAGAAAAATAATATAAATCAGAAACTCAGATCTACATAAACAAAGGAAGAACATCGAAGAAGAAATAAGTGAGGATAAATTTTTAAATGTTATTGATTCTTAATTAATAACACTTTGTTCAAAATAATAGTAACAACAATGTATTCAACAATATGTATATTTCTGTATGCTTATATATAAGTGAAAGGAATGATAGCAACGAAGGAATTAAAATTATTTTTATTATTATACACTACCAGTGAAGTGGTATAGTATTATTTGAAAGTGGCCTGGGATTAATTGTAAATGTATACTGCAAATTTAAGTCAACCACTAAAAGAAGTTTAAAAAGAAGTATGACCAATATGCCAGAAAAAGGGGACAAAGTGGAATCATGTAAAAGCCTCAATGAAAACCACAAAAGACAGAAGACAAAAAAATGGGAACAAAGAGCAACAAACAAAAACAGTAATGAATATGGTAGATATTAATCTAACTATGTCAATAATCCCGTTGAATGTCAATGGTCTAAAAGCACCAATTAGAAGACAGACATTGTCAGAGTGGATCAAAAAATAAGCACCAACTATATACTGTCTACAAGATGCCCACCTTAAACATAAAGACACATATAGATTAAAAGTAAATAGATGGAGAATATATACTAGGATAACACTAATCGAAAGAAAGCAGATTAGCTAGATCAATTTTAGACAGAGCAGACTTCAAAGTAAAGAAAGTTATTGGGATAAAGAAGGGCATTACATAGTGATAAAGGGATCGATGCCCCAAGAAGACATAACAGATCTTAACACGTAGGTACCTAACAATAGAGCGTCAAACGACATGAGACAGAGACGAATAAATTGCAAGAAGAAACAGATGCATTGACTATGTAGTTGGAGACTTCAACAGCCCTCGTTCCGAAATGGACAGGTCCAGCAGGCAGAAAACCTATGAGGACACAGCTGACCTCAACAGCCATCAATCAAGTGTACATAATTGACACCTATGGACTACTCCACCCAACGACAGCAGACCACACGTTTTTCTTGAGCTCACATGACGCATTCACCAAGATAGACCACATTCTGGGCTGTAAGACACACCTTAACAAATTTGAAAGAACAGGTATCATACAATGTCTGCTCCCAGATCACCATGGAATTAAAACTAGTAATTAATAGCAGAAAATAACTGGAAAACCCCAAAACACATGGAGATTAAACAACACACTTCTAAATAACATAGGGGTCAAAGAAGAAATCTCAAAAGGAGTTTAAAATTATTTTGAACTAAATGAAAAAGAAAACCCAACTTTTCAAAAATCTATGGTATATAGTGAAAATAGTGCTTAGAGGAAAATGTATAGCATTGAATGTATATATTAGAAAAGAAGAAAGATCTAAAATCAATAATCTGAGTTTCTACCTTAGAAAACTAGAAAAAGAACAAATCCAATCCAAAATAAGCAGAAGAAAAGAAAGAATCAGAATTAAAGCAGAAATCAAAGAAATTGAAAACAGGAAATCAAAGAAAATTAGCAAAACCAAAAGCTGGTTCTTGGAAAAGATCGATAAAATAGTTAAGTCTCTAGTCAGCTAACAAAGAAAATGAAAGAAGATACAAATTACTAATATCAGAAGTGAAAGAAGGGTCGTATCACCACAGATTCTGTGGAAATTTAGAGGATAATAAAAGAATGCTATGAACAATTCTATGCCTACAAACTTGGGAAACTAGATACAATAGACGAATTCTTTAAAAGACACAATCTGCGAAAACTCACATAAGAAAAAGATGATCTGAGTAGGTCTGTATCTATTATATTAAAGGAGTTAAGTCAATAATTAGTAACCTTCCAAAAAAGAAAGCACCAGGCTCAAATGGGTTCACTGGTGAACCTACCAAATATTTAATGATAGAATTATACCAATTACCTACAATATTTTTTCGAAAATAGAAGCAGAGGGAATGCTTTCTCACTCATTCTATATGGTTGGCATTATCCTAATGCCCAAACCAGACAATGATACTACAAGAAAACTGTAGACAAATCTCATGAACACAGATGCAAACCCTCAAGAAAATGTTAGCAAATAGAACCCAAAAGAGCATGAGAAGAATTACACACCACCATCAAGTGGGATTTATCCCCGCAATGCCAGGCTGGTCCGACATTCAAAAATGAATGAATGTAGCTCATCACAACAGCAGACTGAAAGAGGAAAATCACGTGGTCATATCTATAGATGCAGAAAAAGCATTTGACAACATCCAACACCCATGCATGCTAAAAACTCTTAGAAAGCTAGGAAGACAGAATAACTTCTTCAACTTGATGGAGACTATCTAGGAAAAGCCAACCGCTATCCTCATACTTCACGGTGAAAAACGCAAAGCTACCCTGGACCAGCAGAACCCACTGGAAGACTCTCAGAAATGCAGAATCTCAGGCGCCAGCCCAACTGTCTGACTAGAGGTCGGACTCAGGTGTCTGTATTTGAGAGAGCTCACGAAGAGACTCTTTAGCATGCTCATGTTTGAGACGCATTCCTCTTAGACGATGGGAGCCGTGAAAGAGTCACAGTCATGGCCAAGGGACGAGTATGTCTCAGGAATAAGCCCACGCTCGCGGTAGAGCAGGGAGGAGGGCAAAGGAGCTTGAGGCATGAATCTGAAGGACTTTGCAGAAGGTGTAAAGGTACATATAGGTGGGTAGAAAGGTAAAGGAGAGGGAGGCACTGAGGAAGATTTGGAGGGTTTGGGCTTGGAGGAGTGAGGGACCAGTCATGTCTTTCATTAACACTGAGAATCAGGAACAGGGGTAGGTGTGGGGAGGGCAAATGAGCAACTTGCTGCAGGTCCTGGAATTCGTAAGTCACACCGTCAGCACTGCAGCCCAAAGACCAAATTCTCTCCCCCGTGTGGCTCATGCAAACAGCAGAAGAAATCTGTTTAAACTAGGTCATAAGAATGAAGGGTTTTTATAAGGCCATATATCAGAAATGATGGAGTTGAAATCTGGAAGTCAGGATGGAAGTATCACAGAGGTTTGTGTATGTATAGATAGCTGGATGGAGGAATATTGAGAAGATTGAAGACATTTCATCAGCCAAAAATGGAGTCCCACTCTGCCTTCCAAATATCAGAGGGCAAAGGTCACTGTGTTATTTCCATTCGATTTTGGTGATTCAGAAAGAGAGGCATCAACTCCATAGTTTAAGTATCGTAAGGCTTCATTTCCGCTGCCATCAATGCTTTGTTGATACAAGTCCAAGTCCGAGGCAGGCAAGCTCTTGTGGCCTAAGCTCTGATCAAGACCCCAAAGAATCGCAGCGAATGTTGTAACATCAGGCTTTCAAGCACAGTGGCCCACAGGCACGAGGATGTGATTTCCCCCCACCTACATGAGTTTTTGCTGCCAAATCGTGTAGTAGGACTGAGGGGGAAATGATTTAGGATCTAGAAAAGCCTCCGGTGTGTGTAATTTAATATTCCATCAGAGTTCACATCTCCTTGTAATAGTCTCCATTACCAGTTGGAAAACAAAAGTTCTAAGGCGTTTCATTGTCTTTTTGTCTCAATCTGACAAAAAAACAGAACAACACAAAACAACCGAAATAGGGAAACAGAGATCCAGGGTGTGCAGGGCAAAGGTGAGAAAGGTTGGGAGGGAAAGGGAACAGCATTCCAGAGCTTTAGAATACAGCACGTAAACGTATTTGCCGTGAATTTGCTCTGGGTCTTCCAACTACAGTCTGTCTTTACCGAGACGAGCAGCAGACCTCTGGGTGATCGGAACACTTTTCGATGCGACTTCATGCAACACTTGCGAGATGGCCAAGATTTACAGTTGATTAGCCTGCATAGTTCACTTGCTTTCTCAAAAGATTCTCGGGAGGGATTATTTCTGTGCCCAAAGAGCCCTAGAGCAAAGGCAGGGCTGCCCACAGCCGTCACGTGAATTCCCCAGACACAGGACACTGTGCTCACTGAAGCAGATAAAGCAAAGTTAAAGAAGCATTTAGTTCTTCAGAATGCGAGCCTTAGTAAGTATCTTTTTGTGGCAGGATTTAGGAAGAGGGGCGGGTTACCCTTTAGTGTACGCATTATGTCCTCCTACAAAAAGGGAAAACGTGCATACAGTGGGATGGAAAAAGCCAAAACTCGCATGCCCCCTTCCCCTCCCTCGGGGAAAGCTGCTGAACACACCCCTCCCCAACTCGAAACCATGAATCCTCACAGCTTAACAGTCCCGAAGGCTTTGTGCAGTTTCTCTTGGGAAACACAGCTCATTCATCTGCAACCACCCAAGTTCAACCTTGCGGCTGTGAGAACCGGGAGCCGAGGGGCCGTCCAAAGCTCCGCCAGAGAACCGAGGCAAGCTGGGTGGAAGGGAGAGCTGGGCAGCGCCCCCTTCTCGCGACCAGGCTCCCACCCGGGCACGTGAAAAAAGCCTGCGGAAGGCCGAACTCTAAAACGGTCGCCGCGTGCATGGTGTGAAGCTGGTCCTGGCCCACGGCTTTCACAGCCCTTGTAAACAGTGTTCCCTGTGTGGAATCTGACGCAGCAGCGTTAGTCACTTGTATTACTTAATGTGCATATTGTTTGGGAAGGCAGAGCCATGTGATCCCGTCTTTCTAACCACCAGCACATTTCTCCTGTTCAGCTCAGCCTGAGGTTCTCCTCAACCTGCCTTCAAACATGAATAAACACACGCCCCCGTGAGCTCTGGGAAGAATGAAAATCACATCCACCATGACCCCCCCACTCTGCCGGGGTGGGCTTTGCACTGTAATCTTGAGAAGGTGATACCTAGGTCATGCACGTCTATTTCTCATGCTTAGATTTTCAATACGGGCTCCCATGACCTAAGGCACATTGAGAAAGTCCTTCACAGAAATCAACATAAATATTTACTGCTAATAATAATAAAAATAGAGGGTGGGGGCGGGAGAGAGAGAGCGCTTTGCAACGTACACACTATGTCATTTCTTCCCTCGCACAAATGGAAAATGAACGCACCCACACTGGTAGCTACATTCTGAAAAGACCCAGTTGAGAGAAGTCCTTTCTTTATTGTGTAGTTTTAAAGATGATTCTTTGACCTCTGCTATTTGTGACTTGAGATCTGTGAAGACAAGGGCCAAACCCCTTTGGCTCCAAATGGCACACACGCACAAAAGCCTTTCACCTTTGTTCCACGTACCTCATCTTCCCTCAGAACAAGTTTATCCCGCACTCCCTGGTTTCGTCACTTCAATGGTCCTTTCTTGTTGCCTCTCCCCGGTCACCGTGGTTCCCTAAGTCACAAGAGGCCACCATCGCTTGTTTCCATTGACAGTAGGAAGCCAAACCAACCCTACCGAGCTGGAAAGCCACTGCTACGAGTATAAGTGTCTTGACACCTCATCTCAACTAACCATGAAATTGTGCATAAAATGGTTGAGGAAGCTAAAGAACTTATCAGGCAAGTTTCAGCTACAATATGACCCCTTTCTAGTTGTTTATTATTGTATGGATTGATGTATGGCATCTCTCCTTCTTAAAGGGAGTCAAGATGATTTACAAAAAGCCACGTGATATAGCCAGAATGCAAATCTGAAATGGGTGGGAACAATGAGATAAAGGAAACAAAAATAAAAACTGGGACATTAAATGAACATGTGGAGTCAGGGATAAACCTGGTGTGCTTTGTCGAAGACAGGCTATTTTACCTTTTCACTTTATGCACAGCCAGTTCTAAAGGGGGGTGGGGACACGACCGGTTAGAAAACCCACAGTACCCATAGCCTAACACGTTGCCCATTTTCCAGAGAAAGCATAATTAGTACCGATGCTGCGGCCAGAATAGATGTCTTTCCATATTCCCTCCCGAACATTGCGTGGACCGACAGACCGGGGACCTCAGCAATTCCTCAGAGGGACCTGAGCGGCTGGGTTTGTGCAATACTGTTCTGAGAACACCACACACTTTGCATTATAGCAACTTGTGAGTCAGTGAAAGCCACTCGTTAAGGGATGAGTTTGACATGGCGACGCTACCCGGCTGCGTCTTGTAATCAAGGCATAGCTTGTAGAGCATCTGGAAACTATATATCCAGCAGACGTGTATAAATATGGTTTCTCTCGGGTGCCTTTTGATACCACAAGGAAACCATGAGTTTGATGTTCTTTGGCAAGTGTCAGCAGTGCAGTGGCTGTGTTGACATGTCATTGTCATTTCATAGCTTGCAGAACTGCTGTTAGCTATGATATCCACTGTGAAAATTAAAGAGCCTGGCGAGGATCTTTGTCTGAAAAAAAGGTAATGAGACCTCTGCCTCGACAAGCATCAACGGCGAAGGGAGGACTTGCCAAAGGTCCTCTTTAGAAAAAAATCATTCTCTCTTCCAACCCAGAAGGAAACAGAAGGTATGACCTCAGTGGTATATCCCGTACAGCATGACTACAATAATTTTAGGGTGCAAAAGAGTGTAAAATAAAAATCCAGTTTAGGTATCTCTCTCTCTCTCTCTCTCTCTCTCTCTCTCTCTGTCTCACACACACACACACACACACACACACACACACACACACACACACACACACTACAAATCACACAAAGAATACCATGCATTGAGCAACAGATCTTATAAGAAAGTTCTCGGACCCAAGCTAGCTGCAAAAATACCAAGGTAATTGAATGTGATTATTTAGAAGGTGAGAGAGGTTCTTCCGAATCACATAGGTAAAAAGGAAAAACTCATGAGAAAGGAGAATGACTTCAGTTCACAATTAGCCTACCATGCTTCTATCAGGAAAGTTACCCTACAAGAGCGTATGCTTGTTCACCCAGTAAAAAGAGCGTTGAAATTCAAACCTAGATTCATTTGCCTGTAATGACTGCTCTCTTCAAAAACATAGACACCTGATGTGTCCCAGACAGATTATGCACAAACACAAGTTAGGTTTCTAAGAGGAATTCCTGTGTACCACTACCCTGTTTCCCCGAAAATATGACTTCGCTGGACCATCAACTAGAATGCGTCTTTTGGAGCAAAAATTAATGTAAGAGCCAGTCTTGTTTTACTATAAGACCGGGTCTTGTCTAACATAATATAATATATGACCAGGTCTTATATTAATTTTTGCTCAAAAAGACGCATTAGAGCTGATGGTCCGGCTAAGTCTTATTTTCAGGGAAACATGGTAGGTACAACAAGTAGGCTTCACCCTCAGGTGAAGAACTGCCTATGGCATGGAGGCAAAATGATGGAACAAAAAAGCCACTGCAGACCCCTAAATGCCAGTGAGAGGTTTTACCCCAGTAGAGAATAGTATTTTGACAGAAACCCTCTTTGAAGAAGGGAGAGTAACATAACCCAATGCCATTCTGCCCACCCAGGCACTGAGATCCAAAGCTGTCTCCTCTCTGCAACATGGCAGCTCCCTTGAGTGGGTGCTGAGGCTTTGTGCCAGTTGATTAAACCCAACTTCTTCCAGCAATCAGAGCTCCTCTGGGGTCCCCGTAATGGGCCCTGGCTGACATGCTCTCCATTGGTTCAAAACGGGTTCCCTTCCTAAACCAGCTTTCAGGAGCCCTTCTTCCATCATAAACCAGGGAAGAAATTTCACTGGCCTCGTCTTTCATCGAAGGGAGGACCAATTCACAGTAAAGGATTAGGAAAGGGTGAGAATGAGGACTTACAGGGAGGTGGTTTTTCCCTCCCACCTGTCTTCGCTTGGACGTTTGCAGCAGGTGGGAGTCTTTGACACCGAGGAAAATGAACACAGAAAATCAGAAAGACATTGGGCTATTAATCTGTCCCACATTGAGTGGGAACCTAAATAAGAGCCTGTTCTTTCCCTTACGTATTTGTGGTGCTAAAAGCCTGGCCAGGAAGCTTTGCTGGTTTTTTCAGCAGCGAGGCTAGTTGTTAGCGGAAAACCCCTGGGATGTCCTAAATAGCTACTGTACACTAATATCACCCCAAAGCACACTAATATGTTTGATGAAAGTTCCCAGCGTGAGGGCAGGGGACATTTACCTCAAGAATCCAGTGAGGGAAAGCCAATGAGTGAGTCCCGTTCCCGCAGCCGGAATGCTGGAGGTTCCACTTAGAACAGCAAGCCTGCATTCCAGGGGGCCGTGACAGAGGCAAGATTGCAGCACACCTCTAATTGTTTAAATGTTAACTCACCCATCCACCTGCGTTATCGCTAGAAAGCACCCTGCTGGAAGCCTGCAGCACCACTCCTCACCACTGGTGAAATGAGGTTGGCACACTAGGTGTTTATTTAGCTACCTCATTTATAAGTTCTTTTGGGTTTTGTCTGCTTCACATTCTCTCACATCTCTCTCTCTCTTCCCCCGCAATTTCTGCCTTCCTATCCGAGACGATATCCATTTGATGTGGGAGGGAGTACCTGAGAAGGATGTTGTCCTTCTAAGCCCTCACTCAAGCTTGCAGATTTTCAACCACCTATAAGCTGAAATTCAAGAGCTCAAGTGTCCCTTAAGACAGGTGTCACCTCTTGGTAAGCACAAAGGAACATGGCTCACATAACCGTCACTGGGGGACTTAAATCCTGCCGTGTATGGCATGCTGCGCTAGGCCAGTAAGACAGATTTGCATTTGACACTTGTTATGAATCATGCTAATATAATATTGTATATGCAGATTGCTTTCTCAAGAGAACATTAGCCAAACATGAACACACCTCACAATTTCTTTTCATATGCATTCCACACAAATTATAATTCCACCACTGGCGTAAGGAGATAACAGAATAGTTTTCTCTTCTCTTCCCAGACCCTCACATCCTATTTACTCTCTGGCATGGTCTTTGCTGATGTAAAGAATAGCAGTGGTGCCCAAAATCATAGGAATTAATTATCCTATTGGAGAGGATTTCTGTAAGAGGCTCTTTCTTCCAGCGCACAAACCTATAGTTCTTTTTCTTCCCCTGACAGTCCGCTTGACAATCATTACCAATGGTGGCTCCACCTATGCAATTATTGGTAATTTCCAAAAGATGTCCATATTTTGGACAAGAGAATCTCAATGTACATTTACATTGTTCTGGGCGTTGATTATATAAAGTCGGGGAAATCGTATGAATATCAGTAAGTATTGCAATAGGCTTTACATGTTTTACAGTAGATAAAACATCTGTAACTCCGATCCATTGTTTCTTAGAATTGCAAAGAAATAAAGGATATTCAACATAATGCATTTCCATATGTGCCTGAGTTTTCACGGTCCCCCTATAAGTGTATTTTCCTTGGGCTCTATGGATTTACAGTTGTTACCACATAAATCAGAGAAAGCATCTAACACAAAACAAAAAACCTTCAGCAATCACATTCGGTTGTGTTTCAGAGGTCTGACCCTTATCCAGTAAATTTCACAGATGTCACATGAAGCCGTCCAGATGTTCATACAAGCAAAACCAATCTTCCTCACTTCTAAATTTGGCTCTGAATAAACCTGGGAAATGACTAAGAATTTGGAGTTATAGCCCTTATAAGAACCGAACTCCCACTGAGATCAAAGCCACATACCACTGCACCAACACGGGGCCCTAAATCACTGCTTTTCAGCACATAGCCTCAAAACCAAATGGGAGACAAACGTCGAGGGAGGGACTTATCACCCCCAAAAGGAGAAGGACCGAAGGACGAGCATGCTTGCTCTCCAGAGACACGTGGGCTGTCACCAAGACGGCCACAGTCAGATGCAATGTTTGCAAGGTAGCTGAGCGTGATGTTAAAGGAGAAATTGTCTAGGAAGTAACCGTATGACTCTCGTGCAAACATGGTGTGTCCCTGATCTGATTTAACTCATGCAATTCTGCAAGAACCAGTAATGCGTTGCATCTGGGTCAAAGGAGAAATCCAAGGAATGTTCACATGGTCCCACAAGTAGGGAATGTGGGAATGGACCAACAGACAGCTGCAGAAGAGCTATGCCTGGGGTAGGTGTCCATTGCACTCCCGTGGACGTAATTCATTTGCATTTCCACAGACAAGAATCACCTACACTATTATCTGCGTTCTACCATTTACAGAGTAGGAAAATGGCTCCAAGACAGCCAACAAGATAGATAACCCAGAAGCAGGTAATGGAGAGAACACCCAGAAATCTTTTCATTTTGCCCACTGTGAAGTCTTTCTCAATTCTTGCTGGCTCGGGTAATGACATTTTCACATGGAAGTTTCAGAAAATGGATGTTGCACATTTTCTTACTGTTGTTTCCCATTCATTCAGCAAATCCTCACCACACAACCAACCACGATGTCAGAAGCTGTCCGCTTTTAACGGTCAGTACATCAAGATATGTCTGTGTAAAGACAGAAGAATGCAATCGTGTTGTTTCATTGTAGTGTGCTTTCACAGACGTGAATACAGTGACATACAAGAAAGATTGGCACACTGTGGCAAATGGCCAGGTCCAGCCCGGCACCTGTTTCGGTACAGCCAGTGAGCTGAGAACTGTTCTTACATTTCCCAGTGATTGAGAAAATGATACAATGTCATGACAGGTGAAAAGTCTATGAAATTCAAATTTCAGTGTCTACAAAAAAAGCTGTATTGGAACACAGCCACGATCGTTCGTCCACTGGATGCCAATAGTTTGTCCACTGGATTACCAAACACCAGCGGTGACAACCCAAAATGTCTACTACCATAACCAAATGTTCCCTGGGGAGCAAAATCACCCCAGGTGAAGAACCACCAGCCTCCCCACCTTTGCTGGACAAGAAGGCACTACTCTGTGTTATCCAGGAACTGAATGGGGCTCAAGACCCTTGCGTGTACACGGTGCTGATTTCACTGTGCTGCTATCAGTCCAGGAAAACAGCGCAGATTTTCCCACTGAATGATAAATAATCATGCTAAGGCACACTGATACAAAATGGATTGCATATTACTTCACGCCCAGAGGTAATGCAGGAATTATGTCCTTTGGGGAGGAAAATATGGAATGTGTGGGTTTCATTCACTCGTCACAAGTATGTGTTGAGCAACTACTCTGTAGCAAACACCATTCTAGGCTCAGAGAACAGGGAGAACAGAGCTGATGCCCCCACGTAGCTGACTTTCTGGTGAAGGAAACGGATTCTCAGCAGGTAAAGGAATAAGTATATGATGTCATGTCAGGATGTGGTATGGGCAGTGAAGCTTGTAAGTGGCTGGTAGGGTGACCAGGAAAGCAAGGTTAGACAGAGCCGATGTTTTAGTCTGAGCAGGATGGGGGGTGGGGGTGGACATCCAAAGGTGTAAGGTAAGTAACAGCATGACTCAGCTGCTATGTTGTAAAGGGCCTTTCAAACAGGCACTTAAGACAAGAGAAGCAGCAGGGAGACCGAACAGGATGCCCATGGATTGGTCCAGGTAAGAGGTGAGGGTAGAATGGACAAGGTGGGGGGGTACAGTTAGATGGGAAGAACAGATCACATGCTGGAGGGATTCTGGAGGGACAGGCGTTGCAGAGAGTAACCAGAAATGACCAGAAAGTGTGCGGTTTCTATACCATATTACACAAGCCTTATCTTTTGACACATCTTCAGAAAGTTATATCATCAACATTAGTTCTGGGATTTTTTGTTTTTTGTTTTTGTTTTGTGTTTGACTCTTCTGTCCCAGTATTTGTTCGAGATGGTTTTTCAAGTCACTGATCTCTATGCCATAGACCAGAGGGGACACTGTTCCAAACTTGAGGACGCTTCTACCCATGTCCTGGATGATTGCAGGACCACTATGAACTACGTATATGCCTCAATCTCTCCACAGGTAAAGGAGTTACTTTCATTCACCGTTCAGCTCATTAACCTAAAGATGCAAAGGAAAAGCCTACACGTGCTTCATGAATCTCTAAAGAAATACAAATTCTACTTATCCATAAAGGTATCCAGTGATGCGAATATCCAAAGGAGATCAATTTTGTTTAACATGTAAGATTCCTTCCCAAGGATTCAGACTAAAGACAAACCTTAAATTTATGTCAGCTTCGTAATATATTCGTAATATAGTCAAGCTTCTGCTGGAGTTAGTTGTGGCTTATTGACTCCTTCTCCCTTTCAAGCAAAAGGAATTGATTTCTTTTCTTGTAAAAGTCAGTCTCCCGTGTCAACCTTGATCGTTCAATTACAAAAATATGGTTTAACAACGTGCAATCCGTTGCACTGCAATTTTCTTTAATTAGGATATTTTCATAGTAGTTCAAATGAACTACTTCCAAGTGTGTACATTTCTACTGTGAGTAAAAAGAATTAATTTCTCGATAGGATAAGAAGGGGTGCATAAATGACAAATAATCCTGATACAACAAATTATCATGTACGTAATACCCAAGTAATACAAAACAGGACAAAAGCACACTTATGAAATTTAGTTAGCTTCATGGCAAATGTATAAATATATGTGTATATATATATATATATAGTGTATATTATAATATATGTAATATATGTAATACACACGTGTGTGTGTGTATATTTTTTTTCCTGCAATGATGATATAAACAAATTATCCAAAACTCCACTTGAAGAACAATTATAGCAGCCCCTCCCTTATCCACCTGGGAAACATTCCAAGACCCCCAGTGGATGCCTGAAACCATGGATAGTACCGAACTGTGAATATACTATCTTTTTTCCTACACATACATGTACCTATGATAAAGTTTAATTTATGAATTAGCCACTCTAAAAGATGAACAACTAATAATAAAATAGAACGACTGTAACAATACACTGCAGTGAAAATTATGTGAATGTAGTCTTTCCAGCTCTGATAACCAATCTGATAGACGGCTACTAAGTGATAATAGGGTGTAAGAGGATGGATATTTGGGACAAACAGATGAGTCATATCCCAGGTGGGATGCAGCAGGACAGCCCAAGATTTTACCACAACACTCCGAATGGCACACAGTCTAAAACTTACAAATTGTTTACTTCTGGAATTTCCTATGCAATATTTTCAGACAAAGGTGGATGGCAGGTTATTGAACCAGAAAATGTCTTATCAGAGCAAATGCTTATGATATTATATAAAAAGAGTAAAAGGATCATAAACCAGACATTTCATTTCTGCTCAGGATCTAGAGAGTGAGAACTGAGCAAGCTTATTTTCACCACATTATTTCACATTCACATAACAATTCTGTTCCATTTTTAATAACATTCATGTGTATTAAATGACACAGTGCAGGCATGAATGTGGTAATTTTTCACTATAATAAAAGTTTTAGGTTTAGGAATATTATTCTACATATGCTTTGAGATAATGAGCTTGACAGACCTTTCAAAGTAATAACATTCTTTATGAGTATACTATTTTAGTGTTATTGTGTATTGCTCTGATGAAATTTTGGTTATAAAATAAAGAAATGCTTCAATTTTGGGTCTAATAGTAATAGCCATGAAATAAATCCCATCAAATGCTATTATGGTTCCAAACTTGCTCCAATATCTTTGGCAAGTTTAACCTTCACTCATTTATATAATCTGAATGTAAAACCTACTTCTAGACTGGAGCTAAAGTGCTGTCATATTGTGAGGTTTTGGGACTGAGGTAAGAAATGTATGCTATTGAACATATAAATGAGTATAATGACAACTTTACAATATGTGTATGCAACACGAAATATCCCAAAATGGAAAAGAGACTATTTGCTTAAAGGATGAAATTATTTAACCAGTAATTCCTACACAGAAACAAACTATATAAAAAAATAACACAGGTAAGTAGAATGTATTAAATCTTCTGGTCTAACTGGAAGATGTTTTCTCCTTAAACTTGTATTTTTGATTTAAAAAAATTACAAAATAAAGAGAGAAATAAGGTAGTAGACACAAATATTGATACAAGAACCATATTTTGCCGTGTATAATGCACACTTTTTTGCCCAAATTTGTGAGGGAAAAATAAGGATGTACATTATACAGGGGTAGTACTAATTCCATGTCTATATCAATGTTTTTAATTCTTTTATTTATGCTTATGCGTTAAAAGTGTAACACTAGAAATCAATAACGATATCCGTATGCAAGATAATACTCTGTATGGAATGGAATATGACAATCGCTTTTATTGAACTTACAACGAACTTGCAACTACGAAGAGTTCTTGGCCTTCTGGGATGCGTACATATCGTAAATGTGTCCCCGGTACATAAAATTTCTTGTACCTTGTATCCGTTCTTGTGTTTTGTAATTATTTGTTCCATACAATTTCTTATACCATAATATGTTTTAAAAAATACTAAAATTTCTTTGTAACACAAAAAACAAGTACCAAATGTAAACAAATAAAATTTTGAATTAAAATATTAAAACGAAAGATTTTTTTTTTCCCCCTGAAGTTTGGGTCAAAAATGTGGGTGTGCATTATACACGGCAAAATGTGGTATCTTGATGATTGCCGTGGTGGCTACAATGACTGATTATACACGTGATAAAACCTCATAGAACTATATACATCGTACCAATACCAATTGGTATTGCTTTTGATGTCGTTCTACAAACGCATAACGTGTAACCACTGGTGGAACTGGGTGTGAAGAGTACATGTTATTTCTCTGCACTACCTTTCCAGCTTCTTGTACCTCTATATTTACTCCCAAATCCCAAGTTTTTTCTTTTTTTAATACAGTATTGATGTGGTCATAAGAAACATACCTTAGAACATTGCTTGTGATTCTGGCACCAAACCATGGAACCATTGTTCTGCAAAAAGAAAAATAAATATTGACTCATGAAATAAGTTTCGAACTGAAAAGTACACGCACGTGTATGTCAATATAATTTTTAAATATTTGCGTTAACAAAAGACCGATGCTGCCATCCTCATAGGTGTCTCTCTTCCTAAGATAAAACATGTAAGTCCAGCTTTGTCCTTCACTTCATGATATAAATAAAGACAGACATATAAAATCAAAAGATTTCGAGTTGTCTAAAAGGAAAAGTGAGCCATGTCTCAAGGTGTGCTGAGCAATGGAATATTGACCATCAGGGAAAATGAACACGTAGACCTTTCTTTCAGAGGAAGTGGTTTTAGTAAATTTACAAGTTGGGCACCCTGCAGGCTGGTCCCAACCCATTCACAGTAATAAGAGTTTGAAATCAGATCTCATATGTAAACGCTTCTCTTGACCTTTTACAAGGATGAGGGACGAACTACCCCTGTGCCTCAGTTTATCCATCTGTAAAGCAAATCGACAATATTTCACGTATGAGGTCACTGGCATGACTAAATGAAATAATATTCATAAACCACTCAGCATGGCTTGATGTTCACTCAATAGAAAACAAATATTAAGACTATGATTTCTTACCCCTAACATTTGGATTTTTGCCTAGAAACTTCTCGTTCTACATGACTA
Organism: Rhinolophus ferrumequinum; assembly: GCF_004115265.2. Lineage (NCBI taxonomy): Eukaryota > Metazoa > Chordata > Mammalia > Chiroptera > Rhinolophidae > Rhinolophus > Rhinolophus ferrumequinum. The sequence continues at coordinate 120,393,365 of NC_046284.1, read as the reverse complement.
AGATTTGAGTCACTTTTTTTCCTTTGGTTGCTATATTTAAGTCAGATTGTGCTAGGCTGTTGGTAGAAAAAGAAGAAACCATGACCCAATAATGAAGATGCTGTGAACTCCAGGTCTTTGGAGTTTAGGTCGGGTCTGAGATAAAATAGTCGGTTTCTTGCTTGAACCTCTAAACTTTTAATTTTAAGAAAGTCAGTATGGATAGAATATTATTGCGTGCGCAGTTAAGAGGAAACCATCAAACCGATAACATAGTTTTAAAAAATATTTTATACAAGTTTATTGAGATACATAATTCACATAAAAATCAGTTGTGGAAAGCACACAATTCAGTGGTTTTAGTATATCCACAAGAGTATGCAACGAACCATCACTCATTTTGCACATTTCCATCAACCCAGATAGAAACCCGTACCTATTTAGTAGTCACACCCCATTCTGTCCTCTTTCCCCAGCCCCTGGCCACCTCTAATCTACTTTCTTTCTCTACAGATTGGCCTACTTTGGACATGTCGTGTAAATGGAACCATTCAATGTGTGGTCTTCTGTGTCTGGCTTCTTTCATTTCATCATCTTTTACACTGCGCCAAAGGGTACAGTAGGTTTGCTTCATCGATGGTGTCCCATGTATCGGAACGTCCTTCTATTTGATTGTCAAATTCTACTGTATGGATAGGCCACATGTTTGTCTTCCACTCCCAGTAACGTACCTTCACATCTCCCATTCTCAATAATATAGGATTAATAACACATAATCACATAGGATCTTAATAACGTAGGATTCCCAAAACCACCGGATAGATCGCAACTGTATAGCATGAGGGATTTTCTCTTCTGGGTGAAGATTAGTAGGCAAAAAAGGTCTCAGTCCCGATGTGAGGCTCTCACGATGAAAAGCTCTCTGCCCTTTGTCCCTAACGGCCCTTTGCGGCCTCAACTTCCCCAAACTGCCATCCATCCCTCTGAGTTCAGTTCATCTGGCACCACCTCCCCATCCCCCTACAGAGTCCCATGCAGCCTTACTGAGCCCTCAGCGCTCCTGCGGATCAGTGTTCTTGGGTCAGACCAGCGAGGAGTGGAGCTGGAGGAGTCCAGGAACAGCCTGGGACAAGATTCAGTCTGATTTCTGGCAGGGTGTGCGGCGGAGAAATAATTAGATTGAGTATCAGCCAAAGCTGGACAAATACTGGAAATGAAGCGTTAGTAGAAAGCGTACAAGAAAGAGAGCATTATGTACAGATTGACGTTCCATAAAAGGAGCCCTTGGTTTGGTGACAAACGGACAGTTCACAGGGGGGGTGACGCCGGCTGAGGTGTGGTTGTAAACAGGGTGATAACTGCAGAAAGCGGGGGCCAGACACTGCAAAGCGCGCGATGGCAAAGCTGAGAGCAGGGCCCAGGCCACTTCGAAGAACTTCCCAAGCGAGAGCCTCCTTCATCATCTTTTCCAGAAAGGGTCTTTCCTGTGTGCCCTGGGCATAATGTCTCCCGCTGGGACATCCTAGGACCATGTCTGTCAGAGCGCCACCTGGCCCTGACTTCGGCGCTCCAGGCTCAAGACCCAGCGATGGAAAGCAGTGAGGAACCTCCTAGAGAGACTCAGAGCTGAAGTAAATGGGCTCCGACCTTGGAGACGGGGTCAAGTGACCTTGGAGGGTCCCCATCTGAGGATCTGCAGCCTCCTGGAGTCCAGTCAGAAGTCCTGTACTTGCTCTGGAAACCTTGCCATTGGACCAGCTTCCATCTCCTTCCCGCCCAGGCCTTTCTGTTCCTGGGCAGATGGGCAGGACCTCTGCAGGAGAGAAGGGAGCCCCTAGCTGCCACTGCAGGTGCGGTCGTGCTCTCGGAAGATGAACGATACTCTCCTCCGCCATGGGAGACCTTTCCTTTGATCTAAGTCTTCGCCCCCAAACTACAACGTGGTCCAGGAAGCAGGGCTTCCTGGTTTCGCTTTGCTTGAATGTCTGACACTTAGCAACCAGACGCGCTCCTGGTTCTCTGCGAGGTGACATCCATCAAAGGCCACACATGGATGACTGGGGTTGCAAAGGTGGGCATGGCCACTGCTGCCTGCCCCAAACTAGTGGTTGACAAAGATATTACCAATGGGGTAATAAGCCTCTGACGTGGTTATCATCAAAAATGTCATTATTATACTCTCGACCACATCTATACAGCAGGCGCCTGCTTTGGTGCCTGATGTATTCCACCCCTACCATGGAACAAGCTTCATGTATTTACCCATGTCACACGTAAGAGACTGGGAGTCGACCTATCCAATTAACACATCCACCGTCCTGATGTCAATGGTGAAACTCAACTGTGAATACAGTTAACCAGACGGTGAGTTAACAGCTCTCCCTCGGCTTTGAAGGAATTCCCGGATCGATAACCGTGGAAGGAAAGGTAAGAAGGGGTCCGCCGGTCCCGCATATCCTAAGTTCAGGCAACAGGGGGTCACACTGATGGGTTGGGCAGAGAAGAGGAGAGATTCAGTAAATAGGTAGAAAGCAGATTATAGTGGATTTTGACTTATCATTGGAAATAAGCTTTTTTTTATTTAGTAACTATTAGAGGGGTAAAAAAAGAAAGAAAGAAACAGGATTAGAGCTGCGAGGAGTTCTATGCAAGCACACCTTCCTTGGTTCCCTCTTGTTCCCTTGGAGTGTAGATAAAATGGCCAAAGCTCAACAACCAAAACACACACAATTCCGTGGACGATTGCCTCCAGGGGCTCTGTGAACGCAAACTCCACTGCCTGGCTCGTCGGAAACTCAGTATTCCTTCTTACTGGCTCCACCGCCTACCAAAATAAGAAAGAAACCTATAGCCGCAGCTCCTAGTTGATAGTCATTCACGTTGCGGGGAGGGAGGGAATTCATACCAGTGCATCTGCTCAACCAAAGCATTTTCATTGTAAGCACAATTTTCCACTAATCGTAAAACAAAAAGCTCTGTCATTAGAAAGAAATACTTGGGGATAATAGCAAGCAAGCATGAAAGATTATTATGATTGAATTTTTTTTTTTTACTGAAGACAGCACATCACAGGATGCTTGGAAAGATTAAAAAGATAATCCATGTAAAGTATTTAGCAAAAAAATACAGAGTCAGATGTCAGAGAAAAAGATTATGGCTGTTACTCTGCTGGTGTGCCATTATTATTGTTTTTAGGAGTGAGGACTAATGCTGGATTTAAAATCTCCGAGCTCTTATGCAAAAGCTCATTCTGCACGAACCGGTTTGATCTGATGCGTGAGGCACAGAAAGGGCCATCTTTTTTTTTCTCCCTGGGTGGCAGCAGTCTTTCCATGTTTGCCAATATGACAAGTGGGCAGTGGCGATATTTTTGCTTTAATTTCCTTCAACTGGCCATTATATTTCCTTTAAGGGGAACTGTGTGTGCATTTCACCTTTTCTATTCTGGATTGTGTATCCTTTCTCATTGCATCATTTGTCTTCCTAAGTTATTCATGAAGTTTTCCAGGCAGAAATTTTCTACACACACACACACACATACACACACACACAAAAAAAAACAAAAAACAAAAAAAACACCACATATACGTTTCCCCCAAAAAGCATCTCTATTTCCCTTTTGGGTTTGAGGTTTCCTGTTTTACTTAAAACAATCACCCCTCAACCTATTAAGCTTTTGCAGCTACTCTCTACTTTTGCCTCAATCAATCAGCGTTGGCCCTACGATTTATCTCTACAAAGAACTTCTAAGAACCTCACCTAAGGGCATGGAGACTGTCGGTAAAGCCCCAATTAACTCGGCCTGTGTTTGGGCCAGGTGTGCGAGTACATGGCACCATCCACCTAGGCTGCTTACCTGGAATGTTCTCTGAACAGGTGAGCAGTGGAAAAATACAAGAATCCAGTACATTTCAACATCCCGCCCTGGGGGGAGTTCTTAGATCACAATAGCCTTCACCAGGTAAGCCACTTGACAACAAAATAAAATACTGTATTTGCAATAAAGTTTTCTGCTGGCTTGAAGCCAGCAAAATGAAGAGTGAAAGTACATTAGGCAAGAAAGTCGTTCGTGTCTCGAATCATCACTGTGACCTCCTGGAAGGATCAGACAGCGGGACTTTTGTAAGTATATAAAGATTACTTCCTGTATTTTATTGGTTTTACTAGATCAAACATGACTGCTAGCCAACCCAACTTTCAAAGAGCTTATATAAGGGCAATTCTCTGCCCCCAGATATTATTTCTATGACATTTTCAAAGTTTCTCCATTGCTAGCCTTTTGATTTTTTTTTTCCTTAAAAGAAAATAAAGCTTCAAACGCTTCAAGGAAAGACAACACTTCATTCACTCCAAGACAACCCACAAGAGAGGATAAAGATAAATGAAAACTGGTTATCTCTGTATAACCATTTGAAAAGAGAAGAGAGCATTCTAACAGAGCCCAAACTTTTTTAAACATCACCAGGTGTAGCTGTGGAATAGTCACGAGGACTCACCAATTTGCAGTTTCGAAAACACATCAAACTGTTGTCCATCGGCACGTCAGAACATTTAAAACTGAAAGGTTCACACAAAACCCACGATAGACAGAACCTTTCCCTACCCTGTGAAACTACAATTAGCTGTTACTCTCAATGGACAATTTTGTGAAACACGCTTTTTAAAATTTAGGAATTTAGGAACCTTGAATATTTTCCTATCATTTTGGAACCCTGGAATAACATACTTGGTTTCATTTAGAACTTGAAAGATGTTCTTTGCTAGTCTCAATACACTCAGAAGTTTCTCATGAACGTGACAGCAGCGAAAAAAGGAAGTCAGGACATGAAAATTCAGAGCAGGCATTTCCATGGCTTCAAATATTTATTTTTTTTTTAATCTTTGCTAGGGGTCGTCCCAACCGTATCCTTCATTCAAAATATTTCTCGGAAACCTTAAATGCATGCTACCAAGTGAGAGAAGCCGATCTGAAAAGGCTACGTACTGTAGAATTCCAACTCTGGGACATTCTGGAAAAAGGAAAGCTACGGAAAGAGTCAAAAGATCAGGGGTTCAGGGGTGGGGGTGGGGGACGATGGACAGGCAGAGCTCAGAGGATGTTTAGGGCAGTGAAATGAATCTGTGAGACACTGTAATGGTAGAGAACATATCATGCCACATTTGTCCAAACCCACAGAACGTCCACCACCAGGAGCGACCCTAACGTAAACTATGGACTTCGAGTGACAGTGACGTGCCAATGTAGGTTCCTCAGTGGTAATCAATGTGCCATCTGGTGGGGCACGCTGACAGTGGGGGGGGCTGTGTACATGTGGGGGGCAGGAGTCCATGGGAAAATCTCTGTAGCTTCCTCTCCATTTTGCTGTGAACCTAAAACTGCTCTGAAACAGAGTCTACTGAAAAGGAAAAATAGCAGCATGTGTGTACTTTTTGTGCACAAGTAAGATTTCTTTCCAATGGTATGAGTCATCCTCGTAAGTAAATAAATGGTCTTTCCATTCATCCCACTCCCACCCGACCCCCCCATACACACACAAAATCCCTCTGGATTCTACAAATATCTCACACTGAACTGAATTCTACAGGAAAACAATATGGGCCCATGGAGATATACGTCTCCCACCAAACGCAGGCCGCGGCCACACCTCCTTTCCTTCATTGGTCACACCTTGCTGCTTATTGGGACAGAGGACTGTGCAACTGCCGCCCTTCCACCCAGCACTTCTCCCTCCACCAGCTCAGCTCCCATGCATCTTTCAGGACATCGCAAATGCCTCTTCCTCCAGGAAGCCTTCCCGGATCTCCACACCCTGCCTGTAACGGGTCCCCCGAGTAGCTCCCTGCACTTCTCTTCCAAAGCATTCTACCATGGTTTATAAGAGACAATGCACCTGTGTTGTTTTTACTTCATGGTCATCTGTCCCCCAGCCTGTGACCACCCTGAATACACCCCATCTTTCGCTCACTGTTGGCTCACTCATGACATTACCACATAGTAGTGATTGAAAAAAACTCCACGAAAGGAACAGGGGGTCAGAGAAGGAATTTAAACTTGAATCAGTAGGTCATGAGGAGCTGAAAGGAAGGCAAATAAACAGCCTGAGTTGAACACATTTTTCATCTTCGCTGGTTGGAACTTTTAGGAAGTTTGGTTCAGTATCTTGTTTCCTATAGAGTAACTGTCCAAGAGATTTGGCATGATGATATCAAAGATTGAACAAAAACTTGCATTCACAACCACATACAAATTATTTAAGAAATAATCACGCTAATCATCTTTTTATAGATGCATATAATTAAAGTCGTCTAAAGAAAATTTATAGGACAGCATGTGCCAGACAGTGCCATCTGGGATAAAATACTATGTTTTACCATGAGTTTTGACACGGAATATTCTAATGCATTCTATATGTGGGAGAGCATGAGATGACGACAGAATTTTTGCTACTTGCTATCCCAATTAGAATGGTGGCACCCACCACGGAACCTGATATGTATTCCCTAAACCATCTCTGGTATTAAAATGTCTATTATCAGGAGAAAATTCTGGTGAGTCGTGCCGTCTCCGCGAAATTCACATCAAACCCTAGAAGATGTCAAGACAACAAATGACTGTGTAATAAATAACTGTCCTGTCAAATAAAGAAATGTCTGTGTAAGTTTCATTCTCTTCGTGGCGGGGACAAGAAAACGTGCAGATGGAAGCTGACAGTAAAAGCAGGCATGCTCTGACACTATTTCACTTGCAAATGGTGTGTGGATTCTCGCAACTACAGGAACCTTCTACCAATCGCCACACCTACTGGTCTAGAAAGGAACAGATGGTGATGGAGAAAGGTGACGACTCCAGCAGGACACAGCTGATGGGTCCATTGTGTACCAACCCAAGCTTCCAAGGCTCCTAGATTGTCTCTGACACAGGTGACTGTAATCAGCCACACCTACTTGTTTCCATCCCTTCCTTCTGAAGCTTTCCTGCCTTTCACTTTAATCATTTGTTCGCATCTGAGTGATGGTGGCAAAAGCACCCCTGGAGGAGGAGAAAAGCAGCAGCAGCAGGAAGTGGATGGAGTAGGGAAGGGAGATCGAAAGGGTCCCTAAAGGTCTGGGGTCTCTGGGTATAACCACAAGACTTAAAGACGCCTTTAAAGTTTGATATAAAAGTACACTTTGTGTCTGCTGTCACGAGACCAAGGCAAACCTTTTGCCCTGTTGAAGATTATTACAGCCCACCACACAAAGTGTCAGGGGCATCAGGACTGCCACCAGCTGCTTTGGGGGAATCTCAAGGATTCCCCTTGGTGGCTGTCTGGACGCAGAGGTGGCAGTTTCTGACGCCAGGACACTGGGCTTAGTCGTGAAGCTGTGGCTCAGTCGTCATAGCAACTGCCAGTCCTGTCCAACCTGGGATATGGGGTCTCCAGCAACGTCTGAGCATCCGAACTACACCCACAATCCACGGTAATTAGAGACAAAGCACAGAAACCAAGTTTGGTGGGAATGCGAAGGCCGCTAAGTTTTGGCAACCAGATTAGCGAGTAGGATCCACTTCTCTGGACCCAGGACATGTCTTTTCAACAACCCTAGGCAAAATCCTGAGATAGAACGCCTCATTGAGACACAGAATCTGACTGTCGCCGAAGTGGGGGTGCCTCTTACCCCCAAGTGTGGTAGATGCGACACAATCATTGTTAGCCAGGCAGCAGGCATGACAGGGGCTCACACGTGACATTTCTCACACGTGACCTTGGTCACAGCAGGGCACGCTATCACCATTTCAGCTGAGCCGTGCGCACTGCTGGTTCTACACGTGTTGTGTTTAACTGCCATTTAAAACATGCTTCCAATAATTAGACTGCGATGTGGCATTGAAAGGAAAAATTAGCGTGAGCACAAATCTGCAAAGAACAAAGAGGCAGGCAAACATTCACTGGAGGAAAGACAGAACTTTCGTATTTTCTTGCAACAAACAACCAATACCGTATAGGCTTTAAGCGAGGAAGATGCCAGGAAGGGATGGAGCCGTGCTACACATTATGACTCGTGTGGGGACGAAAGCATTCAAAATCTCCTACAGAAACGCGAGTGAAGGCAGAAGAAATCACCAAACCTCCTGGAGCAGATGAGAGGTGGTACAGAGCAACACAATACGGCTGTGACCAAACGATGCTTCCAGAAAGACCACCACAGGGCCATGCATCCTAATTTTACCATTTTTCAAAAAATTTCTCAGGGTTGCATAAAAATGGATGTGCTCCCCACAGCTCATTAGAGTCGCCTGAACGCCTCATATAAATTTATGTTGGCTCTCCACAACTCCCTTCTTCTCCATATCGACACATCTGATAATCCCTCCTGGGAGGGCCACCCCGGCTTTACCAGATCTGCATGACGAGTGAACTCATCCTGAGGGACCTGTTAAACTGTAAAGACTTTCTAGAAGGGGGCCTGCAATAACACAAAGCATCAGGCTGCAAGTGGTGGACAGATGGAGGTCTGCCCACAGCGCCAACCCCTAAGGTAAACCCAGTACCAATTTCGTTGACGTCTACATAGAATGTGCACATAGACTTCCTACTCACGGGAAGCTGGGGTGAAAAGAGCTTGTGCCCTTCGTTTTCCCCAATGAAATCAGAACCGAGGTAATTTTGCGAAAAAAGTTGAGTTACTGGGGGAGGGTGTTTAAAGAGCGAACACGTGGTTATCGGCTGAAGGACGGCGAGAGTTGGGGCATCGTGGCCTCGCGACAGGACTCGGCAATCAATTAAAAGAGGAACGCCCACATGACAGTGATTCCAAACTTCCTGGCTCAAGGGGGCGTGTGGGAAATCCGTGAAACATACATAGAGGTTCCAGGGGACTGCCCCCAGAATCTGGGGGTTAGCAGTCTCCCCCGGTGTTTTTTATGATGTGGCACACGTGGCAACTAGGAGGCCGATGGATTGTCTGAACTTTGAAGGCTTGTGGAATGAAGGTCTTGAGTGGAAGTTACACAGTGGGTGTGGGAAGTAAGTAAAGGCTAAAGCGGCAGGTGTCTGAGCTCAGAGTGGAACAGTGCAGTTTAAAACTTGAAGGTAGAAGACTTCAGATGGATGATACCGGGTTTCCCCGAAAATAAGACCAGTCTTATATTAATTTTTGCTCTAAAACATGTATTAGGGCTTATGTTCAGGGGACATCCTCCTGAAAAAGCATGCTAGGGCTTATTTTCTGGTTAGGTCTTATTTCCACGGAAACACAGTAGGTCCAAGGTGTGTCAGGGGTCGGGAATGTGCCAACCGCAAAGATAATTACTCTCAGTGTAGTCCACACAGTGAGAGTTATTATCTGTAGCAGACAGAGCTAGGTACAAGCCAGATGTCCCCAACCCCATGACCGAGATGAATCTTCCTACTGAGTGTTGAGAAGTGACAGTTCACAGCTAAACTGGGGACTGTACTTGGCTAAAAGCAGGGACCCAGCCAAGGCCATACGTCCTTAGGGAGAAGCCCACCTCCAATGACTGGTCGTTGCTGGGCTACGAAGGACCCACCTCCTCGTCCCATTCTGGGTAAATTTCAAGGTGTCCCCCGCTCTAGAGTGCGCTGTGGGACCCACTGAGGCTGTGGCTACAGCTGCATGGCAGCCCCCCTCTTCCTCTGTCCCCCGCCACGTCCTGAAGTCCCCGTCAGGGCTTGGTCCTGAGAATCCTATGCAGTAACATTCAGAGCTCCAATCTCCAAATCCTGGACTATGCTTCCTGAACAACACAGCCTGCAAAATCCATTCTTCTGACCATATCCAGCGAGAATGAGGGACTGAGCTTTCTCCAATCGAGAGGCTTTGGGGAAAAGCCAAGTTGCAACACAGGCAAGGCCATATGAGGCCTATTTCTGGAGTGAGACGCGCATGTTGAAGAAATGAACCAAGTAGGTGGCAGGGTGGGACAGCTGCATGGACGTGTAGCCCTTCCAGACGGGAAGGTGGTGGAGTGAGTCCCGTGAAACAGCTGCTGAGCTGGTGAACATTTTAGCCCAAGGACTCATCTCATTTCAAGTCCCAACAAGCTCTTCGTCAATCCACCAAGCTCCTTCAGGACGCACTACAACTGCTTTGATACAGACTTCCTGAAAGAGAACTGTGTTCTCTGGAGAGTATTCACCATACAAGAACTTATTGTTGTGTCAGTATGTTTCAACTTGCTATTGGCGCTATTTTTCATCTGTGCTTTTAAAAGCAACTTCAGTGCGAAGCTCTGCACCAAACAATTGAAAGGAACAATAGACATATTTTTTTAAAGAAACATGTCAGCACCATTCCAAAGTTTCCGTGAAGAATTAACACCATCATCAAAGCCAAAAAAAATGCAAGAGCGATGTGGGAAAACAATTTAAAAACATTAACTTGACATGGCTCTTAATTATATCCTTTACTGTAATTCTCTGGAAAGCGTATGATGTACTGCAAATTCACCACTTGCTCAAGTTTACTTTAAGTAACACTTAATGACTAGCAATGTTTAGTAGGAGGCTTCTTAGGTCTTTCGTTTCCTTAATTGTTGTTATTGCTATTTCTTTTTATTGTAGGATGTTTTACACATGAACAAAATAGAAAATTAATCAGGAGAAATTTTAGCAAAAACTCCAGGTTGAAAGCCAGCTACTAAAACAGTGACCTGACGAGACCTCTGAGCTACATGGGGATTCAATCTTGTCTTATGTGGTAAGGGGAGTGTACAAAAGGTGTCTGAGGCATAAGCAGTTAAAAATCATTTTCTTTATGATTTCTATCTAAACTTATTGAGGGCTCTTCGAATCCTGACCTCTCCACAGTTAGTCACAGGAGCCTCGAAACTCTCCAGGACCCTTTGAGACCTTCTTCTGCATCACTACCAGTCGGCTTCCTGCAAACCATCTCCAGCAATGGGCACTGCGGTCAGTCCCTCTCTGAAAGCACAGATCTATTTGAATAGGGCCACGCCGGGTTTTCTAAATACAACCAGTACAAGAAAAAGGACCCAAAATGTGATTCAAAATACCCACTCAAAATGTTTGTAAAGTATAGAATTCCAACTCAGACGATACCATATCATTACAAATCAGAGAAGATCTTTGAGGGTCATTTAATCCATCTTCTTGCTGAAAACAAGATAAATGTAACACGTTAATGACATGTCATTGTCTTATAGTACAAGGAACTTTCCAAGGGAAAGAGGTTACAATGTTCCAGGAACACGTTACCCTATCTCATTGACTTTTCCATCCCCGAATTCCTACCCAAACCTCTCAAATCCAGTGAAGAGCAAAGGAGTGAGGAGTGACTAACTGGTAAACTCTCTGTCTGCTAGTAGTTTATTCTCTTATTAACTAAATCGTCTAATAACTCTCTTCAATACATTCGCAATGCCTAAGAAAAAGGTCAAAACCGGATGAGAAAGACACAACACAGGAGTCCACCCTGCCTGAATATTAAGAAGCAAGATGACGGACATTATTCAATTCCATGATACTCAGTGGTGGGACCCAGCTAATGATGTACGCAACCCACAGCCCAGAAGGGAATGGGAAATGGGGAACTTTTTGGAAAACGCTCACCAAGGTCTGAGAAGGGAGAGAAAACGAAGAATGGGTTGAGAGGAAGGATCTAAGTGTCCAATGATGAAATGAAACCTCAAAAGTACCACACTAGGACTCTCTGGCCACATCGGGTTACTCGTTGTCATGGATTTGAATAACACGTGAAAGCCATCGGCAATATTGACAACACAAGATCCTGAGGAAAATTCTAGGTCGCGACAATTGTGAGAGTTAACAGTTGAGATTCAAGTCCAATGTTCTCCCTTTCTAGACGAAGACCCTGGAGCCCAGGAAGTCTAAAAACGCACACTAATTCACTGTTGATTCAAACAAACAAGAATATCTGAATAGGAAGCACATATAATGGGGAGTCAAAAGATTTTCACATTCCAGGTCACTTATCCATCATAAATTGTGAGCTCTCAGAGAAATTCCTTTCTTCCTTTCTAAAGCCAGAAGAATAGTGTTTCCCTGAGATTATCAGAGATGTTTATGCAGACCACCTGTGATGATCTAGTGTCAAGGCTGTACGTCGTCTAGCCCACGAGAGGCAAACCCACCAATATGAATGACTATGACTAATTTAGAAGACGGTCTCAGAGAGTCCTGGAGTCCTTCGTGGGTGACTAACTGGGGAGAGGTCAGAATTCCGAGAGCCCTTAGTAAGTCTTGATAAAATCATAAAGAAAATGGTTTTCAATTGCCTACGACTAAGACCAGTCTTATGAATTTCTATGTTATTTGGTTGTTTCAAGTCTTTCCAAAGGTACAATTTCCACGTAAAGAATAAAATCAGTACCATTCTTTAATGCAGCAATGCACTAAATTAAAATCACAACACATGAATGACTGACAATTAAGTTCGCGAACGCATCCTAGAAAAAGTGCTACACACCTCATTGCTGAATATCACTATGGTCACCTTTGAAGGACTCCCCTTTGGAAGCTGTGAACTGATGCCAGCGCCTAGTCCACCCTTCAAAGCAATTTTGGAACTCTTTTTCTGGAATGGCCATCAGAGCTGTCGTCATATTACCCTTGATGTCCTGAATGTCATTAAAATGTCTTCCTTTCAATATTTCCTTTATCTTCGGGTAAAGAAAGACGTCATTGGGGGCCAGATCAGGTGAGTAGGGAGGGTGTTCCAATACAGTTATTTGTTTACTGGCTAAAAACTCCCTCACAGGCAGTGCCCTGTGAGCGGGTGCATTGTCGTGATGCAAGAGCCATGAACTGTTGGTGAAAAGTTCAGGACATCTAACTTTTTCATGCAGCCTCTTCAGCACTTCCAAATAGTCAACTTGGTTAACTGTCGTCCAGTTGGTACAAATTCATAATGAATAATCCCTCTGATATCAAAAAAATGTGAGCAACATCGTTGCAACAAGTTCACAAACTTAATTGTCAGAGCTCGTATAACCCCCTGTTGGGGAACGTGAAAATCCAGTAACATCAAATACTATTTCTTTTGGGTTCTGGGACTCGATTCCAACGCGGGGGGAAGGGGAGTTTCCCCACAAACCACCAGCAGGGTGGCTGAGAATTCATCTCAGTTCTCATACTACCTACCTGGGAATAGCCTCGGACCCTACAGCTTAAAAACTCAGTCCTGTAAGACTGCCCCCCACCTTCAGACGCCAGTGGCAAACCCAGGCTGTTACCTCTGCTTCTGACCAACTGGCTATGGACTGGGGGTTTCTAGGACCCTGTCCTTGGACTTCAGAGGCCAGTTGCAAGTACAGGTGGTTGCTTGTGCTTCTGATGAGCTGGCTAAAATCAGAGGTTCCCAGGACCCCCTCTTCGGTTTGATTAATTTGCTAGGGTGGCTCACAGAACTCTGAGAAACATTTTACTTACTAGGTCACGAGTTAATTATAAAAGGATGTGACTCAGGAAAAGTCAGATGGAAGAGACGCTCAGGGCATGTGGGAAGGGCACAGAGCGCAAGCCCTCCCCAGTTGTCCATTCTTCCAGAGACCCTGGAAGGCTCTGAACCCCTTCTTTGGGGTTTTTATGGAGGCTTCATTACCTAAGCATGATTGACTAAATCGCTGGCCATTGGTGACTGAGTCAACCTCTAGCCCCTCCCCCTTCTGAGGTCAGGGGGTGGGACTGGAAGTTCCGACCTTCTAATCAGAAGCTTGGTTCCCCTGGCAACCAGCCCCCATTCTTACGGGGCACCTAGGTGCTTCCCAAAAGTCACCTTTATCCCTTCTGTCATACAAGGCTGACAAGGCTGAAACAGCAAGGCTTTTAGGAGCTGTGAGCCAGGAACCGGGGGACAAAGGCCAAATACATATGACACATATGTTTCAGTCACGTGCATGACCACACAAATATTTCTTATGAATCACATTATTGAACTCTTCTTAATAATATTTAAAAATCCAAGTGAAATGTCGGGACGAAACGTTTCCTAAGGCTGCCGTAACACAGGGCCACATACATCCTCCGTGGTTTGAACAACAGAAACGTCTTGTCCGAGGAGCCGGGAGTCTGAGATCACGGTACCGGTGTGGTCGTGCTGCCTCTGCAGGCACGCGGGGAGGGTCTGTCCCATGCCCTTCTCTTAGTGTTACCATGGGCCAGAAGAGAAGGTCCCCGGGGAGAGCAGGGAGGCAGGGAAGGAGGAAGTCAGAGGAGACACAGGAAGGCGGCGAGGAGGTCATCCTTAGGAAAAGGGGCAGCTACCAGACTGGCCAGAACTAGATTTGGGTGACTCGGGACGCCCTCTTGTCCCTCAAGGTGACCTGTAGCTACTGGAATAGATTACATTGCTATTAGCATTGAGAGCAGGGAGAACTCTCCACCCACCCCGTGTGTGGTCATGGCAGGTCTGACAAGGGCCATGCAAGGACGGGCATCCCACCTCCCAGCTGCAAGGAGTGGTCAGCGAGGACTCGCCTGGGACCGCCTAGCACGCCACCCCTGAGTCTTGAATATTTCGTGCCCTCATTCTAATGACGTCCTACCCCTCTTTGCTCTTCGGGGCAGTTGCTCTTCTCCAGGCCTGCCCACTCCCACTTTTGGGGAGTATATTCTCTTCCTGTCTTGTAACAAGTCCTCTGCTTGCTTGGCTTCCCTTGCTTCGCTTATTCGGTGTATCCTGGAATTCTGTCCTGACACCGAGAATCCGTTTTTCGGCAACACCGGCTTCCAGCAGTTCCTTGGCTCGTGGCAGCGAATCTAATTTTCACGTGGCCTCCTACCTGTGTGCCCACACCGATGTGTGTCTACGTCCCTGTTCCCCCTTTTTGTAAGGACCCCAGGCATGCTGCATGAAGGGCTCCTGAAACAGCACACACATCACACCGACCAGCTTCCAACGGGCTCTGCTCCCTTAAAGCAGACCAGTGATGAACACAATCCTGGAGTTATTTTACAGAGACAGCACGGCCATGTGTCACCGCTTTCCTCCAGTGGCACCCAGATGCAAGTCTCGCCCCTCCCCATGGAACCGAAGGATACAGACACCACCGGCAGCTGAACACTGGACCCCTTTCAGGAGGGATGGTCCGTTTTACAGGAACATCCCATGCTGAGTGAAGCCTGTGACCATAAGTGGCCAACCTCCAAGGTCCTCTAAGTAAAACGTGCCCCACCAGCCCTTCTGCGTCCCTGTTCCCCCTAAACCCTTAAAACCCTCCAGCTGTAAGCCATCGGGAGTCTGGGCTTTTCAGCGGTAGCTTTCCCCATCCTCCTTGCTGAGCTGTCTACAAATAAAGGGACCCTCCTTTCTCCACCGCAGCTCTCCATGTTCAGTGTTTGGCTCTGCTGGTGCTGGGGGAGGAACTCTTTCTGTTCGGTAACTTTCTCAGGTCACAGCCGACTTGACTGTGACCTCATCTTAACTAATTCTGTCTCCAGCAACTATTTCCAAAGAAGGTCCTTTTCTGAGGTACCGAGGGTTCCGACACTTAGAGAGAAAACCACAGGCCCAAAGTGGCATCACACATCCTAAAATCCATGACACCAAACCTACCCTTAATGCATGACCTTAACACGTGCTATCACAGCCTCTCCCAGACACATAATAGTCATCAGCCCGTCTGAAATTTTCTGGTCAGCACCAATGAGGTCGTCTGCCACACGGGCCCTGTCCATCGCCCGTGGAAAGAAGAGACAATCTGCATGATAAAAACCGTTGCCATTGTCTTTCCCCCAAAAGATGTCCTGGTCTAAAATTAATCATTTCTCTTCTTTTGCGAATAGCTCCCTCACCCCACCTTTCTTCCTGTAGGAAGGACAACCCCTTCTAGTCGCTAGATGGGTAGGATACCGCCCGATTCATGACTCTCTTAAAGCCAGTTACATATTCACACATACTTGGTTGAATTTTATCCTTTAACAAGGTCCATATATGCATTTGGAGGAGAGGGGATATCATTCGACCCTATCCTAAAATAAAGCCAGGGACAAACGCCATGTTGTTTCCACCACACTCCAAGTGAGAATTTATGCCTTAAGAAGCTTATGCATTTTCCCATTGGCCTCAAAAAAATCACTCTCAGTGTTTATTCCTCCCTTTGGGCCCCCTCGCCGCCTCCGCCCCCCAGTGTTTGTCAGAGCTCGGCGCCTCATGACAACCCGCCTGTGTCTCCATCTTGCTAAAAGGACTTGGCCCAATCTTACCCCGAAGCACGTACATCTTATGGCATGTGTTTGCACCAGAAGCAAGGAATTGCTAACTATCATGTAGACTCGCTAGGATCGACGAGTCCAGTTTTTGGGGGAAATCGTGCACTTACGTGAGCAGTCACAATGAGATGCGTTAGCCAGGAGCAGAATCTCCCCATCCCCGAGAATAATCCGTCTATTCTTACAGGGCTCCTTCTACCCCGCGTCCAGACCGGCCTCCTGATGTTCTTGACCTTCGTTTCATAACTGTTAAGGATTCTTCATCCTAAACCTACATTCCCTGAACACACAGTCAGAGGAAGCAGTAAAGGGCCTCCCCTATCAACGAGTCGGAACCACAACTCACATTTTGGAGGAGATGGCAGCCAAGAGTGACTCCAACCTTCTTGTTGGACAAACGAGTGTACTGGCAGTGAGTGTGTCCTCAGTGACACTTCTGCCCAGGAAGCCACCGCTGAGTCCAACGTACAGAGCTAAACCCTCATACATTCTACATGCCCGGGAACAGAGGAAAGTTGGTTGGAAGATGAATGGTGGGGCCCGAACGCAGAGTCCAGAGCTTTTCAATGCTACAACTTGGCACATCTTACCAAGCAGAGAAAGGCGCTAGACAGAAACCCTCAAGCACAAACACCACTAAAGCAGCAATTCTTGAAGTGGGGTGTGGAGCCACTCGTGTCACCTGCAAGCTTGTTAGACACGCAGATTCTCGGGGCTCACCCCAGACCCTCAGAACTCTGGGTGCAGCGAGCTGTGACTTAACAAGTCAGCCGAAGATTCTGGTCCTGGAAAAAGCTGGGGAACTTCGCCGGCAAAGAAGAACGGGCAATTTGTCTTCACTGCACATACCTTCGTGAACATCACTGCACATGTTTCTTTCTGCTCTGTCTCTCTGCATTGACCAAGCAAATGTCAAACTTCAGGTGGCTTCATCCAGCTTTTCCGGTGTCTCACAGGTGTCTCGCAGTTATTGTAAAAGATGATCCTTCTTGTCAAATCTCTCTCTCCCTTTCTCCCTCTCCTTTTCTCCCTTTCTCCCTCTCCCTCTCTCTCTCTCTAATGTTCAACCGAGTCAAGCCTGCTCCTGCTTCTGAATCTGCAAGGTCAACACGTGGGAGCACAGAGCTGAAAGTAACGACGTCGCGTGCAGTACCTGGGCCCCCAGGACTCCCCGCCCCCCAAAGCCTTGACTTCACCTCAGTCCACAGGCAGCTTCATAAAGAAACAACTCAAGGAAGATGTTATTTATGGCTCTGGCTGACAGTGAGGACAAAGAGCAAAGCAGACTTTACAGGCATGCTCCAACCTCCCTGCGATTTTTCCAAATAGATGCTTGACAGCTGCGTAGCTTGACAGGTGCGATCTGTTGTTTATAACAGGTTCTTCTCACCAGGCACATCACAGCCGGCATCCTGGCAGGTTGACCAGGCAGAGGTTAAGGATTAATTTTCAGTTATCAAGCTAATTACACACCAGCATTCACAGTAGCTAGAAAAGAATGTTTCCAGATAACAGGAACTGAAATCTACTGCTGTTATCACTGTAACCATTTTTTTTTTTAATTCTACTTGAAAAACATACAACACCCCATGCATGAAAACCTCTTCTCTTCACTTGCATTTCTACAGAATATTTTAGCACCAGGTCTTGGAATACACTCAGCAAACCCTAGAAGTACCTATTTTAATGCTAGAGTGAAATCTACCACCTTGATAGGCTGGGATAGTCGAGATTTATTAATAGTTGAGTTCAGTTTCATTGGTGGTGGGGGGAGAAATTGAAGCAGGGAAAAGAATTACTAGAAATACATGTTTTTCCCATTTTAAATAACTTTACTAAGTGGCAGATTTTTGTCACACTGTTTTCTTGTGATACATGCTTTTTCGTTGTGCTGATTTATGTGTTATTCATCAGACAGGGCAGAATAATTAATCAAACGAAAATAGAGCATCTCAGAGTGTACTATACCCTGGCTGAAATGATATTCTAGCCCATTCATCACGATTCTGAGCTATTTTAAGGTGAACTTCAAAAGAGAGCATGTTTTAATGAGAAAGCCCTTGAGAAAACATGATGAATTAAATGTGCGGTAAGTCAGAGACTCAAAACCCCAGGAAAAGACCTCACTTTGCCCAAAAAAAAAAAAAAAAAAGTCATTTCTAAGAAAAATGTGTGACCTGCAGAATTAAAAGCACCCAGGATGTGGGAAGTCAGGTATGTTTTCATAAGAGAATAGAGGACCTAGGCTTTGATGCTTTCTTCTCCTTACACAGTATTGATCCAAGACTTCAAATTTCGATTAAAAAGTCCACTTCATCTATTCCTATGTATCACACGGGAACAGAAATCTTTGAACGAAAAGAACATACAGGAGATCTGACACTAATCCTCTGCGTATACAACTAACACTTTTAAAGACATTTCAAAGGCTAAGTTTTTTTACATTGAAAAATTAACTTACTGTAAATTACCTGTTTTTAAACAATTCTTCTTCCGAGCAGTGTTAGGTTCCCAGAAAAATTGAGGGAAAGCTACGGCGATGTCCCATGGAACCCCTGTCCTCACACGTGCACAGCCTCCCCACACTGACACGTCACTGTCACCCAAAGTCCTTGGCTTACACTAGGGCTCACTCTTGGTGGTGTACGTTCTACGGGTTTGCACAAGTGTATAATGACAGGTCCTGTGTGACCACTACATGTCACACAGAGTAGTGTCACTGCCCTGAACATCCTCTGTGCTCCATGCATTCATCCGTCCCCACCCCTGGGCCCCGGATCTTTCACTGTCTCCATAGCTTTGCCTTTTCCAGAGTGTCACAGAGTTGGGAATCACGCAGTAGGTGGCCCTCTCCAATTGGCTTCTCTCCCTTAGTCATATGCATTTAAGGTTCCTCCATGTCTTTTCATGGCTTGATGGCTCATTTCTTTTGAGTGCTAAATGCATTCCATTGTCCAGCTGCACCACATTTATTTTTTATCCATTCAAACCTTCATTTTGGGAATTATGAAAAAAGCTGCTATACATGTCTGTGTGCAGGATTTTGTGTGGACACAAGTTTTCAACTCCTTCGGATAAATACCAAGGAGCGTGATTCCTGGATGAAATGGTGAGAGTGTGTTTAGTTTTGTGAGAAGCCACCAAAGTGGCTGCACCACGGCATCCCCACCAGCGATGAACGAGAGTTCCTGTGGTTCCACGTCCCTATCAGCATTTGGTGTCGTCAGTGTCCTGGATTACGGCCATTCTAGGAGGTGTGTCGTGGTATCTCGCTGTCGGTTGAACACGCGTTCCCAGGTGACACATGATGTCGCACATACTTGCATATGCTCGTTTCATCGTATATATTCTCGGTGAGGTGTCTATTGAGGTCTTTGGCCCATTTTTAAATCGGGCTGTTTCCATGACCTAGTATTGCCTCTCAGACCAGACCGTGACGTGCTGCTGCGCATGGAGGGGTGCCTGCTGTTCACCTCGGTACCCCAGGACCTCACTCTGAGCCCCAAGCACTCACTCTGTGCTGAACTCGTCTGAATAACAACGGGCAGCTCTTCTGGAGAGCTCACCGCATGACAGCTTCTGCTCGGAGTCAGGCACAGACGTCGTGGCAGAAGGACATGCAACGGGGCTACCACCTCCAGCTCTGTCCAGGGGAGGAAACGTGGACAAGAGCCCACCCAGGGCCTGGAAGGAAAGCTCAGCGGTTTTCTCAGAACAAAAGTTTTCTAAAAGGAAAAGAAGTCTACTTGCAAAGATTTCCAAAGAGAGCAGAGCTTTGGCTCACCAAATTATAAAACACACATATCCAGAGGGTGCCAGAAACATGGATACACATTTTAAGAAAGGAAAGAACTATTAAAACTGTAATACTCAATATATACCAATAACAAAAGATGAATACAAGCCCCGTGTGACTTCTGCAATGACAAGAGGTGCTCAAAGTAGTTCCCATCAGCGTCCAGAGACTTCTGATGATGGTGAACTACTGCTTGAGCAACGGTGACCAAAGTGTCCACCTGTATACATTTTTTTGGCACCCCCAGGATATATATATATCAAATATTTAAAGGAAAAGATGTGACAGGATCAATTTTAAATGAGTCTGCTCATGGCTACAAAAAAAAAAAACAAAAACAATTTTCTCCTATGATTGTCACACCTGCAAAAGCCCGGACGTGTCTGTAGAATCAGCCTTGTAAAAACAGAGATACAGTTGTTTCCATTCGGAAGGCTGTCTGCCAGAGAATGGAAGCGAAAGCACTTTTTCTCATTGCATGTCATAGAAACAAGTGCCTTCTATTCGTTCCCACATTCTCAAATGGAGATATCCACGGGCACCTTTCCAAACTCCCTAATTGTAAGGGAAGGAGAACACTGTTCACGCAGCCCGCTTGTGGGTTGGTATGTCGGAGTTCATTGTTTCAGTGAAGATACCTGAATGTGTAACAAAAGAATCACACGTCTGCACATCTAAATACAGATATGGAACTGGACACACATACATCCAGAGAGACGTACAGTGGTAAGAGATCGAACCAAACCAGCGGTTTTCAACAGGATGATTTCATTCCATGACACATATGGCAATGTCTGGAGTTTTTCTGTTTTGTTTTGTTTTCTGTCATTACTGAGGGTGGGACGGACACTACTAGACGGCATCTAGAGGATAGAGACCAGGGACGCTGCTAAACATCCTACAGTGTACAGGACGGTCCCCCACAAAGAAAAATCTGGCCCCAAATGTCTGCAGCGCCAAGACTGACAAACCCCAAACTAGACACATTTGGATAACACACATGTACACATATAGGGAAATAAAATTTTAGCTCTCGTTTCCTGTGGTCATTCAAAAAAGAAGGAACCACCTCCTTCCCACCACCCCCGACATTGTAGAGTCTTAAATGGGACAAGAGGATGCAAATCCTGCCCTATTAAAAATAGGTTGAAAATATTACACAAATCCATGCCTCCTAAGTAACAGAAAGATCAAAACACAAGTGGACTCTATTCTTACCTCTAAATGTGTTTTTCTGTGGCAAATGTGATACTCAAGCCACGCATATATTCTGTCCAGAATTTTTTTTTTTAAATTTCTCTGCAGCTGTGAGGACATCATCTCATAATTCTGGACACAAAAATGTGGAAACAACAACAACAAAAAAAGATTCTGGCCCAACGGGAACATAACTTCCCAGATGTGGGCCGTTTACGGAATGATCAGCAAATGAGTTTGGCTGTGCTGCTTTCAAAACGCCACAGCCAAATGTCAAAATAAAGAGAGAGAGAGGGAAGGGAAGGCAGAGGGAGAGAGGGAGCCAGGGGGGTGCAGGGAAAGGAGAGAAGCGGGGAAGAGAAAGGGAGCAAGAACGCATTTCTATTCCAACGGAGGTTGGCGAGATGCTGCAAACCTCTGGTGAGCGGATACGGTCTCAAGCAGTAAGCGAGGAACCCTGGGGGCCGGCACGTTAGATTTGAAAGGCAAAGTTGTTACTCGAAAGGCCATAACATGGAAGAGAAAATGGGACACAAAGTACCCGCCTTCCAACGGTGACTATTTTGAATGGTAGACGTCATTCTGAGCGGATGTGTCTGTACTTCCTTGCCTCTGAAGAAATTAAAACGAATCCCTTTTACCAAAACGCTTTCACGGCCACCTGTCACCTAGTATTAATGTGTCCTCACCCTTTCTGAAGGTAACCCGTGACTTCTGCCTGAAGTTGGCCTTCTTCTTGTTCAGAGATTTATTTCAGGGCAAGAAGCAAGCCCTGAGTGTATGCTCTGATGCCGTCTGCGACCTCGTCTCTATTCATGGCTGTGGCAGGACCTCAGACAGTGATGGGTCAGCACCGTCTGAGGTCCAGAGGGCTGGTTAGTGCTCTGTGGTGTACGAAACACTGGTCACTGGGCAGTGGCTATTGACTGGCGGAGAGTCATCACGGAGCAAGACAAAAACAAGTAGCTTGGCACGCAGGGCTGCATGGAAATCTGAGGCTCTCAACAGAAACTCTGCACAGAGAAGTCTCAGGACCTGGGGGGATGATGAAGATGTGACAATTGTGCTGGCTGGTTGCAAAGCACGCTCGTGGCCCTGAAATGCCCAGGCTTCTTGGCATGTTTGGTTACTATCACAGCACTTGGAAACCTGTCCAGGAGATGGGGTGACACGTCATTGGAAAATGTGTGTCCTCTCCAAAATCTCTCTCTCGGTTGTTTCAGGTTTGCAAGTCTTTGTCAATTTTCTTCCCTGTCCCCAAAGTATAGCCAACAGTATAAATTTCAAAGGAGTGCTATTTCTTCCCGGGGCGCAGGTGATTAAAGACAGCAGCTGAGACACGTATTTAAGTCTAGGAAGGGCTGTCTCTCTCAATTATGTGTTATTAGAGAATTAAACAAGACTTGATAAATTTACAGCGAATGACTCATTTATACTAACCCCATAGGGACTCGTGAATAGGTCAAATCACTCGGAATGCTTCACTCGGAATTCCTTCACTCGGAATGCTTTATTCTGGTTTGCGTTTAGACTTTCTCGACGATTTCAGCCTTTCTTTTAGAGAGGTTGTCAGTCACCTCCCAAATAAGCATAGAGCCCACCTGGTTTGTCTTTAGATAAGTCTGGCATTCGCACTGGAGGGACGGAGAAACAGCAAGGATAACGGCATGTGTTTGCAACATGAAATATTAGTGCAGGAGACTTTTATAGCGGATTGGGGGGGAAAAAGATGTAAACTGAAAAGAAACTATGGAGAACACATCCCTAAACTACAGAAGTAAATGAAGTCCCATCATTTCTCTTGTCCCAAGCACTGGGGTGACGAATGACAGTTGTGGGAGGTGACGAATTACTTTGCAGAATTCACGTTTCACGTTCCATTAAACGCTCTCTCTGTGTTATGTTTTCATTTCTGGACTTAGGAAGTTGTCACTTCTTTGGCTGGAACCAGCTATGAAATTTTAAACGTCGCCAGTCATAACTGGGGACTATACTGAGGGGACACTTGCCTTTCTGTCCCTTGATCTTGCACGTGACAGTTTGGAAAATGCACTTTCCTAAAATAAAGGTTCTTAGCACCATACATGGATGGCTTTTTCAGTGGTGACACGGTAGCAGCCTTATCTTTCAAAGAAAGAAGGCAATATGAAAAACAAAATTATATATTTTGAGGTCACTCTAACAGAATATTATTTTCTCAAGTTGGCAGGATACTGACTGCTGACAGCTTGGAGAGCGAATAGCCTGTGAAATGACAAAAGTTACAAATTAAAGCAAAAGGATAAGTAGCATTTGAATTAAGAGTTTCGGTTCGCTTTCTTTTTTCCCCTTGGTGGCTATTGTTTCTCAGATTCGCCGCCGGAGGATAGATTTTCGCACTTTGGGGAATAAAGAACCCCACGTCACCACCATTTTCTTTTCATGTGCAGACTTGACAATTTTCTAAATTCCCCTTCTCTCAGAATTCCTCGTTGTCCAATTTTTATATCTTCCCGAGATGCTGGAAAGAATCATAACCTGTAAACACTTACACACACTCCCAAACCAAAACAAAAGGAAACAAAGTCAGCATATAAGGCACACCCAGTCCTTGGATGAAACTGTCTCATGCAAAAGCACTACAATCAACAGCAGTGGCAGCCAAGGCTGAAATTCAAGGCTGAAGCACTGAGTCTCCTGTTATTTGTTCCCAGACAACAAACAGATCTGTGACGTCCAGGAGTCCAGCTGTTTGTGGGGAATTTCTTCAAAGATCAGAATGACACTCGGCTATTTTGTTAGACAAGTGGAAATGTGGCTGGACCGAAACAAAACCCATGTGTAAGAGGGAAAAAAAGAAAAACCTCTTCCTCAGAGAACTTATAATAACGGGTGAATTAATTACACAGAGAGATTTAAAAGGTGATTCATAATTATCATAGCTTCTTTTTTCACTTCCACAACTCTTGGCAACTATTTGCTTCAATACCTGTCTCTCCCCATTTTACAAATTAAAAAAATTGTCTTCAGAAAAGGACGCACATCTCACGCTGGATCCCCAGAACCTAACATACCAGAAAGAGGAGCGTGCTTGACGGTTCTTACTGGTGGAGACAGGATTTGAGCTGGTAAATGGACAGGGAAGGGTGTCCATTGGCGGCCTGATATTTTGCAAAGCTTTTACTGTCCACCAGCAACCTTTCCACCCATAGTTGTGTCACCCTCAGTCAGGAGTGCCTCCAGGAGCCAATGAGAGTGAGAAATGTAGGACTATTTCCCCCAAAACTCTGTGAGGCTCGCCTGTGTCAGTTGACATGTGTCTCCTCTGACGGTTCACATCCTGAGAAAGCGGGCTCATTTCCTATAAGTATTTGGAACTACGGCAATGAGGGCTTGCGTTTCTGCCACGAAGCCTTGGTTATCTCCCTTCCAGGCCTTCCTTTTCTTTTTATCTGTTAAAGAAAAATAACGCTCTTGACCTCACAGAATCGGTGTGAAGGTCAAATCGACAGTTTATGCGAAACTAGTTTGTCAACACCGAGGCATCACAAAACGCAATGCGAAATACCAATACCGGGGCTCCGTAATTCTTACTGTGGGTCCACCCCCACGAATTCACAAGCGGAAGGGTAACTGGAGACACACTTCCGAGTAGGATGACCGCCACTGAACCTGCCCGGCAGGTGAAGCTTTCTGACAGCTCCCACGGAGAAGTCCCCCAAAGCCTGGCTGCGAGCTGAGGGGCTGGGGCACGTCCACAAAAGCCACAGGGTCCCCCACAGACAGACCAAGCTGTCGCAAGATGCTGCTTTACTCCTGCTGGTTGTCCTAGGTTCGACTCACCCAGCTTTTGAGGTTCAGCTCCAGTGTCACCTCCCCCAGGACACTTTCCCTAAAAGGCTAAGCCCTCTCCTCGGAGATGTCATACAAACGACTGTATTTTCACCGTCACTGGTGAACTGAGGTTCTCCGTTTCACACGTCTGAGCCCCTCGTGAGCAGGGTGTCACAGTCTTATCTTTGAAATTGCAGCAATCCATCACTATTAGAAGAAATAAGTGGGAGTGATTAAAGTACTGCTTTTAAAAATGTGGGGCAGGGGACAACAGATCCAGCATGTACAGTCGGTGATTTACATGAAAATGAGCCATGAATGCGGTTCCCATATTCCTTTCTTTGCTTATTGGCTAGCAGGACATACCCACTGTCCTTGGGCCTTCTCCCCCAGTGGGGAAATTACCTCTGCTCAGCATTTTGAAACCACGCCCGAGGGGACTCTAGGTCCTGGGGTGTGGGTCGCCTGGTTGGCGGCTGAGTACATCCCAAGTTGGTTAACACGTGAACTCACTGCCCCTGCCCCCACCTGCCAGATGTACCCCGAATGCCTACTGCCCACCTCCCATAACGCTATTTCAAACCGGCTTGAAGGAGTCTATCTTTTCCACATTTCGCTCAGTTCTATACAATGAAGGAGCCTGATGGTCTCATATACTGGATTTGAAATCTTTTTTTTTTTTTTTTTTTTTTTTACTGGAATCCCCAGGAGATGGAAACCAAGTTCAAATCACAGGAAATCTTCTGACTCTAAGTTTCTTCCTTTAGCACTTTTCCAAATGTGTATCCACTCTCCAGATGTGTACGATGGGGATGGTGGAGAAGTCTGAGCGGAGTCGTCAAGGCTGGGCTCTCTTTTTACTTGTACCTACTCCCTGCACGTGCTCAAACGTGTCACGCGTACAAGTAGCGCTTGTCTAATCGGAAAAACAAAACTGTCCAATGAGATCAGGTGTCTCTGAAGGTGGGTGCCTGACATTGGGTTTCTGAGAAGCAGGGCTGTGTGTGCACGTGATATATTGGGGGGCCGCTGTCAGTGCAAGAGGAGGGAAGGAAGCGAAAGAATGAGCAGAGTGCGGATGTGGCCTCAGACGGAAAGCTGCGTGAGCCTGATCCCCACGTTACGACGGTCTTGAGCGCTAGCTGAACGAGAGGAGCAGTCCCCAGCAAGGGGCTGCCCTCCTGTATCCCCTCAGCAGTGAGCCCACGGTCATGACTTGGCCTCATCACGGGGGAGGATACATCGCCTTGCTGGCAGGATGGCACCCAAAGGCCAAAGGTCAGTCTCTAACCGGGAGCAGCTGGAAGCGATTAGCAGCTAACACAGGAGCCGGGGTTTGGCGGGGCAAGGGACAGGTCACGAAAAGCATCTCCTGAGAGGGAACTGGTACCTACAACCTATTTTCAACACTTCAGAGACTCCGAAAGAAAAAGCACGTTTTCCTAAGGAGATGGTGGAAAGACAACTAAAATGCCAAGAGCATCCATCTAGCAGTCTTCTCTGGCCATGCGGGAGGCCGCGTGCTGATCCGAGGCTTGGAAGACTGAGGGATGTCTTTGATTAAGGTAAAGAGGAAAACTAGGTCCTATTTAATAAGTGCCATATGTTGATGGACGACACACTTTCAAACTACGGGGTCTCAGGGAGGTGCACTAGAAAGGTTAGAGGTGGCCCACTTGGGAAGGCTGAGGACTGCGTGCTTAGACAAAGCACCAAAACTATTAATACAAGTTATACAATACTTTGCACAAGGCATCGCAATGGGGCAGTTGCAATGACCCCCGTCCTATTTTTCATACACAAAACTGTCTTTCAATAATACAGATCTGTGTCACTGATTCTTGCCAAGCCCCCACCCTCAAAACTGTGTAAGAGTCAGATTTCCAGCAAACAAGGCCAAGCGTCTCCATTTCTGAGTTAATGCCGGCAGGTACCCACGAACACGTTCGTAACTTTCTCTACCTAACCCTAAAGTTTTATACTCAGGCACTGAGACACACAAGGGTAGGTTGCACAGTTGTCCTGGGGAATCCATTTCAAAAGAAATGTAATAACCTCCTCGTTGACAGTTAAGTTTTTTAAAGTCGAAACAGCTGCACCAGTAACAGTAACTTTTTAACGGAGGCCTCCAAACACACATACATGTATACACTGTATCACAGATGTATACACATATAAACATACATAAACATGTACAACATAGCAATATGTATTTCCCCTCTAATGATATAGTGCACAGAAATGAACAAGTCCATAACTGTTTTCTAATAACGTGTTTTTAAAATGTTCCACCACGGTCACCATGAGATGGGCTTTCAAATCACGTACAAGGGAAAAAACTACTAATATATTAAAAACATAAAAATTTGCCACCATGAGGAGCCTAATGCTTCCTGTGGGTCAAAATCAGAAATTCTTAGAAACACAGCCAGTGACCCACACGAGGGACTATGACGGCCAAACCTGAGGCTGGCCTTTATTCCCAGTGACTCTCAAAAGGCCTGGCCACCCAGGTCTATAACTGAAAACTCACGGCAGGGCACATGACACAGCAGCGCTGAGGAGACACACCACAAATCACTCCTCCAAAACGCTCGGAGCCTGGGGCGGATTTGTGGCTGCTACGGGTTTCTGATGCCATAATTGTTTGTTTACTTTTTCTTGGAGGAGAGACTGGTCTTCTAAGTAGAAGGAACTAATCACCAGCTTAGTTCTCTCTTTTGCCAAAACAAACAGCTCCCCATTACCGCCGGGGAAACCTCTGATCTCTAATCGGCTACCTAGAGAAGCCTATCAGAGGTACTTCACAGCGTGAAAAATGTCCCAGGAGGCAAGCACCTCTTAACACTCATAGAATTCTAGAATGAAGGGCCGAGCCTGCCAGCAACCGGCACTTATCTTCCAACGAAATTCCACGCACTTCTTCCCTGTGCACTCCCGAATTCTGGCAAAGAAAGAGTCATACTCTCCCTCATCTACTGCACACAGACTGCTGTTGCCCTCCAGCCTAATTCTCACGAGCGGCCTTTGAGAAAACACAGGCAGGGAAAGAGCGAGTGGCACGTCGGCTGACCCTTCGTGGGGTGAGTCTGTCCCTGGGCTCTGACACGCAGCTCCCTTGGGTCACCGAGGCAGGAGGGGTCCCCATGAGGAATGTCCAGCCAGCCCCAGAGAGGGGGTCACTCTCAAGTGAAGTGGGATTCGCCTAGGAAGAGACGGAGCTGTTTCAGGCACCACCTCCCTCCTTTCCCTCTTCTCTCATCTTCTAGTGATGCTGAGAAAATAAGTGCAGAGAAGGCTGTTCCCAAGTGAGCATTGATGGGCAACCTGCAGCCAGCCGTGTGTGGGACCGCCAGGCAGAGTGGGTCCAACCCCTTCCCAGAGCTCTGCACCCTTCACATACGAAACCCAAACCAAGCCTGGCTTCACGGACAAGTGACAGTGCACGTGGCCCATGCTCAGAAGGGGACCAGCGCCAGGGGGTTAGCGCTCCGTGCCCACCATATTGAAATTCTTAATGATTTTCACCTTTGAGTTTGTACTCTGCACGTGGAGTCTGACGGAATACTGGGGCGTGTTCTGGGGGCTTGGAGCCTCGGCTCACGCATCCCGCTGCCTCTCCCGGCCCCCTCTTCTCCTCAGGACAGGTTCTTGGCTCCCCAGCCCCTGGCCTCTGGCACCCCACCTCACCCAGCCTCTCCCTCCTCACTCCTCGCCCCCTGCAGGGACCTGGGTGTGGGTGCCAGAAGGGCTGGGTTGAAAATGCATGTCCCAAAGTAAAGTACCCAGAATCTGGTGGGGGCTGTCCTCACCCCATGCTGGCAGCACCCCGCTGTTGGGTGGGTGGCCGGCCAGAGTCCAAGGGTCCACGGAAAAAAGCCTGTCACCCATCCTTGACGCATGTCCCAACTTGCATCCAGCGAGGAGGCTGAAACACACTTGGGGGCTGTCTGTCTGCTATGGGTTGAGCAGTAGGAGGGGGGGACCCATGGCTCAACTTCCCGAGGATCCATCTAGAACAAAGTGCAATGCATTGGTCCAGTGATGGCAGAGTAGGGCACCGGGCAAGCGTCTTGCCTGAGTAAATGTGTGCACGCCAGGCCCCAGATACCTACGAAGGTCTACACACGTCCTGCAAGATACCTTTTTGGGGTGCCCAGTGGCCACACCGCACATTGGGCACTTTGCTCCTTCCCTCTTTTGCTCCTTCCCTCCTTCCTGAGTCTGGTTTCTGCTTGTCCTTCCGGCCATCTCAAGTCACCCTCCCGAGAAGAGGCAGGGAATCCAAATTGTGTAACGCTGGTGATTCTGCATACAGATGGAACGCTCCGACATTCGCATATAACACTGGCACTGCTCGACATAAACGGTGAACTCCCTACCGATAACTTTAAAACCCCAGGACACGTCGAGAGAGAAGGACCACAGAAGAAAGGAGAAAGTTTTATATTTCAGTTCCTTTAACAACACTTTTTTTCCTTGCGCTTTGACTGATGGACAAGACCAAGGGTTTTCATTTTGTACCGGGTCCCAAAAATCGGGTGGACACAGGAAGGGCTGGACGGTGGTCAGCCCCAAGCCACCCCTCTGCCAAGTGACAAGGCTCGGTGCACAGCACGTGTGCCTGGCTCCAAGGCCACGTCCCTGCTCCACCCCCACCGCGCACACCTCACCTTCACCCCACTGGTAGAGGGATGTCCTTCCCACCCGCCTCCGCTGGCAGGAGTTTAACCACAGGCACATGTGATACGCATGAACTCGGGCCGATAACGTGCCGGGTACCTGGGCCCTGCATCACGAGCTGGATGCTGACACCCTGTGACGTGCTCACTTATCCTGTTTCCTTTCATGAGTGAGGGGCAGCATTCAGTAGTGAAAGGGTGTAGTTCAGACTCCGTCCCCCGTTCAGGATGGAATCCTAAGCTCCTGCAGGTCAGGGCTGTAGGTGTCTGATAATTCAGGGGCCGCCCATCCCCAACCCTACCTAGCAAGAGCCTGTCCTTAAAGGAAAGGTTGACAGCCAATGGCCGACGGTGAGGCCGACCCAGCCCTGCAGACTGACGTGGAGGCAGCAGGTGTGCACCATGGACCTACAGGCCTCCCAGGCTGGGAGGCAGGCGGTGGAAAACACATGTATTTGGGATGGAGACGATTCTACTCCAGCCTCCTTTGCAGTACGCAGGCCACTGCCCCTGCCGGTTCTCTGTCCACACCATGAGTGTACAGGCTGGGTTCTTCCTAGCCAAGGCCTGGTGGCCCTCACACCTGAGTCTACACACCCAGGTGGCCTCAAGGATGGAGGCACGTCTGCTTCCATCCTTCCAAAGACGCCCAGAACTGTGGAACAGACGTTGGAAACCAGCGGCTGCTGCAGAAACAGCCTTCTGCTTCGGTTTCTATGCACAAGTGGGTGGGGTGGCGTGACCCTGATAAAAGGAGCGCTTCCAAAAGCGTCCTGTAGCCCAGCCTTTCCCGCCCTTTAATAAACACCACATGCAGTGTAATGAGTTGACTGCAGCTCATTCTTCCACGTCCTCCCAATTATTTTTAAAAGGGAAGCTTGGGATTTTATAAGGTGAGCGTGCTGCTGTCTTTTTAAATCTTAAGAAAGCCTTAATCCCTGCGATTTAGATAAATCAGGTAGGCATTACAGGTAGGGTTAACCCTCCGAGAGTGGCTTTGCAATTGATTGCAAAAGCAGCAGTTATTAAGTCCTAACTGAATAATTTGCAGGTAATTAAAATGTAATCAGGATTGTCTGGCAATGTGTATTCTGTCAGCAGTTTTTCTTCCAAAGAGAAATCATGCCAAGAGACCACAAGAAAAGCCTTTCATGGGACTTGGCTTGATCTAAACTGCTTCTTTAGCCGCTGAAACTGTAAAACAAATAAATTACAGCAACTGACAATTCACTAAAAAGAAAAAGATACTCTTTCTCGCAGGAATGGGCTTCCCTGCTTTGTTGTGTTTTCTTTCTGTTGTTGTTTAAACGATCGTGTAGCATCTTCCCCGGAGGGTTACTTGCAGGGCAGCGCAGTGTTGACACCAGGTGGCTGGGCAGGGGCCCTCTCCAGGATGTCCGCGTAATTTCACCCCGGGAGACGAGCCATCGGTGTTCCCTTCCCCACGACCCAGAAGGGCCACAGGGCTGCCAACTGCTCTGAAACCAGCTAGACGCCGCTTCTTTGAGAACCGACAGAACCGCACACGCAAACTTCGCGAGCTGCGTCAGTCTCCTTAGCTCCCAACTTTGAGTTCTCCTGGTGCCGTGCCACGCGAGGTTTCACCAGCTCTCACGCCAGTGGGCACACTCCCGAAGGGTACGGGGATTCGTCCCAACCCAAATTCCATGGTCATTGCCACCGTCTCCTCTCGCAGCTTACTTCCTTCCCAGGCCCCTTGGAAGGTCCCCTCCCCCGCGCCCAGGGTATTTCTTAAGGGCAGAGGGCTGACCTTAGAAACCCCTAAGGAGACCCTCCCACCCTACTACCCCGTCTCCTTCTGGCCTCCGCGGGTTTCCCTGCAGAGAAGTTGGGGTCTTAGAACTGGTGAGCAGCTGAGGATGGAGGCGAGAAGACCCGGGGAGAGCAGGATGGCAGACGACAGGAATAAGGTGTCTGCGCGAAGGATCTCAGAGGGCGCGCTCCGCGGAGCCGGGGAGCGACTCCCGCGCGCCCCCGCGCCCTGCAGCCCGGGTTCCCAAGCAGGTCCCGCGGGAGTCCTCGCCCCTGTGGACCCCTCCGCAGGCGCCAAGCGTGCTTCTCCCTGAACCTCTTACATACCCTCGTCCCCACAGGCGCTCGCCCACCCTCAAGCTACGAGGGCAGGGCGGAAACGGTCCCCAGGACTCTTCGCGGAGCACCCAGACCCGGCCTTCTCAAATCCCGTACCCCCTACGTCTCTTCCCTTATTCTCCGCGCTATTCACTGGCAAGACCTCGAAGCTTTGGGCTCTGAATTGGGGCGCGCACCGCCGCCCCCACGCCCCGCCCCCACACACACTCTGGAACACACGACTTGGCTCAAATGCCCTGCCTGGGGCCCGGAGGGTGGGCCGCGAGCCTCTGTCCGGATTGAAGAAGCTTCGCTCAACAGATACGGCCCGCGGGCACCTGCGGGGCTGGGCACGTCGCGCGGGTCCCCGGGCGCAGCCGGGTGCGCCTCGCCGCCTCGCTCGCTGTGTCGGCAGCACCCGGAGTTCGCGGGACTCGCCACCAGCCCCAAGTGCCGCGCTCCGAAGTCCCGGGAAACTAACGAACCCCACACCCACCGACCCTGGGAATCCACAAAACTGCGCTCCCCAAGATAACGCCTTTGGCTTGCCGCTGGGAAGAAAGGAGCGAGGGAACAGGCTGCAGCCTTCTTTTTCCTCTCGGGAGCAAGGAGGGGGCTGCAAAGGAGGGTGCAAGCCCCCCCACTGTAAAGTCCACGCGGAGGGACAGCGGACCTGGCGGCCGCGCTGGGCGAGAAGTTCGGGCGCGGAGGCTGCGAGGCTCGCTCCCCGGTGCGCCCCCCGCGCGGCCCGCAGCGCGAGGAGGCCCCGGCCGCGCGGCGTTCCCGTACCTGGAAGTGCTGGAAGAAGGCGGAGATACGCGTGATCTGCAGGCTGAGGCATCTGGAGGCGCAGCGGGCGCGTTGGACGCTCCCGGCCGACAGCGACTCGTCCAGCCGCCGTGCCGCCGCCGCTCCGGGGCCGGCAGCCAGGCAGCTCCCGGAGGCCGCCAGCCAGAGGCAGAGGGTCAGGGCGGCACCGGGCGCCCCGGGCACCATGGCTGCGGGTCGGGGGCGCGGGCGCCGGGCGCTGGCCGAGGCTCCCAGCTCCGCGCCGGGGCCGCACTGCCGGGGACCTCGCGGCCACCGCAACTCCGCTGGAAAGTTCAATCATTCAACTCCAGCCCCCTGCGCTCCCAGCCGACCTCCCTCCCTGCGCGGCCTCCAGGGGTGGGGTGAGGGTGACAGGCGGCCGCGCCATTGGCTGGAAGGAAAGTGAGTGACAGGGGGGCCGGGCGGAGGGCCGTGGGCCGGTCTACCCGGCTTCGAGCCCTAGCGCTCAAAGGGCGGGCGACACGGACGGGGTCCCCCCTCTGCGCCCTTCTGGGGTCGTCGGTCTCCCACGCAGCCCTCCCTCCCCACAGCCTGCATTTGCTCCCTCCTTTCGCCACCTTTTCCCTCATCCAGGTAAACGTCAGGTGAGAGCAAAGCCGGGCCTGGGATGCGAGGTGCTGTCTTGGGAAGGTCTCAGTCCCCCCAGGACGTCAGAGCTGCTGCAGGATGGACGGGGCGCCCCTAAGTTGTAGGCTTCCTCTGTCATTCCTACCCCGGGTGCAAGCTGCGCTCATACTTTCGCATATGTCCAATTCCCCTTTTCCAAAGTAGTAAGAGCTAAGCAACAGAACTGAAATGGACGTAAGACGACGACAGAGACCAGGCACAAACGTTTGATTAACATCGGTCCCCTCCCTTTCTGGCTCCCCCACTTCTTCTTTCCTTTCTGCATTCCTTCCAGTCTTCCTTCCTGCTTCCATCCCTCCGTTCGGTCCTCCCTGCATTCCTTCTTCCCTTCTTATTACTACCTGGAACAGGATCTGAGTATATAGCCAGTGAATGTTTAAAAGGGACCCACACACCTCGTTTCCTTGGGTGTCTCTTTTCTAACTCCTGGTGGGAGTTATGCAAAGCAGAAATCTTTCCTAAACTTTTACTTCCGCTCATACAACACTTGCCCCAAGCCTCTTGATTCAGCCTTTTCAGCAGTGAAATTGCCACCCCATCGTCCCTTGTCATCTTTCCAACGCTCCTTCACCCCCACGTTCTCCCTCCCCAGGTAGGGCCCTGCCAGGGACACGGTGGCAGTTACAGCACACCACCTGTAACAAAGCTTTCTACTTCCCTGAGCTCCATGGAAGTGAGTGCTGCAGACCACTGGCACGCGGGAGACCCCAGAGCAAGCTGTCTTCGGGCACGGGGATGTTTATGTAACGCGATGGACTCAGAAAGACTCATGCACACTCATATTCAGGTGCAGTGCAGCTGGTGACACTCCTGTGCACGTTTTCAGACAGAAGTGTGCTTACACATTCCCACACACACACACGACGAGGTGTCTAGATGCACCAGCCTGTCACACTCACACTCTCCACAAGGCTCGATTTCTTTGGGCGGAATCCACGGCTTTTCCCAATTTCTAGCCCTTTGCCCTGTTCTTATGCACACTTTCCGCTCTGCCGCTTGGACATGGTCCTGGTAAATGATGACAGCTATGCACCGTTCTCCTGTTATACCTAGGAGTCTTGATTTCAAACACTTCATCGCCTGTGGACATGTCTTCACATAGTCAAGTCAGCAAGGCCAATACCATGAATTGCTCAGTACGTTTCTCAGTGAATGAAAAAACAGATCAAGCACCGCGTTCCAACTTTCTGTGGGCGATGCCGGCCTCACGGGTGGGTGACCTTGACAGTCCTACAGGGCCCCCTCTTAGAAGGATCCACACTTGGTTTAATGTTCCTGGCATCCCCATGTAGATTTTCATTTCGAACAAGGTACAGATGATGGGTAGCCAGCCCCATCTGTAGGTCCCAGCAAGACGATATTACGCCTGAGCCGGAAACAGAGAAAATTTAGGCGTGAGCTCACACGTGCTCAATAATTTGTTTAAAAAGACGCCCAAAGCTGCCAACAGAAATCTTTTCAAAGTACGTTACACATAATTAAGACAGACCAAGAGGAAGGAAGCTGACCACGGTGACCCCAAGTGGGAAGGTGGCTGAAGATAAAGCCTCATGTCCATGAATAGAAAATGTAACGTCTGAATACAGGAATCATTTTCTAAATGTTATCACTCACGTTTGGGAATTAAAAAAACACTTCCAAAGCCCGTAGCAGATCCTTCCACAGTGTTTTAGAGTTTTCAAGTTAAGCAAATATCTGATCTTGGTGAAGTCCAGGATATTCTGAATGCCCGCACTTTTTTACGTAGCTTTGATTTATAACTTTGCAGGGCATCATCTCACGAACTTTACATTCTAGAAACAGAAATCATGAGGACATGCATTGCAACCTTTTAAAAACAGCTTTTAAATGTTCAAAGGGATCACTGTAATTTTTTTTTAAAGCACTGCGTGTGCTACCTATAGGAGCTCCATGGCAGATTCATTTCCGTAAATCAGTGCATTTTATAATAAACCACACGAGCAAGCATGCAGTTGCTGAATAGGAAGCCGGCGATTCAGCGCATAGGACCACCTCATTCTGCGTGTACTGAAAGAATACTTGTGGTTATATTGCTTCCTTTAGAATTGTCACAGACACCCTCTGTGATTATGCTGGCCTTTTTCATGTTATTCATTTTAATTGCCGTTGAAAGTAACTTTTCAAAGCAAAATATTTTGGTAAAGTCAGAGGAACAGTTGCAAGGTGGTTTTTTTATTCTGCTCACACACGGCCGAGTTTCATGCACCGTGGCCCGAAGAGTCAGCACGTGGAAGCTCTCTTTCCGTGGGGCCTGCTTAAACCCTACCCTAAGGTCATGAAGGCCAATCACGTGACGGGACAACCTGAAGTGTGTGTTGAACGAATGCCAGACACACGGGACTGGTGGGAATCATCCTGGGGCATCAGGAAGAAAGGGCTTAGAATGACTTTCCTCAAGGTCGGCTTGAACCCAATGATTGGAATTTGTCCGCACGAGGAATGAACCTTCTGGTGACTTCACTTTGAGTTCGACAGACACATGGATCGTGGAGAGCAGACACTCTTACCAGTAGGGCTGTCATCAAAGAGAGACCAGCATGTGCGGCCGTCTCGATGAGGTTATAGAAGAAACACAACACACAGCCCTGGGCCTCAGTTTCCAAAAAGTTAGCTCTGCTCTTCCTTGCAGTTTCCTTAGGGTGTCCGTGTTTGTTTGTTTGTTTCCTAGCAGAGACTAAGAACGCCCTGGGGACCAGCTCAAAGCACACTGCAGACCCCAGATTAAGGGTCAACGTGTGGGGGAGGGTGCTGGCATCTCCACTTTTGAAAACCACCCCCCTCAGGTGATACTGGAGTGAGTGAACGAGAAACTGGTGTGAAAGGGAACTGATCGGGGAAGCATGCACCCCAGTAAAATGGGGCAGACTCTTTGCTTTCAAAAGCACGTATGACGTCATTTTGTTGAAATTACCTTTTTTAGGTCTGTGTGTTGCTGTGGATTGGACATACCAATGCATTCGTTAATAAACCCGTATGTTATTTTTCCGACACGTTTACCCAAGAGTCTCTTAGACTCATTGCTTTTTTGGCTAGCGGCTTATCTTTTTGAAGGCTTTCCAGCGACATCTGATTAGGATAAAATATGAAGGAAGTAAGAATGAGCTTTCTCTGAGCAATACACCCACGGAGCAGTCTCTCCAAAACCGGAGAAGACCAATACTTTAATTTGATGGCATTTATGAGTCTGTAACCAAATGCGGTCCCAGATCACTGGTTAGCGGTTATGGGGAACAATGCAGTGATGGGGACGGGACTCACAGATGAGGTGCCATTTCCTCTTCATTGCTTGCATTTGATGATGCATTACCACACACCTTCTCTCAGAAAGTGCAATTAACTTGCTGAAAAGAAAATGGGAGGAACGCAAGAAGGGTTGCCTGGTAGGGTCTGGGCCCATACTCACGTCCACATGGCCAGGCTAAGTGGTCAGGAGTGGGCTCTTCTAGATTCTTTCTTCTAGATTCCTTCTGTTACTGTGCTTTCCTCCTCCAGACTCAGTTTCCTCTGCTCAGCTTTGAATGAACGACCCAGGGAATACAGAGAGAGCTGCTAAGCGAGCAAAGGAAATAGTGAAATGGGGAGCAAGGACGCAATTAACAGCTGAATGTATAAATATCAGATTTGCATCTTTTGTAACATGATTTCAGGCAAGAATGGGGGCGGGGGAGAAGCTCTACGGTATACCGACCGGATCCCTGATGGCAATTGAATCATTTTACAAAGGAAAAATGTAGCTTTTTGTGTAGAATCACTGAATATACTCTCGACTCTTCAGAAAAGAACACCCTCATCCATTTTTCCATCATCTGCTTTCTTCGATTATCGTGCAATGTGCATATTCTATCCGGACATAGCTCTGGCAGGGAACACCTTTTCCTCTCCAGTGAGACAACATTTCAGGTGCACCATATGCAGGTGTAGAGGAACTATTTTTATTGACCACCTCAACGGTTGCTAAGATTCCACTAAGCAGTATTAGAAATGTGGTTGCTATTACTTTTGTGTGCGCAAGAACAGCTTACATTTTTAAACCTTTATTCCTGCAAAATATACAAAGACTTGTCGGCTACCACCATATCAAGCTACCACTGCTTTTCAAGAATTGGTCTCCCTGCCCTTTTGCTTCCCCTCCCCCGCCACCACCAATCCATCCACTAGTGATACAGTTTTCTGCAGTCAAACTAAGAGCCTATTCAAGGTTGAGTCATTCTAAAGGTTTAATCTGTTACTGCAGTAATCACTAAAATTAAAATAATTACGAATACATGAAATGCATCGGAAGTTGCATTTTCAGGTGATGGCTAAACTCGAGTGTGAACGCTTTTTCCCTCCCAGCATTTCACCCCAGGGATTTTTTTTTTATTAGTGTCAGGTGTACAAAACAATGTAATAAACTTTCACACCCCTCTCCCCCAAAGTGATAACCCCTCTCCCCCAATCTACTACCCCTCTGACATCGTATGCAGCTGTCACAATTCCATTGACTCTATTCCCTATGCTGTCCTCCACATCCTGTGACTATATATATATATATTAAATTATAGTTGACATTCAATATTATTCAGCTTCAGCTTCAGGTGTACAGCACAGTGGTCAGGCACCTACACCGTCCATGAAGTGGTCTCCCTACTAAGACAAGTGTCCATCAGATACCCTGCAAAATCTTTACAACATTATTGATTATATAACCCCAGGGATTTTTAAGCTTAGCACATTTGATGGCCTCTGTTGGTTTCATTGTATCACTGAGCATAACAGCTGCTGGGCCACGCAAGGAACATTGGGTTCTGGACACAATGGTTTCATGAGATGTTCAATGCCAGTAAAAGTGAACACCTGTCACAACGACGAGGCCGTAAAGTGATATCACCCTAATTCTAACGTTAGCCACATAAGCAATCATAAAGACTCCGGGTTCTCCTATCTGACTTCACATATAAACTGGAGATGTTGGAAAATACACAAATAGCCATAAAGGAAATCCTATTTAATAGCCGAATGCAGGAAATGATTTAAAATATTAAAAGCAACTTGTGTGTTTCTGGTTCTTGAACATGACCCAAAGATTCCTGGTGTGCCCTGAACATACATTTTGAGAAGCATAAGCAAATTAAAAGAAATTTCAAGTTATATAATTTGAACTGAACCTTAAATGATGTAACTTTAACTAAAAACCTTATTTTCCACTTCTGAGGGGCTTACTTTTCATGTGCAGTAAAGGAGTTTTTCAGTAAAATATTTAAAATTTTGTAAAATGAGGGTTTTTTTTAAAAGCTTTTTGAAACCAAGCTCAAATAAGCAATCATGCTTTGAGTCTGAGTTTCATTCCTAAACATGAAAAGAAACCTACAGGTGCTCTTCAGAAACACTGAAACTCCATTCTGTCAAAGGCTTAAAGTGGGTTTTTCTTTGATGTTTCCAAGCTCATTGAAATTTACAATGAGCCATATAAATACCATAGATTTGGAGAGGCGCTTCAGAAAAATCGCAAAGAGCAGCTTTTAACAGGAAACAGCGCCACCCTCTGGCCATACAGATAAAGTGCAAAGGACCTTGAGGGAATCCTACATCTGGGGTAATCTATTATTATTAGTGTAAATTGCCAACTCTACAGCCTGAATCTGAATGAGATAAGCAGGCAACAGACTCAGGTACTGCCGACGAGATTAAGCTAGTGTGAACTGAACCCTAGGAAGGTTTTCTCGTGTAAATACCGTCACGCTGAACTACATTAGAGAAATGAGCTTTGTAGTCTTCAAATGCATTGTTGCTAGCTTTTAACCACTTCTCAAACTAGTCACCACAAAATTCAATGACAAAGGTGGCTGTGTGTGAATTCCAGTCGAAGCAGCTTCTGTCCAGAACACCTTTTTTGCAGCTCACCCATTGCTTGCTTCTTAAGATTTCACAAAACATGAGAATATGTGAATAAAATCCAACAGCAGGGGAAACTAAAGCAAAGAAGGTTGACAGGCTTTATCTACAGTGATAGTGAACAGAAAGGGGACCCAGAATCTGCCTTTCAACGCTCACTGGCCACTTGCGACAACGTGAACTGACAGTCAAGAAATGAAGATAAACACAGTTAAGAACTTGAAGGAAACACTGTGATACCCAGAGACCAAGTGAATAGACCAATGAAGGTAACTAAGGCATGAATTAATATTTTTCTTTTCTGAACCCACAGGAGAGAGAAAAAGAAAGGGAGGGAAGGAGGGAGAAGGAGAGGGAGAGGGAGAGGGAGAGAGGGGGGAAGGAAGGAAGGAAGGAAGGAAGGAAGGAAGGAAGGAAGGAAGGAACAAGGAAGGAAGGAAGGAAGGAAGGCAGAAAGGAGAAAGAAAAAGCAGCACTCCCTAGGACCAAACCAGAACAAAAACAAAACCAAAATTGTTGGTTTCCTTCAGGATTTTCTATGGTGCCTACCTGAAACCAGGGGGAGAACATTCGCCTCTCTGGTTCCATTTTGGGTGTTTCGAAAGGTCAAAACAGCCAAGGTCATTCCCTTCCCTTCTCCATCCAATTGCTTCTGGGCGACCTAATGCTTACCCCTTTTTCACACACCCACACTCCCTTTCACACAAAATGTGGACTTAGAAGTCCAGACGATGCTTGCAGAGGCCAGGCGCTCACTTGCAAGCTGTGGAAAGTATGGACTGGGGGTGCGGAGAGGGGGATTACTGATACCGTGAGAGGTACTGAAACGATGAAGGCCTGAAGCATGCGGAAACTCATCCGACCACATCTGGACTCTGCCTCCCACCATGCCATTCGGCTGCTTTCATGCAGCAACGCCGGTTACAACGGTCTGCAGGGGGCAGCAAAGGGCAGGGAGGCACCACCAGCATCGCCCTGAGGGCTCAGAGGGCTGGAGCCCGGGCCTAGAGCTCAGCCCCAGGGCCCCAGGTGAAACAGCTTCCCGCTCAAAGCTTCAGAAGCCAGTATTGATTGGCACTCCAGCAAATCCTGAGTGAGGTCCAGGGAAGAGAAGAAAGAAGTCCTCCAACCATCAGAGAACAAAGCAGGACTTCATCAGAGATGAATCCAAGACTAGAGGACTAGTTCTTAAAGTAAACACAGAACGCATTCCTTAAAAAAATAAAATAACAACAATAATTATATATATAGTAAACTTAAGACATGCTTTTCATCAAAAATACCTTCGAGAGAGAGAAAGAGACTCATTCCAAGAGTGGAAGAAAAATGCTTTCTTCGAAAAATGCTTTCTTCCACTGACATAAGAGAATGAAGACTAGGGAAGGAATTCCTACAGATCAATAAAAATAGCACAAACACACCCATAGGAAAATAAGCAACATTGGAAACAAGCACGGGCAGATGAGGAAACAAGTGTTTCTAAAAAGATTCAGCATCCCTGGGGATCAGGGAAGAAAACACCTACCACACACACGTCCAGAGTGGATGCAAGTCTGTGCCCTCTGTCCTGGGTGCAGTTTAAAGGTGACCACACTACGTCGCAAAGCACGCGGTTCCACCACTTTTACACATCGCTGGTGGCCGTACGCACTAACGTGCTCACTGTGGAAAAGGGCAGACTTCCCCTCTAAACAACCGACCACTCACGCAGCTGGTGACGCCAGGTTCCGTCCAACCCCAGACCCACTAGCGCACGTGCATTGTCCAAATGACACAGCCGCAGCAAGTGTATCAGCTCAGCTCCCGTGAGCAAGACCTGGAAACCAACAAAGCATCCATGGGCGGGAGAGCAGATGCTGACACAGTAGACAGCCGTCAAAATAAACTGATTGCTGAGACGCACATGTGAAAGATCGACTTTTTTATAACAGCAAGTGAAAACCACCGCCAGCAGGTTGGAGCTGGCAGGGTATCCTTTTTACAAAGTCAAAGCTAACGTGAATAAAAATGACTGATTAGTAACCATGTATGTGCACAAATCCATCTAAACAGGAAAGAGAATCGTTGGCATGGATTGCAGGGTCACGGAGGACAAAGCAGGCGGATTGTAAAAGATCGAGCTTTCATTGTTGGTGACAGAATTTGCTAGTACCCTTTCCACTATTAACAATGAGTAATTAAACAGCTAGCTGCATAATGTAAAACAGGCCATCGCTGGAACAATGATGAAAATGTCACAGACCAGGAATTATATATAATCTATCTCACTCCATGTCCCTGAAATTTAATTTAAAAATATAACGAAGCAAAAAGAACCATGCCAAACACTACATGTTTATTTAAGCGGCAATTCAGGGGCCAGCCTAGTAGAATATTAAATGTATTCTTTGTTGAAAGAATGAGTCAAAAAGCAATTCTTTTTTTTTTTCTTCTTTTTTTCTGGGTGCAAAGTCACAGAAGGATAAGCCTCAGTAACCCAATGTTGTCCTTGGGAATAATAAAGAACAAAAAGGTAATGCTCAAATGACTAAAGAGCGTTGACCTCAAGAACGAACTAGCTCCACACTTTGTGAAACTGTCTCGAATCCCTGGCAAACCAGTATGTCACTGTCAGAAGAAACTAGAAGGTAAAAAGTGAAAGGGAAGCGATTAAGTCACTGGGAAAATGTGAGAACGACATGGTTTAAACCACCAGCTCCATGGGCAATAAGGGGGTCTTCGGGGGACCTCATGGCTGCCCACTGAGAGGGCATGCTTTTTCAAAAACACCTTGCTTTTCGGTTCTTCACTCTCCCGGGAGATCAAAATATGAGGACCACCATATAGAGAGAGTATTTAAAACCACAGGCTGAACGAGATCAACAGGCAGCAAGCGAGAGTGGGTACAAAAGAGAGAAGCTACAATGGTGAAGACAAGCCAGGAACGTGGCTGCTGCAATCACACGGCCTTTGTTATATCTATGTATTGGTAAGGTCTGGGCACCACTGGGTTTCATCGTAGCCAAACCATGGGTGAGCCAGGCTCTGGCATTTAGGGGGGGCTCTGAGCCCCAAGATGTCATTGAACCAGGGGCTCTACGTCACACGGGAGAGAAAGCTTCCTGTAAAGGGGTAGCAGTTGCTATGGAAACCTATCTAGTCGCTCCCAGGCCCAAGGTCCCTGGCACAGTCGGACAGACGTACGCGCACGGTCTTCAGTTCTGTTTGTGGACAGAGGGACCTGTCCCCATAAGGATGGGGTCTTCCTGTCGAAGGCTGAGAGTAATACTTACATCAGCGCTGAAGGGCCTGGCAGACGTTCCCCTATGTGACTAAACACATAGTTTATTTTCCTCCCTCATTCATTGAACCATACACACATCCTTGGAAGTCAAGAAAGTTTCGTTAAACATCAGCCAGCATTGCCTTAGAACTCGAGGTCCGAGGCAACGACGACAGTCCTGTGAGATCTGTAGTTAGCTCACAGCCGCCTCTCCCAGTTGGAAACCTATTTCTTTGATTTCGAAGGAGGTGGCGATTTCTCCTGTCGGTGACATTCCGTGACATCTCCTGGGCAGGTAGAACCAACGTGGGGCCACTAACCCATTCACGGAACTCACCGGCAGTAGGCAATGGCCACGGCCAAGTGTGTGCACGTGCAGGTGAAGGGGACCGCCTCCTGCCTGCTGTCCGGCCTACGGGGACGGTGAGACGCCACTGACCGGCCTGTGAGGTTAATTGTGTAACAGTAGGTCTCAGAGTCGGCAAGCAAGGTAGCAGGGTCTAGCTCGTAGCCTGCTTATGAGGCTTCCATGCAGGAATCCTTATGCCATGCCCAGAAGCCTGGGGCATCCACGGATGACATCACCCAAGTCCCCACTTAAACCTATGTGTTTCTTGTTTGCTGTATTGTCTGGGCCGGATGAATTTGTCTATACCCCGGTACCTTCCGTGAAGAAGCAGGGAGTATCAGAGAAAGGAACCCACATTTGTCCCGGTGGACATGAGAAGGGGATGAGTGGTTGGAAAACAAAACAAGAGCTGGAATGCTGAATGAAGAGGTCAGTTCTCTTCAAAACCCTTAAAACGAGACTGTGGTTTCTTATACGGGGCTCACCTACGCCTCAGCTCTGCTTTGTCACTGGGAGTCCTCCTGCCACCTGGTTTGACAACCCCACTGGATTTCCCTCCTACCTTCGAAAGGTGTGTGGCCGTTATTTCCTTCCAATCGTACACAATTCCTAGCAGCTATTTCGAAAGCAATTCTAGAACCATCATCCCACACTTTACAATTACATTGACTGACTCTATTGATTTTTATTTTCCCTGCTAAATGGCTAGTCTGGCAAATGTGAAATTTAAGAGAAAAACAAATTGCTGACTCAACATAAAGTCACGGAACTGGGGACATAAAAAACGATGGAAGATCATTATTAGATGGGTTTCTAAGACTAGCTCGCACGTTAACATGACCCACTCACCAGAAGTGAATCACATAAAACGGATGGTGGTTTCTACGAGATTATTGTAATGTGGGTCCTTATAGCTGCAACGTGTGAAATCTGTCTCTATATCTACTTGGGAAGTGCCAGTAGGTGGCTTAAAACATTGTGAGTTTCATGACTGTTACCTATTCACTGTATTAGAAATCTCTCTCCTGCCAGAGCTCTTACTGTTTCTGTCACTATAAATTGGTGACATACATTTTAGCAGAAAGTTAGAAGATGTGGTATTTCCTGCTTTATATGTCATATTCTCGAAGAATAGCCAAGTAGTTACTTATCTTTTAGACGTACCTATATTTTATGTGCTTCATTTGCATAATGTTCATATACGGTCAGATTAAAAGCTCACTGGAACTTGACGTAAATATTAAAAGAGCAGTAAAGTAGTCATTAGAGGTTTCACAAATCTTAACTTAGCATTTTCCAGGGGCTTGAGCACGTGATCATTTGGCTTGCTGTTCGTTCGGGAAGAAATCCTGGCTTGTTGCCTCGTACTTTGGTACTTCGGGATTATCATTTAATATTAAGTAGCCTGCAAAGGAAATACCATTACCCAAGTCTTACTGATGTAACAGTAAGGCTCAGACAAATAAAGCAATATGCCCAATGCGCACCGTGGGTACGTGTGGACTTGTTACCCAAACCGAGGTCCAGCTGCTCCAAAGCCCACGCGTTCTGCGTGAGACCATCAATCCAGAAGAAGAGGAACAGAAGGATTTAGCGGGAGGAAGAAAGAAATGGGGAGGCAAAATAAATGTGCCGAAGGCTTCATCGGTGATTACAGGAAGCTAAAGGCTGGCACGAAGATCGTACACAGGAAGTCGAAGCTTTGGGAGTGAGTGAGAAATACGAGGAACAGTAATATTATCTCAGGGAGCTACTCACAAGGATCATACCAGCCAGGATATTACTGAGTCTACAGCCCAGGACCCAAGGGGCACGCTGAACAGCTCCAAACATCTAGAAGCACGGATCCCGGGACACATGGATGGCCAGCGCACACAGCCACCGTCTCATCCATGGAGCAGAGGTCAGGACATTTTACAGGTTGTCCAGGAGTCTAAAACCCCGACGCCATGCTGGGCACACGGCCGCCTTCCTGTGACAAACCACTTGGCCTGCCTCCCACCCGAATGCTCTTTCTATTTTGCCCACCAATGTCATTTTCCGTAGGTCCCTGACGCAGCTTCCTTATATCTGCCCGCCTCTGACCACCTGCTCTGACACGCTCTGTTGCTTCCCGCTGCAGAAGCTGTGTGGTGCGTCCTTCTCCTTCACACCGTC
Source organism: Rhinolophus ferrumequinum (assembly GCF_004115265.2). Classification (NCBI taxonomy): domain Eukaryota; kingdom Metazoa; phylum Chordata; class Mammalia; order Chiroptera; family Rhinolophidae; genus Rhinolophus; species Rhinolophus ferrumequinum. Next base: position 120,348,493 of record NC_046284.1, on the reverse strand, counting down.
AGCCAGTGTCAGCAGAGCGAGCGCTGGACGCACATAGTAGATGACGACCCCTCCTCGCTGTCCCGCATGGCCGACCCTCACTCAAGGTCGTGTCCAATCTCCCCCTGGCCCTCGCGGCACCTTCCGTCCTGCTATGCCCGCCTCTCTCTTTGATCTCGTGTCGTCTCCTTGTTCTCTGGCCACTGCAGCCCCAATGCCTATGTCCCGAACTTCTAGTTTGTTCGACCGTCCGAAGCTTAGCTAAGGCTCTTTCTCATGTCAAAGACATGTTTACACTCATCCTCTTCTTGTGCTCAGCCCTCTCCTCTGTTATCACCATTGCATTTATTTGCCTCCGGGAAAATAATTCCACCAGTGCCGACGAAGCACTCCTCGTGTTTATGAGTGCTGCGTTTTGAATGTCATTAAACAAGAAATGCAAATGTGCTCAACATGCTCAACCCATAAAACGTGGTGTACGCGTCGATTTTCATTCCCCTGCTATCGCTATAAAAGAAGTTATAAAATGGGTGGTAAGAAGCAGCGAAAAAGGGTTTGGTCAGGTTCTGATGTCTAGCTCTCTACCACAATCACTCCCTACACGCTGTTTCATGTTTCGTCCTAACACGTATGTCCACCTGAAAACGCCGTCTATGTTCACGTTTATTTGCTTATTTTATTTATGGGCTTGCTCCTTCTCTCTCTCTGATTCGATGTAAGCTCCACAAAAGCAGGGTTTTCTCCACCAAATTTGCCCCTGTTGATCCCTGACAAGAACTCCACAAGTATTGACAGAATATTGAGACTCCTCCCTGTTTACAGACATAATGTTATTTTGTGACCCATCCTGCTGGTATGTGGATGAGATTTACAGCCTTTGGGCCAAATGGAGGGTCTCTGCTACTTCACAGCTGCCCAGCCTTCTCTCAAGGGTGTGTGTACTGGTGCATCCTCCCCTTCCTGACCTCATGGGGTACTGCTTCCCCCTTTCATACTGTTTTCTTATCATTCGGGAACATTCCTGGCCTGCCTACCCTTAGGGTCTTTGTCAGTGCAGTTTCCTCCGCCTGAAATAGACGGGTGGGAGCTTCTTTCACAACTGACGTGTCACCTCTGTGCAGTGTTTGCTCAGATGCAACCTCTGGCTTCAGCCCAGCCTGGCGTCCATATCTAAAGCGATTCGCTGCCCCCACCCCGATACGCTGGAATCCCCTTGCTCCACTGTACCTCTGATAAAAGCCTCACCACTCTCTTAATGTCTAAAAACACTGCAGCATAAAACTATCACTATGTAAAATATAAAAATGTAAAATACAAATACTTATAAAACGCGTATTGTTTATTATGTCTCCCCAAAAAGGTAGGCTCCACAAGGTCAGAAATCTTTGTCCATTTGCTCCACTCCTTGTGCCTGCCTATCTTACTCTGTTTGGGCTGCTATGCCAAACATACCCCAGGCTGGGGGGGGTGGGGGGTTCAACAACACACATTTATGTCTCCCAGTTCTGGAGGTTGGTAGTCCAAGGTCAGGGTGTCAGGAGATTCTGTGTCTGCTGAGAGCCCCCGTCCTGATTCATAGATGGTGTCTTCTAGCTGTGCCGTCACTTGCTGGAAGGGGCAGGGGGCTCTCTGGGGTCCGTTATAAGGGCACTAGTGCCATTCATGGGGGCCCCACCCCCATGACCTCATTATTTCCCAAAGCCCTCACCTCCTACCATCATCACAGTAGGGGGTAGGTTTCAACACATGAACTTTGGCTGGCGGGGCAGGGTGGGGTGGGGTGGAGTGGGGGACACACAAATATTCAGACTAGGGCACTGCCTGCCTCACTGCTACTGGAGCTGACGCCCGCAAGGTGTCCTCTGTGCAGGCTGCAGCTGGAATTGGCCAGTGGGAGGTCCTGGCAGGTGTCTCCAGGTGGCTGTGTCTTTTGTAAGATTCCAGCACCTCTGGATATGGTGGCTTCGGTTGGCAAAGACACGGGGTTTGGAAATCACTGCCTCCTTCATCCATTCGTCCCCTTGGGGTGGGGTGGTGGCTCTGGACGCTCGCTGCTCTTCGCTTTGCCTTACTCTCCCTCATGGGTTGTTTACTTTTCCCATCACCTTCCCTACCTTCCTGAATGAAACTCACTCAGTTACAAACGCTCAGCGTGGCTTCTGTTTTCCTGGCGTATCTTGCGATTCTCTTTCTTCTGGTTGTTAGCAGATGTCTTGGGAAGTGGAGCATGAGCACGTCCATGTCCACTCAGCATGTAACTCCAGCAGGCCTTTTAGCAACTCAGTACGTTTGGCAGGGAGGCTCTGGTTTTATAGGATCCCCTCGTTATCGTAGACAGGTGCATCGTAAGTCAGCCGCTGCAGACAAGTGCTGTCACCTGATCTGAGGTGCAGTGGACTCACAGGCATACATGGGAAAGGCATTAATCATGAGATTTTAATATGAAGAGACACACTGAGTGCATCTCTGCGTCCTCATCGTGCAGTGCAATGCCTGGGATAATAACAGTTGCCCAATGAATGCTCATTTAGTGAGGAAATGAATGCATGCACTGACAATATTAAAAAGTATGCACGCTGTGTATCCCACATTACAGAACAGGGGAGCATAAGAGTTCTGGCAACCCAGGAGCATATGAATGAAGAAAAATCCCCTAATCTGCAACAACAACCAAAAAGGGCCAAGGACGAATGTGTATGAGTCACCAGAGGAGGGACTTTCTGGAAGGATGTCAGGGCACCTGGACAGCCAAACCTCCAGTGACCACATATCCGGGTACTGCCTTCCTCAGGGTCTGTGGGCCTTCCAAAACGAAGCAGTGATTGGCTGACAGTCACCGGGAGAGGGAAATTCGGGGAGCTCAGATCTAGACAGGAAGGTCACCCTCCTGAGGTCACAGGCAGGCTTAAGGGCACTGGTGTTTAAGGGACAAACTCTGACACAGACATGGGGGACAGAGCAGGGGATGGAGGGGCCCAGAAGACAAAGGAACTATTTTATCCCATTGCCAAGGTGTTAGCACCAGGCCTGTGAGCTCTGGTCCCGGTTTCACCAGCATGCCCTCCATGCAATCTGAGCCCCCTGGCCAATGCTGGCTGCAGCATAACTGGCATGCAATCTGAGCCTCTCCCCGCCAGCCAATGCTGGCTGCAGTATACCCCTCCATGCAATCTGAGCCCCCCCCAACCCCTCACACACACACACAATGCAGCCGGCAGCAGTTCCACGCAGTGTTACCCTGCAGAGTTCCAAGAGGCTCTGATAGATTAAAGGGGACCCACGCTGTGCAGCCTGGGCTGCAGAGGCACAGATTGTCTCCACCGACCCTGACCAATCATCTGTCAGAACGGTCTACTGTGGTGTCCTGGCACCATGCCTGTCCCCCAGGGGCCGCACAGCAATGCCTGACCACACTCTGACCGCGTCTTGGTGGGATATCATGGGATTCCTTCTGCAGCCAGGGAGATAAGCCTGAAGAGGAGCGGCAGTGAGGGAGACCACGTCCCAGCCCCGTCCACGGCCGCTTCTCCTCCATTTCCCTCGGCTCCACAGCTAGCGCTCACGGCGTCTGGCTTCTGGCCCCTTCGTTCAGTGTTGTCTTGTGGGACTAACGTCGTGCGGAGCTGATGCCGTGCTGGGGTTCCTTTTACTGCCTGTGTATGTCACACCTGTGTGATTCCACGTGGGCTCCTGTCTCCTTACCCACCAGGCGCATGGAAGGGTGGCAAGCCCAACGCCACGGCTGCCGTGCGGCTCCCCAGCAAGGGCTTGGTTCCAGCTTCCCATCCACGCCTTCCTCTGTGAACGGGCTCCCGTGCCCCTTCCTGGGGTAGCAAATACCAAAATAAGTTGGTTTCAAAAATAACCAACTCAGGCCGACCTGGCGTGCCCCAGTTGTGTAGGACTTCCTGTCAGTGAGGTGGCCACAAACACCTTTGCTATTTTTAAGTGGTTTATACATCCCTCCCCCCCACACACACACACACACATACCTGCCTGTCAAGATTCTCCCTGTGCGGCCCGGGATTCTTCGGCAACAGACACTAGGAAATGTGGGTGGTGAAACAGTTGATATTGTTAGATCCTCACACGGTTCTTAGTTTACGAAGTTACTCTGCTAACTGTCCTCAACTATCTCAAATCTAAAGAGATATCCTTTAGGGAAAAAAAAAAAGATGCGTTCATGAAGCTTCCCGGCCAGTAATCAATCACATGCTGTATTTTGTCAGCCAGTATGTATCTCACGCATCTCTACAATATGAAGTCCCCCCAACTCAAAATCCTTAGAAAGTGTGCAGCAGACCCAGGAGCAGAGAGAGCGTGAACTTCACTATTAGGTTCTAGCTGTGCAGGATTTTCCTTTTGCCACCTAAGCCCTGTTCTTACGATAGCTTTAAAATAAATTAAGCCAACGCGCCAACTTTGTCAGCGATCACTCTCATGTGTTTTCGATCGCAGCTCTTGTTCGTTTCGGAATGCTATAAAAACTGGAATTCGTTTTTAATTATAACATGACTGTGCTTTGGCAACGTGCCTAAGACGGAGAATGAGAAGCAGATTTGCATCATCACGGCCTAAATATGGTCCTATCACAGCACCTATCGGGTCCCAAATGTCTCGCGCTCCGCAGAGATGGATGGGAGCCCCGCCTTTTATTCTCTGCCACCAGAAAGACGAGAAGCACGGGTGTGGGCGCTGCTTGGCTGTGCTGGCAGAGCCGGGGGACCCACCCATATCGTGGTGTTCAAGGACATTCTCAGGGTCATGCAATGTCAAGTTGGGTGGAAACCCGGTTTTCATTGCTTATTTACTCTCTTCAGAATCACATGTTTGGAGAGGGGGAACGGGAGGGGGAGGGAGAGAGATTGACTGGATAGACGGAAGGAAGGAAAGAAGGAAAGAAGGGAGGGAAGGAGGGAGGGAGGAAAGAAGGAAGAAGAGAGAAAGAAAGGAGGGAGGGAGGTAAAGGAAAAGTAGGAAGCACCTTTATCCCCTCTATAACTGCGTCATATTCAGAAGAGAAGAGAAAGTACGAGTCACTGTAGACACATATGAGAGTATAAGTAAAACGTAGCTTTCGCTATACATAGGGGCGGGTGTGGAGGAAAGCAGGCCAGGCCCAGAGGCGGGAACTAGCAATGGAACACATTTCTTCAGGGAGTTCTTAATGTCATTGTATGCTGCTGGGCGTGACGCCCAGCTTGCACAGAACAGGCAGCCCTGACGAGTACGCTACAGGAAAACAAGCACCGCAGGCACACGCGTGCAGCTCAGAACGGGGAGCCGTCCTCGTGGTTGGGACATTGGTGCCTTGTGGGGATGGTCCTTTGTTCCTGGGTCTTTCTTCCATTGTATTATTGGGGGATTCTCCCTTCTGCCTGACAAAGCAAACACTACCATCCATTTCCCAAAGATGAGAAGGAACATAATCGTACATGTGAGTGGTGGTTACCATCTGGTGGAATTTCAAGCCTTGGTTTGGGGATTTATTCCTCATACTTGTTGACATTTCCTGTGTTGAATTAACATGGAGAACTTTCATTGCTATTGCCCCGTGTGAGACTTTGGTATCTTCCGTCCCACGTGCTAGCGAGGCATTTCTTTACAGGTGCACTTGACCACACAGCTGGAAAGATCCGAGATGGTTTCCCCTGGATAATTTATTCCATATGTACCCAGCAGCCAAGCGTCTGGCAACGGGCCAACAGATATGATTTAGAAAGCCTGAACAGCTCATGCAGGAAATAAGTAGCCGACAGATAAAGAAAAATGGCAACTTTATGCCTTAATGGCAACATAAACTGCCTAGAAGGCACATTTATCAGCTCAGCAAGAATCGATTTTCTCTCTCAATCCCCATCACCAATCTTCTCTTTCTAAAAGGCAGCAGCAACCTTTGCTCCAGTAATTTATTTGTTTATGTATAACTAGTGCGTCTCGAGACTCTCTTGAAGACGTCTTTCTCGGGCACATGTTTTGTCTTGATCCCGGGTGGAAGATAATAATAACCAAGTGCCCTGTCGAAGGAGTCACAACTGGAGGCAGGTTAAGATCTGATTTAATGTGCATTACCAGGCACCAGTGCAAGGGTTACGTGAATCCTGACACACGGAGGCAAATGGCGGGGTGACCTTTACCCCTTAAAATCGCGAGTTAAAGAGACAGGAACTAGCTGAACTGTCGTATTTTGTTCCACTTGATATTTTAAAATGGAAGAAGCCAAAAGAGAGCTCAGTAGTGAAAACCTAAACCCAAAGGGTTTCCGGCTAAGTCGCAGAAAAGGGAAAGTTCAAATGAATCTCAAGACGGCATTTTAACTAGGTAGATAAAATTATTTAGGTAGGTGCAAAGGTAATCGCCGGTTTTTGCAATTATTTTTCACCTCTTCAACTGCAATTACGTTTGCACCAACCTAATAGTTCTCGTGTTTGTATAAACACAGAGAATGAAGAACTGCTGTTTATTCAACAGTTATTGTTTCAATTGAGCAATCATTCATTCAGGAAATGTTTATTGAACACCTCCAATATGCCTGGGAATATGCCAGGTTCCCGGAAAATAACTGAGTATGATCAAAATTTCCCCACCCAAGGGTAACAGATAAGTGAATAATAGCCACAATATGTGATGTGAGAGGTATGAACCGCTACACAGAGAAGAGAGGGCACAATTTTGTTTGAGAACCAGAGATGATGGAGTGTAGCAAGGGGAGAGTGTGAGGTGATCTCTGACCCAAGTCTCCCACGAATCGGTAGGCGTTTGTCATACGTGGGTGAAAGAAGACAGCGTAGGATAGACAGGGAATAGACCAGGTACGACGACCAGGGATCAACTATGGTCCACCCCTACCAAGTCCTTGATTCCAAGGCAAAATACTTAGTCGGCTGTCTAGTCCTCTGTTTTCCTATCTGTAACATGGAGACACTAACGAAACCTAAGTTGCAGTCTATTAAAAGGATCAGGTGAGATCACAGATCCTAAATGCTTTGCACAGGACCATTAAATGCTGGTCCCGTGGGGCGTTCCACGTAGGTTACCACCCCTGCTCTACCCTGAGTGGGGGACGAATGGTGTTCGGCTCTCCCAGCCTCTCCCCCAGAAGAACGCAAGTTACTTTGCAAGCAACACAGAGCAGAAAATGAAAATTCTGGTTATTTATGTGAAGCACTGCAAAGCTATGTGTAATAACCCCCCAGGCTGTATATGTATCTCATAGCTCTGATTTTTCTCTTCTAGGATTTCTTGTCATTTTAGTATCATTTTTCATGTTGTCTTTTACCGGTAAAGACCGTTTATTGAACAGCTTCTATATGCCTGGGAGTAGGCCAGGTTCCAGGCATACTGTCTGTTTGGGGTGAGGCAGAATTGTGATCCAATCTCATGCCTAAAACACGGATGTAGGCTTTGATTTAGATTTCTTTTGAAGTATTTCCAAATTTCAAGTTGTTCCTATTTTACGATATTTTGGTCATTGATTTCTAATTTGAGGGGGTTATAGTGAATAAAGGTGAACCGAACTATTGCTAGATTTTTAGTTTTTACTCCTGGCAGCCATGCATGGCAGCATCTTGGGCTCAAGTGACACAGCTGGACCTTGGAGATATACAAAGAAAGGGGACAGGAAGTCCCTGGTCATTCGCTTCGAGAAATCAGGATGCACTCCCTGAGGTGATGGAGGTCCCTTCTGGTACACGAGCAGTTGTCTCCACCAGGAAGACCTCCTTATTCATCCTAGTCGTCCCCGAGACTGACAGATGGCAGACACTCGGCATTCCTCCTTAAGTAAAAGAATACGTATTTCTTCTTCCTGTCCTGTAACGAGCATGCCTAACTTTATAACATGTTAATAAAAACAGAAACCAAAAATAAAAAGATCTTTCAAAAAGTGTCATCGTTTTTGGACATGTAACTTATTCCACGGTCCTCTGTTTAGGATGCAGGGTATCGTAACTTCTCTCCTGTTATTGGTGAAGTAGTTTGTGGCACTTTTACATCACCAAATAGCACAGCACAAGGGTGAAGTATCTTAAGCACGAGTTGTAAATAAATAAAAATACCACAAACATTGGGACATATGAAAGCATGATCACATTTCTTCAAATAACACAAAACATGGAGACACGAGCCTCATAGTCTAACAACGGCACTAGACTTGAAAAACCATTAACTGGAAATGCCGTTTTAACCGTGAAATTCTTTAAAGCAATTTCGCCTTCTGATCAATTGTTTTTAGCCTAATCACAACATCCTACAGCTAAGAAGAGTGAAAAAGGGAACAGCATTTCAGTTGAGTGTCGGGAGAGAGAAAGACAAGTGCTCTATGCATCCATCATCAGACATGTTTTTCACTTGTATTGGTGATGGAATGATAGGAGGAAGTGTGCGTTTCCAAATGCTTTCAATATGTCTCTGCCTCAAGCTATTCACGCATCTGTGGAAAAGTCTGCAATATTTCAAAACATTGGAAGCAGAGTGAAGAGTTACATGAAGTAAGCTGTTTACTCTATCAGGATCAGTAACTGTACACGATGATGCATTATTAGCTGTGACTGGGGACTCTTCTCTTGACAGTAGAAATGCTAATTGCTGAATTACACGATTCCTCAAACAACCACACGACTGTGGAATTAAGTGGGGTTGACACCGTTCCCCGTTCTCACTTCTCTATAAAAATTCTCATTGGAGTCTTTGCGGTAGAATTCTTGTAAATGCTTCAGAGAGAAACGTAAACATTTCCCCTGTATCTTCAAATGGAAATTCATGATTTGAGTTCTTTCCCTTTTAACTGAGAGAGCATTCACCTACCAGGAGCTTTGCCACTTAAAAGTGTACGACGCAGTGATTTTAGTGTATTTACAAGACGGTGCAATCATCACTTCTACCTAATTCCAAAATATGGTCATCACTCCAAAAGGAAGCCTCGTACCAATTACCATTCAGTCCCTGTTTGCCCCTCCCCCAGCCCCTGGCAACCACTAACTTACTGTCTATCTCCAGGGATTTACTAGTTCTGGACATTTAACATAAGCAGAGTCATACAATACATGACCTTTGCCTCTGGCTTTTTTCACTTAGCATAATGTTTTCAAAGTTCATTCATGGTGTAGCATGAATCAGTATTCCACTCCTTTTCGTGGCCGAATAATAGTCCACTGTATACACAGACCACTTTCTGTTTCCCTATTCGTCAGTTGATTGATAAAACAGTTGGGTTGTTTCCACTTTTTGGCTCTTATGAGTACTCTGCTACAAATATTTACGTTCGAGTTTCTTTGTGAACATATGCTTTCAACTCTCTTGGGTAAATACCTAGGAATGGAATTGCTGAATCACGTGGTAACTCTACGTTTAACTTTCTGAGGAACTGACCATGTGTTTTTCCCAGCGGTTCCTCCATTTTACATTTGTACCCGCAGTGTTTGAGGACTCAAAATTCTTGAGGTCTTCACCAACTCTTCTTATTGTCATGGTTTCAAATTTATCATTGAGGAGACATGAATATTCCCAAAGAAGAGGTGTTACTATGATAAGCACAATATAATCTTTGAATTCCAGATTACAAGGGGAAAAAACCCTAAGGAATGTAAATCTTCTTAATTAATCAGAAAAAATATATATAAAATTAATATTTGTTAGCAATAATTAGTAATTACAGAACTGCATTTCAATGTGCCCTTTTAAGAGAATGATCAGAAAAAAATGAGACAAATTTTAGGACAAGTTTCAGAAAGATATTTTAATGGGATCCTCTATGAAATGGAGGGGTAGTAAAACCTGTATAAAAACATACCTGTTTCAAAAACATATCGCAAAATATTCATGGCCAGAAACATCAGTGTTGCAAACATCAGTGTCCAGAAACACTGGCCTTTTGGTCACTCAGCCCATATTCGTGTGACGTAGATGCAATAGTATGTTGCATTGGCTGACCACAACACTGCACGCAGAAGAAGGACTAAGAGGCAGTGAGGAAGTGGGAATGAATACAGCACTCTCAGGGAACGGAGGTGGCACCTACGGATAGAGACTGAGACTCATTGAGAGGCACGGTGAAGGACGGACCTGGAGGTGTGTACGAGAAGGGCCAGACATAGGGACATGACATGATAACACAGCAGACTGAGATTGCTCTCCTTAGAACACGCTGCCTGCAACGGTGACCCCTGACGGGCATCTGGGAACCTGGAGAGCAGGAAGGGTGCCACCATGCCCTGACAAGAATCTGCTAAATTGTTTGTACAACCAACATACTTCAGGATAAACACCTGCCCTCCTTCCTGGAGCCTGGAGTTTTGATGCACGCTAGGTGGAGGGAGCCTACGTGACCACTTCACAATTAAAACCCTGCGTGCTGATTCTCTAATGAGCTTCCCTGTAGACATTACGTGTGTTGTCGCAAATAAATAACGTGGTGTCCCTCTCTCTCACATACACACCCATCCAACCCCCACACAAGCCAAAAAAACCCAATCCCTTTCACTTATAAGGGACTGAGGAAATTGCGTGTTTAGAAATGATGGACAATCAGTACTTAATTTTGAATTAATCAGAGACTTAAAATACCGTACAGCTTAAACAAATGGGGAAAAAATCTAGTCCACTTGCTAATGAGAAATAACTTTTTAAACTACAATATGGTCCCAAACCCTGACACAATCAAAAAAATCCTTATTCCATACAGCCTGGAGGGTTTTTTAAAATCTAAACTTCATTTCACATATAAAGAATGTTTCCAAAAATACTGGTAATAAAGTTGCAAATTCAGCAGCCTGCATATTAAACTTCAGAAATGTTTTTAATCTAGCCTATTGACTTTTGCATCAGCTGCCGACATTCATGCTGAAAACCCAGAACTCCGTGTATTATTAGGTAATGACTTCTTGTGGGAACAAAAATCACAATCTTATTATTTCATCTGACATTAAAATTAATGTTCTCTTGTTTACTCCATTACTCTTCCAAAAAGGGTAATAATTTTTAGGCAACAGTCCTGGATCACTTGTTCCTTTGGAGCTGATTTAATTAAACAGGAAAACTAATGTCACGTTGTCTTCTGGCCTCAGGGAAAAGATGACCTTCTGCAGATCTGGAAATGTCAACCTGCAGCAGGAAGAAAGGTGTCCCTGGGCACCTCTGAATTATTTCCAGCATCGGTCTTCAGAACAGCACTGACAATTCCTCTCATTTTAGGAAGAATACGGAAAAAAAACCTCCAAAAGAAAATCCACTCCCCACTCCACAAATGTTTTCTATATGAAGAGAGAATATATGTTATCACTTTTTTTAGCAAACTATTACTTTTTTCTTAATTTTTGTTAAACTTATTGGTTAGTAGAAGTATATACCGTGTTTCCCCAAAAATAGGACCGGATCTTATATTAATTTTTGCTCCAAAAGAAGCATTAGGGCTTATGTTCAGGGGATGTCATCCTGAAAAATCATGCTAGGGCTTGTTTTCCAGTTAGGGCTTATTTTTGGGGAAACACGTAGAAAGAATATATTTTAAATTATATTTTTAAAAGATACATGATCAAATAGGCCCTAAAACATCTGAGGACCTCTGAATGTAGAGTCATTCTTTCTGTTCAAGCCTGAGGAGACCTCGTAATTCTTGATAAAAACGGAACATCTAGGCCAAGCCAACATGTGCTCATGCACGAGAACCTTCAAGATCCATTTACCTGCCTAGAAAAGATGAAATCTGGAGACGATGCTAGAATGTAAAAAGTCCACTTGGGCCTCACGCAGGAAACCGACATTTATAGTAAAATCCAAAAATGCAAATGAGCCCACGATGGCCTTTTCCAATGCCCAACCAGGTGAGGGTGGGAGTGGGAAATCAGCCTCGCGATCTGGCACGAGTGCCGTAATACTTTTCAAGTTTCCTCCAGTGGACATGACAGTGGCAGTGGTGCTCACAGTGGGGTTGATATCTCTTATTCCCGGTGGACAAAAGGAAACACAGACCACAGCCAAACCCCCAGTAAACCCTGCTGACCCGTTTCAGATGCTTCAGTGGTGCGAAGGAGGAAAAGGACTGAAAGCCCCACTGAATGGCAACATAGGCTGTCATTTCAGGCCTTAGAGAGAGCTGTTTACATGCAGAGAGGAGGGTAGAAGAACATAGAAAGTGAAGATTATGGATGCTGTTGGTTTTTACAATCTTTGCAAGAAATGTGGCTATGAATTTATAGTCACAATGTTTGGCAACCATCACCCTGGTCAAGTTCCAGAACGTTTACAACTCTCCAAAAGGAAACCCTGTAACCGTGACTACTCTATTCCATAGCCAACGCCTGACGATGATTCTGTTTTCTGTATCTGCGGGTTTTCTGATTCAATGTCTACGGGTTTTCTGATACACAGATTCAGAAAACCCGTAGACACAGAAAACAGAATCATCGTCAGGGGTTGGCTATGGAATAGAGTAGTAATGGTTGCTTGCTTGTCTGCTTGCATGCATGGAATAGAGTAGTCACGGTTACAGGGTTTCCTTTTGGAGAGTTGAAAACGTTCTGGAACTTGACCGGGGTGATGGTTGCCAAACACTGTGAACGTACTAAATGCCACTGAATGACAATCTTTAGAACGGCTAAATGCTATTTTCAGATGGTTCAGATGGTGAATTTTACGTTACGTGTATTTCTCCATATACAAAATATGGCCATGGAAGGAAAGGATAAGGAGACAGGGAGAGAGGAATGTGAGCAGGAAGCTGAAGGTAGAGGACGCAGGCAGAAAAAGAGCTCAGAAGGGCTCTGAGCGTGGGTGGAGAGCTGAACTTGCCAGGACAGAAAAAGATGAGGGAAAATCATAGGATAGCTATGAAGCTACATAAGCAGGGATTTTAACTTAGTGTTGACTTGACCTTTTCTTTCACTCTAGGATAAAGAGGAAACTTATTACCTGAGAATTCAGGGATGCAAGAATGGGAAAGAGGCTTAAGTGGAAGTAAAAATGTGGCATAACCACCGTGGGTCATGTCGGAGGAAGCTGTGAGGGGCAAGTGAAATCATCCCTAAGAGGTACGATGGGCCCAGGTGAAACTGGAATCCACTGCATTGCCCCAACAGCACAGTCGGGGGCGGGGTGGTTGGACGGGTGGTTGGATGGTTGGTTGGTTGGTTGGTTGGTTGTTTGGTTCATGGGTGGATTGGTTAGGTTCACGGGTTGGTTGGTTGTTAGGTAGGTATGTTGGTGGTTGGTTGGTTCATTGCTTGGTTGGTTGGTTGGTTGGTTGGTTGGCTGGTTGGTAGGTTCATTGGTTGGTTGGTTGTTAGGTAGGTAGGTAGGTTGGTTAGTAGGTTGGCTGGATGGTAGATTGATTGGTTGGTAGGTTCATGGATTGGTTCGTTGCTTGCTTGCTTGCTTGCTTGGTAGGTAGGTAGGTTGGTTGGTTGGTTCATTGGTTGATTGGTTAGCTGGTTGGTAGGTTCATGGGTTGGTTGGTTGTTAGGTAGGTAGGTTGTTTGGTTGTTTGGTAGGTTGGTGGTTTGGTTGGTTGATTGGTATGTAAGTTGGTTGGTTGGTTGGTTGGCTGATTGGTTGGTTGGTTAGTCGGTTGGTTGGTTGATTGGTTTTTTTCCCCAGCAGGGTATGGTTGTCAGATGCTAACTCAGAGAAAGAGCAGATGGTTGTTGCAACCTATGTTTAGGCTTGGCAAAATGAACAGAACAGGTAGACAATGTGAGATCTTGAATTTATGGCAAAAAAACAATGGAGGAGAGGCTTGACTGATCTTGTATATCCTTTGGTCAGATTTCAGAGATTTGAAATGTTTATTATTGACAACCTTTCCCAGTTTTATCAAGGCTTTTTTTGAGAGTTCATTTGCTGAGCTCCTTCCTCAGACATTCTGGAATTTTCCACCCTCCCCTAAAAGGTCTTAGCTACATAATACCATTGCATTTGAATACGAGTAAACATTATTCAAAATAGGTTTTGGTGGACCTATCCCTTTAAGAAAAGTCAAGTAACACAAAATTAACAGATTTTCCCCCCAGATTTCAAATAAACTTTAATATAATAATATGAACTATAATTCTGTAAGAAGGGATCATGGCATCCAACAGCAGGAAAATTTACTTGATCTAAGAATTCCGGGATACGGCGAGTCACTGAAGAATGCTGTGTGTTCCTCAGACTGCACCAAGGTGTGCTGGGCTGGGTGGGATCTATGCATTGGCAGTAATGGGTCAGGAACACGCTGACGATGTGTGCAAAGTTCTGTGTGTATTGGATATTTGCTGTCAAAGGTCCATAGCTTTCATCAGAATCTCCAAGAACGCCATGATTCCCAAATACTATTGATCGCTCCTGCAGAGGAAAAGGAAGACTGACTGGGAAATGGGCAGAGGGAATTAGAGGAGTCCAGTTACCTAGCTGTTGTTTATATCGTTTAATCTCTGGCAAACTTCCCTCCGTTGCCAAAAGAACATTTTCCACACTTTGATTCCACAGCCCATTGGGATATTGAGGGCTGATGCCTCAGAGACATGTAACAAGGTGCCAGTTAATACGGTTTCCACAACTTGAAGAAGAGGCAGTGTCTACACAAGTGAGAGCACTGAACCTAAAGTATCTGCAGAGATCAATGACACACGTGGACTACCCACTGCAGAAACTGGAGCCCCCAGGTCACTGCAGGTTCAATGTGAGGTGTCTCCCTACCTACGACGACTTCTGGAGAGCCCAGAAGTGAGGGAGAAACAGACAAAGAAAAGAGTGCTGTTCATCCTTGATGTTTTCTTCTCAACAAAACTCCTTCTCAGTCCTGGTACCACAGGCTACTCGGCAGGTCATTCTGATGACACCAAGCCCGGAAGCGTGCGCATCTTACTAATAAAATACACAATGAGTCCCTCTACGGTAGTTGTTAGATTAGTTCTACCACTTTTTCTCCCTCTGAGAGTGGGCTGTGTTCCTTTCCTCACAGATTTTCTTTTTAAACGAGACATTCATTCTTCACGAGCTCGAGCGTCCGGAGCTTTGTACAAAGCTAGCGTCACTGATCCTGGCCCCCTGTGAATGAACACCCACCCCCAACTTGTCTGGCCTTTGCTAGCTAATTGTACCTGGTGATTCTCTGTGCAAAACCCAATGGTTTGTCCAGTTAACTAGCAGACGTGAACCCCATTAACTTTGAGGACATCCAAAGTGTGCTCGAAAGGCGTATTTGTCACCTTTTTTGTGGTTTAAGAGACATCAAATACCATGTTCATGGTTTTAATGGATTTCACTAAACAGGGAGAAGACTTTCATCTCTGTGTGTGTCTTCAGTGCCTGCCTCAGCCCGCAGTAAAAACAAATGAAGAAAAGGAATAAATAACTACAGCTATTTCATCTTCACCTACCTGAGGCTCTGGTTCAAATCAATCCTGATCATAAAGATGAAGCTGATAAGCATTTCTATAATACTTGACAAAACAGGTACAAAGAGAAGCAACGCATTAAACCTCTTAATTCTTGCCTTAGGTATATCCACTGGCTCCAATACCCGAGGGCTTAAATGTGTCTATTTTGTGCCATCAGTATAATTATCTCTACAACTGAGACGATGTGAAATGAAAGAAAAACCTTTGCTTCATGTACATATATATTTTGACTCAAAGTCTGTATGTAAATTTGTGGCTGGATTTAATTTTAACTTTGTGCATAGAAATCTACAGACAGTTGGAATGCTGGAATAATCGATTATCATTACGCAGCCCTTGATGTGTTGTCTAGGCAAATCATGAATTTCACCTACTCTCAGTCAATTTTCCCATAGAGGGACATTCCAACCAAGACACACCTGGGATTCAACTAGACCCAGTCAGGAGGACATTTGCACAGGGACTGGCGATGTGTGACACACGCAGCAAACTGACATCGACTTTTCTGATCGTCAGTGTCAGTGACAGAGGACGAAAGGACTTTGGAATAACTTCGCCATCAATTGCTTCCAGAAACTTCGGAAAGCCATGCTCTAGTATTTATACGAGTCACACCAGAACCTGTAGTCTTGGGGGCAAACCCCTTTCTCTGTATGTGCTGTAGAGTTCCTGTAACGTCTCCCGTCACAACATGTAAAATTACCAGCCCTACGTACTAATCCTAGTACCTGTGACTACTCAGGGTAAAGGGTCAATTAGAGAAAGAAAATGCATCTAGAGTGAAAACCAAAGAGCATTGCTCTCAAAAGACAACTTGGGATATCTTCAGGAATCCAACCGTAACATTTTTAGGTAGATCAATAAAAATCTTCGGGAACTTTTGCATTAAAAGGTAGATACTCTGATATTACAGCAAAATCCATCAGGTATGGAAAAAATTGAGACTAGTTTTGAGTGTGCTGCTAACTAGCTCTGCAACTGGGGGCAAGATATTTAATTCTGTTAAGTGGATGCCCTCCCGGGACTCACAATTCTTTAAATTCCAATGAGATTACTGTGCTAGGGTCTATATTCTTCTAGACCTTATTAGGGAACTATATATTATTTTGCAGGATTCCTGTATGAGATTAGTTTTCCTTCCTCTACCATATATGATTTTTAAAACTCACCTCATGAATTATCTCTATTTCTCTTTCGTATTCAGATGAATGGCAATTCACCCATATTTTTAAGAGAGCATCACTGAACTCTCAGGGGATTTGGTTAGCATGTATCACTTATAAAATATTTACACCATCTACTAGAGAGCTCTGAATAATAAATGGCTTCTAGTTAAATGACGACAGACTGTTTAACATTTTCAAGCTTGGTTTTTCAGTGGGTGTAAACTGTTGTCAATCTCATTTGATTTGTGGTTTTACTTTATAATATCTCTAATCAAATATGTAATTTAACAATATTATTGATAGACAACTTCCTCTGTATTTTTTGGTTTTGTTTCATAACAAAAATAGGAAAGGATCCACAACAAAAACAATTTTCCAGATTAAAGCTGGAAGTCTCTGGTTTTATTTTTGAAAAACCACAGTTAGTCTAAAATGCATTATTAACTTGTCTGTAATGATATTTAAAAGCTGGAGGAGTTTAATTCCACAATAACTGTTTCATTTTTAAATCTGACCCATCTTTGGTTTATGTAACTCGTCTGAGATTGCACAGCTGTTTTTATTTATAGTCTAATGGGGGAATTTCACTTGTCAAAGATGCTATGACAAATAAATGTCGCATTGCATTCTGTGACGTGGTCCACTTAGCCAACAAAATGTCAAGAAATACTATTAAAATCCTTTTAGCTGCAAAGGAACCAAATCATTCTTCTTCTCAAGTTCTTCCTCTTCAGGGGGCTATTACAGGAGAATATCACATGCAAAGAGAGTCCATGACTTTGTAGAACGTGCTTACTATTTTTAATGAAGAAAAGAGAGTCAAACTCATCTTCAGACGTCACTACTCACATTGATCAGTAATAATAGGCAGGTGAATGCCCTCTAATGATGCAAAGACTTCAGTAAACTGGCAGGCAGTGAGGCGGTATCTTCGAGGGGGTTTCTCTATGTAGTGATGGGCGTGCTTGAAACAGAGACACCCTGCATCTGCCCGCCTGTATCTAACGTGGGTTCTTCACACGACTTCTATTAATATACTGCCCAAGACAAAAACTAAACAAATGCTAGGAACTGATATCCCAATGTAGTGTGAAGTGAAAGTACTCTAGATTTCTTTTCCTACACACAAACTACGATCTGTAGTTGTTTCCAAGAAAGAAAGACTGAAAGTACCAACTGGCAGAACTCTGGTATTTCTTCTTCAGAAAAAATCAATTGGTTTCCTCATGGCCCTTCCACTGAGGTTGGCCAATGGACTCCCAGGGATGACCTGGGTCTTCCTTCTTATTGCCTTAAGGTAAAGGGATACACCCAACTCACGGTTATTTCAGAAACAAGTGGGTCCATGGACCATGGAGTGATGGTCTTTTCAGCGAAGACTATTTGGAGAGGTAATGAAACACTCATGTACTTTTTAATTCATTTCTCCTTTGTGCTTGCTTGTTTCAAAATGCAATTCTGCTCATCATTTGTGTGTGTGTTTAGAAAGATTTATAGGAATATACAAGGAGTGTCACCTAGTTATACGTCTTTTACATTCCTATCCACTGTACCTATACGTCAGCATTTTCAGGCATAGAGTAAAACAAGTGTTTGACAGAGAATAGTAAAAGTCCATGGCATTCCAATTAGTACTGGGAAGATTTTGAAGAAGTTGGTTGCCTCTGACCGGAGAAACAATGGGTGTGTTTATTCCCATTACAAAACAAAATTTATTGTGAAGATAAGCAAAAAATGACTGCAAGCAGAAAATTCTATTCAGCTATTCATCTCATAAGACTTGCAAAACATTTTTCTGTGCAAACATCTTTTGAATTCAGCAAGGTAGTCAGATGTTTTATTAGAAATCAAAAATGTATTCTTCTGTGGAAGAACTATCTGAACTATTTCCTGCCTTTTGTTTTACTTCATATTGTTGTTTTGTTTTGTTGTTTTTTTCACTTGTTTCTGAAAGTCGTGTTTTCATAATAAAGGCTCCCTTTTCTAAAGAGTTGGTCTTCCCTTCTTATGAACGACTCAAAATTTTTTTCCCAATGCTACATAATCTAGACAATCAACATTCTTTAAGCTAAATTATTCATTTCTCCCCAAGAGCATTCGAGTTTTCAGCAGCCACAAAACTGAAACAAATGATGGGATTGCAGGCAGCAGTGACGCACCTGTCGACAGGTGCAGGGATGATGAACAGACATCCCCTGAAAGCTCTTTCGGTCAGTTCTTTCCAGGGACAGCAGGAAGCTCATCCCACCTGGCCCCAGATGTATGCCTGTGATTCTTGACCCGTGGAGTAGTTGGGTCACAGCCTAAATCTCTCCACTAAAATTTCTAGCCTCAATAGTCACAATTCCTCTACTGCAAGCAATGTTGGCACTTTTCCAATCTCTCCCTCTGTTTAACATTCTAGACAATCTCCACTAAAAAAGGCACTTCAGTCTGCAGTTTAAAAATAGAAATTTTCAATCTCCATTAGTAGATGGACTTGCATGAATTTATCTGAAAATACCTTTTGTTCGGTCTATTTTCAAAGCCTGCTTCATCATTTGAATGCAGAAATCCTTTCAAGAGACGGGTACTAATTTTAGTAATTACCAAAAGCTACCTAATGCAGGCTCTTTGTATCAAACCACGGCTTGACATTTTTGAAAAGATATTTTGAATATTGAAAAAGAAAGCCACACCATAACCTTTGAAAGTTATAAAAAAAAAAAAGGCTAGTGAAGAATGAATTGAGATAAGCCTACTTGATAAGATAAGCAGTACCATGATTATGAAGCTTCTCATAAAAACACAGTTGTGTTGTTTAAACTTTATTATCCAAAGAAATGATACAGATAAATATAAAGGAAATACGGAAGTCAAATTCTGAAACAAAGCTGCAGGACCCCAATTTTACAAAAATGAAACCAAAAAGAATAGAGGACACAACTTTGAGAAGCTTGGAAAGCCCCAGCAGAGTAACCCCACATGGAAACAGGTTTTGTGGGGTGCCAATCAGAGGTTACTCTTTGGATTGTCCCTGGCCGCCAAAGGATAAATGCACATTTTCCAAATCCAGGATATTCTGACACCGTACTATTTCTTTCCCATTTTCTTAGAGAGTAAATGGAAGTGTAGACGTCCTTCAACAATCGGCAACAACAAACACACAACTCTCCTCATTATTCGGTGCTCTGTTTGAAATAAAAAGCCCCTTTTTTCCTAATGTATTGATAGCACTAGAAAATGACAGCTTTGGTACAGACGTACTTAATCTCAGCCACACAAATACCTAACATGACACTTTGGACGGAGCAGAGCTGTGGATGGAACAGACGCCTTTCTCTGTCCCTCTGCCCCGTAAGGTCAGAAGGGGCAAGGGAAAACAATATGGGTGGTTTAAAGCTGTGGTTTTCACGATGAAAATGTATCACACAACCTAATTGTTTCCTTACTCTGTGTATCTAATGGTATAGAACCCAAACTGCAGAGCTGTCAAACCAAACTTGAAAGATGGGGAAGGCTGACAAGTGGGAAAGCCAAACAAAACAAAAAAACCAGCCCATTTTCAAGGCCAGGGACTTTGGGTTCAATTAAACGTCCTTGCTATCTAAATAACTGCGTGCAAGGACCCAGAGAGCCGGTGTAGGAAAGATGTCAACATAACATAATAACATCTAAAGGGTTTGCTCATTTTTCTGTTTGATTTGTTTCAGCCATTCTGTTTGAATTTCTATCAAGTGGAATTTGTGATAAAAACATTGGCTGTCTTGTGGTAAAATGAACAACCTCTTTAGAGAATACCCAGTTTCGTGGACAACAAATAACAAATCACTTTTTTTAAAAAAATCAATGCCAGCCAGTTCCCTGAGGTCAGACACTTGCTAGCATCGATCCTTGGTTTAAAACTCTTCCGTCTTCGAAGGCTAGAGTACTTGGGGTTATGTCCAGGATGACACCTCAGGGATAAAATCAGAATCATCGAGAGGACACGTCCAGGCAAGGTGGCATTTCACTGCCTAAAGGAGGGACGTCATCAACTCTCCTGAGTATAAAGTAGGGAAAGATGTTTTTCGGAACTGTTTAAATAAATGTCATTCTGTTTATCAAAACAGGGAAATCTGGCAGGCGTTTCTAACCAGATGGGGGCCTTTGAAACTATATGAGAAACATCTGATTCAGTGTTTAGTTGAATACTATTAAAACTGTGTGCAAACCCCCAGGAGAGCTTTTGGCCTAAGTTGCCTAAAATCACCCTCCGGAGCACCCTATTGGATCATCATTGAGCGCATAAACGATTCCACTAAAAATAAAACCGGCTCAAGGCAAGCACGCCACCCTGCATTACTGAGCTGACTCCATGAACAACTGTAATTGTAAATATCTGTAATCATTTACTTTGACTCTACGGCTAATGTAATAAAACCAAGACCTGTAATTTGTGAAAGTAATAGAATAAGTATAAAAATGCGGGTGTCTTATGCTACTCATGAAAGGTACATATATACCGCTAACCAGAAGGGCAGGTAGCTGGAGAGATGGAGGAAGTGGAAGAGGGTCCTCTGCCTCAGCAGGGTCGTCTCGTACAACCTCCTGCCCACAACTTAAACGTCAAAGTTTGCTCCCAAGAAATGTCATTTAAACAGGGACCATCGATGGCTTGGGACGTCAAGAACACTCATGTATCCTTTGTACTCGGAAGGTGAACCACGCGCTTACCAAATGAACACACTGACGGGGAAACTGCAAATCAGCTTGCTACGCAGAGTCCCAGGCAAGATATTTCAAAGTAGGATTAACAGAAGATAATTTTTATGAGTGGGACATTCCTGATGTGACCATTAATGGACATAAAAGAAAATATATTTTAAAAAACCCTTTTACTAACGTCAAGCTGCAACCCAAAGTCTCAGGGTAGCAAGTTCCTGGGACAGGTGAGATTTCATGTAAGGACAACAGTCCATATGCTGTTCTTAAGGCAGGGTTCCTCCTTGACATGAAGCCAATAAGTCCTTCATGAAGATTATGCAGCATATGCCTCATTCATTCATTCATTCATTCATTCATTCCCTATTGTCCTGATTTTCTTAAATACTTTCATGGCAAACTCTGAGGGCTGTTTTCCTTGGTATTTCTTGGAGAGTGACCTGATAAGGAACGGGGTTGAACACTCAGATTTAGAAAGGAGATTAAAAATATATATATATATTCATTGAGCTACGGAACAGAGAAGTACAAACAAAATTTCACGTTCTTTTTACTTTGTGACCATTTCAGCACCTTTTTAAATCTCTTTGTTTTGCTTCCATCAGTATGTACTGTTCAGGCACCATTCAACAGATATTTATGGAGCGCCTACCACATGCCAGACTCTGTATTAATCGTCTGCCTCCCAAGAATGGGTTCTTTCTTTGTCCAGCGTAAGTGTGCTTAATAACTAATCAATCTGGGTTACAATACAAGTCCTTTCCATAAGGTATCAACTACTATGTACATAATAAGTGTGTTTCTTCCATGATGGGTATCAATGCAATGACAAGCATTTGTAAACATGGGGTTTTCAATAATTTACTTCAAGTTTACTTACACTTTGGGATATGCCCCTGGAGTGCCACCACCCCAGAAGACTATACGATTTCAACTGTACTATAAATAACATACATCGTATAAATCTGAATCATAAATAGGGTTGCCGGGTAAACCCCAAGGCACCCTGTTAAATCTGAATTCTCTTCTCATGGGACATGCATCTACTAAAAAATGATCTGGTATTTATATGAAATTCAACTTTAACTAGACATCCCGCATTTCTATTGGGTAAATCTGGCAAGGCTGGCCAGAAGTGCACACTGTACATGCCCATAAAAGTGCAAACACTAGAGGAGAATGATTTGTTTCCATTCATGAATAATAAAAATAACAAAATACAAATAGGATACAAGTCAATAACGCCATTGGTTGTTAACTCAAGGAAGACTTGAGTGGAAAATCCCCTTGATCAAAGCCAACCTTTGATCAGCTGCAAAATGAAAGACTGGCTCGCATATGCCAGACATATGTTAACGTGTGTGGTTAGAATAAAGCACGGTAAGTATCTGAAGAGTTAGAAAGACCATCGAAGCCATGATTGCAGCATCTGAGATCTCCTACAAATAATTAATCCCGCTTGGCACAGACCAAGCCAATACCAGAAAGCGAAATAATGTACACACGTAGAAATCTAAGGCAGTGATCAGACATGTGTCCTGTAACAAGGCAGATAGTAAATAGTTTCAGCTTTGTGGTCATGTACTCTCTGTCGCAACTACCCGACTCCACCATGACAGGTCAGAAACAGCCATAGACATAGAAGAATGGGAGTGACTGTGTCCCAATAAAACTTTATTTACAAAAACAGGAAGCTGGCTGGATTTGAGCTATAGGCTCCAGTTTACCAATCCCTGATCTAAGACAAAAGAAGTGTGTTGGCAGCTCCTCGTTGATAAGCTTTTTACTCAGAGAAAGAACAAGCAATTGCATGAATTATTCAGTGCTGTCAATCTCCTCTAATAGAATATCCAGAAAATGAAAAGGCTTGGTTTGGTGAGTGACTTCATAAAAACTCAGACTCTCCATTATCAATGCAATTAAAAGGCATTCGTTATCTTATTCATGAAATCGACTAGCTTGTTAAATAAGACCTAACTTTTGAGGGTTGGTTGGCCAGAGTAGAGGTCTGCTTATCCAGGTGGGTTAACCACACATGGTGTTACGTCTGCTTTCCAAAGCTCGCAGTAACCGCACGGACATCAGTGTGTTACTCCACAGTTACTCCACAGAATGGGGGAGGAGACCGGAGCAGAGCTGTCAACCGATTTTGGAAGCTGGGAAGACAATGTAAAACTTTCACTGACTAGGAAAGCTAGGAAAGTTACAATCTGGGCTCTGTTCACACACTCCATCCCCGTGCCAGGAAACAGGCAAGGCTACCAATGAGAAATTTGGGCACTGCTGGCAATCTCCCTCGTCCATTGTCCATCCCACCTTTTCCAGAATCCTCAGTTGTCTTTCCAGAGAGTCTAGTGACAAAGAAAAAGGAGCATCATTGAAAGAGGCTGAATGAGAAAAGTTATTTCTGCCGTGTCTGGCAATGCCACCCATTCTTTTCAGAGAGTCTCAATACACAATCCAATGGTGTCATGAATTGGGAAGAAAAACACCTCCAAGCAACTGAATCAATACAGGTTAGGAATGCTGATTTTATTAAATGCAATTGATAGGTATCTGGATATACCAAATTCTCACTTTGCTTTGAATAAAAACGTGCAGGAAAAAAAAGTTCTGTGTGATTTTGTTTGGGTTTGATGTAGTAACCAATATTAATGGAAACCTTCTTTATTTAAAAAAGTAATACAATATGGTATTAAGTAAATATATACTTAAATTACAGTCAATCCCACCTTATTTCATCTTATAAACTGTTTAATACCCTTCTTCGCATTAATAATACACAAAACTTATAAGCTGTTGGGATGATTAATGTTTAGTTTTCTATCCTTTCTTTTTCAATAAATAAAGAAGAAAAGTAAGATAATGATGTCAACAGAATTAATGGAGTTATGTTTGAATTTTTATAGACGCTTCTTAATTAATTTTTCCCCAAAGCCCAACACCAGCACACATATTTATCAAAGGAATATTATGCTATTTATCATATCACTTGTTTAATAAGAACAGGCAATTTTATATAACACATCACAACACATTACTGCAAATTAAATAATGAGTACCAGGATATAGCTTTATTCTTGTTTATATAACCTATAATCAAAACAAATTCATTATGTTAGCACTTTACAGCTTTTGGTAATCAGTCTTACAAATGCTACTGTAATTTATTCCCCAGTAGGTCTTACAATAGTCTTTGAAACCCATATTAATCATTTATTTATTCGACTTGAACTATTTCATCTGACTGTTTTGACAAGAAAAGAAGTCTGATATGATTGATTACTTTGAAGAGAGGGCTGATTTGCTAATTACATTACGTGGCCTTATACACAGATCCCAGGTTCTGACAAAGACACGTGTAAGACACATTTTCATTTAAAAAAAAAAAAAATGTAGTAGTGGAAAAGGTTTACTGTAATGTAACCATTTTTAGGTTGTTCCCAGCTGTTTATGGGTGAAAAGAATGCCTCTAAGGGAGAAAATAACATGAAAATTAATCATTTCATAAATCCTATTATAACTGTTTTTGGTTTCATTATGAGAAATTGAGAAAATGAATGACTATCGTGATGGGTAATAAATCCTTTTGAAAATCAGTATTTCCAAGTGTCTGGGTTCACAAAATTGAAGGATGCCCTAATTGACTAGTCAGCAGGCGTTTTCGTAGGGGTGTGGAGTGGGGTCCCCAGGGGAAATCTGGCAACATCTGGAGGCATTTTTGTATGTCGCAACTGGGGACATAGTACTGACATCTAGTGGAAGAGGCAACCCATGCTCTAAAGTCCCACAATGCATAGGACAGCTCCCTCCCCCACCCACCCCCAACAAATTATCCAGCGCCAAATGGTGACAAAGTTGAGAAACCCTTATATATGGATCTATAAGTCAATTTAAGAGGGAAACTCCACTTCTATCATTGAGATCTATTTAAATAAATTTAACAACTATCAATACTTGTTTTAATTAAACAATGTTTGTGTTATTTTGATTTTTGTGCAATAACGATAAATGTAATAATAACACAAGCTAGAGAACATTTTTTTTACACTCTTAGAGTCTTACGATTACAAGGAACTTTCTGAAAGTAACATTTCAAAGAATACACAGTTTTTGTTTTAGGTAAGTGTCTCAGTCTGTTGAAGCTGCTATGATAAAATACCACAGACTGGGTGGCTTCTGAACAACAGAAAATTTATTTCTCACACTGTGGAGGCTGGAAGTCCAAAGGCACAGAGGGTCAAGTCAGAAGGTACTTCCTGGTTCACCTTCTTGCTGTATCTTCACTTGGCAGAGGGGGACAGGGAGCTCTCTGGGGGTCCCTGATTCCATTAGGAGGGTTCCACCCTCATGACCTCATCACCCCCAAAACCCCACCTCCTGATACCGTCCTATTGGGGGTTCGCATTTCAACATATGAATTTGGGGGTAATGCAAAGATTGACATTGTAGTAGTATGTAAAATGAGTAACCAACAAGAGATTTTTTGAGCATCAAATAATATTGCTTTAAGATAAAATTCTCTGAAGAAAAACTGGAATGGAAACTAAAATTCAAGGAAGAAAACGAATGATGTAACATTCCCTTCTGTTCAAGAAGGGCTTTTCCAGGGTTCTACACTAATTATAATAGGTAAAAGTTGCTGTGGTAATTAGATTATATTGGACGTGTTTAAAGAAACGATATCACAGTGTTGTGTTTAGATGTCTATATTGACAATATGCTGGAAATTTCATGATGATGTAAAATTTTAGATATAACTGAAGTGTGCCCGAAGGTACACAGGTTGCCAAGATTTTTTTAGAATGGACTCCTGAAACGGAGTTTGACGGCCATGGTTGTTCAGGGCGGACCCCATTCTCTAAAACGACAGGGGACTCCAGACAGAAGGGCAGAGAGCGATCTCTTCCCATGTGGAGTCTTCACGTCTTTTCTCCTCTGACAGCCTCAAAGCCTTCTGAAGAGCAATTTCTCAAATCCAAATACACTAGTCGTTTACGACATTCGAAGCTTTTAAATAATACTTCCCAAGGTGTAACTAAATAATATTTGGATGCAATGAGATCAAGGCAAAAAAATAAAAATAAAAATGCTGCACTGCGAGACTTAACGAGTGGTTCTTTTGTATGAAGACAAAAGGCCGCTCAGATGCTTTGTGGATTTTTAATTTAAATATGCAGTAAGGGCATTTAAAACATATTTATAATCCTCGTCCTTTGAAGAAGAAAAGAAGGCATTTATTTGAGACTCAGAGCTTTCCCTGCTTACCATCAGCCCAGGGCAGGAAATGTGAAGATGTGTTTCCATTTCGACTAGGGCTGTTGAATAACGTTTAAGAAACGCGACGCAAGATGGCAGTATTTACATCCTCTATTTCCCACATATATTCAAGTAGGAAGGGTCGGTGTTTCTATTGTCACTAAATTGGGGAAGAGAGACTTTAAAATCAATATGGACAATAAGTACAATATTTGAATCAGGAAATTCTCTCTGTACGTCAGAAATGGGACTCATTGTTGCCATATAGTTCACTAAAAAAGTAGTTCACAATGATTAATTTTTTACTTCCTTATTGAAGCAGCACCATGTAAGGTAGTTTTCCTCTATTAATATTGACAGAGAGTATAAAGGGAAAATGAAGAAAAAATATAAACAGTAAGATTGCCAAGCTAACATAATTCAGCAAATTTTGGCTTATTTGAAATTTTTTTCTTTGACTAACACATCATGTAACTTTGCCCAAGCCTAATATACTTATACACATGACTAATATGTGACTATTTTTAGTCATCTGCATATGTCATAAAAATTACACATACATTTAAGAAAGGACTATAATTTTGTTTTTATACATATTCCATAAATGACGGCAAAAATACTGTGTACACTCTGTGTGTGGTTGTCAGAATTTACATGAAAAAGTTTGTATCTGTGAAGCCAGCCAGACCTCAAAGCTCGCTCCTTCCAAGTTGTGTGAACTCTGTAGACATTAAAAAAAAAAAAAAAAAAAAAAAAAAAAAAAAAAAAAAAAACTCTCAATGCCTTATTTAATTGCTTGCTCTCTTAAACAGGTATAATTTCACACCCCTGGTTCTCACGAACAACAGAGTCAGTGTGAAATTGCAGTGGGGCAAATATCACATAGTAGGTGCTCATTAAAACAATAATAATAATCACTGATTAGTTACTATTGCTTGTTAATCAGGATCCTCTTTAAAAGGAGGCTGTAGTGTATGAATCTTGGATACAAAGGGGGATCCTAAGGAAATTAGACACCTCCTAGTTTCCGAGACTCTTCTTTCTATATTTTGCTGCTCCAGCAAATGGAATGTGAAGCCAATTACAACTTTTTTGGGAATGATTTTGTACTCATGATGTCTCCCTGCAAAGTCAGATTTTACATATTATTAATTACTTAATAAAGAAGAATATTTCAGCACATCTATGTCGTGCTTTATGTATCTCATTAACTCTACAATGAACTTCCAAATTTTATTCTGTTGTGCTCATTTTACAACGTAAAAACTGGGGAAGTTTTGTGACTTAGGTCATGGAGTAAGTAAAGGGTGAATCCCCAGGGTTTCAGCAAAGGTTTTTCTTGTCACAGTTCCCATACTAAGTAATCCTCCGTGCTTCTCTGGGACATTTTTTTTTCCTTCGCAGAGGACACACAAATGCCAGCTGAGCAGAGAAGTTTTGGAGAAGGCTGTGGAGAGTTAGGGCTTGCTCTGGAACTCAGGAGCAAAGCCCAGCCCACCCCAAGTCAGCCGGCCCCAAAGGAAGTATCCAGTAATCCACTACCACCCACTCTCCTCTCTTGGGCCTCTCCATCCCACTCAGCCTCCACACTTGCAGCCTCTCACTGTGCTCGAAGCATGCTCCCCTTTCACTTGACAGAGCTGGCCCTGGATTCCTCCCACTTTGAGTTCCCTATGAATTTGCAGTTTTGCACTGGAGCCTCCAGACATTGATTTCTCCTGGCCCTAATAATAATAATGAGGATGATGATGGTGATGATGGTGAGAATGGTGATGATGGTGGTGATGATGGTGGTGCTGATGATGGTGGTGATGGTGGTGATGGTGACGGTGATGAGGGTGATGATGGTGATGGTGGTGGTGGTGATGTTGATGGTGGTGATGGTGATGGTGATGGTGGTGATGGTGGTGATGGTGGTGGTGGTGATGGTGATGGTGGTGATGATGATGGTGATGGTGATGATGGTGGTGATGGTAGTGATGGTGGTGATGGTGGTGACGGTGGTGGTGGTGATGGTGATGGTTATGGTGATGATGGTGGTGATGGTAGTGATGGTGGTGATGGTGGTGATGGTGGTGGTGGTGATGGTGATGGTGATGGTTATGGTGATGATGGTGGTGATGGTAGTGATGGTGGTGATGGTGGTGATGGTGGTGGTGGTGATGGTGATGGTGATGGCGATGGTGGTGGTGATGGTAGTGATGGTGGTGATGGTGGTGGTGGTGATGGTGATGGTGGTGATGATGATGGTGATGGTGATGATGGTGGTGATGGTAGTGATGGTGGTGATGGTGGTGGTGGTGGTGATGATGGTGATGGTGATGATGGTGATGATGGTGGTGATGATGGTGGTGATGGTGGTGGTGGCGGATGATGATGGTGATGGTGGTGATGGTGGTGGTGGTGATGGTGATGGTGGTGATGATGATGGTGATGGTGATGATGGTGGTGATGGTAGTGATGGTGGTGATGGTGGTGGTGGTGATGGTGATGGTGATGGTGATGGTGGTGGTGATGGTAGTGATGGTGGTGATGGTGGTGGTGGTGATGATGATGGTGATGGTGATGATGGTGATGATGGTGGTGATGGTGGTGATGATGGTGGTGATGGTGGTGGTGGCGGATGATGATGGTGATGGTGGTGATGGTGGTGGCAGTGATGATGGTGATGATGGTGATGGTGGTGGTGATGGTGGTGATGGTGGTGGTGGTGATGGTGATGGTGGTGATGATGATGGTGATGGTGATGATGGTGGTGATGATGATGGTGATGATGATGGTGATGGTGATGGTGGTGGTGATGATGGTGATGGTGGTGGCGGTGATGGTGATGATGGTGGTGGTGGTGATGGTGATGGTGATGGTGGTGGTGATGATGGTGATGGTGGTGGTGATGGTGGTGGTGGTGATGATGATGGTGATGGTGATGATGGTGGTGATGATGATGGTGATGATGATGGTGATGGTGATGGTGGTGGTGATGATGGTGATGGTGGTGGCGGTGATGGTGATGATGGTGGTGGTGGTGATGGTGATGGTGATGGTGGTGGTGATGATGGTGATGGTGGTGGTGATGGTGGTGATGGTGGTGGTGGTGATGATGATGGTGATGGTGGTGATGATGGTGGTGATGGTGGTGATGATGGTGGTGATGGTGGTGGTGATGATGATGTGATGTGGTGATGGTGATGATGGTGATGATGGTGATGGTGATGGTGGTGGTGGTGATGATGGTGATGGTGATGGTGGTGGTGATGATGATGATGGTGGTGGTGGCAGTTGTAGATTAGGTGTTTTCTCTGCAAACTTCTCCCCAGGTGTTGGTATTAACTCTGAGAATCATGCAATTCCCAGATTGCCCAGGTGACAGTACTGTGGACATTTAAACCCCAAACTGGTCTTTTCAGAAGGCAGAGCCTACTCCCCAAGCTTTCTGAACAAGTGATATTCACCATTCAACTGCAGAGCTCCCAGAAGCCAAAACTGAGCTGCTCTCATCGGAATGCCATCATGGACAAAGGGTCATGTTTTCTCCCATTACTTGGACTTTCAAGGAGCCCGTCGTCAGGAAAATAAAGCAAAGCTGGCTGCTCCAATAAGGGCCCTGGCAACTCCCCAGGGCACCGCTGGCAGCTTCAAAGAAAAAGCTCAAGTCATGCTAGGTCATTCTTATTGCATCCAAGCAGGAGACACTTCTAATATTGATAAGACGGACCTGTGGTTCTGGAGAGATCACCCTGAGAGAACCAGCTGAAAGCTTTTCATCAACCTTTCACCTGCAGGTTTTGCAGTCACCAAAGAGCACTGCTTTGATGTGTGGTATCATTAGGGGTGGCAAAGTAGGATATTCTAATTCTAATACTCCTCCTTCATTTATTCACAGGAGTCTCTGAAAAGAATAACTTTCCATCACGGACTATCTGGTTATTGTGAAGCAAAATCCAGACAGAAAATGCAGGATAAATGTGGGAGGTTTTTCTTCCATTTATACATTTTTTAGAATAAATAGTTGGTGCCCTAAAGATGACCAATAAATCTTTTCTGGGCAGGAGGAGAGTGCGAGAGAAATAGCATTTTGAACTCTCTGGTGCTTGTTCTTTGATGCATTTTCATCATTTCCTTAGCTGCTGTACACGTGCAAAAATACACATGCAAATGTGTTTGATGCACTACCATAATTTCCTTAACAGATGTGCACCTGTAAATTTGCAAGAACCTACCATGTTTCCCCGAAAATAAGACCTAGCCGGACAATCAGCTCTAATGAGTCTTTTGGAGCAAAAATTAATAAAAGACCTGGTCTTATTTTACTATAAGATGGGGTATATAATAAATATAATGTAATGTAACATAACATAATATAATCCCGGGACTTCTATTAATTTTTGCTCCAAAAGACTCATTAGAGCTGATTGTCCGGCTAGGTCTTATTTTCAGGGAAACATGGGAGAAATACGTAGTACCTTCCTTCTGTCCTCCTCACCAAGAGGCCTTTTCAGGGTCAATCATGATAGTGAGCATGATGTAGGCACTGGGAAACTCGTTTGATTGGTAAAAAGCTACCTGAATCCTTTTGTTTTTGCGTTATTATTCTTCCTGACCCTTGCACATTCAGTTACCAAATGGCTCCTTTACATCCGTTGCATCTAGCCTTGCAATCACCTAGCCACATTATGCTTCCAGAGTTACCTTCCCTCTGCATCCCATCTCTTTCCTGTAAATTCTCCTTCTCACAGCTCCCTGAGCTCTGGCCCACAGGCGAAGGGCAGTCTCATAAACAAATGGTCACTCCCTTTCTAACCTGTTCTTAACTCCCAAAATTTACTTCTCAAAGGACATTAATTCTTGGGTCCAAGGAAACAAAGGCTTAACTGCACTTTTCCAAAGTGTCTTGAATGATTTATTCAGTCTTAAAAAAAGAAGGAAATCCTGCCATTTGTGACAGCATGGATGAATCTTGAGGATATTATGCTAAGTGAGCTATAAGCCAGACCCAGAAAGTCAAATACTGCATGGTATCACCTATATGAGATATCTAAAAAAAAAAAAAAAAAAAAAAATAGAAGAAGTCAAACTCAGAAACAGAGAGAGCTGTAGAAAAGTGGTTTGCAGGGGCTGAGGGATGGGGAAATAGGGAGAGGTTGGGTTTGGATAGAAAGTCTCAGTTATGAAATGAGTCAGGTCTGAGGGCCTAATGTCTAAGAAATGAGTATAGTTGATAACACTGTATTGTATAAAGTTTGCTAAGAAAGTAAAACTTAACTGTTCTCATCAAAAAGAAAAGGGAGGGAGGGAGGGATAGAGGGTAGGAGACAGGAAGAAAGGAAGGAGAAGCAATAGATGTGTTAAGTAAGCGACGTCAAATCATCACATTGTAAACTTTAACTATTTTACCATTTTATTTGCCAATTATACCTTAATAAAGGTAAAACAATGCTCTGAAGTTTCTTCCTTTGGGATTTTGTTCACACTTTTCAAAACTCCTAGAACACCTCCCTCGCTTTGTTCTAACAATCCATCCTTACTCCTCTTCAAATCTGTTCAAATTCCAAACTCCTTAGTCATCACAGTCACCTGTCTTTAGAATTCATGTGATGAGTGTCAGGAAATGCCTCATGAAAAAGCTTCTCCTGTTGTCTGAGCTCTTATTTACGTCCTATAATGCTGTTTAACCCTTTTGTGGGCTTAAGGGAAGATTTCCCTACTCAATTGTACTCTCCTTGAGGGCAGGATGGGGTTCTATATTGTCCTACCTAGTGGGCTATGGGCTCTGCCTGAATATTTGCATAATAGTTAGATCCTGGTAAATGTTTTAGATGAGAATGGGGGCATAAGAGACAATTCCAGAACTTTCTATAGACCACTCGACTAGGCTGAGAAGCATGGACACTGCCTGTAGCTCAGCATATTTCTTTTGGAATCATTCTAATAATTTTTGAAGTTCCGGTTTCCATTTCTATTTCTGGAAAAGGACGCACTTCTGTGTAAATAATCTGGGGCGTGCATTTTAGGACACATGTACTTCCCAGTATGACACAGGCTAACTGAATCGCCACAGAATTTTTCTCAGACCACCAGCATGAGTCGAGATGCGGAGAAATGAGATTAGGTTCTCTATACTATTAATACGAGACACAAACGGATGTATCTCCTTCTAGGGGGCAATGTGGGAAGAGACGCTAAACACTTTAAGAGTGGAAACGACTACATTTAGGTCCCGCAGCTCCACCTCTCGGGTAATTCTAAGAAAATAATTATATATGCACATAATTATACAGGTAATATACATATTATATACATAACACAAATGAGTATATGTAAAATACATGTATAATTATATATACCCACCAAACAGATGCACACTGATTCACACTATTGACATTTAAAATAGTGAAAAATTAGAAATGACCTGTAAGTGCAAAAATAGGAACATAAACAATGATCGATATATATAATGAAATAACTACTCAACCATCAAAAATATTTTCTAAAAGAATCGCTGTAAAACAATATTCACCATTGAGTAAAAATGAAACGGTTTAAAAGCAGTAAGTGAAATGTGCACATAAAGAGCTAGGCAGGACACCCTGAGACTCTAACTGTGTCTCTCTGTGGGTGGGAGCAGCGCAGATTTTTTTTCTTTATGACTCTATGAATTTTCCAGATTGTCTATGATGAACAATATTATTTCTAAACCCAACCAGTGTTATCCTATAAAATATCTAAGCCTCATGACGATTTCATGACCCTTTCAACGCAGACATAGCTGTGAGCCAGCAATTACACGCCATATACATACACAACAGAAATACATGCACGCATCTCTTCAGAAGGACTTTCGGAGCATTTGGGGCCAATGAACTAGCCAGAGGAGATGGGTGCACACCACTGAGAATGTACCCGATGCCACTGAGTGTTACACTTTAAAAGGGTTCATTTTATGCTGTGTAAGTTTCACTTCCATAAGAAAAGAAAGAAAAATAATAATCAGAGTGGCATTGTTTGTAACAGAAAAACAGGGAAGTAACCCAAATGTCTGACAACCGCAGAATGGATAAATACATGGTGGTATAATTAACACAACAGACTACAATACACTGATAAATGAAATCAAGAACGAGTGCTACACGCAGTCCCATGGAGAATGTCACAGTGTGCAGAGTGAAAGAAGACAGGCACAGAGCGAACATACTGGATGGCTCTCTATGTGTAAAGCTCAAAACAGACAACGGTCACGTGTGGTATCAGAAGTCAGCTTCGAGGTTGCTTGTGGGGAGGGAGGCAATGAGTGACAAGAAGTGAGCGTGAGGGAAGCCCTGTGTGGATGCATTACCTATTTGCTGGCTTACCTGAGTGGTGGTCTCATGGGCAAGTTTACAGCAGTGAAAATTCACCACGTTCTACACTTCCGATACGTACATTAAAAAGGCCTCTTTGCTTGCGTTTTTATCTGGTTCCCCCGGCATTTCCAGTCCTGAAGGACCTCCACTGTTGCTAAGTTTCTCCTTCAGTTAATGAGAATATTCTCTTTCCAGGTATCAACGTGGACTCTCTTCCTATAATTTCCAGTTTTAGACATTTCATTCGTAATTCTACAACAGCATTATGGGATTCTAGAATGTTCTGAACACAGTGCTGGGTGAGCGGGACACAGAGCCAGAAAGAAAGCATACATGGAATAAAGTCTTTATGTCTGCTAGGCATGAATCTTTCTCTACAACATGTACAACAAAATGTGCACATAATTTAAAGGGCTCCGAGGTCCCTGAAGACCCTTCTCCAGCCCTGAGAAAGACCCGTGCTCTAGACAATGTTTCCTGAAGAGTTAGGTGAAATTTCCCTCATGATTTCGTTAGGTAATTACCCTGCTTTTCTAAAAATTATAAAACGGTATTTGTAAGTCAATTTCCTTGGCTATGGAGCTGTAGGATTTTCACACACACACCCCCGCCCCCAATTTGTAGGACATTTTCAAACTTTTTGAACTTCAAGATTTCTTGTGAAAAGGTGTCGGATCAAGTATTCAAAATCTCGTTAGTCAAGAAGCTATAAGACCCACATTACACTGCACTTAGTTACCACAGCTATCTCAGCTGCTCACGATAAAACCGATATCGTAATTAATTTTCCTTCAAAATATTTTCATGTAGTTTTTCTTCAGAATACGGTACATATTAATGACGATGCTTTTCCATAGGCAAATTATACGGGACATTAGAATTTTAAAACCAATTTCTCATTCTTAACGATATGCAGCCAAACATGTCGCTACATGGACAACAGTGCGTGGTGCTGGCGTCCTGGTGACCCACGGAGGTGACAACAGCACAACTGGTCATCAGGGCGACCAAAGAACGAGACCGCATGGTAATTCGTGGTACTAATTAAACCACAGAAGTTTACACAAATTTCCCCAAGCATTTAAAGGAAACAGAAATATAGGGAAATATGTCTCATGTGAATAAACTAAAAGATGACATGCTCTTCTTTAATGTTATTTAAAATTCAAAAAAAAACTACAATTGTAGAATATACATATATGGGTGTGATGTGTATATGTATATGTGTGGTGTGTGTATACCTGTGAGTATGATGTGTACATACATGTGGTGTATATACACATGTAATGTGTGTATGCATGCATGTGTGTGCATGTATGGTGCGTATATACATGCAAATGTGTGGTGTGTATACATCTATATGTGACGTGTGTATACATGTGTGTGCATGAGTGCGGTGTATATATACATGTATGTGGTATGCATACATGTGTGTGTGGTGTGTATACACGTGTGATATGTGGATGTGTGTATACATGCATTGTGTGATGTGCATACATAGTGTGTGTGGTGTGTATACATATGTGATGTATGTATACATATATGTGTGTGTGGCGTGTATACATATATAAGTGTATGTATGAATTTATCTCCTCTTTCCAAGAAATCTGATGTCCTTGCTCAGGATACATCATCACCTCGTACCACGTAAGAAATACCTTCATGATCTTGTCATAAATCAATCATGTCCTAGACTTTGCCAAGTTAAGTGTTTTATTTTTTGGTTTTCTTACAGTTTTCTTGTGTCCTATGAGCAGGGCCCCTGTGATCCTGAAAGCTGCAGAACTTTTTATCTGCTACCTTTTCTTCTGCTGTGTGTATTCCACAAATTGCACCCTGCACTAACTTCTCCAGGCTTCCTAGCCAAGGGGCATCTCTAATCCTATACTCTTTAGGACAACTGGAAACTCCCTGCTTCTCAGAGCTGAATGAATGACATGTGTTATGCGGTGGCAACAATACACATATATGTAAGTTCTTCAGCAACATGTCAGGCTAGGTTCTGCCGCCTAGTGGTCTCTCGGAAACCTGCACGCTCCACCAGCTCCCACTTCCTAATTCCCATCATGCCTCAACACCAGTGGTATTCCACAGGATGGCATACAGGAGAATTCCATCCATGCAGGTCCCTGCGTGAGCTGTCACTAAGCTCTGAATGCTGGTATTGTCACAGAAAGGGTCCTTGGAAAGCTCTTTCATGAAAGGGTCACATTCTCAGTGCTTCACAAACCCTATCTGGCAACACTCTAATGATTCATGTTGAGCCTTCCTTTCTGAATGAACAACTATGGTTTTCATGACAAGTGACGCTATTACAAGTGCAGCAGGTAGTGCTAATGGAGGACATCCCTGCTTCACTTTGACTTGGTTCTCCAAACGGTGCCTCACTGTGGGAGAACAGTGCCAGGCCATACCAAATGGCCATGGAAACCGATTCTCTCCTCTCTCCACACACCTCCCATTGGGGCACAGCTGCCTTCAGGAAAAGTCAAAGCACATTGCAATGTGTATTCTGGGGGCAAAAAGAATACAGACTATGTAACACAATCATTCTGAAGGCGTCTAAAATAGGTACAGATCGTCCGTGATAACCCAGTCCTGTACTTTAAAGTTCCCCATTTGGGCATTACATACCCCTAGGATCACATTCCACTTGTCACCCTGCACATGCTATCGGAAGGCCAACAAACATGTAGCATGCCTTTCTGTCCTGAAAAGGAAAGGGTATTTTTTGGCAAAAGGTGAATAAACTCTTATCTCGGGAGGCCTGAACTCAATGCACAATCAATCCCTTTGATTAAATACTAAACCCAGCAAATTAAGTTCCCCGTTTGACGTGATCCCCTGAGGGATGACAGGTAAGAAGAATGGAGCAGGACGAGGAGAAGCAGCAGCACACTTAACTTTACCGTCATTATTGAGATTTTATGCAACAGGTAGTCAGTTTCAATAGCAATAATAGAAGGTTTTCAGTTAACCCAGGGTAGAAGAGTGTGAAAAAGAGTCGTGGAATATTAGAAAGACCTTTTCCTGTTGAAACTAACAGATCAGACGATGCTGACAGCCTCCTTTACACAGAAGAACCGTTGTGATACGAGTATGTTGATAAAAAACACGAAAATGACAGTGACAACAATGAGAGAAAGAAACCACACAGAGTATTTCTGAGAACATGAAGAAATCAACGCTACACTGCTGTGGTTTTATAGATGACTCTTCTTGCTCCCCGCGGAAAGTCAGCATAACTAAATCTTCCCATTGCAAACCTGCAACAAAAACATGTAGTCGGATAGGAGAGGAAAACAGGAAATCCGAAATGGTACCATTCATATGCAATGCAAACTGTCTCCATGGAGAGAGAGAGAGAGATTTGCTTTCCTGAGCCAGCCTTCCTCTGTCAGCAGATTACTGTCAGCAGTAATCTGAATCTGACAGCAGGACTCTGTCCCAGGTGGAAACAGTTCAATCGTTGCACTTTTAAATACTGGAAATGGATTACGGACTTCCAAGGAGTGAGCCTTTATTTATTTACTTTTAAATTTTATGTCTGCTCCTCTGTGAGGTGCCACACCGTTTGTTCAGCCAGGAGCCGCAGAAGGAAACAGGGTGACGGACGCATGAGGTCTCACGA
Organism: Rhinolophus ferrumequinum; assembly: GCF_004115265.2. NCBI lineage: Eukaryota > Metazoa > Chordata > Mammalia > Chiroptera > Rhinolophidae > Rhinolophus > Rhinolophus ferrumequinum. The sequence goes on along the minus strand of NC_046284.1, from coordinate 120,311,061 downwards.
CTGCAGGCCAGCTAGGGAGAACGCTGCTTAGGGACGCACAGAGCTTACGGCTCACGACTTGGTGGGTGTCTCGCTGCACATGGGTGTCTGTGACGCTGGAACTGGCAAGGAAATATTTTTTCTACTAATGTATTTTCTATACCAAAGAATCGGATAGAAGGCCTAGATCAAAGATGATTCATTCTACCATTGTATACCCGTAAGACACAGACGCACGCACGCACCCCACACACATTTACTAATTGACAGAGCAGGGAGTCTCTTCTGGGGAAATAATACAACCCTTTAAGGTGGGAAAGGATCTTATTTTGTCTCGTGGAAATGGCAGCATCTCAGGACACAGTAACTCAGTGACTTCTCCCAGCGTCTACGGTGATGGAGAGGGGACAGCGAGACTCCCATTTTATCAGTCAGGGTATTAAAGTGAACCCTCACTTCTAAGAAATTAGTACTTCCATGAATCCCACCAAGGATGACTGCTGGTCTTCACAGAGACGGGAAGTAGGTTAAAGGTTATCAGCGTCCCAGAAGCTGTGGAAAGCCGGGGAAGTGGAGCTCGTGGCTAAGGGGTACAGAATTCCTACGCAGAGCGAAGGACAAGTTCTAGAATCACGGTGATGGTTGCACAACACTGTGCATATAATTCATGTCACTGAAATAATTGTATACTTCCGAATGGTTAAAATGGCATACTTTATCGTATACGCATTTTACCACAATAAAAAGAAAAGGGTCAGGGTTACTAAGCCCGGTCATAATGGAACTAAAACGCCTACTCACATGGGAATACACACTGTTGAGCAGTTAAATACATCTGCTTCTAGATCTTCCTGTTCATTTGACAGTTTGTATATACAAATGTGACGACCAAAACTGGACAGAGGGGAATTCACAGTCTAGAGCAGGCCTGGTCTAGACAAGACAGTAACGTATATTACCATTCTTCAGATGCCTCTCTCGGGCTTCCTGTGGCGTGCCGGGATGCGTCAGACCTGCAAACCGTCCTGTGGGGCTTACGTGTCCTTATTTGTGGACTCTGGTTTACAACAGATGTTCCCTCTCTGGAACTTGGGGTAAAGCCTCATGTGCTAGAATCGGGCATTGTTCCCCTTTAGCTGGGTCATCCCGGGCAAGTATTTCCTCAGAGGAAGCTCCTGGAGAGAATGGAACAGATCTCTTCAACATTCAGGGACAGTCTGAGAACTAGAGCTTTATGTGTGTAAATCACTTGGGACATGGTAGCTAAATATTTACTACTTTCCAGACGACATTCGAAGACTTTAGAAAGGAGGGTGGTTCAAGAGTGCTAACGAGATCCCGTGGGGTCATTCTAACGCCACCATCCCATGCTTTCTCCATGAGGGAGAACGGGGGACTTCAGCAAGAAGCCCCTGTCCTGAGGCTTCTCTCAGCCGAGCTCAGTCAGCTACAGGATACCAGTCTACAGCTGATCTCCGCCTGTGAGAGCTGAAATCCACGTGCCAGATCGTCGTTTTCCCACCACTGCATTTTATATATTGAGCAATAATTTTATGGAGTGAAATACAAATGTAATTGTCTAGAGCTGCCCGACTTTGTCCATTTGTGAATAACCGTGTGACCACCACGCAGATCCCACGATAAGCTGGATTCTATTCCATTGTATCAATGTACCGACAAGGGGTTTATAAAGTCTCTTCTTCACGGAGATTTGGCTCTTTCCCGGTTTGAGGCTGTTATGAATGAAGCTGTTGTGAACGTAGGTCTTTTTTTGGAGCCGTGAACACTCACTGCTTTTGGCGACACACTCACAAGTGGAATTTCCCACGGAAATGTAGTGACTTTATGAGAACTCGCAGTTTTTCAGAGTGATTGCACCACCGCACGTTCCCACCAGCAATGAGCAGCGTCTATTAAACTTACTTTTAAGATTACAATACTAAAGGATGGAAAATAAAACATCATGGAGCTAACTGGCTCACCAAGCCCTTCTTTCCTTCCTTTTAAATGCCTTGTAGTCTTGCAAAGGACCACACACGGGTTTAGGTGTCAAGGTGAAGTGGAGACTAAAAGAAAACGGAACAAAGTCCCTAATAGCAAAGGCCTGACATTCAGTGGGAGGAAAGGCTCCATAAAGAAGGAGAAAAGTACTCATGCTCTGATTTCAGATCTCGCCAAGCATTATAAAAACGAGACACGCAGGACGCAGGACGCAGGCTATGCAGTGCTACTGTGGAGACCCTCCCGTAGGAGGAAATCCCGAACTGTGTTGTCCTTGACCTTCCGACCTTAGCACATGTCTCCCAGATGCCAGGAGACACAGTGTCAGATATCTCCAGCCGCATGAGTCTGAAGAGGCCACTATCAGCCTCTCCGGGTGGACTGCAGAGACCTCTGACGGGCCTGGCTGGGGTTGTGCCCCCATCCCTGACCTGTGGGCTGTGGCCAGCGTGCCAGCTCCACGAACGGCCACGTCCAAGCCACAAGCCCCCTGCACCGAAACGGCACTGACACCATACGTTACAACCCTTTCCATGTGGAGTTGGGGAGGAACTCCAACAGGAAGGTGGGATCTTGTTCTTAGGAGAAAGTGGGCTGGGTACGGGGATTGATGTTAACACACCAAGAGTGAAATCGGGACTCTGTAGCGGAAATAAGATCAACAAGCAGTTTATAAAGGGGGGGAGGTTGTATACATTCAAGTGTAGACAACAAGGACAGCTGACTACGGAATGAGATCAATTCAGGAAGAGCTGGATGGAGTTGAGTGGCAGTTCACAGTTTGCAACAAGCATACATGGAATGAAGGAAGCAAGAGGTGGCCCTCCTAGGACAAAGAGCAGAGAGCACCGCGTATGTCCCCTCACCCACCCCCACTCATCCCAGCCCCACTGCCCAGCACCAAGATGCACCTACAATATGGACGAACTCTGTTTCTCTGCGTCTATGTCCAACCCCCTCCAACTAGACCAGTGCCCAGCATGCAGCTGGTGCACAGTAAGTATCTGTTGAATAATAAATAAATGAGGAAATCTGCTTTTACAAATTTTGGTAAAGCCATGTATTAAGAATGCAAAAGTCTGGGTGGGAGATGAGGGTAAGGGGGATCAAACATATGGTGATGGAAGGAGAACTGACTCTGGGTGGTGAACAGACAATGGGATTTATAGATGATGTAATACAGAATTGTACACCTGAAATCTGTGTAATTTCACTAACAATTGTCACCCCAATAAATTATGAAAAAAAAAGAATGCAAAAGTCTTGCCTCCATGCGTCACCTATTAAGATTTGTCGATTAAGGAACTATTGACTCTTTTCTTGCTCTGTCTAGAAACGTCCACTTCTAAATGACACTTACTCGATACCTTTTCCCACCGTTATGGTCAAGGAGAGTCTGTGATTCTTCCATCTGGCATAATAAGCTGTAGAATCGTTTGCAAATTTATGGAATTTGCTTAGTTTAACAGCTCCTAGTCCCACTGTGATGGAATCATAATAAGAAATAAAGCCTCAAGATGGGGCTAACATATGTACAAGATCTGCAAGAATATCACGTTGGACACTTGTTATCAACCTGAGAAGCTTCAGCTTCAGGAGTTGTATGTGAATTTTTGAGTAACTGTTCAGGATAGAGTTTGGAGCAATCCGTCAAGTAGGTGATTGGGACTCCCCGTGCCTTTGCTGAATAAACCAAGAAGCAATGTTTTGTGGCTTTCCTTGGAAAACGAACACAGAATCGGCACAATTAATCCCACTGACAATGATTATACCTAACCCCATGCAAGCCATTACTGGCAACGTTACAGGTAATAATTCAATTAATTTGATCCAGTAGGTATACGGTGTTACCTTACAAGTTGGGAATAGGAAACGATCTTTTGATTTAAGATACAGCTCCATTATTCATGAAACAGTCCTGGAGAGAGGTGATCAATTCACTTAATTGATCTGACATCCTTGTTTGGAGTAGAAGTGTTGTGTGTTCTCTGGTGGCAGGATATGAGAATTAAGTGACTATTTTCAGCGTCGATTTTTATGTCTGATTTTTCTGATGCTTGCTCCTGTTTTTGTCATCGTAATCGATTCAAGATAGTCATTTCCGATAAGAGATGTCACGCGGGAGTGATGACGTATAAGCAGTTTACTGAGGGGGTTTTCTTTGCTAATTTTGGCTTGCCTTGGAATCAGGTTCTCTTGTGATTTCCGACCTCGTCTCCCTTGTGATACAGGGTGCTCTTTGGAGGTGCAACATACGTAGCAGATGCTTGCCGAGAGAAGACGACACGTGGGGTTTGGGTTACGCCTCTGAAGATGGATACAACTTTAATTCATGGAGACGGAAAGAGCAGGAGAGGTGTGGGGACTGCCAAGGCTTCTGGTTGGGTATGCAGGGTGTCCGGGCAAAGGGTCAGCATGTTCCCACCTCCTTTGTGTGTAGACGTCTCTGTGGGGCTCTCGTGTATCCTCCAACAAGGCGTCACAACGCTCTTATTATGTCTCCCTGAGAGCAAGGATGGGGTTCCCCTGGTCTCACCTCCTCAGCTCTAGCCTGGCACACAGTGGGTGTACCGTAGATAGTTTCAGAAAACATCAATGAAAGCGGAAGCCACCCAGGAACCATAATGATGGCTCGTCTGAGGAAATGCACGTGAGTTCGGAGCCCTACTTGCAAATCCTTCCTTTTTCCTATCTGCTTCTCTCCCCCACCTTGTGCTGCCGATTTTCATTCCCCTTAAGCCCCCCAGACATGGGACCTCGTCATCACCTTCAGCACATGACATAGCATCCTGTTATGGAAACAACGGAAGCCATCGGTTCGAATCACTTGCTCCTCTTTCCTCTAAATGTACGTACACCTGGGCACTTTCCTTTTATGCTCTTTTTATAAGTGCGCGGATTCCCGTGACAACCTTGTCCCCAAACAGCTGTCCCTTCAGCATGTTTGTTGTCACCGTGAGCCCCTGTCTCTCCTGGATTTCTCCCCTCTCCTCTCTGCTGGCTGCTTGTCACCATCCCGTGACACCACCACGTAAGTACAATGATGTGCCTCCTCTCCTAAATAAACACAAATTTCCCTGGGACTTCTCTCCTTCCGATTAGTGTCCCCTTCCATGAAACAGCTGTCTAAGCTTTTCCATCTTCCTTTTCTGTGCTCTTCAACCCGCCACAGGCAGGCCTTTGCTTCCACCCGTAAACAGACACTTTTTGTTGCTATGGCCAATGGATAAAGAGTCATTCTAATTACACTCGATTTGTTAGGGGCGTCGCGTGCAGCCGCTCAACCTGGCTGTCAGGAAGCCTCCCTCGCCTATTTCTCTTTATGCGCATTTCTGCTGTCCAGCCCTAAATCCAAGCTTCTCGGTGTGCCTCCTACACGGTGTGGGACACTGGTGAGGGGCCTGGCCATCTCTGCATTGGAAGTCAGATTCCCCGGAGGCTGTCACACTACGCTTTCAGAGTCACTTCCTCACAGACCTGTCCCATGTCTTTGATTCATGATTTACAGCAAAGGGTGGCAAATGAGAGCCTAGGGGCCAAATCTGGCCCAAGACTTGTTTTTATAAATAAAGTTTTATTGGCACAATACCACCACCCATTCGTTGACACACTGCCTATGTCTGGCTGCTTTCGAGCTGCTCTGGCAGAGTGGAGTGGTTGCCAGAGAGATCATATGGCCCACAAAACCTGAACTATTTAATATCTGGCCCTTTATAGGAAAAGCATGCCAAGTCCTGGTCTTTAGTCTCACGGACCTGAATAGCCATCTTCCTGTGGTTCTCTCTGCTCCCCTTCAGGTTCCTAGAGTGCACGATGGATTGGAAAGCTGCACGTGACTGCCACAGGCCCTTCCAGCTGAGTATGTGCAATGGTACCTGCCATCTCCTTCCTGACCTATTCCTCCTCCAGGATGATACATAGGGTTTCCAGGCGGGAATTCCCGCCCGTTCTCAGGAATATTTTTCGCTTTCCTGTTCCCGAATCCCAAGATATAAACTGTTTTCTGTTCTCCACAATGAATCATTTCCACAAAGTGACAGCGGATACTACCAACCACCTGGGTTCAAGGAGCCGATTTTCCCAATTTCCTGACCAACTTTTCTCGGGATTTGGGAACGGGAAAGCGAAAAAAATTCCTGAGAACGGGCAGGAATTCCTTGCTGGAAACCCTAATGATACAGCTCAGAATAAAGCACCACCGTCCCCCAGCTGCCCAACTCCCAGGCACCATTTCTCGTGGTTCTCCACGTCTGTAAGCTTCAACCCCGTGCTTAGTCCCACCTTCCCTGGTCCCAGCTCGCATTCCGGGTATGTAGCTCATCACCGAGGGTAGTGTGAGCGATCGACTCTGGCTGCTGTGCCAAGGTTTGGTGCTATCCTGGGGTCCACAGTCGGGGGGCAGCTGTGATGGATGCGTCTTTCCTTGGGGAGAGTACCGGCTGGGCAAAGGGCAAATCCACAGTGTAACCCTTTCAAAAGAATCACTTGGGTGGGAGATGAGGGTAAGGGGGATCAAATGTATGGTGATGGAAGGGGAACTGTCTCTGGGTGGTGGACACGCAATGTAATTTATAGATGATGTGATACAGAATTGCACACCTGAAATCTATGTAATTTTACTGACAATTGTCACCCCAATAAATTAAAAAAAAAAAAAAGAATCACATGGGAAAGAGCTCTCGTTATCTGCATCTGTGAGACATCATTCAACACCAGTTACAAACAAAGCAAAGGCCAGAGGATCGGGGGACTTGAAGGCGGGTCCACTCTGAGCAAAGCACCGTCCTGCCTGGAGAGGAAACAGAGGAAGCCATCATCCCAAGAAGTCAGGACTTGCAACGTCTTTCGAAAGGAAGGTGCATTTTCAACCCTTGGAGAGAGAAAGCACACACGGAGCTGAGAGACAAGTTTAAATGCAGAAAGAGATGCTCCACAGATTCAAATACAACGAGGCAGGTGCCGAGATTGATCCGTCTGAAGAATTCAGGGGTCGTATTTCCCAAAGTATATGCTGAGTATTTTCACCAGCGTGGCCTTAGTGGGTATGCAGTTTTGTTCCTGGACCCACCGTCATGTTCTCTGTGGAAAGACAATAATCTCTGCTTACAGTTTCCTGAAATGAGGTGTGCGGGGAATGGAGAGGGAGTCCATTGGTGCACTTTTTAAGCTGCACAATGTAAGTAATATCGGTTTTGGTCCCGTGAAATCCTTTCACTGACTCTGACGACTAGAAATTGTTGAGAGGTACAAGGTTCTTATTTTCAGCTTCTCCCCCAAACGTGCTTCTGCTCGAAAGCATGGCTTGTCTTCTGAAATAACCACTGGCGGAACTGGAGACCTGCCGTCCAAGCCCTGAGCTTAAACGGCGAAAAAGTGAATTTTTCACCAGTTTAAATATGCAGTGGTTTTCTATGTGTTGTAGCCATGTATTATGTGGAATCTTTTACTTAAGGAGGTAACATGGAGGAATGTGAGTGCCTCCTGTAAACTAATGCACGCAGTTTGCACACTGGGGTTGTAAAAATGCTTTCGTGTTTGTGGCACACAGCCACGGAGAGAGGTCTGTGCAAAGCTCCCATGCCGTTCTCCCCGGACACGGCAGCTCCTGTCCTCAGCACACAGGTGTTGCGTCTTGCGTGTTTTGTGGCTCTTGTGAGTCACAGACGGACCTGTAAACCATCACGCTGTCACATGCAGTGCGGACCATGGCACCACATTGAGGGGGAAAAACAACACAGCCTGCTAAAACGGTGGTATTTTCTTGAAATTAAAAATAATGGTCGTCTCTCCAGAAGGAGCAGCGAGTTTTAGATTTCAGGACTTTGTCACACGGCACGGACCCCAAAGGAGCTGCATCGTGTAGGCCAATTCTTCAATGAAAAGATAATAGGAGACCATTCAATTGTCTGGAAATAGGGCCCACTCTTCCCGGGAAAATCGTCACGTTGTTGTTAAACGAAGTGGGTGCCAGGAAACGCCGTGCTCGCCGTCTTTGCCAGAAAGCCTGTGGGGCATTTTCACTCTAACCAAGAGCGAAAGCCATCAGTTACTAACAGGCCCCCCCACCAAAGGGCCTCGGAAGTTGTTCATTTGCATCACTAGCTCACATTCTTCCAACACACAGAAGCACTGTACGCCGACATATACACAAGGGGAGTTTACCTGTGTACTTAAAAGGGTGTCAGCACTTCTCTCCATGGAAAGAACGAAAACCTCCTTCTGCCATCTACGCATGACAAGCTGGCTGTTTCATTGTTGCATGTGGGGCATTTCCCTGCCTGCTGTCTGGCTCTGCACTCGGGTGTTAAGAAGACTCTAAATCACACTACGGTTTGTCCTAGACAGAATAACGGCCTCCGAAGGTGTCCTCCTCCAACGCCAGAACCTAGGAAGAGGTTCTGTTACAGGGCAAATGGGATCTTACAGATCTGGACCTTGAGATGGAGAGACTGTTCTAAGTTACCCGGGAGGGCACACATCTCATGAGCCCTTAGAAGCAGAGAACCTTCCCAGCTGGGCTCAGAGAGAGGCAGCAGCAAAAGAAAGTGAGAGATGCCTAGGAAAAGAGGCGACTTGCCACGGCTGGCTTCAAAGATGGAAGGGACCGTGAGCCAGGCAATGAGTGTGGCTTCTCAAGGCTGAGAATCACCCCCACCTGACAACCAATGGGGACCTCAGACCTCAGCGTGGAAGTCAATTCGGCCCCCGAGCTTGCAGGCACAGGAAGAAATTTTTTCCATTAAGAACTCAGCCCACCCAATACCTTGAGCCCATGGGAGAGAAGAGAAAATGTGTTGTTTTCAACAGCTAACGAACTTCGTGGTCATTTTTTATGGCAGCGAGAGGTCACTGATACAGAACCTCTAATATGCTCACATCATTCCTTGCATTCCTGAATTTTAAGATACCTTGTAAATCATAGCAAGAATGTGACAGTGAAGGTTGTTAGGGGAAAAAAAGGTAAAATAAAAATATTTCCTTATCTTTAAATTAAGGAAATACAGTATTTGTTGGTGGTCCTGTCCTATTTAGGGAGGATCCAAGTTTATTGAAAAATATCCGCTCTCGTCATCCCCTCAAATGCATGTTTCCCCATTCATTCAAACGCTGTTCCCTAGAAATGTCTCCCTCGCTAAAATGCCGACAAAACTCAGAAAGCTATTAATATTGCTTCCCTTCCCTCGATGAGCACGGCCATTAAACGTGCCAATCCCAGGAAGGTTTGTTACTGCTCAGCTTGTTCCATAATAAATTCCTGACACACAGGAAGAACATTTGCGTCTTACAACTTAGTTCACACATTCTAAAGAATCTCATATTTATGGAAAGGCATGGCCTTTTCAGTTCTCTGAATTATGATTTGTAATAATCTAAGACTGCCACAGTAGTTATGTATTCATTCATTCATTCTTTCATCCATTCATTCATTTATAAAATGCATTGGTTATGTTCCTGGCATAAAATGTAATTATGTAATTTATCTACTCGTGTTAGTAACAGTTTCCAGGAACAATTTCTTCCTCAAAGTCAAACCTTCTACCCTGGAGTTTAAAATATAAGTTGTCACCCTAAATTGGTCAAGATTTATTTTAGTTTGACTTTGTAACAGATATATAAACTCAGCTGAATTCTATAAACTCTACTGCACATTTGCCAAACCTACAGGTCAAAGTCTGCAAAAAGTAAACAATTCTTGCAACATATATAGCAAGAAAAGTCTTCTGAAGATACATAAACAATTGTGGGGTTTTTCTTCTGGCATGATTAAGCAATGGTGTTTGAAATATTAAATTTCATACTCCAAAGTCTCATCTGATGACAAAAAAAAAAAAAAATCCATGAAAGTTTTTTGAGCTAGTCATTGCATGGATTCTGGCTCCTCAGAGGTGTGTGTGTGTGTGTGTGTGTGTGTGTGTGTGTGTGTGTGTGTGTGTGTGTTGGTGTCTGATTGTTTAGTGTATATGCTCTGCATGAATCTGCAAAACTCGCATGGTGGAAAATGTGAAGAAAGTGGAGGATAGGGCGTCATCTTCTATTGCAAGCAAAGCTTTACGTGAGTTAGGTTTCAGATTGTGCAATATGGTTTCAAGAAAACATTCTCAAGGGGCTGTTGAACAATATTACATTCAGATGCTGCTTCCATATAAGCTTTTTTTCAAGAAAGGAGAAAAAGAAAGAGGGATATACTTTTCGGTTGGTTTTGGACGTCAGACCAATCAGAAGTTACCTCATTTATATTAAGTGAATGTGGATTATTTAATAGACTATGGAGCAGTAGCAAAAACAGAATTTCCAACGTTCACCCTCACCAATGATGGGTCTGGTTACTCAGGCCTTCCTACCGTGTTTTCCCAAAAATAAGACCTAGCGGGACCATCAGCTCTAATGTGTCTTTTGGAGCAAAAATTAATATAAGGCCTGGTCTTATTTTAATATAATATAATATAATACAATATAACATAATATAATATAATGTAATATAATATCAGGTCTTATATTGATTTTTGCTCCAAAAGACGCATTAGAGCTGATGGTCCCGCTAGGTCTTATTTTTGGGAAAACACGGTAGGAGGACACCAATGGTTCATTTTGCAACTACTCCACACTGGCTTTTTAGGCTCTTCTTCTTATTCTTCACTGTCCTTGCTCTGAAGGACCAGCGTCTTTATGCTCCCTGACTCCTCCCCTGTAAACTTAAGATTAAGATATATCACCAAAAGTTTGCTGCTGTGTGTGATATTCTGCCCCCAGGTTTCCGATTTTGTTTACTACAGAACCATCCGTTGGTCCACCCATCACGGCAGCGCTGAGCCAATGAGAAGGTACCAAAGGTGGTTTGGGTGCTGCAAGGTGACTGCAGTCATCTGCCTACTGGTCCTCTGGAATTTCAGCTACTGTGGGAAGCCCCACAAAGCTCGTTTTCTTTGTGATGCTCTACAGGCAAGATGCCCAGGGTCTATACAGGCTTTTCAAACACCTGTGAAAATGCCTGCATTCTGGGGAAAAAAAACACGGGTTCCAAAACATAAAAAGGAAACTATAAAATTTAAATGAATAATATTTTCAGAGTTAACATGAGAACAATCTTTCCACAGTTTGTTATTGGAATGAAAAGCGTATATAAAACAGCGTGGTAGGCGACGATACCCAGTTCAGATTCCCCAGGAGCAAACGTGAGACGAGGCTTGGTCTGCCGGTTCTTTCCTAAGGATGCTGAGTGGACAACAGACATGGGGTGAAGCTGAAGGAAGGAGAGAAGCACGGCATGGGTGCAGTTTCAGGCTACGTCCTGCAGAGGAACCTTCACCCTGACCCTGCAGGGGCTCTGGAACCTATAGGAGCTGAGGGGATCTGTCGCCTACAGACCACCCCCGATGGCCATTTTTATAACTTCAGGACACACTCCGCATCCGTGACCCCAAGCACTGGGTAGAGACCCAATGCCACAGCTCCTGCTCTAACTCCACACTCACTCCTGATGGGCCCCAAGCCATTCCTTTGGAGTTCAAGTGGTCTGTGCCTTCCCTGGGTTCAGAGCTTGGCTCTGTCGATTGCTAAGTAAATGCATTGACCTCTGGTGAATGCAAACTATTTTTCATCTGTACGATGTAAATAAGAATAGTTGCCTTACAGGAGCATGAAGAGGATTGAATCAGGTGCCTTTGGCATGTAGGAAATACTCACTGAGTATTACAGTCCTGACTTACTGAAGATGTGAAGGGAACTAAAACTCGCACGTCTTCCTTTAGGAGTTCCTTTTAGGGCATCTGTTATCACTGAAAGTGAGACATTGGTTCTTGGTTTTTGTCAGGTCTCTCTTGCCATGAGTTAACGTTCCTGCTCCTTCTCTTTCTCCTTTCCCTTCCTCCTCTTCCTCGTCTTTCTCTTCTAATTCTAATTCCCTTCCCCCTTCTTCTAATATTAATTCTACAGGTTCTTCTAGTTCTAATTCTTCTTCAACCTGCTTCAATTTCTCCTCCTTCCTCCTCCTACTTCCCTAGGTACACACACATCTTCCATCAACTGTAAGAGAAAGGACACCATCTCCCAGTCTTTCTGTGCTAAAAAATGCTTTGAGGGTAGCAAGACACACTCCCCCATGACAGGCCAGGCAATTTGGTGAGTGCTGGCCATATCGAGAAGGCCATCGTGATGATGATGTGCCACTACGGTTCTTAACAAGGAAATGTTTTTAGGGCAGCCACTAAATGCTCTGGTAGGTTCCTTCTCTACCAAAGAGTGGATGAGCTCATCTGACAGCCTTTGGATCTCAGTGTGCAGTCACCAAAAGAATATCTGTATTTTCTCTTTCCTCTCGGGGACCCTGAAATAGATTTGTGTCATTGCGTCATTCTCATTATGGTCACGTTGTGCACAAAACCCGCCTATGTACACACTTATTTTTTTCTTATGCTTTCAGAACACACATAGACATCTTTGGTCCCTACAGTCCACCTCTGTCGCTTTTTCCTTCTTGCTAATGTTCTTCAGAACAACTACTCTAGACAACTTCTTCTGCTGTATTTTTGAACATTCAGAGCTGATACGCTGGTATGTTTTTGTATTGTCCCTGGAGACCCCAATCTTGCCCTCAAATGCAAAGTTGTCCAGAGATGTCCTGTGTCTCTCTTTAAAAATACGTCCCTTGTGTACTCAGGTATATTTGTCATAGAAAGTGTATCAGGACAAACATTTCAAAATCTGTGCTCATTCTGCACAGTTAAAATAATCTCTTCTGGCTTCATTCATCTGCTGATGACTCAAACTCATCTATTGAAAAATACTGCTTTAATGGGTTCCCTATCAGTCTCATTTAAAGTATATTAACAGTAATGATATGCAAAAGTCAATATTCTTTATTACTCTAGCGAACTGAATTTCTCTTCCCACTGGACAGTTTCAAATGGCCCCGGCAAGAACTTGACTTTCAAGGACAATTAAATGGCGTTTATAGTGGTGACTGATTATCATGCATTTTTCTACTACAGTAGAGGAAATAATTTAATTAGTCTGTTATTGTAAATGTTCTGATTTTAATACATTAACTTGTGGCCCACGGCTGATAGAAAAGAAATTAACACTGACGCTTTTTGACTGTGGAATGAATTGGACTTTCCAAGGCAAGAAAATCAATTATAAATGCTCTCTATTTAAGCTTACCAGTATTTTTTTTATGATGAATGATGTAATTATTAGATGTCAAGTATACAAATTGTCATGCATTGACATTTCAGCTTATTAATTCCAACATTCACCATTATGTATAACATATTCATCACATTTAATCACTCGGTAAAGGAGGGGGAAAAAATCACTGTTTTCATGGCTCTCCCTGTGATTTTCAGGCAGGAAATTTCGGAAGACACTGAATGCTAACGCATTAAATTTCTGATGACAACCTCGCGCTTCATTTGGAGCCAAGAGCAAAATAAACAAGAACAAGGAGTGCAAAGTAGGTTAAGGCTACAGAAGTATTGACTTTTACAGAATTATGAGTTAGGCGAAATATATCTTCAGCATCCCTCTACCTGTGTGTCTTCCGGTCTCTCGTCTACCCATTGTTTGGGCGTGTGGGGGTGAGTTCCAGGGCCTTACTGCTTACTTCCAGGATCCCAGGAGCTTCTGCCTTCCTGAAAGATGTCCTCCCTCACCAATCAGTGCTCCCATTCTTTGAGGCTCAGGGGCCCCGCCCCCATGACCATAGATATAAGAGTCATGACTCATGAAATGTATGTTTAAGAAATTCAGCAATGCTTTCAAATAAGTTTGTGTTTTATACATCCAATCCGTGAAGGTCAGTTTTCTGAGTCAACTTACGCAGGTTAAACATCCCAGTTACCCAGTCAAATGCAAATCTAGGTGTTACACTGAAGGTGTTTCATAGATGTGTGCAAACGCCATCATTGGCTAATGTTAAGCGGGGGAGATTTTCCTGGGTCACCTGAGTGGACCCAATGTAAACAGAAGGGTCCAAATAAGAGGGAGGCAGGAGGATAGCATCGAAGCGAAAAAGAGAGAGGTGATGATGGAAGCTGAATGTGAAGTGATGCACATTGATGCTGGAGAAAGTGGCCAGGAGCCAAGGAACGCAGGTGCCTCTGCAAGCTGGGGAAGGCTCTCCCCTAGGACCAGAAGGAACCAGAAGGAACCAGAAGGAACTAGCCGTGCTGACACCTTTGTTTTAGTGCGAGACCCATTTTGGACTTCTGACCTCCAGGACTATAAGGAAATACATTTGTGTTGCTCTAAGCCCCTAAGTTTGTGGTCATTTGTTACAGCAGCCATAATAGAACTAATACACTGTCTAATTCACTCGAAAAACTAATATGCAAATTTAGGGTAAAACCTATTATTTATTCCATCTACATTCTTTCAATGCACAGATGGTTCATATCCTCCTTGTGGTAACTCTGGTACAGCTTTACAGCCACAGTCCACGGGTGGATACCTGTTGTGGTCAACCTTGAAAGGTGAGGGTGGGGCTGAAAACACCTCCTTCAGTCCTGGCCGCGCTGTGAGGCTTTGATCCGGTCTCACAATACTTCTCCAGGCAGCCGCTTCTCAGTGACACAGTGAAACTTACTGGCTTTCCCTATCAGAGACCTGCACCATTTCCCCTCCCTTATTTTCCATCTAGGTGGGCAGAAGTATACGATGAACCCCAAGATTCCCACCGCTGGTATATACAGCCTACCAAATCCCCTCCTGACGAGGATGGCTGGGACCAGTGGGTAAGACGGATGTCACTCCAATGAATTAGGTCCCTAACTAGTGGAGTCTGAGTTAACCTAAAGGGAGACTATCAGTGCTGGCCTGACCTACTCTGTTGAGTCCTTTAAAGTGACAAGAAGCAGCCGTAGATACTGCCCTGTTCAAAGAGGAAAGCAGAAGACATGCTGTGAATGGCCAATGGAACTGAGGAAGCATCTAGAACCTGAAAGAGGCCATGGCAGATGGCCAACAGAAAGACAGAAACCTCAAGCACAGAGCTGCCAGGAAACGTATTCCACCAACAACCTGAGCTGAGAAGAGGACCATGGGCATGAGAATGGCATGGTTTCTTCCTGGTGGATGCAGAGAAGCTGTGCCTGGACTCCTGACGCATGCAAACTGTGAAACCGTCATCTGTGTTGGGTGTGAGCCACCCAGCTGGAGGTCATTGGTTTTGCAGCAACAGGAAATAAACCCATAAATCCACCACCTTACCAAAAGCTCCCTTCAGTTAGCTATCACTAAACAGGCAAAATTCAACTGTGTTATTAATAGTTTGTAACCTTAACACTGCTAAAGAACAGGAGCAAAGCTTTTCTACGTGAAAGGATCTGAGCACAGCGCGTGCTTGCAAGAGCTACTTTTCTCCAGAATAAACTTCCCGTCCACTCTCCCCGCTTAAGTGGGTTCCTCTGTGCTCACCTGTCCCAGCCCAGGTAGCAAGGAGATGCACCAAGGACATTGCTTGACTACTGCTACCCATGGCAGCTTCCACATCCTGTCACCTCTCTGGCCTTGGTGGCCTCTGTCACTCAATGGACCTGTGCACAAAGATGGGCTCATGGGTCATGTGTCCTTTGGGAAAGGCAAGTCTCGTGAGCCCGGGGGGATGTGGAGATCCATGAAGGCATGGCACCAGGCCAGCAAGGTCGGGCTTGAACTCCGAATGGCCGGCTGACATCCTAGTGTAGGATTTAATGTCTGCTTCTTGTACAGACAGTATTTCACTCCCTTCATCAAATACAATAGCAGTCATAATGCATGAGGATGGTCCCAATGCTCAAATGATTCAGGACCTACGCACGGCTTTTCAACTACGGAGGGGTCAATAAAGCTCCATTCACTTGCTCTGGAGACACAGCACCAAGAGGGTAGTTTATGATCTGATACAAAGTATCTATACCCCGGAAAGGCCATTCCCAGCATTCAGGCTACGGATCAGCCTAGGGCACGAGCAAGCCATATGTCTGTGAGCAGCCGGAGGTGGAACCGATTAGACCAGCCAGAGGCAAGGGAAAAACACAGTTCCCTCAGAGCAAAGGCACTTTTTTCCACCTCATTAGCAAACCCCACGGAGTATGACTTTCTGAGAGTGGGAGCCAAAGAATGAGAGGAATTCAGAGGCAGTAAGCATTGCTTACTCAGAACTGCAAATCCAGAGGGAATTTGAGCTGGAAGGACCCCTCACTCTATGGACTTGACGACAGCCATGTCTGTGAAATGCTACTAAGCAAGTCAAGGCCATTCGCAGGTAAATTTCTAGATCTTTACCCCAAAATGAAGTTCTTACAAGTGAATTAAAGACTAGTTGGCTTCTAGATAAGCCTGCCTTACTATACATTTCCCAGCAAATTACTGTAGTCAAAGCTTGTTTGAAGGGTATCGCCTGTGGGAGAACATTCAGAGAGGATGGTCTTTCTCTCCTTTCACCATTTCCATAACTAATTCAGTCCCTCTCCACAGAAGATAAAGCTGTAAAAGGGATTACAGGTCACCAGGAATGGTAAAAACACAAAGGGCATTTTGTCCTATCCCCCCGAAACATAATCATATCACACATTTTCATAATCGTCTTTTTAGATAGTGAATCCCAGGCATCACTTTACAGGTTTGGCAAAAATTCTAAGAGCACAATGATTTTGAAAGCTACATTTGAAGCACAACGTGGAGCAAAGGAGGTATGGATCCAGCGCTTGGGGCCAATGAAACGGTTTTCAGCAAAGCAGAGAGAAGCTTTAGCGTTCTATATCACTGTATCTTGAATGCATAGCTGATAGCTGTCAAAGTGGATACGCAGGAAAACACAATTCTCAGGAAATCAAACTCCTCCAGGAGTGAGTGCAAGAGAGGACCTGATTGTGTCCAACCAATTATGACCGTGTCAGGACAAAGTACATCCCAGCATACTGAGACGACTTGCAGACATGACCAGAAAAGCACTGTCATCAAGCTTTGACAAGGATGGAGAAAGAGGGTGAAATTCCAGACTCTGGGCCAACATCCTAGTTTCTACGCAGAGAATGAGGGGATTTTGCAAGAAGCTACATGGGTTTTTGTTTGTTTGCTGTAGCATCACATTAATTCTTGTTCGATATTAAATAAATAATGCAAATGTACTATCAAATCCTTGATTACTATGTTACTAGAGAGAAAGATCCTAACAGGACTATCCATCTAGCCAACTGTGTGTGTGTGTGTGTGTGTGTGTAGTGATGGGAGTTTGTAAGCTGTGAATCTGTACAGCAAGCCGGCAGACTGGAGACTCACGTAAGTATCAGTGTTGCAGCCTGGAGTCCTGAGTCCAAAGGCTCGAAACTCAGGTAGAATTTCTATGTTTCAGTCTCGAGGCAGAGTTCCTTCTTCTCTGAGAAACCTGGGTCTTTGCTCTGAAGACCTCCAACTGAGTAGACGAGATGCTACGGAGGACAATCGGCTTCCCTTCAAGTAAAATGACTGTGAATGTTAGTCCCGTCTACAATATGCCTTCACAGCAATGTCTATCTAGACTGGTGTTTGACCCAACAGTTGGTCACCAAAGTCTAATCAAGGTGACATGTAAAATTAACCCGCAGTTAGAATAAACCTACGAGGGGCAAGGTGACATTTCGGCAAGTGCACACTTGATGAAGGTGTGTTAGATGATGGCAGTTAGGTAAGGGAAAGAGTATGTTCTCCTCTCTCTCAACTGCTCAGAATAAAATAATATTCAGCAGCTCAATATTTACCGAGCCAGGTACCACGCTGGGTGCTACGGACACAGAAGTGAACACAACAAGAAATGGTCCTTACACTCATGGAGTTGACAGTCAACACCAGGGGTCAATAAACGACCACCTGGGGCCACATGTGGCCTGCTGTCTGTTTGTGTAAATAAAGTTTTAGTAGAAAACACCACGCCCGTTTACAACTGTCTATGGCTGCTTTGGCACTACAACGCAGAGCTGACCCTATGGCCCACAACATCTGAAACACTGACTCTCCAGCTCTTTACAGGCAGAGTGTGGACCTCAGTGCAGAACAGGCAGTGACGCCATTTTGGGGCACTTCTGACAAATACCGACGTGGGATGGGATGCGTCTCCAAGAATAAGAACAGACAACATTAACGTGGAGTCTTTCCAATTTCAGGCATGGGAACTTATCGTAGCAAAAGCATCCAGTATAGGAATGGAATGGGGGGGGGGCAGGTGTGGAGTTTAGATGCTGTCTCGGCTATCAGGATCCACAAGGCACGGCTTCTGTGAAAAAGAGGCAGAAAGTCCACACGGAGAGAACAAGTGAAAACGAAAACATCACAGAGTGAAGTGCAAACACCAACTGAGACGAGAAATGAGCGCCATGACACAGGCCACCAGGGAGCTAAGATTACAAACGTAGAATTAAAACCTACACTCGATAGCTGACATAGAGAAAAACTGGCTCAATCAATGAGCAAGAAACCAAACAAGATATTCTAAGAATTAAGAGAAAAAGAACAAAGAAATAAAAAGTATACAAAACACAGAGAGGATAAGAACAGAGATTCAGTGTAAAGAAATTGATTTTCTGTAGGAAGTCAGCAGAATAATTGAAAAAGAAGCAACTACAACTAAATAACTATGATTATTATAGTTATTAATAACTATAATATATATCATATATAATATATATATGATATATATAACGTATATAATATATAATATCAAATATTGTTATACTTATTATAATGTTATAATTATTATAATGTTATAATTATTATTAATATTATAATTATTATTAATATTATAATTATTATTATAATTATAATAATTATAATATTAATATAATAATATATATAATATTAATAACTATCCTATGTGCTGTGGTCAGTACTTTCCATTTTATTATCACTTTTAACCCTTACAACAACCCTTGAAGATGCAAACTAATTTATCCCTATTTTTGAAATGAAAAATGTAAGCATTACAGGAAGCATGTAATTTACCCACAGTTAGCAAGGAAATGGATAAACCAGGGCTGACTAAATTGAACACCTGGTTTCCAATATCCACAACCAAAGGGACATTTTACTAAAAGAGAAAACTGACCCATCACCGCAGATCAAAATGATGGTGTCCCAAAGGAATGAAGAGTAACTTACGTGCGAAACATTTTGTTATGTTTATGCAAAACACAGAACGAATGCACACACTGAAGGGAATGATTTCAATCCCCTGAGAGCCGATACTGCGGTGCCCAAAAGCAGCGGACGCCATTGCATGCTGCATCCACGGGAATGCATTCTTTGTTTGCAAGAAAGGCAACGATATTCTGTGCCTGACGAGCCCCATCTAAAATATGGTCCCGTTGCAGGAGCCATTTTTAAGGACTTTGATGAAACAAGCCCAGCTGAGCACAATATCCTGACGTGTTCAAAGGTGTGTAGGCAAACGGGGAGTCACATCCAAATGGTGACACAGTGAGTGCTCCGAGGGGCCTCCTGAGATGGGCATTCTGTGAACTGACCTCCCATCTGACATTGAACTTGAGCTATTCATTCACAAAGCAAAATGTAATCGTCCTCTATTTTCTTGTGCAAACATCGTTCAAATGACTTCCTGGGCAGTGAGAATTAAGTTTTTGCTGGAAATATTAGAGGACATACCATTTCGTTGTTTGTCTGGGTTTTTAAATTCGCAGTTCTGTGGCTTACAGAATCAACAGGGCTCTTGCAACTGTTATTGTCATTTGGGAATTGTTGTTTTATGAATTAGGCAGAAAAAAACCACCATAGTCTAAAGATAACTCTCGAACGCCACTGTGAATTACTCTGGGAGGGTTTGGGGTGCTGACAACAGCAGAGTAAAAGCTCAACCCAATAAAAATGAGCTCTTAAGAGGATAAGAGTAGCCAAAATAAATAAATGAATATGCAGGATACAGTTTCATAATTTGTGCCGCTCGTGAATTAGTAATGTAGAATAATCAAATGGAGTACATTACAAGTTTTGCTCAGAATATGCTGAAATAATAATTATTTTGTGACTACCATTAATGTTAATTATGATTCATTACTAATATCCCAGCCTCAAGTTAGAAAGAAGATATATGTGTGTGTTCTATTCCACTCTTGTTTCTCTTACTTATCTCATCATAATACTCGGTTGCTTCATAACTAATTAATGATTGAACGCCACTTGGAAAGAGAAATTGCAACCTACATACCAGATACTAAAGTTGATATGGGGTGACATTCTGTTACGTTCTCAGGTTGTTTATAAAACTTTGATGACTGGTAAATATTTGATACTTTTCCTAAGATCCACTTTCCAGTCCCACGTAGTGTTATATGACCACCTAATAATTCTTGGTATTCTGATTTTGAAAAAGAGACTCAAACCAGCATAGCCTTCAATTTCAAAGCTTGTTCTTTCAATATACGAAAATGATGGAAAATGCGCTAAAGAGTTCCAGATATTTATGTCGTACAAACAATAGCACCATGTGGAAGACCTTGGACTCTTAGGGAAAGGAGTGTGAATTTCTTCATAAGGTGAATGGATCTCCTTGAAACACAGGGTGCCAACGTTTCATTTATCTGTATGTGACATCGTTTACAAAAAGCTTTCATATTCTTGTTTAACTTTTACAAAAGTCCTATAAAGTAGCTGTTTTTAATTCTCTTATTACATTTGAGAAAATTGAGGTTTGGGCATTTAGTGAGCTTTCCAAAGTCTAACAGCTTTCAAGTTGCTTCCAGACCTTCCAAGTAATGGCCAGGGTCACTCCACATCACCCTGCCAACACTGTTACTGAAGAAAAGAAGTGAAAGAACTGACCCAACCCAAATTATTCCTTAGCTTCTTCTCAAAGGTAAACATGGCAAATCTCAAACGTTGATTATGCCTTGAATTCTTTGTAGAATGCAGATTCCATATGATTGAAAACATTGTTTTGTGTGTGGTTTTCACTGGAAGTCTCCCTTTTCCCAGCTGACCTGGGAGGAGTACATGATAGTCTTTGAACATGGGCCCGCGTCTTACACGCTGCATTCCCTCTTCAGAAGCTGGTACAGTGCCTTGTGTGAAAGAGACATTCCCTGATCTATCTGTGGACTGAATGTGCAGCTAGACCCCTGTTTGCAGGATGCGTTAATGATGGTTGACGGCTCTCCGTCCTTTGGACTTGAGCTATATAATGCTGGAAACAAAATCTACTGAATCCACTTAGCTTCACAAGTGATCAGTGAAATGATTTCTCAACATGCTTTCGCATCAAACTGATTGACTATTTTTCGCTAAGTTACCAAACTGAGTTCTCCTGTCCATTAAGCAACCCAACCAGTTTGGCTCCTTGGAATGACACAGACATGTGTCCCTGGTTGGAAAACAGGGTCTTAATCCAACAGTCCAGCACAGTTTTAGTGCTTGGGGCAGGAAAAGAACAATCTGTCCTCCTTTAGACACTTTAATATGGCAATTAACAAAAGTAAACAATGCATTCGTACTCAAGCCTTAAAATCATCCCTGGAAATTGAGAAAAATCTAGCAACACAAAATTCGCGTCTACATTCACCACATTCAAGGCACAAAGCCTCCTAGAATCATAGAGAAAGTAAGTCCAGCCAATCAATGGAATTCAGAGCTAAAAATCCAGCCACTATGCGGCATAATTGCTGTAATTACTCAAATGGTGTAATTACAGTGAATGCATGATAAGTTGCCACTGAAGCGTGTAATTGCAGAGTATAATGGTGTTATTATGATTTCTGATGATATGATATGATTTGGATATATAATAAGTGCCCATAACAATATTAAGGCATTTTTTTCATTTATGAAATTTCTTAGTACTTGATTTGGTCTTCTTAAAATTCGTAGATTGAAGTCTCAGCCACACAGGAAATCAAAGCATTTTTTTCCAGTGAAAGGAAAATTGATTATCATCCAGCATAGCACCTTGGTGAGAAGGTCGATAGAGAAAGGGAAAATAATTTGAAGTCGACAGTGTAGGATCACCCTAAACAGAAATGAATGACTGCAAATGTAAGGAGGGACCTGCCCACGTGTGGATGTTATTTCACGTTTGGCCCATTTTTCAGGCATTTATATTTTTACCGTAAGTTTACCGCTCAACTACCCATGAAAATGAGAACATAACGCCGTCGCACTGTCTGTGGTTTGACACTCCTAGAAGACAATGTTTCTAAAGCATTTGCACATTGGTTATGCATATGATTGAAAATATTTTTATGTCACAGAATTTGAGAACTGGAAGTATTCCCTGAGTGTTCAGAGAAGCCCAACTCAAAGGTTCTTGAACTCATTTTACGGAAGGTGCTGCGTGTATCAGCAACAGTGTATTTTTCTCGGAAAGGGCTTTTCCCCAGGGCCTTCAGTGGAGTTTTGAAGCAGAAAGGTCCACCTGGGAGAGGATACCATCCATCTCCACTTGGACTGGAACCTTCTCTACAAATGCCCCTCAGGTCCTTTCTCCACTTTGGCTTCCACCTTCAACCTCTCTCACTAATCTTTGAAAGCGATCGCCCCATTAGCCATAAAACAGTCCAGTTGTTACAAACTCATTCCCACACAGTAATCAGAGTTCTTCCTCATCATAAATGCTACTCCATTGTCTTGTTTTGTCTTCCAGATGCAAGGCATCTGAAGACAAGTCGTGTCGCCGACCGTTCCTTCTCTATAACAAGTGTCTATTGCTGCGATCCCTGCTCAATCGTTCTTTGTTGGGTCGCCGATCCATGAAGATACTGTTGAGAACAGAACACAACTCTCTAGATCAGGGGTTGGCGAACATCTCCTGGAAAGAGACAGATGGTGGTTTGGACTTCAGAAGCCATACGGTCTCTATCACAACCACTCAACCCTGCCACTGCTGAACAAAAGAAGACACACACAATACATAAATGAACGGGGAAGGCTGTGTCCAAATAAAACCTGTTTGAAAAAACAAGAGTTGGGCCAGAGTTGAAGAGTGTGGTTTGCTGATTACTCATCTAGATACATCGGAAGCAGAAAAGCACCCTGGGAAACTCTTCTCTGCCTACAGAAGCCCCGTTGATCCAGTTCAACCATTTTTTAAAGAAACAATGAAGGACTCTCCCCATCTGCGTTGAGGATACAGTTAATAAAATCCCCCAGATAAGCACTAACTGCTCTGTGCGACAGTGGAACATTCTGTCTGCAGTCGCAAATACCTACTAGCTACTTGAAATGTTCCTGATGCTTCTTAAGGACTGAACTTTTGATTTAATCTAATTTTAATTAATTTCTATTTCAATTATATGGCCACGTGAGTGGTAACCACGTTGGATGGCACAGCCCTCTGCCATATTGTTTTCCTGGGTGGACCCATCGTCAACACTTCTGGCCCCACAGTTACATTTTATTACATCCGCACACGAAGCAGTTCATGATCATCTAAGCAAACATACAGCTTTAAGCATCATACAAGTTCAGTAGAAATTCATGATAATCAGTAAGTTGAATCACTACAGATCATGAAATAGGAACTATGAGACCTAATTAGAATCAGTCTTGCTTTTTTGTTGGCAAAGATTTTCCTGGGAACGGGGAGCCATCATCACATAACGGCACAGGCTTGCATGAGTCTAAATTATTTTAATGGATTTCACACTTTTGATATTTATCTGAAGTTAATTTAAGCTTTTCGGCCTTGACGTTTCCCCTGCCATGAATATTGATGGGTTTTACTCGAGCGTGAATTTCCCAGTGTATTTTTTTGCCTTGTACCCTGGAGATTCAGATTTGAGCGTGGACTGTTTATTGTTTCATTTAATTCAAAGTCTAGAGAAAGGGGAAAAGACCGTTTCCTCCTCATGCTCACTGTGCGAAAGAAATGAACCACAATATTAAGCAACGGAAGAGTGGAGAACACCATCCTGCTACAACGTAAACAAGGTCACATAGTGAGAACCGCGTTATTACTCCAAATGCATTGCCTCTGTTGCATCCCTTCACTTACTTACTCAACAAATACTGCTCTTAACTTTGCGGACCCGGGCATGAACTGAAACAAACGTGGATTCTGTCATCAAGGAGCCACCATCTCAAGCACGTGATAAACAGATGTCAATCAAGGGACCCAAAAAACAAAGGACCATTTACAAGTTGTGTGCTGGGAGATTCCACAGGCCACTGAGGGCATATGACCGAGGGGCCTGGCGGCACCCCAGAAGAAATAACATTTGGGGTGACATGTCAAGAAAGAGAGCAGAAGCACAGCAAGTGCATTTCAGAGGGAGGCGGAGTGTAGTGATGCGGAGAGACCTGCAAGGGGATGCAGGTGAGAGCACAGCACGGGGTTCCGGTCCATACCCACTCAGCAGCTCGGCGGGGTCAAGGTGACAAGGTTAAGGCCAGCAGGGGAAGTGAGGTGCAACAGAATTCCCACTGCACTTTGAAATGAACTCTAGGCGCTGCGGGGACATAGGCTGGAGGCCAAACGCAAATGGCAAGTTCAGCAGTGTCCGGGCGAGAAAGGGCTGCGTCTTGCACTGGAGTGGTCAGCGTGTCTGGAGCTGGAGAGAAGCGGACACACCTGAGAAGTATTCAGAAGGCAAAATGGGCAGGGCTCGGGGAAGGAGGGCGTGGGGGTAATGGGGCAGCTGGCCACGGCAAGGAGGCCCCCAGGTGTCTGGCGCAACGAGCTGCAGAAAGCAACAGCCATACACTAGGAGAAGAACCGAAGGTGTTCTCAGACAAGCCACGCACGAGCGGTCCTGAGAACTGGCTGGCACAGACGCAAGCAGGCCACTGGAGCTGTGTTCTTTCCCAGGGCGTAAAGCAGTCTTCCCAGAGCAGCAACACACTCCACATAGAGGAAGAACTCTGTGTGTGTGTGTGTGTGTGTGTGTGTGTTTCAGACACAAACTAACATGCACAATAAATCCCCATAATTCTTATTCTACCCTTTGGGAGTCGGCTCAGCTTGCTGACAGCGTGTATCTTTGTCCGTGCCTCTCTCCCAAAAGCGACACTGTCTCTGAATTACAAAAATTATCGAGGGTGAAATAGAGGCTGTGTGACTGCATGCTTCCAACTGTGCCTGAGGGCAGGCAGCTAGGGCTTCTCCAGCGCTGCCAGCTGAACACAAGTAAAGCACCCACGGGCTTTAGCATCTCTCTTGCCTTGGAATAAAAAGGGCAAACAACTGCACTCTATGGGTTCCAAATGTTCTGTTCATTCAGACAGGACACCTCCGATCAGTCCCACATCTCGGGCCTCCCTTAGTGTGGTTTTAATATGCGTATTAGTTTCCCAGGGCCGCGGTCACAAGGACCACAAGCTGGGTGGCAGAAAACAACAGAAATCTACTGTCACATACTTCTGCAGGCTAGAAGTCCAAAAGGTAAGTGTCAGCAGTGCCTGGTTCCAGCTGGAGGTTCCAAGACACACTCCTTCCTTGCCTCTTCCTAGTTTCCAGAGGTATATAGCTGTCAATCCTTGGCCTGCCTCGGTTTGCCCCTGAGTCACTCTAATCTCCACCTGCACGGTTCCATGGCACCCTCCCCATGTCTCTGTGTCCAGGTTTTCTCTTCAGTGAAGGGCACCAGTCACTGGGTCAGGGCTCACCCTCATGAAGTCCTGTGAACGTGACTGTATCTGCAAACACCCTGTTTCCAAGTAAGGCCATATGCCCAGGTACTGGGGGAGGATTTCAACATCCCTTTCTGGGAGACACGATCCAACCCATGGTACCATGCATTCCGTTTTCCTAACTAAAGGATTTGTGGGCATTTCTTCTCTACTATCATCCCCTGCAAGTCCTGACATGAACGGAAGAAAGACAGGGACACACATTCATTCAGCCTCATACTGGTTCTCTTAGGACTCTGCATATGATTTCATGACTATTTACCTGGTTGTAACAATCATTTGATTGCGTGTCTGTTCCCACCCATGACTTGGAAGTAAGAGCTTTCAAGACATAGGTGTCATTGATTAAATAATACAGGGGAGGAGAGGAGAGGGGGAAGCAGAAGAGAGGAGAGGAGAGGAGCAAGCAAGCCCTAAGTGATTTTCTGCTTTCAGGTTCAGTCTTCAGTCTTAAGCTGATTAACATGTCTTCCCTCTTAACCTTTCCTAATTGCCTCCATTAATT
Organism: Rhinolophus ferrumequinum; assembly: GCF_004115265.2. Lineage (NCBI taxonomy): Eukaryota > Metazoa > Chordata > Mammalia > Chiroptera > Rhinolophidae > Rhinolophus > Rhinolophus ferrumequinum. Next base: position 120,284,993 of record NC_046284.1, on the reverse strand, counting down.
TCCCTCTCTAGCCTTGCTAAGGTAGAAACTCATCATCAGGCATTACTGATAAGCCAGAAAGGCAGTGATAAAGAGTAATGGTGTAGATACTAATCTGTCTCAAATCTGCAGATAACACAGATTAACTCTGGGGGAAGGGGGCGAAACGTCTTTTAAGACCTGTGATTCTGTGGATGGTTAATAAAGATTACTGTGCATTAAGTTTTCCGTGGCCACGAACTCTAGTTCATTTAGAACTGACAGCATTAGGTGTCACCCCCAAAGTATTGCAATTTAGTATGAATGACCCAAGTATCTCAAATACGTCCTCACCTGCCGTAGAGGGTTCTGTTTGAACGTCCCCCATAACCAATCCACTTGCCATCTGGGTTATCTATCACTGCATAATGAAAGGACCACAAACTTAGAACCTTAGAACAACAAAGGTATTATTTCACAGTTTCTGTAGGTCAGGGGTCAGGGCAGACTCTGGCTTGGTCCTCAGCTCGGAGTCTCTCAGGAAGCTGCAATCAGGGAATAAACTCAAAATGGGAGCTCTTCTCAGACTCCACAGGGGAAGGATATGCTTCCAAGTTCACATGGCTGTTGGCAGAATTCCGTCCCCAAGAGGGAGGTCTGAGTTCTATGGAATGCAATCATGAAAGCGACCTCCCACCCACCTGGTCATTCCCGTTAGTTACACATAAGCCATAGGTCCCTCCTACTCTCAGGGAGAGAATCCCACAACAATGGAAACACCAAGAACAGGGCTATCTGAAACATCTGTTCTCTATGCTTATCAACCAAGGCTAGATTTTTTCCTGAAACCTGAACTGTTGTGTCTGCTCGCTCGCGGGCTGTGAAAATGAGGCAGTCTCTTATGGAAATAATGTTCCAAGGCTAGATGAGGTGTGCTCAAACAATACGGTGGATGTTTAAATTTTTTTTAAAAATTGTTACAGTAAAAGACAGGTTGCCATTAATGCCCCTCGCTTTAAACACACTTATCCCGTCATTCTTACCACTTTCTGAGGCAGTTCTGGAAGTCCTCTTCCGTGAGTGTCTTTAGTTGTGCTGTCGTGGCTGCCTCGATGTCCCAACTCATTTTGACTTTGGGGGGAGAGTCAGAAATTGCACGGTGCCAGATCCAGTGAGTCAGGAGGATCAGGACACACCGTAATGCTTTCATTTGACAGAAATGGTCGTATACCAGAAGCGACGTGTGACAGGGAGTGTTGTCATGGTGGAGGATGATTTACGGCACACTTTACAACACATCTTCTCTCAACCGTAGCTCACACCCAACTGACTGCACTGCATAAGTTGAAACTTTTCACACACTGTTACTAAGGTTCGACGTGCTGTTTCCTGTATTGAAGATCCCTGCCTCTCCATTAGATGGCACTCGGCAGCAGCACTCACCGTATTTTGTGATCACAATGCACAGGCTCCATGTCACACATCGCTTTTGGTACAGCAATTTCTGTCAAATAAAAACATTATCGTGTGTCCTCATCCACCTTATTCACAGATCTGGCACCATTTCTAGCTCTTCCCCAAAGTCAAAATGACCATGAAAAGTAAATGTTTTAAATCAACTCAGGACATTGAGGCAGCCATGACAGCACAACTAAAGACACTCATGAAAGAGGACTTCCAGAACCGCTTCAGAAAGTGGCAAGAACGATGGGATAAGTGTGTTCAAAGCGAGGGGGAGTATTTTGAGGGGAATTCATGGCAACGTGTCTTTTACTGTAATATATATATATTTTAATTTAAACATCCACCATATTGTTTGATCACACCTCACACACGGCCAATGTCATGTAAATATGCAGACACCATCATTGATCGATGGCTATCTTAACTCACACCGGAGGTAGGCTCTCTCCATTTGTTTAACTAACATATGACGCATATGTTAGTTAAATACAGAAAGCAAATCTGTACTCCTTAAACTACAAAGCAGACTTTCAGTTCCAGTAGACATTCCTGGTGCGAATCATCTATATATGCTGGAATACACATATTTATAGATTTCTCTGGCAGAATCCAGGCACAGAAAATACAGTCAGGGCAGCAGCTGGAGGCCAGGAATTACAGGAATGCATGACGTGGGGGGTCAAGCGAGACTGTTATCGAGTCTGCTGAGAGCTGTTGCTTCCTGCTGGCTGGAGCCCTCAGCACATGGGGGACGGGGGGGGGGGGAGGTCCTGAGATTCCTGCAATAACCAGACCTTGTAAAGGCAGCAACCTCGGGAAGAAGAAAGTGTGCCCTGAAGGGGGTGACGGCTATGTGTCCAACCTGGCTTTAGGGGGAGTGAGGAAAAGCAGAAAATAGACTCCGAAAAGTCCTAAAGCAAGGACCGAAAGTCCTTACATGCTTTTACATGGGAAGACATAGTAACTGGCGGTGACTAAAAAGAAAAATAACAACAACAAAAAAAGTCAAAATTGTAATCGGAAGTGTCCTGTGGTTCTAATTCTCTAGCTGCAGTATAGAAGTACACATGCAAAAGGGTTGCATGTCATTTTTTGGTAATTCCTACGTATTGTGTGTATGTGTGTGAAATGACAACTTTGCTGCTCACGGATAGAAATGGAATTCCTATAGACTGATTATATATTTGGGACCTGATTAACTGCCTCATTCATTTTGATAGTTTTTTCTAGATTCGTTAGTGTTTTCTAATGTAAATAAGCATCATTTGTAAATACTGGCAGTTGTTTCTTCCTTTCCAATTTTTAGATTTTTTTTTCCCCTTTTCCTTTCCTCTGGGCTAGGACTGGTGGTATAGAAATGACTGCAGACTTCTTTTTTGTTGTTCATGAGTAGAAAAGAGGATTCCTTGAGTATAAATTTTGCTATTGTATTTTTGAAGCTATTTTTCGGCTAAAAGCTATTCAATTGCATTCCTAGTGTTTCAGAGGATTTATTTTAAGATCAGAGATTAACATTATTGAGTTCTTCCTGCATTTATTGACAGAAATAAGTATATGGGGATTCCCCCATAAATCTGTTAATGAAGCAGATTAGATGAATAGATATTGTTATCTTGAATATCAAAATGATCCCACAAGTGTTAACAGTTAAAAATCTGTCCTCAAAAAACCCAGAAGGTACAACAATTATATAAATGACTTTCTCTAACAATGCAAAGAACAGACATTTTAATCTTATACCTATTCGTATAAAACTAAGGAAAGCAGCCTAACTAACATAACCTTGGTAGCTAAAGCAAACAGAAATAATGAAATCATTTTAAAAGTCAGCCTGTATGACTCCATGTACATGAAATGTCCATAAGGGGCAAATCTAAAGAAACAGAAAGCAACTTAGTGGTTGCCAGGGGCAGGCGGGATGGAGAGAGACAGCCCATTGGTAGCGAGTTGCTTTAACAGGGTGATGAAAATACTCTAAAGTTGATAGCAGTACTTAATGCTCGACTAACTCTGAATAGACTAACAACCCGTGAACGCCACACTTTACATGGGTGCGTTACGGACATGTGAATACAACACACACTGGGGGTGCCAAAAAATGTATACACATGACTTATCTTCATCTTTTTGTTGTCAGTATATATTGAGTGTTACAATTTTAATAGTTTTTTTCCTTTCTTAAACTGTGTATACCTTATTTTGGCACCCTCTGCACATCTCAATAAAGCTGTTTTAGAAAGTGTTAGCCAATCTCACTCATGACCATAGATGTAAAACTCCCAAATAAAATATGCTTAACACTTATCAGTAATGTAGACTAAAAGGCAACAAGACATCCCAGTCAAGAATGCTTCAATGCTAGAATACGGTTCATCTCATCTATCTTACAACAGAGTTATGGAGGAAATCCCCTCTAAACGCTTTCTGTAGAAAATTACAGACAGATAGGAAAACACAGTGAGAAACTGAATTTGGGGATGGAAATGCCCTTCACGGGGAAGGTCAAAATCGTCGAGATGCCCAGTCTCCCCAAATTGGTCTGCAGACTAATGTCATTCCAAGCAAAATTCTGGCAGGTTTTCTGTGGGCCAGGACACACTGATTAAAAATCACAGGGACATTTTTCGCTTTCCTTTCTCTGCTCTTCTTTCTATTTTTCTCTTTCCTTCCTTTTCCTCAAAGGGACAGCACGGCCAGGATCCAAAGAGTAAGTGGGGCCAATAAATATGTGTAAATATGTGAATAAACATATATGTACAAATCAATTCACAAAGACCTAAATGGGTAACCTATGGGTAGCATGACAAAGTATTTCACAAAACAGAAAACACAAATGGCCAATAACCATAAGAAAAGCTGCCAAGTTTCATTAGGAATCAGAAAAAAATGCAGTTTATATTTGCCATGCGACTTCATTTCAGACCCCGCAGATAATGAAAAGTTTTGTTTTTGTTTTTGTTTTCTTAAATCTTAACAACGTTGTTTATGGGTCAGGATGTGGAGCTGTGGATCTCTCACATATTTCTGGTAGGAGTAAGAACAGCCCGGAAAAGACTTGGGATTAGCCAGTAAATGTGTCATACCCTAGAGAAGACACGTGTGCCTGGGCTCCAAGAGACAAAGCTGCCAATGTTTGTGGCCGTGTAAGATTGTTATCAGGAAAGCTCTTAAGATTCTCAGACGTCCTTTGGTCTAGCTGAGAGGATCTACTGAAGATCAGGGATTTTAACAAGGGGCCGTAGAAACACTGATTCGATCTTTTCACTTGAGAACCAAGGGGAACCCGGAGATGGGCAATGGTATTACTCTCCAATCCAATCCTGGTCCTGATATCACCTCTCCAAATTCTGCTTGGAAACTGTCCAGGTCTTTCTATAGCTCATCTCTTTTATCCTACTTAACAAGAGCCAACTGACACTCTCAACAACCTTTTCACTTTGCAGGAAAGAAGGAGTTTCAAGGGTCCGGGGCTACACCAGTGATGTATTTTTTCTTTCAGGGAGCAGACATATAAATAAAGTAGTTCAATAAGGGTGAGTGTTAAAAGGACACACAAACGTGGCATGTTACTGTGGAGAAGGGTGTCTGCTCTCCCTGGGGGGCTAATTACAAAGCTGGTCTGATGGATCAGGCTGAGCTGAGACCAGAAAGGTGACTTGAGTCCAGGCATGTCCCACCCGAGGAAGCGGCACTCAAGCAAAGGGAACAGTCCGTGCAAAGGCCCTGAGGTTGCGGACACGCCGGGTGTGTGAGGGCAGCAGAATTAAGGCCAGTAGGTTGGGGGGCGGAAGTCAGACAGGAGAGAGCTGTGAGAAGTGAACCGCTGCCCGTTCCCTCGGTAAGCTCCGGAGAACTATGTTGCATGTGCACGTGCGTCCGTATCCAATGTTTTCAGTTTGTGACGTTCATCAAAAGGGGACGACGAGGATCAGATGGTTCCAGGTTCTGCTGGCCCGCCATCAAAATTATTTGGTTAGCAAAGTCCGTCTACATGACCACTCTCTTCCACTCTCTGCTCCCTGTTTCCCTATGCATTGTAGCACACAAGCTCTCCGGCTCTTGTCAGGCTCTGCTCTGCTTCTCACTTGGGCCAGGCTGAGCCAAATGACAGGACCATCCGACGATTAAGCCACAGCTGTGTAATCAGAGCTCAGGGGTGAATCACTGCTTTCGTGGCCGCCAAGAACACTCCCATCTGCGTGGGTTAATCCAGCAACCGCCCTCGATATTTGTTCTTTAAAAGAGAACTCCGGCAGAGAAAACGCCAGCTATGTAAGAGGGTTGATCTCGACAGCACCAGCGGAGACAGTTTTATTTTTCCCCCCCTCTATGACTCAGATATCCTCAAGGCAAACATCCATGAGGTATCCATCAGTGCTAATTAAGGAAAGGCAGAGAATGGAGGGTTTATAGTTCCAGGAAGGGAACACAGTGTGTCAGCAGCATCCATTCTATTCCCTTGGACAGCACATTCAACGGCGACCGACCGATGTGTTTTCTCTGTCATTTTTCTCCGCTCCCTACACTAGATGTCACTGTATAGCTCATTATTAAATCACCTAAGGAAGGTCTTCCTAAGGAAAAGGAAACAATAAAAAAATCATGAAGGATGCCTCACAGGGCAGCACCCAAAATGCGTGGATGCTTTCTGCTGGAGCAGATGACATCCGGCAAGGAGACAGCTCATTTCCTGTACATGACTTCCCATTAGACCAGCCGGGCGTGACGCTAAGAAGACTTAGCAGCCACTTCAATCTTTTCCTGTCTTTTCGCCATTGGCATACCTGTCAACCTGATAAAAAGTGAGAATTTGGGAAACGCAGGTCGCCTAGTCGTGAAATTGAATGACGCGCACACATGCTCTATTTTAAATCGTTGCAAAAGTAAGCCGTTCCCTGGATGCCTCAAAAAAAAAGTTCCCCTGAAGATAATGGAGCGGGGACACAGTTTAAGGACCCAAACCCATGGCCTCTGCTGTTCTGGCCTCCCGTTTCTGCTGTATCGTCGATCTTAAAGTCGGAAATGTGTTTTATGCGCGTTCAGTAGGTAGGGGGACCAATGGTCCCAGTTTGCAGGGGACTAAGGGGTTTGGAAACCAGGACGCGTTGGTCAATCTGCTGGACACCATGGAGATTCATTTACTAACCTTATTACAAAGGCACTGCCCCCTACTGGTCTGGGAATTCCTACCCCCGCACCCCCACACACACACACAGAACCCTGAATCCTTATACCTTATACCGAGCACAAGACAAGCCATGTTACTCAGCCTGCAGGCCTTTTAAATTCCATCAGCATGACAGGTTTGAGTGGCTGGCTGGCACGCAGAAGGGAAAATATTTTCCAGGATGCCGTCCAGGAGCAGAAGTATTTCGCCAAGCCCGTAGTTTGCACAAGAGGTGACTACAGAAACGGAACGATTTGAACAATCTCTAGAGGACGCACAATAAGAAGTTTCCAGACACTCTGCTAAGGTGAACACAACGCCGTGTGGCAGAAACCGTGTGCCCACGCTGAATGACAGGATTAACTTTCTCTGAAACACGGGAAGGGCTGATGCGATGCCTGAAGTGAAGGTGACAATTCTACAGCGTCCCACGTAACCAGTGCCATGATTCAAAGGCACGGTTTTCATGTGGCTGTAAAACAAGATGCGATCGGCTTTCGCCAATGACACGCAAGTCGACAAATGGTTCTGTTGTCACGTTAGGAGACGATAATGACGATGACACCTCAACCTCCTCCTTTCATCTTCACAACTGCCGTACAAGAATGTCCCCTTATCTCCACTTAGGGGACAAGGGGTTCTGGCCGGACCTGCTGTACTTCGCCCAACTCCTGAAATACTAAATGTGCAAAGAAGAATCTTGGCAGCTCTTACTCAGCACGTCGTCGGGCTGACCAAAATGGGACAGGCTATTTCTTGCTGCAAAGTCCTGCCTGAGGTCAGAAACCAAAATTACCTTAAGGTTTCTCCTGTCAGAGAAGGATCTTTCACTCACGAGGCGTCCCAGGAAGCCCAGGAAGAAGAATCACACCTGAGACAGCTACGGGAAAGGCTCAACTCAAAAATGGAAAAGGGGAGCACAGAGGAAAGAAACGAATCCTTTCATAACCAGCTCCTGTCACAGAAATACCCCCTGTCGTGTCCGGACAAAAAGAACGTCCCATCCTCAGACAGGATATAGAGTCCAGGTCACCACTTCTTCAAAACTTGAGTCGTGTCTCAGCATCATGGGCGGGGCTTGTTACAATACAGACCACCAGGCCCCGCTCCCCCAGTGTTTTGGACTCCGTGGGCCTGGGGCAGGGCTGAGAGTGTGCTTTTCCAAGAGACGCTGGTGCCGGCGGTAAGTGGGACAGTCCAAGGATCAAAAAGAACAGAAGGTAGTGAGCGGAAGGGTTGTATGGCAGGGACAAGTAGGCAGCAGAAGCCTGGGAGTCGCCGCTGACTGGAGATCACACACCCAGCATGGTGCCATGTGGGGCGTGCTGGACTCCCAGAAAACACAACCGTTCCAGGTCCAGGAAGGGCACGTGCAGAAGCAGAGGAAATCCGTGGACAGCCTCTGACCAGAAGCCGGTCAGCAGAGCCATCAGTGGTTGTGGGTGTGTGACGAGTGAGTGGGGAAGCTAGCTGGGTTCGGGCTAGTTGCCTGGAACAGCACGTACGTTCGATGCCACCTCGCCCAGCCATTCCTGATCACAGACCACGTGCGAGGTGGCAAGGGAACAATGGATGCGCACTAGTCCCAAGGAGTGTTTGGAACCTGCTTGTAGCAAAGAGGGCTCTGATGGATGACTCTGTTCAGGGAAAAGAGAAAGGAAGACGTTTTGGACAGCACTCTGAATTGGGGCCAGAGTCTGAGCTGGGGTCCCAGGCACGGGGAAGTGAAATGGGCATAAAGCAGAGAGGCAAGAGAAGAAATAAAAATTTATGTCAGATGGTTCAGTGCAGGTCACAAACAGAGGGTTGTTGTAGGAAGGAGATGGAAGGGCAGAATGGAAGGCGGGCAGCGAGTCCAGGAAACCCCAACAAGTCAGGTCATCCACTTACCGATGCTGCCCGAGAAAGCTGTAGGTAGGGCTGAAGCTGGCTCTCTCTCTTCCAACTGACCCTGGCCTCATATTTCATTTCCAAAAGGCCTGCTTGACTGCCTTCAAGGTGCATCTGACAGGCACTGAAATTAAGCAACACTTTAATTATATGTTTCACTAGGGGCAATGGAAAAATAGGACGTATTTCGTTCTGAGGCCAGACCCCCAAAGTCCTGCAAGTTGGAGAGGTAGAAATGGAGAAACCACACTCAGCTGTTTTTCTTTATTTTAGCAGGAGAGGCACATCTCTTTTTCTTAGGAGGACTGAGCTTTCATTTTGGGAACGGGAATATCTCAATGGGTCATTTGGATACTGAATGAAAAAGCCATCTTATTCTCAAAGGGTGGACCGGAGACTATTGAGGAGAAAAGCAATTCTGCACATTAGCATAGAAAACTGTTGCCACTGGGAGACTGACAGTGAGGAAGGAAGCATACCCTGCTCTCTCTCTCTGTGGGGCAGACTGCAGGGCATCCTGAATTCCCAGTGGTGGCAGAAAGCAGAGCCCTGGAAATGGCAGCAGGCCAGGAAGTGGGAAGGGAGAAAGGGGCAGGGGGTGGGACTGGGGAGCTTGGAAGTGTACATGACACGTGGTGTATGCACCGGTTGGCTGCTGTATTGTAATGCCCTGGAATTCCCGTAGGCCACTTCCTGCCTGCAGTGCAAGCTCATCCAGGACACGGACGAGAACGTGCAGATGCAAGCTAGGATGCAGGTGCTGCTGTGCGTACAGAAGCAATCGTGCACGGAGGTACAGACGGGCGCAGTGTAGGTATAGGTGAAGGTATCGAAACAGCTGGGCGTGGGGATGTAATATCGTCACAGAAGCACACACAACTTCAGAGACACGTGCAGGTACACATGTAGCTATAACTACGTTAGGGTCACAGCCATAGACCCAGGAAAGCAAAAGACAGCTTAAGAAACTGGTGGGCATGTCGAAATAACTAAAACATAACTAAAGATACGGAGCTTCGGGACCGGCACTCCTGGGTTCTTCCCACGGAGGATGACATACTGAGCAGACCCACCTCTGGGGACGTTGTGAGCCCTGCCAGACACGTCCGCAGACCCACATAAAAGAGGTGCTGAAAAGAGACAAGGTGAGCATGGTGGTCTGCCCACACCTACCCTCTTCCTCAGCAAACACGGTCTTCTTTGCACGGATGTAAACTAAGTATTTACTTGAAAGCACAACATATGCCCCAGTTCGAGTCTGTGGTCCCAGTTCTACCAGCTCTAATGTGTCACGATCTTCATGAGGTGTGAAAAGTGTCTCTTGTATGAAGCTCCCAAGACTGTTGCAACGTAAGTCATTTGAAAGCGTATTACAAATCGGGTAGCCAGTGGCAACCAGCTATCATAATACAATACCCGTGTTTATAATCGTACCTGGGCAAAGAGTTTAACAATTACCTTGGCTTACCCGATTTCAGAATGATCTGTCATGTCCATGCTGTATTCACTTCAAAAACAAATTGTGAGTTTTCTGAATACTGCGTATTTTATATGATCAAGGCTAATACCACTTTATAAAATACAACATATGAACACATGCTGATTTTACACCTTCTATCATTAGAGTAAATAGACTCAGAAATACAGTTAAGCTAGCGTTGATTTTAAACTCTAGAAATATAAGTGATTCTAGTTTCCAGTGTACAGTACAAAGTTCTATCTCAGTGCTTATTTTGCTGGAAAATGGATCACATGGACCCTTGGAAACCACAGACTCAACTTTATGGTCTCAGGTGCTCCCACTCAGCTCCAATAAAATAAAATGGGACACAGTTTATTTTTTTCAACGTGGCTACTCTATTGAAAACATTGGCATTCAGACCCCAAAAATGTGCTTTCTTTCATGCTCTGCACAAACGCATCCTTTGTCTTGAGGACACGCGTACGGGGTCACCTTTGGGCCCTCCAGGGCAGGAAGTGGCAGGTGTAGAGCTGAGAGATGTCAGCATGGAGATGCAACCACAGCGATGACGCAGGAAAGCAGAGTCAAGAGGGCTGAAGGGTCGATGGAAAACTCAAACCTTACATACGCGGCGAAATCAAAGTGGAGAGTAGACAAGAGCTGGAAGCTGGATCACTTTACCAACTGGAAACTGAGGGCGTAGATTTGGAACCCGATGAAGGGGAGCTATTAAAACAGCTCCATGGACCTCAATGGGAGCTTCACGTCCTCACAAAAATCTCAGAGAATGGTGCAAAAGGCAGGTTCTGGAATCATCTCACCGAAGGAGTAAGGAAGATGGGGCATTATATACCCGCTGTGGAAGGCGCGTCCCCAGCGCTTTGGGGTCGGTGGCATAGCCTGCCAGGGCCATGGAAGGTCTTGGGACAGTGATATGGGTAAGGTCCCATGGCCGTGAGCAGGCACAGCGCCCTTTGCTACAGGGCGTAATCGTACTACACAGGCCCTGTTCTGACAACAGGCAGCCGTGATTGAACGGAGCGTCTTACCAGAAGTAGATGTGAGTACAGAAACCTGAGGCTCCTTCTTTTAAAGAACAGGGAGATGTCACTGCAGCTGGTACACACGTCATGGGCTTTAGAGTCTCCAAGTTCATGTGCAGAAGGAGAATGGGGTAGGAACTGGCCAGGGCACCGCTGAGGACGAGAGCACTGAGTGAAGAAGGATCCTTGGGGCTCCCTTCACACACTGAGGCGGAAGAATTTCAGCCTGCTGGCCAGTCTGGGTACACATCGAAAAGCATCCCGCCCAGCTGACAGCGCTTCATGAATGGCGGGATTAAATAAGGGACAGGTGACCACAGCGTATGGTGCAGGAGCTCTCCTCTGGCATTCACGGTGTCCTCGTGGGTTCCTTTCGGATTCCCTGGCAAGCCCAGGAAGGTCCACACATATCCCGGGACTCTGTGATGTACAACCACATCTGACAGAGCTTCCAAGGCATCTCCGTCATTCGAGGTCCCGGGTCTTGGCTCCAGCTACGGCCTTTATTTTTGCCCCATCCGGGATCCAAGACTGCGGTGGATTTCCAAGCATATGGTAAGTTCATTTAGAAGCGTTTCATTCAAAGACTCCAAAGTTGCTTTTACAAGAAGAGAGTCAAAGGAACCTTCAAACAAGACCAACTGTTTGAAAGGCAACTATCAAAACAGAGACAACGGTGACTTGGAAAACGTGCGAAGCCCTAACTGATCTGTAAGTTCGGACGAGTTGTGTCACATGCCTAAACCTCAGTTTCTTCACCCGGATAGGTCCACTTACTAGGATTATAAAAGATTAAATGAGTTTACTGCTTAGCCATAATCCCTTGGCATAGAGAAAAGAGCCAATAAATGTGAGCTGGGATGACCGCTATTAAGTTCTCAAAGAGGTCCGTATAATTTTATCATCCAGACCTGGAGCCTGTTCTTAGTGAAAGGGAAAGTGCTTATTAATTACGCCAGGATGGCAGCATAAACGGCACTGTTCCCGGTAAAATGTATATAACCAGCACGTTACAGGGAAAGAACCTCACACCATCACCTTAGCCGAGCTCAGCCAAGCTTCGCCATCAGAAAGCTGATGCCTGCTTCACACAGTTGTATCTGTAACATCTGTGGGGACAGTGGCCCCTAGAAAATCCATTTGGAGAGGTGACAACTGAGAATGTCCTTGCACAAGTATCCCAAAAGTTCTCTCCCAGTATGGGGTCCTGGGCTGAAGAGTTAGCAGCATTTGAACAAAATGGACTGTTTTACAGTTAATTTCAAATACTTGTTCTGCGTAAATGCCTTCCCTCTGCATAGACACACATTGGAAGGTTACAGTTAGGTTGGTGCAAAAGTAATTGCAGTTTAAAAGGTAAAAAAAAATGCAAAAAATGCAATTACTTTTGCACCAACCTAACATTCAGCCAACCGTCGCCTACTGCAAAGAGTCTTCCTGGCATGAAATTGCACAACAGCACAGGCAAGGAAATTGAAAGGCTGGACTATGGTAGAGAAAGACCCACAGCGTCGATCAAGTGAAGCTTTGAGTGAGGAAGCCCTGTAACTCTACAGGTTTTCCTTCAAACACTGTAAGACAAAGACTCTGAGCTTTGAAGAAACAAAAAATACCTGTAAAAGACATCATTTTGAATGCACCAACAGGATTTGAACCCTACTGCCCAGAACACGAATTCTATGTGTATTTTGAGTACGTGTGCATAAGAACATGCAAGACTCTTAAGAGAATGTTTCCATATCTAGTGCATTCAGCCACAGCTACATATAATCTGGTGAGAGAAGCCAAAGCTAAAGAACCACCCAGTCTGGCAGAGGGCACTCATGGGAAGTGGGCTCTTGCCGTCGGTCCCCATAGAGACCAGCTGGGAGGTGCACATGCCTTTGGGGGAGACGCTGGGAGGCTTCCAACGTCTGTCACACAGAAGTTAGGAGACCAAGAGGTAGAGGAGAGAGAGGGATGGAGGGCGGGGTGCCGACAGTGGAAACACCATGCTGCTGCTGACTCTGGTCCACCAAGTATTTGCGTGGGTGTGTGGTTCGTTTAACGACAGGACTGACAGATTGCGGGAACCGGCAGTGGCTTCATGGTGGACTGGGGATTCTACAGGCAGGGCTCGCACCGCTGGCCACAATCTCAGCTTCCAAGCTGTGTTTCGCCACTTGTTCTCGTTTTGTTTATTTGTTTTGTTTTAAATGCCTGGACTCTGGTTAAAAAAGATTCCTCGGTTTTCCTTCTGTGTGTATCCACAGAACCTTTCCTCTAAATTAACTGATGTAGTATAACCAACGCTTTGCCATTTCTTCACGTTTCTTGTTGTTGTTCTCTTTCTATACCAGACTTTTACATGCTGACTGATCCAGGAATCCATTCTCAGCCCTCTTTTTCTCATTCTCTCTCATGTCTCCTGACACATATTTACCCTCCATGGTTTTAAGTATCATCTATCTACCTGATAATACTCAAACTGGTACCTCCAAATCGGAAATGTTGCCCCGATGTCTAGATTCATTATCCAACTCCCTGTTTAACATGCCCCCTTAAAAGTCCAAAACTGTACACTTACTCTACTTCCTTCATTTCTATAAATATCACTACTATCCATTCTGCCAGTTACTGAAGCAATTCAGTCTTACTTGATTTAGCCTTTCTCCTCACATTCAATCTGCCAGGAGGTCCTATACATTCTACCGCTAATAAAGGATTTTACACCTTTCACTAGAGAATGTCAGCTTTTCCTTAGGTGCCTTTCTCACACATACACACACATACACAAGCATGCACTATTTAATGTATATAGTACGCAGCATATGTATGATTTGATATATAGGCATGAGTATGTGTTTTTGAGTGTGTGTATATATGTGCTGTGTCATATATGTGCTGAGTCATCTATTGTCACATAACAATTACAACCGTGGGGGAGGAAGAAACTTTCCTTTGCCTTTCAAGTTTCTTCCAGCCAGTCTAAGAATTAAATCAACGTGAGACAGGTTAACAAGAGAAAATAAGCACATTTCCTTACATACGTATGTATGGGAACCCCACATAACAGAATCAGAGACCCGCATACATGAGAGGTTCAGACACAGAAAGGGAAAAGGAGGTGTAGATAGCATCCTGAGCTAAGGTGCCTGGGGCATCAGGGGACAGGAAGGATACTGCAGGAGGACAGAAAGAGCAAATGTTCAGTAATTAGTAGTCTGCCCTGCCATACAGATAAGTCAAAAAGGTTGTCTCTAATCATTTCTTATTAGGGAAAGGCCCCTCATTTAAATCCCTCTAGGTAGTTAACGGTAGGGGGAAAAGTTTCTCTTGAACCCACAGGATGTCAGTTGCCTTTAGCTCAAAACAATCCATGTACCACAGAGACACATCTTGGGGTGACTTGTCACAAAACTTAGAGCTTAAGGGAACAAACTTGTATTATCTCACAGAATCTTTGCCTCAAGAGTGGTTTCAATGGACGCCCTTCTTCTGAGTCTCTCTCCAGGCTGCAATCATAATTTGTTCTTGTTGTTTTACCTATAACAGTAGTTTTATTTAAATCCATGAGTCTAAAGCATTTTAATCATTTTTAAAAGGAACTAAAGAATCATCAACAGATGCTGAAAGCATTGGGTGAAAGTCGGTGGGGACCTGGTCTCAAATTATCACCCCACATTTGCATTAATTACAAAGGTAAGACAGGTAGCTTTACAAGAAAGAGAACTGACAAACAGCATCTTAACCGAGAGATCAAACTCAGTATAACGAGCAATGGGACAAAATGATACTATGTGCTCTGGAATGATCAATGGGAAAGACACAGCTTCATCTATATTGTATTTTTGCCAAAATATTTAACCCAACTCGAAGCTCAAAGAAGACAGCAAGTAAATCCCAGATTGTGGGACCTTCAACAAAACCACCAGCCGGGTCATGACAGACCAAAAAAAGGGCGGGGGGAGGAGTAAGGCAGGGAAGCTGTACACTGAAACTAAATTAGAGACATGAAGACTAAAGTAGACTCCATTTTTATAAATAGCTGTGAATGACATTATTGGACTAAGTGGGAAATCTTAATATAGATAGTATATTAGACAATATCATGAGCACAGTATTGTAGCCAAGCAGACAAGTGTCCTTGCGCCCAGGAAGTCACTGATAAAGCACAAAGAGGTGACGTGTCATGGTGTCTACAACCTACTGTCAGTCAATTCACCAAAAATAAGGTCTTTGGATGTGGCTGGGAACCCAAAGTAAACAAATGTTCCAAAATGTTCACAATCTACAAATTAGGGTCCAGACTTTCTCAGAAGGGCAAGATAGCACCGAATTTAGGCTTTGTGGCCACCTATGTCTCTCTCAGGATGTTGTATATTCTTCCTTGCATCTTTTTTTTTTTTTTTTAACACTTAAAAAATGTAAAAACCACCCTTAGCTCAAGGGCTACATAGCAACAGGCATGATTTCCTTTGGGGTCCTGAAAATGGGAAGCTGGGGAGATGGCTCTGTGACTACACTAAAAAATGCCATCGCAACGTGTATATATTCCGAGTAGGTGACATGTACGGCATATGAATTACGTCTCAATGCATGTGTCTCAATACATCACTCAACCTGCCATGGAGGCTATGGCCATCTTAAGGCTCAACTGAGGATGGCCATATTTCCCAGCTCATTCACGTGCCTGTGGGGACGGGGAGGGTTCCAGTCCTCGCTTGCTGCTGGCCCCCAAATGCCCTTATTAACTTTCCACATGGGCTTCTCCCAAGGGCGGCTCACAGCATGGCAACTTGCTGCATCCGAGGGAGCTACCAAGGCGAGCCAAAGTCAAGAGAAAAAGCATGCACGCAAGACAGACATCACAGTCTCCTGTATCCTAATCTTGATGGGACCGTCCATCACTTTCGCCATCCTGTGTGTGTTAGCAGCCAGTGAGTAGGTGTGGGCAACACTCCAGGGGAGGAGATTACAGGAAGGTACAAATACGGATCCCCAAGACCAAGTTCTCCTCAGCTCGATGAACTCCAGACAGACTTCCTCCTGACTCTAGGTCCCTGACCTCCCGTTCCTGAGAATATTTACTTTAGAAAACAATACGAGCAAACTCTCTGCCTCCTGGAGACGCACACCTTCTCCCAGTCTCTGGCCAGTTGTGCAACCCAGGAAAGTCTTTCTCAAGGACCTGGGCAACCTGCCTTTGGGGTGTAGTCATCAGCCCAAGGTGGGCGCCTTCTCTCTCAGTCTCTGGGAGGGTAGGAGTCTAACTCCTACCCGTTAGTAAACACAGACGGCCTCAGCACGGTGACCAACCTCTCCCCAATACCCTCCCAAACTCTTCCATTAGCTCACCCCACACTTAAAACCTCTCCCGCTCTTATTTCAGTGCAGTTCATTCTGTCTCTCTCCCCTAGCACCATAGTCTTGAATAAAATCTTCCTTACTATTTTCACAACTGTCCAATGCATTTTTCTTTACAATACCAAGAGATGGGGACCACTGGAGACCACGTTAGAAGCAGCCTACCCCTGTGTGTGTGTGTGTGTGTGTGTGTGTGTGTGTGTGTGTGTGTGTTATGTATATCTCTGGTAACTAGATAGCTTACTCTGGTAACTAGTAAGCTTGCATGCAGATCATCTAAAGTGTCATTTAAACTCTTTTTCATTGATACATTTTTTTGGTACAACTCCATATTAAAGAAACGGAATTGGTATTCTTAAATTAATGTAGCAGATCTGAATGAACACAAGCTCACTCTTTGTACCCTTCACATGCCGTTCAGTGATCCGGGCCTTGCCCACCTCACAGAATCATCCAGAAAAATCCCATGTGGTCCAAACAGGACACCATCTCTCAGCAATACCTCCTCCCAAAGGGAAACAAAGCTTCATTCCTTGCAGGTAACAAGTAGTCTGTGCCCAGTTAGACCTACAATGGTTTCTGGCCTCACTCGATCATTCGATCATTCATACTCACCAAACGAAAACAAACACAATTTAGAAGTGAAAAAGCTCCCACTGCCTTTGCTGAGAACATGCTGTACTGCAGTTAGATGTGACATTAACATCTGAATAGGTCCAAAAGAATCACTTAGGAGCCCAGCTTTGTGTAGACAGGAAAAAAATGTTAATAAGGAGGAAATGTAGGTGATTGATAACTGTGAGTGAAATGAGAAATTAAGGTAATTAAGGAAGACCCAACTGTGATAAGAAATGTCAGCGAAGAGACCAAAATACAATTAGCTATCATCTTTGGAAACCAAACAAACAAACAAACAAAAAACAGCATTCAACATGTTTTGCAGAAGACGCCGGAGTGCTTTAAAAAAAATTGCTTTTTCAGTCAAAGAGGGTTTCTCCTGACTGGACAATGTGTGAACTTCAAGGTAACAGTAGCAGCGGCATAAAACCACAGGGAAGATTTAAGCTTTCTTTCATCTTCACATCCCCACACATACACAACATACACACACACACACACACACACACACACACACACACACCACACAACACACCCAGTCATTGAAGAGATGCTTGCAGAGTTCACTTTACAAACACAACAAAGCGTATCACCGAAGTGCAGCTCTCGGAAAAAGACAATTGTTCGGGAGCAGGGAGCTCAACATTGTTTTGAAGCACGCCTGAATAAACGTGGTAACGCTGGAATCCCTCCAGTGTATTTCCTCCATGGTGCTACCGTGTTTCTTATTTCAAAATACTTGTAAATGTGTTCATTTCAGAGCTACAGATCCACACAACGTTGGTTTCCAAATCTTTTGTGGTCCTGACACCTGCTGTGTCACGTTTACACGTAGAAAGGAGAGTGAGGCCTGCAGAAATATTGTATATGCCGTCATCAGGTTGGGAGCCAGAGAAGGAGGGCTGTGTCTCCAGACTCTCTGCACTACCATCCGAAAAGAAATTACCATTCTATTTTCACTCATTTCATTTTGGTGTATCTTTTCCCTCTTTTAATAATTTCTTGGTACTTTTCCACTTTTATCCGCCTGCCCACATTTTCTTCCTCCCTTCTATTGAGATGTTACATGTTTTTTTTCTCTTTCTCCAGCTTCTGCAACTTGGTGGCCGCTTCCCCTGGTATTTGCACCCCACTCTGAACAGTCCTCCCTCCCCTTGCTTCGTTCTTTTGAGTCCTCTTTTCCTTTCTATATCTGACGTGTTGACTTGAATTTATCAGTGACTTATTCACAGTGTATGATGTCCACAGAATGAGCACGGGCGGCCGGCAGTAGAAATGGGATTCCACGAGCAGAGGCCTACATCACCAGTCACGCCCCGCTGTGACAAACACAAAGAAAGGCCGTCTTTGTGTTAACAAAGAGAGAATGAGCAGCTGCCCAAAAAGACAGATAGTTGGGGCCAATCGGGCACAGGCTGGGAAGGAAATAAACAGACAACACATCATCCCTGCCAATCCCTGCCTGCTATGTCGGAATTTCATGCATGCCAAATTCAAGTGATAAACTGTAAGCCATTCCTACTGACCTGCAGCCTCTAACGTGACACCCTCAGAATTCTCCTTCCACAGAGTGAATTTCCACACCATCCCTAGGCAGTGCTCAACATGGTGTTGGTATTTCTCAAGTAAATTCTCCCACGAGGCAAACGCTGAGCCACCCCCATCCCTACGGAGGCCAGGCATGAAGGTTTACGGATGGGTCACCCACTGGAAGACGGGACCGGGTCGAGTTCTGAGGCTGTCCCAAAATGTCAGTTTAAAATTGGGATGGCTGATTTTATGTGTCACCTTGACTGGATCACAGGGAGAACCAGCTATTTGGTCTAACATTATTCTGGGTGTGTGTGGGAATGTGTTGCGGGATACCATTGACATTTTGGTGGACTGAGGAAAGCAGATTGCTCTCCATCACTTGGGTGGGCCTCGTCCAATCAGTTGAAGGCCTGACTAGAACAAAAAGGGCTGATCTTCCCTGGAATCACAGACAAGTCTTCCTGCCTGGCAGTCTTCTAATTGGGGCTTCTGTCCTGCCTCCGGACTTAAAATCAAAACACTGGCTCTTCATGGGTTTCAGGCTTTGGACTTGGAACTAACCCATCAGCTCTCCTGAATCTCCTGTTTGTGGACG
Source organism: Rhinolophus ferrumequinum (assembly GCF_004115265.2). Classification (NCBI taxonomy): domain Eukaryota; kingdom Metazoa; phylum Chordata; class Mammalia; order Chiroptera; family Rhinolophidae; genus Rhinolophus; species Rhinolophus ferrumequinum. The sequence goes on along the minus strand of NC_046284.1, from coordinate 120,265,917 downwards.
CCCCCCGGCAGACTTTGGGACTTGCCAGTATCCATAACGTGTGAGTCAATTCCTTCTAACAAATCTCTTTCTGAATATATACACATCTTATTGGTTCTGTTGCTCCGGAGAACCCGGAGCCATACAAAAATCTTAGCACTGCAAGAAACCTTCACGTCATTTTCTTACACGGAAGGCAAATAAGGTCCAGAAAGACTCCATTACAGACTTTATTCATTTTTGTTATAGAAAGAAAAAGGTCAGACAACACAGGCCTGATGAAAATGACAACATGTCTGTCTGGTTTTTTGCTTGAACTGGAGTAATAATAATAACTGATCAAAATTTCCAGTACACTCCCTGCCCAAGGTGCCATCCTGTATGGTACATAGCTCCGTGAATGGTGGTATGGATTTGACATTACTGGATATTAAGGAAATGAGGAATACACCTGTTTTTAAAATCTGCCTGCATTTGGGGATGTGGCTGGAGGATGAAGTTGGAGACTTAAAGATTAGAATGTAACTCATTTTTCACATTCAGGGACAATCTGTTTCAAAGATCTTAGTCAGTATTTCAGATCATTTGACAGCTAGTGTGATTTGATTTGGGGTCGGGATATAAAAGCTTGGTGCTTTGATGGCTGTTTACACATTTTTAACTATTTAATCTCCACCCCAAGAGGCAAACAAGTGAGCTGATTTGTTAAAATCTCTATAAAATATTTTAAGGTGTTCTCCATGCAGAAACAATTAAGCCAGAAAGGGATTAACTCTCTAATATGCACATTTTTTTCCCCTGAAAGTTGGATGTAATTTCTACTTGCAAAAGAACACTCAAAACATAAATAGAAAGTATTCAGTATAAAAATCTCAGCTTTTTCAGAGTCGCGATTTTAATTGCGAAGATGCAAATTGAGGCTGATTTAGTACGAGAATTATAATTGACCATAAATTTTCTCTTGTTTTCACAACCTTTTCTGCAGTGCTGCGTAGGGTTTCAAAGCTGAAGTCAAGTTTCCCCCAGTAGAGTTTGTTATGGGTTGAATTGTTCCCTCCCAAAAGATACCGAAATCCTAACCAGTCCCTGTGAAGGTGGCCTTATTTGGAAATGGGGTCTTTCGTATATTTAAGATGAAGTCATTGGGGTGGGCCGTAATCCAGTTTGACCCATATACTTGTAATTGGGGAAATTCAGACACAGAGACAGACACACAGAGAAGGCCGAAGGTGTGAAGACGTAGGGAGAGAGTCATCACCAAACCAAGGCATCACAGAGGCTGTGAGAAACTGGGAGGCAGGCAGGACTCACATCCTCCCCGACAGCCCTCAGAAGAAACCAACCCTGCCGACACCTGCATCTTGGGCTTTTGGGCTCCGGGACGATGAGATACCAGATTTCAGTGGTTTTAGCCACAGAGTTTGTGGTACTTGGTGACAGCAGCCCTTGGAAACGCATACCAATGTCAAATTAGCTTTGGTTTCTTTGCTATGTTACAGATGAGAAGCCACCAGTTACATCATTCAGATGAAAATGGCTCTGAGAATTATCCGCAAAATATGCACGACCCTATTCTCCCGTACCTGTGGGTCATTAAACCAGTAATCGTTACCTATGCACCAGGCTGAGGTTTTGACCCATTCAAACCCACAGAAGAGAGCAGCGCCCTTGATTTTTCTTTTTTTTTTAACCCTACAAGTCCTCCCTGATTATGAAATGGGCTCCAAATATTTCAGGATTCAAAGTCTAGGAAAATGATCGGTACTGAAAAGTAACACAGTACTTGATGCAAGTTATTTCTACTTCCTCTGGCTTTAAAAAATATTTAATTTGTCAAGTAGTCAAGACAGCATCTAAACCAAACTAAGGGTTCCTTTCAGTATCACTGGATTATCTGTTTAGATGACGCTAACGTACTCAGGTTTTCAGTGATGCCACACGTAATGTCAAGTCGCTGGGCTAATTCTCGCAGGGAGTCACAGTTCACCCCTGCTTTCGGGGAGTCACAGTTCACCCCTGCTTTCGGGGAGTCGCACTTCACCCCTGCTTTCGGGGAGTCGCACTTCACCCCTGCTTTCGGGGAGTCACACTTCACCCCTGCTTTCGGGGAGTCGCACTTCACCCCTGCTTTTGGGGAGTCACACTTCACCCCTGCCTTCCACATTTATTTTACAGCTTCAGGATGCCTCTCTCAGCGCTTTTCTGTTGTGCTTTCCCCTCCCTGGGTCAAAGCCGGCCCTTAGGTCACCTCTGCAATCGTCACACCACAGTGTGAAGCAGTTTAAGCGAGTGTGCTAACTCACTCGGCACTGGCCCGGGCCTGTGTTTCTAAGTCACGTTTTATTGTAACACAGCCAATTCACTTATTCCAGGTGGTTGCTGTCTGCTCCCTCAGCCATGCCGAGTCTGCGTGGCCCACGGAGCTACAAATATCTCCTATCTGGTCCTTTACAGAAAAAGTTTGCCCTCTCTTGTTTTAAGGTTTCTCTCTCAATAAAAGCAAAACCAAACAACATAACCCCCACATAATATCTGCATTATGTTTTAAACCCACAGGAGAGTAAATAGCATGGTGGTGTGGGGTGTACACAGACGTAGACTTCACATCAGATAAACCACCCACGCACGTCACTGTTAACTCCAACACTGGTAAGGTGAAATGGGCTCGGAGGCCACATTTTGGGAACTATGCGTGTACACGGGGTGCTTTACGTAAGGCCACGCACCACTGAACGACGAGGATACGTTCTGAGAAACGGGTGAGTAGGTGATTTTGTCGTTGTGCGAACATCCTGGGGTGTACGTACACACAACAAGACGGTACAGCCTACTGCACACCTAGGCCGTATGGTAGAGCCTATGGTTCTGTAAGGAAGGAAAAATCATTCTCCCTCTCCACTACCAGGTCCTTGGCTGACACATCCCCGTAATAAAAGAGATGAACAGGAGAAAAACTAAAGTTCACTAACATGTTTCCCTCCTATATACATGGGAGAGGCCCAGGGAACCTGAGTAACTTGCCAAAATGATGGAAAGCACCTAAAATACCGTCTTCAGCTGAAGACAAAAGAAGATGTCGGGCGGGGGGACGTCAGTGTTCGGGGGTTACCAGGAAAAGCACAGTAAACAAGAGTAGGATTGTTATGCAGCTTTACCCTGTAATCTTCTGCACTGACAAGAGGGTCTAGACATAAGGTCATGCCCCTCTTCCTGGTACAGCTCAGGAGACACCCTTATAAAGGGAGATTCCCTCAAATGTACATGTCTTTTACAAAGGGTAACTTCTACTTGGTTTTCACAGCTTCTCCATGTATACTGGTTCTTCAGATTAACCAGCCTAAAATAATCCTTGTGCCAAATAGATATTTTGCGTCTTGTTCATTTCTGTTCTCTTAATCGGAGCTGTTGGCGTCAGGGCATGCAAAACATCAGCCTGTTCCCATACCTTACCACTGAAGAGACATGTCTTAGTTAACTAGGCCCTGAACTTTCACTTTCAAAAGTCGTGCTTGACTCATTTGATTGTCTACCGTGCACCAGTTCCCTGAGTCACACCCCAAATTGCTATTGTTTGCTAAGGAACCATCTAGATGCTGGCACCACTGAATCCACACCTACAAACTGACGTGTCATAAACAGAGATGGATTCCTTCCACCGTCACCAATTAGTCGTCCTCTATGCCACCTCCAACAGCTGTCTCGGGCTTTTATTACGATGATGAGAATACAACGCCTGTTACATAACCAGACAAAATGCTTTTATTGCTTTCGCACTTAAACCATTGTTCCTGGTGCTAACTCACCATCTGAGTTTCCTGCCGAATAAGGCACTTGTCACTCCTACTATTTACCTTTTTGTTGCTTATTAGAACTTGCAACCACACAGGGAAACCGAGTATAAAGGAAGTCAACCCAAAGCACCTCTAGTCTATTTCTGGAGAAGTTTTGGAGTTTCTGACCATGTAAGATAAAATTTCCAATCACTCTTACACAACCATGTGAGATTTGGGGCACACAGCATTCCCGATAGAAAGTGTAAAATTCCTTATAAGTGAATGGGAAACATCTTGGATTAGATCAAAGACTCCTGGGTTTGCCTGCTCTCAGTGGGCTGCCTTTTAAAAACACATGGGCCAAACAAATACAAAGAATCTAGAGCAGCATCCACCATGTCTAAGGATAGACTACGGCCAACTGCCATTTGTTCATTCATTCAACAAACATTGATTGTGTACCTACTACGTGCCTGGCACTGTCCTAAGGTCTCAGAATACAATTGCCAGCAGAGAGAAGATTGTCCCTGCCCAAATGGAACTTCCATTCTCCTGAGCTTGTCTCCCTAACGTGGATAGCCGTGATAGAGGTAACCTCTTAATTATGGCACTAGGAACCTCATGTTACAGTCTGCTAAAGCCGTCTCATAGAGGTCACACAATGGTTGGTCTGCTAACTGTGTTATCAGTACATCTTTTTCTTGTCAGTCTTACTTTTCTGTTTTTAAAGACAATTTACCAGTCTCTCTCCATTGTCTAAGTCTTTTTCCTTCCTCTTTTTTAAAACCGTTTTACTATTGTCTCTCCGTTGTCTAGGTGTTTGTTGAAATGCTTCAAATAATGCAAAGCTGCCTTGCTGTCCTAAGTCCAGATTTTTGGCAGTGTCAGTCTCCCTAATCACTCACCTGAGTGATGTTTATTGAGCAGTGTTCCAGTATTTTACTGCTGGGTAAGAACCATCCCCAAACATCAAGTGGCTTAAAGCAATAGTAAGTACTCATGTATTTGAGCAGCGTTAGGTAGTGATGACTCAGCTCTCTTCCTGGTAATACCAGGTGGGGAAACTCAGGCAGCCGCTGGAGGATACACTCATTGGCAGACAAGTTGGTGCTGGCTATTGACTGGAAACTTAGCTGGGGCTGGTGGCGGGAGGCCTCAGTTCATTGACACACGGGCCTTTCCATGGGGCAGCTTGGGCTTCCTCAGAACATGGCAGCTGTGTTCCTAAAAGAAGTATCTCAGGTGACAGGAAATGGAAGCTGCCAATCTCTGAAGGCTGGGGCTTCACACTCTATTGGCCCATTCAAAATGGTGTATTTTAGGGGCCTGCCTGGTGGCTCAGGTGGTTGGAGCTCCGGGCTCCTAATGCCGAAGACTGCCGGTTTGATTCCCACATGGGCCGGTGGGCTCTCAACCACAAGGTTGCTGGTTCGACTCCTCAATTCCCACAAGGGATGGTGGGCTCCACCCCCCACAACTAAGATTGAACACGGCACCTTGAGCTGAGCTGCCTCCCGGATGGCTCAGTTGGTTGGAGCGTGTCCTCTCAACCACAAGGTTGCTGGTTCGACTCCCGCAAGGGATGGTGGGCTGCACCCCCTGCAACTAGCAACGGCAACTGGACCCGGAGCTGAGCTGCGCCATCCACAACTAAAATTGAAAGGACAACTTGACTTGGAAAAAAATCTTGGAAGTACACACTGTTTCCCAATAAAGTCCTGTTCCATTTCCCCAATAAAAATTTTTTTTTAAAAAATGGTGTATTTTATAGGTTTATGCAAAGACAGACCCACACATACAGTTAGTTTGATTACAATATGTAAGAATCCTAAGATTAATAATCGTTCCTGCGGTCTAGAATCTCTATACTGTTACACTGTAATTGGCCTCTATATAGGGAGAAATTTAAAATGTTTACTTATTCTAAAGCTTCCTGAATGGAGGCCCAAACTTCACTATCAGTCGTAGTAAGGGTTATTAGGGTTGAGAAAAGAGATTTATGAATTAAAAAATAATAATAACACATATTTTACTCCATCACAATAGACCAATGATAGGTTTTCATTCTATAACGCTCCGTTCCTGAGATGGATAATTGGCCTTTTAAAACACAATTTATCAGAAGCATTTTGACTTCTATTTATTCTCCTCATTCATTGTGCAAAAATTATAATTTGGAACTCGGTGTCCCATTCTGTCCCTCCAAAGATGAGACACTAACAGAAACAGCTCAGGGTTATGTTTTGGAAGAAAAAAAGCAAGAGACTTCTAGCTGAAAAGGTCCAGTGAGACCATTTTTCCACCTGTTGCCTGCCTGGGAATCCTGCCCAATACAACAAAATATAAATAATTAACGACTTGAAATATTCGTCAATGAAAAAACTCCAAACCACAAATGACAGAGCAAATTGACAAGTATTGTGAAGCCTGGCCCGAGGAGTGTGAGGCTGGATCTCTCACAGGATACAGTCCCTCCAGTGAACTGCCAGGTCCTGAAAGGTCCATCTCAAAGGTCTTTGATTAGAGGCCTGAGATGTACGTTTGAGGGGGTGTGAGAAAGAAGGAAATGTTCCTTTGAGCAGCGGTTCTCACTGGGGGCATTCCCCCCTTCTAGGGAACACCTGGCAATCACCAGGAGACGTGCTCTGGTTGTCACACTGGGAGGGGCTACCGGCGTCTCATTAGTGGGTTGAGGCCAGGGCGCTGCTAAAACATCCTACAAAACCTAGGACACTCCCCACCCCAACAGAGAACAACCAGCCCCAAATGTCAACAGGGTCGAGGGTGTAAAACCTGATCCAGAGACTTGACTGAGCAGACGGCGTGAAGGGGAGAGAGGAGATGCCATTTTGCCCGGTAGTGTAAGGTGTGCAAGCACCCTCCTCGCTCAGCAAGCCCACCTGAGATGACAGTCCTGGGAGAGGGAGGGGTGGCAACAAGGAACCGATGATAACAGCTCCGCTCCTGACGGCTTTGCTGTGCACCCACCAAACCTCTGAATTTTGAAACGGGAGACATGTGTGCGGGGCCAAGAAATGGCTGCTTTGGAAAGAGGGTGCTGAAGACCACACGTTCCCCCTGCAGGCTGTGGACAGCCTCTGCTGTGTCCCCTCCATCCCCCCTCGGTGCCTCTTCCCAGTTTCTTAAGCAAACAGCAGGTCCAGTTCAGCAAGATACAACAATGTGGACGAGTATACGTGGGTCTTCTGCAGAGAGAGAGAGATAGAGAGACAGAAACACACAGAGAGAGAGAGAGAGGATATGGAGACTACAAAGGAGATATATATGACCAGAAAATTTATCCAAAAGAGAGAGAGAGACAGAGAGAGAGAGAGAGAGAGAGAGAGAGATGAGAAATGGAGACTACAAAGGAGGTATACATGACCAGAAAATTTATCCAAAAGAGAGGGAGAGACAGAGAGAGAGAGAGAGAGAGAGAGGATATGGAGACTACAAAGGAGGTATATATGACCAGAAAACTTATGAGAGAGAGTGAGAGAGAGAGAAACCACAGATTTTAGACAAATCATTCTCTAGAATGTCAAATAAATTATACAGGATACAAATTGAAATTATTTTTTAAGCTATGAAACAACAAAAAGAGATTTAAAAAAAAACAACCACCACCAAGCCAGTGGACCTTAGCAAAGAAATAGGAAGGAAAGAAAAAAATCCACAACGTAAGTGAAAACAACTCGTGTGACTATACCAGAGTAAATTTAGAGGCACAAATGCTAGAGCGGAGTCAATGAAATACAGCCAAATGGGAGAGAAGAATGGTATCAGAATAACTATGGAGCCGGTTGGACGCACACGACATAAAGGGAGACCAGCGTAGCATAACCGATATTCCTGCAGAAGAGAACAGAGCAAGCACATGGGGAAATTCCATTCAGAGTTATAATAAGTGACACTTTGTTCTGGAAGAGAGGCTTGAACCTGTTCATAAAGAAGACACCATTTCCCAAGGAATTGTCTGCAGAATTATCAGCATGAAGACATGGGGAAATTCACCAACTTTAAAAACAAGAGTCATGTGTCAATCCAGCCGAAAATAGTCGTGTTATATAAAATGGGAAAGAATTTGAGTTTAGACTTAAGGACTACCAACCACCCCGAGTGCCAGAATATCACAGCACAATGAGCACAAAATTTTAAGGGGAAGAAAGTGTCCTCCCCAAATTTTACACCCAGCCAAACCATTCTTCAATTATAAAGGTAATAGATATTCTCTAGGATGAAAAAGCAGAATATAGCACCCACGCACTCGTCTTCAAAACATCCCTGGATGACAAATTCCAGGCATAAAAGATGAGTAAAAATAAGTTAACGCAGGAATGGTGAAAGGATGATCCAAAAAACTGAGGTTAAGAATCAAATGATTTTAGATCCAGGAATCAAATTATGGTTACATGCAAAGAAAAATATGTTAAAATAATACAACAAACCAAAAACTTGAGGGTCACTGGGAAAGGTGCAAAAAGGAGGTTGTCTTTTAATAGCCTCATTTTCATAATAAAGAGAGATTACATAACGGCTTACGTTGAAATACATAGTTAGTACACCACATTTATTTGTTTTAATAAAACAATTTTTTACATCTTGTGCTCCTTCGTCATAATTTATGAGTTGGCTATAACTCTTCTAGGAAATGACAACTTTTGAAAAAAGAACTATTCCTCTCACGTTTAATAGTTTCTTCTCTTTTATTTCTGGTTTCGGTTAAATTTAAGTAAAATTTAACATACTCTTTGCTATTAAAAACAAAGCGTGAGTTTGAAGCCATTTTTAAACGTGCTTTCTTCTAACTATCTATCATTTAGTAACAATCAATGGCTCTTTCCCTCTGCATGTCTGCCTGTTACAATGATTAGTTGACCACAGTGATTTCTGGGGGGTGGGGGAGGAGCTTTGGAGTGATTTTTTTTTTTAATTGTATTTTTCTGCATTGCTTGACTGTTAACATAATACAAGCATATCTTTTTAGTGCAAACAAAAGCGGTCTTATTTTAAAATGATCATCCCAGGATTGAGATTACTGGCAGACCTGAGCGGATGTGACAGAGACCACATGACCCGAACGCCGAAACTATTTATCACGTGGCCCATTAGAGGCAAGGTCTGCCCCTCCCCTGCTCTCGCCCTTTGCCTGCTAAGAGGAGACAGCGGTCCATCCCAGCACCAATGAAGTGACTGAAAGCAGGAAGCTGCATATTCTCGGGTGACACGTCTGTTTTCTTCCAACCTGCATAAGTCAGCAGCAACGTTTCCCCACAGATTTGGCATTTTGATCATGAGGGGGCCGCTACACAAAGGAGCTCGGGCACCAGAGGTAACACACATCGTCAGCCACCCCTCCAAGGACACCAGGCAAACGCTCTCGGACGGTTCCAGTGTTGTCACAAACAAGCTCCAGTTCTCTTAAACCACCAACGGGGAGTTTAAAAGTCTAAAGCGTCGCAAATGGATGTGAAGAAGACACTATAGAAAATTTGAGGAGGGCTCACTAAGAGCCTTAAAAGGCTGAAGATTCTGAGTGATAACAGAAAACTATTCCAGCATCTTCTGTGCCTGATTACAGTGAGGTACCCATCCCATTTCTTCTCAGAAACACACGTCCAGACAAGGTGTGTGGAGACCACATTGTTCTGGGAACATTTCTTTCATCTTTTTGTGAAATGACCCTGAGTGACTCTGAAGTCCAGATAAGAAAGGAAATTAGGTAGCAACCTGTACAAAGCTTTGGGACTTTAAAAGAGAAGGAAACATGCTCGTTGTAGGGAGCCAGAGAAGGTATTATTTTGGCCGGGTTCTGAAAATAATCCAGTAACAATTTGGTCCAAACGAGACAGCAGAGAATAGGAAATTCCCTGAAAATGTTTCTGAAGATTGTTCTTCTAAATCCAAGCTAACGTTACTCCAGGAATTCTTTTTCCAACCATGCTCTCTCCCCACCCATTTCAGGAAAGCTCTGGTCACCGATGCTTTCTTGTGCAGACAACTGGAAATCGCGAGTCCTCTGCGGTTTGCCACAGGAACTCGCAAAAGGTCCCATACCTGCCATCCTATGGGGAACTGTTTGCAGTCCAAGCCCATCCCCCCACGTTTCCATGGAAGTAGCAAATGCCCCATTGTGACAAGTGGCACCTCCCTCCCTTGCTTTTGCTCAAAGGGTTAAATGTAGTTTATGGCAAAGAGTCCTTAATAGCAGTTTATGCTACAGTTCCCTATTCTCCAAGGCGGGAAATCTCTCTCATTACTGAAGATTAGTTTCCTATTGATTCTGTCATGGGCTCACTAGAGACTCATGAAGCTGGTCTTTAAAATAAAATAAGATGTTGGACGACATTTAGCAATGGCACAGAAATCCAGAACGTGGCAGGAGGTGGGGCTACAGTACTCAATATCTCTGCAGGCAGCAGCGTTGAATGGAAAAGCCGCATGCAATCTATCGACAAACAGGCTTTAAGTATCATTCGTCATATTTGTACATAAAAACCTTCTACAATAGCTCAAAGTCAACGACTGCACATGTAATGCCCATCACAGTGGTTTTTTCAGAAACTGTTCTTCAGGGCACACGTGCTTTTGTCCTACGAGCAAAAATGAATGCATGGAAAGTAACTCGACACAGCTGCTAAATGGAAAGGAAACAGAGTTCCACATGGACTCGTCACGCTGGCCATTCTTGCTTTCTTCTTTGGAAGGACAATCATGACAGTGTCTGCACGCCGACCACACAGGTAACGCGAGAAGCGACAGTCCATTAAACAACGAGTTGAAAAATTGGAGCTGTTCTTCTTCCTTATTTAGAAAACAATCCCCCCCCCCTTTTTTTTGGCTTACCGGAAACACTATTTTATAGGATGGATCTTCAAGCAGAGTTTGTCTTGTTGTGGCATTCTTCCATTTTGTGAGAGGCTCACTGGGGAGTATTCTCACCAAGAAACTGACACTAATTGATGAAGAAGATAGCAGATAAAATATGCATTATCGGGAAACAACTGTCGTGGGAAAACCAAAAAGCATTACACGTGGATTTAGAATCCTTTTTATGACGTTACTGCTCTAGTTTATCGAGTCTTATTTCCATAAAGTAAACTTGAGCCTATGAGAAATTCAGGACACGCCACTGCCACTTCCCTTCAGTTTTCGTTAGTTGGTCGTGAAACTTAGAGACCCTTTAAAGTAAAAGCATTCTCATTGCTCATTGGTTGAAGGGATGGCAGTGGATGGGTGAGCCATCACTGGAAGCGAGATATTACTCTGTAAGTACGTAACTACCCCTACACAAACCCAATTACTCCTGAAATTTACCCAGTAAACCATCTCCTGGAAAGGACCAAAGTCGATTGATGAGCCAACAAAATTGCTCAGAAATGTTGAAACGCCAGAAAGCGTGGTGGTTGAGGATACAGTCAGTGAGTCGGACATATCTGGTTTTCACTTCCCACTGTTTCTACTACCCAGGGGCTAGCTTCTCTGGACCGCAGCTTCCTCCTCTATGATTTGGAGATAATACCAGTCTACCCCAAAGCGTTGTTGTGAAAAAGACAAGAGCACCAACACAAACGATTTACCAAGGTCTAGAACATCCCTACAGGGGCAGGTGTGGTTATTCCTGAGGGTGCTGCCCTGAGTCTTGGAGGGCCATAGTCCAAGCAAGTGTATCACAGACCATGTCAAAAAGTTTATCAGTGACTCAGAGACATAACCATGGGGAAAAGGAAATGCAAACGTAAGGGCTTTATAATATGTGCCAAAAGAGTACTACAAACGGTAAGTAGGGTAGCATGAATTAAGACAGTGAAGGGGGTCAGCAGAATCTTCCCTGGGAGCACGGCCTTGAATTTGGATACGATACTTTTCCACATGTGTATTACCTACCGGCTTCAAGGGTAGAGGAAATAGGAGAACAAAACTGGTAAGTGGGGGTGGATGTGACTGGTCGTGTAGCAAGCAGGAAGACTGAAAATGTCAGCCAGTTATTTTTGCCACTGAAATTGTGCTTCATGGGCCGTCATCATTTTCATGACCTGGGAGCTTGTTACACAAGCAGATTTTCTGGCCCTACTTCCGTAGGCCCTCCCCGACCTTCTAAAGAGACCTGGATGATAGCAAGCCCCTCGGGTGGTCTCCATGCACATTTAAGCTGGAGAAACTGTGACCTGAGCTACACAAGCGGTAGAACGCAGGGTCTGTTTGTTATCAGTCTGTAGGAGGGAGGCTCCAAAGAGAGCTCCATACTTTGTCCCCTCCCTGCATGTACAGCTGTTCCACACGTCCACGGATAGAGCTCGTTTCCTATGCCTTAATTCTGGCTGGTCTTGGAACTAGCGTGAACAGAAAGAATGCAACCAACACTGCTGCTCTTGGTCCAAACCCATAGAATGTACACCACCAAGAGGGAACCCTAACACCAACGGTGGTCTCTGGGTGATGATGATGTGTCCACGTCAGCTCATGGATTGTAACAGAGGTGCCCTGTGGTGGAAGATGCCAAAAGTGGGGGAGGCTGTCGTGTGGGGGTGGGGAGGAGCTTTGAGGGAACTTTCTACACATTCCACGCAATTTTGCTGCGAACCTAAACCTGTTCTAAAAAATAAAGTTTACTAAGCAATGATAATAAAAAAGCTCATTATTCTGGGAGGTCCAAACCCAGGCCATGAAAGCTTCCTGGCCCCTCGGAATCTAGCCACCATGCTTGGGGAGCCCAGGCCGCATGGAGAGGCCTTGTGAAGGAGACGGGAGGCATTCTGGTTGACCACCCCAGCTCAGGTCGGGGCAACAGCACCAACAGGCAGCCATGGAGGCAGATATCTTGGATTGTGTGGCCCGTCGAGCCCCGAGATGCCGCAGCCCCGCCAGCATCCCATGGAGCAGACGCACCACCTCTCTGAGCCCAGCGCCTGCACTGACTCACAAGTGACAGATGCTTCTGTGTACCCCACTAAGTGTGGGGATGTTCACTCATGCACAAAACGGAAGGAAGCAGTCTGAGCTGAACAGCACGGTTTCATACCCGTGTCTGTGGAGTGCTGAATCAAAAGAATGATGGTCGCTGTCTGACAACAGGCATCCACTAAACATAGGTGGAGAGTCAACTGTTCAGGAGTACCAGCTGATTGCTGTTGCTAAGGTTCTTGCCCAAAGTCCTGAGCCTATGCTCCAAACGTGTGACAACGGCCACCAGAGGTAGAGGGAACACAGACTCTGAGGACATCCCCTTTCACGTGTGCAGCTCTTCTCTTTCTTTTTTTTTTTTAAGGAGGGCGCAGCTTAGTGGCCCATGCGGGGATCGAACCGGCAACCTTGGTGTTATCAGCACCGCACTCTAACCAACTGAGCTAACCGGCTACCCCATGCAGCTCTTTTCTTAAGAGGAAAGCGGCATATCTACCGAAAATGCAGGTGAAAGAATGTGAGAAAAAAGGTTAATAAGGCTTCTGAGAAGACGTTTTCATTCTCCTCTCGAATCAACCCAAGAAAGTAATTTCTTGCTCCAAAAGACGCATTAGAGCTGATTGTCCGGCTCAGTCTTATTTTCGGGGAAACACGGTTGTTCTCTGAGGCTTTCAATGATGCTATGTAACTAATTTAAAGTTTTATTACCTCTGAAATCAATGTCCAAAAGAGGAAATATATTTTATCGGTGCTCCTGAACAGTGCACTGTATGTGAAATGTGAGTTTCTTAGAAGAAAAAGGCATAACATGGAACTTGTTTCCCAACCACAGAACTGTCGTCTAATGCTTATCAAATGACAACAGTGATCAGATTGAATTGGCTGTAAGTGACGTCATTTGCAGGAATAAAGCTGCTTAGAGAGGATGTATGTTAACCCGGCGGCATATTAACAATAAAAAAGCAAAAGATATACTACAATCGTTTTATCCTGCTACTTTATAATCTGTGCTTGATTCATGCCAAAATAAATCACAGAATTAAAAACAAAAACAAAAAAAAAACTTTCATCAGAGGAAAGCATGGAGAATGGAAGAGGCAGAGGAAAAGTGTCCTGAATGTGGGCAGGCTCTCAGCCTCATTCAGTCACATGTGAAATAACCGTTCAGACCCATATGGCTGAGATTAGGGTTGAATAAACTAACGCCACTGGGGCTCGTTCATTTGGGGATGAACAAGCAACTTTAGATCCCCCACATATATACTGCAGACCCCTCACGGGCATCAGAAACGAAGCTGATTACTTATTCTGCTGCCTTCGAAGCACGTCTTCCTGCTGCCTGGAAATGCCACTTGGCCACGGTAAGTGGAATCCCGATTCATTCAGCCTTCACCACACACCCCGGGGTGGAGAGCACACCAAGTGGACCCTGAGGGTGAAAGAGAGGTGTCAGACACGTGGTCTCTTCTCAAAGAGCACGTCCTTCTCCAAGACAGATGTTTCCCTGAGTCCAGTTGCAGAAAAAGCTGTGTGTTCATCCACTTCACACAGTCTTACTGGGGGTGTGTTTGGGGAAGAGAAGAGGGCTTTTGCAATAATCCCGGCGACGGAACAGGTGGGGCCGTGGGGGGTGGTGAGAAATAGCTGAATTCTGCGCTTAGTATATTCGAAAGGTAGGGCCGACAGAATTCCATCCCACTCAGACGTGGGGCGTGTGAGAGACTTGAAACAGAAGTGAAGAATGACACCAAAATAGCCGGGGACTGGCATTGACCGAGAGAGAGGCTGGTTATCCACAAGTACAAAGCACACGACCTGTTACCGGCCGTACATCCATCTGTTTTAGCAAATCAGTATTAGCAAAACTGTATTAGCAAAGCACTGACTTAGCAAATCCTAACCCCCTTGGGAAAAACGTTCATGAATGCTGAGCTCGGGCCAACAGCCTGTAACTCCACTCACGCCTGAAGGGAGCTTACCTAACACACGTGGGTTCTCCCTACAGCTCATTGCAGTCGGCTTGTACCTAGGAGTGCTGGCAGCACCACCCCTGGAGACTGGTCTTAATAGCAAAGTCTCACACGAAAACACAAAGGTGCGGAAAGCTAAGGCACGAGGCAAACCACGAACAGGACCAATGCACAGCATGGGGGCTAAAAGGCGAAGGCAGCTGGGAACGCCAGCATCAGGCTCCTCTCCTTATCTCTGCTCCGCTCACGTGGTCCGTGCCCACGAGGGCAGTGCCAGGATTGATGGGGGAGCTAAAAACAAAAGCTACAAGTCGGCAAACTCAGAAACACAGAACCCGGGAGTAGTGGGATCGAAAGGAGAACCGTTCAGCTCTGATAGCTATTTTGAAGGACAAATGGAAACAAACAAAAACGGATCAGGGAGAAGAATCAAAGAAAAATTCACAGAGTAGGTGGTGCCCAGGTCTCCACCTACCTACCCTCTGTGCTGTCAGAAGAGGACTGTCTTACCCACCTCTTAAAATGCCTAAAGCGGAAGTCACACTGCCACGTGTCACTAGGGCCGGCCAAGTGTGTGGGGTGGGGCCCCGGGGAGCCAGCATCAACCCAGTGACAGAGGCAACCAGCACTGGGCTATGGTATCAGTGAGATGTCATGAAGCCCTAGAAACGGCGGGAAAGGGGGCCGCCGGCGTGTCTGAAACATACTGAGGGACAGCAAACCATTGCACCACGCCTGCTTCCTTGGTGTTATCAGATTCTCTAACTTTTCAGATGAAGCTGAAAATTCTGCTACTTTAATGAGAAAAAAAAAAGTAAACTAATTCCATTTTTTTAAAATATTGCCAGACAAGTGAAAATAAATAGAGCCCCCTAATTCCAACTGACCTTATTTCCACTGGAGCTTTTGACTTTGATCTCTCACCGTATTCATGTTTCACGGAGGTGAAAAGCTTCAGAGTCAGGTTTCAACAGAAGGAATCAAGAATGTACAAGAATTCAAAACTCCCCTCCCCCAAATGATGTTGTATTTGCACTCTGCTTATATCTGTATGTCGTAACCACAATTCTAATTCGGTTTGGGATTTTTTTGGATTTTTGTTTTTTTGTCTTTTTTTTTTTTTTTGCATGAGCACGAGCAACCTTAAGCTTTATATAGTGTGGCATAAAAATAGCTGGATGCATTTGAGAAATAAATCCACCAGGGTTCACATGAACAACTGCTTAGTTTTCTTCACCAGGGTTCCCTCGAGGGCCTTCACTAATTTGCCATGTATGCTCCGACTCCGGAGTCTTAGAAGTCAGCTTCAGAATCGGTTTCCCAGTGTCGCATGAGGCTGCCCCTCCCTCCACCACCGCCAAACTAATGGCACACCTGCAGAAGTGTGCACCAAAGGGTGGGACAGGCCACGGAATCAGCAAAGGTCTGTCTGAAGCGTGCAGTCTACCCAAAGTTTTGGTAAGGACAGCTTGAACGTGTGTGCCAGGAAAGACCTCTGGCCCCAAAAGGTGCAAGACAAAGCACAATATGTCTGTGTGTCCTGCGTGACTGAGAAAATGTGGGAGCTTTCATTATGGAGGACTCAGCACTCACTTTATGTCTGTGAGAGCAAAATGTAGCCCTAATGTGGAAACAAATTATTTTAGTGGCATTCCAGTTGCAACACATGATTTTGGGAGCGTGTCAACAGAATCCTACCCTATTTTTGTCTAAAGCTGCTTTTTATCTTATGACCCAGTTACTTTTCTTTTAAGAGGTCTACTAGTGTCCTATTGCTGTTTAACAAGTTACCATATACTTGGCAACTTAAAAGAACTCCCAATGAGCTGCTCATAGCTTCCTAGGGTCAGGACTCCAGGTAGAGGGTGGCACAGGGTTTCACAGGCTGAAATTAAGGAGTCAGGCAGCTGTGTCTTTATCCAGATGCTCAGGCTCCTCTCGAATCTACTTCCTTGGGTCTGTGTGACCGAGGTCCCGGTTTTCTTGCTGTCTGTCAGCTGGTGGTTGCCCTCAGCTTCTGAAGGCTGCCTGTGGGTCTTAGCTAAGAGGCCCCCTCCACAATCCCTTCTCACACTTCCAATACCTCTGACTTCAGGAGAAGCTCAGCCCCTGTTAAAGTCTCATTGGGTTAGGTCAGACCCACCCAGATAATCACCCTTTTGATTTATTCAGCATCACGGGACTAGTGACCTAATCACAGGAGTGACCTCCCGTCCTGCTCACAGGTCCTACCCACCCTCAGGTGGGAAGATTACACAAGGTGTGCACATATACCAACGGGCAGGAACCTGGGGCCGCCTTAGAGTTCTGCGTACCACGAAAGAAAAAGGGGTGTCATTATCCATTATGCACTACAGAACTGCTGGTTGCCATCCATTATTTCAGGGTCCTCCTACACCCGGGATAATGAAATGGTTCAGGAGAAAGAAAACCACTCTTTATGAAGCAGTCTACATACAACTGTTAACAGGGTGAAAACTTCTGGGTTTTAGGACTTGTGCCCTTGCCTCTCATTGTTTGGAAGCCTACAATTCTTTTTTTATTCTCTACCAGGATTGAAACAGGAAGGTTAAGTCATAAATTTGAGATAAAGGACAACAATCACAATAAGATAGTAAGAAAAATTCAGAATAGTCTATAATCTAGAGAGATTCCAAGAGTCACAGACTTTTGCATGTAGTTTCCATAAATAAGTCTTGTGTCCTAAACGAAAGTAGGTAACAGGTGGATGGAGTAGCTGTCAATCCAAACGGTGGGTTGTACTTACATGCTTATTAAAATGTGGGTTTGGTTGAGGAGATGATACATACACGGCGCCACTTTAAAACGGAGCAGGGACTGCCGTGCTGGAGGAACTGCCTTGCGTATCTCATACCTCAAACCTTGGGATGTTAAAATCGGGCAAAATAACCTTTGCACTGGGCCTAAAACAGCTATTTGCAAAGATAACAAGAAAGCAGTCATTAGGACCACCGGACTGAAAATTAAAAACACTGTTTAGCAACAGTGTCACTGAGTCACGTTATCTGCACCAATAGCAACACCTTCCTTCTGTGATGTCATGGTCCCCTCCCTTTGTCATAAACACCCCTGGCCTTTGTGTCCTCATCAGAACGCTGTCTGGGCTTCTGCCTGAATCAGTGCTTCCCGAATAGCTATTCTCAGGGATCTCAGATAAACGCTTGCGGCCTCTCACTTTGAAAGGCCTCTTACTTTCACTGTAACAATGGGAATGAGTGTTAATTTATGAAATGCTGAGCAGTCACGACGTGAAAAGTCACTGAGCCAGTCAAATTTAAAACGGATCCTGCAGATCTTTCAGACCTGGCTAGTGGGGTCCTTGGGAAAACTGTCTGATGCTGTCTGTCAAAGCTGATCACATACATGCCCAGGACCCGGCAATTCCACTCCCGGGGTCACAGGCCATAGAGGAGGACTTGTGAACACCAGGCAACATACCAAAGAATGCTTGGAGCGCTCTTTTTGGAACAGCCCCACTCTGGAAACCACTCATCAGTGGATTTGAAACCCAACGACTGCCCAACCATAGCAGAATGGAGAAAAAGTACATTATGTTATATTCACCCAACGTAATGCTATACAACAACGAAAATATACAAGTCACATCTACACCGAACAACATGGATGAATGCCTTAAACACAACTTTGACTGAAAGAAGCGGGACCAAAGGGTTCGTACTGTATCATTCCATTTATATAAAATTAAAAAAAAGACACTAGGCTACGACTTTAGAGCAGCTGAAGTCAGCGGAAGGGTTACCTGTGGGGAGAAAGGGGTTCCTCCCTAGAAGGGCACTAAGGGAAAGTAGGGCGGGGACTTCTGAACCGCTGACAATTGTCTACTTTTTATTTGAGTAGAGTTTACAGAAATATGTTAATTCCAGTAAGAGTGGCCATTTAGATTTTCTTGACTTGTTCCAGTTGGTTATGATTTTGTATCCTTTCTGTGTGTGTGCATATGTGTCTGGATGAGTATAGTGTGTGTGTGTGTGTGTGTCTGTGTGTGTGTGTGTAAGATGGTTGGGGGCTGGACAGGAGAGGAAAGGGTAGGAAATCTCATCGTGCTTGGTCTCGGTTATGACTAAGGTGGCACAGATCACTTCAGCTCATTACACAACCAGAATATTCACAAATGGGGGTTGATCACAGAAGAGTGTGTACCATACACCCATTCGCAGAAGCAACAGACAGACACATATATTTCTGCTCGTATACACATTTCCAATGTCAGAAAGCACTCAGAGGTCGGCTAAGAATTTCTGGGGAGAGTGCACTAGATTCCTTTTCAATGCCCTGTTTTGCTATTTAAAATTTTTACACATATTCATGTGGGGTTTTTTTCCCCCAATAAAACCTAATTAATAAAAAAATAAAATTGAAAAACCAAAAGTTAAAAATGTTTAAATGGGAGGAGGGAAGCCTAGGAGATGCCATTCCAGCCGTTTGTTTTGTTGTCTGTGTTGGTGCTTCCAGCTGTGCTGGTCCCTTATGCGTCATCGGTCACCAAAAGTCAGAAAGCAGGAGGGCCCCCGTGAGGGTTATTCAGTCACCAGCAGTCTACTCAAGGGTGACCGAGGAGGCATTTTCCAGGTAAGCAAACGGCTGGGAAACACACTTACAGAAAGGTTCTAGGGAAGGGATTCACAGGGAAATAGAATTAAATGCTGCTGTAGGCGACTGCTGGGAAGAGACATACGTATATAAAACTATGACCAGTGTAGTCCTAAAACGCTGATTCTGGGCAGCTTCCCATTGGATTTATAGGACCTCAGGGTCTTTTCAATTGTGTGTCAACAGTTCTGTGTCACCCGAAGGGTTTCTGAACGATGCCACTTGGTGGACGCCACTCACACCCCCTAAAATTGCTGGGGGTGGCAAACTCAGGCACACACATCTCCCCCTGCCCCAGGGAATATTGGCCAATCAAAGGTCCTCCCTGCCTTGTGATTCCCCTACAAAGGGACCACGCAGGACCTTAGGAAGTGAGTCTCGGGTTAACGGACGCACCCACAGGTCCAGAACCCCGCTCTCACAGAGAAAGACATCTGCTGCTTAGAGAGAGCTAATTGGGTTTAACGCCACATCACAAAGCCTCTTGGTCAAAACACACAAACTCTGAAAAAGCAAAGGCAGGCAAATCTTCAAGTAAATGATGCATTCTCCAGAAACGTTTGCGTTTCCCAGCTCGGGGGCTGAGAAGAAGCTCCGAGGGCCACCCCCTGAACACATAGATGGTTGTAGGGCAGGCACTGTTCCAGCCAGGCTGTCCAACTGGGACCATTTAGAACCCTGAAATTCTGCTGCCGAGTCCTTGACTTAGAGATTATGAGACATAATCACTTAGTGTTTCCTTACCAGGTGCCCCTGCACCCCGCCAGCTCCCGCACTGAGCAGTCAGACTACCTCTCCTGTGCAGTGACCCCCCTGATACACCCCATGTCTATTTCTCTTTCTAAACTTAGGAGAGTCTCTGCGTTCTATCCTCAAAGCAAGTCGCCTCAAAGCAAGTCGCCGGGGCAGGGTGAGTTCTCCAGCTGAGCAGCTGTTCCAACTAGGAGTCTATGGAATAGCCACTCTCCTCGGAAATGGAACAAAAGGAGGGAGCCCGTCAGGGGTTTTCCATTGTGTTTCACTCTGCTCGCACTGAAATGAAACCCCATGTGGAATGTGTGTACCAGACACTCAGAGGGTCCGGAATCTTCTCCTCATCAAGTTAAGACAGGCTCTGTCTACTGAAAACTCAGACACTGACCATCAGGAGGCAGGGATGGCCATGTACAAATTTGACCTCTCAAAAGATCTTTGCTTGCAGACATCAGTACCTAATATGACAGGTTTTTATACATGCAGACTCCCAGCCCTCTCCGTAAAAAAGAGCATTTAAATAAATCCCAACAACGGGTCTAATATCTGACAGCAGTCAGTTTCCCGCTACAAACAAACGCATCTTTGAATCTATAGATGTTTCTTCCAGTGGCTAACCTTTCTCAGTGTTCATTAAAGTTATTTTTCAAATGTCATACAAATTTTAGGGGGATCATCCCTCCCTCCATTGCAGGTATTTCATTTCAGCTCCAGGATACAACCCTAACAAAAACGGCCAGGCACATAAAATATACAGAGATCAACAACTAGCTTCTATAAGAGAAAATCCATGTTACAAGGCAACGATTTTACTTTAATGAAGGTTAACGGTTACCCAAGCAACCACGTCCTGTTGCTGAGAGGGGAATGTTTCATGCAGGCAAAGAATGAGCAGATCTAAAGAGCAACTGGTGGTATTGCTCCTGGGTGAGTCCATCGTCCATCACCTTGGAGCCCTGGAGTGAGCTGACGGCCCATAAAATATGCGTGGGCAGCAAGAATGTGGAAGGATCGGACACGCCTGCAAGGTCTGCTTGCTTGTCATTCCACGGGGTTAACTCTCTGTCATGCAGGGTGTCAGGCGGGGTCTCTGGTCCCGCTCCCCACACAAGAACGCAGGACACAGTGAGGCCAAAAAGGAACACCCACGGAGCCATAGATAGCGGAGTCACACCACTATAGTCTCGCTGGCGGCTGGGTTGGAGACACAGGAAACAGGAGTCACACAATCCACAACCCTCACTGTGCCGCTTGCAGGCTCAGCCACCATCTCCTTGCTAGCCCCCATTTGCTGCTAGCGTAGCCACGGCAGTTATATTAGTGGCCAATGGCTCACTGGTTACAGCTGACGGCCAACTAGCCACAGCTGATGGCCATCCAGCCACAGTTGATGGCGATTTACTACCTGAGCCAGCACCTTTCCATGTGAGGCCGAGAGCCTGGAAAGTGCACTCCTGGCTCTGTCCCCACACTCTCTCTCCACACGGGCCTGATAACAAAGAACTGTCTCATGCGTGTAGCCAGCATTACACTCCCCAGCAGTGACAGTGGGGGTGAGGGCATGGAGGGGGTCGAACCCAGCCGGAGAGGTGGACCATTTTATCACCGACGTTGTACAGAATGACTAGTGTGTGGTGACAAGAAGCCGGCGTACGTTTAGCCTGTTTCATCATTTCATTTAGTGCTCCGGAACCCCTGCCAGGGCATTCCAGGCTTCACAGAAGCTTCCTTTCCACAGGCTTTGAACGCTGGAGGGGCAGCTCCACGGCTGCTCACCCCAGACTCCACCACCCACGTGTCCTACACCATCCAGATGCGGTGGAGGTCCCTGCTGGTAATGTAAGGTGAGGACACTGAGCCTCAGAGCTGTATCATACTTACTCAACGAAGCTCACGAGCTCACCCTGGGAGGGAAGGGCAGGCTTTTCCAGTAATCACCCACTGTCAACCACACCAGATGGTCCATATTGTGTAAGAGTCACCTGATCATCTAGGATCACTCATGTTTTAGCAGCACAGCACTGCTGTTATCATACATGAAACAATATTCAGAACTCCAGGGTTCCTTTCTGATAAAAACCAAAGCCCCTTGGCTCTGTGGCCCTAGGGTCCTACAGAAGCCTTGCGAAGAGATCTTGTTTGCACACTGGGGAATGGACTCCAGTGACCACCCAGGGCCGCTGGCAGACCACGCACCAGGACCCTGGGCAGTCAGCAAGTCCAAGGAGGGCTTCGGAGACACGACAACAAATGGAGGCTGAGTGTGGCAGGCAGCGTATCCGTTCTTTATAACTGAGTCATTTCAGTCCTATATGGGGAGAGAATTCTATTTCCAAGACAATTGGACTTTATTCTCTCAGATGTACTCCCTTCGGGGCAATTCCAAAATTTCTTCGTAAAATGTGCTTACATGTCACTGACTTGGAATTTCTACGGCCAGAGTTGACCTTTCTATGCAACTAGGAAAAGGAAAATCATTTTCAAGCCCAAGTTCAATTCTCATGTGCTTGAGCCTATAATTACTGTCCTTTGAAAACATGAGTTCAAACCTAGGACACTGGCAACCCCCCATGTTATTAATACATGGGTTTTTTTCCCTAGGATTGTGAAGGAGTTGCAGGAAGGAAGCCAGAGAGAGCTTGGACCTTTTCCAAACCTTAGCCATTTTTAGTCTCTCCACCTTTAATTTATACAATTTGGAGAGACGCGCTTTCTCTGCCCAGCTTTCAGCGTCTGCATTTCGCTGTCTGGGCCATGCCAGGATGTGCTCTACTTTATACAGCTAAGCCAGCCATTCAGGCTGCATTTCTTTTCCAGGAGACAAAGATAGGCAACTCTCTTGATCCACAAGCAGGACACATTTACCAGCCCAGGAGATCTTTCTCAAGGCATTCTGTCCACCAAGGAGGAGCTCAGAGAGTGAAATGAAAGGAAATCGGCGATCTTTTCTGCTCCTCTGGAATTGCAATTCTTCTGGGAGATAAGAAATCTCTCCCCAGCCATTTTTGTTCTGATTATATTATATGACTCTGGGGTACTCTTCTGGGAAAGGCTTCCCTGGGACACACAGGTGCAGTGTTCACTTAGCTAGGGACTTCTAGCTTTGTCAACAGAGGTCCCTTGGGGATAACTGTCTTGTGCAGTCTGCACCCAATTTTTGTTGTCACAAGATTTTTAGATGAGCTGATTGTTGACCAGCCGAGATCATTACCTTTTAGTTTTCCTCCATTTTGGAACGCATATATCACGGCACTTTATCATCATTTGTCTGTGTAATGCAGCTCATGGTTATATGAGTTAGGTATAAAAGCATGCACAAGTGTGTTTATCTCTAACGTCCCTGTGTGTTCTCCTGTGTCCACATTCATCCTCCCACCGCCTCAGAAACAGCCATCCTAATGCATGTTTATCATGCACATTCCTGTACAATGTGTATCTTTGTTTTCTGCCATAGATGTAAGTCTATGCGATGTATTGTGTTATGTGTATTGTGTGATGGGCATGGTTGTTTTGTGGAAT
This sequence comes from Rhinolophus ferrumequinum, assembly GCF_004115265.2. Lineage (NCBI taxonomy): Eukaryota > Metazoa > Chordata > Mammalia > Chiroptera > Rhinolophidae > Rhinolophus > Rhinolophus ferrumequinum. The sequence goes on along the minus strand of NC_046284.1, from coordinate 120,242,387 downwards.
AGATTACATACTGTCTCCTACTTTTTTTCACTCAACAGTGAGCTTTTTGGCTCTATTGGTGGTGCAGTGTACACATACAGTACAGGATAATGTTCCAAAGTAGACTCCTTCTGCATTCTACAATTGCCCATGCTCAGTGATGGACCAGTTCCTGCTGGGGTCACATGACTCCATGACGGACTCTCTCCCGTGTGTCTCTTAGTGGAGCTGTCATCAGAATTTATATGGGTTCTATACTCAGAGCATTTCCATAAATTTCATTCTTCACCAATGGATAATGTGATCGATTCTTGTAAATAATATTTTAATGATGTGGGATATATTTATGCGTCATTATTTTCCCCTGCTTTGGATACAGAATTACTTTTCTCTTGACTCTGACAGTTGCCCTACACATAAATATCTAAATGATAAGAAACACACAACGGTTTTTCCCCTTTCCGCTTTCTATTGAATGCTGTTTAACATCACAGGTTTTTCTTTTATCTCAGGGAACAGAATCTCATTCCCAGCCCCTAATAAAATTAATAACAGTGCTTTATGACAGTTAAAGAAATGTATTTTCCTTTACACACACAGGACAATATAACAGATCTTTGGGAACTGGATACTTATCACAGTGATAGATTCCTGCTCTCGCACTGGCATTATTTAGCCACCAATTTGGGGAAAGCAAACTGCTTAGGATATCAAGATATTGTGATGGTAGGGTAAAGAAAAAAGCTTATGAACATTCAAAGATGGCTTTCATAGCCCACTCCCTATTTTATTGTTAGAGATTACTTACGCGGCTTGTAATCACACATAAAATTCAGACTTAATATTAATAATACTTTCTCGTGAAAAAGCATTTTTTCACATATGCATGTGATATACAATGCAAGTAATGTATTTCAGGAAAAAAGTTTAAAAACAAGTTTAAGCTCTCTTGTAATTGGGTTTGTATACATTCAAATGACTAAAGGAAAAAAACAAGTTTACTTTTTGTCTACCTGTATATCTATCGACTTATCATTTACTTTGGTGGTTTCATACAGAACAATTTTCCTGAAACTGCCAGTTGAGATGAAGTGGTAAAGTACAGACAATTATTATTTATCAAACTCTAGAAACAATAACTGGATGCAAATATTTTTGAAAATTTTACTATAACGTAAGCACTGATGAACAGAAAAATAAATCTGATGAAAGCAGCACATAGATAATTGCAGAGTAAACTCAAGAGTAACCTGGATAGGTGTTAGGATTTTATTCAAATAAATTTAATATAGTTCTAAAAAGCATATTTTTGGACAAAAACAAGTATGCAAGAATGCAAAAGTGTTGCATTCTCCAGATAGTACAAACACTAAGGAAATAAAACAATTGCCTCCTAATTAAAATTTTCCACTCTGGTCCGTTGTTTTAGACCAAGGGGCCAGTCAACTACTACCCTCAAGCCAAATCTGGCCCACCATCATTTTTGTAAATAAAGTTTTATTGGGACACAACCATGTTCACTTGCCAATGAATTGTCTACAACTGTTTTCACACTACAGCAACAGAGTTGAGGCCAATTGACCCACAAAACCTGAAACACTTACTATCTGGCCCTTTACAGAAACAGTTTGCTGATCTCTGTCATGGGCCATAAATACACACACACACACACACACACACACACACACACACGGTTGGGGCTGCCATGTTCTTATTTAATGGGGGTTGGAATGCCCCCATCTCAGGAAACCTGTCTTGGAGCCTTCCCATATCCACTACACAATGAATCTTGTCATTTGTTACTCTCCTTCTGCTGTGGGCTAACCTGAAGGCTTTTCCTGCTACTGGAGCAGCTTACGACAGCTTCCCAATGATCTGACACTTTCACTTATTCTAAAATTATCTACACACATATTTCCTTTGCACTAACCTTGGTCAAGAAGGGATTCACACTTTGGCTGGCAAAATGAGAACCTTGATTAAAATCAATAATATCAAATAGTTGCCATCGATTAAAATGACTTGTAGCACAACTGTGCAAATGGATATGGTGCTGATTTATTATTAGGGAATGGATGGATGGATGGATGCATAGTAAAAGGTACTGGTATTTCCGTGTTTTTCTCCCCAGATACTGGTAGCGTACAGTTTATTTAGCATATCATTAGTGTTGTTATGCTTCGAAGCATTTTTCAGTTGTCACTGCTATTTTTCTTGTAACCTATGAGTTACTGAGGAGTGCATTTTAAAATTCCCCAAACACATGTGGTTTTATTAGCTATCTTTCTATTGTTTATTAGCTATCTTTATATTTATTACTTTGTGGTCATTCTCCACGTAGGGGTATAAATTGATGTGTATATAATATACCAGTTTTCTTAATTTCATTGTTTATAACTTTTATCTACTTTGTAATACTCTGTTATCTTCATGTATCAATTTCAGATAAAAGCATGTTAAAATCTTAAAATACTGGTGAATCTGTCCATTTTTCTTGCTAATTCTGTCCATTTCCTTTATGGAGTTTGAGGTGCATACAATTTCACAGTGTTATATCTTCTGGGTAGACTTGCCTTTTTTGCGTATTGTAATCATCTTATTTTACAAAGACAATTTGGGCATTAAATTCTGTATTGTGAGATACTAGTATCACGAAGCTTTCTTTCTATTAGTATTCTCATTGATTTTGTGTAGCTGTGTCATTTTCATATACCTCGGTTTTTAGTAGGTAAATTTATTTACTCATATCATAATTATTGATGTACTGGGACTTAACTTCCACCATTTTATTTTGTGTTTCCCATGTTGCCATTGTTTTCCTTTTGTTTTTCTCTCCTACTTCCTTTTAAATTTAGCTTTTTATTTCCCTGTATTTCTTCTCAATTTTCGTTGTTATTTATCGTGTGTTATACTTACAAGTATAATGGTATATTGTTACGTATACTACACCTTAATTTGTCTAATAAAATATAAAGACATTCCGTAATTGAATACTTCATCAAAACATTGCGTCCCTAGCTTGTTACTGTTGCCAGTTTTTTTATTTTCAATGTTTAACGTAAAATGCTATTTTTACATTTAGCATTTAATTAAATTAATTGGCATTATTTCATCTTTTTGTGTATACTGTGTCTTGAACCCCACCTCTTCCCTCTTACCTTCTCACTTATCTTCTTCGTGAAAAACATCCTTCAATGGATGTTTCATGCTAGTTATATAGTCTGTATTTTATAAGCTGTGTGTGAAAAAAAATGCCTTTATATGATGCTTGCTCTTGAATGTTAAGATAGCAATTGCTTTTTTTCCTAATCTGGATTACTGTCGATGAGAAGTCCACTGTTTGGTTGAATTATCTGGTCTTTCTCTGTGGTAGCTTAAGAATTTCCTTTCATTCCCAGTGGTTTTCCACTATTATATACCATGGAGTGGACTTGTGTTTATTTATCTTTTCAGTTTAGGGAGTGTACTTTTGATCTGAACATTTTAATTCTGAATAATTTTGGATATTGCTTTCATCAACTCCATCCATTCTCCAGTCATTTTTCTTTGGTGGAACACCTGTTAAAGTGTCTCAGGCTGGTCTCCCAATATCACAGCTACTCTTTCATATTTTTATGTTTCTTTTTAAAAATCATTTTCCTTGCTATTCTATTTGTTCTAATTTTGTAACAACATGCAATTACCAATTGCTCTTTGAATATGTGCAATCAGAGTTTATCCCCAAAACAGTTTTTTAAACTGATAATTGCTAAATATTTCTAGGATTTCCAATTTTATGTTTATTTCCTGCCTATCTTGATAACTCCCCTGTCCTTTTAAAAAGGATCCTGTTAATTCCTTTATTCATTTAAGCACCTTAAATATATTAATTTTAAATCCTCAGCTTGTTCTAGAACACTCTTTTCCAGTTAATTAATTTTTTAAATGCTGATTTTATTGACTGTAATGGGTTCTTAGTAATGCGTTTCTTCACAGGTTTTGGAATTTGGGATTGTTGCTCAGTTGGAGGGTTGATTTTTGTATTTTCTTTTTTCTATATCTTTCTCCTTCCCTCTTCCCCTTACTCCCATTTCCCTCCAGGCTTACGCCTTGTATCTAATGATTTCATGACTGCTTGAACCCCAGATTCCCTTGGGATGGCTAATTTTATGTGTCAACTTGGCTGGGCCATGGGGTCCAGCTATTTGGCTGAACATTTTTCTGGATGTTCTGGGAGGGTGTTTCTGGATGAGGTTAGCATTGACGTTCGTGGACATTGAATAAAGCAGATTGCTCTACATAGTGGGGGTGGGCCTCTTTTCATCAGTTGAAGGCCTGACTAGAACCAAAAGACCGACCTCCCGCAAGAAAGGAATTCTGACAGCAGACGACCTTCAGACTTGAAAGCAACGTTAGCTCTTCCCTTGATCTCCAGCCTACTGGTCTACCCACAGATTTTGGATTTGCCAGCCTCCATAATTACATGAACCAATCCCTTATAATAAATTTCTATATATATATAGAAATGTGTGCATATATATATATATATATACACACACACACACACAAAATATTTTATATATATATATATATATATATATATATATATATATATATATACACATACATCCTGTTAATTAAGGTTCTCTGGAGTGTAATGACTAATACGCACACCCTAACCCTGTCCAGATGAAATATAATGATGACATTGCAGGGCTTCTGCTGAGTGATAGGGAAATTCAGCGAGAACAGATCTTGTTCCTAAATGACTAGATGACTTCATCCAATCACAGGACCTGAGGCTATGTCTGTGGTCTTCAGACTCCCTAAACCCACAGCTGGGTAAAAGTACTAGCCTCAGGCCGTGAGTGGAAGCTCTGCCCCGCAGTCTCTTTACTGGGGTACGGGAAAATCTCCCCTAAGCTCGAATGTGTCAACGTGAACATCATGACAGGAAATTCACAATCCACATCTGCTGACAAACACCAAGTATGGGTATACCTGTCTTTCTTCTGTGATCACTAAAGAATGGAAAGAACTGATGACTTCTAGGAAAACATAGTTTGGAAAATATTCTCACAGAAAAGGAACTTCGCCCAGAAGAGGAACATTCTGAAAAGTTTTCGCTACAAAAGAGCTTTTATAATTGATTGACGTATCAACAGGCAAGATGAAGTTGTGGTTTCTACAAAAACAACTAATAATACAGGGTAAGTTAAATGATGCTGGGATGAACTCCAGAGAGATGGTGTGCTCTGCACGGCACCTGTCCACCTGCCTCAATCTTCTCTGTCTCTCAGATCTCACATTCAACATCTCTTCTTGGCTTGCTCAGACTCACTCCCCCAACCCACCATTAACTGGCTTAATTTCTCTCCTACTTGTTCCTGTGTCCCCCAGGGCTCACCCCATTGGCACATTCCATAGGGTACTTCCTGTGTCATCATTTCTTTTCTATTTTCAGTGTCACTCATAATGAAATAGAAATCTTTTCAAGGCTTGGGACTTCTTCTATTTTATGGCTGAGTTGGCTGTGTCTGGACCAGATTAGGACACGATTATCCCCCTAATAAATATTTTCTGAAAGGCTGACTGGCTTCTCTTCATTCTGAATAGCCTTGTTATTCCTCGGCATTTGTGGTCTACGTAGAAAACTATTCCTATGAGATTTTATAGCTCCACCGTATGTTTTACAATAAACATTTGATTAATTGAGCCATTTTCTTTTTTTGGCGCACGTAGAGTTAGAACATCCAGCAACCGTTGTTGTCTTTCTCTGCAGACCCCCTCAGCCTTTTCCAAGGTGGGAGTGAGTCCACTCAGCCTTCCATGATATTCTGTTTCAGCCGATGGTGGTCAAATGTTATGATTTCTTTCCCTATATTTTCCCTCAGAGCGTGACACAAATCCGAGAAGACTTCCAGATTAAAAAGACGTCTTAGCCTTTTTGATCTGACTTGGCTCTAGAACAAATTATAAACCTTACCAGCACTTAAGAAAAAGGTCATTCATCTCAGTGGACATTTGAACACATGATGACAGACAAGCAAATTTAAAACAGAAGCACTACGTGGAAACTCTTTGCACACGTCCTCAAATCAGAAAGCAGTAGGGCTCAGAGAAGGAGTAAGCAGCGCGATGTGATTACAGAAAGGTTTACTGATTACAGCATTCTGCCTCCTCATCAGCCAGAAGGGTCCCCAAGCACTTTGCAGGAAACAGAACCTCAAGGGAGAAAAATCACTGCTCTTCCATCAAACACATCATGAGGCTGTTATACAGTAACTGATATGAGTTCTGCAGAAATGCTATTTTCCACACCCACTCAGGTCTTCACAAATTAGCCATTGAAAACCTCGTCAGTGAACACAGAAATGCATACGTCTTTTCTAATTAGTGTTTTGGGTTTCTTCAGATAAATACCCGGAAGTGACAAGAGCCAAGATATGGAAGCAACCTACATAACCATCAATAGACCACTGGATAAAGATGTGGTACATTTATACAATGGAATAATACTCGGCCAGGAAAAGAATGAGATCTGATCATTTGCAACAACACGGATGGAACTAGAGGGTATTATGCTGAGTGAAATTAATCAGACTGAGAAAGACAGACACCATATGATCTCACTTATATGTGGACGCTAAAGAACAGAAGAAACGAACAAGGAAAACATTAATAAGCAGCTGCAGACCAGTATCCCAAAAGGCACAGATTTGGGATGGCACAGGTTTGTCCTGTTCACTAACATAGGACCTTCCGGTCCAAAGAGGCCTCCTATGTACTCATGTGACTCCCCTATGGTCTCCACCTGCTTTTTCTTCCTGTGGCTACGTAGTCACCCTCAGCAAAAACAATAGCAAACACGGATGCGACACCCTTGCCAAACAGCACCTAGTCCAATGATGAAGAGACAAGACGTTAGCACACACTTAAAGTCTGTCTGCAAAGGTTAGTGAGGCCCGCCTGGTTTCAGCTGCTGGGGATGGATTCAGAGCTGTGCTAACACAATTAGTGTGCTCATTATCTATTTCTTCATCTGCCGGGCAAGGTGAATTCCAGGCCAGCCGGGCTGGTACTATGAATTCCAAACGAGTGAGTAGTGAACGACTCACGCATGGTGCTTTTCTCTCATCCATTACGGCCAGTGTTATTTAATTCATGGCCAGTGTGCTCGTCCGTGTGCCCAAGTCAACAATACTCACTTTTTATGATCGCTCACCATAACCACATTGCAGCTTTGGCAGAGAATTTAGCTGCCGGCAGCTCAGTTTCTGAGGTACAGGCTGTCGAGTGGCAGATCCCAGAAATGTAGGAACGTTCTCAGTCCTGTTCAAAGGCGCTCTCTCTCTCTCTCTCTCTCTCTCTCTCTCTCTCTCTCTCTCTCTCTCCCCACTGCATCATGCTGTAAAGTTGGGGTCTCCCTACCTCTGGTTCCCCACACACACCCTCTTTAGTCCCCCGGAAATGCTTGCTGTTGTCTCCACTGTAGCATTCACCTTGAGCCTCTGTGCCAAGGTCTGCGTTGCCCCCTGCGTGTGCATGACAGGCTTTCATCCCCTCATCCCCATCGTGAAGGCCCCCTCCTCCATGCAGGCCTCTGTGATATGCCAAATCCCGTGACGCTCTCCATACCCTCCTCACGACACGCATCACCTTTTCCTTGGCCATACATCTTTTATTCGCATTCAAATCTTATTTCTCCAGGTGTCTGTAAGAGCAGGAAAGGAGCCTGCTTTGTGATTCTAAGCTCCTTGCTCCGCAAGCAGTAACAGGCATTCAGTCACAAAGTACTGCATTCCCACAACCGAGTTGCCCCACTAAGGCAGGCGTACCACTGGAGAGACTGATCTTTTTACTTTCAGTGGGAGGGTGTGAGATCTCCCCACGTGGAAACTGTTCCTCCTCCTGGAGCACCTCAAGCCAGAAATTCGTCAGGTGGAAAGAAACTCTGTTCCTCGAGCAACAGCCTCTCCCAATGCCAGGCGCCACGGGAAAGATCAGCACTGGGATTTGTACATTTTGATGATCGCATGGTTTTCCCGGGACAAAAGAGACACCAAGGAGCAAGCAAGGACTGTCTACTCTCTGGGGAAGAGAGACCAAGAAGAAACGGGTCACAAGCAAGGAGAGAAGGATGTGAAATTAAATTAAGTGACCAGTGTCACACTTCCCCCCCAGGGCTAGCTCTGCAGGTGACAGTCGCATTCTTAGGATGTCACTGCTTTGAGGTAGATCAGGGACCCTTCTCCGCCCGCCCCTGCACACAAGCTGTCCTAGGAGCAAGCCACCATCCATCCGGCATGGATAATGCCACTACCTGTCTGCAGGTGGTCCCTGCACGGGGCTGGCCATGTTTGCAAAAGCTGGACATCCCTCCACCTTCTATTTCCATGCGAGGCTTCCGGTAGCACATTAGATTTCAAGTACTAATCTCGTTCTTCTTGTCCTCCAAATTGAAATTCCAGGCACAACATCACTACGCGGAGAACCCGTGCAAGACTGAGTCTCCATGGGATCGTGAAGAAAATTAAGAAATGAAGGTAAGTGTGTGTCTTGGGCGCCCAGGGGACTTGCTGATAACATGAGTCCATGACACACACCCTGCTGTGCCAGAGAAGAGGCGAGAGGACGCATGAACTGGGTAGCAATATGTGCAAATGGCCAGCCAAATGCACAGCTATGCAGTGGATTTGCACACACAAGGGGCAGATCATCGAAGCTACTGCAGGTTTTTCTGCCGAGCGGATGCAAATGGCATAGTTTAAAATTTTCCACTGTGTGTTTCTGCATTCACCGAAGGCATCGATTTAAGAGCTGGCACAAGAGATGGAAGCGTTTCAACGTTCAGTGACTCATTTTACGTTGGGAGAATGAGGGCAAAAGAGAAATAATTCTACACAGTGTTCCTCACTGTAACCCATCCGCCATGGTGCAAAACTCAGGTGCAGATTAAAAACTTTCCGGGGTTTTTGAACGGGGCCTGTAACTCCGCTGGGGCTGCAGAGGCCGGTGGGGCGCTCGGTGGTGGACAGTGAGACGGACTCTGCAAATCGAGGCGTGGTTCCTGCAGGAAGCCACTCTCTGACCACAGTGTAAGTGGTCTGCACGTCCCTTCTCTCGTCTACCCCATGGAAATAATAACACCAGGAACATCGATGTTGTGGGGAGAAAAAAAGAGCACACATTCATGAACCACTAACACGAAAAATAAAACCCTATTTCATGGCAAGTTGCTGTTTATCCAAAATGTACTTGGGAGCATAACAGCTGTTCAACTCATAGCTGATACTTCTGTTGAGTGATCACCGACTGCCTGCTTGCTGAACGTAGTGTTTTCTTTACAGCCATCACCCATCTGCCCCTGTCTAGCTTTCTCGTGACTTTTTACCAGTCCTTCTCTGCAAAACCTTTCTTTTTTTTTTTTTTTTTTAATTTTACTGGGTAATATTGGGGAACAGTCCGTTTCTCCAGGGCCCATCCACTCCAAGTCGTTGTCCTTCAATCTAGTTGTGGAGGATGCAGCTCAGCTCCAAGTCCAGTCACCGTTTTCAATCTTAGTTGCAAGGGGTGCAGCCCACCATCCCATGTGGGAATTGAACTGGCAACCTTGTTGTTGAGAGCTTGCGCTCTAACCAACTGACCCATCTGGCCGCCCCTGGAAAACCTTTCTTCATCCATCTTTTCTGCTATCACTTTCTTCCGCGTCAAATCCAAATTGCAACTCCACGCAACCTCTGTTAGTGGCTTGTAGTCTGCTGACTTTGGAATGTCACAGCTCAGCAGGAGTCCTGTCCCTGGGTCAGCTCCTCTGCCCCCATGTCCCAAGCCCTCCTGCACTGTCCCCACCCCCCAGATCTTCATCTCTCACCCCATGTGCTCCTCAAAACTCCAAAGTGTATTTCAATCCCTTCCTGGGCGTGGCCATGTGTAGCTCCTTTCCTCGTCAGCTCCTTAAAACGGAACAAATCATGTCCAGACCCTGTCCCGACATGTAGGCACCCACGGCTCGAGTCCACAGGCCCCTCTACTGTCATTAGCTACAAAGGACCACGACTGTTCACTCTTTCTCTGCATCCTCTGCCCTCATAAAACTCATTACAGGTCACCACAGTTTGCCTTGGATGTATTTCTTGAATCGATCACCTCAGCCACAAAAGAAGAGTTTCCGTAGCTTCACTGAATGACTGGCAAACCACCGCTGTGTTGAGTTTTGTGAGCTCCACACTTTTCTCCTTCCACTCCACTCGCCACCCAGCTGCAGACTGTCATTTCTGAAGCTGAAATCTGGTCTCATGCTTCTTAACGTGCCCCAGGGGCACCACTTTGCCTCCAGGGGAAGCCAAACACCTTATCATTATGTGGCAGCCATACGACGTGTCTCCCAACCTCCCACGGCAGGGAGCGCAATGCACTGAGAGCCCCAGCTCTAGACTCCATCACTGAGTTTGCACCCATGGGCTGTTCCCCCACAAGGATTCAGCACAGTGGAAACAGAGACACACCCATTTCTGAGAGATACGGGACCCCTCTGCTGGCACAAGAACTCCCCAGGGGCTGTCTGAACCTTCCTGAGAGTCTATGACAGTCTAGGGTGCTTTCACCCAATCTTCTCTTTCTCCCTCGTTCGGGGTCAGATTTTACTGTGATCCGAACCCTGTCCAGGCTTTCTCCGCCTCCTTCCCAATTTCCTTTCACACGGGCATTTCCCGTAGGAAAATCCTGGAGAACCGAATGCTGTCTTGATGTCTGCTTCTCAGGACGTTCAGACGAATAGACATTACACACACTCATTTTCCCTGTTGTCAATTGCCAGTTGTACCACAGACGGCTGCCACGTGTTCTTACATTTTTCTGGTCTGTCGTCACCACTGTTCTCTTCCAGATCCGTTCTTACTCAGAGATAGAGAATCACGTCCTTTTGGCTAAATTAGGTGGCCCTCCCTGGTAAGAAGCTGACATACATGTACCGTGCTCCGTTCTCTGCTCTCACGGTGGGGTTTGCCTTCCACTTCCACTTCTATCAGAATGTGAGCTTATTAAGACCAGCACAAGCCATCTCTAGAGTCTAGTGCAACGCACAGCGTCAGCGGCTGGTCCATTCTCACAACTTGGGTTTGTTCGGGTTGGCTACTGCTGTGTCAAAAAGGTCTTAAATGTTAACGGCATAAAATAGCAACCGTGGTATTTTGCGCTTGATCCTATGGGTCAGGAATTCAAGCCAAGACCAGAGGACATGGCCTATCTCTGTTCTATGATATCTGGCGCGACAGCTGGGGCGGCTTCAACTGTTGGAGATGCCATGGGTCCCATGTCTGGGGTGTTGGTGCTTCTCCATGCAGTGTCTACTGGGACTGTAGTGGCTCCCTCATTGGCATGTCTAGGACCTGGGCTGGACGCTGAAATAGCTGGGGGCTGGTCAGCATCCCCCATATCTCTTTATGTGGCCTCTCCATATGGCTAGCTTGGGCTTCCTCACAGCATGGCAGCTCAGAATAGTCCAACTTCCTACACGAGAGCCTTACAGAGGAAAAGAAGCAAGGGCTCCAGGCAGAGGCTGCAAAGAACCTTGTGACCAAGGCTCAGAAGTCCTAGGATGTCACTTCTGCTGTGCTCTATGGATCAAAGCAAGCACGAGCCAGCCCACACTGGGAAATGGACTCCTTTTAATGAGGAAATGTCATGCGTGTACCAGGACAGGAAGAATTGGTGGTGGTCACCTTGAAGACAAGCCACCTTCAAAGTCTATCTTAAATGACAAGTATTCAGAAAGATCTCCTTGCTTAGGCATTGGATCTAAAGGGTACCATCCCCACTAGTGAGCCTCTGTTACAGCATAGCTCCCTTTTAACGCATTTACCATAGTCTATAATTTCTCATCTATATGTTTGTTTACTGAAACGTCTCTGCCAGAATATCATCTATGGAGACAAGCTCAGCATTGTATTCCCTGCACTATATTCGCTGACACAGGACACAGAACACAAGATATACTACCTATTACATTAAGTGCACAAGCTAGAGAGACTCTGTTTAACAGATTCTTAGGAAGCAATTTTTGCCTCCAAATTAGCCAAAGTTTCTATGCAACGAAGCCTATGCCTTTTCGAACAGGTCTCAGTGCCAACGACAACACAGAGTTCACAGGACACCAATAAATCTTTGTTGGATAATCATCGCGGTTTGGGGCCTCATCCAGAAGGTCACTGGAGGCCCCTTCTGTAGGTGTCTTTAGTGGAAACCATCTTATATTGCCGTAGGAAACGGTCACAGGTGCCATGCTAAACTCACACTTGCTTGTTGTGCCTCATGGTAAAAGAGCCCTGACCGGTAGGTTTCCTAACATGGTAGTTTATCTCTAAATCTCGGCTAGCAGATAGGAGAGTGAAAAGATGAAGGGCAATCATTCTGCCACAAATCACTCACTCCTCTGAGCCAATGGTCGCTCCGCTAAAATGGAGCTAAGTCACCCACGGTGTTGCACCACCTGAGATGACACATACACAGAAGCTATGCCAAGTCGAGTATGAGACGTGTGCTCTGCTCACTGTATTTTCATAGTATGTAATGCCTGTAGTTGTAAAGGTGTAATATCTGTGCCGCTAAAAGTCTCCACTTTACCCATTTGACAGACTTTGAACATGAGCGAATGGATGGGTTTTGTCTTGTCCTTTTGAACAAAGAGGCAAGGAAAGGACATGGAAAAGCACGACGGGAAACACAGTGTTCCAATTCCATTTGAAATAACAGGAATGAAAACATGCTTCCATGCAGACGTGTTGGACTGGCGTGGATATGATTCGCAATTGGCTGTCCGTACAATGAGGCCATCAGAAAAAACCCAGGCTGACTCTGGTTCCTTTTTCTAAACTACACGGACGCATAGTGGTTACAGGGAAAGAACTGATATTGCTAAGCATTCTGGTAAGCCCGAAGCACTTATAATATTATAACTCTGGACACCATGGAGACAAATAAAAAACAGATACCAGGAGTTAGGACAAGTGAAGAATGCTGTTCTCACTGGCCTTTCAGAAGCATATCAAAAAAGGTATTTCAAGCGCATGAATAAAAATGTAAATACTGCTCAAATACCAATGTACTCTAGTCTCATGCACTGAAGAAAGATGATCCGGTTTATAAATCCCATGTCACTGGCTTGTTCAATTTGTCTTCCTCCTACGAGCAAGCTTCTGACCCATCCACAAAATAATAAAAAGTTGTACCAAAACGGAGCCGGATGAAAAGAGAATTAGAATTAGAACGTGAAATTCATTCCTTTTTGCACGTGAGATTTTTCTGCCAATTTGTGGAGCGCTAGAAGAGAGCTGAAACATGTTTTGAGATCATGTTTAGATGCCATTGATTTATGTTTTCTCTCACCTCTCTGTAGGGATCGTTTCAAATTATGTGGCTGGAAGTAAAATGTGTGGTGTCAAAAAGCAGAACCCACACAAGCAAACTGGCATACACAAAGAAAAGTAGAGGAGACACTCTGATTATTGGGGTGGGAGACAGAGCATATAAGGTACAGAATTTGGTGTAAAATCACACTATTATTTTTCAATCTTTCTTAAGTTAGACAATGCAGGGGTATTGTTTTTGGCTACGTCAAAACCATACTTTGGTGATGCTGTAGACCTGTGGTCAGCATTCCTTTCCTGTGAAGGGCTAAACAGCCGATATTCTACTCTGCTGTGATAGCACAAAAGCAGCCATAGATGGTATGTTAATGAATGGGCGTGGCTGTGTTCTAATAAAACTTTATTTACAAAAACAGTGCGTGTTTGCCAACCCCTGCCATAGACCACCATATAAATCTGTTTCCTAAAATAGAGGTAGGACTAGGAGCGAGAAAACTAAACTCAAATGCATGCATGCAGCCCGAGGGAGCTAAGGGAAAGTCACTCGAAATAAAATTTAAGTTTAGCTGCATCTTTCAGTAAACCCCAAAGACAGACACTCTCTCCTGCTGTCCCCTCATCCCTAACCCCTGGCGACCGCTGATGTGTTCTCCGTCACAATAGTTTGTGTTTCTGAAGATGTCAAATAAATGGAATAATTCACCCGTAATTCTGTGAAACCGGCTTCTCTCTCACGCAGGATTATGTCTTTAAAATGCATCCAAGTCATGGCATGTATCAACAATTTGTTTCATTTTATCGCTGGGTAGTGACTGTATCCAAGCAGTTTTCTTAATTCATTCACCCGTTAAAGGATATCTGGGTTGTTTCCAGCTTTTGGCTATCCCACAGAAAGCTGCTACAGACATTTAAGTACGGATTTGTGGAAATGTAAGTCTTGATTTCTCTAGAGTAGATACCAAGGAGTGGCAATGCAATGTTGTATATTAAGTATATACTTCATTTTGTATGAAGCTGCCAATCTGTTTTCAACTATACAGACTTTCTAACCCTCGCATTTACTATTTTTCTATATTAGCATCACCTAACAAAGCTTCCACATGTGCTGGCTGAGGACACAGAGCAAGTTCTTTAGCCTCTGAGGCTGGGCCCTACTTTTTAAAATGGCAATAACCCTGGTTCTGAATAAGAACCAATGGTTTCGTGTGAGTTAATGAGATGAGTCTAGTAAAGCACTGATTGTAACGCTTTGTAAGGACTCAATTCAGCGACCTGACAACTAACTCTCTGGTATCTCGATGCCTAGCAGGGGCACGTTCTCAAAACTCACGATGAACGTCTTCATGGCCTGCGGGTGGGGGAGCAGAAGGAGAGGAAAATTTGCTGGCGCAAATTTATCAAGCTCATAAAAATTATGGAGGAACATACAAAGCTCTGTGGATGAGCCACCTGAAAAAAAATTCACCCAAAAGGGAGCGACTTAGGGAATAAAACCCGAGGTACGCGGGAGAAATAGCTAATGACCAATGGCCTAGGGAGCCGTTGGTCTGCTGGGATCCAACATGTGTACCAGGTGTTAGACTACATGAAGGAAAGGATATGGAAAAATTCAGAGGCTACAGCTGGACTCTCCTCCTTACATAATAACTCCCCCATCACAATGGCTGCTCTTCTAAAAATTCTGGCACATTTGATTCAGGGTCCCAAGATGGGAGACAGATGTCCCGAACACAGTCATGTCTTAAGAGGTTCTGTGAGGTCCACACAGCTCAAAAACGAGCTCTGAGAGACACGTGCAGATGAAATGTCAAAATTTGGGTCTTTACGCTCTGAGAGTATAGGGACAACTAAGATTATTTTAGCAAATGTAGGCGAAGAAGAGAAAAGAATGGGTAAACTGGTATCTCGCAGGTCCGTGAATCATGAGCTACAAGAGCCGGATGGTGCAAAGCAAAAAAGTGTGTTGGAAAACAGAGAAAAAGAGGCGCAGGGACCAGCAGTCACTGACGTGTTGGGGTGCGTTTGTGTTTGGGATTCTGATCAAAGGTACAGGTGAGTACAGGCAGAAAGAAACCACCCCACGTGTGACCAGTGTTTCAGCTCACACGGTTCCACCGGGAGCAAGAAGAGCTCGAAGCCACTTCATATGTCGCCTGCAGGTGGGTTTCCTTCTCTTTGAGCCTGGGTGCCCTTTCGACACTTTTCTACCCTATTGATTTTCTGAGAGTCTGCATCATGGGTCCCAGTGCTTTCTGGCTTCCAGTTGTGTCTAGCAGCCGCTGGCTCAGGAGACCTCACCGGGACTGTTCACAGCACAACGGGGATTTCCCAAAATGAGGGGGTGGCGGATGCTTGGGGTCCGACTGACACCCTCAGTCAGGCCGCTGAGGCTCGGGCTTCTCTCCTTTGGGATTCTGGCCCTCATACATAAGTGCGTCCCAAGGCTGTTTGATTCTGGTGAGACCCATGACACAAAACAGGTCATTGGAACCCTTGTGAAGGGTACAATTCCGTGGCGTGATTCCACTGACACTGCTGTGCAACTGTCAGCACCATATGTTTCCAAAACTTCCCCATCACCCCCATCTTCAATTATCCCCCTTTTAAAACAAAAATTGTGGTAAACGATAGATACCTTAAAACCTGGCATCTTAACCGATTTTCCGTGTAAACATCAACGGCACTAAGTACATTCACACTGTTGTACAACCATCACCACCATCCGTCTACGAAACTTTTTCATCTTCTCAAACTAAAACCCTGTACTCTTTAAACAACAACTCCTACCCATCTCCCTCTATCCCGGTAACCACCACTCTCCTGTTTGTTTCCATGAGTCCGACTACTCAGAGTACCTCATGTAAGGGGGATCGCACAGTATTTGTCCTTCTGGGTCCGGCTTGGTCACTTAGCAAAATGTCCTCAAGCCTCATCCATCTTGGAGCCTGTGTCAGAATTCCCTTCCTTAAGGCTGAATACATTCCACCACTTGGATGGGCCCCATTTGGTTTATCCATTCACCCATGACGGGCATCTGGCTTATTTCCACCTTTTTGCGACAGTGAACAACCGTGATGTAAACACGGGCAGACAACATCTCTTTGAGTCCCAGTTTTCAACTCTTTTAAATACACATTTAGGAGTAGAATTGCTGGGTCGTGTGGTAATTCTATGTTGAGTTTTTGAGTTTTGGGTTTCGGTCTCTTATTCAACAACAAAAAATACAAGGTTACATACAACCCTTGACCTCCATGTGCCCTCTTAGGTAATTTTAACAAATAGATACTAAACCTATAAGAATTTCCAGTGGAACTATCTAAAGAACTCTAAAAAACCAACAACACAGCTTCCAGGGAGGGCAGTAAGCCAGTTCCTGGTACCTAACAGATTAACGCCGGACTCCTATGCCCTTGTTGAAAATGCAGTCATGTGACAATAAATGCATCACTCTTTTGAAATCAGTTTCAGAAACATCTTGTTCAACGTTGCTTCTTCTATTGAAGCATTCAGTTTTATGCTACTATGTTTCACAGATATAACTGCATGTGGGAAAAATTCTTATTTTGAACACGAAAGCCCGGCCGCACCTCCACACTGAGATGAGACGGGAGCGAGATGAGACGGGAGCGAGCCTAAACTCTCCGTCACTGCTTCCACCTTGGAGCACACCTGCACCAAAACCCCCGCCATCGCCTCCCAACCCAGAGCTGCTCTGTAAGGCTCTTTCTTTTCCACATGAAATCTAATAAAACAGCAGAGGGAACTCCGTGCTCCTGCCTCAGAAATAAGACAGCAGTCGTTCATCATCTGGTGAGATGAACGACTCCATGGGGGTGACTGCTATTTAAAGCCGGGTCAGAACAAAATGTCAGCCGCGCCTCCCTGCCTGGTGGCTGCGTCAGGGGTCGGGTGCATTTTGAAAAGCGATGATAACACCGGGAGTGCAGAGCCTGTCTGATCCGTACTGAGGCTGACACATAAATCGCAGGAAACTCGAGCTGCTCCTGCCGACGTCATTTGTCAAGTTTTGTTTGGCACTGGGGTCTCCACGATGATGGCAGGGGACTTGGGGAGGCAGAGGCACTCATCCGAATTTGCTTAGTAACAAGGCTTAGCTAACACCCAGGACGTGGAGTCTGGAAACTCCCACGGGCACAGCTGCCCAGCCTGGCTTGGAAGCAGACGCCTTCCGAGACCCAAAGCAACGACAGCAGCTCGTTTCCCTAGAACAGTCAAATCCAAGTCTTGATTCAAAGGCCGGGCAAAATCGTCATCCTTTTTTTTTTTTTTTTTTCATTTTAGGGAAAAAAATTGTTGGCCGTTTTTAGATTTTTTATTAGACATCTGTTTTTTCCTTCAGAAATGGAGGATGATTTTGTAACACGAAGGAAAGCAGACACACTCACTCAATGGACCTCAGATTTCAGAGTGTCAAAGTCACATGCTGTTTGCTGGGCTCATCTGTGAACTGCTGGGCTCTCCCTGCGGAAAAATCTGCGCCCTCAGGTCTGAGCAGTAGGCCCTGTAGTCCGAGCCCCACCTCGGGTAGCTCTGACGGAGAGGGGTACTGGTTTACTACGGCTGCTGTCACAAGGGATGACAAACGGAATGGCTTACAACATGAATTTATTCTTCCAGGTCAGGGGGCCAGAAGTGTGCCAACAGCCCCACAGGGTGGAAACGGTGATCAGCAGGGCTGTGCTCCTTCTGGGAGAATTGTGTCTTCACTTATTCAAGCTTCTCGAGACCCTGGCGGTCCTATTCCTGCATCTCCAAAGCAGGCACCACTGCACCTCTGACCTAGTTTCCGTGTGCGTGTGTGCGTGTGTGTGTGTGTGTGTGTGTGTGTATCTGACCTCAGCAGGAAAGGTTCTCTTTCTCCTGCTGCATCACTCCTTGCCGTAGTCACATCTTCCTTCTGCCTTTCTCTTACGAGGATCTTTCTAATAACATTGGATCCACCTACCCAGTTTCCCCGAAAATAAGACCTAGCCTGACAATCAGCTCTCATGTGTCTTTTGGAGCAAAAATTAGTAATATATATTATATTATATAAGAGTGGGTCTTACAGTAAAATAAGACCCAGTCTTATATTAATGTTTGCTCCAAAAGACGCATTAGAGCTGATGGTCCGGCTAGGCCTTATTTTCGGGGAAACGGTATATATAATCCAGGAGCATGGTCCCATCTCAAGGTCCCTAAGCTTAGTCACATCTGCAAAGCCCCTTTTGCCCTGTAAAGCAATATACTTACTGGTTCCAGACATCAGGGTGTGGATATATTTTTGGGAGAGGGGAGTGGGGAGAAATATTCTGCCTACCACGGATGGTCTGCCCGCCAGACTTAAAAGAAAAAAGCTTCCAGGAGCACCGTTGGCTCCATTTTTCTAGTTACCTACAGTACTCATAAGCCAGGGGTTCTCAATTGGGGGAGGGCGCTGATTTTTGTGTCCTGCCACACTTGGCAATGTCTGGAAGGCGGTATGAATTAGTATGTGAAGGGACATGAGAGAGAAAGACAACCATGGGTGGGAAAGCAACATGGTGGCCGACGGGTCCTACTAACTGAAGACCAAGCTGAGCGTGACACGGAGGCTATTTCGTTAACTGCTTGCACCTCGGTTTCACCACGTGTAAAGTGATGCCTCACACCTCCGTCAGGGCCCTGTGACGTGGTACCGCTAACACACCCGTCACCTGGTCAGCTGCCCGACCATTAGCTGATGTGGACGCATGTCGGTCTCGCTCAGCTGGCTTCTCCCAGAAGGCAGGGACTTGGGCTTACTTAGTCCGTGCTGCATTAGAAAGCCCCCAGACCTACCTGTGACTGGATGCTTACATCTATCCAAGAGGGGCCAGATCTAAAGCACCCAAGGGAAGAAGCAGCTCTCGCTAGGATGTAAGCCCAGGGCGGGTCCAATGTGAGAGTTAAGTCAACCGCAGCAGTTAGGGACGGGATTGTGAAAAGCCACTGGACCCCACAGAAATACGTGATACCAGTAAATCCGCAAAGCTGTACCCTCGTCCTGAACATAAATGGCAGACGTCCAAAACACAGAGCCACAAAGAGGGAATCCTGTTGTGAAAAGTACAAGATGAACGAAAGGGAGATGAGGCCGGATGTTTCCTAAGTGGAGAGGAGACGTCAGCAGAGTGACAGGGTATTCTGTGCATGGTTCCATCCGGGAAGGACAGCCCCCAGAGCAGAGCGGGCCCAGGCGCCCACCATGCGTTGAGTGAGTACACATCCGCTACTGAGGTTTGTTGAAATAAGACACACCTGGCTGAGGCTCTGTGTGTACCCTGGGAGGTACCATCTGTGGAAACGAGCACGAGCAGGTGAGAACCCCTCGCTGACCCCCAGCCTGGTGGTGGGAGACCCCACTGCGGAGACCAGCGGCACAGCTTGCACCTGGCACCACAGGGCACAGGAAACACGTCCCCACCATCCCTCATTCCTGAGCGTGAGCGTGAAGAATATGCCCGCACCCGCGCAGCAGGGGCAGCTGCCCAGGGAAACGCTTCATCGTGGACATTTCAGCTGCCAGAACCGATATGGGGCACTGGCTGTGACGTACTGCTAACAGCTTACCACCCTGCCTCTCCCAGGTCAGAAACAACACCGTGTGTGGTTTCTTCTCGTTCTTTCTTAGGCCAAGGAAAGGTCTTGTGCACATTAGGTGTTGGCGGGAGACGCACCGCCACGCTTCTAGCTGGATGCCGGCTGGAAGGGCAGAACGAGGATGCTTTGGGGTGCTCAGCAGGCCTGCCAAGCCGCCTGCCTGAAAAGCTAGCTCTGGTGGAAGAGACCAGGCAGCTCCCTTCAGCAGCCACGGACCTCCATCCCATCGTCCAGCTACTAGGTGGCCTTCAAGTCAGCGTGACCTCCCCCCACCCCGAAGAGCTACGCTGCGGGGCTTCCCTTCAACCCAGTAGTCAAAGCTTCCGCCTGCAAGGGCACCTCTTTTAGTTCGGCTGTCGGTTGAAGGAACCAAGTACCTTTCTCTATCAGCCAGAAAGCCCTTTCGCCTCCTTCGTAGAGCCAAGGCGGCTAGTGACCCTTAATAGTTATGAGAATCCCAAATTGCATCTTGTTTTGTTGTGCAATAAGCTTGATCGCGGCTGAGTGCCTTAGGTGACACCACCACCCAGACTCACTTGGTGTCACAAAGACACACCTGCTCCACCTCAGACCCCTCTCCCCCTCAAAGACCCCTGAGAAGGACATGCAATTCCCTGCTTTCGTCCAAAACCACAGTCTCTGTTAGGCTTCCTTTCCTGTTTTCCTGGCGGACGGTGGATAGATTTCTAACTTGAAGGGACGTGGGCTTTCCCTCGGCTTCCATTGGCTCTCTCGTTCCGCAACTCTGACCGTGTGCTGATGTCGCCGTGAGCCTGTGGCTGGCTGTAAGCTGCCTCTGATTCGTGCGCTCACTGGATGCTCACGAAACACCTTTTCCTATGTCTGTGGTGAAACTAAAGCCACACTGTGTCGTCACGCTGGGGGCACACTTTCACGGCGGGGAGGAGGCGTCACAATTCATTCCGGACCTCTCTCCCCCTGCCCACCCTGCTCTTACAGCCCTTCATTACAGCCCGTCTTCTGCCTCATTTTTAAAAAAATCATCCACGTTCATTAAACTTTTGTTGAGTGAAAAAGTACATGTTACATGGTTTTGGTAGAAGCCGGCTCCCTGCCCCCAAGCGAGCTATAATCCCATCATGCCTTTTCCACCGGTTTTATTGAGATATAACTGACATGTAACGTGGTATAAATGTAAGATGTATGACATGTTGATATGATACATTTATACACTGAAAAATGGTTACCACCATGGTATAACTAACAGCCCCCCCGATCACCTGGTTACCATTTCCGTTTTGTTGCGAGAACATTTAAGATCTACCCTCTTAGCAACTTGCAAGTATACGACACAGTATTAGTAACTTACAATCAGCACGTTGTACATGAGATCTCCATGCTTGTTAATCTTCTAACCGGACGTCTGTACCCTTCACTCACATCTCTCCATCTCCCCCAGATCTCAGCCACTAGTTACCACCACTCTCTGTTTTCTAAATTTGTCCTTTTTAGGTTCCACATGTAAGAGGTACCATACAGCATTTGTCTTTCTTTGGCTTATCTCACTTAGCGTAATGCCCCCTAGGTCCCTGCCAGTTGTTGCAAATGTCAGGATTTCCTTCTTTCTTGTGGACGAATGATATTCCATGGCATATTGACCACATTTTCTGGATGCATTTGTCCACTGCAAATGCTTAGGTTGTCTTGGCTATTGTGAATAATGCTTTAATGGACATGAGAGTGCAGACATCGCGTCAAGGTACTGATTTCAATTTCTGTGGATAGATACCCAGGAGTGGAATTGCTGGGTCATACGGTAGCTCTATTTTTAATTATTGAGGAACCTCCACACTGATTTCCAAAGTGGCTGCACCAATCTGCAATCCCACCAGCACTGCACGAGGGCTCCCTTTTCTCACATCCTCGCCAACACCTGTTGTCTCTCGGTCCATCTCATTCTTTGAGCAGTGTTTCACTATTTTCTATACTCTAAGGTTTTTATTTCTAAATTGTGTTCATTTTCCTCCCATTTTTAAAAATCTTATTCTAGATATCCAAACTCAGTTGCTAACCAACATGGCAGGAACCGTGGTCTGTGTATAAACCACCAGGACTGAGCTTGCAGTCACTGCGCCCCCAAGCTGAGACAAGCACTGTTGTTTTGTTTAACCTTCCAGAGCACGCTACATTTCCAGGCTGTAGGTTTCTTAAGGGCAAGACAGACGTCTTGTGCATCCTTATTTCTTCATATTCTTTCTCAGGGCCTGGCACAGGGTGGACTCTCAGATGTTTATTGGATAAAACTACAATAATTTTATATTCTTGCCGAGAATAGAGACCGTCTCCTCCTTCAGTAAATATGGAATGAGAACCAGCTATGTTTCGGGCATTGGGACACTGACATAAGCCATTGCAGACTAGTTCCTTGGTCACTTGGAATTTAAATTATAATATAAGGCAGAGAGACCAAAAAAAAAAAAAGACAAACACATGAAAAGCGTGATTTCACGTGGCCATCGGTGGTATGCATAACATAAAACAAGGGGTGTGATAAAGAAGGGCCAAACAGATAGACAAATCGTCATGGACAGATTCTCTAAGGAGGTGACACTTGAACTGAGAGAACTGAATGACTGAAAAAGGAACCGGTCACGTTAAGGCCCAGGAAACAAAGTCTTCTAGACAGAAGGAGTAGCAAGTGCAAAGGCCCTGGACTAGTAATAAGTTGCCATCGTGAAGAAGGGGGAAGACGACGAGTGTGGCTGGAGTATCATGTGGGGTTTGGGGGAGACAGGAGACGAGCAGAGCCCCTGGCCTCGCAATCATGTAACTCAGGGTGTTCGACAAGAGACGAGAAGACCCCTTTTATGAGAAGCAGCAGGAGGGAGCTGTGGTGCTTGCTGAGGCTACCAGTGGAAGGAAGAGAATTAGACAGTGTCGTCTGGGTGTCATTGCCACGGCCAAGACCTTCTTGTTCATCCCGAACCCTCACACCCACCATAGAGCCATTTACTCAGGAACAAAGGGCTTCCCCTGTCTCTGGCAAGGGACACTCTCGTGTGGAATTACGAGCCTGCTGGAGAAGGCTTCTCATCATCATTTATAGTGCAAGCTGCCTGTCCGGTGGGTTCGGTACTGGAAGGGAAGATTAAATTCTACCGGGAAGAAAAACACCTGAGCACACCTCATTTTCTCTATTTGAGCAAATCACTGACGGACGCTGTACCCAAACACTCAGAGAAGAAAGACGCCTGGAACTGCCTCAGGTCTGGAAATTCCAAGGTAAAGAAGCAAGCGTACTAAGTACATAAATAAACAAATGAACGAGATTTGATTTCACACGTTAACAGACTGGCAGAGACATGCAAAGTGTGATAAAACCAGGACTACGGGCAAATGCGAACACACACGCGTGACTGATGGGAAAGAGGGTTGGTACGACCCCTTTGGAGTATAACCCTTCAAAGTATGACCCTTCAAAATGAACAATTCTGCAAAATCAAATGCAGTTCAGGGTGGAGGTCACCGACAGCCCAGCAATTCCACTTCTGGGTTTGTGCCTTTGCGAGAGAGTCTCCCACGTGCCCTCCAAGTGGGAGGCACAGAGATGTTTGCTACAACATTACTGGTTATGGCAAACAACACATCAAACACACAAAAACTCCCAAGATCCAGCAATAGGAAAATGGATGGGTGGGGGAACGTTTATAAAAGAAAATATCTCGTGGCAGTTCAAATGAAGAAAGCAGAGCGAATTCTGGGAACCTGGGTAAACTTGAAAACAGTGTTAAAAAGGGAAAAGGAAGTTAAAACGGCTGTGGTAAAACAGAGCATTTGTGTGAATTTTTAAAATTTCAGGACAATCCACATGTAGTAAACATCTAAGAACGACCTTGACTGGCTCTGGGAGGAGGGAACGGATGGTGGCACCGTATCTGTAACATTGTTTCTTTTCAAACGCTCTGAAGCAAAAAGGACAACACTGTGTTAAATCTTTTTGCTGGGGACCCTTAAGACACCTTTCCGTAAATTAGATTTGGAAGCTCTCGAAGCCTTGTTGGCACTAATACTGCAATTCAGCAGTGGGAGGATTTGGGGAAAACTGAAGGGAGTCACTGTTTTTTACTGATTGCGAACTCTGCCTGCTAAAAAATAAATGTGACATCACCCCGGATTGCCGAGGGAAAAAGCATAGCCCTTCAAAATGAACAATGTTCACATATTATTAAGAATTTCTTGTTTTCCTGAAGAATTGCGACCTCAAGCTCTCCCAAAGTAATCTTATGGACGTCTTTAAAAAATAATGAATTCGCCAGTAACCTCAGAATGCATTTCCTATTGTTTTACCTGAAATCTTATTAACAACAGTACTTCTCTATTATTCATTAGGAGGAACACAGAAATTTCTTGACAAAAGTGTGTAACAGAAAAACAGAAGAAAATTGCAAGGAGAGACCTGGATTAGCTAGTAAGGAATTTGTTACTGATGTTTAAAGATAATTATGTAATGAATTGGTGAACATGAGTTAAATAAGCACTTATTATCACAGATGGTAAGAAAATCTCTTTTTTCCTCTTCCCCAAATCACCCCGAAACTGTAAATATGGTAATACTGAGGTTCAAAGTTGGTCAAACAAAATCGGCGTGGGAACTAAGAAGCGTCTATAATTACTATTTATTTTTTCCAAACGTTTCATTAGTAAAAGCAACATTTCTAAGAGCAAGAGATTTCTATTTACGTCCTCTGGGATAATAGATAAAAAAAAAACTTGCTGCTAGTTGTATAGTTCTTCATGTGAAATTTTCCAGACTACCTGTGCTCTCATTTTGAGCGTGGTGTGCAATCATGATATATTCATAAACTCAGGACAAATGATGGGGCAAGTCAGTCATAAAGCATCTTCTATGCGCACCTTCTGCCTTTTCTTAATTTCCATCTTCAGAATATCCCTTCAGCCCACCCATACCACATGACAGAGTACTGGCTGGGTGCACCACCATCCTACTCCAAATATTTGTGCAGAAATAAAAAGAACGAAGGAAAACAGACCGGTTCTTCCAGGCAAACAGCAGAGCAATGCCTTCAGACTGCTCAAACTCATCCTGACAGAGGTGGCCGCTAGCCTCCCTGCCCAGAGATCTGAAGACTGGAGCTGACACACAACCCAGGAATTTAAATGAACATCTGAAAATATACTACTTAGAAGTGCCCTTCCTGGCTTTCTTTGGTTTCAATAGCTGTTCCCCAGTGAGAGTTTCCATTGTTCTGTTGCGTACTAGATACTAAGAGAGACTCCTGATGGCTTAAGCCTGTATGTGACAAGCTCATGCAGACCGTTTACCCAAGTGAAACAAGGTAACCCCCTTCTTTCCGGGACCAGAACTGCCATCTGGCAAGTGTGCCCCCAAAACTTCCAAACCTCATAGCGGGTTGATTCTCTGAGCTGTCTGTGCCTGGAAATACCTGAGGAAAGAACAGCCTTATTGAGCCTCTTCAGAAATCCTCACATTTTTAACTCAGCTGGTTCAATGCCGTGAACCGGTTTACAACCAGGCAAACGCTCTGCGTAGCTTACTCTAATTCCAAACCTTGGCAAGCAGGGTTGAAAGCTGTGTGCAAACGGAGTTCCATTTTGGTTTCCAGGTTTGCAATCAGAGAGCTGGTTCTCCATACACCACTGGAGTGGAAATAGCTCATTTTCCCAACACTCATGCAAAACCGAATACAGAAGTTGCTACCGGTCAACAGCCCTTCACTTCCTCATTCACTTGACGTGTGTGTGTGAGCGTCTCCCAGGTGGCCAGACCAGCAGTAGACACTGGGGACTGTGCAGGGAACAGAATCCGCGCCTCCGCCATGAAAAAGCCGAGATGGCTGTGAGGAAAGGAGGCAGAGAGGCTGAGTGCTGCAGAGCTGCTGACAGGCTGAGGAGGACATGTAGAGACTGGACGCAACTTGACGTAAGGCGATGAGTCCTGGAGACACGGCGGCACTGGGGAGGGTGCTGCTCACAAGGGTCCTGGATGACGGCCTGTTGGGGGACCATGAGGAGCAGCAAGAAGCCAGAAGAGCCGAGCCGGGGGTGATGAGAGGCGGGGGTGTCACGGGAGGCGCGATCGGAGCAGAAGCAGGCCCAGCCATGCACAGCCTGCAGGTCCTGTAAGAACAAGCCTGGAAGCTCTCAGAACGCCCTGAGGCACGGGCGGACAGGAACTAACTTAGGGTCTAAAGGAATCACTCTGGCCAGAAAGGGAAAAAGGGGAGCCTCGCAGGGAAGAAATCTGGCAGACACCACCTCAGCCAAGCAATCCAGTTTAACATCACAGTGACGTCGTGTGGACATCTCGTGTCCTGGCTGCGACGGGATGCGAAGGACTTCTCACTTGAGTGATGTTCTTCCCTGAATCCTTAAATCCCAGACTAACTGTGGGAAAACATCAGACAAACCCACATTCGGGGTCAGTCTACAAAAGGACCTGACCAGTCCTCCTCAAAACCATCAAGATCATGAAAGACAAGGAAAGAACGAGGAATTATCACCAAGCAGGCCTTGGGTAAACTGTGACGTTATCAGTCCCAAGGAAAGAAAATTCAAAAGGGTGTCACCAAAGGACAAGACAGGACCCTTACACGTGGCACACGGAAGAGGTAAGCGACCAGGAAAGCTTGTTCTTAATTCACCGCCAGAAAAACACACAAATAGGATGAACAGCATTTTGCAACTCCCTAAAGTCAAATAATTGCCTTTTTCTCATGTCCCGAGAATGACAAATCCTGCGGCTAGAGATCCCACTACCCGTTAAAGTGATGATGAAAATGCCAATGCCACCTCACCATTTAGCGCTTCCCGGAGACAAAAATGTGCAGGACTATCAGATCTGTGAGCCCCATGTGCCGTGTGACCTTTGTAGGACAACAGATTGGAGGGAATGACCACAGAGACGAAACCCGCTCCTCGTGTTTTGACCACTGCACACTGACTGTCTTTTACTCTTGACTTGTGAACAAATATTTTACGGTTCCCCTTTAAAAGGTCGGTGCTTCTGGAGGGACCTCAAAGAAGGTCCTTCTGGGCGCTGATCAGAAATTAGTATTGCGCTATATGAAATAAGTCAGACAGAGACAAATACCGTATGATTTCACTTATATGTGGCATCTAGAAAACAAAACAAATGAACAAACGAAACCGAAACAGACTCATAGATACAGAGAACAAACTGATGATGGCCAGATGGGAGAGGGTTTGGGGGGAACAGGTGAAAGAGGGGAAGGGATGAAGAAGTACTGATTTGCAGTTATAAAACTAGTCACAGGGGTGTAAAGTACAGCACAGGGAGTAGAGTCGATAATATTGTAATCACTATGTGTGTGTCAGATGGGGACTAGACAAATCAGAGGCAATCACTTCACAAATTACAGGAATGTCTAACCACTCTGCTGTATACCGGAAATGAATACAGTACTGGATGTCCGCTGCAATTGCAAAATACCGTGAAAAAGAGCAATTAGCAGGATTCACATAGGGATGGAGCTGTGGAGAGACAGAAAGGGAAAGCAGCAGAGAGAAGCTTCCTCTTTGTAAATTTGCCCTAGAAGTGGCCCTAAAACGGAGAAGACTCCCACCTTTTGATTTTGTTCATTGTGATGACGAGTAGACAGAGGCGTTTTTATTGGGATTTGACTTCTAGGCAGGACCTTCCCCTTTTCAAAGCTCACGTGCCTTGCATCCGCCCTAATCCCTGGGGAAACTTCTCCTTACCATTCGACCCAGTTCTCCAGGTGTTTCTGCAGTTTTCCATCTCAACGGAATCCAAACTGGATATTGTTTTTCTTTAAATGTTTTCTTTCCACATTGTAGTGCTTGATGAGAACACCAAGACATACCCTGTCTTCAACGTAAGAAAAACTTCAGAAACAAAAAAAATGACACCGAGACAATCATTAGGATTTTAGCGATCCGTAGAGATAAGCATTTGGATTGCCTGTATTGATTAACAAGTAATGGCATGTGTGCAGAAAATCGGACAACTTAGAATTTGCTTTGCTCATTGCGAATGTACAAATAAAATTACCACCACCGAAATACAGACGTAGGATCGTCATTTTCCACATCACTTTGCTACCTACGCAGCCTGTTTGAATTATGTGTAATTTGACTTAGCTGCACACTCAATTGATTACAGAGAAAGCAAACAATCCTATTCTCTTTGTTGTTAAACGTTCTTATGTATCTGAGACATGACTCTATTTTAAGTAAGAGTTGGACAAGTCAAGAAGCAAGTTAGCTTCTGCTTTCTAAAGGAAGCTGCACCACGCCACAGGTCATTGACAGTGAAATCTCTAATCACCTAACAAACAAACAAAAAAAGATACGTCCAAAAGCTTTCTAACCATCCTGATGTGGCTTACTGTGGCTTAATCAAAGCCAGTGTGATTTTAAAGCCTGTGCCAATCGATCCAAGAAGAGAATTCAATGAAGGCTACAAAGTGGTGTGAAGAGGTTTAAGCTTCATTTGATAAAGCACACAAAATGAATTTCTGATAGAACACTTAGAATCTACATGTGTTTTTTTTAACAGAATTGAGGTTGCAAATGCACCCAGCCCCCACCACTCTGGCATGGTGGGGGCGGTGCAAGGGGGGACAGGAAGAGAAATGCAGTGAAAACTGATTTTTAGTAAAGAATGATAAAGACCCCTGAAGAACAGGATGGTGAGTGGATGTTCACAGCAATCAACATAACCCAGTAACTTATATCCCGTGAATCAAATATCACGTGTGCCAGTTTTATGCACACTTGCAGCAAAGGGATTCAAGAAAGATGGTTTGAAGAGCCTATTGCCAAAGAATCACTTACAACGGATTCTTCCAGCTGAAATCTGCAAGCGGGGCTCCCTGAGGCCAGGGCTACTTAACATTTATTTACATGCGTGACATTCTGTGTGTGAAAGCTCACAGAGGTCAGGGGAGTTGCAAGTATTACTGTAGAGAAAACTCGACCAGACTGTGTTTTATGTAAAGGTTTAGTCGGGATTTTTTTTTTTTTAATGATAACATTAGATTTCAATGCACATTATATATACAGGGGATGCCGTGTCCCTAGACGAATAACATTTTATCAAGTTAACTCTCCATTAACCTCAAGCAGATTGTCTACAGTTCAATTCAGCACAATTACTGAATATCACAGGGCACCCTGCTAAAGGCTGCGGATAAAAAGAACAAAACAGCATCCCTGTTGTCTGAGGACTCACCGTCTAATGGAAGGAAAAACACACAAGCAAACCATCACAATGAAATACGGTAAGTGGACGAATGAGGAAACACTTCTGCTGTTTGGTTTTAGTTTCACAGGAGGCTAAGGAAGGTGCCAGAAAGGTGACTACAGACAGAGTGACACCTGTGCTGGGCATACAGCTTCGTGGGGGCGAAAGCAGGTGTAGATGGGTGGTCCAGGCTGGCAGAGAGGGAGAGTAAGGGACAGAGGTGTGCAAGTGGAGGCTGTGCCCTGGGACCCAGGGGAGTCAGGTGCAGGTAAGGCAGACGCGTGCAGGAGAGTATCAGAGAGGGACTGGCAAAGCAAGGACGCAGGTGCCTGCCTCTGTGTTCTCAGGCCCAGCACTTCTGTGCAGGACGCATGAGCATAAAGAGATGCCAACAGGACGAAGACCATTTGGGCAGCCACTCCTGGGAGACAACTAAGGGCTCGGCCAGAGAGCTGCATAGCAATACGAGGGGGTGACACTGGGCTTGTTTTAGACACAGAATTGAGGTTATCTGGTGACCAAGTGGAGGTCTGAATTCAGGAAAGAAGGAGTCAAAAGACTCTCTCTCTCTCAGTCCCATTCTTCCTTTCTACTTCTCTTTTCTGGATCTCAAAATCATAATTTTAAAAATATGCTTATTAGATTTTTTCCCCCAAAAGTACAAAAGTAAAAAATACTCATTGAAAAAAGATAATCATACCAAAAAAAAAAAAACAGCTACCACGTTCCTCTCTCCCCACCAAACTTTTCTCCGCACGCTCATATGTGTGCACACCACTCTCTGTTAACAGTTTTACCTGCATTCTGACACTTTTTTCCATGCATTTATTATATTCCTTTCAATAAAAGCAGTTTATAAAACGTATCGCAAAGTGGGCTTTAAGTTTTATAACCCTGGAAATCTTACTTTAAAAACTTCTTATTCTTCAGTTTTGAAAAATCAATTCTTGGTTTGAGAAATATGGATAAGCATAGTTACAGGGGAGCAGGAAAGGAAACATCAATATTGGAACTGATATCACTGATATTTGTGTTAAGCGTTAAAATGCAATTAGTGGCACATTTCCAAGAGATTTTAGTTCTGTCAGACACCACACAAATACACAGGAGAGTATTTCTAACACCCCACATAACCAAACACCCTAGATCCCTCCACAAGAGTACAGATAAGCAAATAAGTCTGTTAATCAATGTTGAACAGGTGAATGACGTTCCATTTGGTGACTGGTTGACTGAACACTTTCTAAACTGGATAATTTCAATATATTTAAATGTTCATACCTACTGTCTTCCAAACGTCAATGAAATATTTTCAAGTTAAAATAACTGCCTGGTCTTCACGTCCGAAGCAAAGCTTGCATAGAATAATAACTGTTCCCCATTGCTTCAAGCAGATGTATTTTATTTTTAGTCC
The DNA here is from genome assembly GCF_004115265.2 of Rhinolophus ferrumequinum. Classification (NCBI taxonomy): domain Eukaryota; kingdom Metazoa; phylum Chordata; class Mammalia; order Chiroptera; family Rhinolophidae; genus Rhinolophus; species Rhinolophus ferrumequinum. The sequence goes on along the minus strand of NC_046284.1, from coordinate 120,211,798 downwards.
TGTTCTCCCACTTCGGCATTTTCTTGAATAGTAAAGGGAAGGGTACTCAACCAGTGAACTTCTTGAAGTGGCAGGTCATGTTGATTTTATTTTGTATTCCTTCCATCCCCCACACTCACACTCTTAACTATCATTGGATGTAATGACAAAGTTCAGTAATATTAAAAGCCTTATAATTTTTTGACTAAATTCTTTCAACATAATAAGCTCGGAAAAGAACCCTCTAATTTCTTGTATTATGTCTTTTTTGTGGAATAGTTACAAAGGCTAGGAAGGGGTAGGTTTAATCATTGATCATCCTAACAAATCACCGAAAATGTGATATTTTGAACATCACAAGACTTTTGCAAAGGAAAAGAAATACAGAACCTGTTCTTTATGACTCACAGCTTTCTTTTAAACAGAAAGAACAAAATCCTATTGAGTTTCATCGCTTCAAGTTCCCATTCATTCAAGCACATACATCTGGCCAGAAATAACTCAGAAGCAGTGACCTTTCCATCTCTTGACGCTTTGAGTTATGTCTCTGAAACTCTTTTGAACATCAGTGCTGCTGGGGCCGAGATGACCTCCGGAAGGACAGAGCTTTTCAAAGAAGATGAGAGGAGCCGTGCCTCAGAACTGGCAAGCTTCCCGCACAACTGTGTCAGCTAGCTATGGCTGTGTAACAAATGTCCCCCCACCTCAGTGTCTTAAAGCAACAACCATATAGTACTTTTCATGACTCTAGGGGTTGACTGGGTACTTCTGCTGGTACTGCTCGAGCTCACTCGTGGGGCTGCAGCCATGAGCTGGATGTTCTGAGATGATCTTACTCAAATGCCTGGAGCCTTAGTGGAGATGCTACAATCACTGGAATGGCTGCCTCCCACCCCCTCGCCCCCCACGTGGTTTTGTCATCCCTGGATTCCTCAGAAAGGGTGGTCTCAGGATTCTGAGTGTGAGAGTGGAAGCTTCAAAGCCACTAGAGGTCTTGGCTGGAAGGTTCACAATGTCCGTTTCTACTGGTCAAATGCAAACCATGGGGGGACAAACAGACTCTATCTCTTGAAGAAAGAGTTGCGAGAATCTGAGGCCATTTTTAATCCACTTCAGGAAATTAAAAATCTCTCCCCCCTATGCCCAACCCACTCCTATCCAAGCCTCGACAAAAATCGACAGGGGACCAAGAGTCTCCATCACCTTCCAAGACTCCAACATGAGCACCTCAAAATGGGATTTCCTAGAGTACACTTTAAATGTGAAAAGGAAGGAGAAAACACAATACAGTGTGATGCAATGTTACACACCACAATGGTAAAAAAAATGAAGGAAAAGTTTAAAAGGCATATTTAGTTGGAGTAGGAATCACAGACCAGCTAATTCTACAGAGCTTTAAATTTACGGAATTATCACGAAGTTCAGGGATTCCGTACATGATATCTACCATTTTTAAATAGAAGTGTTTATAAATGCAGGAAATTATCTCTTCAGTGATTCTCTCTGTATCATTAATTCCCAATTAATAAGGGAATTGCTAGGCTGCTGGGTTGTGTATTTCTACACTTCTGAGAAGAAGAATTGACAATGGCTCATCACAGTGTCACCATTGATAAATGGAGTCAACATCACATACGTCAGAATTTCCTTGACAATCAGACGTGTTAATATGTGTAAATTTCACCAGTCTGGATCATAATAATTAATCTATGACATTAAGTGTGACAATTATCACTCTTGTCACCAATAGTTTCTCTTTTCTGCAGCAGTAAGTTTTACATTTAATTTCAGAAATCAGCAAAACACTTCATCCTTGCTTTTCTGTCAGATATAATAACAAAAGATGCACGTAGAGTATAGTAGAGAGAGAGAGAGAGAGAGAGAGAGAGAGAGAGGCAATTGGAGCTGCCTCAACCAAAACTTTCCAAGTGAAGGAGATACAGCCTGCCTTTGGATCACTTAATTTCATAAACACATACACAATGCTTGCCTCTATGCCAGGGACTGTTCTAGAGGGTCTATAGATATTAACTCCTTGCATCACCATAGCAAACTTATAACGCGGGTACTTTCATCATTTACATTTTACAGATGAAGAAATTCAGGCATGGGAAGTCCACACGGGTAACTGGAAGATCTCCGACCCGAAAGCAGAAGATCCTGCCTTGACAATCCCTGCCTCGAGCCTCTGGTCTCTGCTCCCTCTCCACGTTGCTCGTTCAAACCACCGCCTGGCTGTGGACCTGGCAGGATACACCATCCGTTGAATTAAAATATCGTGAGAACCAATGTGCTAGAGAGCCTTACATGTGGCTAGATCAGCACTGGCCTAAATACCAAGGAAAAAGGGAAAGAAAACCCTATAAACAACTGTGAGGCTTTGTTCTGGATGTTCAATTGCCTTATTGTAAAATATTATGTGCCAGAAGGCACGAAGGGTAGGGCTATAGCTGGCGAGCTGGAGAACACTGGGGGGCAGGATTACAACCTCAAAATCCTCTGTCCTTAAGACTGGAATTCGGCCAAGAGGGACAATGGATTATGTACTCATACAACTGTCCAATTCTTGCTTCTGAATCCCAACCAGCTGGTGACAAGAGGTGGCTCTCTGAGACTCGGTTTCTTCCCATGTGAAATAAGAACAAAGACAGAATGGACGAGTACAATTCATTTAACGAATTTCATGTATTCTGAAAATAGGCCATGCTTCATAAATGTTTCTTAATGTTCCTCTATAAAACACTGAGAAACACACAGCAATTGAAACCCGGTTCTGGTTTGATTTAAAATTGAGCTGAATCCCAGCAGCTATGGTTTGCTAGGGTCTCCTTCTCTGGTCCGATATATTTCTTCTTAAGTACCCCACCATGACAAAAATCCCTACAGCAAATGGCATTCACACTCTCCGGAAGCTGAAACGCGCTGGGGGACTTAGCAACAAGTGGCTGACCTCCCCTAGACACAAACTCTTCAAAAGAGTCATTGTCTTGTGTTAAGAATTCAGCCCACAATGATCAAGTCAAAGGACATCCAGAAAAGTAAAGAGGGTCCTTTTCCGTTCCATATAGTCGTGAAACTTAGAAGTGCATTTAACTCGGGAATCTGGCAGGGGGAGGGGAAGAGGGGCTGCCAGTGACCTCCACCCACGTCTCAACAGAACGATAAAAGGCACAATTTGGTTAAAATGAGTTAGGCATTCAGGTCCTTGAATCCCAGTGGTCCATTTCAAAGAGCAGAATGTTCCTTAAAAGCTTTGCATTGTGATTCAGTGATTTGGGCTTTTGGGTATCAGTGGTATTTTCCCTTCGGCAGAAGTCTGCCAAACAGTGACAGACTTTTCAACAAATATTTGCCAAAAAAGAAAAACCTTTCTGTTTGTTTGCTTTTTTTAGCGTGATCCCAACTTTGACCAGGCGTCGTGGAACTCAGCTGTTTTCAGACAGGTTGGCTTTCCCCAGGTAAGCAAGAAAGATGAAAATGGCTTTATCCAAAACTACAAGTGTTCTTTCCAAGGCAGCAAGTTTTAAGAACAAACGCGCTTCCCCAATTCATTGAGGGATGAAAGACCACCCCATAGGTGAGATTCTGAAGCGTACCTCCTCGTAGGGAGACATACTTTCAGGACATTGAGAAACAGCCTAGACGTTCTGGTCACAATTTCACAATTTCACATCAGGCCAGCCTGGTCACTGTGTGCAGCCCTTTATTTTTTCAACAACCCAAGTAACTCTTAACTTCTGTCCCGGACAATATGGAAACGAAATGATCTGAGACAGCCTCACGACAAAGCATGTAAAAATGTCACGTAAAATAGAACCAACATTTTGTTTTTAATGTTTCATTTTACTTGGGAAACACAAAAAGTAAGGCAATCCCTATGGACCCCAAATGACAACGGCCGTGCAAACAAAGTCCTGGGTAAAAGCTTGAGAACACCTGTCACTGTGACCCATCCAAAGCCAGGACAAACGCCTTGCATCCAAGATGGACGCTGGAATGTAGACACCAGTGGAGAGCTGGGGTCCACAGGAGGTGGAACGCAGGGGCTCAAACGTTCGCTCTTTGGCATCCACTGGCTCCGGTGTGGAACAAGGTTTCCATGAGTGTTACCAAATGAAGGTCTCCCTTTGCAAGGGATTAGAATCCAAATACTAATTGCATCCTGTGTGGTCTGGGGACAACGAAGCTAAGATTTTTTTTTTTTTTTTTTAAGTGGCCCGGTGATGCCAGGACACTGCAAATGAAATTGTCTTTTCAAGTCTTTGCTGAAAAGTCACCTTCTGAGCAAGGCTTTCCCCGGTGACAGTATTTAATTTTGTACCACACGCATTCCTCACCTCCTTGGCACTCACTGCCTTCTATTATTATGCGATGTAAATTACAGAATTATGGAGTCATTTGTTGGCCTCCACCAACACCACTGGAATTACCGGGAGGACACAGGCTGGGCTGCGTACCTGGCATAACAGAAGTTCCCCTTGGTGGTCTCTGTTATGACCGACAGCTGCACTATTGGGTCATCACTGGAAGCGTCTGAGTGACATTGTCACATGCCCATCTGGGCGACTGGTTAGGTACTGACACTTTCCTAAACTCATTGACACTTTTCTGTTTGGTGTTGGAGTTGGGCGCATGGATCTGAGTCTGGCTATAGCAAAATGAAATACAGAGATCGCATGCTTGTGTGAGTTGTTTTTTGTTTTTTGTTTTTTTTTAAATGGTGGTGAGGGACTAGGAGGAGTTATAAGAATGAAGATAAGTGTCACAGATAGAGAATGTCCCATGCCCAGCCCAGGTCTGTGCTAGCAGGCAAAGCTACAGGGGAGACCAACATATCTGAAAGAAGATGACACCACAGCGGACATGAGATAGACAAAAGGTTTTAACTATTTTTCCAAGAGAGTCAGCTATTGATAGAGAAAGCCTGAGTAGGCAAAACTCCAGCATGCCTGGTGAAATGTTTTGTTCCTCCCCCAATGCAAAAGAAAATGTCAGCTATTCATCAAACGAGGTCATTATCTGTCTTCCACGAGTGCCTCAGAAAGCAGCTAAAGAAGGTGTAATGTCAAACCCCAACTGTCTCTAATAGACTCCAATCCTTCTGCTCAAAACACAGAACCCCATCTCCAAGCCCAGGATGAGTGATGGATTACGGCCTCTCCCGGAACTGTAGAAAAACATTAAGGATTGACACCCCAAGCACCTGCATGTTTCACTTAATATGTGTTTTTCAACTGAAGAAAGAATTATTGAACCAGAGATAAGTCCAAAAACTAGTGGAGACACACACAAAAAAGGAAAGAAAATATGAGAGGTTGTAGAGGATAGAGTGAGAAGTCTAAGATTAAATCAGCATTCTAGAATCAGAGGAGAGAATAGTGAATAGTGCAAAGATATTTAAAGACGAGGGTTCCGAATTTCAGGCTGGTCGTTTTATTTCATTTTGAATGGTCTGACGTTGACCAGGCATTTTTCTTCATCCACATTTTTCATCTCTTCATGGCAAGGTCTAGTTTCCCCTTTTATTGCTTCATTAATATTCGAGTTGTGGCTTTCCACAAGTGTCTTGAAACTCAATTTTTTCCAAGGATTTGTCTTGGGAGATTTGTATGTGGCACATGCGAAAGACATTCCCTGTCAAATTCCATCCAAATTTCATCTCGGAAGCTTTTCCGAGAAAATCAAAGCAAAGATTTGAGACTTCCCTGTCTTGTTACTTTGGGGTTTGGCTTTTTATTTTAAACACTCCATTTATTTCAACTAAGCACATTCACAAAACCTTGCCTTTTTCCCATTGCTTGCCATCTGTTTCCTATCTCTTACCATCATCGAGACACAGTGCCATTACAAAAAAAAAAAAAATCTCTGATTTTAATTGTTAAATAGCTTTCAGGGAAGGCTGTTCCGAGGTAAATGCAAATATGTAATAACTGGGTAAACATCGGAGCTTTTCACTTACCATTTTACTCCTTGATGGATCACTATATAAATAAATCCCTTTGGATATACACTCATCAAATTTAATACCACAAAATGTGGCATGCATTATTTAGCAAAGTACTTCAGCACCTGTAATCAAGAGCCATTGTTTTGAACTCCGAGACACGTAATCTGTTTTTCCGTACTGCTTAACATGAAATAGCTCTTTCCCACCCATACTTAGATATACAACATTTAACGCACATTCTGCCTCAAAGGGGTGGGCTGAGACTCATTCTCACCAAGCTCCCTGCATACAAATGCCGGGGTTAGAAACACAGTGTTTCTGGGGTTACAGAGGGAGGGCGCCAGGGGCGCTAGCTCATTTATGAAATACAGAAAGCTGTCAGAGAACATTACCTCGTGTGGAATGCACAGCTGGCCAAGTGAGATGGAAACAACTCGAGATTTTTATTTTTTTATTTTTTTTTACTCTAGGAAGGAGATCTGTTTTCCGTGGCAGGCTGAATAAGAGACCCTAGGAATATCCATGCCACGCTCTCCAGACCCTATAACTGTGCTGTGTTGCTGGGCCATAGGAACTCTGGGGCTGTGAGGGAGTTAAGGACCTCACGATGGGGAAATGATGAGGGTCACCGAGGTGGAATCGATGTCACCACAGTACCTTTAGAAGAGGGAGGCAGGAGGGAGGTGTGACGATAGACAAGACGTGCCAGAGTGGTGTAGCGTAAGAGATTCAAGCAGCCCTTGCTGGCGTTCATGATGGATGAAGGAGCCACAAGCCAGGAAAACAAATGGCCTCTAGAAGCTGGAAAAAGCAAGTTACATCCGAAAGAAACCCAGCCCCACTGACCTCTTGATTTTAGCTTAGTGCATTAGTCAGGATTCTCCAGAGAAACAGAACCACTGGGGGATTTATGATAAGGAATTGGCTCACAGGATTCTGGAAGCTGACAAGTTTCACAATGTACCCTCTGTAAGCTGGAGACCCAGAAGAGCCGGTGGTGTGATTCCATCCAAGTGTGAAGGCTGGAGACACGATGAGCCGTCCCAGTCCGGGGAGAGCAATCTGCCTCACTGAGTCTAGGGATTCAAACGCTACCCTCATCAGGGACGTCCACATAATTCAACAAAGTTTTGCAATGTTTCCGTCAGTTCTGTTCGTTGCTGGCCACCCTGACCTGTCTTCATCAGTGACGCCTTCTCTCCCCTCAGAAAAACATTGAACCCATTTGTACACTGCTGTTTTCTTCACGGCATTATCCCCCAAACCTTGGACTAATATGTCCCTGATTTCACTTCCACTCTTGCCAAGTTTAACAAGAAATTCAACGTTTGTTCATTGCGCTAATTCAAGCTCAGACATTCTCACAACTGCACACAAAAACACGCAACAATAATGAGTGCCACTCAGCAAGACACCGCCACATGTTGACATGAACACAGCTGTGAGACACTGATATACCAAGGTTATGAAACCTCACTGAGCCGTTTGTGCAGGGCTGCCAAGGTAAGCACACGGTGGCAAGTTCATGAACTTAATTGTCACACCTTGTAAAGCTAGACATGGAGCTAGTAGGGACCTGACTAGGCTGGTTCAACATTTGTAGAGATTTTCCTCATAAGCTCTATGTTTTATATCATCTGTTAGTAAATTCTGAAACAAGTACTTTCCTAATAAGAATATCGGCATAATACGTTATCATTTACTTGATCTTTGGGTACAAACTAGCATTTGTCTTCTTAAAACAATCTAATTGGAAATTTATAAGAAATTAAAGAGAAATTAAATTAAAACATAATTATAAGGACACGATTATATCCAGATGTAGAAAAACAGAACCACAAGGACGTGATAACCAGGCCCGTCTACGGGGGTAGCGGTGGGGTGGGGAGGGAGCAGTCCGTGAAAATAGTGCTTCAGAGCAATGGCTTAGCACCTGTATAACATACAAGTACTTCCAATTGGAAGACTGGAAGACGAGCGTTTTCCTAACGCCACCTCCAAAGGCCTCCATATGACGACTTCACACACTTCTTAAGTTTGTCACGTGGTTCTCCTTTGATTTGACTGATCTCCAGGAAAGCCAGACTTCTGCCTCCTATGTCCCTGATGTTATCACTGCCCTGTCCCAGCTGATAAAAATCCTATCTGATTCAAACTCACCTCAAACGTCTCCTCTTCAACGCAACTGCTCCCCCAGTACTTTTAAACGTGTAAGACACTCTGGCTCCTTTAAACCCATTTAGGGCTGTTATCTGTTGTGGGACATTCGTCTTATATAATGGTTATTGGGGAAGTCATATTCCCCTTCAATCTCTGTCTTAAGCTGAGAGACAGAGCCACACACATCTGAATGATATGGAGTACTCACTATACGCCAACCACCCTAAGTCTAACAACATGGAAAGCAATGGAGCTCTTTTTCTTAAAATAGCTCTTTAAAATGGAAGGAAATATCATGGAAAAGCCCCAAATTACACAGTACTTGAACTGGAGTAGTTCGGCTTAGTGGTATATTTTTATGAGTCCCAAAGGCTCTGTTCCACACTCAAAAAAGACGAGGTTGCAAAGAATCGCCCAGGCCTCCCAAGCAGACATCAGTAGGCAATTCTGAACTGCTAGTTTTTTTTCCTCTCTCTCTCTCTCTCTCTCTCTCTCTCTCTCTCTCTCTCTCTCTCAACACAGAAACAGGTTTATAATTGGCATAACAGAGGCCAGCTCCTTTCTCAATTATGTGTAGACAACACTGGTATGTATATTTTAAATTAGTTATTTCTTTATTTCATCCCTGGGTATATCCATAATTCTTTGCTAACTCTGATGGAATTTCCGATCTGCTTTTCTCCCCTCGCAACTGCAAGTTACTACAGAGAAAGGAATTCAGAAGTCAAAAAAAGCTCTCTGTCATGTGTGATGACAAACTAACACACCCTATCTATGTGAAATAATATAAATGGCAACTCAAGCACCATGAGTGGTATTATTGCTGCCAATATGATTCCCCCAAACGGTGAAATACCCTTTGTAAACTTACGAATAAAACAATGGATGGTCTTACCCTCAAATTACATAAGAGTTACAATCTGGAAAAATCCAATGGATGTAAAAATTGTGGGGGAAAAGAATTCTGCTTTACCTGTAAAATTGCGTAATTCTAGCTTCAGAGAATTACACATTTTTTACTGACTTGGGGGTCAAAATGCCATCTGGATTATCAGGCTGCACTGTTTGGTGTATTTGCTGGAACCCTCAGCCCCTGTCAGAGGCAGTACGACTTCCCAATCACCAAGACAATGAAAGACTGCTCAAAATACCCAAAAGTTTCCTGGGGGCAAACCACCAAGCTTAATGAAAATTCACTGCCAAACAACACGTTAAATATCTGAGTTTAGTTTTAAGACCATTTTGGCTTGAAGAAACTCTTCAATGACCCGAGTCACATACCAAAGTTAAGAAGCGGGAGCATCACAGTTGTTTATTTCCAAAGCTTCACTCTGATAAACAAGCTTGGTGCGTCCCAATCAATTAGAAAGCCATCCGGTGTGAACGAGTGTCTGACACTGAGAAGTGACACTGGCACCTGACATTGAGACAGAGACAGCAGACATGGGGCTTCTCTGCCACACCCTGCCGCCGTGGAGCTACATTCTCCTGCAGACACCCTGCCGCCGTGGAGCTACATTCTCCTGCAGACACCAGACACAACGGCCACGGTCTGCACAGACGAGAGTTCAGATGGAGCTGCGCATTCTTGGGGACTGAGCATCTATTCTGCTCTCTTCATGCAGCAGGAGTTCTTGTGACCCCACAACAACCATGTGGAGCTCCAACATGAAGAGCGGCCCACCGCAGTTCATAAGCTGTAGAACGAACCTTTTCTGTCTGGATGGACACGGGGCAGATGCACAGGAATTCACATATCTAACTGATAGTTTCTTCTTCAGTGTGTTATCAAACTTTAGTTTGACCCAGGCTTTGGCAAGGCATGTCTGCAGTAAGCAGGTTACTCGCTACTACTGTACAGAAAACTAGGACGTGAGAAGGGAGGACGGCCAACTGCATGGTGTAAGGTTATACATCAAAGAGTTATGCATTTGCGGGGCCGGCCCGGTGGCTCAGGCGGTTACAGCTCCATGCTCCTAACTCCGAAGGCTGCCGGTTCGATTCCCACATGGGCCAGTGGGCTCTCAACCACAAGGTTGCCAGTTCAATTCCTCGAGTCCCGCAAGGGATGGTGGGATGTGCCCCCTGCAACTAGCAACGACAACTGGACCTGGAGCTGAGCTGCGCCCTCCACAACTAAGACTGAAAGGACAACAACTTGACTTGGAAAAAAGTCCTGGAAGTACACACTGTTCCCCAATAAAGTCCTGTTCCCCTTCCCCAATAAAATCTTTTAAAAAAAAAAAAGTTATGCATTTGGAGGTATTTGTGTGTTTTTAATGTTGTATCAGAGCAGAGTAACTCTACACAGTTGAACAGGAGGGAAGGAGCATTGAAAAAATGTGTCTGGTGAAATTCAGAATTCAATTAAAAATTCAGTTACTGAGAAAACAGGGGCAAAATTATGGATTGTAACATACACTTAAGTATTATTACATGAGTAGTAACCGTACATGTTTAAAGCGCCTAATGACTTTATACAATAGAAATCTGGTCAAATTTGGTATGTCAGAGTATTGAAAATTGTGTTATATTTTACATGATCCCGGAGTAGCTTGTTAACAGAGTTTTAAGGTGTCTCTCTGTGTGATATGTGGAATATATTTTTATGTAAAATGTTCCTTTTATCAGTTTGACAAGTAGACAGAGATACATATACCACTATTAGATGTCCTTAGAATCCTTAGAATAGCTATTTTCAACTAGAGAGTCTGGGATCTTTATCTTGTCATAATTTAACAGGAAAAGTAAATTGGAAGTTTAATTTTGGTCAATGTAGATCATGAAATCAAATCAAATATCCTTATTTCTTACCTCAATAACAAAAAGTTGGGTCTAGTTTGGCTTTATTGAAGGAGCAGGTGTTTTCTGTTTATCTGGAAAATTACCCAATGATCCCTGCTCATCATTTGACCTTAACCTTTGAAGGCGGCCTAAACAATTGACATTTTTCTCAGTTAAGAGGAAATACTGAACATTATTAGCCAAGTTGGCTGAACTGACATTTATAGACGACATCTACGCAAACTATAACTAAATAATGCAGGTTTTTCAAGGGTACCGGGAACATTCCCCAGGATAGACCATATGCTGGGCCATAAAACAAGTTGTAAGCAATTGGAATCATAGAGACTATGTGCTCAGACCAGACAGGAACTAAAATAGAAGTCAGTAACAAAATGCAATAACTGTAGTATCTCCAGATATGTTTAAACCCACCAGCACATGTCTACATAACCAAAAGGCCACTGCGGAAATGACAACTGAAGTTATAAAATACTTTGATGTGAACATTAATGAATATGAAAGTTAGATTGTGTGGGTATGTCAGATACAGCTACAGCAGTATTTAGAGAGAACAAAAATGCAGGGCCATTGAATGAAGGTACTTCACCATTTTCCCCATCTATGTGTCAGTTCATCATCCTCGAGTCTTTTAGGCAAATACGACTGTCTCCTGAGTCCAACTGTGGATGAAAAAGGGGTTCTATGGAAAGTAGACTCACAGGGGAATCTGATCATAAATTCCTAACGGGACAGGTCATGGAGGGTAGTTCCGCCCAGGCATGTAACTTGTTTAGTAAAAGGTTTTAAGCCAGCCCTGTCCACTGTTCTTGTGTATCTAGGTTAACCCACCTCTGAAATAAAGGAAACCACCCTCAACAGAGCACACGGTCCTGTTAACTATCCTGTAACCCAACCCCACCTTGCTGTCTCCCCCCTCCATGTCATCTTCCTATGTTCCTTCCTTAGTCACAAATGCATAAGAGAAACTGCTACACAATGGAATATTACTCGGCCATAAGGAAAAATGAAACACTGCCCTTAGCAACAACATTACTGGATCTTGAGATTATCGTACTAAGCAAAATAAGTCAGAGAGAAAAAGTCAAGAACCGTAACACTTTACTCATAGGTGGGATATAAAACTGAAAGCAACAAAGGAACAAGACAAACAAATAAAGAAACAAAAACTCATAGACAGAGGCAATAGTTTAGTGGTTACCAGAGGGTAAGGGGGTGGGGGGTTGGAGATGAGGGTAAGGGGGATCAAATATATGGTGATGGAAGGAGAACTGACTCTGGGTGGTAAACACACAATGGGATTTATAGATGATGTATTACAGAATTGTACACCTGAAATCTATGTAACTATATTAACCATTGTCACCCCAATAAACATTAATTTTTAAAAAAATGAAGAAAGAAACTGCCAAACTGCTATTCTCCATAGCATCTGAGAGCTTGCTTCCTGGAGACTGTCGTCAGTTTGGCTCAAATAAAATCCTGCAAAAATTCTCTCCAGGCTTGGACGTTTCACATCAACACAATTAACATAAAAGTGAATATTTTTTCTCCCTTATGTATAATATTATGCCCTTCACTACAGACTTCTAACAGGCAGCTTGTGGCTATGGGATTGCCTAGCTGTGTTTTGCTACTGTTTGCATATTTCAAGATCTTAACTGTCTGTCATTTTAATGTCCTTCACTTGAACAAAAGCTGGATGTTGTTTTACTTTCCTTCTTCTTCCACTTCATCCATTGCTTAAGGAACAAAATCTGACATCTAATCTGATTAAAATGCCGAACACTCACATACCCCATCTTCTTCAGATGGGCTTAGAAAATATCTCTTATAGTAACAAAAGTCACTCGTTGTTCACCGTTGTCTATAGCCCACCCCCACAGCATAGAAAATGAGACTCTTAGGAAGACCAAAATGAAGGGCATTGTTGACTTTCCACCCCACCAGAGCCTCACAGAATGGATGGAATTTATGCAACCCTTCTTCGGGAGAGTTATAAATAGGACAATAAAAGCCTTGGCTGGCACACAACATTCCTGACGTTTTTGGTGGCCCCAGTGCTCAAAGTTCAGTTAAGGTCTTCGACTCCCACCTAGCCAGCATAACACAAAGGTCGGCATCTCCCACAGCAGGTGACCCTATTCTAACCAGGGTAGAGACCATGCAGGCAGATGGAGCACCCATATTCGGAGAAGCAATAAATCCCAGACTGTTACTGTTTGATGAGACCTCGGAAACCTGCTAGCTCAGCGAGCTTCACCCTGCACTCTGAAAGCCCCTAGAGTTCTGAGATTCTCAGGGGGTCCTGTAGGAGACGGGGGTGCTGACACCACCACCGCCCCATGCCCAATCATCTAGCTTCAGGCAAAGGTAGCTCTGGTTTCTACACAGAGCCTTTCAGTAACACTGTGCCTGAAAACAAGAATTTTCCACCCTGCTGGACGCCGTGGTGGAGAGATTCCACTGACTGCCCCAAGGTCATTCTGTTAATTAAACACCGATCCAGGGCAAGCATCCAGATTTCCCAAGACAGCAGGGACCTTCTTCCAGCAATAAAGGATTTAAAAAATGCTTTAAGGCTCCCTTCTCCACAATCTCTCTGCCCACCACTCATTTCCTACCACGTGGTCGAAATTGGGGGTGGCGAGCGTTAAGATACAGTCTTAAGGAAACACCTGTGAAAATGCAGCTATGTTACCAGCAGTGGGTTATGCACTCAGTCCGTGGTTTTCAAACCTGGTCCTTGATGCCCATGAGACACGACAATGGAGGTAATGAGGGGGAACCTACTCCCCCATCTCTTAGGCATCCAGAGGAATTCTCCTTCAAGACGTGGGACGCGGAGGCAGGCACTGAGAAATGCGGAAGTGGAGACTCCTACGTCCTCGCTCACAGTTTCTCTCACATAACACCACAGGATAAACAGGAGACGTGAAGGACCCAAGCTCTAAACTACTCCTGGCTCCCTTACACTTCCCAGCATGCAACGTGTCCGTGGTAGAGTGCGGGTGGGAGTGAGTGTGTGGTGGCTCGTGTATGTTTGTGTGTGTGTTTACATTCCGACTGTATGGATGCATGCACCTATCCTGCACCACCCTTTTCTCTAACACCCAGATAAATAAATGTGCACCCATTTCTGTGGGAAGTGCAGGTCCCTATCAAATCTTTCTTTAGGTTTCAAGCTGGGGCTGAGAATCTCTGGGCTCTCGCCCACCAGCTCTCACTCTGAGCTCCTGCTTCCTTGCTTTCACAGGAAGACCCTTCTGTGACCTACTGTCATCACATGGCCCCTTCCACTGCCTCCCCTACCCCTAGGGACACACCCCCACCCCTCATTTCCTGAAGCAGGACTAACCCACCCCCGCCCCCATGTCTAACAGATTTTGCTAAAAACTTGGATACAAGAGGAGGGTGGTAGTATAGAATAAAAAAATTACTAAACACTGAGCACCAGGTACTTTGTGAAAGTCCATCCTACATGAAAATTCCTCATAAAATCTCTGTGTGTCTAGAGCCTGCCCTTCCTCGATAAAGGGTCTGTCGTGTATCCAACAGATATTTGTTGGAAGCTTACTTATTTACCAAGCATGGGTCTAGGTACTACAGACTCAGCAGTAAACAAAGCAAACTCTGCCATTAGAAAATTGTGTACAAGTGTGCAGCTTACACACACCAGAATGGCTAAAATTCATTCAAGAGAGAGAGACACCAACTTTTGCCAAAAATGTGTAACAACACTCATATGTGTAAGAGTACAGATTGTTGCACCATTCTGGGGAACTGTTGGGCAGTATCAAATAAAGCTGAAAGCATGCAGACCTATAACCCAGCAATTGCATTCCCAGGAATACACCCAACAGACAGGCTGACATGTTCACCAAGAAACATATACGGTGCGTTCACAGCAGATTTATTCACTATGACAAATAAAGTAAAAACACCTAAGTGACCATCAAATCTTGCATAGATGGATAAACTGTTTTTTTATACACTTACACCACATAATACTATTCAATGACGAGAATAAGCAACACATCACGTGCAAAAGCATGAGTGAAACTCAAACATGACAGTGAGTGAAAGAAGTCAGGTACCAAAGAGAACAAACTGTATGATCCATAAAGTGCCAAAAGGAACACAACGGATTTATATTTTCTGAAGGCCAGATGGGCTGCAAAGGAGTCAGAGATGCTTGTCTGGTGTCAGTAATTTCTATTTCGTCATTTCGTTGATGATTGCGTGGCTGTGTTCCATTCATGAAAATTCACCAGGATGTACGTGCATTTTCTGTGTGCTTAACCGCTATGAAAAGGTTTTGTTTCCAAGTGCACTTCATGCGTTTTCACAGAGTGAACATTTGCGTGGAAGTCACCGGCCAAGACACAGAGCACGGCCACCCCCGCAGAAGCCCCTCACGTTCCCTCTCCAACTCAGTCCCCCAAAAGCAAGGTCTGTTTTGGCTGCTAGCCAGGCGGCAGAGACCTCATCCGTGTCCTACATACCTAAGAAATACCTTGGCACACTACAGCACTGGCAGGTACGTGTGGAACTAATTTATTACAAGCAAAAGTTGGGGAGTCAAAAAAAAATTGGGGAGTCACGCCTGATATTTGAAACCCTTGAGCATGACCACGTATATCAGAGGATAAACTGAGGGAAAAGGAGGAAGGAAAGAAACACAGTTCTTTGGGGAATGTCTATATTTAGGAATAGGAAGTAGCGATACTTAAGGGTAGATTGAAAAATCAATCCACATTTTCATTTCATAAACCTAATTTAGCAGTTTCTTGCCACCTTATTGATAGAGATCGCTTCTGTGTGACTAACCAATTATTGATCGATAAAAATATTTTATTCATGAAATCTTTCTGATGACTTATAAGTATCTTTGTATTCCTACTACAAGGCTTTGAACTGTATGATGTAGGCTCTGCTTTGTGTATTTTTAATCCATTTGAAGACAGAAAGAATTTCATTTTCCTTGGATCCTTAGGATATGAGCTGTCAGCAATTGTGCAAAGATAATCAAACTCATAAAAAATGTATGACATTTGAAATGCCCAACAGCCACAAAACTGATTTTCCTCAAACATTCTGACTCGGGAAATCTGATCCTGAGTGTTCACTGTAGAGAAAGGAAGAAGCTCCAGGACCAGCGACAGGCTGGCTTGCCCATCCTTCTGTACCGGAACCAAAGTTACCTGTCCTGCCTGAGCCCCAGGACGGGAACCGCCAATAGTCAGGCAATAACCTGAGTTATCGCAGAATGAAAGCATACATGTGGACGTCTCCTTGCTCCGTTTCTCTGGCTGCATATCTAGTCTCTCAAGGGCCATAAGTGTCCACATGGCTGTGGCAGCTCTTTCTCCTGTGACTGCATGTACACTCTATTCGCATGTCACGTGCAGCAGGGTCACAGTCCTTCCCCTGCACTTCCATAATGCTCAGAGTTTGCAAGAAGCGAGTAAGATTCGACTACATAGCCTCTGGTGTGACTGATACTATGCTATGTAATTTATGTTGGTCTGTCATCCTTGACTTTAAGGTAAGGCTCTGACGTTTGGCTGGGATCTCAAACGGGTGGCATGGGAGAGAGACAGTGTGTAAATACGCAAACGGTTCTTAGTCATAGAGGGCATTTTTACATTGAGAAATAGGGCAGGAGACGCCTGTGTTGGATTTCCATGATGATCGCTGAACGTGGAGTAGTCTGGGAAAAGGTCGTCATTACTCATCCGTACAGATGGGTAATTAATTACGTGCCATCCATGGACAGGGCTGACATGACAGAATCATTAAAGAAGCATGGCAGCTTCTCATTTATCAGCAGAGACGGGGCAAGAAGGACTCCCCCATGTGTCAAAGGCCCAGGGATGGCTGGATGCCACACAGCCTCTCTTACCTCCAACCTTTCAAGACAGAAACACAAAGCCAAGACCGCCCCTTAACAGGTCCTGTGGCCAGAAATCCACATCTGCTACTCAACAGAGTACCTTCAGGCATGACCTGGGCGGCCACTTCCCATCTTCAGCTGACTAGCTTTTCTTTTTTTTTTTTTCCTTCAGTACCACAAGTTTATGGAAATTTGAACAATACCGAAAGGTAGAAAAATAGAGATCATAAACATTCCCACTGTTCGCATTTGGGTGTCGTTGATCTTCACTATGATATTTTTATGTACGAAGATTATACGGGATACTTTACATTGCATCAACTTCATAAATCAACAGGTATAAATTTATGAAACTGTGTTTGTTCATTTTCTTAATTCAAATATAACCCTTAAAAAAATGTGGTTAAAATTGGCACAGAGCTTTCTCTGTGTGTTTCACTGCTGACATTCTGAATATATCATGTTCAAATTTCTTGACAGTATCTCACGGGTATACCCATTGTCACCCAGTTTGTGGGCAGAGATGTAAATCAAGCTCAGAACATTCCACTTTTGTAAATCTCCCATCCCTGGTTGAAACAATTTTGGTGTCACTGGCTCATGGTATAGCAGGGATGACCATCTCCTACCTTCTCAGAAGGGGCTGTGGGCACAGCAGGTAATTCGAGTCTTCTCGAAGCAGATGGAGGGCAGCTGCTCACCCAGATCTGTAAACCGAATCAAGTTCTGCAGTTTGAATCAATGTTCGTAAACTGGGCTAAGATGTCAAACATTTGTTCAGGAAGAATTCGTAGGTGCTATATTTTCTGGACTCCTGTATATCTCAGAATGCCTTTTGCCAGAATTTACACTTGGGAAAGTCACCTTAGTTTGGTATAAAATTCATAAATTATAATAGTTTTCTTCTTGGAAATCTGTAGGTGCTTCTCCATTATTTTATGATACCTAGTTTTTCAGAGGAAGGACTGAGATTATATGAATTTATTTCAGTTGCAAGCAACAAAAACCCACCTCACTTAATATAATCGAAAAAGAAATACTGACTCACATACTGAAAGACTCAAGTGCAGAGAGATGCACCCAAGGTCAAAGCATGTCATTGAAACTGTCTTGTTTCACGCTCTCCCCTCTTCTAACCTCTTTATTATTAGTTTGATTCCCAAGTAAGCTTGCCACATAGAAATACAGATAGCTGTCAACAACCTCCGGACACAAATGATTGTCACACAGACATTTCTTTTTCCTAATATCTTGACTAAAGTACCAGGTAGCAGTGTCACTAGATGGCTGGGGTCATGTACTCAATTCTGTTCAGACGATGGGTATCCAAATTGATGACCTTACACCCCATAGTCCATTTTGCACTGGATGACACAGTTTTATTTGATTGGCAACCGCAGGTAGGACAGTTCCCAAAATAAATGAAGGGCTATGTCACCTAAACAAAGGAAGGAAGGACACTGGGCTACGAATCCACTGACTTTTTCATGACTTTCAGATAAACTTTTTTCTCTCATTTAAGCGCATCAAATGTCAACCCATTTTTCAGGAGTGCTTTTTGAAACTGAAGACAATTTTTAATGATGTCTTTTTTTCCCCCTGTCAAAGCAATCCTAACTGCCTCCGACGCCCATTTTAATCCAGTGATTGCATTTCTAATTTCCCTGCATGCCTTTCTTATCTTACCCATCGTGTTTCACCCGTTGTTCTTTGCTTTCCTCTTACCTTATTTTCCCCTTAAGACTTCATTCTCTAGTTAATGGCCTGGTGTCATATTTTGGGTGCTAAACAGTTTTCTAAGATTCCTTATATGTCTTGAATTTGCTTACAATTAAAAGTTCACTGTCCTGAGTCTTCAGAATAATATTGCTTTTACATCCACAGCTTTTCCATATGCTCTATGTTGATTTTGCTTTGTTTCGTTCTTCTTTAATTGTCATAGGTAAAGGAGACACACCCACTTGTGGCTTCTGTCCCCAGATAGGCGACATGGATCACACCCATCTTTATTCTATATTCATCTAGAGGATTTTTCCAATTCCATTCTTGATTAAGATCGACTGACTGCTACCCACCCGTAGCTCCCGGTTTGAATCACAACGCGTACCAAACGTTCATTTACCACTTGTCCACTATCCTGAAATGAGATCTTCTTGGGTTTCCTCAACCAGAGCATCCACACTCTGTGCTGAAGGGATCTGTGAGCACGTGCAACCTCCAGGAGAATTTCGGATGCCAATGGCATATCCCAGGATACGGCATGTGACCACCCACTCCCGTCCAACCCTCCGCTTGCCAAAAGAGTCCTGTGGTCTTGGTTTCCAAACATAAGTGTCGGGGGTTGCAACAGCTACCAAAAAACCATGTAATTCAGAGGTTCTGCCTTTCCGACCTAAGAGACAGGAAACCCGCAGAAGAAAGATCTTTGCACCTACTTTCATGTGGACCCACGGACCTGTGGTATTGTATTCATAGCTACTTGTGTCAGGTGAAATTCTTGACAACTTGTGGTGATGGTTTTGCACAGGTAATAGGATGAAAAGCAGAGAGGAGTCATTGCTTTGCAGGAATTACAGCTGGAAGTCATTTTGAAATACAAGTGCTTCCCATTGGTCCATGCTGAAATCCATTCCTCAAGAATGTGGTACGATGGGTATGTTGCCCCAAAACTGGTATTTTAATTCTGGAGTTATCCTCAGAAGGCCACTTGTTATGGTTTTTCCTTTTTTCCTGAAAGTGCTAGAGCTCTGTTTACACCAGATGATCGTTTTTCCATAAGTTTGAACGTTTCAAAGAAATGGAATTTCAAGAGAACCCACAACGAAGCTTCCGCCAAGTGCCTGATCCACGTCGGCTGGGAAATTCCTCTTTGCGTCACACCCTAAACCTGTCCTCACACTGTGTTTTCAATCTGCCTTTTCAGCTTAGCCCCTTACAGCTGTGAGAATGGCTGTCTTCAAATTGTAGGAAATAACAAGTATTGGCGAGGATGTGGAGAAAAGGGAACCCTCATACAGTGTTGGGGGGAATGTAAAGTGGTGCAGCCGCAATGGAACACAATCTGGAATTTACAAAAAGACAAAACAAACAAACAAACAAAAAACCAGAAAATAGGACTACCATGTGATCCAGCAGTCCCCCTTCTGGGTACACGTCCCAAAGAACTGCACTCAGGATTTCACAGAGCTCCCCACACTCCCATGTGCACTGCAGCATTATTCACAACAGACGAGATATAAAAACCACCAAAATGTCCACCCACAGATGAATGGGTAAGAGAAATGTGATACATACATACAACGGAATATAATTCAGCCGTAAAAAAAAAAAAGGAAATCCTGCCATTTGCAACAACCTGGAGGACATCACGCTAAATGAAATAAGCCAGTCACCAAGTACAAATACTGCATAATTCCATGTAAGCAGGGTTCCGAGACTAGTCAGACTCAAAAGCGGAGAGTAGAGTGGTTGCCAGGGGCTGGGGGGAAGGAGAAATGGGGAGATGCCGTTCCACGGATAGAGTGCTTCACCGGTACAAGGCGAATACGTTTCAGTGATCTGCTGTGCCTAGCGTTAACAATATTGTACTATGCACTCAAAAATTTATTGAGGGTCGATCTCATGTGACATGTTCTTATAACAATAATGTGTAAAAAAAAAAAGAGAGAGAGAGAGAGTTTTCTATTGAATCACAAAAAATATAGTACATATTTGAAAAACTACAACAGATATCCACTAAGTGAAATTCTCTCGGGTTTGCAAAGACCCATCTATACTTGAACATGACATGCTATTCAGGCCATGCTGAGGGATGGATTGATGGAGGTCAGAGTCCTGAGCTGGCCTTCCGGGTCTCCGGTCCCTACCCACTGCTTTCTCCTTCTTCCAGAAGACCTGGTGCCCCACTGACCCCAGGTGGCATGTCAGCTTCTGGCTTTGCTCAGTCCTCTTCTTACCAAAAGTTCCTGACTCCTCTTCCTGATGTTGCCAGTGAAGGCTTCAAGTTTCCATTAACTGTGTCTCCCTGTCTGGCTACGTTCACGCATCTGTGACCTGCTCCTATCCATCAACACGATTTACTTTCCTCACACTGACTAGTACTTGCCCTTCCTCTAGCTGTGCTGGGGATTGTGCAAAAGAAACGCTCTCCGTACATCCCTTGGGGCTGCGTAGGATTTCCTGACAGTCCCATTCCGAAATGAAATGTACGTGCACATGAGTCTACATACACACATTTCAGCAATGGCTATTTTCCCAAAGCATATCCTCTGATCCCTAATTTCTCCCAGCTTGAGGGAGTGGGTAAATGTGGGAGGCTGAAGAACATTTCTTTCTTTGCTGCGAAACATCGTCACAAATTCACTGGTCTCTTTCTCTTTTATAGGAAAGGCTAACTAGAATCACTCATTGTCATGTTAACAGTCACAACAGTGACTGCAACGGTTTTCAAGTAATGAGCAATAAAACTATATATGAATATTTTTATCTCTACGTGAGTTTCCCCCTGGAGTTTTCTGAATGGTGAATTCCCAGAGTTAAATGCCAGGCTGCATGTCCCACTCTTTAGCAATGAAACAATGGTAGACGGGAAGGGGTGGGCATACACTGTAAAGACTAACGTCCATTATAAGACTGGCCTGAAGGGTTTAAAGTTAACATTAGAGGTTTCAGGGTCATTTTATATTTAGTACGTAAACCCTAACGCCACAATCTGAGAGCGAGTAACTACTCATCTTAAACATTTTTCATAGACTCCATCTGAAGTACAGTTCCACCCAAAATTGCTGTGTTTAAATTGCCTTAACATTGTCTGTGAATTGTGTTCACTTGACAAGAGCACGTGAGGAGTTTAAAGTATAATGATTTTCTAAAATTACCAATGATGTGCATATTCTTTTCCATCTCAGAGCAATTGCATTTATTACATATTTTTACCCACTTGTCAGGCATGGAGAAAGTGGTTAGCAAGAACTCTCCAAGCCCGATTGTGCTTTTAAAAGAAAACGATCAAACCAAAATCTAAATTTATAAACTGAACCACACTGTGTGTGCCCTCAGTGAGACAAGGGAGCCCATTCTTCCTTTAAATCAAAGGATCCCTTTATAATTCGCTAACTTGACTCATCAGCTTGCAGTT
Organism: Rhinolophus ferrumequinum; assembly: GCF_004115265.2. Taxonomy (NCBI): domain Eukaryota; kingdom Metazoa; phylum Chordata; class Mammalia; order Chiroptera; family Rhinolophidae; genus Rhinolophus; species Rhinolophus ferrumequinum. The sequence goes on along the minus strand of NC_046284.1, from coordinate 120,189,874 downwards.
CAGCAAACGAGGTTGTAGCAAACATCTCTGCCCAATTTCTGTGGAGAATAGAATATAGTCCATGAGTCTGAATACAAGGATTATCCATCCATCACTATTATAGCTATTCCTCACTTGGACATTTGATCAATAGCGTAAAATCTGACTTGTCTTGTTGCAAATCCCCTTATGTTGCTTCTAAATGTACCCACACACAATGGACCAAGAGAAAAGGTCATACACATACACATATGCATGTACATATATATGTATGTATGTGTATATATATTCCATGGTAGATAGTGTGTGGACTGTACTTATGTCAAAATATAAAAGCACCCTTGTCTTTAAATGTTGGAGAGAGAGGTCAGAGTTACATATGTTCTTTCTGCAATACAGCTCTCAAAAATGTATAACTAAAGTACCACTGTTAACTCAATCTCAAAGGTGACCTTAAATAGTTTAGCCATTTGTGAAAAGCTAATTTCCCAGAAGTCTTTTTCTGTAACTTTGGGGTTTTCTTTAGATTGTCAAAGAGGGAAATAATAACTCTTTGCAGGTGTTATATGGAAAACATTGAACTAGATTACAGGTGTGGACCAATGAGAAGGAACACTGACAACAACACTGGTCACAGACCTCTGGAAGCCACACCAAGGGACATCAGTGACAGCCTGTCCTGCCTCGTTCACAGGGCTGTGGGGTGAGCAGATGAAAAGTCAGGTCCCCTGGCAGAGCCAGGCACACAGGATGCAGCCAGGACACGTCACCGCGATCACAGCCAGGCCTGCTGCCACGGTGGGGCTATGACGCAATTGTACACAGAGTTCTCTACTGCGTCCTCGGACAGCAAATACACTAAATAGAAAATAGTGTCTGCTCAACACAAAATTACGGGCAAATGGGTGTGAAAACCTCAGCGCCCTGACTCTTCACTTACAACTCACAGGGAGGAATGGATAGACAGTTCCTTACTAGGCACAAACGACTTTGGTCAGAGATGCAGCAAGAAGCAGAAACACTGCTAGGTATGGAGGCTTCGGTAGTCACAGGCCACTTGTGACAATCAGGGTGGAAAACTCTTTGTCTCCCACAACTATCGGGTCTATCTTTAAACACTAGGGAGTTAGCACGGTGGAAATCGATAAAATTTCACAGGTGTACTTCGCTCCTATGCAAGGGGGATTGACACTAAAAAGAAGTTCTTGGGGGAACAGAAATATCCATTTACTAAGCGATTCCGCGGGTGTGTCTCAAAACAAAATCCTCCTGACACACTGGTATGTTCCTCGATTTTCAGGAATGTAGAATGAATGTTTGCAGGAACACACAGATCCATTCTGTCCCATCCATCTCCACGGGCTCCTATTCCAAAAGGAAATGCCAGAAGCCTCAGCTGGCAACCCGGCAACACGCTGAGTGCTGTTGCGGTTGCCATGGGGACAGCAAAGCTCTGGGGTGAAGTTCAGCGTCCAGCGCTTTGGGGAATACACAGCCACCAGCTGCAGGAGCCAGACCTTGCGCCACAGGGACTCTGCAGCTGCCAGACCAGAGGTCTTAAAGGAGGGGGTGGAGGAGGCGGAGTGGAGAGAGAAGTCTTTGTTTTCTATTGAAAACAGGGGAGAAGAAAAACAAGCAATGGGGAATAACTGATTTAGATGCAATTACAGTACTTAATGAATGTAGCATAGCTCACAGTATTTTAAAGCACCTCAAATGATTAGGAAATTAATTCTAGCATGACGTTAGTCAAAGAACACGATGTGATGAGTTCACATGATCTGAATAATTGCAGTTATCAGCTGAAATAACAGCAGGGAGGCAAGTAAATAGGTCAGATATTCTAGGAGATAAATGTGTGTCCCCTGATGACTTGCGCAGGACTTTCGTAAAAAGCAGGCGGTAGCATATTTCTAATTGCTTTTCAACTTTCCTGCAGAGCTTATATGTCTGAAATTCAAGTGCTGGCTGATGACACCCTCCCATGGCCAATTACTTCCCACTGCAAAAGGAGTTAATACATTTCAGAGATTTCTTTTCTTCATTATTAAACATTATACAGAACAGGTACACAGAGAGAAGTGGACTCCTTAGTCCACCTTCACAACGTTGGCAGACCTTTTTTTTATACAGTAATAGAAAAAATTTTTTAATGAATTGTGAAATGATTTATTAAATCATCGTCTCATGACATGGTATTTACCACTGAAAACCCAGGAATTGAAACCATGGGGAGTGTACCAGAAGGCTTTGCTTTATTGGGTTGTTATTGTTGTTTTTTGAGTGGAGAAGCTATGAACTTGATGGGGAGACATGTTGTCATGTGCTTTTTAAAAAATCTGCAATTGAAGAAATAAAAGCCAAAGCAATGCGTTTCCAGACATGAGGTCATAGCAGAGTCGAGCATTGGCTGGCTAATGGCCGTGGTATTAAATCATTTGTGTGAACCATGCTGTTTCAAGGCGGTCTGTGTGGGTAGAACGGACAGTACAGCGTGGCCCCTAATTCATCCAAGTGAAGTAGGGACTCCATGAATGCAATGCGGTGACATCCAGTGCCACGGACCTATTTCCATATCTTCCCTTCTAGCTCACGCTGAATTATATACTTTGATGTTTTTAATACTTTGTTCTTATTAATAAGCACCTGTAAATTTCTAGCACTAAAACAGATGTTAGAAAACAGGGAATGAAGAATAAACCAGTTCCCTTTTCTCAGAGAGCAAGAGTAACATTTGGTTTGAGTGGTTAAAATGGGCGTTTGGGAACACAATCCAACCCTCCTGATTCTGGCAATGGCCAGGCCTTGGGAATCATAGAATACGAGAGCTGAGGAAAGATCTCAGAGACCAAAAATACAAACCCTCCTTGGGGCACAGATGGCAAATTTAAAACTCCAGGAAATTAAGTCATTTTCCCTGTAAGTACGATTGTATAGTCCCCTTAAAACAATGCAAACTATCATCACACGGTGAAAGAAGGACCTGTGGTGGGGTTCTCAGGTAACTGGCTACCCGGGATGGGTGGGCATTTCCAGAAGGCTCCTCCTATGTCCTGCTGTGCAACCAGAGTGTTGCCTCTCAGGGCTGAGCCCCACTTGAGCACAGAGTGTGGACCTCTGTGACAAAGCGGGTTATGGTCCTGAATGAGGGAGGACCTACTGAAATGACTGCTGACGACTGCCGAACGGGAGTGAGAAATAACGATTCTGTAATCCAGCATCTATAATCCATCATCTATATATCACATTGTGTGTTCACCACCCAGAGTCAGGTTTCCTTCCATCACCTTGAAACCTATGAAATTTTACTAACCATTGTCACCGCATTGAATATTAATTTAAAATAATAATAATAATGGACAGGTATAGTTGTTGTGTTCTCCAACCTGATTCTTACACATTTCACGTGAAATTGAAAAGTTGCTTCCAATGGAATTTTTCCATTTAATGGCTTTACTGCAACACTTGGGTTGACCTAAATCAAGAATGTCCATCGTTCACCCAGTAATAGATGGATATTACAGTCCACTCAAATGTTCTTATAATACCATTGTATTATATACAACTATTCTGGGCAACTGTATTTTATCGATAGCTTTATTTACGCTGTTTCATACTCTTATACCTATCCCAAAAGTTATGAATTATTATCCCCATTTTTTAGATGCAAAACTATCTTCAGAGGGATTAAGCAATTGGGCCAAGATCACAGAGAGAGGGTAGAGGTACAAATCCAAACCCAGAGCCCACCAGCTCCAAAGCCAGACTCCACCATGCCTCCCAGTTTCCACACCATGTCAGTCCGTCCACAACCTGAGAAAATTAACTGTTCACTTACTTGGAGAAATTACCCAGAAGTCATCTAACACGTCGGCATAATAGAAAGATAATGAAAGCCCATGCTGCAAATTGCACACGTGCCCGTGAGTCATTAGGAGTTTCAGGTGGCTGGGACCCGAGAGCTGACCTGCCGTACAGCTCAAGCTGCTCAAGCTGAACGTCAGCTCAGCTTGAGGGACAGTCTTAGGTTGTCTCATTGAAAAGGAAAAGTGGCAGGGGATGGTCACAGGATATGGGCAGTCATCTCAAATCTGCCACGCAGGGGAATATGGGATCGGCCCTCTGTCAGTCGGCAAACACTGATCCTGTCCACTACAGGACAAGACGCAGGACACGAAGGGCACTGGGACCTTTCCGTAAAAGGGTTTGATCGATGATTTTCAGAAGAGGTAGCCAGGGCGACGATGCAAGATCTGAACGTCAGCTCAGTGGGCTCCCTCCATTCAAACACCCATGTTCTCTCTATTTCATCTTCTGTTCAACCCTGATTTTTGATTCCTGGGAAGACTGAAGAGTCAGTTTCAAATCTATCCCATTCGGTGCCTGCCTCGCTCTACCAGCAGAAAACATACTAGAAAAACACTCTCTGTGATTCACACTATTGTCCCCGATGTGTGCACACTGACAGATTAATAATGCCCGCGGGACTAGACAGCAATGAAGTCACAGTGCGTGATGCGAATGTGACGTGTCTACAGGTAACACTTTCCCTGTCACCGCATTGAATATTATATCATTGAATATCCCTGTCATCGCCCTGGTAAGTGAGAGTCAAAAAGAAACAGCTGTGATACTCTCTTGCCACACCCTCCTCCCAGGGTTGGATTGGATTAACCAGGCCAGCGAAGAGGCCACAGGTTTAGGGGGGTTGGCAAGCGAAGGCTAAGAGGCCAAAGGCCAGTCCTGGTTTCATAAATAAAGTTTTATGGGAACACAGCCACACCCAGTCTTCACATACTGCAGATGTGGCCGCCTTCATGTTACAATGGCAGGGTTGAATAGCTGTGACACAGACCGTACAGCCCACAAAGTTGAAAATATGTACCATGAGTCCTCCTACAGGAAAGTATGTACCATGAGTCGTCCTACAGAAAAAGAGGTACCAATTCCTGGTTAGGACGTAGAAAGAGAAGACGTTGGCCCAGAGAAGAATCTTGCTAAAGTCGAGTGTGAACAGTCAAAAGAAAATCAGAACTCGAAACTCATAAATGCAGAGAAGAAAAGCAAGAGAGAATGATGCCAGCAAAACGGCAGAATAGGCACTTTCCACAAATTTCTCCATAAGGGACACAGATTTCCCAGCATTCCACTGGTGGAGAAAAACAACAACAAGATTAGTCACGATGAAGAGGGTAAGAGGAACAGGCTGATTTTAGCCTGCTGTCTCCCCGTGGCAGCACAGCTCGGTGCCAGGACCAACCTTCTCCCCGTGATTTCTCCATGGGGGAAAGCAAGGGCAGGTAAGTGAGTCCCCAGTTCCCCCAGACGTGCAGGACGCTGCCAAGGAGACTCCTTTCTTCCTGCCCCACCCAGGATACTGAGGTGAGCTGCGGGACGGGAGGGAGGAGAGAAGAGGGGCAGCTTGCTTTCTCAAAGCCAGCAAGACAGAATCACAGTCTTTTGGAACGCAACCACAGAGGCACGGCATTCCATCACCTCTGCCGTACGAATTCTACCTGTGTGTGTGTGAGTCACAACCCACATCCTTGTGGGCAAGGATGGAAACCACAAGGCTAGAACTAGCAGAAGGCAGGGTCACCGGGGCCATCTTTAAAGTCGGCTGATCACGGTGGGCCAGAGCACCTAGGGCCTGGTGGACCAGTGGAAGGAATCTGGAGTGTACTAAGATATAAAATGGATGTTGCATTTAGGAGATGCAGGTCAGGGATCGATCGACTGAGCTGTGCCGTCCACCGACCAAGTGTCTTCATGATCACTCACACTGTGTCCCATCCGACCCTTCAACGTCCTAGTCTCATGGAGAAAGATGGCGGCATTGACTTCTCAGCATCTTATGCTGCCCGTACCCCCACTGCAACCTGTGCAGATGCCACAGGCTTCTTCCCAGACACTCCAAGTCTCTCCCCGCAGCAACTGTTCTCCCAGTTCTCTCTCCACCTGTCTCTTTCCTGCTGAGACTCACCTCTACCATGAATTATGGTCTTCACTCCCTCGTCTACCCAACAGCAACACGACCTACCAGACTATCGATGCCATTCAATTATTGAGCATCGTGGTAAATCAATCTTTTCATCCAATTCAGAATAGGGGGACAGGGTGACCACGAAATCACTAGGTTATTCTCTGCCTTGTGATGCATGTGCGAAAAATAGCTGGAGCAGAAAGTCAGTGACCACGAATCCTCGTTAACCTGTCAGGTATCCTGGGCCGAATCGTGGTTTGCTTACGGGCCTCCCCCCGTTCTTAACAGAGCCCAGACACTAGCTCTCCACCTAGCTTCCCTTTCCCCACCCACTTCATACTTCGGTGCATGCCTCAGTTTCTCTATGGTTGATCCACTTGATCTCCTCAGAAATCTGGATCCATCAAGCTAATGATACTCACTATTGCAAACGTTTTCTCTACAAATTGATGGTTCCCTATCCAATGTCTCTTTCAAATGCCCTCCCAGAGACCCCTTGCTCCCCCACCTCCATTTCTGCACAGCGCCTTCTTTGCAGGCCTATGAAAAAACTACTAATTGCCAACATTTGTAATAATCTTCCATTTTTGTATGCAGACCATATCATAGATCCAGGATAGCATAATGATACAAGAAAAAAAAATGGCTAGGCCATAAAGGAGCATCTTTAAATATTTAAACAAATGACAGGTGAAATCTTATTATCTTAAAGTACTTTCAAGCCATCTGACCACACAGGCCTTAAGGCAACATTTTTCAAGGCAGAAAAAAAAATTGTTATGGTATTCTTTCCTTCATAGGAGTTCTGTTGTTGATTTTTTTGGAATGGGGGTGCAGAAATATGTTGTTAGAAATTGCTAAAAACACGTTTTCAAGATTTATTTCTCTCATCAAATAAGTGTGGTAATGCCTACCCTTGTCAGAAAAAGTACATTGCTTTCCCCTTGAAAAACTATGTGACCTGCTGCTTTGTTTTCACAGTCATCGGAGCTCAGTTGGCGTTTAGAGAAAAACGAAGCACACCATCCCACTGAAGACATTCCACCGCAACGCTGCACAGATTGTCCGAGGATTCAACTTTCTCTGCCTGGCGTAAACATAGCCTTTATCATGAAACTGAACAAATAGGTCTCTAAATTTGTCTCTCAGGACCAAGCCCACTCTGCACACCATGGGACTCTTCATCCTCCAAAATAGACTAAAAGCTCTAAATTCCTCATTACACCATTTAACAAAAGGAGCTCATCTTCAGTTAATGGGAGATAACATGGCCCTGCTCCCTGGTGTAGACGTACCAAAATCGCTGCTTATTTCTGTCATCTCTTCTGGAAAAAACTCTCAGTCATAAAATTTATCTTCTTGTCATTAAAAAAAAATGAGATAGCATGAAATAAATATTTGATTGGGCACTCAGAGGACATAGAATACTAAAGAGGAGAGAATTATATTTCAAAAACTTGCAAAATGTCAACTCTCCCCAAATACGTGCAACCAAGTCATCGCAAAGAAAAATAGTTCAATTAGTTGGACATCCCAGGGCCACAGGAAGGGTGAGCGAGGGCTCAGGGTCCAACATTTAAGAGGCTGCCCCGTCTGCCTCACCCTAGTCCTGGCCCCGGCGTGACACAAGAGCTCTACTCCCTGATGTAACTTTGAACAAGTCACTTAACTGCTCATTTGTTTTCAGACTTCTCTCTTATAATCACATGTATTCTGCCCCCTGGATCTTTCATTCAGTCCTTTACAACTTAAAACACAGATAGTGGATTCCTACAGATGACGGAGTACCTAAAAGGGGCATCCTGAGAAAATAAAGACCATCAAGAAACAGTTCTCAGGGCTTTAACATCCAATAGAGAGAGAAGACGCGTATTTCTTCTTCCCAAGAAAATCCTTGCTTGGACACACCACTGCCCTTCAAACTAGGATCCTGGCCATCAGGCCCTTCGCTGCCAAATGTCTCCACATCACCTGCTGCTCACGTTCTAACTCAAGAACTCTTTTCCACGTACCACTTGAATGAAAGCCATGTGAAGCCCTCTGAGACCTCCCGATTTACGGCACACCCAGAATGTTAAGCCTCATCGAAGGGCAGGACCTGAAGCTTTTTCTGTGATTGCACAGCCTCTTCCTTGAGCACTCCTCCTTCCTGTCATGGCTTGCCTCCAATATTCCTGGTTCCCTTCTCCTGCTACTTTGACAGCACCTCCTTCCTTCCCATCCCCCTACCGCCCTCTTCCCAAATGCTGACACTGTGGATGATTCAGAACCCTCTTCTCTTGTTTCTGTACCTAATCTCCCTGGTCCACCCCAGCCATTTGCAAGAATCTACTTCCTACGTGTACACGACTGACTTCAGAATCTGTACCCATGGCTAAGTCCTCTCCACTGGAAACAATGTCTTTTTATCTCTTCAGATACACTGATTAAATACCTGCTAAGTTCCTAGGCCTTGTGGGCGCATCCATGAACCCGATAGCCTCTGACCTCAGAGTGCCACCTCATAGAGGGTTCAGAAAAAGTTACAACACAACGTGTGTTATAATGAATGCGTGCATATGGTGCTCCAGGGCAGGGCTGCTCAAACTTCAGTGTACAACTGGAACCCTTGGCGTCTCATTAAAACGAGCATTCTGATTCGAAAGGCCTGGAGTGCGGCTGGAGATTCTCCTTTTCTACCAACCTCCCAGATGTGACTGCTGGTGGTCCAGAGAGCAGAGATCGAGTAGCAAAGCTTTAGGAGACTTCTCCCACCCTAACTCACACAGGGATGCCAGACCTAAGTCTTCAGGACAGCCTGAACTTGCCAGGGGAACACATGGGAGAAGACAGTCCAGGGAAAAGAAAGAGCGTGGTGAAAAGGCAGCCACGGGACAGCATGGAGATTGGGGAGAAAGGGAGCACTGGCAATCCACAAACATGGGGTTCATCTGTGCTGAGAGCCCCTGAGGATCACGGGGGTCTCGTCTCCAGTGTCCACCCCGCCCCCACAGCACTGGGTCATGCCTGTTCCCCCCTTGGTTGCCCCTGAGGGAATGGATACTATACCTGGCATTTCTTTTTGTTGCTGGAGTAAACCGTTTTCTTAAATGTCTGGCTTGCTCAAGACAATTACTTCAGTGAATAAAGATCATTTTGATGCTTTCCCAAATAGTGGGATTGAAAACAAGCCACCAAAACATCATATAAATTCACATACATTTATTTATTTATGCGAATAAATAAATGAATGAATGAGTGAATGCCACAGGAAGATACTTTGGGCAGCAATTTAGTAGAGAAGCATCACTACTGTTGAAAGCAATGTTCTCCAATAAAAATACAATGTGAGCAACATATGTGATTTAAAATTTTCAATCAGATTTTTCTGGGTAATTACTGAGCATTTTCATCTTGTAGTAATGACCTTAGCCTGGCAGTAGGTGACATTTAATGCATGTTTACTGGAATATTAGGAGGAGAATAGGGGATGTTTATTTCATATGGGGTGTTTTAGTTAAATAGTTTAAAATTTTTTTCTAGTAACCACATTTAAAAGGCAAAAGAAATAGGCGAAATTAATTTTAACTATATGTGTGATTTAACCTGATATATCCAATGTATTATCCTTTCAACGTGCAATCAACATAAAAGATTATGGATGAGATAGTTTATGCTTCTTTCATCCTACGTCTTTGAAATCCATGTGTGTAGTGAACACTTGTCATGTCTCAATCTAGACTCATCGTTTTGCACGAGCTCAGTAGCCCTGCATGGCGGTGAGTGCCATGCTGGACAGCACAGGTGTAGAAGTATGGATGGAGCGCTGGAAGGGAGAAGGCAGCTGGACAAAGTCCCAGAGGACGCACCCAGACAGCCCGTGTCTAGTCCCATCACCGGGAGGCGATGAGATGGAAGACGCTTCTGCGTCTTTCTCCCCAAGCTCTAGGCCAATCACTACAGCGCTTGTTTTTCCCACCTTAAAAATGTCTTTCTTGTCAATTTACTTTATTTTACAGTTTTTTCATACATGTACACATATACCTTTACCTCGTGCCCAAATGTAATTATCTCATATATCTTAGCTCATTTAGTGGTCTTTCATGTGCGTGGGCATGCGGTGGGGGGTGGGTGGGAGGACATGTGTGCTATTTTGCTTGTCTTCTCTATCCTCTACCCACACCATTCCTCCTTACGACCCACTGTTCCACCATAGTTAACCACACACATACTCGGGAGAGGGAGAGAGGGACAGGGTGGGGGGCGCAGAGAGAGAGACGGAGACAGAGAGGATTCTGTCATTGTTTTATAAAACTGGAATATTACATATACCTTTCAGCTTCTTGTTTTTCTCCCTCAACAATGCGTGGGAGAAATTCTTATACACCACCTGATACATGCAAATTCACTCCAATTTTGAATGGCTGCATAATATGATATGCGTGGTGCTCATATATTCTAATTTACTCCTTGACCCCTCAGCTGAAAGGCAGATACTTCACTTCCAGTCTCCCGTCGGCTTGCCCAATGCTCACTACATATGCTGGGACCTTGGTTCTTTCCTACTGAGCTTTAGTTCTAGGGGATGGAGCTCCAGGATGGGACAGCTGGGTCGAAGAGTATGTATGTTTGACATTCTGACAGTTACCGGCACATTAATATCCAAAAGGACTACAGAGTATTCATATTGTTGTCACCAGTAGACGAAAGTACCCATTTTTGCACGTGGCTTCTAGCAACATGTGATGGCTAACATTATTTTACACTATTTCTGTAGCTGAGGTGAACATAAGGTGAGCAATATGCACTCACAGGATGTCGTCCTTTGAGGGAAAACCAGGAAGTCCCACTAAAGCGGAGTGCAGAAGGAAGGACACTAGAAGAGACCGAGCAAGCCCTCGTTCTGCATTCACACTCTGCGCCCTGATCTGAGAACCTAAGCAAGTTCTTTAACCTCGCTGAGCCTCGTTCTACATTTGCTGAAAGGACACAGATACACATCTACATACACATATGCATTTCACTATCAAAGGGCTATGGTGAATTTTTCCGGCCAACATCAAAGTGAGGACAAGAATCACGAAAGAACAGTGGATCATGAAGGCCATTTTTCCCTGAGGGCATCTGGTTAAATGTAAATTTTCATTTTTAGTTCCTCATAGGGGACAGGAGGTAGAAGAAAACACCCAGGGCTCCTCCAGGTGGGAAATCTAATCGAGGTCCCTTCTACCTCACATCTGGGCTCTCCCAAGTGCTACACCCTCAGCATAAGTTTGAGGCAAAACAGACTCACACCAAACCTGCACCACAAAGAGAACACAATGACATTTTCCTGGGTCCTGAGAAAGTGCCAAAGGAATAAATACTGAAAAGTGGTAATGAAAATTGGTACTGATGTGGATTTGCAACCCAAATTTATATCACCGGAGAAATCCAAAAAAATGTGAAGCTATCAATTTAGCTTACAACAGAACCTCGAAAACTATCTATGGTGAAGAAATAGGCGGTTTGTTTTATTTCCGATTCATGGGAATTCTCACGCTTTTGTAAGATACAATAAAAATGAATTGCAAAAATAAGATACAGAAATACTAGAGGCAAACACAGCATGCTGATGCCGTAGCAATGTCAACGTACTATAAAATTTTCCAAATGTCATTCTTGATTTGCGTAGTTATCTCACAAAAGGTCACACACATTTTGAGCAACAGGACGTGGACCCAAGTATCCAGTACAATCCATGTGGTTCCTCCCTGGGCAACATACCTTCCTCCTCTTAAGCCTTAGAGGACTCTCAAAATAATTGTCCAAGGAAAAAGCACGTTTCACAAGAAAATCACAAGTAAAAGAAAATCAGGAAACTAGACACCATGAGGCAGTATTAAAATAGAGACTGAAAAACCAGACTTCCAAAAGCTTCAGATATCAAAATGATCAGACACTGTATCGAAAACAAACTTGCTGATTATGTTTAAAGGAATAAAATGCAACAGACTCTCATGAAAAGTGATCTAGTGGGCTTGAAAAGAACCAACAGAAATGGAAAATAAAATAATAGAAAATGAAAAGTCAATGAATGAGAGTAACGGCAGATTAGACATGGCTGAAGAGACAATTAGGTAACAGGAAGATGGAACAGACATCACCCAGAATTCCACACAGCAAAACAAAGTGAAGTGAAAGATGAAAGAGAAGTTAGACACACAGAGGCTGTTGAAGACATAAAATGCTTTCTCTGAGCCCCACAAGAAAAGAAAGAGAATAGGGCCAAGGAAATAATATGAAAAAAGACTTTTTTTCCCCCCAGAATGGGTAAAAGACAATCTACAAATTCAAGAGTTTCCAGGAATCCCAAAGAAAATTCATAAAGAAAAATGCACACCTAAACGAGTCACAATAAAATGTAACACCAAAGGAAATCTGAAAAGAAGAGAAAAACATAAAGATTGACCCGGACTCAGGAACAGACTGACAGCGGATTTTCAACAACAAAAACAGAAGCCGGGGGAAAGGAACCGAATCCTGCCGTCCGCCACGTGCATGAGTGTGGAAGCAGATCCTGTTCCACTGGAGCCTGGAGACTTGGTGGTCAAACCTCTTGCAGCCTGTGAGAGACTTCGAGCAGCCAGCTAAGATGCACCCAGGTTCCTGGTGCATGGACATGGCGACCTGAGAAGTGCGTAATAAATGATAACAATGAAATTATAAGAGATAATAAATGTGTATTGTTTTGAACTGCCATGCCTGGGGATGACGTGTTATGCAGTAATAGGTAACTAAGATACCTATTCTACGCGTTCTACCTGCCATCATGTAGAGCCACGGCTTCACCCTTCAAAAATAAAGACATAACAGGCCAGGAGAGGAAAAGTCACGGATAATCCACCATCTAGCCCACTGTTGCTGGAGAAGGGCACACTTGCCATGATGTACTAGTTGTTAGGGCAGCCATTCAAAGTACCACACACCGGGAGGCTTAGACGACAAAAATGTGTTGTCTCACAGTTCTGGAGGTTAGAGTTGGTTCCTTCTGAGAGCTGTGATGGAAGGATCTGTCTAGGCCATTTTCTTTGGCTCATAGATGGCTGTATTCCCTCAACAAGGTCTGCCCCTTTGTCTGAATTTCTCCTTTTTATAAGGACATCAGTCCTACTGGATTACGTCTCCTGAATGCCCTCATTTTACCTTGATGACCTCTGTAAAGAGACTATCTCCAAAACACGTCCCATTCTGAGGAACTGAAGGGTCAGGACAGCAACATAAGAATCTGTAGGGGGTGGGGGAGACGTTTACGCCCATAACACACAGGGAGGGACGTTTAGATGTAGACCGAACATTATTCAGACGTAAATTCAGCATTTGGAATCACAAGTTCATTCCAGCCCCAAATAATTGCTGCATATTGTTTTAGCTGGTTCAAAGGAAGGCTATAACAGCCACATACATTTGTCTTGCTTGTCGCTTATGCGATGGTGGGGTCTGATATGGTCTGGAGGGGTTCTTTGTTATGATTCTGCCCGTTTGTTACCAGCTTTAGGAAAACATAATGAAAACCGAAATGCTGCAAACATGGCCACTTGGCATTCCACACAGCCAGCTTAACGGGGCCCAGTGCTTCATCTCATCGCGGCACTCTTTATGGAGGAACTTTTTTATTCGTCCCCATACGTCACGTCTAAGGTCATTAAAATCCCCAATGGAAGTGGTCTCTCAGCTGTCCCATGGCCCAGTTCTTCCCCAAGTCTATCTGTCATCAAGTAGGAAGATAATAAAATTATTCCAGGCGGTGGGGTCTAGGGTGCACTTCCAAAATTCATGAACAACCCTCACGTACATGCCCGAAGAGCCGGCACAGGTGCAGAAATGCAGCCAACGAATCCAGGAACTGTGCAAGACGTCCCTATTGCATGCAGCCTGCACAGCGAATTAAGACTTCACCTCTGGGTGGAAGCTGACTGCGGAAATGCAGAAATCCAGCTTCTGCTCCAGAAACAGCTCCATTTTCTTTCTATATGGAGAACTACATATGGCTGCTCTAACACTGCTCAGGTGTGGGCCTGTGTGTGTGTGTGTGTGTGTGTGTGTGTGTGTGTGTGTGTGTGTGTGTCGTTCCAGGCAGCCCTGAGTCTCCTTAAGAAAAACGAAGCCCTTAAAAGCAAAGACCTTGGGTTCGGGCTTCCCCTGAGGACATCTAGTAAACCAGGCTGGAGCTGGGCAAAGTCGTGGATCACTGTCCTACAGAAGGCAAGGATTCCATTCCACCATGGCTGTCCGATTTCCACCGGACTGGACCTTCTGGAACGAAGCACAGCAATGCATTGCCCCAGCAGAGAACCACATGGAGAGGATGAGAGAAAACAGATGGAAACCAATTTGTGAAACAGCATAGCCTACTAAGTTCATTGAGTAATACTAATAATTGCAACACTGTCTGAAGTCTATTAAAGATCCATATTGTGGGAGAAGAAAAAACAATAAAAGAAAATAGTATTATTTCAGGCAAAGCAGCATACTGAATCAATGAATGTTCAAAGTGGGACATATGTCACAATCATGAAAGCTATATTGAAATCAAAGGTTCTTAGCTAATGCCTGCCAAACTCCAGGGGAGGGCCAGTAAAATAAACTCGACAAAGAGCCTTTAACAAAGATGGGGTGGGGGTGGGGGGCGGGCAGGGGAGTGGCTTGGCTGGCAGAGAACATTCTCCCCAAAGGAATTGCCTGGGGTTTTGTTCTTCAACTGTGGGCTACACTTTCCTGGTTCTCATTTGATGGCACAGAGCCGTTCAGAGAGAGCTGCTTTCACAAAACATCCAGGATGGGCTCCTGAAGAAGAAATCACGAGCATGCTTGTACACTCTGCTCCACCAAAGGAAATGTTTGGATCCACCAGGGCTTCAAAAGGCTGAAGATGGAAGTGAGCCAGCCAGAAAAAGGCACACAGCTGAACTTCTCTAAGCAAGAGGGATCTCCGTGCAACTGACATTGCCTGTCGTCTGCACCACTGCCCACAGATTTCAAAAGTCCTTCCCTTGTGGGGCGTAGACGGGTTTTACTTAATCCTCATCCATGTTTGAGATACAAACGGGAAAAACTGAACAGAAATTAACTTAACCTGCGTATTTAGCGGACGGTAATTATGGAGATGGTAAATACATACAACTTACCCTGGGAAGCAGTGGTTGCTAAAATTTAGTGCAATCCTAACGCAAGGGGAAAAAATAATAAACGAACGTAACTGCCTGGGATAGGCATGTGGATGGAATTCTAGACCACTGAACAAATAGTTATGGAAAGCCTGCTTTATGCCAAGCCATATCCAAACCATGGGGGCACAACGGGAAATAAAATAGTTAAAACTCACTGTCTTCCTGGCACCCATATTTCAGAAGGGTAAGAAAGGTAATAGGCAAAATAAATAAAATATATTTTAGATGTGGTGTATTAGTTTCCGATGGTTACTGGAATAAATTACAGCAAACCGAGTGACTTAAAACAACACAATGGAAAAACAACACCACAAATGTATCCTTGGGCACTTCTAGAAGAGCTGCATTCCAACACCTCTCTGTGCTTCATCCCTTTTTTGTTCAAGAAGACTAACATTAGGTTTGCTCAAGACTCCATCTGTAATTTCTCCAGACATCCATTATCTGGACAGCGGTAGTCATGGGTCCACTTGCTCTAAAAATCTTAATTCTTTGAAATCACACTGCACCATCACCCGACTTCAGTCTCTCCAAGGATTGCTGGCATTCTCGATTGTATTTTTGTGTTTCTTTGTTGCCTCTTGTAGAATTGTGAGATTTCCTAAAACTCTGTAACGCTAATGAAAAATATTAGCCACATGCAGGGTTGGAATGAGATCTTCACACTCTTCATGTGTAAGTGTCGACCCCTGACGCCACCAAGCCACGGCCTGTCTTCTGTGTTACTATGTGTCTCCTTCAACGAGTGGTTGATAAACACATTCAAGGTTAGACTCTCCATTTGCTAGACACTGGCCTCAAGGATCGTCGTGGAAAGCCTTAACCTGCCGAGGTACAAGGGCACTTACCCTTTCCAAGACCAGCTGGACAGAATCTGCGTATCTTGCTAATACACCCAAACCAATCTAACTCCATTCACAGAATATTCTCAAAAGACTGCTGGATGGAGAGACTGGTTAGCTCAGTTGGTTAGAGCGTGGTGCTGATATCACCAAGATTGCCGGTTCGATCCCCTGATGAGCCACTGTGAGCTGCGCCCTCCTTAAAAATAAAAAAGTAAAATGAAAAGACTGCTGGTGGCTTTCCCAACTGCCTGTACCTGATTCTTGAATGAAATAGTCAGGTGGGGGCTACCTGGTGCAGACATCTGCCTATAAGAAAATGTGGAGGGATTCTTCAACTTGGGGTTTTACAAACATATCAGAATGATTAGCTGAGAATATCTAGCTTGAGTACAGATGGCAAAATAGGAATATAATTTCTCAGAGGGTTTACCTGAATACCATGGACAACTAAACATGATACGTAATGCAATTTTGTCATTAGTCCAACACTTCCTTCTAAGAAGCTGATTGACAAAGCAAACACAAGCTCCGCATGGAATGGCAGAAGAGAATCATTCTTCTATGAAGTACTCGCTTTCCTGGTGGTCCAGTACCTCAGGGAATATGAATGAGCGTTTAGTGAAATAGGGGGTGTAGCTTTGGGTCTTAATGAAGTGACAGAATTAAAACCTAAAGGCGCTGTCTGTCCATAAAAGATTGACTAGAAAAACTTCGTACGAGAGAAGAGTCCTGTAACCATCTTCCTGGACCTCTGAGTTTGGGGGAGATCACTCCGATTAGAAATCATAGTCAAAATGTGGATTATCTGCATGGTGTGAGAATTCCAAAACAATGAAACTCATCAGTCACAGCAGAAGCAAATGCAAAATCATTCTATCAAGTTAGGTCCCCCCAGAACCTAACATGTAATATTAAGGGGAAAAGCTCATTTTCATTTCAGCAAAACGAAAAAAGTTCATTTTGCTGAAAATGAACTCATAATAAATGTAAAGGTATGCAATGAGAGGGTCCCCTATGAAAAAGATCACTGGTACCCTAAAAACAGATAATTATTTAATACATGCTTTTCTCTTTTCAGGGGTTTGAAAGGAATGAAATATAATGTAACTAAGTACTATAATCATTGAAAGAAATAAAATACAACAATAATAAATATAATCTGTAGAACAATTAGTTTTGTTTTTCAAAACTGTAAGAGGACCTGAATTATTTTGAAATGAAGAACATTCAGTATGGAAATCTATGTAACTTTACTAACAATTGTCACCCCAATAAACTTTAATTTAAAACAAAAAGAACATTCAGTATGAATTCAGTAATTATTTCAGGTAGAAAGGAATCATTATTCATATACGTGAGTCAGTTTCTTTTTGTTGTTGTTATCATTTTTTATTTTACTTTTTTTCAATTACAGTTGACATTCAATATTATTTTATATTAGTTTCAGGTGTATAGCACAGTGCTTAGACATTTGTATCATTTTTGAAATGCTTAATAGGTTCCTGAAGTTGCTTTTATTATGTTTAACACAGACTTTAAAAAAAAAAAATGGAAACCACAACAAAAGAATAGGACACATCATAAAAAGAACAAGATTACTGAAAATCAATTTCTAGAAATGAGAAAATGTAGTCATTGACCATCTACTAATGGAGAGGTTTCCAGACCACCTTTCTGAAGTAGGTTAAACAGTAAACGTGATACTGTGTTTGGAACCGGTGACTTTCTTCATCACACCGTATTACACAACTCGGATGATAACTTACTTTGCCCTGTGCCGTGCTCTAGTACCATATAGGACAACCTGAGCGCTGGAAAACCAGCGGGAAAGAGTTAGCTCCTGCCACTGTCACAGAAGCACAATTTCTCCTTGTTTTTTCCAGGCCTTTGTTTCTATTCTGTGACACGGGGAACTGCACTCAAAGTCACGGGAGCATGTACTTCATCTCCTTCGAGCACCTTTAGAATCGGAGTGGCAGCGGGGGAGGGGGTGCGGAAATCTAACTCATAGGACTCCTGCAGCTTTTAGGACACTCAGATTTGTTCATTTGCCCATACGGAAGCTCTGACTCTCTGTGTCTATTCTGAAATAATATAAACGGAAAAACTTGTTAAGTGAAATGCACTGAACACATTTCCTATCTGCTCTCAATAGAATGTATGTTGCTTCTACAATATAGAAATTCAGCATTGATCTTGTGATGCAATTTTCAGTTATGTATGCCCTACGTACGAGAAAGGATATTTGTAAGTTAACAAATGAGATAGGTTGGATGACCCACCAGAACAAGACCAAAGCTTAACAGCTGCGGGTACAGTACAACAGAATTAAAAATACTTGAACCCTGGGACATATCCCCTGAGAAGTAGAATTTAACTAGCAATAAGAATTTTGGCAAGCCACTAATAACCGAGTACCATTTTATGTAAGTCAAGAGTAAGTATTAAGTGGATACACTAAACCTTCAATGCTGGAAAAACAGTACTTCCAAATGTGAAGCTACAGCTCTCTCTCCTATTCCGGTAAATGTCACCCAACTTTCTCAAACTATACCGTAGACACTGGGAGTGTGGAAACAGTCTCTTTTGCCTATATACCTTCACCCTGTTTAATTTCAAGTGAGCACAGGGAGTTAGAGAGAATGTGGCTTGTGGTTTAGGAGATTATTACTGCTGCTACATTTATAAGTTTGAATGTAAATTTCTACGAGGAAGAACCTCCCGATGGGATGGATCACCCCAATGCTTTCTGGGAAAAGCAGGACCAGAACAGCAGTAATGGTTCCCTAAGGACTCAGGTGCCACTTCTAATGAACTGTCCTTTCCGGCAAGAAGATGCTTCAGACAAAACTGGCAGAGTGAGCTTCTCTTCCTGTTTAAAAGTAGCGGGGAAACAAGTGACTGGATTGCAATGGCACAAATTGACCAATGTGTAAAACCAGGTCAAACACAGAAAGTTAATATGGGCGGATGATAAGTGCTAGATCAAAATAAGATTAAACTGACTCTTTCAGATCAGTCTGCCATACTGAAACTACCAAAGCAGGAGAAAACTCATATCCATTCACCTGCCACTTCAGTGTGTACATATTTTAGGAAAATGACTCGTGATCCAAGTATCGCGACAAAAGAAACTTTCCTCTCCACCCTTCTATGTATCTGTCTTAGGAAAAAACACAGGTATCCAGACGAGGGAAACTGTCCTCTCTCTTCCTTTCCTCCCCTCCATCCTTGGTCAGAAACAGAACACCAAATACAGTGGTCCCTCAGTTTTCTAACATAATCCGTTCTGGATGACAATTCGAGTTCTGAAACGTTCAAAAACCGAGGCACGGTTTCTTCATAGAAAGTAATGCAAGATGGATTAATCTGTTCCAGACCTTTAAAATCAACCCCTGAAACTGCAAATTTAGCATGAATTTTATGATCTCATGATACCATAGATCCATAAAATATATGGCGCTTGTAAACCAAAATGTTTGTCAACAGAGACATTCGAAAACCAAGGTACCATTGTATCGGCCAGAGGTTTAACTAACAGAGCTTCCCAAATCTTTCCTCTAAGTGTCCCCAACAGCAACGGAGCCAAATAAACATCCCTGGAAAACAAGAGAGCTCATAGCAATTCCACGAGTGTGAAATTTCCTTCAAAGGAATTGTATTTTTTATGAATTTTATTTTTATTTATCTCAACAACTGAATGCAAATTTTGCCTTTGACAATTTATCCAAGCCATGATATAGGCACACAATTCATGGGGGTAAGTTTTAATTTGGTAAGGATGTTTTAAATCACTCGTCGTCACGCAAACTGTAGACAGAAGTCTATGGAGAGATGGGCTGTTTATTCTGTTTTTTCAGATCCTTGGCATACTTCCTCTTACCCCCAAGGATAACCCCCATGTCAGGGTGACATATGAGGTTAATGGATTTTGAGGTCTTTTGGCTCATTGTAACAACTCACAGCATTGAAACTCAGTTTTGACAACTTATCCAAGTGTAGAACTGAAAAAAAAAATCAAACATTTTGCTAAAAATAGTAAAGAAAGAAGAAACGCATGAGCAAGCTACATCAGAGACTTTCCTTCTATGATCATTTCATTACATCCTTCACAAATCCTGGACGGACACCACACCTTGTTGACGTCACACATTGCTCTAGGTAGCTACATTTCATCTTTCAATTGTGATAAACTCACGAAAGGCAGATACCGTGCCTTATCATTTTTTGAATGTTCTATTACATTTAGCAAAATAGATCGTCAAGAATATGTGATTAGTAGAATTAAGAAAGTACAATGCAAGGAGAGAAACACTCTCTGAGGTGCAGGCATACAAGGAAGGCCTGAAGTTAAGGGGGGAACAGGAACATTGAGAAAAGTCCTCTGGCAATTCTAAGCAAAAGCTATTGCTAGAGGAATGTGAAGCCCCTGGTGCACTGAGGTTACACCATAACAACAACAACAGAAAAAAAAGAAAAGAAAAAGAAAAAAAAAAAGCTCATCTCCATTGACTCAGCCCACACACTAATGGCCTAGCATTAGAAGAGGTACGTCATTTCCAGGCATTAATATTTATGTCAGTCCCTATTTTCTTATGCATTATGTCCATCATGCAACAACAAAAAATATATATATGTCACACAAAAAAAACAAGTAGGAAATAAAAACCAACAGTCAAGAGAAAAAGCAATCAACATAAGCAGACAAAGAGATAAATCATGTGTCGGAACTATAAGGAATAACTACGAATAATATGTTAAAGGTGCTAGTATAACATGTGGAAACACGCATGAAGAAAAACAGAGAATTTGGTTACAGATATGAAAACTTAGAAGTCACATGGAAATGCTAAAATCTGTTTTTAAAAGCATGGTAACAGACATGAAGATTGCCTCCAACTGGCTGATCGTTGACTCAGCACAGTCAAAGCAAGAATCAGTGAACTGGAATACAGGTCAATAGAAATTACCCAAACTTGGGTGGGAGATGAGGGTAAGGGGGATCAAATATATGGTGATGGAAGGAGAACTGACTCTGGGTGGTGAACACACAATGGGATTTATAGTTGATGTAATACAGAATTGTACACCTGAAATCTATGTAATTTTACTAACAATTGTCACCCCAATAAATTAAAAAAAAAAAAAAAAAAAAAGCAGAGGGGAAAAAAAAAAAAGAAATTACCCAAACTGAAATACTGAGACAAAGAGGAACGGAGAAAAGCAAAACAGAACCGAGCATCCACGAGTTGTGGGACAATATCAGATCATCTAACTGGGTGACTGGATGCCTAGAGTAAGAAGAGAGGCAAAACATAGCAAAATAACTATTTAAAAATATAGTGGCTGACAATTTTCAAAACACAATAGAAGATATCAAACCTCAATTCCAATAAGTTCTCAAAGCAGGTTAACAAAACACACATACGTACACTTAAGCATACTATAAGCAAGCTGAAAAATTAATGACAAAGAGAAAATCTTAAAGGCGGTCAGAAGAGGGGGAATGTGCATTATGTAGTTAGAGAAATTAAGGTAAGAATGACAGCAGATTTCTTATCAGAAATAACAAAAACCAGAAGATACTAGAGTAGCATATTTAAAGTGCTGAGGGAGAAATAAAAAAGAAAGGAAAAGAAAAGTCGCCTATCCAGATTCCATACCCAGAGAAAACATCTGTCAAAATGAAAGACGAACAACTCTTTCAGACACACAATAACCAAGAAAATTCACTACCAGCAGACCTGATGTACAAGAAACATTTTAAAACATTCTCTGGATAAAAGGAGTACATTAACAGATAGCAACGTGGTTCTAAACAAAGAAATAAAGATGGCCATAAATTCATCTATTGAAGATAAATACAGAAGACATTTTTTCTTGTTTTTAATTGCTCTAAAATACTGCTAATTTTCCAAAGCAAAAACAGAAGCAACATATTGTGTGTTGACAGCATATGAAAAAGTAACGTGTATTCCAAAACAGCATGAAGGATGTGAGGGAAAAAGCAATTATACTGCTTTAAAGTCTTCGTACCACTTGACATGGTATAACATTACTTGCAGGTAGATTGTAACTAATTTTAAAAGTGTTATTTTAAACCATAGGAGAAGCAATAAAATTTTATGCGGTGTATCAATAATAAGGAAATAGTGGAGATAAAACTGAACCATAAAAAAGTAATTTATCAAGACTCCCAAGCTAATCAATATTCCAAGAAGTGAGAAGAAACTGGGCCTTCCTAACTGCTTAAAATTACATAAGTACAGAAACAAAGGAGCCAGTCTAGATTCTGAGTATCTTTAGTAATAGCCACCAATAAAATGTAAAGACGAATCATCTGTCATTTAAAAATTTGGTTAAACCAGTAGGATAAACGCTAATTACACAGACATGACTGCAGATTTGGAGGAATAACTGTGACATAGAGTAACTCCTGTTCGGGAACAGACTACACTCAGTGAGTCTGGCAACTTCAGCAATTGCTTCAAACTTAGTGTCACACGAACTCACCCAGTCCTTACCTGCATTTGTAATACTGCATTCTCTTTGACCTTGAATTGCTGATACAAAAGGGAAAGCTTCTCTTGGAAAGCTCAGTAAAAGCAATTTCATTTAATTTCCTTTTTGTCTCTGAACAGGCATCAAGTGGATCAGTACGAAATGAAATGGTCAGTCTGGCTCACGAGCATGACATGCAAATCCCCCCCCCCGAGAAAATCAGTCCGAAAATATCCGCTAAACAGCCCTGCAGTGATTCAGTCCCCGTAGAGAAACAAAGTTCACAGTCACTACAATGTACCTGTAGGTTTACAGATGACAGTTTAATCGTAATTCCACTTCTTATGAAAAGAATGCGCTGTTTTTAGATTCCCCCAAAAATTGGTCTCTAGTTTCTCTATGCAACGTATTCATATTTGAGATCAGAAGATGTCTTGGTCTTTAGAGCTATTTATAGATCTATGTAATTCTGATTCTACATTAAAGATGGTAAAATTATTTCCGTTATAGGCACGATAAATTGAAGCAACAAAGTAATGGGTCACAGTACACTTAACAGAAGAACAAAAGAATCATTAAATCTACAAAGTATATCTCAATGTACTGATTTAGGACATAGCTTTTAAAAGGCCAACTTCCAACATTCATTTGGTACATAGATTTTTTTTTCTTTTTTTTTTCCAATAGGCCCTTTCTGAAACTCAACATGTCGTACAAATACTATTCCATTTAAAGGCTTCTGGGGCCGGCCCGGTGGGTCAGGCGGTTGGAGCTCCATGCTCCTAACTCCAAAGGCTGCCGGTTCGATTCCCACATGGGCCAGTGGACTCCACAAGGTTGCCGGTTCAATTCCTCGACTCCCGCAAGGGATGGTGCGCTGCGCCCCCTGCAACTAAGATTGAACACAGCACCTTGAGCTGAGCTGCCGCTGAGCTCCCGGATGGCTCAGTTGGTTGGAGCGCATCCTCTCAACCACAAGGTTGCCGGTTTGACCCCCGCAAGGGATGGTGGGCTGTGCCCCCTGCAACTAGCAACGGCAACTGGACCTGGAGCTGAGCTGCGCCCTCCACAACTAAGACTGAAAGGACAACAACTTGAAGCTGAACGGCACCCTCCACAACAAAGATTGAAAGGACAACAACTTGAAGCTGAACAGCACCCTCCACAACTAAGACTGAAAGGACAACAACTTGACTGGAAAAAAGTCCTGGAAGTACACACTGTTCCCCAATAAAGTCCTGTTCCCCTTCCCCAATAAAATCTTTAAAAAAAAAAAAAAAAGTCTTCTGCGTTTTCTGTTAACCCATCAGCAAATACTTATGTTATATCTGTGTCCATGCAAAGATTCTAGACTGAGAAGACTTTGTAGAGGTGACAGGAAGTGAAATACACCCCACATCACATCCCCTCCTGGTTCTATCACTAACTATTTACGTTAAATGATATGTGAAACTGCCCACTGGTCTCGCTTTGTTCCACAAAAGGGACAGTTTCGTAAGGTTCATAGCTGCATGACTCCACAAGTGACATAATCTCTTTCTTCTTGTTTCCTCATCTCTACATCTAAATCGTTGATTTACTAAATCATCACTGAGATTTATTCAGATCATAAAAATGTACATATGTCATGATCATGGAAAAACTCATAGAAGGTGAAGACATGAACCCAAGGTGTTGACAGTCTACTCTGGGGAAGTAAAATAGATACAAATGAAATTCCCAATACCACACATCTGGTCAGGGAGTCTAGGGCCCTAAAAGTGACATTTTAAAGATGCTGTATAGGATTTGTAGTCAGAAAAAAAGAGATGAGAACATCTTGGAATTTACCTCATCCTAATAGGGCAATTTCTATGAAGATAAGTGAAGTTATTTTACTAACAATTAAATTATTACTAATCACCCCTATTTCACTAATCTATTTTGGGGAGTATCCAGGATCATTTTTCAGTGCTGGGCTGTCTGGTTACCACATGCCAGTGTAAGGAGCTGGGATTGTCGGTAACACTTACATAAGTCAACATTTGGAAGCCTCAGCTATAAATCTCCTGTCATCTTGATACACCCAGGAACACAAAATACACTTCCCTCAGACCTGCCTAAAGAACCTGTTTTCTTGACAAACCCAAAACAGTAGAATATTCTCGCCTAGGACTGGTTTATCTTTCTACCTTTATTTCCAAAAACTAACAATACTTTCTCTTAGCAGAACAGCTGCTTCACGCCACCCTACTCCCGTTTCTCATTTTCCTTTTCTTGTGACCAATGCAAGGGTCTGTAACATCTATTGTTTCTGCTAATTGCAAATTCTTACAGCAAGCTACTGAGGTTGTCGAGAGAGGCCAACTGTTTCTGTCTGCCAACTTTTTATCTGCTGAAAACAGACCCAACAGAATTTCCTCGCTAAGGTAAAAATGAGAAAACATTTATGCGTAAAGATGTATACACCCTGATGACCAATGCAGCATTATTCACAGTGGCCAAGACATGGAAACAACCAAAGTGTCCTTTGACAGATGATCGGATAAAGAAGATGTGATAATATAGACAGTGGAATATTACTCGACCATAAAAAAGGATGAAATACTGCCATTTGCAAAGCATGGATGGATTCTGGGTGTGTTCTGCTAAGAAAAATAAGTCAGATGGAAAAGGACAAGAACCGTATGATTTCACTTGTATGTGGGATATAGAACAGAAAGCAACAGACGAACAAACAACACCAACTCAGACTCAGGTAACAGTATGAAGGTCACCAGAGGGTAAGGAGGGAGGGAGACGGTAGATGAGGGTAAAGGGGATCCAACATATGGTGATGGAAGGAGAAGTGACTCTGGGCGGTGAGCACACAATGTGATATACAGGTGATGTGTTATAGAACTGTACACCTGAAACTCATATACTGTACTAACCAATGTCACTCCAGTAAATTTCCTAAAATTAAAAAGCTGGTACATGATCTGCTAGTGGACTCACCACTGAGGAACGTGAGAAAAGAATAAGTACAAGTAGTACTGCATCGAAGAGGTTCCCAGATCAGAGCTACTTCAATGTTCAATCCTCTCTCTTTTCCTCCCCTTATGTCTTTTCCAGCATTTTCAAAGTTCGGGGGAGTTCATCACTGGGAAACTTCTACGAGAAGGTCCTTGCCTAGAACTACCTAACCTCAGTGTGAAGATACCTCACCCAATTTACTCTAGTGTCTTCCACGCATATGGTGATTCTGCATGTGAGCCGTGGCATGAAACATCAGGGAACGTAGCGCATAGTTAACTTTAATCCACACACTAGATTCCTTAGCATAATCCGGAATTCCTACTTCAGAGGGAGCTTTCGGGCATTCCAGACACCGTGACTGAGATGGACACCAGAAGGCATATTAATTAACGACCTGAATGCTGTTCGAAATACATGCTTAGGTCCAAGGAGGTACAAGGATTAGCCAGTCGGGCAGAACAGCTTCAGGGAAGGGCTCAAGTGTGAAGGCCATTACTGCTCCATCACTTGACGTCACGCTGTCGTGATCTGCCCTAGCTCTCAAGGAGGCTGCTTTTGCCGTCAGAGGCTCGTTGTGCAAACAGGGTACGATGTTATATAAATGTGGAAAGTGCAAAAGTGCAGTCACGTAGGAAAGTAAGGAGGGAAACACTCACAGATTACGTCACAATCCTGGCTGAAATCAGATGGTAGAAGACAGAGAAGGGGAAGGAAGAGAAATTCGCTATTTTTTCATTACCAAGAGTAGAAAAATAGTAAATGACGTATAAAGAAACAAGGGATGAAATGTATTCTATAAGTAACTATTAAAACAAAAATATACATTTTCTAAGATAAAAGTATGTACCCAAAGCAAGTCTTTTTAAAGGACCACGAACATAGAAAACAAAATAATGTCAGAGAACACTAAGCAATACTCATTAATGTTAATGTGAACGGAGTGAACACTTAATAAATACATGCTCACAACCAAACCCTCTAACGTGCTCTTTGGGTAATTTATTCCTGCTCAACAACTCCAAAGTTACCGATTAATACTGTACGTTACTATTTTTTAACTTACTATGACTGTGTATTTACATCTCTGTAGGGAAACCAGGTCTGCTACAGGTTCTTCTTGGGATCACATTGTGGCTGGAGCTTACGTCATCTGAAGGCTCTGCGGGACAGGGTTTCTCCCCCTCAGGTCTGCTGTGCAGGGGGGAGGCGGGTTCACCTTGGGGCTGGCAAGGCCCCTCTCTCTAAGAGCCTCTCCACAAGCTTAGCTTGGAATTCCTCACCGCATGGCAGCTCAGAACAGTCAGCCTTGCTGGCTTCCCCAGAACAAGTGTGCTAAGGGCCCCAGGTGAAAGCTGCAGGCTTATTTGGACCTGGCTTTGGAAGTCATGCCACATTCTACCGGACAAAAGCAAGTCCCAGGCCAGCCCAGAATCCAGGGGAAGGGACACCACAAGGCCGTGAATACCGGGGGACAGGGTTCATTGACAGGCAGGGATGTGTTTCAGGTGGAGACGAGCTCCTGACAACCTCTCACAGAACTGAATGGGTTTCGGAAACGTAGAACCTAACAGAATGGTCAAGATGCCAGGTACATGCCAACAAAAAGAAAGCATCTGAAGAGTAAATGGGGCAGAATTCTGCAAAATGACATAAACAAAACAAAGAAGGGCACTTTAGAATACTGAAGCTTTTAGGAAATGCATAGTAAATGTAACTATTAATGTACAAAATAAGTAACTTTCATAAAACAGAAAGTACATGTAACAAAAACATACTAGGAGTTGGAGATAATAATTTGTCTCACCCCATCTGTGAAACAGCAGCTACGTATTTTTAAAGACCTCATTAACGTGATTAAAAAGACACACCTGACTGAAAGACATCAAACCTTGGAACCTAAAAATGGAAAACACTATCTTTTCAACTGCCTGTGAGGAAGTCACAAAAAAAATGGCAATACTATACGAGATCTGACAATTACATTCGCTAACCTGTTGCAACCATGTTGCTAACCTTTTCTGATGTCACAGGGATTATTCATTTTGAATTTGTATCAACTGGACAAACAGCTAACCAAGTTCACTAGTTAAAAGTACTGAAAAGGGTGCGTGTATGTCGGTTCCTCAGCAAACGGAGACTCTTCAGACCCACCAGAGCTTTCCTTAGCTGCTGCAGAGTTGAGATTCCAATGCACGGACACCTCTCACTGTCTCAGCTGAGAGAGAAAACATGGAGCAAAATGAGTGAAATCACGAGGGTGAAAAAAATCTTCCCAAAGGCCAGGGCTGCCAAACAGAACCCTGAGCCATGGAAGTGGTGACCCCAGAAACACTGGGACATGGGGTACTGAGCTGAGGCTTTACGGCCCCCAATGACCATGGAAGAGATTTCTTCTCTTGGGTGGGGGACCAGGCGGGCATCTCCGAAGTCCTGTCCGACTCAGAGTCTATGAATCAATCCCTCACTCCTCTCGTCTAAACAAAACTCTGCAAAAGCGGTTTCCTTGCTCTTGGTTACCCTGCCAACCAAAGCAAACCATGATGGGAACGGTCCCCAAATTCTCCACGACCGACCTCAAACGGCATGCTGTTTGCTCAGTACCAAACACTAGTGTCTGTGCTTACTTTGCCTTTCAAGTACAGTCTTGGGCTTAGTTACGGAGGCAGAAATGGAGGCTTCTGTTTGGGCTTCCTCTGGCGGAGCCATCCTGTTGAGCGAAACAAGGTCTGAAGGCGAAGCCGCACCATCTAACTTCCATTCTAATACCAGCAATGAGGCAACAGCTTGGGGCTGGTGGGAAGACACTGGCCCCTGGTTTTGCTTTCCTTCTGTCACCCTCGTAGCTTCCATCAGTGCCGCATGGCTGATGGCTGAAGAGGGTCTGTCCCCTCTTCTCCTTTTGTTTACTGTGGCACGAGGAAAGGTTGCTTAGTTGTGCCTTTGCTTTTAGACAGTTAATTTCGAATCACAAAGGAGCCTGCTCCTGTCATCCTGCATGGCAGCTGATACAAGGTCCGCATGGGGAACTACCCCTACAGGTACCAGGATTCCCCCAAGTTCAGGGCTCTCCTTATACTGTTGGGTTGTTTTTTCTCCTCATGGAGGCTGGTTTCCTGCAGAAACATTGTATTTATAGCTTTCGTTTGCTCAAAGCCCTACAAGCCTCATCCTGAGTTTTCCAGACCTTGATGGTACTTACCGGTACGTAATTTTTCATCATGTATGCTTACCTTTGTCTACATTTGCCCAACCTAGATTGTCTTCAGCACTCATTGAAAACTACCTCTCATCTTGCTATTTAGCTCCTATCTTTTGCACTCGATAATTCACCTTTATTACGCTCTGCATGTACTTTTCTTTTAAAGCGTGTTTTTCCAGGACCCATCACCTCCAAGTCAAGTACGTGTCATTGTTTCAATCTAGTGGTGGAGGGCGCAGCTCACAGTGGCCCATGTGGGGATTGACAGGCAACCTTGTTGTGAAGAGCACCGCGCTCTAACCGACTGAGCCCTCCGGCCACCCTTGCATGTACTTCTTCTACGCCTTCATTTTCAGCAGAAGCTTGTCTGCCAAGCTATGTTTCTAAAGGGGTCCCTCAGACTTGCCACTATGGGCATTTGTAGCCAGGTAATTCTTTGTTGTTTGTTCTGTGCATCCTAGGAGATTTGCAGCATCTCTGACCTCTACCCATCGGCACGCCCTGAGCGGACAGGATGTGACATCTGCGGGTTGTGATACAGGAGAAGCCGCCAGGGCAGGCAGGAGGAGATGGAGCATGCATGGTGGGCAGCCTGCGGATGGAGATTTGGGAGCACAGGGCTACGGCAGCATGGATCGCTCAGTTCCTGGGACTCTGGGCATGAAACAGACATGCCTTCCTGGGAGACAGATATGCATGGTTGCATGATCCAGGTCCAAGGAGGCGGGAGACACATCACCATGTCCGAGAATCACTGAGCATGGAACCAACTCACAGAAAGAGCTAGATGACACCCAGGACCCAAGGAAGGCTTGCTTTCCTCAGAGCCTGTGAGATGTTGTTGTATTATGTGACCCGGGCCCGAAGGTGAATCCAAGGTGAAAGATCCTTCGTGGGTGCCGAGCAGATGAGAGGGGCTTCCCTACACCTCCTCTCCTCGCCTGTCCCCAACACGGCTGCTCAAAACAGGTCCTCACGCCCTCCCTCTGGACAGACCCGTTTGTCCACAAGGCTGGCTTTTCTAGCAGCTCACACCACTCATGCAGCCACCAGAGTAAATCACCCTTCAACCAAGACACCCCAGGAAACAAAACCAGCAAAAGGAAGAGAACCCCATGGAGCCAGGGAGCCACCCCTCTTGGGGAACTTATTTCCACCTCCGAAAACCTAGGACTGACTTCAGAAGCTTTGTTTTCACAACCAAGGCCGGCGGAACCAATTTGTTCTCCAGCGACTCTGCTCTCCAAGATCAAACTGGAAGGTGCTTTCCAGCAGAAAAGGGGGGAGCTACTGACCCACACATCCACGTGATGAACGGTCCAGACGCCACACTGATGGGAAGAAGCCAGACCTAGAGGAGCTCCCACCACTGGCTCCCACGGGCAGGAAGTGTTAAGGGCATGGGACCCTGCCGGATACGTCCTAATGCTGATCCGTCTTTATCTCATTTCCTGAGGGGGCACGTGATCACAATTGGAGACCAGTGTTTGCCAATGCCCACACCGACTCCTGCCACCAGGTTCCCGACTCCTAAGATTTTTAGTAAATCGTTAGTGAATAGAATATTCTAAAAGCAAGAGCAAATCTGAGCGTGCTGGAGTTGTCTGTGTTCTGAGTTGACTTTCCTTGCCATGCCCTCACTCATCTGCCTGGCCATGGGAGTCTGCTGCAATTCGTGTGTACTTTGGGGCAGTGTGGGTGACTCACTGTTCTATTTTTTCAACTCCTGTGTCACCTAGTGTTTCCATCCTTTTTCCATATTGTAACCATCCAGGTTCCTCAGTACAAAGCCTGAATACAGCAGTGATTCATTTTCCACAAACACACCCAAGGACATGTGTCCCAGGAATGTAAATGTCTTAGCATGCTCAACTACAGAAAATCAGAGTGTTCCACGGAGTTTAAAGAAAGACGAAACTCAACATTTATCACTGTGAAATACAGGAATTAAACATTTTGTCACGACTCCTAAATTACCAACATACATTGAAAAGCATAAAAATCATTTCCAAAGAAGGCTCCGGGACACCAATTCTGCGCAGGGCCAGCTGTGCAAAGCACGCCCTGTGTTTCTCAAGGTACAATCCTATGTAGTTCTCACACGGATGGTGGCTGTTAGAGCTGGGACCCAAATCCACGTCTTCTGATTGTAAGACGAGCAAATCTTGCTGACGATCAAAACCATCACCACAGAGGTCACATGCTCAGTTCGCACCAGCAAGTTTCGTTTCCGTGGCCAGCACCGGAAAGCTGCAGACGGCGGCTTCCAGACACGCCAACAGAGGGCAGTGCATCTGTCTGTTCCCTGCTGGTCTCTGGGGTACAGATGCCGAAGGAAACCAGTGGAGTTAGGCACATAGAAGGGTCCTTTCATGAGAAGGAAAAGTGTGGCTTCGGTGCCGAGATCCTACATGCAATGCGTCGATAGAACACACAAGCACAAATTTCTTTGACAAGATTTCAGTAGAAAGCAGGGCTTGGTCTTTGCTGCTTTTGTGTCTACCCTCCGCAGAACGTCTTCTCAAACGCGTATGTCCACAAGGCAACTCAAAATTCCCTTATCTTGGGCACGGAGACTTTCTGAGTAAATGGTGCTGCCACCAACACAGTTGGGTATCTTCCTGGACTCCGTTTTATATGCCGAAGAATCTCAAATATGTCAGCCATCCCTGATGGAGCTGCATCTTTCACTCATCAAATTACGCAGCAGACCTCTCTAATCCACCCATTGGGCTCCCGCCACACTTGCCTGCCGCCTGGTGTGTCTCAGATGTTGGTCTAGGACCAAGGGTAAAGGGTGGTCTACCCAAAACATCAATCTGATCGTGTCATCTCCCAGCTCCAAACAGTCAACGACCTACCATCCCTCGTAAGTTCCTTTGTTAATTTTCCCTCAGCATTTTCCTAGCGTATCTCCTGCTACCTACCCACAAGCACCCCGCTCCAGACTTTCTGAGCTACTTACAATCTCCCTAAGGCACCAGGTTCCCTCACGCATTTACAGGAGCTGTTCCATCTGCCCTGACCGCCTTTCGTCTTCCTTCACCTAATAATTCCTCGTAGTTCATTGGGAAAACACTTAGCACCCCCCACCCCACCCCGTAGTCTTCTCTGAAACCACAGACTGGATTAGCTTCCCCAAGCCTCTGTATCCTGCAGCACCTTGTGGATCACTGCTCCCTCTCTTCTTATTGCTTCTTCATTTCCCCAACTCTTTCCCCAGTTTGTGAACACTCTCAGGGCAAGGATTGAGTCTTCTCCGTATCTCTGAAGCTTAACGCAATGCCTTCCCACAGTAGGCACTCGATAAATATTTCTTGAAGAAGTGAATGAGATTTGGCCAGACACATCAAAACCAAATAAAGTGTTGTTTTCTTTTTTTTTATTTCTGTTTTTCCCAGGTGTTGCCTTTCACATAATTATAGATTGTTACATCTGAGTGACAGCCCCACCAAACACGCTGACTGTACCATTTTTGATGGTCCATCATATGTCAGTCCTTGGATGGATGTGATCATTTTTACCTCTTTTCATTGCTCTCTCTCCAAATTCTGTCTTTCAGTCACTAAAGGATGGCACATATTTATCACGATACTTCCTTGTAATCTCACTGATTTCTTTCTATAACACACGGTAGTTTGGAAGCACGCCACCAAATCATCCCAGAATATAATACTTTAGACTTTTCTTTTCACCAACAGAATTGAAAATAATAGCAGGCCAGACTGACTGTATTTCTCAAAAATTAGGACCCTGGACAGCTTTATTTGCCCGTTTGTAATGATCTGGCGGGCATTTGTGGTACTAATTAGATTTCATTTACATGGAATAAAATTCCATTACAGGTGGCACATTTATAAGTAGCCCTGATGTTATGTATGTAACACACACACACACACACACACACACACACACACACACACACACACACACCAAAGCAATTTGTTTTATCCCAGCACAACAAATAACTAGAGGTTTGATCAGAAATCAGACACCAGCAGCTGAGTTAAGAAA
Source organism: Rhinolophus ferrumequinum (assembly GCF_004115265.2). NCBI lineage: Eukaryota > Metazoa > Chordata > Mammalia > Chiroptera > Rhinolophidae > Rhinolophus > Rhinolophus ferrumequinum. The sequence goes on along the minus strand of NC_046284.1, from coordinate 120,157,168 downwards.
GGAAAACGAATTTCAATCTTCAGGTTCTTGTAAAGAAATGAACGACTCCCTTAAAACTACATTTCTTAGAACGCCACACATCTTGATTTTCATGCCTTGTTACATCTTGGATGACTTTTTTTTCTCTTATTCCTTATTTCTAGAGATTTACTGACCAACGTGTTTCCCCCGAGTAGGAGAAACGACAGGTATATAGTAGCCTCAAGGTCTGTATTTGGATGAGAAAGAACAATGATGGGAAATGGAAAGCTTGAACAACAGGGTTTATTTCTGTGACCTAACAAGCCGTCAGCAGGGGGATGGCCGGAGCTGGTGAATCTGCTCGCAAGGCCTTCGGGACAGTGCTGTCCCACTCTGCCCCTCCCCCCTCGGCATCTGTTCTTTGCCCATCAGTCTGTGGCCACTAGGTCACAATGGTTGCCGAGCAGCCAGGCATCCACACATGAAGAAGGGAAAGGGTACTCGCTGGAGTGACCTCTCTCTCTCTCTCTCTCTCTCTCTCTCTCTCTCTCTCTCTCTCCTCTCTCTCAGCAGAAGAGCAGAAGCTCTCCAGGACCCTTCCTGGCCGATGCCCACCACCATGGGCAGAACCATTCTATCACAACCCAACTTTTTATTAACTCATAGTCAATTGATTAGTAACCGAGTCATAGGGATGGTGACCCTTCGTGTTCAAAGGTTCGGCCTATGCTGAGAGGTCAGGGGTGACACTGGGTGTGCACAGACCAAGGGGTAGGATTCTCTGACGCCATCCTAGAATTCTGCCCCCCAAACCTCCACTTTGCCCTAACCACCACCAATCCAAACAGAAAACATGGACGTGCGGCTTCCCTCTTAAACCAGGTATTCCTTTTGGCACATGGAAACTGCGTTCTCACTGAAAGCAAGAACCCGGACGTTCAGCGGGCATGTTATGGGTCACATCCACAGCAGTGAGCAAGCGAGTCCAGGGCGGGCGCCGGCCAGACTCCTTCCCAGTTCCTTTTCCCCGTAGAAGGCCCAGGAACCTTCAGAACCCACACTTCAGAGAACACTCCCATGTGTCAAGCCTCATGGGGCTGTCAGCCCCACTTCTCTGGCCCAGGACGCCTCCTACAGCGGCTTGTGAGTCCGCCTAGAAGAAGCCTCTGCCACGCATGACCAGCCCAGGCTCTGGTGCCGCGTGTGGGGTGCCGGGCGATGGCACACTGCCCTTGGTCCACTGGATCCAGGCACGTCCCTTCGGAGCACACCTCTGCTCCTTCGCTGAGCTCAAGCAGCTCCAGGTAACACCTCCCGCTATGCTGGCAGAGCTCATTCTTTAGTGATCGCCAATTTTAAAGGAATGTGAGGGAGAGCAGGAAGGAGGAGTCTTCGAATTGAATTGAGATGTGGAAAGCCAGGAGCTAAGGCTTACAAACAGTGCTCAAGTCGATCTAAAAAGACTTCGCTATGTTTGGGGAAAGAAGAATGGGAACCAGTAGGAAGAGATGCCTGGCGTGGTGCAGACAGCATGACACTAGCTGATAAGAGCAAGGAAGGATTAGCTATTCAGGAGAATGTTTTAAGCGGGGTATGAGTCATCTGTAACAAACTACCTCAAAACAACACCCATTAGCACACCGTTTCTGTGAGTCAAGAGTCGGGGCACAGCTTACCTGAGTCCAATGCTCAGACTTTTGCAGGGATTTTCATCAAGGAGCCGCTGGGCTGCGTTGTCTGGAGGTACAGCCCCTCCCAAGCTCATGTGGTCGTTGACAAAATTCAGCTCCCTGAGGCTGGTTGTGGGACTGTGTCCCCAGTTTTCTCACTGGCTGTCAGCTCCGAGAGTCTGCCCTCTGTTACTAGCTACTGGACCCTCTCAATAATATGGTAGCTATGTCTTCAATGTCCGCAGGACAGTTTCTCTCCAACCTGCTACAATGGAGTCTTACATAACACAATCACTGGGTGACGTCCCATCACCTTTGCCCTGTAAGGTCACCTCATCAAGGAAATGGCATTCATCATATTCACAGGGCCCACTCACACTCAGGAAGTGAGGTTTATATGGCGCACGTACAACACAATATGGCAATCTTGGGGCCAGCCTAGGAGTCAGCCTACCACAGCTAGAAAGACATAAGTTACTTAAGATAGCACTAAATCAAAGGTACTAAGAGAAATAATCTAGTTTACACTCAGTTCAACATTCTAGACTCAGGGAGGATTCCATCTAGGTCCATTAGAGTTTACCGATAGAAACAAACTACCAAGAGCCACCCTGTGTAACGCTGAAATAATGGGCACGTTTCCAAAATGCTAGAGTGGACCAACTCTAAAAAAGGAAACCAAGTGACCTCAAAACCAAAGACTCGTGAGTTCATTGTTAATCCGCCCCCAAAATCTAAAATAATAGACAGATTCTGTAAGCTCCAGAAAATGTTGTGCCGAATGTTGGGACTTGGTATTGAATCACTAAAACAATTCTGTCCAGTCTAACCCATTTCATTGCCAGAGGCGGATGGAGAAAAAATGTTGAAAATATGGCCCTCTTTGACGGTACGCTAGTTTACAGTGGTGCTCCTTGTGGGGAAAATGAAGAAATATTTTCCGAAGTAATGTGCTACTCGTTGTTTTTTGTGTCAACCACCGAGAGATAGCTGTTTATCTGAACAATGACATTTTATAGGGAGACAAAGCACTCAGCACTGACCTGCTCAATATAAAAGCTATTATTTTGAAATGTTCTTGGATCACCTACTTTGAGAAGACTGGTCCACGAGATAAATCCTAGACTGAAGATTCAGCATCGTGTCTAGAGGCTTAACCAATGGGTGACAGGCAACCGCATTGATCAATCAGTTTCACAGGATGAGTTCATCGTGAACTCCATAATAGTCAAGAGAGATAAAAGCAAACAGCAGACGGGTTTAAAACCCCACCTGGGAAAGTACGTTGTGAGCAATCCTTGGCTTAACACCTTCCTTGGGACAAACAATGAGTGTTCAAGGTGACGCGATGCATACTGTTAACAATAGTTAGCAGGGAGTTGGCAACGAAAGTCTACTGGGCATTACAACAGCCTTTTTGTACCCCTGAAAGGATGTTCTATGTACAACCTGTGTCCATCATGTTAACAGACGGCAAATGATGGGGAAAGTGACTCACAGTTAAATGTGTGTGGGGAAGACACGGTCAGAGGACGCAAGCAAGTTTCTGTCCTCTAAGGCTTCACGATGTCAGTGCGTACGTTAGATGCCTACGAGTGGACAGCAGTTTCACAAAGAACGTCATGCAATTAGATTCTGGAAAATCTCAGGGAAGACCTCAGTCACTGCAGCCTCTGGCTATCATACATAACGTGCTATGTCTACAAGTGTACATCTGAAGCTGAAACTGAATAATACTGAATTTCAACTATAACTTATATTAATATATACAGTCACGGGATGTGGAGTACTGCATAAGGAATAGAGTCAATGGACCTGTAACACCTATACACCATGTCAGAGGGGTAGTAGATTGGGGGAAGGGGGTTATCACTTTGTGAGGGGTGTAGACGTCTAACTAGTACATTGTATTGTACACCTAACTAATTCCAAAGAAAAAAAGTAGCCGGTTGGCTCAGTTGGTTAGAGCATCACGCTGATAACATCAAGTTTGCTGGCTCGATCCCCACGTGGACCACTGTGAGCTGTGCCTTCCTCAAAAAGAAACACAAAAAAGCTGAGTCCAAGTGCCATCTGCGCTGTGGATGCTGATTTCAGTTCTGAAGCCCTGCAAGTCCAGGGTCACTCTGGCCAACCCAGCAGAACTCATCCAGGAGAGAGAAGTCGGACGAGGCGGAGGACGCTAGCAGAAGAATCACTCCCTTCCCCTGTCTCACCCTATCTGGTTCCAAGTTGTCTTGCTGATAAGACGCTGTTAGGAGAATAAAGCCCTGGAATCCTCTCGTCCTTCTGGTGAGAGCCGATGACTCAGGTTTAACTAAGCAATCCAATTTGGCAAAAGCGACGAGAAGTCAGTTCTGAGAGTAGGTTATAAAAGTCTGCGGCTAACACAGATAAAAGTCAATTGTGTGCTTGCATAGGGCTGGAAAGGTGGAGGGTCGGGGTGAGGGCTAAAAGGTATGGGGTTTCTTTGCAGGGTAACGAAAATGCTCAAACTGATTGAGGGGATGGGTCCACAAACCTGCAAATACACTAAAAGCTATTGAATCGCACAGATTAAATGGGTGAACTGAATGGTATATAAATTACATCTCAACAGAGCTGTTACAAAACACAAAGTGGGACTTCCACCTGCTCACACTCTCTCGTGCAGCAGGCTGTCACATAGTGAGCTGCCCCATGAAGAAGCCCAGGTGGCACGGAACTCAAGGCAGCCTCCAGACAATAACCAGCAAGGAACGGAGGTCTCCATCCTGTCACCTTGCAAGAAAGTGAATCCCAGGGTGGCTGGGTGTCTCAGTGGGTTGGAGCGCGAGCTCTGAACAACAGGGTCGCCAGTTCGATTCCCACATGGGCCAGTGAGCTGCGACCTCTGCAACTAGATTGAAGGACAATGACTTGGAGCTGATGGGCCCTGGAGAAACACACTGCTCCCCAATATTCCCCAATAAAATTTAAAAAGAAAGAAAGAAAGAGAATCCTGCCCACAGCCACGTGAGTAGGCGGGGAGCAGATCCTTCCCTAGTCAAGCCTGGTGAAGACCAAAGTATCACTGCAGCCTATCAGACAGCACGAAGCCAAGGAACCGGCTAAGTCACACAGAAGCCTGAGATAAAGCCCCTGCATGTGGGGTCAATTTGTTACACACCACTAGACAGCTGATGCACTTCAAAAGAGTCCCTCTGTCCCCTACTCCATCTTCCCGCTGTTTGCCAGATTCCTTTTCAGCTTCCACAAAAGAACCTTGTGCAAACTTTCCAATGCAATGCTTCATATCCTTCCTGTTGGATACGATAGACCATTCCTGCCTCCAGCCCAGGTCTCTCACCATTTTCCTCACCTGGAATGTCCCCTTCCCTCTCTCCAACATGCCTATAATGTTGATATCTCCTTCAAGCCCTTGTATTTTCTATAAAATACAAAACCCACCTTCCAGCCACACTATATCGCTGCCCCAAAGAGATTTTTCCTGACTGGAAATTTCTCGGGCACAAGTAGACTCATTAAACATCAGTACCTTATGCTATTATTTATGAATAATTAACCTACTAGAAGGACGTCTTTTAAATCACTTTTTTGGGGGGGAAACGATGTTTACTGTCAATACTGATATTTAAGTATAAATTTTTACAGATTTGCATTTATTTTACTCATCCTTTGCTAGGGCCCAACTTTTACTTGTCCAGCAGCAGAATGCTTTTTCTTATATTTGGAATTCTCATCGTTTGTCCTTTTCAGAGCTTTGTTACATTGCATTGTATTTTTTCACATATTTAAGTGTAATCCTTATCCAACTGAAATTAATTTACATTTCCAATCGTGGGCCACGTTGTAATATTGTAATCACTTTTAGTTACTCAGCATTGATGTGTATATTTTTAGTTCCCTAAATACCATTTAGATTCAGCCACCTTGCCGGCCTCATCGTCCACCTTTTGGATCTTCAAGCCTGCGGCCCATCTATCTTTAAAATCATTTGCCCTCGATTTACTGCCTTTCTTAGTTTGAGAAAGTTATTGCACTTTTTAAAGTCCTGAACTTATTACTAGACATTTTTGTAGCAAAGAAAAATTGGATCTAGTTTTTGGAGACTCACAGGAACGTCACTTCATTCAAGGTTCTTTTTTATCATCCTCGGGTGAAATGAAATTGATGTGAGAATGTTCTTACAGATAAATAAAGGCTGATATACAGAAAATGAATAATGACAGAATACACTAAGAAGTTAATAAGAAGGGGGAAATGCCAAGAAGTCTTTGCTAGGCTGACGTGTCTGAAGGCTGGCCAAGGTCATTATAACAAGTTTTGGATTTCTCCATCCGTTGTTCAAGGGAAACGGTTTACATTGCACTCCCACATGCCCACATGCTCCAGCGGTCTACAGTCTGATTTATGCTCTGTAAGCTCAGATACATTGGAATAGAACCTGTCTGATGTGGCTCAGATATAGAATCCATTTTTAGAAAGCCGTTCATCAAATGTAAGAAAGCATAATGTGAAGGACAATTGTATTCATTCGTTTTTCATAGTTGATGTGTTCAAGGGCTCTCTGGCTTGTAAAATCATCCCCACCATGCCATCCATTTAAATTCAGTTTATATCCAGATTTCTTAAATACAAAATGACTCTAACAGAAAAGGAAGAACAAATGGGCTCTTTTCATACCCACATGCGTGCACACACAAAGCCCCTCACGTACTGACTTTTCCCTCAGAAAAGCTCCTCGGGGTTGAGAACACAGCACCTCCTGACTCATCAGCTGGTGTGTCCCCCTCTCGGTGACCCGAGGCAGGGGTGGCATGGCAAGGGGCAATGCTGAACCAAGAGCAGGTGCTTCCCGGCTCAGAGCCACCGCTCAGACTCCGCGTTGCAGGAAACCAGCGTGAGGCTGTGATTTTGCTTCCACGTGTTTCTTCCTTTGATGCAGATGGCGTTTCACACTGGAAAGTCAAAAAAGAGAATTCACGGTTCTCCCTACAATCAACCTCTCTCCCCTCAAAGGGAAAGCAACCGAACTCCCTGTTCACAATGTGGCACTCGAGGAACTCTTTACAGTGCCCAGCAAAATCCACAAGGCCAGTCCTGTCACCTTCCCACCCCGTCCGTGCAGCCGAACCTCAGCACCTGCCAATTTCATGTTACGATCGCAGCCACCACAAATGCCATTCCTCAAGAATGGCCCCAAGGGGCACTAACAAAGGAAATGGAGAATTTGTTAAAGCTCGAGTTCTACTCTTTACGTGTTGGGGCTTTGATATGCAGACATCACCCACCCACGTCAGGGAAAATGGGTCTCAGGGAAGCTGGTCTCCGTGGGACCCAGATTCTGAGAACAGGGAACATGGAATGTGTCCCAGGAGGTCAATTAAAAAAAAACAAAAAACAACAAAACCCAACCATGCCCTGGTTAAACTCTACACGCTTTTATTTTTTTTTAAGAGTTCCAGGTCCTGTTCCACTTGTAAAGCTGTTGCATAATACCGACTCGGGGGCTAACCGGAGATGAAGAACTCATTTTTTATACAAATTCCTCCTTTTCTGTTGTCTCCCTTAAACTTCCTTCTGCCCTAAGGTTCCCTGGTTTCTTTTCCTATTTAAAAAAAATTACAATTAATATTAGCCATTTTCTTCTGGGAAGTTCGATGCTGCTTACACTGAGAGATGCCACAGCATACATTAATTAAGAGCCAGTTAAAACTCCTGCTCTGTCTCTTACTAGCTGTGTGGTCTTGGGCAAGCTACACAACCTCTCTGGTGCTTTTCACTGCCCTCTGTAATATGGGTATGCTGACGTTACTTATCTCGTAGGGACCTAAGGCGTTAAAACCTAGAAACCCCTTCCTTTGAGGCACCTACTCTAGTAACAGCATGTCTTCACCACAGCTTCCAAAGCCCCTACCTTCTAGCTCCCATTTCTCCATTGCACAAAGTTAAGTAGAACCTGATGTCCATTTGCTCAAACGTCTATCTGGCAGCAAACCAGCACCGAGCCCCTGCTGGCCGAGCCAACCGTCAGAGGAAATATATTTCTTTACATCCCGTCTCACTTCCCAAAGGATCTGAGAGCTGGGGTAGAAGCTAGTGAGGAGAGGGCCACAGTGTCCCCTTAACCTTATCTAGGACACAGCCGTTGCCCCATCACTGAAACCGCTAGGGACCCGTCAGTGTAGCAAATGGGAACCGCAGGCCTCACGGTAGACTAAGCAGGCTAGGAGGGAACCGCTCTTTCTGCAAAGACTTTGCAAGGTTGAAAATACGTATGTGTCTGGGCTTAGGGGAGCAGTGGGAACAGAGAGGGGACTGTATCCAGGGGTCAGACATGCAGAAGCGATCGGAGCTCCAGCCCTACCCAGGATACGGTGGTAGCGTGGCCCCGGCGGGCTTGCTTGTGTTTTAGGTTCTGTGGAACAGGGTTCTGATGCTCACGAGAAAACAGCAGGCCTGGCCTTGAGGCTATGCAAGGTGACAGAGCCAGCACTGGACTTCCGAAAAGCCAGAAGCCAACACGTCTGCCCCATCCACAGAACAGAGATGGGAAAAGTATCCACTGGCTCAGGACAAGCAGGTTCGCTGTCTGCCAGCCTGCGTGAAGCAGGAGAAAGCAGTCACCACAGGACCCAGAACCGGACTCGTCCTTATGCCGAGTGAGAGGTTCCAGCCTTGTTCATTGCTTGGTTTGGAAGCCAAAGCCAAGAAATGAACAGGAAAAGTCCAGGGGGATTGGCAGGAACAAATATAATATTGCTCTGAAGGACACTTTTACAGCCCAGAAACGGCACACAGAACGGCCATTAAATGTTTTCTGAAGACCTTCTGAAGACGAGCTACAATTTAAAAAGGTGCCACATGACAGAAACAGAGAGCAGGGACATGCTGCAACAGAAGGAGCAGCCCCAGGACGGGAAATAACCCCACCGTCTAAAACAGACAGTCAAATCAGCTCATGAACAGAGTTCAGGAGAAAGAACAGAAACAACGGTGCAATAACAAGACACTATTGTTTAAGAAGCATGTAGAGAAAATATACAGAATATTAGAAAGGCACACACGTGCACACCCATAAAGGGACATCTGTTCACTGAGTAAAAAGTCAATCGAGAGATGGAGGGTTCCAGTTTCCAGTAACAGAGGTTAGGTGCGACTTTCTGCAGGGAAGACAACAAAAACCAGCATGGCTCATATTATCTAAAATCACCTGGAAACACTGAAGAGCTCAGAAACTGGAGGGAGCCTCCCAGGCTGATTTTCAGATGAACGCCTGTGACTAGAGACGAAGGCAGGTATCAGACACCAAAGCCATTGGTGCTCTCAGATCATTCTGAGACCGGGAACTCTCGCCTGGCCTTTGGTTCCCAGGCCAGGAAAAGCAGCATGAACAACAGAAATCTAGGGCTCATAAGAGATCTAGGCCTGAGAGCTGGTCCTCCAAAGGGCTATGCCCGTCAGATGAGAATAGAGAGCAGAGCAGTTGGACACGACCTTCCCCTCCCCAGCCCGGGGGACTCTGATCGGAGCAGAAAGGAAAAAAGAAGGAAAACAAGTCACACACACACATGTGGACGTGAAGACCACCGATGCACCTTGGCTCAAGAAGAAGGAAGATGCGGATACCTGCTATGACCTTTTCCACTCAATTTTGTTCTGTAAATATCAGGAAGTGAACTAGGTTGTTTAAATAGATGAGATAGGTAGGTAGGTAGATAGATGGGTGGAAGGGTAGATGAATAGATAGATAGATAGATAGATAGATAGATAGATAGATAGATAGATAGATAGATGATAAATAGATATAGAGACAGCTGTGTACACACAAATATAGATATATGTTTTAATGGAAGACAACATTTCATCATTTGCAGACAACATAATTGTTAAATCATAAAAAAGCTAATCACATTTACTGACCAATTCTTAGAACTAATAAGAGAGTTTCAGAAGAGTTTTGGATATAAGATCAAAATACAAACATGGAAAGGGTTCCTAAATGCCAGCAAAAATCACCTGGATAAAAGTTGTTAATAATGCCATTCATCATAACAACAAAAAGTGTAAGTCGCCCCATCATAAATCAAATAAAGAAGGTACGAGATCCATTTGGAGAAAATGATACAGACAGAAAAGAAGATGTAGCAATCCACTCCTAGCTCTCAAGCAATGAAAGCTTAGGTATATGCATCATATAGCAGCTCGATTCATCATCACCCAAACCTGGAAAGAACAGAAATGTCCATTTGGTGAATGAATCAACAAAATACCATAGCTCTACCATGGAGTACTACTCGGCAATAAAGTGAGAAGAAACCTACTGACACAAGTAAGAACTTGGAGCGCCTGCAAAGGCATTATGCGTGAAGGAAGGCAGGCTGAAAAGGGTACATACTGTATGAGTTCATTTGCATGACATTCTCCAAGAGAAAACTACTGGGTTGGAAAAGAGATGGTTGCAGGGGTTAGGGATAGGAGAGGTGACGACGGCAAAGGGACAGCATGAGTGAGTTTGGGGGATGATAGAATTGTTTCTCCATCCTGATTTGGGTGGTGGTTACATGAATCAATACATGGGTTAGAACTAATAGAACTATGCACATTAAAAAGTCAATTTTATTAATTAAGAAAGTAAAATTTAAAAGTATACGAACATTTTTATGAAGAAGACCTAAAAATCTGTATATGATGTGATGGGAAGATAATTCAATATGGCAATGATGTCACTCTCCCCAAATTAACCTATAAAGTAAATGGATTTCACAAAAACCCAGAAGGGTTTAAATGAAACTTGACAAATTGATACTAAAATTCTTGACGAAAAATAAAGACCTGGTTTTAGCTTTTTGGAGACAAGTTGGAAGGAAAAAGGAAGGACATGCCCTATTGCTTACCAAGACTTCTTATAAATCTCCAGTAATGAGACCAAAGAGGTGGTGTAAGAATAGAGAAACAGAGCCAGAAGGGGTGACAGTTACACCAGGAGCTTTATAAATGGTTATTCACTTACATCGATATAGATGGATAGAGATAGATGATAGATAGATAGATAGATAGATAGATAGATAGATAGATAGATAGATAGATGATGGATGGACAGATGAATTATAGATGGATGAATGGAAAGATAATAGATCGATCAATCCATCAACAGATATAGATTGATGATGGATGGATAATGAATAGATGGGTGGATTATAGATGGATGAGTGGATAGACAGATGATTAGATAGATAGATAGATAGATAGATAGATAGATAGATAGATAGATAGATAGATAGATAGTGGATGGATGGATGGATAGATAAATGGATATAGATAGATGATGGATGGATGGATGGAATGATGTATGGATTATAGATGGATGAATGGATAGATGATAGATAAATAGAATAGATTATAGATGGATAAATGGATAGATAGATAGATAGATAGATAGATAGATAGATAGATAGATAGATAGAGTCCATCAACTATCTATTAGGTTCCTACCTTTCTCCAGGAACAAAAATAAATTCCATCTGTATTAAAGTCCTAAATGTGAAAAGCAAAACTTAAAAAGAGTGTATAAAGAACTACAAAACGTTAAAAATATAACAGGAAAAAAAAGCAAAGGCTATGAAAAGGTATGGCCCAAACAACCACGAATAAAAGAAAAATTAAAGCAGCACAATTCTATCTCACTCCCATCATGTATGCAAAACGTAAGAGTCTGACATACAAAATGTTGGCAAAGATGGGAGAATGGACGTTTTTCAGGGCAGTTTTAGGTTAACAGAAAATTCTGCTGAAAGCAAAGAGCATTCGCCTTCTACTAAACCACCAGCACAGTTAACATCCTGTCCTGGTGTGGTACTTCCGTTACAACTGATGAACCAGTGGTAACACACGACTGGTAACTAAATCCCTTAGTTTACATTAGGGCTCATTTTCTACGTACAGCGGGGAAGCTTTGCCACCCACCAAAGACCTAGTTTTCCTCTAAAGCACCCACTTGGATCACGCTCTTCATAAATGATTTACAGGTCGGCCTCGGCTGTGGCCGAACAACCCAAACCGATGAGTTGAAACACACCTGTGGTTTCTGGACCTTCCACTTTATGAGAGTCCTGTTTAATTTCAGCCTCTCGGGCACTGTGATTACAGTTAACCGACTGTCATATAGAGTTGGACGTTGTGAAGAGAGTAGATCCTAACTGTTCTCACCCCCAAAAGGAAACGGTAATTATGTGACGAGATGGAGGCGTTAGCTAACGTGACAGTGGCAGTCATACTGTCATACTTCTGTGTATCAAATCAGCACAAGTTTGCACACCTGAAACTTAGGCACCGTCATATGTTAACCATATCTCAACAAAGTTGGAACAAAGCTCACCTGCCTGTTGGCAGTGGGACCTTTTATCAAAGCGGGCGCCTGCTCTGCTTCTCATCAAACAATGAGCCGGGGTCAGTGCATCTAGATTTATCAGACAGTTATGATCAGGCCTCGGCTTCGCTTCTGTGACCCAGAAGCAGAAACCAATAACTGAGCTGCTGGAAAAGGCGCCCCTGGACTGGATTCCTTTCTCTGGTGCTGCTCTTCATGCCTTCCAAACCCACGGCCCAAAACCAAACTCAAAGAGCAGTAAGCAAACCCCTCTCGCCAGCCCACGTGGACCTTCCATGTCGGCGTGAACTGTAACCTTTCTTCCTGCCTGCAGCCATGTTCTGTGAAGCAACAAATAGAACTAAGTGTCTTTTTAGGGCATTTTGATTACGGCAGAGTTTTCTTGCTTCCTGCCATCTTATTACGTGATCTCGCCAACTGATGGAGAAACACAAAATAGTTTGGGGAACAGGACACAGCACGGCGGGAATTTCCCTCCCAGCAGCTATGACAGGAAGCTGCCAGGACGCCATCCCGCACCCCCAGCGCTGGCTTTGCAGCACAAGGCTTGTGTGAGGGCTGCATGGACCTCTGTGGAGTAACGTGGAACAAAAAAGAGCAGGCCTTAGCACAAAAACCAAAAAGGGGAAAAAGAAACTCGAGGTGAAATGTCTCTAACTGCACATGATTTGAGATAATGTCCACATTTCTTTGTGGAAGTGGGACAAACATATCTCAAAATGCTGATTGGAATAAGTAGATATTTTTGCAACCAATATTTTTTTCTTGGTAGCTCGGCTATGATGCATATCACGTGAGTTTCCATTCGACAGACTTAGCACTGTGGTTTTCCATGCTGATATACACAGGACGTCTTACCGTATAATATAAGGAAGAATGGGAGTAAGAATTAAAATAAGGAGTGGAAAGTAGGAATTAATAAAGTCCCAGTTGGCTCATTAAATGTATTTAAGCCACAGCTACCATGTTTCCCCGAAAATAAGACCTAGCCGGACAATCAGCTCTAATGTATCTTTTGGAGCAAAAATTAATATAAGACCCGGTCTTATATTACAGTAAAATAAGACCCGGTGTTATATTATTATATATTATATTATTATATTATATTATATTGTATCATATCATATTATATTATAGCCAGTCTTATATTATAGTAAAATAAGACTGGGTCTTATATTAATTTTTGCTCCAAAAGACGCATTAGAGTTGATTGTCTGGCTAGGTCTTATTTTTGGGGAAACACGGTATTAGATTTGTAATCTCAAGGAACTCTATGCTTCTTTTTAGAAATATAAACAGGAAACAATTAGCAGCATAAACAGGAATAATTAGCAATATAGCTCACAGGCTTCCAGTTCAAGAACGCAGACTTGAGCGCATATTTTGTCGTTTCTCTCTCAAGCCTTTTTTAATTGATGGTAAACTAGTGCTTAAAGTAACAAACCCATAAGAAAAATTTCATGGTGCAAAGTTATTAACAGTTGTGTAATTTCAACAAGATCCTAGACCAGCATTTCTCAACCACAGCACTATGACATTTGGGGCTGGATAATTTTATATTGCGGGGTGTGCTGTGCACTGTAGGAGGCTCGGCAGCATACCTGATGAGGCTCTACCCTCTAGATGTCGGTAGCAGTCTTCCCTCACCCCCAATTACGACAACCGCAAATCTCTCCAGACATCGTCAAGTAGTCCCTGGGGGCACCATGGCCCCTGGATGTGAACCACTGGTCTAAAAGACAGATAGCAAATGAAGACTGCTTAGTCACACAGCTGAGCCTGGAACATTTGTAGAGGGCAGGATAACGCAGGAGACGGGCAAGCCATATTGCTGGATGCTACAGGACAACAACAGACCCAGTACAGGAGGAAGGAAAAGCAGAGAACAGCAGGAGATGAATGAAGGTCTATAGGCAAAACAGCAGAATAAGCACACACACACACATGCACCCATACACATTCTCTCGCACACTCAGACACACATGCACACATATGTGCACACATGTACATGCATACATGCATAGACATTTGTGCACACACTCACTCTGTTACACACACACAAACACAGCAGGCAAAACAGCATGCAGCCAAGCATATCCTTTCCTGAGCGGGGAGAGAATGTTCTTCCAACAAAACTGAACAAAGAACTCTGTCACTAGGATGAGTATCAAAATTCTCGCACTGGAACACCTGCCAACCCAAACTGAAGCCTGCCAGCCAATCAGCCCCTTACACACACACACACACACACACACACACACACACGGTCTCCCACCTCCTTCCTATGGCATAAGGGGTTGAGCAACAGTCAGGAGGCATTTCAGGAAAGCCTGGATTATGAAAGAGAAAGACTGAGATAAAGAGAAACAGTGAACACAACAGAAATGGAGATAAATGGTGGAGGGCAGGGGAGAGGTTGAAAAGAAAAGATCAAATTAACAGGCTCAGATGCATTTTAGGAGACTTCAAAACAAAAATCAAAATCCTGTTAGTAAAAAAGAAACTGTATAAAAATCAGAAAACCAGAGACCACTGGGAAATTAAAAGCATGATAGCCAAACGACAACATTAATCCAGAAGCTGAAACTGACTAATGCAGTTCCTACCAAATAAAAGAGAAATTAGAGAGATTTTCAAGGAAGTCTTTTTTTTTTTTTTTTTTTTTTTTGCATTTCCAAGGATTGAAAGAAGTGCCTCAAATCGCAGGGGCTCACAGAGACCAAGGAGAATTAATAGCACAGTTTTCACCCTAGCACATCTTGAGAAACTCTAAGAATGATGACCTAAAATGGCACGCTAAAATCTGTCGACGTAAGGAATATCCAAACCTGTAAGGAACTTTAATGAGTATATTTAAGCCAAACCAATGACAATTGTCGGGAAGCAAAATCTCGACAGATTAAGAAAATGTTCCAGAGAATGGCAGGTTTGCAGCTTATTTTATACATTAGAATCAAAGGAGACGTAAGGAGGGTTACATGAAATCCATTGATGGTAGGTGGGGTGGGGGCAGGAGAAAGCAAAGTGGGAAATCTCTGGGAGTGGACAAAAAATGAAATGGAGAGACCCTACTTTTACATTGGTGGCTGCAGGATAGTTAATAATTAACATTTACAGCACATACAGAAATGTATTCAGGGAACAAGGTAACAAGGAAGGGTACTGTGGTTTCCTATTCTGGTGAGGTGGGCTGTGCCTTTGGGTCTGGAAAAAGGGATGACTCTGACATTCCAAGGGTATGTTATCTTAGACACAAGAAGACAACAGACAGGCTCACTTAAGGTAAAGATCGACTGACTTTTGTCAAGGAAGCTGCAGGCCAAGGACGTGACTTCCCGCCATGACTTGCTTTTAGTTAGGAATTTTTATGTTCAGACCTCCCTATGTGGTTAATTTCGGTCTCTGAGTTTGTAGGGCCTGTCCTGCAGGCCTCCCCTGAGCTTGTCAGGTTTAGTCTGTGGCCCCTTTTTCATCCACAAAACAATGAGTAATATCTTCAAAGTTCTGATTTAAGAAAACAGCTATGATTGTACGCAGTCAGGCTAGTAACGGAGTACAAAAACAGAATAAAGAAATTTTCGGATTGGCAAGAACAAAATGTACTCCCCATGCCTCCCTTCTGAAGACGGATGAGCTACCACAAAACATGTCAGTGAGCCAAGAAGAAAACATGATGAAGATCCAAGGAACAGCGGTGCCTAATCATCCGAGCAACGTAAGGAAATCCTGGGCACACAGTTGTGACTTGTCCTAAGGAGCCACGGGATGATGGAGGCAGGAGGACAGAGTGTGCTCTCTGAGAACAAAAGGGGGTCCGTGACACGTAGCGAGAAGAGCCCGGGACATGAGGACTGAGAATGCAAGTGACGGAGGATGAGTGAAAGGTACCGGCAGGAAATCAGCCAGGAACCCACGGCTCCCCTACAGAGGCTGAGCCTGAGTCAAGGCCAAACTGGGGCCGAGAAGAAGCCTTCACCTGCTTCAGAGGCTGTAATACCTGAGGTGAAGACCTAAGGGGTCAACAGAAAGAGGCGAGATTCAATGTAGGACCATGAAGTTGGATTCTGAGGGCATCCTGCTGAGAACAACCCATCCAACAGACCAGCCACGTTTACAGGCCTTAAGAAATGGTCCTTCTCCTTCGCCCGATTGCTCCCAGCTCCATGCACACCCTTCTGAGCCCTGCTCTTTACTGTAAAAGTCCTGCTACTTTGCTATTCACATTTTGGCATTTTCTGGGAACTTGCTGTAAATGCAGATTTTTCTGGGCGCACCCTAGAACTACGGAAAAAGAAACTACGTCGTATCAAACTTGGGTTAGATCTGCCAACAAGGAACCTTCATCAACGTGCTTTTTCCGCTGCTGAGTCGGCAGTCGTTTGCAATGCAGCACTCGATAACTAATTTAACAAACTAATGAATCTGTACTGGAAAGGTGGGCAGGAAGCAGTAAGATAGGTAGTAAGTGAAGTGTATTACCAACCCCCACAGCAAGAAGCAAGTACTCGGTGTCTAAATTTGCGATCTCCACAATGAGAATTCTAAACCTACTGTTGTAAGTGTGCAGTGATTACCAAGCAGTAAAAGCAGAAATAATTCAGTGTGGGCCAATGGACTGTGTCATTTCATTATAAGCAGTTCAGTACTCTTTGACCTTTGGACCATATCAGAAATATTCTACTTTTCAATTTAGCATTTACAGAGCGACTGAAATCTTAATATTGGGATATATCGGAAAGGTTCCCCAGTGCCACATGCTGAACAAAACAGAAGTCTATACATCTCAGTCTTTTCAGGCATATGATTAGCGCCTGGATAGATACCCCAACCCACAACACAGCCTATTCTATTGCAGGATACAGCTTGTTCTTAGCAAGTGTCCTCGTACTGAATCCACACAGCTGTGTCCCTTTAACTTCCAAAGAACTCCGCTGGTGCCCTGAGGACCATAAGGACAGCACCTTCTTCCTACCAATGTCAACCATTCCAACTGTGCACATCTGTCACTCATGCTGCTGAATATGGTCCAGACCAAAAGCCCCAGGACACAGAACACTTCTCCCGGAGACCTCATGCTCAGGTGCCTTCCAGCAACCCCCGGGACCCCCAACACCACGTGGCGCCATAGTGTGTGGCGCTCAAGTTGGGCCCCCACACCGCAGGGATGGCTGGAAAGAGTCAGAGAAGACGGGAAAAGGACCTGCTGGATCTGGCCACGTGACAGACTGTATTGGTCAGCTCTGAACCACAATTACATTTCCTCGGGTCCTTTTCTCACATACGTTTCTATGACCCCAACTGCCCTAGATGTGTTCCAGTTTTAAACTCAGTAGCAAACCTGGCATTTTCCCCTTACATTTCAGCAGGCATCTGCCAATTCTTTGAGGATTTTTTTCCTAGTTAACAAACACTTGTGCAGCGTTTCTTAGGTGCCAGACATTGAGCCTTTCCCTGATATTAAAACCCTGCATCTTCATAGCCGTGAAGTAAGTGTTGACATTACCACATCCTACAGATGCATGCAGACACCGACAGAAGAGTTGTTCAGGAAGGATCCCTTAGCAGCCACGACTAAGATTTTAACCCGGGCAGGCTTGCTCTAGGCCGTATTCTCTTAACACCTGCGCCCGGATGCCACAGGCAGCTGCCTGAATCCTGATCCTGCCACCCCGTGCAGGCGCCCACCTTCCCACCTTTGTGTTACTGACAAATCTGATGAGCAGGCGTTCCATGCTTGCCTCAAAAACGAAGGAAAACATTGAGGAGGAGGAGACCAGGGAAGAGACCTTTACGAGAACACAACTGAGGAAAAGCTATGAAAACCCAACTAACACCCAACCGGGAAAATTCCCCTTCTTCTGAAAGCCTTCAGGGACCCCAAAGTCCTGGAGCCCATACCTACAACATGCTATTTGATGTAGAGAGAGGGTAGACCAGTGGTTGCGGGTGATTTCCCCCCAGCGGACATCTGACAAAGTCTGAAGACAATTTTGATGGTCACAGCTGGGGTGGGGCATGGGGGGGTGTCACTGGTCTTCAGACGTCAAAGACGAGGGACACTGCTACACATCCTACAGTGCATGGGACAGCCCCCTCCCCGACAAAGGATGTTGTAGCCCCAAATGTCAACAGTGTCCAGGCTGAGAAAACTCAGTCTAATCCATCCAATCATATCATGAAGTCAAAGACCATAATATGTTATAAGTTTTGACGTACTGCACCAACTGAGGAAAAGTCCATGGGAGTTAGTGAAATACATCGTTTCATTGCAATTTTTGCACGCTGGCAAGGTGGAAAGATTGTAAGCTAGAATCAGGTATCTATCGGACATCTGCAGGCCTTAGTAGTTTACAATCTGCAACATTAGGGCGTGCTTAGATTGCTTTCCACTCTAAAATGCTATACCCTGCCGATTTATGGCTTTTCCAGTATGTAAACAGAATATTTTTAAGCCAGTAGTTAGTGCTCCAAAATGCTCAGCATTAATGGTGAGTTAAGAGCGTTACGCAATTACTATTGCAAAGCATCACCCTCATTCTCTAGGTTGGTGTGTTTGCCCCTGTATGACAACGTTTTTAGGTAAACTAACTTGTGATTTCTGCTCCTTAACAGCTAAACTTCCCATGTTATTTCTACTGTGTTATCTTAGTACATCTTTCGCAAATAATTCCAAGATGGTTTACTATTTGTTTGCAGACGGAGCACTTAGCAGAATGCCACCACGTAAGTACTACCTATTAATTATTTTTATAATGTTCACAAGAAATCGAAACGTGTTTCTTATATATCCAATTTCTACCACACTTATTGGCTATATTAATTAAATAATAGAGGGGTAGGGAAAGACTCCATCTATCTTTCTTTTATACTTTCCTACAACGACCTGGAATATAAGCCTAGATGGATCCAGAACCTCCAGCCCTCTATGCCTCCTAAGTCACAAATACAAGTCCATGGCCAGTGGCCTTTGTTTCTTCTGATTCTCAGTGGCCAGAGGACATTGCCTTTAAAATGTCTCAGTCTCTTCATGATGGAAAAGGACCTTTACATCTGACTTCTTTCTCCCAAAGTTCTCTAGGCAAGTGTTCTCAGGGCATTACAGAGCCTCGATGTGAAAGTCTTCCACTCAAAGACCCAACAGGAAAACAACTGTTGGGTTTACTGATTCATTGCAACCAGGGAGACCATGTGTCTTGGGAGACCCGTGGGCATCTCAGGAAGACATTGCAGAACGGGGTTTGTGGTAGGTGACTGGAGAGAGGAGTGAAGAAAGTGGGGCTTTGCTATGAATTGGATACTGTCCGAAAGCAGAGATAAGTCATATCATTGGGCATCTTGATGAATCTGGTCCAGAAGGCAGGAGGTGAGATCGAAGCCGTGATTAGTTAAGAAGCAGTGGCCACTCGTATTAACCAGCAAAGAGGGATGTTTGGTCCTTTTTGTGGGTGGGAGAATGTTCGTGTTTTTGTCTGTGTTCAGACATGACTACAGAGCAATCTTGTTTTCTTTCCTTGACCATTGTGGTTTTAGAGTGTCCTTGTGCGACACTGGAATTCTGCGGCATTGTTTCTGGTCAACAACAGAACACCAAGATCCAGCTGTCGATGCCAGGCTGGCTCCCAGCTGCCATGGATGCTTTTCATTACTCCAGCCACACCCAAGGGGAGACTTGGTCTCCTGCCATCTAAATCCACAAAGGGTTTGCTTCCGCTGGCTGATAACAATCCACCCTCCACGCTGGTTCCAAGGAGATAAGTCACCCCAGAGACCTATGCCATTCAAAGATTAAACGGCATCTTTCATTTGATTCTTCCCTTGGGAAAGCTGAACTTCTCATCTTGCCCCATCGCCTGAGGTGAGTAGGGACTCACGTGCAGGCAGATATCATATCCACGATATTTAGCAGGGGTCCCATCCCATCAGGTTACAAGCCACTTAGGTCTTGGGGGTCCTCTCGTATGCCAGCTCTGACTCTACAATGGATGGAATTAGGGGGTCCAAGGTACCCAGCAAGAGGCACTCGGGAGCTGGGCTCAATGGTTATGACCAACACATTGCATCCAGAGATGTTTCAATCATCCAACAACTTAGGAAGCTGGTTCTGGTACACAGGTCTGAGCATCACAGGACCCTTTCTTGGAGATCAAAACATTTGCCTTTGAGACTTTCTGGCATCAAAAATGACAAGAAAGAGTTCATTTGTCTCTATTTCGTAAAAGCATGGGCCCATTCAACTAGGGGTCCTTTAACAGTATGCTTATACCTTATTCATTTTCCTTCCCAGTGTGGTCAATTTAAGTGTTTCAAGAATGAGGACAGAGAAGAAATTATTTGTGGATGCTTTAACGATCTTAAGGTTCTCTTTTACCTATAAAGGTATTTTTCCCCCAAGGAAAAATGCCTGCGGTCATGACAAAACCCATGGAAAATTCAGTTATATTTACTAACATGGAGATTGCTAAATTGGCTAATAGTTACTCTACTCAACAACTTTTTTTTTTTAATGCAGTCATTTCAACATAGAAAAGCACAATCTGGTAGCAGCCAAGTCAGGTGTAGACAGGAAGGGGGATGGGTTCCTGTCCCTGGTTAAGATCTTCTGCCATATTAGGAATTCCGACTACGCAGACATCTAGCAAACCCACCACTCATCTCATTCCTTTTCGCTGAACACGCACGTGATAGTTTTAAAAATTAATATCAGCTATTAGTTATTTTAATTGTTTTATTAAATTTGAAAGTGCTATTGTCCTTGGATAAAACCACACACAGTATTTCTTAACCATGGGTTCCTTTGAGCAATTAGCGATGGTTAAGTAACATTAGGTTAAGAAAGTTCTTCTTTTCTTAAGGTCATTTTCACCCATGAATTCGTGCCAACAGAATTAAAGTTCATCCTGGTTACACATCAGACTGTGACGGGGGTGGAGGGAGTGGTAAGTGATTTCTTAGTAATTTATGCTGCCGTAGCTTTTTGAAACATTAAGAATTTTTGGTACAGAATTCTTAACTTTTTATTCTGAAAGACTTGAAAATTTATAGAAGAATCACAAGATGTCTACATAGTACTCGCAGATACCCTCAGCAAATTCACCAGCTGAAAACATTTTGCCCCATTTGCTTATTATCAGTGTGTTTTCTGAACCATCTGACAGTGAATTGCTGACATCTAAATACTTCAGAGCATGTTTTCTAAGGACGACATGATGATCATTGCAGAAATGTATTACTGGTTTGTTACTGTTGTCATATTCAGATTTCACCAATTCTCCCAATAGTACGTTTACGGAAAACGTTTCCACTTGATCTACCTTCTGCTTAGTTGTTATATCTATTTTCTTTGTTTTGAATAACACGGGCATTTTCCAAAGGGACAGGCCTGTTGTTTTACAGAATGCTCTCACTGTGGGCTGGCCTGGTGGTTCCTCATGGTTAGATTCAGGTGATGCACTTTTTGGCAGAAATGCCCCAGTAGAGAAGTTGTGTCCCTCTCAGGGCATCACATCAGGAGAAACGTGGCATTTTGTCCCCTGTTGGTGGAGACAACAAATAACAACTGTCTTTTTAGCAGGTTTCTTGATGTTTCCTTCTGCTGGTATTGTGAATACAGACACCTATTACTTCATAAATAAAAGAGTGACGTGCATGTCATGACTCTTTCTTGGAAATCTACACCTCTATCACATTTCTCGTCTACTTTCTTGGAACAAGTCGGTTCTCCCCGTTCACTTTCATTTCCCTTGAATGAAATGGGAAAGAATAAACAGACTGATACAGACGGTTGTCAGTGTGGTGATGACGACGATGGAGAACAGGACTACAAAAATATCCGGTTCATTTAAATTTCCAAAGAACTGCCTGACTGTGTCTGACATGCTGAAAGCAACTGGGCTTGGAGGGTATTTTTAGAAATCGATCATCTGTGCTTATTTCTAAAAGTAGACTAGCTGCCACAATGGAATACACATTAAACAATGCATTAACGACCTCAAATTCAGAGCGCTGACCTAAAAATGGAAAGCAAAATCCTGTCCATATATAGTCATTTTACAAAGACCAGCGAGGGAATCTTGGGACCATGGAATCATTTGGTTCTGCTCCCCAACCCCTATGCAGGACTTAACTTAAAGCTGTTCCCCAAGATTATTTTTATAACCAAGATTATTTTATAACCATGCCTAAATATCTCCCAGAAAGTGATTTTCACAGCTTCCATTGGAAATTGCTCCCATAGTCTCAGGATACTTCAAGACATGAGAATATAATTTGGGAGCACCGGAAATGTCTCCCTTCATATTTTTACTAGTCCCAACCTGTGAAGAAGTAATAACAACTGGTCATTCCTAAAAAAAACCACAGTGGTGAAAACACATAGTAAAAGGGAGTAGACAGAGTGCCAGAGAGGGGACTCCAATCCACTGAGTTTTCATTTGGAGAATTTCCCTTTAATCCCTACAAAACTCTCACTGCAAACCTCTCAATCCTCTGCTATAATCCCCATGAGAACAGGGTGATGTCTTTTCCGCTACGGTCTTCTAACAGTGCTGGATACATTCTACTTGTTTACGAATAAATGTTGTTGAAGGAAGAAATGAACAAACATCTTATTTTACATCCGAAGAGTATTATTTGTGGTCACGCAAATTATGACCTTCTTATATTGCATTAACATACTCATTTCCCCCTTTGTCAATACATTGCTCATTTTACAATCAATTGGGGCAACATGTAGAAAATATTAAACATGCCTCTGTATAGGATGGAATTTAATATGTGCGTGGAAGACAAATAATCAAGTAATGGGTTGAATAATAGTGTTCTGATATTTTAGTGTAGCAGTTAGCTTCTGCTACATAACAAGCAAACACAAAATCCCAGCAGCGATGTTATACAATAACAAGCATGTCTTAGCTCACCAGTCTGGGGGTTGGCTGGGAATTCGCTGATCTAGGTTGGACTTGGGCTGGCAGCTCTGCTGATTTTGGTAGGGCATGTTCACAAGTCTGGGAGTCAGCCAGCTCGAACTCCTTCTTTCCAGTTCATTAGGTCTCGTATCATTCCATTGGCCGAAGCAAGTCACATGGCCAGGCACAACACCCAAGGCATGGCCAAGCGTGTTTCCCCAATGAAGGCAAAGGGAGAAAGTGAACACATCTGGAAAACAATCTAGCCTGTGACACCCTCACAACACACAAACTAGCTCCCAGGTCTTTTTCCACTCGAACTATGAGCTAAACTTTTGATTTTCCCCAAAATATCAGTCCCTGTGCCTAAAATAATCTCCCAACTTTTCTCACCTCTTATGCCATAAACCTATCTCTATCACTTATCACTTGTCAGGCTAACTCCTGCTTATTCTTCCAAACTATTACGAGCTCAGACAATTAAGTTCACAAACTCATCCTAGAAAAAGTGCTACATACCTCACTGCTGAATATCACTATGGTCACCTTTAAAGTATGCCCTTTGGGAAGCTATGCACCAACGCCAGTGCCTAGTCCACCCTTTAAAGCAATTTTGGAACACTTTTTCTGGAATGGCCATCAGATATTACCCTTGATGTCCTGAATGTCATCAAAATGTCTTCCTTTCCATATTTCCTTTCTCTTTGGCTAAAGGAAGAAGTCACTGGGGCCAGATCAGGTGAGTAGGGAGGGTGTTCCAATACAGTTATCTGTTTACTGGCTAAAAACCCCCTCACAGACAGTGCCGTGTGAGCTGGTGTATTGTCGTGATGCAAGAGCCAGGAATTGTTGACGAAAAGTTCAGGTCATCTAAGTTTTTCATGCAGCCTTTTCAGCACTTCCAAATAGTCAACTTGGTTAACTGTTTGTTCAGTTGGTACAAATTCATAATGAAAAATCCCTCTGATATAAAAAAAAGGTTAGCAACATCGTTGAAACAAGTTGGTGAACTTAACTGGCAGACTTCATAGTTTCTCATCCTTTGTGAAACATGAACATTAACCACACTACACAAATAGATCCTACATACTGACATTTTCTTTCCCCACATTTTTACTATAGTTAAAAAATTAAAACTAATCTTAAACTCCACTTACAGAGAGCTACAAGTTGAAATCAAACACAGGAGCTTTGACTCAATCTGAGCAACCTGCCCCATTCATCTGAGGGTAATCTGATATTCACTGAAATTTTCATAGCACAAAAAAAATGAACTATTTGAACCAAAAATAAACTAGAAGTTGTAGTTTGAGCCCTCTGTAGCTCAGGATTAATTTTTGATACTTAAAAAATATCCTCATTACATGGGGAGACTGACCACTCCAAATTGGAACTGTTAGTTTTATTCCAGCTACAACTTTCCTCCTTCTCTAGCTCATTTCCAACAAAACTTCTAGAACAAAATGTCCCCAATGACTGAATATGCTTTCTTCAATAAATAACTGCTTGTAGCAAAGCAATGGCTGCCTGCTCATATAAATACAGTTTACATGTGTCTTTCACAGTTCTTTGTAAAACTATGAGCTTCTCCTTCAAATTTACAGGCTTCTAGACTACATTTGAATGACTTGTCTATTTAGCATCATTGCTGAAAACGAGCACTTTGTCACAAATCCATTCATCAAAATAAACCAAGAATCCTTCTCTCCACCAGAATGCATCCATTTCCCCAACAAAGTTCATTAAGTTCAATGAACATTAAACGCACGAGGATGGTGATTCTCAGAGAAAGCATTCAGCAGCAAATTCTCTAAAGGGTTTACTTAGGATCCCAATACGATGACCCAGAACACTCTCAAAGGGGCTGGTAAGAGGATTTCAACAATGCACTGTGCCTTCCAATCAATAACTAATTCATCGCTACCAAATGGCTTCTTCAGAGCACAGAACCACAAAAGAATTAATGGAATGGAATGTCTACTGCAACGTCTCCATATATTCACTTAGCTCTTTAGAAAACCCTCAGCAAGAGACTGGGAGAAGTTATCAATGACTTAGCAAACACGACTTATCATGACATCTGTGACTTCTTGTAGCTGCGGTTCTCCTTTGGCAATGTCTGGAGACATTTCTGGTTGTTGTGTCCTGGAAGGGCTGTGCTGTTGGCATTTAGTGGGTAGAGGTCAGGGATTGTGGCGAACCCGCTGAGATGCACAGGACAGCCCCCGCTCCACACACAACACGGAACACACAGCTCATAATAGCAGCAGTGCTGAGACTGACAAACCCTGCCTTACAGAAAGTTAATAGATGTAATTTCTAGAACGGTGCTGCCCAACATGGCGGCCACTAACCACAAGTCTTTGAAATGTGGAAGGTCCGAATAAAGATGCACTGCAAGTGAAAAACACACTCCAGACTTTAAACAGCTGGTATGACAATAAAGAATGTAGAGTGTCTTAATATTTTTATAATGACTGGATATCGGAATGATAATATTGTTGGTATATTGGACCAAATAAAATACACTAGTCAAATTAATTTCATCTCTTTCTTTTTCCTTTTTCTAATATGTCTACTAGAAAATGTAAAATGACATGTGTGGCTCCCATAGCATTTCTTTTTTGGTCAGCACTAGGCTAGGAGCTCCTTCTGTTTCCTGGTGACATGCTGCTTCTATCCATGAAACCTACATTTCAGTAAGTGGTTCTCTCAAAGGAAATTTAAATTTGGAAAGCACCAGTGGCTATGTCTACATAGGGTGAATATAAGTGCCAAGTTATTTAATCAGAGCAGAGACACGTGAACTGCAACATGAACTTTTCCTGTTTATATGAATTTACAAAACAGGGCTGAATTAAAAAAAACAGTCACAGAACTGTATTTTTTTTTTCTGCCCAAATGGCTAAGAATTAATACATTAACAAAATATCCCACAGGTCAATGAATTACAAAGCTAAATGGGAAACAAAGTGGACTTTCAACAGTAGGCAAATATTGTGGGAGAGGCAAGCACCGTACCTAGCTCATTTAAAAGAACGGCTCTGAGAAGAATGGAACAATTCAACTCATCTCTTAAACTGCATTGGACTCGAAATCCCTCCACATGTAGCAGACTCGAAACCCCTCTATACGTAGCACCACAGGGACAGTGCCGGAGAGGCAACGCCACACATCCTTTCTTCAAGATCCACGCAGAAGAACGACAGGACAGATGGAAGTATTAACTAACAAGTCACGACAATGAACGGTGATATTCCAGAGGAGCGTTCAGAGTGAAAATCGGCATCACTGAGAGGTGGGAGTTGGGCAGGGAAAGGCAGTAGAATTGAGACCAGCAAAAGGACGTGTCATGGAAGAGACACTGAGAAGGGGAAGCAGAGTGTGGTCACCCTCAGAGCTGAAGGAAGCACGAGGCTGGTGAGCGAGACAACAACCACATCTGACGGGGTAAGGCTTTGCTTTCATGTGGGCAAGAGTTCAGCAGTAAGCCCAACTTCTCTGTCGTAACCACCAGGAAGAGACTTTGGAACTTTATCTGGCAGGCAACAGGGAGCCTGGGAATGCTAGAGAGAGAGAGAGAGAAGGGTGAGGAGGGCAACGTCTTAGGCATGCACATCACAGGGACTGGAGAGAAGAAATGACAAGACATGGCATCAGCCCCAAGTGTGCAAGGAGCAAGTACCAATGGGGTCACAGCATGCCTGGAGGACAAGGCACCAAGTGGCCATCGGGAACAGAGAAGAAGCATGACTGATGCTGAGGGAACGTGCACAGACTTCACAATAAATGTTCCAGACGCCTTACCTCTGGGTGGTACACTGCTGGCTATTAAATCGGGGACTAGGGTTCTGGGAACAGCGCTATAAATACGGGAGTCAAACTAATACGGGTACCACGTGGCCTGTTGTTTTACAGGATTTTTTGTTGTTGTTGTTTAGATTCCACATATAAGTGAGATCATATGGTATTTCTTTGTCTCAGTCTGACTTATTTCACTCAACATAATGCCCTCTAGGTCCATCCATGTTGTCACAAATGGCAGGATTTCCTTTTTCCTCAAGGCTGAATAATATTCCATTTTATATTATATAAATAAATATATATGTAAATATATATTAACAGTAGTTAGAAATACTGTCAATACTTATATTTATAATTTATATCACCTCTTCTTTATCCATTCATCCATCAATGCACACTTAGGTTATTTCCATGTCTTAAGTATTGTGAATAATGTTGCAGTGAACATTTCAGATAACTTTAGGAGACAGTGATTTTGTTTCCTTCATATAAATACCCAGAGAGAGATTGTAGATTCATACGCTACTTGTATTTTTGCTTTTTTTGAGGAACCTCCATACTGTTTTCCATAGAGGCTGCACCAATTTACATTCCCACCAGCCAAGCAAGAGAGTTCCATTTTCTTCACATCCTCTCCAACACTTGTTATCTGTCGTTTTTTATAATAGCCATTCTAACAAGTGTCAAAAGCTCTGATAGAGCAAATAAGTAACAGGTAATGAGTTTCACATACTGACCTTGAACGTTGATGAATTATTCTCCCTCTGGCTTCTGAAAGTAGGTGTGTCACATAACACCATCAGCGTGCCCTAACACCGTGGTAACAAGGCTCCGTCTGCCTGCAGACATAAAGGAGATTGCATTATTGGTCCAGTATTTATTGTCAAGGAAACACCAAGCAAAAGTACACTCAGCATTGGAAAGTTAAGTGTGCCAGCAATGAGAATGCCAGGATGCCTAAGATTTATTCAGCTCCAAAATGGTAACTGGTAACGGCATTTAAATATTTTGTTACGAAACATCGTGTTCGCTAATCTCCAAAGACATCAAGGCCAACAAAGAAGTCAATCTAATTAGGACGTAGTAGGAAATCGATCTTTCTTGGAAAAACAAGGACTAATTAAAAACGAGGGGTAATCAAACAAAATAACCGTTTCTTAATATTGTTAATTACTTCCTGACAACCCAATATGTTCAGAGGAGAACCCAAGTTTTCACAAGACACTGAAATTCCGTATTTCTACCATTTTCTTCATGGAAATACAAAAGCATAAAGGAGAAGAATGAGTTTATTAAAATATTCGTTTCGGGTAAAACAAGAAGAAAGTTAAACTCCAGACGTTAAAGTATTAAAAGAACCGCCACTGTCATCGGAGCCTGATAAAGGGTGTGTTCAGGAAAACAAAAAGCAAAAGATCATGCAGACGCTAGAGATTTGCCAAAGAACCAGCAAAAACGTGCTTCTCAAAGACACGATGCCAACCAGAGACACAGAGCTCGGATCTTTCGTTTGCAAGAAGAGCAGTCGGAGTGAACCAGTGGGCAGCAGGAGCTTCCTGTGCCCCAGGAGCTTCCAGAAGCAGAAGAAGTAGGATTAAAATAAGAATCACATGGAGAAGTTGTATTTGTAGGTATTGTGTTCTTTCCACGGCAGTGCGAAAGAGAGAAATTTGAATTAACAAAGAAATTTTGTAAAAATCAGCCTTTGTCAATGGCTGAGAAGTCAAAGAGACATCAATTTACACACCAGATATCCTGGTCCATGAGTCCTGCCTCTTTCCCACAGAAAACATCCAGAAATGAAACATAAAGCATAGATACGTATGTACGTATATGCAGCAATCAGTAGCCTTCTTATATGTAAACAATACAAATTAGAAGGTATAATTAAAGAACAAGGCACCGTTTAAAAAAGCAAAAATAAATAAGTGAGCTGCGCCCTCCACAACTGGATTGAAGGACAACGACTTGACTTGGAGCCGATGGGCCCTGGAGAAACACACTGTTCCCCAATATTCCCCAATAAAATTAAAAAAAAAAAATTTAAAAGACTCTGAAATGATGTTGAGGAATTAGAGCAACTGGAATTCTCACGTTGGTGGAGTGAAATGGTATAACCACCTTGGAGAAAGGACTAGGGGTGTCTTAAAAAGCTAAAAACCTACCCTATTACCCAGATATGTCACCCAGATGTATTTTACTCCATCCCAGAAAAAAGGAAAAGAAAACATACGGTTCACAAAATGAACTGTGCAAGAATGTTCATCACAGCTTTATTCACAACAGCCAAAAACTGCAAACAGCCCAGGTGCTGGTTAACGGAACAAATAAAGCACGCGTGCGCTATTCATACAGTGCAATACCACCACTCAGCAAGAAAAAGAAACCAACAAGAGATCCAGGCAACAGCCATTAAGGCTCCAAAACACTGTGCTGGTGAAACAAGCGTTCGACCAAAGAGTCTATGCCTCCGATATGAAGTCAGAATAGTAGTAACCTCTGTGGGTGTGGGCGTGGGTGTGGGTGTGGGGAGGGGCTGGGAAGAGGCATGAGGGAATTTTCTGGGGTGACGGTGCAGCTTCTTGACCAGTTTGGGTCACACAAGCATTTGTCAAAACCCAGTGGATAGGTACCTAAGATCTGTGCATCCCATTGCATGCAAATTTTAGCGCCAAATTTAAAACTTACTATAAACAAATACTAAACTCTAGTTAATGATAATGCATGCTAAAATATTTAGGGGAACGTGTACTGATGTCTCCAATTTACTTTGAGATGCATCCAAACAATAAGACGGATTCCTGTGTAGAGGATAGATATGTGCTTAACGCACGGTTAGTAAAAGATTAATGGTGGAATCTATGCGTTGGGTAAATGAGTGTTCACTGTAAAATTCTTCCACTATTTCCATACATTGAAGGAAATTTTGAATACCATGTTGAAAAAGGTCTGAAGAAACTAAAATAGTGATGAAAGAAGACTCACCCCTGTCCCATGCTACAACTTATGTATGTTACTAAATATTAAGCTTAACATAAATCGAGAAAAAGATCAACATGACAGAGCAGAAAATTTCTATTTAGAAACAGAACCCCCAAAATATGAAAATATAGTGCTGTTCGATGGGTATAAAATGTTCTTTATAGGAGACAAGTAAATTCTAGACATCCGCTCCCAGAGCAATGCCTGTCCTTAGCAGTGCTGTACTGCGCATTTAAAAATGTATTAAGACGGTGGATCTCACGTTAAGTTTTCTTAACACAGTCACAAAATCTATAGAATTTGGTATGTGTTATAGGTAACAAGTCAAATCAGAAGGGAAAGATGGATCATTTAATAAATAGCGCTGAAACGATCCAACATATTATTGGAAGGTTTCCTGTTTACAATAATATATTGGATCTATGCCTCATAACTTAGGCCAGGATAACTTCCAAATAGATCAAATATTTAAACATATATATCAATGTAAAAGGAACTACTAAAGAAACCATAAGATATTTCTTCTTTTAACACCAAAGGGATTCGAGAATGCCTTTCCAACTATGACCAAATGCAGAAGTAATAAAAATACTGATGAATTCGACCACACACACACGTCAGAATTGTTAGGACAAAAGTACAATAAGCAAATCCAACAGACAGATGACAAAATAGGGGAGGGGGAGAGGTATAGATATCACAAAGTTAATTTCTCTAATAAATACGTAGCTCATAGATCCAATGTCAGCAACTCAATAGGGGAAAAAGCAAACAGAAAAATGATATAAACAGAGAATTCATAGAAAAGACAAATGGTTGTTGATCCCATGAAAATATCCTCAACCTCAAACACAACTGGAAAAAAAAAATGTTCCTTCGTGTGGTTTTTAATTTGCATTTCTATCAGAAATGAAAAAAGAAAGCTGTCGAGTGTATAATTCACTTTTAAAAGGAGAGAAAGAAAACACACACACATATGCATAACAACACAGAAAAATGTGTCTGCACATTTTTTTTTTTAAAGCTCCAGAAAGGAACACAAGAAATAATAAAATGCATTGCTTGTTCACAGTGACAGGGAGATTTTTTTCACAGTATCCCCTTTTGTACTTTTTGAATTTTTCATTATGTAAATGTACTACCTAATAAAAAAAAATAGACTTAAAAAGGTGAGAGGCATTCGAGTGCAAAAGCAGCAGAGTGGAAAGCAGTCAAGTTCTAAGCCCAACTCTGCTACTAATTAACTGTGTGGTCTTGGCCCAGTGTCTTGGAATCATAGAGTATTCCAGCTGTACAACGATCTGAGAAATATTCTCATCCCTCACTCTTGTCTTATCCTAAACTGCAGGAAACGCAGAAATGAGTAAGATGGCTTAGGTGGTGTCACACACAGTTTATGGCAGAGCCAACAGACGCTGTTGATGTGGCCGTCTCTTCTGACTTACAATAGGGGTGCTGCCACTAAGAGACGAGAAGGCAAGCCACGGAGACGGGGAGAAAATATTTGTGAATCCCACAGCTGACACAGGACTTGGACCCAGAATGTGTAAGTAGCTCTCAAGATGCAACAAGAAGAAAGAAAACAAGTGAGCACCTGCAAACACGCTTCTCAGACACCTGGAAGACGCAACTTAAAACCACGGTGAGATACCCCGACGCGTCCTCAGAGCGGCTAACATTTCTTTAAAAATCACAAACCCCAGTGGGGGGAAGAATTCTCATGCACTGCTGGTATATAAAATGCCAAAGGGCCCACAGTTTGGCAGTTTCTTGTAAAGGTAAATTATGTACGTGTCACAGAACTCCGGTGTTTAGCACTCCTGGGTTGTTCACCTGGGGGAAATAAAAACTTTACGTTGACATAAAACCCGTCCATAAATACTTATGGCAGTTGTTTTTTATTTCTCATCAACAAAAAGCTACAGGAACAACCCAATTGTCCTTCAACTGCTGTAGACCTATATGATGGAATACTACACAGCCATGAAAAAGGAACAAAGTACTGACACATCAACAACCTGGCTGGATCTCAAAGGCATTATGTTGAGGGAAAGCAGCCGATCTCAGAGGGGTCCATGCTGCATGGTTCCATTTATATGACTTTCTAGAAAAGGCAAAACGGGAGGCATGGAGAACAGATGAGGGGTTGCCAGGAGATTGGGCGGGGGAGACTAAAAGAGGAAGTGTGAGGAAATCTGGGGGACTCTGCGACCTCTCTGTCTCGTGATTGTGGTGATGGATATACATAGCTCTACGCGTTTGTCAAAACCCAGAGATTTGTGTAACACAGAGAGATTTCACTGCGTGGGAATTTAAAAATAAAATTTTAAAAGTGCATTGTGGAATTCAATGATTTCTATGGCCCTTTCCATATCAAAAGATATAAAGACTCTTGTTTTTGGAAAAGGATAATTCACTACCAACAACTACTCGAGGTTGGTATTCTATGTGGCCCCCCCAAAAAATCTTATCATTTTTCATTTCAAAAAAGAAAGCCTGAATAAGTGAAATTCACAATGCAATGATGATGTGGAGAAATGGGAAGCCCTAAAAAGAGAGTGAAAATCGAGGCTCGGAATTTCATCTCCTTTGGGAGGGCTAAACAAATAGAAAATCGGAGCCGGGCCCACATTTCACTGTCCACTGTTTGCTATCATAGTTTTACATCCCTTTGGGAGACTGGATCTCCCCCGACATATCCTTTTGCCTCCCGCAAAGCATGGTCTTGGGATATTTGGACTGTCTAAAAAGACACTATCCTTTAAAGCATTTCTTGTGTCGTTTGGGGGCCCCTTATCCCCACGTTCTGAGGGTGCACTCTGCAAACAAGCAACAAGCAACAGAGGCAGACGAGCAACATCTCAGGTGTCACTGAGGAAGCCAAGTTCCCACAAGGCTAAAAGGCCTGAGTCCATGGGGCAGAGGTGGTGGGCGCCGTCTTCCCCAAGCCTGAATAGGGGACATGTGCTCTCCATTGCTCAGCTCTAGAAACCTCACCCATTGTACAAATGTAAGGTATCGTCTTCCCGTCGTTACACCAAGTTCCCCGCTACTCCCTCCTAAAAGCCAAACCTTATTGCCAAGATGTGAAAGAATGAGAGGGGAAAACACAGAGAAACATTTATTTACAGTACTGTACGCTTTTTAAAATGATTTCCCCTGAATAGACTATTTTCCTCTTTCCTGTCTGGCTATTGCCATTTTTATCTGCTGGCTGTACAATACATGTTTGCCACTGGTCTAAAGAACAATGGAACCCTCTCCCATCCATCACACACCCAGCTCTCACCAATGCTCACAGTGCATCCGGAAAATAGACACGTCAGTGAATGGGTGCAGGAAAGCTCAGCAACCTGAGCTGTGCAGCGTCCTTGGGCCTGACTGGTTGCTCTCCACACACGCCCAGCAGCCCTGAAGCACATGCAAAGGGCCAGAAAAAAAGAGGCAAATCACTAATTTCACCAGCTGTTATTAATGCGGCTTTCCAGGATATTATGTCAACTAGTATCTGGAAGATGAATGGATGCTTTCAGGCTGATGATCCAGAAATGAAAATAAGATGTGGGGTTGGGGGAATGAAAATGAATCATCAGGTGATTTTTCTCC
Source organism: Rhinolophus ferrumequinum (assembly GCF_004115265.2). Classification (NCBI taxonomy): domain Eukaryota; kingdom Metazoa; phylum Chordata; class Mammalia; order Chiroptera; family Rhinolophidae; genus Rhinolophus; species Rhinolophus ferrumequinum. Next base: position 120,123,869 of record NC_046284.1, on the reverse strand, counting down.
TGACCACAATTCAACCTACGTAATCTCAGGTGTCCAGTGAAGAGCGCAGTATGTGTAAGGTGCCCTCAGATCACGTATTTTAAAATAATCGTGGTCAGGTTAGAAAAACTTCTCCCCTAGCTTAGCTCTGGGCACCGGCAGCTCAAAAATGTTACTCTCATGTGACCAAAGGGAAAATTTCAATTCAATACTGGAAAATTGTGAGTCTCAGTGATGAGTGTGTGTCTATGGCTGACACAACTCAGCAAGCAAGGGTAACAGTACGAAAAAATGCAAATCAGGGGTAGGCAATCATTGAAATTAACTACGTGCTACGTCATCTAGTCAGCTTTGAACTCCCAATTTTTAGGAATTTGATAATTCTAAAAATGCACGTTAATAACACTGTATTTGAACCACGTGAGGAACTCTGTGTTACTTGGCTGTCTTGTAGACCTGGCTCAAATTTGAAATAGGCTTCCAAAGCGTTAGGACTATTTTGCCCTTGTCTTGCAAAGAAGACAAACTGGCTTTAGATAATCAGTGGCTTTAGGTCATGCGGTAGCAATGAATCAAGAGCTGTTTGAATGGAAGTCGTTAGATGGCCTAGCACACAAGACAGGATTAAGACCTAAATGGGAATAAGTGGGAATAAATGGCCTAAAATGTCAATGGCATTCAGGTACACACTAGGATACATTTCCCTAAGATACATTTCCCATCTGTATCTGTTTATCCTGGCGATATAAATTGGACTTTGGAAAACTCCGGAACTACGTCGCTATTAAGACAGAGAATTATGGTTATTTATATGTTTTAATTTAAATTAAACCAGGCGTTTCAATGCATTATTGCTGAATAGGTTTGCTTGTATCTTTGTTTTCATTTTTGTTGATTCCAAAGCGAAACTTACTCCTGAACACTAGAAGTATCTGTGCTAGTCATAAATATTCCCCGTAGTTCTCATCTTTTCAGAAACGTCTGTCCTCAGCCCTGAGTTCTCAAATGTTAGCAGGTGTTTGAGGCATTTTCATTTTGCTATAAATCCATCATGGCTAAACTCCTTACCGTCAATACGGCCCACCCTGCCTCTGACGACAGAAAACCTTACTCACTCCAGCAGCTTCACCGCATGTTGGGTGCCACAGACAAAACAGGGCTGCCTGGTTTTTTCCTTTCTTTGACCAGACGTTCCAATATCACATTCATACAGCAAAGGGAAAGGATGGTGTTGGGGAAGAGAGAGGAGAAAAGAAAGCTAGCCGCATTTGTCAAGACACCTCGTGATTACGTAAGCACCAAAGGAAAGGAGACATCCAAAATCGCTCACAATTCTAGGGCCGCCTAAAGAACTGAAGCCGGAATTTGCTCATTTGCAGCCAGCGGCCTGTTTATGCACAGCCCTGTCTTCTCCTGGACCACTGCCGTGCTCTGGCGAGCTGTCTACACAAGGCTTCTCTCCGTCTGAACCTCTGTCTTTCTGTGCTGTATTCGACGGACTTCTGGAATCCCATCAGAGAGCGTAGTCCCGCCCTTCCCACAGCTGACATTCCTGAGTATCTCTAGCCCCGTGCATGCCTTCATTGCGTGGATCTCCATCGCCGGGAAAAGCTGGCACACGGGCACCTAACACTGGGGTTCACAGTCTTCTGTGAGCTTGTCCACACCAGCCTCGTTTCACTTATCACATCCGCACTCAAGAAGACCCGGGGAATACCTTCTTTTTTTTTTTTTTTTTTAATTGGGGAAGGGGAACAGGACTTTATTGGGGAACAGTGTGTACTTCCAGGACTTTTTCCCAAGTCAAGTTGTTGTCCTTTCAGTCTTAGTTGCGGGGGTCGCAGCCCACCATCCCTTGCGGGAATCGAACCGGCAACCTTGTGGTTGAGAGGATGCGCCCCAACCAACTGAGCCATCGGGAGCTCGGCGGCAGCTCAGCTCAGGGTGCCGTGTTCAATCTTAGTTACAGGGGGCGCTGCCCACCATTTGCAACCTTGTAGTTGAGAGCCCACTGGCCCATGTGGGTATCGAACCGGCAGCCTTCGGAGTCAGGAGCACGGAGCTCCAACTGCCTGAGCCACCAGGCCGGCCCCAAGGAATACCTTCATTTTAAAGACAGAGAGACAAAAGCTGGAGCTGGAGTCCGTAGCTTGGTGGAGTCCGGAGCACAGAACTGCCGCATGTGCCGGAATACCTGCCCCCACACGTCTGCTTCCTACACCTTGTCTGCCTGCTTCAGCCGGGACATGGGTTCATGATCATTCTTCTCCCTCCAGATCCGTGGGGAATTTCACAAATCCTAATTGCATACCTCAAACGAAGGCAAGTCCATTGCATTGCTCACCTGGCTTGGAAAGTGCGTCCCGTTTCTAGAACTTTGATTCTGCCGTGCTCACTGGTTAAACCAAATCATGAATCACACTCTCCTAGTACTTCCCTTTGGTCTCAGACATTATCTCCAAGACCAGACTCTATTCCACTTCCTCTAAGATTTGCCTTCCATTCCGTCCAGGGGCTGCCATCCAGTCTCTGACCCCAAGCACGTAGCCAAAACCCCACAACCTGTCCCCAATCCCAACCCCTAACCCTCTGACTATGTTTCTTGCCAGCCAGGACTTTTTTCTCTCCCTACTTCTAAGGCACCTGGGTTTTATCCTGGCTGCACCACTTGTTAGCAAGAAAATCTGGCAATCGAGTCACTTTCTTGAATTCAGACTTCTGGTGTGTGGAATACAGATAACCATTCTCACAACGATGATTTCAGTTTTTAAATTCCATAAAATAACACACTTCAAGTGGCTAGTTCAGAACCTGGCACGTAACCGCTCTTTAGTCAATGGTATTTTTAGATTCCTTGCTGGACATGCTTGCGTGCACACGGTGACAGTTTCTGAGGACCAACATATACACCTAATCAAGGTTTCTCAAACATTAATGCATGACATAACGGGTTATGGGGCTCGTTAGAGGACAGGTTCCTGCCCCTCTTGGAGGTTTCACTCAGTAGCCCAACATGGAACCCAGGAACCCACAATGAAGCCACCGACCCACATCCTGGTGATGTGTGTGGTCACAGGGTGGCATCAGGAGGGCACAGAGGGGCCATCTGTGCCTCGCCAAGAAATCAGAGGGCCTAAAAGGCAATGATGATCAGACACTGGCGGTGGCTTTTATGTCCCCGCTTTCCCTGTCTCTCAAATGGGTACTCCCGGCCTACACACCCTCTTCTGCGGTGTCAGCTTATGCTCTAACCACTGAACACCCCAACTGTTCTAATTTCCCGTTGCCTGCGTCACCCCACAGCGGGGTCCTGCCTCATATGTACCCACGTCAGGGCCTCTCCAGGCTCCCCGTCTCCTGACGGACGCAGGTCCCACACCCATCAGCACCGTGCATGTTTGGGCTACTGTAACTGAGTCCTTGGTGACAGTGTTGTGACCCTATGTGTCTCCGTGAGCACAAATGAGAGGAAATGGCTGACACACGTTTCCACTATTTCATACAACTTCCAGGAAATAAAGGGAATGCTTGCCTGTTGGCCCCTTGCAAAACTCCATCAGCTTTATTTACATGAACTCCATTTACAGCTGCATTCTATCTTCTCATTGGGTTCGAATGGTGAGCTAAAGCGATTATAGAACTTTTGACCCATTTCTATGATGCCACCTCCGTCTCTCAGCTGCCAGTCCTGGGCACGCCAGTTGGGCATCAGCATCTTGTCCAGAGTCAGACAAATCTACATTCTCACCCCAGCTCCAACTCTTCTTACTTTTGTGACCTTGGAAAAATTCTTGGCCCTCTCAGAAAGGGTATGTTCTCCTACATACAATAGAAGCGGTGTATCACAGACTTGACAGAAGAATGAAATGGGGGCGGCTGGATGGCTCAGTTGGTTACAGCACAAGTTCTCAACAACAGGGTTGCCAGTTCAATTCCCGCATGGGATGGTGGGCTGCGCCCCTGCAACGAAGACTGAAAATGGGGACTGGACTTGGAGCTGAGCTGCACCCTCCATAACTAGATTGAAGGACAACGACTCGGAGCGGATGGGCCCTGGAGAAACACACTGTTCCCCAGTAAAAAAATTTTTAAAAAGAGGAATGACATGAACAGAGATGTTAAGTGCCCAAGGGCTCCCGGAATGCAGTAAGTGCTTAATAAATGCTCTTCCTCCTTGGAAGGGCACCATACGTTGCTTTTATGTCCCACCTCTTCGAAGTCCTTTTCCTCTCAGAGTAGAAGGAATGATATCTTTCCAATTCAGAGGAGGGCCCGAGTGCCCTCAGACAGTGACACAGTACCTCTGAGTTCATCTGTTGGTGTTCACAGTAGGGAAAGAACACAGGCCTTAGAGGGTGGTTGGGGAAGCCACCCCGCATGACTGACCTTTTGCAAAGAGTCCAGCTGAGTGTCAGGTCACAGTCGGTGCTCAGAAACTGTGTTAACTCCATCCCTGACCCCCTGAGACCAGCGCTCTAACTCCACCCACATCTCCCACCACAGAGTCCCGAGCTTTGGAATGACCCGTTCCCGTCCCAAAGAAGAAAATCAAATTCCCATTCCTTGGGTGCAGTGGCGGAAGGAGTCAGCAGGAGAAAAGCAGCCTGGTGAAACAGAAATGTGTGCCACGTTATCGGTCAAACCCTTCCACCCTTTCAGCGGCATTTGCATTTTTGTTGGCCCAAAGAAAGCCACCATTGGGGAAACAGCGAGAAATGCAAGAAAGAGACATCCTGACAGCTCCCTCCAAGGGTCCCCCTCCTTCTCTCCTTCTACTCCTCACATCACGTGCTCCAGCTACACGATTCTGCTCTGGTCCGGGCGGGCCTTCTACCCACCCAAGACCAAACTGCCTTCTGGCTTCCTTGGTTCTGGGATCCAGTGAGACTCAGGATGTAGCCAAATGAACTGGAATCTTTTATAGTGGGCAGAAGACTGCGTGATCTTTGCCTGGAAAACATATGACCTTTATAATATGGAGAGGAAGCTGACCTGTCCTCCGCCCCAGAGAGAGGTGCCATCTCCATCTTCCAAGATGTTCTCTACACAAACAACCTTGAAAATACAGTGAAATAAAAGGGCATTCTGTGTCTCGCTCACAGGACACACAGAAACACGAGGGACCCCTGCAAGACGTACTATGTCGGTAAGCCTCCGCTCACTTCCCTCTGGGGTCTTGCTGCCGTGTTTCCCCAAAAATAAGACCTACCACACAATCAGCTCTCATGCATCTTTTGGAGCAAAAATTGATATAAGATCCAGTCTTATTTTACTCTAATATAAGACCGGATCTTACCTAACATAATAGAACATAATACTGGGTCTTCTATTAATGTTTGCTCCAAAAGACGCATTAGAGCTGATGGTCCGGCTACGTCTTATTTTCGGGGAAACACAGTGTTTCGCCTGCCTGGGGTTTTCCTCATCCTCCCTTCACAGATCCAAAGTCTTCGCTTCATTCAAAATACAAGTTAAGGGCCCCTCGCTTAGGGACCTTTTTCCAAACACGCCAGTCCTTATAATTCTCTTCTCCAAATCCCTCCCTCCATTTGTGGTCTGTCTCATAAAAAGAAGCCATTCCTTGATTTCCTAACTCAATACCTGTGCCGCCCAGCCTTCTTCATTCTGAGTTCAGGGACACACTGTGGGGGGTGTGGCCCACGCTGGTGGTGCCCCATCTGCAGCCCCCTGCACCTGGCCATTACGGGGGCCTCTCACTTCCTGAGGGCTCCCCTGGCGCCACTGGAGTGCACACCTGCGGGCCTGAGCAGCTAGAGCACTAAGCTCCGCCCCCAAGCAGCCAGCAACCAATGAGAGATGCAAGTTGGCCTGTAACTACCCCAGCTCCCTGGGTGGCCGCATGTCCAACAGCGCCTCCTAGAGTTCCTACCGGGCATTAAGCTCCAGTTACCCTCACTGCCACCTGGCTTGATGACATACCCTGATGTGGATGCCTCCCCTTCTCTGTCCCGTTTCTCCACTTCCCTTCCAGTGTTTCCTGAGAGGACCAGCTTCCCGAAAACCGATGTGCACTAAATCCTCATCTCAGGCTCCTTTTCTAGGGGAACGCAAACTAAAAAGGGTGCCAACAACTGATTATTCATGGATCACACCTTCAAGTTATTACTCATCGACATAGTTTTCAGTCAAAATCACTGTCGTATTTATTATGAGGCATCAATGCCTCATAATCCTTAAATCATCCTTATGTTTCTGACGAATAAAATCTTAACATGATAACATCACTAGAACGATATTTAGAACCAAGTGACTCTATCTATACACGAAAGCAGCAAACCTCTCAGTAGTTAGAGGAGATGCACGTGGCCGCACAGAGCACCTGAAATGCTTCGAAGAGTCAGAGAATGACTCAGAAGTGCCCTTCCAGCAGCCCTCTGCCGGATGGGATGTGCTGCAGACGCTTCGGGAACACTCTTCAGGACAATCAAGTGCTACAGGGAAGGTTCAGAAGGTCAGTCATCTCTCCCGGGGACTTCTCTTGCTTCTTCTACCTCCTGACACAGACCCTGGGCTTTGCATGACGTGAAATTCAGACTGGGAAAATGTCCCCCACCCCCAATCATTATGGCATGGGGTGTTGCCTCATTTTCCTGCTGGGTCGCTGGCTTCTCACGGTCACCGGGGGCAGGTGAACTGGTGCGTGGTTAACAGGTTAACCCACTAAAGTATGACAGGAGTCACAGTCCTGGGACATTTAGGATGCATTCCCTCCACGAAGAAGATTAGAGCAGGGCTGAAACGAAACACGGCATTACAGGTTTGAAAGCAAAGGGGATGAAGAAACAAAAATACCTGACCTTACTCTGGCCAGAGCTGCCTGTGTTTTCCCATCACGCCGGGCTCAGCATCTGTGTGCAAGGCCGTCTGCACCGGCTAACACAACATGGAAGCCATGCTCAGACCAGGGCAGGGAGCTTAGCCCACGGATGCTTCTAGAACAGCGGCTCTGCAACCCGGCAGGGGTCCATGCCACTTGGCCATGGAAACTGTCACAGGACAGCTGTGGGAGGGGACCCGGAAAGAGCCAAATGTTTCATCCCGCTGATTTACACAGGGTCCTCTTGTTATAATTAGTCCCAAAGGAGAAATTAAACTCACGGAAAAGGGACAGTATGCCTTGCCAAGACCTGAGAGATGTCTACTGAACCGTTACCGAGTCCAGAGAAGACGCAACCCGCTCTGCTCCTCCAAACACAGGCCATCTCTGACACGTCGTCAGGAATTTATTTTCATGTCCCGTGTCCTTTACTGTGTTACATCTACAAAGTGTATGAACACAACACCACACACACACAGCATCACCACACATCACACACATACCACATACAGAAACACAACACCACACACACAATGCCCAGATATTACACACCACACCACACACACACACACACACACACACACACACATGCATATTTAATTTTCTGAAACAATGGGTCTAAAGCCATGACGAAAGCAAGAACCATTTATCAGTAGTAGTTTTGAGCACCACAGTACTTAGTCCCCTCTCTGTGGGCTTGCTAGAAAGAAAAAGGGGGTCTATTTCTGGGCCAGAGGCCCACTAAGTCCTGCCCCTTTCACCACACAAACAGTGGAAAGCTTCATTACATCCCTAGCAGAAGGCCCGGGGTGGTTGTTTTCCTGGTTGTTTTTTTCCCTCTCCATTTCAGTCTGGGGAAAGGACCAGGGTGGTCCTCGACTACTGCACACAGATGAGTCCTGCGGACTCCAAACCGTGCTCGCCCTTAGATGGAGAGCACGTGGAAGGCCCAGACGGCGCTCTCCACCTGGCGGGCAGCAGCGTCTGGGGTGGTGCTAGCACAGAGCTGGTGTCAATCATTGTTTCTTCCTTTAAGTGTGGTGTTTGTCAATGTCTGGGGGCCCCTTACCTGTGTCCCCTTCTTTCCCACTCTTTTACACAAACCCTGAGACCCCCGTGTGCCCCAGCTATTCTTACCGGGGTCATTCAATCGTCTGTGCTCGGGGCTTAACATCACTAGGTTATGACAAAGGGCTGCCAGGCCTGCCCAGGGATGAGGTTTGAACTCACTTTGATCCGTCTCTCTGCCTGTGTTCATTAAATTCATGCATGGTCACTGTTAATCAATGTCCCAATCAGAATTGGGGAGGAAACAGCGGTAGCAGTGGCATAATTCCTGAATGTCCCAAAATAGCCACATAAAAATGGACAGAACAACCAGATCGCAAAACCAACAACGCACGCACCATATTCACAGCAAACCGCAGTGGCCCCATACATCCGTGAACCCCAAGCTACAAGGCTGGAGAATCAATGTCCATGTGGGACAACGCTGAGGGGAGCATCAGAGATTCTAGAAGACCCAGAAACACAAGAATCCCTAAAAGGCCAGTAGGTTAGCACTGGCCAGCCAATGTGAGAACAGCTGCTGGAACTGAGAAGGGCTCTGTTCAACTCAGTAGCAAATGGGTGCATGACATCCACCCCACATGCTCTTGGAACTGGCCTGCCTGGGTCCCTTCAGGACAGGCAGGGCCCCCACACTGGCAATGGAACCCAAATTAAGCAGGACAGAGATAAGCGAGAGAGAGACTGGTCAGCAAGATGGATGGATGGATGGATGGATGGATGGATGGATGGATGGATGGATTTTTCATGTACGTGAAAACAACAGAACATGGACATCTGTGAAGTGACAAAGCTATTCTGAACACAGCTACTGCTAAAAGTTTAGGAAAACTAATTTCATGTGAAAATGAACCAAAAAGGATCAGAGTTGAATCTAATTTCAATTTATTGTAAGAAGAGAGGATACAGAGCAGAGTGATATTCTACAGATGAGAAAAGCATGCCAGAAAATACATCCTTATAAATCACTTCAAACTATAATTTGTTATTTCAAAAATAGCTAAACGACACTAATAAAAACAACACATAACATGAAAGTGTAACATAAATCAGAAACAGAAACTCAGAAAACAGATGACAAAACTCGAGACAACTACAAATAAGAAAATTTTTTTCAGAAGTATAGAAAAATTCCGAGAAAGTAAACAACAAATAATGACTTATGAAAAATAAAAGACCAAAAAAAAGAAAGTTTACAATTAAAAAAATTTGAAGAGATAAAAGGATTTAAGAGAAAGTGACAAATATTTAAATGATCAAAGATCCAACATGTTGACAATAGAAATCCCTGAAGGAAAAAACTGAAACAAGCCAACAAATACTAAAAATTATAATTCAAGAAAAATTTTTCAAACTGAAGATTTGAAGTGACATTGAGAGAAAACTAACATCTCTGAAAATATTGACTTAGAACAACCCACATGCAGACATTGTCTAGTAAAAATTCTGAAATTTAAAGAAAAAGAATCCTGTGAGTTTATAGGCCAAAACAGAAAGTGACAAATAATGGAAATAAAATTATATCATTATCAGACTTTGTCATCAAGGCTTTATTCTGATTTTTTTTTAAATGGAGTAATATGATAAAGATATTCAAAGAAAGTAAACATGACTCAAGATTTTTATATTCAACAAAAGTGATATCCACAAAAGGCTGTCGGTGAGCATTAAATATAGTCTTACTTATATACACAAAACCCCACTGAGAGTTACAGGGAGAGCATAGCATGCAATGGCTGTATACTCAGACAATGTAAATATAGTCCAACCATTAAAAAGTGAGGAGAAAAAAGGTTTTAAAAATTAAATAAATAAAAAGTGAGGGGAAAAATGAGGATGCCAGGTGTAAAAAAATAATTTTTGGTAATCATACTGGTGATGGTGACAGCATTAATATTATTTTGAGACTGCTGTATTCTTGATGTGAGATAAAGCAAATGGATAATTATGTGTATTCTAATTCTATCCTTCCTAGAGCTCTTGGGAATACGGATCGGAGGGAGATCCAAGATGGCAGAATAGAAAGACAAAAATAAAATAGCACCTCCCACAGAAAAATAAAAGGCAAAGAAAAGAATATGGATCATTGCTGTGGAAAAAGGAGTCAAAAATTTCAAACAGAAATGTTATTATTACAAACTCATGTTCATCTTTTTTTAAAAACTTCCAGTTCTGTCCACAGTGATGACCTTGAAATGACGATTATCCAAATACCAATGGTCCTATCACCAAGATTATGTTCTTGTAATATCATTTCCCACTGAAAGACCCCCCCAAGGAATTTTGGAGAGATGGCCAGTTACTCGCCTGGGACAAAAAATGGACAAGATGACCTCAAGATCTTGTCACAACCAGTATCAAGAAAGCCATCAATGACTACTAGGGATGAGTCCAAATGAGTCAGTAGTGAATGTGAATATGCTCTCACTGGCCACAGATGGCCAACCTGAAGGTCAATAAGGATAGAAACCTATCTGTTCAAAACCAAGAGTTCATCATTAATGTTTTTAATGAACTGATCATTTTCTGAGAATTATGAGAAATCAGTCCATGATCTTGAAAACTGATCATCAAGCATTTCTCTTGCCTTTCCTATGTGAATTATATTAATGCCACGTGGGCAACGAGTACATGAGAAGAAGCTACTCCTCCTGTCTTATGACAGCTAACACATGAAAACAAAATGACAGAATTAGAAGATCACCATTTTGCAACTTGCAATGAATTAACGGACTTAGCATGTTAACAGCTACTAACATCACAAGAAAAAGCAAATGAAACTCAGGTATTGTTGTGACCCCTGAGGAAAACACAATACCCTCTACAGTCTTGCCAAACGAGTCCGATGAAGTCTCTACATCCAGCGGCAGGAAACAGAGAGAATGGAAAAAAAGGCTGCACTTGACCATGAAACGATCAGCTAAGAGCAGATTTTCGGAGGGTCAACAGGTCCCACAATCCAGGTTCCTCCTCAGATAAATGGTAAGGAATAGGAACAATGGCAAAAAGGAATGGAGGAGAAAATTGTAGATTAAAAACGATTTAAAAGACATCAACTTATAAGACTGGACAGACCCTATCGTGTTTAGGATGAAGCCTATCTGGGGGACAGAATTACCCAGAAACTGAAGGAAGTAATTTCTAGGATAGTTAGCACAGCGTGTACATGAGGTGGGGGCCGAATGGGACAGGGCTGGAAAAGGGCACACGAAGGGTTTCAGTGTCTGTCGATGTTCTGTTTTACAACCTGTGTGATATGTGCACGGGTGCTTGCATAGTACCCTATATCGAGCTATGCCCTTCTTGTGTGGTTTTCCGTATCTACTTTTCATTTCTCAGTGAAAAATTCCCTTAAAAAGATTTTCTTAAACACCCCAAATGATCAAAGAATAGGAGCAAGCATACAGAGGCCAGAAGATGCAACAGAATGTGAGAAGATCTGCAGAAAAGCAGAGGGGAAGGATGCGGAGGTGGTACCTCCAGAAGCCAGACTCAGGGATGTGAGCAAGCTGTCCAGTGCCCAAGGGCGGAAATCCCAAACCTGGAGGCAGGTATGCTGGACCAAGAGGGAGCATGCAGAGACTTCGTTAGGAACAGCACCATGATTCAGCTTCCCAGGGACACAGCCAGGGCCGGAAATGAGCAGCCCAAGGTGGGCAGGCTGGAGAAAGAGAACACCGCCAGAAAGTCCTAAATCTATGGGCCAGCACCCCACCGCCACCGCCAGGGCCACCGCCACACCAGCCAGCGCTCACGGAACACAGACTGGCTGTAAGCACAGAAGCACTTTGATGAGCAAAAGGACTCTTCTGAAAGTGGGGTGCTCTGAAGGAGAACTATGATCATCCTTCCGTCAAGTCCACATGTGTGGACCCGAGGTTAACATGGTTTAGGGGCCTGTCCTAAAATACCTTCCCGTTCCTTCCTGATTCCCATGGCAAGCCTCACACATCCCTCGGGCCCTGTTGGCTTCATCTGTCCCTGAGACCGTCGGCCACGTACTGACAGAGCCCCACTGTGGTGACCACTGTGGGGGGGCTCGGGCTGACTTCCTGTGGGCAGTCTGACCACGCCCTGCATCACGCCTGCATCGGGCACCCTCAACCCCCTCTGCCACGGAAGAGAACACACGCAGGCTCTGGACATCTGTGGGGAGCCCATTTCTCCGCCTTCCCATTCCCTTCTCCCTCGTCTCTGCTTCCCTGGGATTTCTCTCCCCAATAAAATATTTCTCCAGAAGCTGCTTGCTGGGGCTCCACTTCCTGGAGAATCTGGCCTCAGACAGTTGGTACCAGCAGTAGCCCCAGAGAGCAGACCCCCGGGGACAGTGTGATGGCAACAGTGACCTGTGGGGCAGGGCTGAGAACAAGGCCCAGGTTTCCATTTCACAGGTGGCAGAGCAGCAAGAGAGACTAAACATTCAGCCTGACTTCTAATCAACGCCAGAGCTTTAATGAGAGAAGAGTGGGACTCAGAGGAGGGGACAGTTAGCTGGACAGGGTAGGAATCTCAAGCCCCCAATCCCCCAGCACTCTGGGCTCCCAGAAGCAGCCCAACCCCCGCTGTCACAACACACCAGCCTAGAGACCTCCCAATGGCCACGCCTGGTTTCAGGTTGCTCTTCTTGATGTTGGCAGGTCCCCCAAACCCCCCCAGAGCCCTCCATGGCTCCCTCCACCAGTCCCCCACTCAGTGACCTGCCTTTTGGGGACAGCATGCAGTCTCAGACAGGGACCTTCCGGAAGTCACTTCTTCCCACACCTCCTCTTCCCCGCTCCTACTTTCTTGGGGGAGTCATCTCTCCTCAACCCACACACTTTCCCCAATTTTCTGTCTAGAAAGAGTCCTCTATTTTCCCTAGGATCTCTGGCTCCTGGAAACCAGAGCCAAGGAGAAAGCCTCCCATTGTTTTCTGCTTTGCGCACTGAGCCCATGAGCTGACATGGACCTGGGAAAGGAGAGATTGGGGAGTCTCCCTCCGAAAGAGGGGGGACATGCAATCTCCAAGACAATGAAAACGTCGCTGTAAAAATAAATGGAAAAGGGGGTGCAGACACAGATGAGTCCGAGACAGGGGCTGAACTCCCTGTCAGAGTTAAATTCTACATGGAGACATCTAATCCGAAACACTGGCTAGACTGCAAATCACTACCTGCCATCGTTTTTGAAATAGGATGTAATAAAAGCACAAATGAAAGAGATGGAAAAACTGACTCACGCAACTCAGCACCACCTTGACGCGGTGCTGGCAATTTCTGAAAGCCTCTTGCAAAGCACAGTGACTCAGAGCCTCTGATTGGTACGTGGTGCTGTGGAACGACATGGCTTCAAACATCTGGCTGGTGAAATGTGTTGATGGTCGTGTTTCAAAGGTATGTCAGAAGTCACTGCCGAATGACATTCCTAAAACCCTCGTAAGGCACGTATTTCTAAATGGCGACAAAGATATGTAGACTGGACGATGATTTTCACGGGCCCTTGTAAACGTACGCTTTATCCTGTACACCTCAATCCTCGTCTCACGGTCATTTTGCATTTACTTACATTCTCATCCCGGAATAACACAGTCCCAGGGAGGATGCACAACAGCCCAAGTTTAAATGGTAGCCTGCGTACGTATATACCATGAGGCCTATTCTGTGACGGCCCCAAATCCAAGCTGCTAATAGAAACCACCCTTTTGCTGCATTCATTTGTTCAGAGCCCAGAAAAGCAACCATGCATCAGCTATTCGTTAAGAGAGATTCTAGGGCCTTCCCGATACCTTCAACCACGTGCTGTGGCTGCTATGAGTGGCAGTGCATTAGTTTATCTTCAGTCCAATGCCTTGTTTTAGCCAAGAAGTAATATCAGCTGATCCCTTAAAAAAAAAATAAGTCAGAGGCTTTCACGAGTGTGGACTGCAGATTTCACCATCTGGAGTATTAGTCTTCCATGCTTTCCACCACTTTAATCGTCTCGCCTAAGAAATGGCTGATAGGAGCTAAATGACACAGCACGTCCTGTCCTGCTCGGGGAACCGAAAGGCCATCGTCTCATGCGGACGTACCTGCGATGGGTTAGGAGGCATGAATGCTTTCAGTGCCAAATGATCATGCACTTCCCAGCCCTCGTAACATGGGAAACGGACACGTTTTCAACCTAACCATCGGCGTACATGCAAGCTACTGCTTAAAGAAAGCAAATGAAACTGTGTCTATCAGTCCCACTTGACAATTGTCTAGAAATAGTCTGAGATGCAGCAAATCTCAGCAAACGCCTCCTCACATTCACCAAACAATGGGAGCTTCAGCCAAGAGAAATAAAAACTGTATTTGGGGCTGACAAGAGCTGAAAGAGCCATCTGCCTGCCAATCTATCTTATCTTTTTCATTAGAGACGTAGGAGTGGCTGATACGATCCTGTGTCAATTGTCTGGAACAAACTAAAGAATGGGTTTAAGGACATCCCCTTTAGTATACATAACGGGGAAATAAATCTGTATGTCTTAGAAAGAGATATATATGTACGATCCACACGGATAGCCCAACGGAAATATAGATCATATGAATGTTTCCACATTTTATTTTCAAATTTTCAAAACCTGACTGTTCGTTTTGCTTAACTTAAAATCATGTATCCAGGTATGCCACAGCTGTGTCAGCAAGGCTATGGGCACCCAACAAATGTTCAAAGAACCGAAGTTGTCCTCCTGCACAAACACAAGCCAGAACTCACGCTTCCCACTTTACAATGCCGGGGACACAGGGCTTTTCCAGTTCTGACCCAGCAGTAGACGTTCTCACCCGACACCCTTTTCCACCTGACGCCCGAGACTGGCCTGCCTTCTCGTGCACTGCCACGCACGCTCATGAGGTAGCCTGAGACACAAAGCTGAGACACACACCCCCACCAGGAATCTGGCTGGGTTCGGCAAAGGAAAACCACCCAGCTGCTGGACGGTGTAGACAGAGCTCCGATAAGCAACACCGTTTGAGAGTCTGTTGCCTGATGCTCAACTGAATGAATAAATAGCTTTTGTAAAGATGTCTTGCCAGTACCCGATGGTTGGCAACGTGGAATGCTGGACCTTTGTTTCTTTCTAGCTATCTTTCTGACAGCCCTGCCCCCTGGTGCCCCGGGTTACCCAGCCGTGCTCATCTGTTTGCCCTGCCTGTCTCCTGCACACACCGAGGGGTTTGGGTCTTCCCATGCTTTCTCTGCCAACACCATGTCTGGATTATTGAGTGAGAGGCTGGATCTTTGGAAAGCTCTCATCTTTGAAAGAGCTGTCAGGCAGCGGTTTTGCAAACTGCAGAGCACAAATACTTCAATATTTATGCAATTTCCATCGACACTGAGTAAATCAGACTCTGGAATACCTGCATTATTGAAACCATCTGCTTCACTGTGTTTTTAAAAAATGAGTCGGTGGGGAAAATTTATGAGCATCTTCTGTTATCTCTCGTTGCTAGGGAAACTAGTATTTTTTAGTAGGTTTGATCCCAGCATCTTGAAAGAACCTGGCACAACCTTCCTTTCCCTCTTGCTCGAAATGAAACCTATGTCTTCTCTGGAGAGCTTTCTCCTAAGTCACACTGGCCACTCAGGTCCCAAGGACATTGTAAGGTTCCAAGCAAGCCGAAAATACACCGGGCCGAATGTTCGCTTTGTGTTTTCACAATCCGCCTGTGCCAAACGGAGGAATCCACAAAGTTTTTCTCCAAAAATGAAACGATTGTTTGCACGCAGGGTGTTTTACAAGGGGTTATACTGTCATCTATGCTCAGGAAACAAGGGAGGAAACGAAAAGGTCCGTTTTGCTCCATCAAACTGGAAGCTATTTTACTGAAAGAACCCCTTGTGTGAAGACAAACTAAAAAATAATTATGTTCGGTTCCATGGGGCTTTCCGCCTGAAGACATAAAAGAGAGCCAGCAAGCAGAGTGGGAAAGTACGCCGTTTCCATATCCGTGGGAGTCTTGCAGAACACCACTCCTCAGTGTGGGTAGCCCACATCCTAGCACAGGAGAGAACACACTGGAAAGGATTTCTGCAGTATGGATGGCGCTTGTGGATCAGGGGTTTGCTTGTTTCGGGGCAGCATAAATGGCCGGCAGCACATCTGGTACCAGGACGGCCACTGTGCCCAAAAGGGAACACGATTGTGGACAACCAAGCTATGTGCATTCTGCCTCTGGAGATTCCCCCAGTCCACACATATTTGCACAATTTGTTTGTGAAATACTGGTTCTCATTAGTGTGAACACCCAGCTGCTGTTAGAATGGGCATACTCCACACCCACCTTCAAAGTCTCTCCTCCATAATCCCCACGGCAGAGCATTTCTGCACGCAGCTAAGCAAGGGGACCAGATGCAACACAGGGACGCACCCTAAAAGACCTTCCGCCTTCCGCACAGGGTGACATCAGAGAAAGCAAAGAAAGAAACGGTCAAGGATCCTGGCTGGTGATGGCCGAAAGAAGTAATCACTGAATTAGGGGTTACAAATGGTTGAGAGAAGACGGTACCTTGACCCCCTCCTCTCTTCACACAAAGCAGGGAAATTAGTGCAAAAGGGACCTGCACGTTGAACTACACTGTACACCAGCCTGGTCTCTCCCACAACAGACGCCATCTATGACCAGTGTGGTCTGAGACCCAGGCGGTAGCTTACTGACGAGTTGGCCTTCATTTCGTTACGAAGAGCAAAGATAGGTGAGTGTGCAAAAATGGTTACCATAAACCAGAAGACTCGGTTTTGTACTCGGATGGCAGGGAAATGTGTGGGGCCTGTGAGCCACAACGGCCTCACCAGCTGGGAGCTGGTTCGAAATGCATATTCTCAGGTCTCACTCCAGACCTAGAGGATCAGAAACTGTGGAGGTTCAGGGTGTCCAGCCTTCTGTGTTTACACAAGTTCCCCAGGCAAGCTTGTTGCACACACAGGTCCAAGAACCTCTGGTCTTAGGGGACCCTACACTACCAAATCCCCTAATGTCGTCGTTTGTCACTAATTCACTATCCATTTGGTTATTGAATAGATATATTTCCTCTTTAGTACCATGGCTGATGCATCCAGATCACAGAAATACAGACCATATTAACCAAGATCCTATCTATTTAACAAGCATTGATTGTCATTTACTGAATCCTTGAAGCAGACAAAAAGAAAGAAAGATTAAGGGGAAAAGTTGAAGACATTATTTCAGAAACTATGCTACCATCAACATGGTATTTGAGAGGAATATGGAAAACTAGGGAGAACGACATTATAATATTAAACTTTAAATGCAGACTACAGAATTCCATAGTTGGTGTAATCACAATGTCAGGATATCGTGTGTGTTTTTTTAAAAAAAGACTGGAAAAAGAGTCACTAAAATGTTAGCAGTCAATATCATTGGGGGGATAGAAACAACAAATGATCCTGTTCCCCTTGCTCTTTTACTGTTGTCTGCGTTTCATAGTTTTTTATCATGACAATGAAGGCTTTGCTCCTTTCAGGGAAAATACACGTTAAAATACACACTCTGGCAAAAACAGTCTATAACTTGTTAACACACAGATAAAGTAGTTGTGCCCTCTTTCATGGTCAAGGTTTTACTCTGGTTGATGTACCCCAGATACGAAAAAGAGCTGCGAGTCTCCTGGGCTTTCTACTAACAGAGAGATACCGTGAGATTCTTTCACTAGGTCATGTCATGGAACACATCATTCACGTTAGGAAATGACTCTGACCACCTAGAAATACTCTGGAAAATACGGATGTGTACGAAGTCTGCCAATGAAGTTCGCGACCTTGTTGCAATGATGTTGCTAACCTTTTTTTATATCAGAGGGATTATTCATTATGAATTTGTACCAACTGGACAAACAGTTAACCAAGTTTACTATTTGGAAGTGCTGAAAAGGCTGTGTGATCTTTTCGCCAATAATTCCTGGCTCTTGCATCACGACAATGCACCAGTTCACACAGCACTGTCTGTGAGGGAGTTTTTAGCCAGTAAACAAATAACTGTATTAGAACACCCTCCCTACTCACCTGATCTGGCCCCCAGTGACTTCTTTCTTTACCCAAAGAGAAAGGAAATACTGAAAGGAAGACGTTTTGATGACATTCAGGACATCAAGGTTAATACGACGACAGCTCTGATGGCCATTCCAGAAAAAGAATTCCAAAATTGCTTTGAAGGGTGGACTAGGCACTGGCATCAGTGCATAACTTCCCAAGGGGAGTACTTCAAAGGTGACCATCATGATATTCAGCAATGAGGCATGTAGCACTTTTTCTAGGCTGAGTTCGTGAACTTAATTGTCAGACCTCATATGTGCAGGCGGGGTGATTACCCCTTTCCGAATTCTTGGGTTCAGTGGGTGTTCAATGTATTATTTAGAGAAAGCAATGAAAAACGAAGCTAAGGCACGCATGGACCAATGATAAAGCATGTTCTGTTGTGAGCACTTGAATTTGTTTTCATGTTATCAAAGATGGGCAGAACTTTCCCTTCACAGGATGTTTCCTAGATGTAGAAAGAAATGGAATCAGGAGGGGAGCCTCACATCTATCCAAGGGTAACGGAAGGGGGAAAAAATAAAGACTAAAGAAGTGATAAAAGAGAGAAGAGAATTTTCACAGCCTACAAGATGCTCTGAGAAAATAAAGGGTGACCGAAGTAGTACTAAGTTTTGCATTGACTGAGCCATGAGTCCAGGGCCCACACTCTTGAACGGAGTGCTTCTGTTTGTGAGCTCATTTAGTCTTGCTAGAGTAAGATAGGGACTCGTAGTATCTCTTTATGTATCAGACGAAGAAGCCATGAGACAGGCTAAATCCTTCTGAGGGCTGCCTAGGCTGCCATCGGCCAAGTTACTGATGTCCTAGCCCATTTCCTTCTGCGCCCCACAGCAATTGGGACAGAGAGAAGGGGAGCTAGCAGGTCCCCACCCCACCTAACTCCCTGGAATAGTCCAGGTAATGCCAACAGCACCCCAGGTCTTCGCTGGCTTCTCCCCTCCCTTAACAAAGGGGCCGGAGCCCAACCCTGAAATTGAAAGGGAAGGAAACGCTAAATGCAGGTCCCACCTCACCAATGGGAAAATCGCCTGTTTCCTTCACCCTTTCCATCCGAAATGCACACTCCGTGTCTCTCGCAAATCCTGGCCTCTCTGTGGAAAAGAAATGTCCAAACAATACATGTTCAACGCTATAAGACTCCAACGAACTCAGGCACTGACTGCTGTGTCTTTCGAGCAAGAGGAGTCACTTCTTTCAATCGATGGGGTGAGACAAAGAATAAATGCAGTTTGCTGAGGTTCTGACAAGCCTCGGACGATGACATAATTCTCCCACAGAGTGAGACTGCCAGCACGTTACCATCAGGGAAGGGGCGGGGGGCGCTTTAAAAACTTCTGGTGCCCACGCCATACCGCAGACTGTAACGTCACAATCTCTGAGCAAGCAGGGACCGGGACCAGGCCCCCCAGGATGCGTCTGGGCCACCATCACCCAGAAACATGGGGAGAAGGACATCAATACAGAGATAGTAACCGGAAAAGAGCTGGGCACTTTGCAGATGGTTTTCATGTACAGTGAAGTTAGGGGAACAAAATCAATTTGAAATGTTGGACTTAGTATTATACACAAGTAGTACTTACTACCGGGGAAAAAGGAGAGGCTTCCTCCAATTACGGCGCTTTGAGTTTTGATTCTCGGTCCCGAGCAAGGTTTTCACTAGGGCTCTGTGATCTGTTATCTGTACAGAGGCACCACCACGCAGAAGGGAAACGCCGCTCACACGCGGCCCTCCCAAGCCACCTGCCACCTCTGCAGGAGGTTTATTTCCTGTGGAACTCACTTGTTTTGAATTTTATCTGTCCTTTGAATGATTGTCTTATTATCTCTATAAGTTTTCCAAAGGGAACAGAGAGACTTTCTAAAAATTGTTTAGGTTCCTAGAAAAGAAAAATAACCACTTTCCCCAAACTTTACATTATACATTCCATTTCAACCCCACTGGGAAAATCTGTTTATTTTTTATTGAAATTACAACGCCTTTCCAGAAATACGTCAAGCCCCAGTTCCGTACTCAGCTTTCAAAAAAAAAAAAAAAAACTTTCCAAAACAAACCAGGACGATAGTTCACATAAATATGTCCACATTATGTATCTGCAATATTTAATAAAGATATATTTTGAAACCTATTTGTACATTGTATATAATATTTATGTAGCACTGAAAATAGATATATCACACATAAGTTATCTGGTGATCAGAATGTAACTGGATAACATGTATAAGTAATGTATGTAACAGTATGTATAGATAGACATATAATACATTAAATATACTTACACATTTTATATTGTTACAGATCATTTTCTATGTATATGTGTTTAGGTGTGTACATTGATACACACGTCAGATGTTCAAAACGATTCCAAGCAATGAATTTCAGCATATAAACTCAGAAAATGACTTCCTGCATGGGGACAAAGCTAATTGAATCTTAAATAGGTCCATTACTTTGATGACTGAGCGTTCTCCTCAGTAGAAACCAAGTGAACAAAAAGTACTCAAGAAAACTACAGAATGTCAGGGTTATTCACCGAACCTGCCTATTTAAATCCGTCCAATCTAACTTTCCCATTTCAGGAAATACTTCCTTTTGAAGTTGTTTTCAAAATGCCAAATCCATCCTGAGCCTCCGACCCAGCAGGCGGGACTTGTTTGCCAAGCCCCAGCGGACGGACACACGGTGTTACAAGGATTTCTAGAAAAGGCTCTTAAGCTTGAAAAGGTGCTTTCTGGATCCTTCTTTCAGCCCCTCCCCCCTAAATGCAAGTCGCCACAGGGAAGTTGTCTTCCAACCCTGCCGGAAACTGCTGGATGGGCCGTGGTACAGCAAGCCTGTCTTTCTTAGCAGGGGACATGAGCTTCTGTGCTCACTGCTTTCTGCTCTTTTGGGCTGTGGAGGCAAGGCCTGTGCATAACCCCACTTACAACATTCACAGCAGACCGGAGAGCTTCAGTAAAATCACATCATCCCTCCTCTCCCCTGCACGTATTCAGCATCTTTCCCCTGGGTCCCCCCAGCCTTTGCTCACCTCTGTCTCCCACTCCTTGAGGGCAGAGCAGATTTAAGCCTTATCCCCCAGCCCTGGCATCCTGCTCAGTACCTCAGATGCCCAGGGCACGCTGGTGGAACGCCATGTCCGCACCTTAATCAGAACTGCGAGAGCATGCCTAGTGCTCAGCTAAGCTGACAAGAGAAGGCAGCTTCCTGCAGCACGTTTTACTGCAAATGGACGCAAAAGGATGTAAGGTCCCTGGCACTTGTGCCCTTCGGAGTGAGGCAAGACAACGTTTTGTAGATCACAGCCAACTTGCAGGATGAATGCACTGACTGGATGCAATGGAAAGCCACTGGCCAAGGTAAAATGCACAGTGGTGTCATCAGGTGACAATGGCTCCGCCTCTGTCTCTTCTCTCAGTCTCGATGACTTGCCATCACCACCACTTTCTAAGGGGCCCCAAGCCCCAGCTGTCAGCGATGATGACTATTCAAGTTTCGGCCAAGATGGTCAAGTGGTCCAGGAGTTGCGACAACTCAGGCCAGTTCCTGACATAAAGTAAAGATGTCTCTGCTCACCTCCTCAAGCAGCCCAGGCTCCCACAGGAAGCACCTTTGGCCAAGCGAAGGCGGGTGTGCTTAGAACAAAACCAGTCCTATAACGCCCCTGTCTCCACTTCTTCATCCTGCTAGAGGCATTCTTTCCTCCCCCTTTGCTGGGTCCCTCTGCTGACCACACACTAAAAAGAGCTTGGGATGTTATGTTCACCCAATGTTTTCTTTTAACTGGGAAAGCATGCGATGCTTACGTGGCCTCTTAAATGGATGAGAAGAAAAACCATCAGCAGGGAGCTCAGGACCAACACTGGCCAACTGCTAGGAGTACCCACCGATGAACGGAGATACTGGTGGAACTGCAGGCTGTAGCCTTCCCCTGGCTTATGAATTGCACATGTAGTCAGAGCAGAGCAGCTGTGGTCTTCTGTTTGGAAAAGGCCTGCTAGTCATGGCCTGCTCTGCTTCCCAAATGTGGTTGACAGAATTCTCAGGTGGCCCCTAGAGTCCCAGCGCCCTGTTTTAGGAGCCCCATGTAATCTCCTCCCCTTCACATCCCCATGGCAGGGTGTCACTCCCATGGTGAGCAGACGTCATAGGGCAAAGATAAAGGTGCCCTTCAAGGTGATAAAAAGACATGAGCCATCAAACCGTGCAAAGACATGGAGGCGCATTACCAAGTGAAAGGGGTCGATCTGAGAAGGCTCCACACCATCTGGTTCCAACTCTACGACATTCTGCAAAAGGCAAAACTACCAAGAAAGGAAAAAGATCAGCGGTCGCAAGAGGGTTGTGGGAGGAGGGATGAGTAGGCAGAGCACAGAGGATGTTTAGAGCCGCAACACTACTCTGTGTGATACTGTAACAGTGGACACGTGTCACCATACATTTGTTAAGACCCATACACTGTACAACACCAACAGTGAACCCCTCTCAGCTATCTTTGGAGTGAATGAACCAGGCTAAACCCAGAAGCAATCGTCTGAGAAGGGTTGCTTTTTAGAGAACAAGTGGCCACCTGTATACCAGAGACCACCTTTTGAAAGGTAGGAAAGAGCTGTTCAGGTCAGGGTGAATGAAGTCTTTGAAAAGATAACTACGAGGTCGGACAATTAAGTTCATGTACTCATTCTAGAAAAGTGCTACCGTGTTTCCCCGAAAATAAGGCTTAGCCGGACAACCAGCTCTAATGCGTCTTTTGGAGCAAAACTTAATATAAGACCCAGTATTATGTTATATTATATTATGTTATATTATATTATATTAATTGACCCGATCTTATATTATATAAGACCGGGTCTTATTTTAACTTTTGCTCCAAAAGACACATTAGAGCTGATTGCCTGGCTAGGTCTCATTTTCAGGGAAACACGGTAAGTACCTCATTGCTGAGTATCACTATGGTCACCTTTGAAGTACTCCCATTGGGAAGCTATACACCGATGCCAGCACCCAGTCCCCCCTTCAAAGCAATTTTGGAACTCTTTTTCTGGAATGGCCATCAGAGCTGTCATCATATTACCCTTGATATCCTGAATGTCATCAAAATGTCTTCCTTTCAATAGTTCCTTTATCTTCCGGTAAAGAAAGAAGTCACTGGGGGCCAGATCAGGTGAGTAGGGAGGGTGTTCCAATACAGTTATTTGTTTACTGGCTAAAAACTCCCTCACAGACAGTGCCCTGTGAGCTGGTGCATTGTCATGATGCAAGAGCCATGAATTGTTGGGGAAAAGTTCCAATCGGCTAACTTTTTCACGCAGCCTTTTCAGCACTTCCAAATAGTAAACTTGGTTACCTGTCTGTCCAATTGGTACAAATTCATAATGAATAATCCCTCTGATGTCAAAAAAGGTTAGCAACATTGTTGCCACAAGTTTGCGAACTTAATTGTCAGACCTCGTATACATTATCAAGATGTTAGGTCTTTGCATATAACTACATGCCTGGAATGAGTACTGATTTTTCTTCATAGAAAAGTTTATCTGGTCAACCTGCTAATGGTTTCTATTCTTCATTAAACAATTGCAAAAAAAAATGCTATGCATGCAGAGCACAATAATAATAATCACTTAAAGCAGTCAGGAAAATCCTAAAATCTGCAACAGAAAATATAATTGTGGAAGAGTTCTGCCCTAGTATTATTACTTTTATTTCACCAGACATGTGATATCTCTTTAGTTTGAGTTAGTCGTTCATCTGATACCCCAAGATAAATTTGTGGGAGGGAAACAAACTCTTATGATACACACCTGCCATTTCATTATTAAAATTTCTTTGTGAAAGTTGTAGCGTTTGCTCTATATTAATTTCACAAAGGAGTAAAAAGACCAATAAAAATTGAATATGTCTCTAGCAGACAATTTATACAATATATGTACAATATATGAAAAATCACTTTTTAAATTGTTTTACCTATTTCACACCCAAAATATAATGAGTTTCAACAAATTTTTTCACTGATTACATAAAATTTCTGCATCATATGGACGCGGTCCAATTTTGAAAATATGACTTGTTCAATGCTGCAAATTTAACCCATGAATTTAGCTCTGCCCACTCTCAACACTTAGCAAAATGAGCATAAAGGAATAAAAAGATAGTCACAAGGATTTAAAGAATACAAGAGACAATAGCAGACAAGACAGGACAACAAAAGGTTTTGAAGCTAGAAAGCAGACATAAGCATTTAGTAGGGCTGAGTAAGTCAGATGCCAAAAATCTGGAAGAACAGGGGCCAGGAGTGATCAAACCGGTTCCTACAGCAGATTCCAGGAAGATTCAGGGACGGCAGGTCCCATCTCTCAGGAGGCAGGTGTGGGGTTGATAACCAGGGATGAGGTGTAGGTCAATCTAAAAAGACGGGCCCACAGGTCGTCTCAAAGTCAACATGTTGAAAACAACAGCCCACTTTCTGAAAACTTCCCACCTCCCAACCTGCCTGACTACTGCATATCTAGTCTCGGACTAGCAGCTCCAAACCCTACAAGAATCCATGGTACCTTCCTCTTCATCTGCCAAACCCACCAAGAGCCAGAGTCCTGTTGATTTGTTTCCGTGAAGTTTTCCAGGATTGTGGCGACAATCCAAAATGGCCTCCAAGATGGCCTCCAAGATGGCCTCCAATGGTCTTTGCCCCCTAGTATTATGCCCTAGCGTAGCTCCTTCCCACTTTAATTAGGGCCGACTTGACTGATCAATTCAATACTGCAGAAGTGTGTAAAGGCCAGGCCAGCTTTCACGTTAATCTCTCGAATTGTTCTTTCTGGGGGTAGCCAGCTGCCATGTCCTGAGGACAATCAAGCATCCACCTGGAGGGCCCACAAAGAAAGGAAGTAATCTGCCAGCACCAAGCTGTGAGTGAGTCAACCTGGAAATGCATTTCTCAGCCCCAGTTGAGTTTTCAGATGACCGTAGCCCATAGGTGACATCTGTTATTATGCGTCCCCTGTTTCTGCTATGACTCTCACTATCCTACTACACCAGCATTAGCTGGCTACGGTTCTGTTCTGGTACTTTTTTTCTTTTAACTCTTTTTTTTTTTTTTTTTTAACTTTTATTTATTTTAAGTGTGTTTTTCCAGGACCCATCACTCCTGGTCAAGTAGTTGTTTCAATCTAGTTGTGGAGGGCGCAGCTCACAGTGGCCCACGTGGGGATTGAAACTGCAACCTTGTCGTTAAAAGCACCGTGCTCTAACCAACTGAGCTAACCAGCCGCCCCTCTTTTAACTTTTTATTCTAACATAATTTTATTATCACAGGAAGTTGCAAAATGGTTCATAAAGTCCTGTCTACATTTTAGCCCCCTGCCCCCAATGGTGACATCTTATGAACCATAGCACAGAATCTAAACCAGAATGTGAAGCAAAAGGAAAAATAATCTCTCTTCACACGAGCTTTACTTAGTAGCTATGCAACCCTTGGCAAATTACCTATTCCCTGAGAAGCTCAATTTTCTCTTTATAAATGGGGATAATAACTTCTGCTCCAAAAGCGATTGGAGAATTGAAATCACGTTCCTGAAACATCTAGAAGAGTACTCGGTCTGGCACAGAGAACTCCACAAATGACAACTGTTGTGATTATTCTGTAGGTTTCACAAGTGAAAAACAAATAGTTCTCAATTCATCATATACACTGATTATCACTTTCTCTCTGGGATCAGAAGAAACAACATGGCATGTTTCCTTAAAAGTTCCACAAAACTTGACATCACCAAGATTTCAAGGATAAAGGAATCATCCTTCAGAACTCAGGACGAGAAGGCAAATAACCCAAAATAGAAAAAAGACGTCATACATGTCTGCAGCAACACTGAAAGCCAGACAATAACGGAGCAAAACCTACAGCGTTCTGAAGGACATGCAGTCAGGTTGTCACTCAAGCAAGAGGCAACACAGTCTACAGAGAACACAGAACCCAAAGGCCCTCTTCGTAAAAGTGCCTCACGACAAAATCCACACACGCAGAGGAGACAATAACTAGTTAGAAGAGAGAATCGCTGGCCAGACAACAGGCGGTGAGCAGAGAATCCATTTAAGTAGTGCTACTATTAAGCGATGGTGAGAAGTATGGCTGCAGAGCGTAATGTAACTGTTTATATAAACTAGCACAGCATGAAAACAATATAATAATGAAGAAAGTCAGAAAGGGAAATGGAAGGAAGTGTGAAATTACTAACGTCCTCAAATTTCATAGCAGGGAGTAAATCGATACTATCTAAAATTAAAAATCATAATTCAAAGATACATAATGTCTCCAACATCTTAATGTTATTCATAATCTCCTTCCTTAACCTTAGATCAATCTTTTCAGAGCCAGTATCTCCTGCAGGGAAAAAAAAAATGTATTTGAAGTTTAGCAACTCCTCCGGTTCCAAATCAGTTTCATTTCTTTCTGTTAAATCAAGAGAAGTTAATTGTAAAATTAGATGAATAACACAGTGAAATGAAAATATATTTTGGTGTAACTGTCTGTCCATCTTTGCTTCTGTCCGCCTTTCTGAATATGGAGTGTGCAAGGTGTTCAGTATGATGGTTATCCAACAGAGATGTTTATTTCTAGTTGGTGGGGGTAGGGGCAGGTTTCTGTATTAATCTTTATAACAAGGGTGTATTCTTTTCATACCAGGAATAAAGTCATCACCACTCACATGCAGCCATTTCTGTTGTTATTACCAGTCCTGCTCAGATGATGTAAACCAGAAAGGAAAAGTCGGTTTTGATCTCATTTATTCATGTTATCCATCTATGAAAACCTAACTCAGCACATTAATGTCCAGCTGACGTGGCTGCATATAAACGTGGCCGCATGTAAACGTGGCCGCATGTAAACGTGGCTACATATAAACATGGCTGCACGTAAACATAGCCATAGGTAGCTGTAGCTTCATCATCTGGGAATGCAAAAGGCAAAGTCATCGTGATTGGTTCGAGGTGGTTCTGTCAAGAGTCACTGTCTCCCTCCCGACCCACTAATTGAAAGTCTACTCCAGGATCTCTAGCACCACACTTGCCTCTACAGATATTAAATTGTCCCCCAAATAAGTTCAATTCTGAGATCCTGGATGAAATCTATTCTCCTGCCTTTTTGGCTTCTACACAGAGATTCTATTCTCTCCGAAACTGAGAGCAAGTAAGTCATTTCGGCAAGTAAATCCTTGGTTAATTTTCACATGAACATAAAAATCCCTACCTCTGGAAATTTTTGCAAGGCGCTCGGTGCTTCAGAAAATAAAATTCAATTCTAATTTATATCTATTGTCAACCAAACTGAAATTGTCCTTGACTGTAGCAGAAAGGGACTCTTTCCCACAAGGTGCTGAGTCACGGGCTACATTTCTGTCAGATAAGCGATCCAGAAACAAGCTGGAAATGCTGACGTCCACAGAAACCAGAACGGATGGCTCAGTGTGGCTGACAAATTCAAACTGATGTGCGATACTTGGATGACGAGCCGGTGAGTTTGGAGGGACACTGACCTAAATAAAACCTAAAACCAGAGTGAGTCATGCACGCCTATGTGTTTCAGGCCATTCAGAGTCCAATCGGGAGTGAAACCCTTGGAAGCTTGCTGAGGAGGCAGATAAAGGCGGAGGGCCCTGGATGCCCGTTTCCTCCCCGCTTTCAGGAGCCTGACAGGAGCCCCTACAGAAGGGGCCGGGGAAGCTGAGGTGGCCGTGCTTTCTAATGGGGCACTGTCTCAGCAGGGGCTCCTGTGGTAACAGTCACCCCTCGCACATACCTCTAAGTGGGTGGGGGTGCAGGGTTGTGGAGTCCCAGCCCACAGGTGCCTGCTTAGCATTGCCCAGCTAAGCACAGCTCTGTAAGGTATCGTTCAGGGTGGTGAGCACTGAGCCCAGCTCTGCCTGTGGTTGCTGGGACGGCTTGATGGTCTAATGGTGTGTGCGTGCGTGTGTGTGTGTGCGTGTGTGTGTGTGTGTGTGTGTGTTGTGTATGTGTGATATCTCTAGCTCCCATTTTTTATTACACTTGCTAATATAGGATTTATGTTTGAGCAACAATTTCGGTTACTTGTGAATGCTTCGCGAATCCCATAAAATGCACCGGACTATGAAAGTTAAAACAATGAGTGTCACTTAGGGCAATTCTGCCTCACCCTGGCAGAAACCTACAATAACCACTAAATCACACTTCAGTGTACTGCGTGGGGATGTGGCAGGATTCGGCTTTTGTTTCCTCTGGACTCACATCTCTAATGTACCAATAGGTGAACATAATCGTTTTGTATATAAGTGTGTGTATCACCTGTGCCGTTGGGGGCATGCAAGTTTCTCTTTCTGCCTCCTTTTCAAGTCCGTCCCCTGTTTCTGGGACCTACCCTTCCTAGTCGTCAGGCTTTCTTCTTCCCCCAACAAAGAGAAACAAAGAGATTTTTTTAAGTGCCCAGGTGAGACTTTTGCACTGACTGAGCTGCTTAAAAAACGCTCCCAGGAATTACCAGGAACTTCCCTCTCTCCCAGGAGATGTCCCATTTTAGCAGAGATTAAAGCCTCAAACCCAGGTGAGGAAACTCTAATGCAGAGACAACAGCAGGCGGTGGAGAGGCCTTTTGCAATTCTCCAAAAATGCTCCAGGGGTAGGCAGCTCCCTTCCTCCTGGGGCTGGCCCAACAGGTCCATTCGCCCAGCTTTCCGACAATCTGGTGTGTCTTTTCATCCTCAGCAGTGATTCCCAAAATGCACGATGTGAACAGGTGTTAGAGGAGAAAGGGATCTGTGATCAGGTCATTTTGGCAGACACAAAATAAAGTGGGAGTCTCCACTGAGGACTTTCCAAGTGGTCAACAGCCTCAGGTGCATTTATGAGCTTCAAGAGGAGAATGGATGGCTTGATGCTTCTGAAAATGAGTACCTCTGAGCACTGAGCCTGAAACAGAGGTCTCGGGCGATTATTCTGACATTTGGGTCACCAGAACCGTTCTGGGTACTGGGACAGCCACGGGGTTCCACAGCTCTGTGCACAGCACTGGGAGTGGCCACACCGAGCGACTGCACGTGATTCA
Source organism: Rhinolophus ferrumequinum (assembly GCF_004115265.2). Lineage (NCBI taxonomy): Eukaryota > Metazoa > Chordata > Mammalia > Chiroptera > Rhinolophidae > Rhinolophus > Rhinolophus ferrumequinum. The sequence continues at coordinate 120,094,855 of NC_046284.1, read as the reverse complement.
ACAAAACTCCACATAAATACCACGCACTGGTTGGCTTGTAAACAACAGACACTTAATTTCTCTCAATTCTGGAGGCTGGGAGTCCAAGGTCACGATGCTGGCAGGTTCTCCTAAGAGCGAGTTTGTATACTTGTGAAATCCCGTTATCACAAAACCATCACCTCAGCCACTGATGAATCATCCTGTACCAGGGCAAAGCAGTGGGAAAGCGGTTTCCACAATCCTTGCAAAGATGGAACTGGTTCCTGAATGCTCAGAGTCTTCCCCTTTGGATGCTTTTCACTGTTCTCCTCTACACAGGGCCCATGGTGACAGTGCTTAGATATTCTGAGAAGTGACTTTGAACACGTCTCCGAACTTTCTCTGGCAACGTGAGCGGAATGTGAGAAGTCAGCTACACTGGCTGAAGCCCATTTTCTCATCTGTGGAGAAGGAAGGTGTGTCCTGCACAGAAACGCAGCAACTCAGAATCCACTGACCTGGGGAGCTGGGGGGTGGAGGTGGAGGGGTCTGAGTCATGGCAGTGACCATTTAAGCCAGACAGCAGGCTGAGCACATTCCATGAACTGTCTTTCATCCCTTAACGGCCTAAAACCTGCTGCTATTTCTGTGTTTCAGTTGAGAAACACTAATACACAAAGAAATTAAAAAATGTGCCCTCGGCCACGCAGACTGCTGGTAAAGTGTAGGATCTAAATGAACACTCAGTCTGACCTGATCCCACAATTTACAGCCTTCACGACAAGAGTCAACAGCCAACCTTCCCTTCCCCACCCCACGCACACCTCATTCGCAAAAGGATTTAAGTCAACTCTTTAAAGAAGTTTTTTTCATTAAAAAACATGGACAGTAAGAAATACGGAGTAGAAAGAAAAATATCATCTAATGTGTATTTGTACCCATGGCACGGAAGCTATGTTCTTGGATATGGGGTGTCTTTGCAATTTTACTCTCAAGGTTAAACGTCTATTTAAATAACGTCTAGACTTCAAATAATTGGCAAGATGGAAGTACCTGTGCTGTGAAATGAAATCCACGAGATTCCTTCCTACTGCCAAGATAGGAAAACACACAGTGTCATTTCATGAGCATGCATATTTGAAATTAAGGCAGATACCTTTCTTTAAAAAAGCAAGTAGCACTGGGAGACAAAGCAGAAATGCTGTATTTATTCATCGTTCTCCCTTGCTTCACATACTGTAGGCAGTCTGTAGGTATGCACAGTGGTCAATCTTTCTGACCAAGCTGGCCTCTATTTTTATACACAACACGGTCCTGCAAATGTATTCCCAAGCTCACTCTGCCAGGACTGAACAACTGAACAATGGACCCACATACACAGTATTTGCAAGACGACCTCTGTTCTTTGGAGATGAAGAGATGAGATACTGTCACCCTTGACCCTAAGACACAATCTTCAGCCAGCATATTTTTAGTACATTATACATATTCATTAAATTTATTTTTGTTCATAATCGATTGTATGTTCTAGCCTAGAGCTGGCAGAGATAAAGATTTGTTACTTCCGGTATGTGTAATTATTTTCATTTGGGTTGCAACTTTATACCTGATTTGTGAAAGTATATAGCTTCTTATCATGCTATTAGAACTTCATGTTTTTTCTTTCCTATGCATATTTATAAAAGAAAAACAGTAGGGTGCAATTTAATAGAAAAGCAAGCGCTACACCTCTATACCCAGTCAGTCAGTCTGAAAAGGGACCAGTCATAGCAAGGGGTGTGTCTGACTAGAAACCACCTACTCCTGAGCTGACATACAGAAAACGCGCTACGTAAAAGGCAATTAAGGAGTGTGTATAATTTGCAAAAATGCATGATGTTTAGAAACATCAAATACATGAAAGCGGAGGACTACTTATGTCAAAATAATTACAACATCGCTTGGCATCAACAGAACAGGCATTATTTTCCTGGTGCTATAAGGAAGAGAACGGTGTAAAGAAAAGATCACTAAGATTAGAGACCCGTGAATGGAGAAGTCCTCCCCTGCAAACACTTGAGCTCAACGAGCGAGCGCACGTCAATTTGTGTGAAGACGGTCCATACCCTTCCCACATGCAAGTGTTCTGGAAGTTCTGGACCCACAACAACCAACGTACTCAGTTTGGTGCTTGGAAAGGAGGAGGAAATAAAAAGCAGCTCTCTGCACAAATCCACCTTCTTTATCTACAAATGGATAGCTGCGTATAGATGTTCGAAAGGGAGACCCCTGACTACCTGTCTCAGATAAAAGGAGAGGCATCCGGTCCGTTCCAGGTAGCACACCCTTTCTCGGATTTTCTCTTTACCTGAAAGAAAAGGGTTTCTCCACCTCAGAACTGTTGACATTTGGAGCAAATCATTCCTCGTTGTGGGAGCTGCTGTGTGTACACTGTAGGGTGTTGAGCATTTCTGATGCCTGCATACTAGATGCCAGTAACACACTCACGTGTGCACACCTGGGACTCCCAAAAATGTCCCCAGGCGTTGCTGAGTGTCCTGGTTGGGGGACAGAGGCAAAACCGTCTTTGTTGAAAGAGGCAAGTACACAGAAGTGCAGCCCAATCTGTTTCCCGGCTGTCCTGCACAAACAAGCCAGTCTTCCTGGAGACCATGAACCTAATCAACCCAACTCCAGGCCTGACGTTTTCCTGGAGTCAGAACTGTATCACCACCACCCACATTCATCATATGCGTCAGCCTGTCTGTATCCGTGAGGTCTGAAACTGGAATTGTGTCAAAAGCTTAAGAACCACAATCCGTACACTTTGCTTAAATAGGCATTCAGCAAATTAAGTGGTCTTTTAAAGTTATTAAGATGCATTTGCTAAAATTAGAAATTACCTAAATGGCAGCCCACAGAAAAGTGGTTAATTAAAATACGGTACACCCTGAAAGTGGAATAGTACATCACCATTAATTATCATGTTTTTGAAGAATTTCTGATGACACAGGAAAATGCTGAGGACACAGTGATGGATGAACAAACCAGTATTTGCAGTTATAGAAATGTATACGCATATATCATGCTGTCCAAAAATTATGAGCCAAATTATTTTCTATAAAAACCACCTTGGATGTTAAGTTTCTCATCAAATTATGGTTTTGCTCAGAGGAAGTGGCGGCACCGCACGGTCGGTCGTCATCATGACTGTATTTGTGAATCAGAGCTGCCGCCTCCTTCCCGTGGCACCAACGGAAAACACGAGACCACGCTGTTCTCTGCAAATCTGGCAACGCTTCCCAACTGTCTTCACTCTCTGTGGCCGTGCAGAGACGAACGCTGGTACTGACGGCTCGGTGAATCGCTGACATTAGTTTCTAAATCAAAAGCTGCAAAGGACAAAAGTCTCCACTCCACTGCGAACTCTTGAGTCAAAGAGAATGTGAAACACGACAGGCGTTTCTGTAAGATCCTGAGATATGGGGCAGACACTGAGAGTCCCCGACGGCTGCTGGAGAAGCGGGAAGCTGGCTGAAGGCCGTGGACCTGCTGCATGTGGGCTGCCACGGTCTCCTTGCCTTCTGACTGCCAGGCGGGAAGCCAGAAGGGCGGGGGCTGAGAGCGCCTGGAAGAGCAACTGTCAAGGGCAGAGGTGTGTCCGAGGTGCGTATTGGGGGCTCCAGCAGGTGGCAGTGAAAGCTAAATCAGGCCTGCGAATGAATGAGCTCGGGTCCACAGGCCAAGGCCAGAAAAGGATGGGGAACCATTTGTGTCCTTCTCCTCATCACAGTCTTACCTGTGGAGGCCTCCAGGCATCTAAACCAGGAACAAACAGAAAACGACGGGGAGTGACTCGAATGGCAGCCAACATTGAGTGTCACCGCCCTGGGTGACACCCCTAGTTTTGCTGTGACTCCCTGCAAAGGGGCGGGTTGGTGGTAAGTCGCTGGTAACCTCTGCTTTGGTCCGCTCACTGTTGCCTGGGAGACGAGAAGAGAAAGGTTCTAAACGGCAGTTTATGACACTTTGAGCTGCTCACCTCCAAGGTGGACCCAATGGCGAGTGAGCTTGGGAAACTCGTGAAGAATTTCAGAGCAAGAATGTTCTGAAAATGCAGGCAACGAGGCCCAGAAATGCTGCTTGTAGGAGGCGTTATGCAAAACCTGGTGGTCGGGAGGCCACCAGCCTACGTACGCTCCACGATCTGTCACGTGCTCAGCTTCTCTTGGGGTCATTTCATACATCAGGAGAACAGAGGTCTCAGGCAAGATAAATTTTAAGGCCCTCTCCAGTTCTGAGATTCTAGGATCCCGTACATTGTTCACCACCCACATACAACTTGGTCCACGTGGGATGACCGAGTTAGGATGGGATCCAAATTCCACTCGAGTCACCAAACACTGGCGGTGTTGAGCACATGTCTTTTGGAACAGGGAGACAGAGCTTCGGATTTCTCAAGTGGCTTCCCAGCCCGAGTCCTGGCACATTCCATCTGTCACTGCGTCCAGTGTACTAGGGTGACTCATGACTCTTCCTCGGGAGCTTGGCCTGATGCTCAGCCAAGCATGCCGTAGGCATGACCTGCTTTGCCTTCTCTGGAACGAGTCTTGCTTGTGGAAAGACAGCAGCTTTGCAGATTCTGGTACAAGGAGAGAGCAGCAGATGATCGATTTCCCTACCCTGTTTTTCCACAGTGGGGCCCAAACCAGTCAGAAACAAGCACAGCATTCAATGGCTTGGCTTGGGCCCCACCGTCTCGAGGAAGTGCATTCCCAGGGCCAGCCTGGGTGGCGAGGGGGCGTTCAGAACCCTGTTTGGCTGGATGAGGACTTCACTGCAATCATTGTAATTCTTTGTGCAATACTGTTTCTTAAGAGCAACACTCACGGTATCTCGTTTTGGGGCTGCACTCACACTGATCAAAGGAAATGACATTCTGAGGGAGCAACACGTACCGTTTCCCAGCCTGGTATTTGTCTAGGACAGGTTGTTGAAGCAGATTGTAGGGGAGGTAGAGGTGGGGGCAGCCCTCCGACTCCCGTTGCTGCGGCAACTTCCACAAAAGCTAAGGTACATTTGCTGCGTCTCTGAGCGAGCGTGGTGTTGCTTCTTAAAATATCATGCATTTCCACAGTGCAGACATGCCATTAGAAGGAGAGGATTCTTCTCCCTCCCCGGTCCCTCTCTCCTCCCCTCCCTCATACTGGAGGCTCAGGCTCCAGATACAACAACTGGAGTTTCAAAAGCTATCCCAGGTGACCCGGATGGAGCGGTGTGCGGCGTCCATGAAAGCATCCGAGAGCCCAGAGACTGGTACTCTCAGCCTCTTGCTAGGACCCCCTGACAACAATCACTGGGGGAGGGCAGTCACCAGCACACACTTCTCAGCACACAGCACACAAAGCTATGTGCACTCCTGCCCTGTAACACGCGGCATGGTGGGTTCCTTTCACGGAACCCTTTTATGTTGCCTGCACAAGGTATGAAGCTTTGTGGGTCCAGCCTTGGACAACTGCCAGACTTAGAAGGTGTACACAGCATCCATCAGCGCAGGACAGTGGGTCGTGCCAGCCAAGGAAGCAGGAAGCAAAACAAAGACCCTTGGGAGCTTCATCTTCAATGGAAGAAAAGGGGAAGTGAATGGCAGGAGAACGTGCACTGCAGAAAACACACACCCACGTCCTCCCCATCCACTGGGCCTCCCAGCGCAGCACGGAGGTCTGCTAACGTGGGCTTCATACTGAGCTATGGACTTCCGTTGCCTGCAGGACAAATCTGCATTGGTTCATGTGGCATTCTAAGCCTCATGGCATGGGGTTCCACCTGTGATACCACCATTTGTCTTCTGCAAGCCTTCCCTGACATACACCCCTGGGTCCCCAAGGCCATCAGACTGTTATCTATCCTCCAACTTCCTCCCCAGTTTTCCCTCTGCCTACCACGGTGTTTCCACACTGGCCTTTCTATGCTGCCTCTGACCCTCTCCAAACTGGCAAATCCTCCTCGGCCTGCACCGATGACCTCAGATCCCCCTTCTTCCAAGAAGGCAACCCTTATCCTCCTTTCCTTGGCACTCTGGCCTTCTGTTTTCATATTTGTAATCCATTGTGAGTGTGCCCTTTTTCCTCCGAGACTTTGGGCTCCTTGGAAGTGGAGCTTGTGCCTTGTTCAATTCCACCTTCTCCACAGAGCTTAAAAGTGGTTTGCACATGGCAGCCCTCTGAAAGTCCGCATAGATTGCATACACACATATACACACACAACCCACTGATGTGGGCACGTGTCTGTGTGTGTGATGGATGCCTAGTCCTACAGACCCAATTGAGCTCTGGCAGTTGTGAGAGAAACTGGACTAGGCTTGGGATCAGGTGTGGCTTATCTAGGATTACATGAAGGAGGTGTCCTGAGCAGCGTTTTGCGGGAGAAAAAGAACCTGTTCTGGCAGAGAAATGACAGTACATTCCAAACACAGGGGATGGACTCGCGGAAAAGCTGGAGGGCAGGCACAAAGGAGTCATGTGCAAGCTGGACTGCCTGGAATGTCAACTGCTAGCTGACATGTGAAAGACAGCTGAGTTCGAGAAAGAAAGATGATTTTTAAGTCATGCTAGTGTATTTACTTTTACTTCTGGAGCCTCAGTTTTCTTATCTGCAAAATGGGAGCAACACGTCACAGTATGGATTACATGCTATATAACAGAGCTGCCTCGAATGCTACACACACATAACCAAAAAGTTACCCATATTTCTCCCTACCGAGTCATGACTTACTATACACATACAAGAATTTAATTCCGTCTCTAAGCAAATCTCAATGATCTCTGTAACTATTGAAACTCTTTTATTGTCTTAAACACCTCTTTTCTGTTTAGTAAAGTGGTGGCTACAGCCCCAAGGACACCAAACCAGGATTGTACTTACAGGACGCTACCTCAGGGCTGCCCCTGGGGCCACAAGAGGCATTTCAAGGTAATGGTCACGCCAGATGGAGGAGTCCAGAGGAGAGAGTGTGGAAAAGGGAAAAGGAAAAGCAACTGAACAGTGGAGGAACCCGGAAGCACTTCCTTAAACAAGTGACCAGGTCCAGGTCACGGAGGGTGACGCCTGTGGGTGCCATGGAGCCCTGATACAGGGGCTGGGAAAGGTCCTCCACCCCAGTTGTATAAAGTGGGGAGGGGCAGATATAGACAAAACATGAGCCCCCAAAACTGGTTACTAAGTGAATGGAGGAATCCGATCATTGGCACTGCTGCAGCCAACATTATGTTTTGACTGGACACAGTGCAAAGAGTACAAACACCAGTGCACGAGGTATTTATTGAAGACATTTGCAAAGGACAGACAATCCTTTCGGGGGCGAAAGGGGTGTCCTGGACCCTGTAGTATGTTGAGAAGCACCCCTGGCCTCTACCCACTAGATGCCAGCAGCACCCCTAGAGATATGACAACCCAAACTGTCTGCAGACATCGCCCAGTGTCCCCCCCGGGGAGGGGCAGGGTGCTGGGAACACAGCTGCTCCTTCCCTCATGCCTTTCACCTGGTGAAGAACCACTGATGGAAGAAAACGGGGCTGACCCTTCGAAAGGTCCATGTTGTGAAAACCAGGAGCTAAACACTAAAGGACGGGAGTGGGGGCGACGATTCTAGGTTAACACACAGTAGCCAAATGCATGCCGGACACGTGAGCAGCCACCGTTTCGTACATGTAAAGGCCGATGCCACCGACAGATGCTCTACCCCACGACCAGCTCACAAGAACAGCACTTGACTCTAACACACGTCTTAATGCCGTGGCGTTTCCCTAAAACGCAGGTCTGGGCGGAGCCTGAGTGTCTGCACTGCTAATGAGCTGGCAGGGCTGTCCCACCTGGCCCACGCCTGGCGCAGGGGGACACTGGACGAAGACAAGTCTGTGGGCAGAGGCACAGAGAACCTGCATTTCACTTCTTGATAAAGTGGTCCCATAAGATGACACTTTTTTTTTTAAACCATACATGTGTTAGGTTGCTGAGCCATTTGCAATGAATATGTTATAAAGGGAAATCATTGGAGAATAGCGGTGCCTAATTGCCCATCTCCTGTGAACCGACGATATTTCTGTCTTTTTAAGGTGATGGGCTAGTATCGTAGCTTATTATCAAGTGGAAGTAAGTGCCTGGCTTTAATAAATTCGGGATAAAAATAGAGTCAACTGTATGAGTATTTAAAGTTAAAATAGCTGGCAAGTATGAAGAAATTATCAAAATAATTTCCACAAAACACCACATTTTCCACAAAGTTTTCCCTTGAAAATATGATTGATCAATTAAAGAAAATGTGGGGGAAACACCAGAGGAAACACAGCAACAGCTCGATGACTGAAACTTCATAGCTTCTGACCTTTAAATATTTCATTCCGGACCTTTCCTTTGTGTTGCCTTCCGTGTAAATTGGATGCTTTCTCTCTGACTTAGTCTTGCTCGGAGTACTGCCCCGTGTTATTAACACTCGGCAGACACCATGCTAATGACTTGATATGCCCCCTTATCCCACTGAATGTGCCGTCTTCCGAAGTGAGACGACATCTCCCGTGGGGCTTTCCTGGAAAACCACTCAGGGGACACTTCGGTCTCCCCCGCACCCCTCCGTGCCGTGTTGATCCCGGCTGAATCCAACACTAAATGAGTGCAACGCTTCCTTCCTTCGGTCTCACCCTGCATTCCCAGGACTGGAGCCCCCCGGGGCTTCTATAATAGCTGGGAAGTGGTGGGCAGGCTGGCCCTACACCTCTCTGAACTCTTCAGGTCCCTCCTGGACCGAGGAGCATGGCCGGTTACAGCGATGGGGCCAGGCGGCCCCGCTGGCCACTGGCCGGCACTGTGGCTGGCTGCTGCGTCCAGTGTCAGGGGGACGTCTGCCCCCACCCAGCCAGCTACCGGCCGGGAGCCACGGTTTCCAAGCTCAGACCTGCACACCGCCCACCATTTAAGCGAGCGATTCGCTCACCACGAACCCACTGCTGCCCCATGTGGCATCTACTTCTGTTTTTCTCCGTTTCCTTGTCCCTCCCTGCCCCCTGGTTAGTTTGCTCTCTGTGAGTTCCCTCCAACGTCCACCTTATCAGCAACACTCTGAAACGAGGTTCTGAAACACCACGCCGTTTCGTTACCAAGCAGCCGAAGGTTCTGTGGTTTGTCGGTTGTTGTTGTCAAGTGCAGTGCAACAGAAAACGGAACCAGGCTCTGACGTACACATCATGCTTCCGAGCCTGGACCAGGGCCGGCGGGCAACCAAGGGGAAGACATACGCTTCCAGCTCTCAACAAACTGTCAAAACTAAAACCCCGACATACAGTGAAGCCAGAGTCAAGATGGTGGAACAGTGAAAACACAATTGCCCGGGGCCACCGGCCGGGTGGCTCAGGTGGTTAGAGCTCGGTGCTCATAACACCAAGGTCGCCGGTTCGATCCCCACGTGGGCCAGTGAGCTGCGCCCTGCACAACTAGACTGAGAACAACAACTTGACTTGGAGCTGATGGGTCCTGGACAAACACACTGTTCCCCAATGTTCCCCAATTAAAAAAAAAAAAAAAAAAAAAAAACACAGTTGACCAAAAAACAAAAAGACAAAAGCTGCTGACCCAAAGCAGACCCCATGAGCGTGTGTGTGCACAACACGTCTCGTTATAGGACAGAGACCCTTGGCGTGCTGCTTGTCTCTGCTTATTCCAGGGGAGACCGCAGGAGATGTCAGGGCAGCCTTCCAAAAGGTGAACGGCGGGTGCCAAGTTTGGGTGTTTAAAACAAATAGGGATGGGTTAGCCCAAGGAGGAAAGGGGGCCGTTCCGGGAAGAACACGTCCTGGGAGTCTTCCTCACTCTTAAGTGCCCCTCCCGCTGACTCAGCCAGGACTGGAGCCCCCCCCCCCAGGTGGTTCTAACTCCACGGTAGGAAACGTGCCAGCCGTCAGACGCAAATGAGCAGCGTAGTTTTACGCTCTCGGGCCACTGTGTCTCTGCTTGGTGGCTCCGTGTTCACTTTTCAAACAGATGGAAACGATGCCTTCTTTCCCTGTAAAGAGGACACTCCCAGGTCACCAGACAAGCTGGCCAGGCTGCCCTCGGTCAAAGGACTGTGTGTGTGCAAGACCCCTTGAGGACGGACCGCCTGCCACAGGGTCACCTGGGGAGACTGTCCGTGTGGGGGTTCCTGGATGCCATCCCAGAGCTGCAGAATCCAATCCTGGATGGGGGCCAGAGAAGGTGCATGTGTCACAAGCTCCCTAGGGGACCCTCGAGAATGCCGGAGAGGGACAACTACAGGCTTAGTGTCTGGAGATGAGATCAACCCCTTACACGGCCCCGGTGTCACCAAACACACCTCCCAGTTCCCGAGCAAGCAGACATTGGGGATGAGTCTTTACAGAAAGCCTTAGGTCATGGGAGTGTTTGTAGGATGTCTAGCAGGGGCCCACAAACGGTGGAGCTTCTCTTTGAGATCTGCAATGAACGCTTTTCAATTTGCCGCCACCTGCAAACAGAGAGAGGAGGGATGGAGATGAAGAAGACAGGAAGGCACTCAGTCAGGCCCCTGCCGACTACACAACAGGTAGTGCCATCTTCACAGCTCAGCCCTGCAGGGGGATGCCCCCTGCTCGAGCGCCCCATTCTCTGGCTTCTGACAGGCACATCTTGGCAGGGCAGTCTTATGGATTTAACCTCTTTAACGAGCAGGCTGCTTCTTGTGGGAGAAACACCAGTGAACGGTTAGGACCACGGCCTCACAGCACTCCCCAGCACTCGGCTTCTGTGTGGCGGGGAGAAGAGCGTGATGCAGACATGTCACCTAGAACATGGAATGATTCATAGCTTTCCTTCAAATCAGTGGCTTCTCATAAACATTACATAATTGAAAGTGCATTCGGGGGAAACTTCCGGTTGGAGGGGTATTTCTTTGGCAGACCCCTCTGCAGAAGATGGGCGTAGGATTTTTGCATGGAAAACCGTAAAAGGGGCTTCTGTTCATTTTCTCACGTTACACTTGAGGGGCGGTGACTTCTAAAATGATGACTGGGGTTGAACGGGTCACAGAAAGTATGTGAGGTCCGTGTGGGGGTGGCAGACCCCTCAGTGCGATCCCAGGACAGGCAGCCATCCACCTGCATGGCACTAAGCGTAAGAGCACAGAAAGAAGAAAGAGACGTCTTCCCATGACTCAGTTTCCCCTAGGGCCCTCAGGGCTGGCCCCTGGTCCACTTATACCACCCTGGATAAAAGGAGAATTGACGATTCTAGAACCCAAGGACCAGGAATTTCCTTTCCATCCTCAGACAAACGTACCTCTCGCTCATCGGACACACGTCCTCACAGGGCCTTCTCCTCTGTCTGCATGCGCTGTGGTGCCTCTTACAAGGACAGTGTCACTGGGTCCCACACACACCCTCTTCCTGCAGGATCTCATCTGCATCCTTAGCTGAACCCCTAACCGCTCCTGCCAAGGCCCTGTTTGCAAATCAGATGGCATTCTGAGGTTGGGGTGAATGTGAACATGGGGGGGGGGTCACACCCAACCGTTACAGCAGGGATATGTCTGCAGAACACTTCACCACATCAGAGGAAAACGTGTCGAGTTTGGATATGACCGTATGTGTTATTTCTGTACATGTTTGGAAGTCTCCACCAGCGCTGGTATTTGGACCTGGCATTCTCTTTAAGGAAAGATTTCTCGTTATGAGTTTAACTTCTTCAAGACACATAACAGAATTCAAATATCCTGTTTCTTGTTGGGTTTTCTTCAAAATTCATCCTTTTCAGCTAACTATTGAAATATATTAGCAAAAGGATGTTATTTTCACTTATTTTTCATGCCTGGCAGAAGTGTAGTTATAACCTCTTTTTCACTCCTGATATTGGTTTTTTTGTGTCTCTCTTTTTTTTCTGTAATTAGTTCTTCTGGGGATTTATATAAGTATTATAATATTATAATTATATTATGTTTATAAGTAATATTGTAAGTATTATTATATTATATAACATTATATATATTATATAAAAATTACAAGCATATAAATTACAATTTAGACATAAATTTATATCTAAATTTTCTACTTATTCGTACGTAATATACAATCATATCAATGTATGTGTGGTTACATACAAATTTACATATTTATATACTTATATTCATTTAAACATATTGACTTTGATGTTTTTATGACTCTTTATATAAAGATGATTCTAATGGATGCTGGATTATTGTCACGCCTTTTCTCCTGGTTTGAAAAGAAACTAACACACGCATGGGTCCTGAGCCCACCAGGCCGAGGGGTCTGTTCTGACGGCCGTGACCATTGCAAGGGAGGAAAACTGTCTTCCAGAAGGTGAACTCAGTGGGGTTTCTGCCCTGGAGGAGATGACACATCATAAACCCCGCAGGACAGGATGTGCATCCCCTTGGGGACCCCGGTAAGTGTTTAATGACATCCCTGAGGCTATTTCTCTCCAGGCACTTTTATGCGACTCACTTGGAGATGTAGTATATCCCCAAGTCCACGGAATTGAATGGAATTTCTATGAGAATTCAGGCACACATATCACCAACAGACAAGTACAGGAAATCCCGGGGGCAGTTGTGTCCTTCCCTGCAGTGGCAAAGTGAGTTTCCTACAGCTCGATTTTCCCTCGTTGGGAATCACCGGCTGCAATGGGGCAGAGGGTCGCTGGTTATCTGCACCGTTAGCATGAGAAGCCCACCTGCAAGATTTTAGTCCTGTGCATCTATAGTGATGTACAGAATCCAAGAACAAATGTGAAATGGCGTGAAAAAAAGCCTCAACGGATGATTAGGTTCGTTGCAAATGATTTAGCCCTGGCTGAAAAGTAACTAATCTTCATCAGATAGGAACATAGCGTTTCTTGCCAAGAAAGGTAAGGAAACACAGAAGCAAGGGTTGTCCCTGTAACAGGCGCCAGGTCCTTCTACCACAACTGATTTCTGCTTCATTTATGTTTTGAAGAATAATTCTACATGATCAGAAAGAAGAAGAAAAGGCCATGCTTAAGGAACAGCACCAAATTGGTTTTCTTCCCCAAACAGAAAATACCCAAATAATTTAGGAATACTAGCTCATGTGAGAAAAGACGGAAGACGGCTGGGCTATGATGGCAGATTTCTAATATCCCTAATTTTAGATGGGAGGGGCTACAGTTTTCACTTGCTTGACTACAAGTGGCAACAACGAAACCTCCGTGCACCTACACTAGTCTTGTTATTAGCTACTCTTCATTTCAAATGTGAAGATAGACTTTTCTGATACAGGCCGGGCTTTGGCAGCATGATTCCTGGTAAACACTTTACAGAGCCCATTGGTGGAGGATTTTGCAAAAGTGGTTACCACTTGACCTATTCTTTCTTTGTTCATACTTAGCTACAACGTCGCCAGCCCCCATGCTGGCTTATCCTGGGACATAAAGAGTTACTCTTTGTTTCTTTCCCTGTTTCAGTTGATGGAGATAGAGGCTAGGCGAAAGTGAAACCATTTTGAAATACTTTGAAATAATACAAATCCCAGATAATATTGTATGAGTTTCCTTGTGCTGCTGTAACAAATTACCCAAACTTAGTGGCTTAAAGCAGTACAAATTTACTATCTTACAGTTCTGGAGATCAGAAGTCCTAAAATGGGGATATCCACAAGGCTGGTTCCTTCTGGAGGCTCTAGAGATGAATCCACTCCCTGCCTTTCCAGCTTCTGGAGGATCTATTTTACTGGACTCGGGGCTACTTCCTCTGTCTTCAAGCCCAGCAGTGCACCGTGTTTCCCCAAAAATAAGACCTATCTGGACCATCAGCTCTAATGCATCGTTTGGAGCAAAAATTAATATAAGACCCGGTCTTATTTTACTATAATATAAGACTGGGTCTTATATAAGACCAGGTATAATATAATATAATACAGGGTCTTACATTAATTTTTGCTCCAAAAGACGCAGTAGAGCTGATGGTCCGGCTAAGTCTTATTTTCAGGGAAACATGGTACCATTTTCAACTCTCCTCCCTCTCCCTGTCTTCTTTCCCATCCGTCCCCTCCCCTCCCCACTCCCTCTATCTACTCCCATGGTCCTCATTTCTCCCTCACTAACTCGAGCCCTCGGCCTCCTTCCTATAAGGGCCCTTATAATTACATTAGACCCTCCCCGATTTTCCAGGATGATCTTCCCGTTTTCAAACTTAACCACATGTGCAAAGTTCCATAGTCACAGGTCTTAGGAATTGGGATGTGGACATCTTTGGGGGGAAGGAGGGGAGCATAATTCTGTCTGCTACAAACAATGAAGAAATGACCTACATTTCTCAAAGCAGAAGACTGGCAACTAAAGACTTCTCGGTTGTTTATCCATAGACACAACGTGCTACATAGGAGGTGACTGTGCCCTGAGGCTCTTCCCTTCTAAGCAAAGCCCATGAGGGAGAAGGAAGGCATCGCAGATAAAGACAAGCTGAGGTTCTGGGGATGCTGTCAGCCTCTCGTGCATGCCAGCTCCGAGCCAGGTCTCCCTACAGAGCAGTGCACTCAGCCCCGGGGAAGGTTTCAGGGATACGGACACCTTCCAGGCCTGTGCTTACTGAAGACTGACTCCCTTCCGTGGGCATCTGACTTGGCATACAGTAATATTATACTAAATCCTAATCTCAGTGGTCTAACCACACGGCGGCTCCCTTCTCTCGTGGGATGCCCTAGGGGCAGATCCTCTGCAGGTGACTTACAAGTCCTCCAACCTGTGGCTCAGGTGTCTTCAGCACATGGCTTCTAGAGTTGTCACACTTGCCGCGATCCTACCAAGCAGGCAAGGTCACAGGAGGTGTTCGTGGGTCAGTCCCATGGCACGCGTGACTTCCATTCAACATTCCAGTGACTAGAATTCAGTCACATGATCACAGCCAGCTGCAAGGGAGGCTGGGAAATGGAGTGCCCAGGAAGAAGAGGACACTGATGGGACAATCTGCTAGCTGGTTGTTGCTGCACCCGTGAGAGACAGCAAGAAGACACTGGTGAATTATGGTCCCTCGTGGAGACCATGTGGGCAACCCTTGGCATCTACACTCATCTCTCAAGTGATTCAAGTTGAGAAGGGATCCAAAGAAGTGAGGAGAAAGCATAACATTATTGCAGCAATATAGACATTTTTCAAATCAACATAGAAATTTTTCCAAATGAAAATCTCAACTTTGCAAACAAACAGGGCTGGAACAATCGAATGTTTCGATGAAGAAGGAAAAAAAAAAAAAAAGAATTTTGACCCTTACTTCACACCAGATTCACAATTTAACACAAGATGCATTAGATATGAAAGACCTAAAACGATTAAATTTCTACAAGAGAAAACACAGGAGAAAAATCTTTGGGAAACTGCATGCGGTGAGGATTTATAAATCAGGGCATACAAGGGCATTATTTTTCAAAATTTTATATAACTGACATCATCAAGATTAAAAATTGTTGCTCTTTGAAAGATACTTAAGGTGATGAAAAGGACCACAAACTAGGAATGTTTTTGCAACACGTATCTGACAGAAGGCTTATATCCAGAATATATAGGTAACTCGTATACTCAGTAATGAGAAAACAACCCAATTTTTTTAAATGGGCAAAAGATTGGAATAGACATCCCAAAAGAGAAACTATAACCAGTCAATATGCATATGAAAAGATGTCCAAAATCACTACTCGTAGGGAAATTGAAATTACAATCCCCTGCACACACACCTACCAGAATTGCTAGTGGTAAAAGACTGACCATAACACGCACTGAGGCAAATGTACAGTGAGTGCAACTCTTATATGTGGCTGGTAGGAAGGCAGGGTGCTTCCTATAAAGTGAAAGCCACACTTAACGAGGACCCCACGATCCTTCTCCTGGGTATTTACATACTTACGGTGAGTGAACCTCTGTCCACTCAAAAACTCAAATGGGAATGCTTACAGTGATTCAATCACAATCACCGAAAACTGGGAACAAACCAAATATCATTCATCAGGCAGATCAACAAAGGGTGGCACGTCCATAAAACTGAATGTTCTTCAGGAATAACAAGGAAAGAACCACTGACACCCGCAACACTAAGGGTGAACTTGCAAAGCATTATGGTAAGTGAAACGCGCCAGACAGGAAAGCCTCTACCACCTTCTGTTTATATGACATTTTAAAAAAGGCCAAACCATGCACAGAAGGATCCACATTTGTTTTAATGCTCTGTGGTTGCCATCTCTAAATTCTTCATAATTTGTGAAAAGGGGGCACCATGCTTTCATTTGCACTGGACTCCACAAATTACGTAGCTGGTCCTCCTTGGTTTGGCCAATGCAGTGTTTTTAAAAATAGGAGCAAGTATAGCGAGTTCACACACTTAGCTACTCCCCACAGGGCCCAGCGTCCCCAACTCTCTGACCCCCAAAGCTTCTTCAAACACTAATATGACTGCCTGACCCCAGAAGACATCTGAGTTCTCAACAGTTACAGAAGTATAGTGGCCACTGCTCTTGGAATCACTGAACCCAACAAAGAAGAGGGGTGCACGTAGGAAGCTGGCCAGCTGGCCAGCTTTCCACTCAGGCGCGTTCACTCCCTGCTTCCGTCAGGGGGGTGAACTACAGCCACGTGGACCGACGTCCCAGGAGATGTGCACAGGTCAGCCTGTCATCTCCCCGGACGAGTCCAAATGTCCCAGGACCGGCTGACTTCTTTGCTGTCTGTGTGGACGCAGTACGCGCAGCCACCCAGGAGTGCCCTCGTGGGGCATGGTGCGAGAGAGGGAAAATGTGGTCTCTCCAGGAGAAGCTCCGTACACGAGGCTGGTTTCTAAAAAGCTGCCTTGTGGCCAGAATGGCTCCTCCAAGCCCCCTCCAGTTTCTGGCTCCCTCTTCTGAGAGTAGTTTTATATGCAAGCTGACCACCAGCCCCCAAATCTCATCTCCAGAATGCCTGCAGTTGGCATGGACTCATGACTACAGAGAAACTGGGTCGTCATCTCCAAAAAACAATCAACAGCTGGGGAAAACAAATCATGCTGAATGCTGTGAAAACGCCTTGGCTCTACTTGACAAGGAAATGCAAGGGCTGGTATTCAAATTGGCAGAGTGAACTTCCTGCTGAAAGCCACAGGGCACCCCCAGAATCACAGACGGCCCTGTCGGTGAGGAGAACCACTGACAATGGTACAAATGAGTGGGCAGGAGCGCCAGCGGATGCCGGCGCCATCAGCACGCAGAGCTGCCCTGCCCATGGCTAAAGCGCTATTCCAAAGGCAAGGCCTGGTGCGTGAGGAGAGGGGTGCTTTTCGTGGGTTACCTCTGCTGAGCGGATGCCGAGATGCGGGCAGCAGTTCCAGGGCTCAGTTCTGGCGGTTTCCGAATGGCCTGAGGCAGTTGGAGACGTGTGCGCCGCTGTGCCCCTCCGCGTGGCCAACACAACCCTGCGGTGCGTCGCTGGAAAGTTGCTATTTCCCTTGTTTTACAGATTGCTAAAGAATGTGAGGGTGCCGAGGGTGGACGTGTGTTTTGATTTTTGAAATCGCAGAGTTTTATTGTGCCCTCTCTGGAGATAGGGGAAGAGGAGGTATAACTGCAAACATTTCCGTTCTCATTTTAGGGATTCATGAGAATTCAAGTCACATCGGGAGCATTTTATAGTCCCCAGAAGAAGAGGGAGCAGGCCTGTCAGCCTCTGAAGACTGGCACCAGCAGACCTTGAAACCCACGCGAGCGGAAAAAGGGTAACTATTCTTTATGACTTGAGGAAAGACGTGTGTGAGAAGAAAGATTTCCCTGTGTCCCAGTTGGACTCAGGCAGAACTGAGAATAACCTAAGAAGGACGGACAGCCCTGCATTGGAGCAGGAGGCAGATGGTGAGGTGGATGTACATTAGGATGAGAGTGTATGCTGTACGGAGAGGGCAAAAAAAAAAAAAAAAACATGCACATATTTTAGAAAAGAAAACTATTAAAATTGTAATACTCAATCTATACCGACAACAAAAGATGAATACAAGTCACGTGTGACTTCTGCAATGACAAGAGGTGCTCAAAGTGGCTCCCATCGTTGTCCAGACACTTCTGATGATGGTGAACTCCCGCTTGAGCCACACTGACCAGTGTCCACTTCTGTACATTTTTCGGGCAGCCCAAGTATGTGTGTGTGCACGTGTGTGCGTGTGTGCATGTGTGTGTGTGCGTGTGTGTGTGTGTTGACAGCCATTAATAGTTACTGTTATGGACTATCTAACTGATCCTTTTTCCACAAAACGTGTTCTTCCACAAACATTAATTAAATCCTACAAATGATTTTTCCTCAAAAAGTATGGTTTTCATTAAATCAATCTCATCTGGTGTTGCAGTTGCTACAGTTGCCTAACAAACTATGCCAACTGGGCTCACAAATCTGCAGTTCGAACAGTGCTCGGTGCAGACAGCTCGTTGCCTTTCCTCTTGGTGTTTGTGCTTTGGAGCAGCTCGAAGGCTGGGGGCTGCACCCTCAGAGGACTCACTCACTAGAGGTTTGCAGGTTGATGCTGGCCGTTGGCTGAGAGCTCAGCTACAACTGCCGGCTCAACAACTTACACATGCCTCTTCACGGGACGTGGGCTTGCTCCCTGCAGGGTGGCCGGGTTCCAAGAGCAGCCGTTCAGGGCAGGACGTGGAGGCCAGGTGGAATTTGACAACCTAGCCTAGAAGTCCCACTGCAGCATTTCCACCACATCCCATTTCGTGAGGTGCTCAGAAAGCCCCACTCAGGTTCCAGGGCACAGGAAACAGAGTCCACCTCCTAGCAAGGAGCACAAGGCCCTCGAAGAGC
Source organism: Rhinolophus ferrumequinum (assembly GCF_004115265.2). NCBI lineage: Eukaryota > Metazoa > Chordata > Mammalia > Chiroptera > Rhinolophidae > Rhinolophus > Rhinolophus ferrumequinum. Next base: position 120,076,081 of record NC_046284.1, on the reverse strand, counting down.
ATCCGGGGCCAGAAAGCTTGCTGGAAGCCAGTCTCCACCTTGCCAACTCACAGGGTGCTTGTGGAGCACACATCCCACTGCATCTCCAAGACACCAGTGCTTGCAAATGGCTGTGGACACATCCGAAATGGCATAAGCATCTCCCAAAGCCCCTCAGCATCCACACACCGGGAGAGTACAGCAGCCACACAGGGACAAAATACATTAGTTATTATTTCTCCTCTGCCCACAGCATCAGCACTGGGCAGTTCAATCTCAGATTGACTAGAAAACTTAGCGTGAAAACAGATACAGGCAGACCTCATGTAATTGAGTTGCGGTTCCCTGCTCTTCACAGCTGTTGCATTGTTTACAAATCGGAGGCAAGACCCTCCACCAGCAAAAAGATTATGACTCACTTTATTGCGGCATCGGGAACGGAACCTGCAATATCACCAAGGTCTGCCTCTATTATTAACTCAGAATCTACGTCCGACGTCCTTGTGCAAAGAAATGAACATGAGATCCAGCAGTTGGTTTACAAACCAGGACTTCCGTTCTTGCAGGCAGGTTCTGCAACAGCAGAGCAATGGTTTTGATTTGTTATGTGCTAAATATCTTAATTACATTTTGAAGTAAGCAACGTTCCAGAAAAGACAAATAGTCAAAGCAAGGTAATTAATTCTCGAAGGTAACGATACTAATACACCGTTTTCAGAGCAGAAATGAATTATTCCCAAGACAACTGTCTTTTCCTTTGTAAATGAGGACATTTCTCCTCTAATTAGTTGAAAATGCCTGCAGGAGATGATCGCCCCTGAGCTAAGGAATTTCCTTCAGCAGGTAATTCCAGTTAGCAAAGCGAGGGCTTTAAAACAGAAAGCCGCGTCCTGGCTTTCAGTTTGTGTCTGTTCAGTGGGGTGTAGAGCTGGGAACAGAAAACCGTCATCCGTGGCACTACAGGGAGATTCACCCTGTACTCAAGTATGAAGTGGGGTTGTTCCCTACAGTCACCTGGACGAGATCCCAGCAGAAATGTCGTCTTCTCACCGTACGACCACCATGTATCTTGCCCAAACAGCTTAGGCTGAGAACGCAGAGTTTCTTTTCCTCTGTGTCAAGATGTAGAGCGTGCCAGGCTGGCCCGGTGGCTCAGGCGGTTGGAGCTCCATGCTCCTAACTCCGAAGGCTGCCGGTTTGATTCCCACATGGGCCAGTGGGCTCTCAACCACAAGGTTGTCGGTTCAACTCCTCGAGTCCCGCAAGGGATGGTGGGCTCCGCCCCCTGCAACTAAGATTGAACACGGCACCTTGAGCTGAGCTGCCGCTGAGCTCCCGGATGGCTCAGTTGGTTGGAGCGCATCCTCTCAACCACAAGGTTGTCGGTTCGACTCCCGCAAGGGATGGTGGGCTGTGCCCCCTGCAACTAGTAATGGCAACTGGACCTGGGGCTGAGCTGCACCCTCCACAACTAAGACTGAAAGGACAACAACTTGACTTGGGAAAAAGTCCTGGAAGTACACACTGTTCCCCAGTAAAGTCCTGTTCCCCTTCCCCAATAAAATCTTTAAAATATATATATATATAGAAAAGCATTTACTATACAAATTCAACATTTCATTAAAAAAAAAAATGTAGACCTTGTCAAGATCCAACCAAAGAAGAAACGGCAGTGTGTTCGCTCCCAAAACACTCGGCATGTTGCTCAGATCATGCTCAATCTAGAACCTTCCACCAGGTCTCCTTTCTGCCCCTCGGGGCACAGCAGCACTTGTCGTCCTGGCCAAACCAGTTAGAGCAGAAGGATCAGTAAGACAGCTTCAACACTTGAGGGAACCAAACAGCCCCTGGCCTGCCAGTTCCCAGCCCCAAAGCCCCCTGAGTCGGTCAGGCCAGAGTTGGTCTATTCGAGGCTGGGTGAAGGAGAGGGAGAAAAAGAAGGAGGGAGGAGCCAATTTGATTCACCGGCATCGGACGCCACCCGAGGGCAGGCACCACATATCCCCAGCTAGACCCGGCCCAATTGTCAACGCAGAACGTGATGATAATAAATTTCCAGTGAGTTACGAAGTAATGAATAAATGACTGCAACTGTTGTCTGGTTGTTGTTTTGTTTTTCTTTAGCAATTGTTTTGGAATTATTCACTCATTCGCCAGCAATGCACTAGATGGTCATAGGGTGATAAAGAAAATGGACATGATCCCTGCCTCATGGAACACACACTTTGGTAGAATTATGTGGGTTCTCCTGAGAGCTATTTATTTGTTAAGTCCAATTTTTAAAATCTCTTCTAGAATAGCAAATTGCTAACAAGACGCAATCTCTTGCAAAGCAAGGAGCAGAATGCTACAACCCCTGCACCTGTTCTCCTCCGCCGATTCTGCAGCAAGGTCACCAGAGAAGGTGAAGCTGTCGGACCCCAGGCTTACCCACCGGGGCTGCAGCAGGTTCACTGAATGTGGATACAACATCGAGCAAACCTACCCAGGAGAAAAAGGGCATGTGCAGTATGATTCAGTTTATGTGGTTCAAGAACAGGCAACATGAACCAATGGTGATGGAAATAAGAACAGTGTCACACTGGTTTGTGGGGACCGGGAAAGGGCATAAGGGAAGGTTCCGGGAGGCTGGACATGTCCCAGAGTGTCAAAGAAAGATTCACCACAGCCCCAGAGTGGAGGAAACAAGGGGACACCATAATATACAGCGTGGGATCCTAAATCAGAACAGGGACAGTCGTGGGAAAATTGCTGAAGTCTGAATAAACTCTGCAGGCTAGTGAAAAGTGTGAGTTGTCAGTTCTGATCATTCTGGATGGACTCTGTCAGTTCTGGACTCTAGGTAAGACGTTAACGTTTTAAAAAGCAGGGTGGACGGGATATCGGAACATTTTGTGCTCATTTTCAACATTTTCGTAAGTCTGAAATTATTTCAAAATGAGAAGTTAAAAATGTGTTCTATTGTATGCACAGGGTTTACAGGTTTTAGAGACACAGGTGGAAGGAATGTTAGAAAGGCAGCCCAAGTGCAATCCTGGCTGTGATACTTCTCTAGCCAGATGACCTCAAGGTAACACCACTACCTGTGGGTGAGTCTGCCAGCTGTGTGGTACTCACCCGGACCCCCACTTTACACAGGAGTCACCGGGGCTGTGGAATAAAGGACCCCCCCACCAGTGCATGGTATTATTATTACTGCTACTACAAGGGATGAGGGACTGTCATTATACGACTGAAATCACCCGCGTCGCTGATTTTTATTAAGAACTTCCTTCACCCGGATGTGGAGAAAAGGGAACGCTTGTGCACTGTTGGTGGGATTGCAGATTGGTGCAGCCACTATGGAAAACAGTATGGAGGTATCTCAAAAATCTGAAAATGGAACTACCCTATGATCCAGTAATTCCACTCCTAGGTATCTATCCGGAGAAATCCAAAACTCCAATTCAAAAATCTTTATGCACTCCTATGTTTATTGCAGCACTATACACAATAGCTAAGACATGGAAACAACCAAAATGCCCATCGGTAGATGACTGGATTAAGAAACTGTGGTACATTTACACAATGGAGTATTACGCAGCCATAAAGAAGAAAGAAATCTTACCATTTGCAACAACATGGATGGACCTAGAGAACATTATGTTAGGTGAAATAAGTCAGACAGAGAAAGACAAGTACCATATGATCTCACTTATATGCGGAATATAAAGAAAAGAATAAACGAACAAACAAAATATAAATAGACTCAGAGATAGAGAGAAAAGAAACCTGCAGTTGCTAGCTAGGAGGGGGGTGGGGATTGGAGAAAAGGTAAAGGGATTAGAAAGTACAAATTAGAAGTCACAATATAGCCATGGGGATATGAAATAGAGTTTGGGGAATATAATCAATAATGTTGTAAAGATTATATCGGCTGCCAGGGACTTATCAGGGAGACCACTTCGTGGACCGGAATGTCAACTAGAATGGCAACTATAATTATATATATATATATTACATTACGTGTAATATATGTAATATATATAGTCATGGGATGTAGAGTATAGCACAGGGAATAGAGTCAATGATATTATAATAGCTACATATGATGTCAGAGGCGTAGTAGATTGGGGGAGGCGGGTTATCGCTTTGTGAGGGGTGTGGATGTCTAACTATTACACTGGTTTGTACACCTGACACTAATTTAAAAAGACAACAAAAACAACTTCCTCAACCAATGAAGAGTCAAAGGAAGAAGCCAGGGATGCAGCGAACGAAAAGTAAGAAAGCAGACGGAGGAAGGGAAAGAGGGCTAGAGAGAAGTAAGAGAGGAGTAAAAGAAGAACTGCCTCTTAACTATAATAAAAACTAATTTTCAGTATCATGGACAATAAGCCTCTGAAAAAAATAATGTAGAAACAACATCTTTCTTTTTCCTTGTTATATTGTGGGGCTTTAAAAAATATATCAGAGGTGCCAAAAAATGTATACACATAACTTGTATTCATCTTTTGCTATCAGTATATACTGAGTATTACAATTTTAATACAGTTTTTTCCTTTCTTAAAATGTGTATACATTTTTTTGGCACCCTCTGTATATACACCAATACAGTTAAGAGAATTGCTAACACAATAATTGAATTCTACATTATATTTAACCATTGTTTCTTCATTACTAGTCAATCATGGTAACTGAAAAATGATGATGGCACCCATTTCCCTCTAGAAGCTACCCCAAGTCTAACCTCTTATCTAACACTATCCGTGGAAGCCAGGGTCATCCAGCCCAGGTTAGTGCTTCCTATCTGAAACCTGATTTGGATGGATGGATGGATGGATGGGTGGATGATGGATGATGGGTAGATGGATGGATGGTGGATGCATGGATGGAGGGATGGATGGATGGGTACATGGATGGCGGATGGATGATGGATGGATGGATGGATGGATGATGGATGATGGATGATGAGTAGATGGATGGATGGTGGATGGATGGATGGATGATGGATGATGGGTAGATGGATGGATGGTGGATACATGGATAATGGATGGATGGATGGATGATGGATGGATGGATGGATGGATGGATGGAGGGATGGATGGATGGAGGGAGGGATGGATGGATGATGGATGGGTGGATGGATGGATGGATGGGTACATGGATGGCGGATGGATGATGGATGGATGGATGGTGGATGGATGGATGGATGGATGGAGGGATGGATGGATGGATGGAGGGATGGATGGATGGATGGAGGGATGGATGGATGATGGATGGGTGGATGGATGGATGGATGGATGGATGATGGATGGATGGATGGGTACATGGATGGCGGATGGATGATGGATGGATAATGGATGGATGGATGGATGGATGATGGATGATGGGTAGATGGATGGATGGTGGATGGATGGATGATGGATGGATGGAGGGATGGATGGATGGAGGGATGAATGATGGATGGGTGGGTGGATGGATGGATGGATGGGTAGATGGATGGCGGATGGATAGATGGATGGGTGGATGGATGGATGAGGATGGAGGGAGGGAGGGAGGGATGGATGAATGAAGGATGGATGGATAGAGATAGAGTTAGGCAGACAGATGGATGGATAGATGGATGGATATGTGGAGAGATGGATTGATAGATCACCATTGAATGTGTACACGCATATCACCATTGCAAGAGTCAGATAGAATAATGGGGTAGAGTGACATCCAACTAATATAAGTATGACACATCACTCCAATTGAAATTACCATATGAGGAACTTATTCATTAATTTCTTTACATAACCTATATTCATTTAAACACTCAGAGTGCACCACGTTCTAGGCACCGACTCAAAAGCAAGGAGCAAAAGAAATCCCCTGCTCCCATCAACGTTACATTCTAATGAAGGAACACACAGAAAATAAGTTGAGTGCTATGAATTCAAACAAAACGCGGCAAGGGGAGCAAGCCGGCAGAGGGGGGACCACCTGAGCTACAGTGATCAGGAAAGTCCTGTTGGGAGGGTAAAGAGCTGTGCAAGCACCTGGGGGGCAGACGGGGGGCTGCCAGTCAAGGGCCCTGCAAGGGCAAGGGCTCCGGACTGGACTGAGAGGCGAGCCCAAGCAACAGAGAAAGAAAGGCACACTGTTTGCTCCTGGCGAGAGAAGCAGAGAACAGCAGAGGCGAGTGAGCGAGCCAGCCAGCCGGTGGCCCCGCACTCCCGGTCCAGCAGGCCGGGAGACGCCACAGACATGCAATATAGTCACACAGCCCATCATCGAAGACTCCGATAAAATTCTTGGGTAGGATTTCACAGGAACTTGCAAACCCCCTGGGAAGCCAGCAGCCTCCTGTCTTATCTCTGGAGCCCACGGGTTCCTGAAACCCAAGGCAGCCCGGAAACAGGAGCACACAGGCCCTAAACCTTGGCAGAGGGAAAAGCTCTTAAGCAAGCAAGGCTCTTTCTAGGCCAGGCATGCGGTGTTTTCTCCTGGCTCTAGTTTTCTTGATTTTCCCATTTGACTTTCTTTTGTTTCTTTCAGATGACACATCTCTGTTTGTGCAAAAGGCTCCCTCAGGGTCAGGTAGTAAAAAAAAAAAAAAAAAAAAAAAAAAAATGTCGCTTTCTCTGTTTATTTATAGGCCCAGGCCTCTTAAGACACCGATGCTCACAAATCTCCGTCCTTTACCTGGAAGCGACAACGGGAAACGAGGGCTGGAGCCAAGCCCACCTCACGGAGCATCCAAACCTTACTTAAAGCTATTCTGGAGCCAAGGACATTGTTTTGAATTCACTCCAAACTGGAAGGAAGATGCTGGTGCATGGTATTTTTGCAAAATATGCAGGCTCAGGAATTGACAGACTTTACGTCAAATATGCAGAACCATTTCTGAATCCTTGCTGCTGTCCGCCAGCCAAAAATAATAGCATAAAGGAGAAGGATAAAACAAAGCTGGCACGAAAACTTGCCTTCTCTTGAAGAGGGCCGGTTTTCAGTCTGATAGCAGTGACTCTTGGAACCCAAAAGGAAAATAAATTCCTACCCACACAATCTGCTTTGTTCCTCCTGTTAATTTTATCGCACACCGCAAACACACGCTATCTATTTTTTCTATTGAAAATGCAAGGTGTTCGTTTTAAAAATAAGTTGTCTGCATTTGAGTCCATAAACAGTTTCTTCCTGCTGATTGGTAGTTTCCAAGTCTGTTGTTTTAACTGAAGTTACAGTAAAGAATTTTATATATATATATATACTCCTCCAAAATTCTTGAGATTATATATGTGTGCGTATACATACAGTCTTCACGACACGAAAACTAATGCCCATTAGCTACTAAAATACATAATCCAGTACTTCCATGAACAAAAACATAATACTAATCAAACCTGTTTGCTGAATGATGACAAAGAGCTAGAAATTCCTTTTTCGCCCCCAATCAATGCAAAAATCATCAAATCCAGGAACCACTCAAGCCAGGTCGTATTTTAAAAGCCAGGCTGTAAATGCAAACTCACCTGGTATTTAACTGAAGAACACAATGTAAAACATTCAGGCACACAAGTATTTTGAAAGTATCTGAAATTAATTGCTTTTCATAAGTACAAGAGAACCGACGCATGCAATGAAAGAACAACAGTGCAAAGAAAGGGTTAAAGACTTTGAATATGTCTTTTCTGTTGTGAAAACTGGAACTGAATTTGTACACTATCTGAGAGAAAACATTTTTATTTGTAAATAACACCAAAATACGTTTTTCCAATGTGAACGTGAGAAAACTGCAAAGTTCTGTCTGGTGATACTTCAGAAAGCAAAGACCTTATGTCCTCACCCAGACTTAGCTATGGACTTCTAAAATTCTCTAACATCGTGTGTTATTTGGTTGTGTACCTTAAAAATGAGCGACAACCTGGAGTCACGTTGCGTTTCGTCCCCCTGCTACGTTCCAGACTGTACGAAGTCAGAGGACAAAAGGTATCCATCCACCTGTCCCTTGGGCTCCAGGGGCCCACAGCGAACCAGTGAAATGAAGGAAGGACCTTGGAACTGTTACAAAAACTGTACTGGATAAACAAGGATATCGTAAGTGTAACTGTATTCACGTTTGTGTAACTTTGTTTCTGCCGAGAGCTACTTCGATATTCATCACTTCCTGTCCCCTGAAAACAGCACACACACCCCCATGAACTGGGGTAGGCTGGGGATGTGTGTTATTCATTTGCCAATCTGTCTGTCAGTCTGTATATCTGAGGATCCACAGACAAGTTCTAAGAACAACAAGATGCTGGAAAGGGAGGGCGTGGGCTTCAATATTTCATGTTTAAAATTTATAGTTCTAAGTAATTTGACATAATTCTTTTGTGCCATTGACATCATTTACGATGCGCCTGGAACTGGGTATAAATGCTTTGCATACATCACGGCTCCATCCTCAGAAAACCTGGTGAGATCAGCATGCCCCTGTCTTACAGAGGGACACACTCAAACTGAGACACAGAGAGGTTCATTCCTGCCCACGATGACACAGGGAGTACAGGGGACATGGGGACGCAAATGCAGGCGTGTCTGATTCTGAAGTTCTGGCTTTTAACTGACAGTTCAGATGGTTTCTTGCCATCTTCACCAAAGAGGGGCAAACTCCCAATACCGGGGGGCCAAACTCAGCACTCATCATTTTATGACAAGGGTGCCAGTGCATCTGATTCTGTCCCTGAATTAACCAAGGGCTCAGTTACCCACCACTCAAACTCTGTAAGGCGCGAAGGACTCTATTACCTACAGAAAACCTTCGTTCTAATGAAACCATCAGCTTCCAGAGATAAAGGAGTTGTTATTTGAACTTTGAAAGTGAGAAGTACCCAGGGTTTATGGCATTCACAAGATTCTATTCTGCTTGTGAAGACAAAAATTTTTCTGTTATTATCCGATGAAAACTGTATCGCCCAACAGAGTCTGTCTTACATTCTAGAAATTAAGGGGTTTTTTTTTTTGGGAGGAGAGGAGTTTTTCTTTTTTTTTTTTTCCAACCAGCATCATACACATGTGCCTTGCCCAGTGAGCTCTGTCTCCTCAATAAACAAACATTCTGGGCAACAAAGTTCAGTTGTGAAAGAGCCCAATGTAACACATGGAGAAACTCTTCCTTGCAGGTGGAATTTAAAACAGAAAGAAAAGATCGATTTGTGTGTCAGCTTCATCCGGGGCCATCCAGGTCTTCTCCCCCAAAAGGTGTTGATCTGCACTCGGCTACCGCGAGCAGGCTTGAGTCCAGTACGCATGCCTGACAGTTCCATTTCATCTCCACTCCCCTACACACACACACACACACATTCAGCAGGAAATTGTCCTGCCGTCGGGAGGACACGAAGCTTTCCCAAGTAAAGGTCCGAGTATGGCGGCTCCTTTCCACATCAGACGGCGCTGGCGGCCCCCACACCCTGTACGGGCGGGCTCCCAAGCTCCCCAATCGCCTCTTCATGAGCCCTTTCTCTCCATGACACCTCCCAGCTCCACGTCCTCTCCCACAAGGACCAATTCTCAGTTGTGGCATCGATGGCCCTGGCCATCGACTAGTACGCCGTACGTCAAACACGGGTCCCAGGCCCCCACGAGCCACCCAAAAACACCCCTAGGACATCTGAAAGGGCCCTTCGGCACAGCACGTGCAGGCCTCGGCAGAGCACAGAACTGACTTGGCTCGTGCCACGCATGGCCTGTGCCCCTCCGCTGGCATGCCGATCCCCGAGGGAATGGCTCTGTGGGTACAGACATTTGGATCCACTGACGCAGCTGCCCCCAGTGTCAGCGCGCTACCTGGGAACTCCCGGCGCCATAAATGTGCGTGGACTCTCCCCTGCGAGTGCACATACTTTTTAGGAGTATTGCTTGTGATTACAACATTTGGGTGCCCCCAGGGGAATTAGGGCAGTTGCGATGACAAAGGAAAAAAGGAAACACGAGAACTAAAGAGCCTGCTATAAGGTTGAGATAATACGTTGTCCTTCTCTATGGACACAACAGAACAACAGGCGACCGAGTGAAAATGATCAAGGGCAGATCTCAAGGACAAACGGCGGGACTTGCAGGTCTCGTGCTGCGCTCACGCGGACGCTTCCTGGCGTCTGTGGGGCTTTTTATCAGCCCCACAGAGGTGGCTGCGTCCGGCACAATCATTTCTGCAGACCGCTGCAGAGCGGAGCCGCCCATATTCTTTGCGTTTTGAGACAGTAAGTGTCTTTACTTAAGAGGATGCTACCCATTGTACATACTGTGAAGGGAACTCGGGCAAAGCCGGTGTAATGGCAGGCGACTGTCCCGTTTGCATTTCTGAACCTCCGATCTCGTAATGCCAGTCTCATCTTCACACCCTCAGGGATTTCTCGTCCCCAGGGAGAGGAGCTAACGTCTTACTGTGGTGAACGGGCTCAGCTCTCCAGAACGTCGTCTGGCTATCGGTCTCCATATCTGAGTTTTCAGGTCTCACCCCCTTCCCACCTTCCTTCTTCCAGCGGTCCTTATACCTGGGGCTCTATCCCCATCTACCTGAGAAACTGAAACGAAAGTCTCCTCCAGTGTGTCCAATTTCCATAACCCGGGAGGTCACTCTTTGCCCGGTAACCATTCATTAAAAACCAGCTCTAACGGAGGAGCAGCTATCTGTGTACCAGGCACTGAGTTTTTAAAAGGGGCCACGGGGGGGGGAAATGCTTTCCTTTGAATTATTTCATTTTAATACTCAAAAAATTCAATCTATCTTATCCATCAGTGACTCTAAGTGTACCTGGCCCAAGAGCAGGAAGGCTGGCAAACAACGCCAGGAAAAGACATTCAGCATCTTTAGCCACTAGGGACATGCAAATCAAAATCTCAACGAAAGACCAGTATCACAGGGTAAATGTGGCTTTTGGTAAACTGACCAGACGCAGTGCCGGCAAAGATACGGGGCAACGAGGATCCGCCTGCAGGGCTGGCAGGGGTGTAAAACAGCACGGTGACTTTGCAAAGCAGTGGGGCAGTGTTTTATGAACTTCAGCACACATGTAACATGACGGCAGCAATCACCCTCCCAGACACGTACACAAGCAAAAGGAAACGCACGTCCAGTCAAAGACGGGGCTACAAATGGGTACGGTGACAGCATTCGGAACTGCCAAAAGCTGGACGTAGTCCTGCACCAGAAGGGCGGATACACAAACGACACGGTACGTCTGTCCAAGGGAACCCTAGTCAGCAACAAAACAGAAAGGACCGATGCGTGCCACACACTGAACAATCCTCGGAGGCCACGCAAAGGGAGAAGCCAGACCCCAAGTCTCATTCTGTGTGATTCATTTTACAGGAGACTCTGGAAAAGACCAAACTGTGGAGAGAAATCAGGTCAGTGGTTGCCAGACTCTCGAATGGGGGAAGGGTTGACCCCAAAGGAATAAGAGAGAACTTGGGGGGCAAAGGGTGATGAAACTGTCCTGTATCATAATTATGACGGCGATTACATGGCTATATGCACATGTCCAATCTCAGCAAACTGTACCCTTAAAACAGATGCACTTTACTACATATAAGTTACATTTCAATAAAAGTTGGCGTAAGGAAAAATCGAGACAAACACGCTTACCTTGTCATGGCTGTCGGGCTCCTGTGTGGTGACACTGGGGTTATACTCGCAATGTGTTTATTTACAAATGACTGCTTTTGACTTCTATAGGTTGTGTCTTTTCAGACATCCCTCTAAGCTACTTCAACACGCTGTGAGGGTGAGTTTCACATCAAGCGCATGGCGTAGTCTCCGGATTCACTTACCCACACGTGGGTGAGGCGAGATACACGCCAGCGTACCGTGGCAGTGTACCCCACTCTCCCCCGGGATGACATGTCATCCTGTTTCTGCCGTGCGGCATCGACCACACAGCTCGGTGTGAGCACCAGGAATGTAGGTATTCATAATGCTAGGGACTTTCTGATACGGACATTCATTATTTATTCTTTAAAAATGTCCCAGTATTTTTTCCTACATGCAACAAATGATCCCAGACACCCCCTTCGGAGGTTACACTCACTCCCGGTAGAGACCCCTCCTCTGGGGTCTGGCTGGCTTTCTCTCCTGAAAGTACTTACAGCTCTTTTACAGATTCGATTTCTTTGCCACGTCTTATTGGACGTGGCTCATGCATCTCACTACCCTTTTCACACGTGTGTTTCCATTTTTTGAAAGTTACTGTCATTCCTTAGGAATGACACGTAGAGACAATTTTCCAGGATATGTTTTTCATGGATTTCCAGACACAAGTGTACATGGTCTCTCACAGCTTTGTTCCCACCTTCCAAGGCTGGAAGTGTTTCCCGCTTCCTTTCCTGCCCCTAAATGGAGTTCGGCAGTTGTCGCCCTCCGTTTATTTTGGTGACCTTTATTGTGTTGTGCTCGTTAAAGCTTCAGGGCTGACCAGGCCCTGCTGACCACTTCCCATGGCTGTGTTTGGACCTGTAAGTCTTCTTCTGTTTGAGTTCTGAGCTGTTCCGCTGGACGCTGGAACCTGTAACTATAAAGCCGAGACCAGGGCTCCCCGCTTCACCTCCACCTGGAGGGAACAGCGGGCATACTCTTCACTCAGTTGAACGACAGGGGCACTAACGCAAGGGCCTAACTCACAGAGGTGCCAGCAGAACCACACGAGTTAACCCTGCAGAGCGTAGAGTAAGTACTTTGTCAGGAGCAGCTCTGCGTGATGACAGCCAGACACGACCATCACTCAATCACTTTCTCGTGCTCTCAGTCAAACCAACGAGGGTTTATGGAGCATCCACGCTACACAGACGTCTGTTATACCCATGTCACCACCCCCAGGAAGGTGACAGTCTGTAAGGAGGCGATGACGAAAGCGTACACGAGATGCGAAGGCGGGTACCAAGTGTGTCCAGAGGAACCAGGGAAGCCCTCCTGGAAGAGGGGGTGGGGAGCTAAGAACTGAATGACAAGAGGGAATTCTCCAAGGGGACAAGGGGACCGGAAGGCATTTCATTCAGAGGCTACAAGAAAGGCTGAAAGTAACCAAGTCCCATGGGCATAACAGGATATTTTTAGGAAACTGAATTTCAAAAGCATGATCCACTAAATGTGTTAGCCGGGCAGTTATGGAAAATGAGTCTGAGAGGGCCAGCTGGGGCCAGCTCATGTGAAGTCTCACATGGGAAGTACGGCTTTTCCCCAAATGCACTGAGAACACAAGTGTCATGGGACAGTAACCGGCTGAGGCGTGGGGGAGGCACAGGGTCACCCAAGACCATGGGAAATGCTAGGGTGAACCTAACTGAGTGTCTCGGCGGCAGGATTTCCCCAAACGTTTAAAACGCCAATGGTGGTTATGAGTTTCCAAGAGGAAAAACTGTAGGCGGCAATTCCTAACCTTAGGTGACAAGCTCACAAAAGCAGAGCTCTGAAACGGATCAGGACTGGGAAATACGACTGAGAGAAGGAAATGACATTAAAGGCCGGTCAGATAAAGGAATTCCATCATCAGATTTGCATGCGAGAAATGTCCCTGTAACCTGACCAGCATGGAAATAAACAGGGAGGGAGACCCTAGCGATATTCCAAAGAGGAGAACCATACACGCAACTGGGGCCAGGAGCGGTGGACACGGAGAGGACGGAATGCCGTGGAGCGACAGTAAGAGGTCGGAACAACATGATGCTGGGCGGTGATCGTTAAGTGTGAGACGGAAGGAGAGATTCAGAAATCGCAGCCAATTTCCACCGTAAGCAGTAGGTGAGAAGGCGGAACCATTCGCTAAGAGAGGAATCAGAGAGAGAAGAAACTGGGGTGACAGGAGTCCTGAGCCAGCGTGTGAGGGGGGTGTAGGTGGCGCACAGAGACCCAATTGTAGAGACAGAAATTCAGGAGCTACTGCGGGACAAGGGGGTTGGAACCACTGTCATCGGGAGCGCTGGCCAGAGAGAGGGCAAGGAGAAGGTGGCCCAGACCAGACGCCACCACTGAAGGTCTGGCTGCAGGAGGAGGAGCCGGCAAAACAGGTCCCTGAGGAGGAGGAATGAGGAAGGAGAACGTGCTGTCATGTGGCAGATAAACAGGAAGGAGGGAACGGCTCCAGGACAGAGCAGGGAAGTCGGGGAGGAGTGGTAACAAACGATCCCACACCGGATACCTCTGACCACACACACTGAGAACAACTGGGGAGCCCTAGTTAGGTGGTTCGCAAATTGAGCACACGTGAGAACCACCTGGGGGGCTTCTTCAAACCCCATGATTTCTAATTCACGAGCTCCCAGCTGAAGCTGCTGACCTGGGACCCCACTTTGAGAACCACGGCTCAGGGTAAAGGAATCCTGACCTTTCTTCCCTGCCTCGGGCAGAAATAAGGGTTCAGGAAAGCCCATCTTTTTCTGTCTCTGGCACTCAGATTCCAGAAAATGGGAGTACTTCCCTCTTACTAAATTCTCACTCCAACTTCAGGACCCCAAAGCTACCACGTTTCACTGAATATAAGAGGGTATCGACCCTAAGACAGCCCTGTAATTGAAGTAAGGCTACACAGGAGAAAAGGAGACCAACAATAACGAGGTATGGCTGATGCTAAGGAGAACTCTGATTTCAGAAATATGAAATCCCGCAAAAATGTACGTTTCACAGTTGATAAAACACGGCCAATCCCACCCGCTGGGGCCACCTTGGGAAAGTCTCAGCAGAAACCGGTGTGTCCATGGGCACCATGCGTCTGTGTGGTGACAGACTCACACCTGTGGACATCTACCTGCCAGGTCCCAGGGCTTGGCTCCGCCTAAGAGCCAGGAACTGTACCCTAGAGCCAGGTGAAGAGTCCTTCACCTGTACCCTCCCAAAGCATGTATCCCACTCTGGGGACAGAGCCAGGAGTGCAGTTTCCAGGCCCTCGGCCTCACGTGGAAAGGTGCTGGCTCACGTAGTAAATGGCCATCAGCTGTGATTGGATGGCCATCAGCTGTGGCTAGTTGGCCGTCAGCTGTAACCAGTGAGCCATTGGCCACTAATATAACTGCCGCGGCTACGCTAGCAGAAAAATGGGGGCTAGCAAGAAGATGGTGGCTGATCTAGCAAGAGCAGATTGCACTTCACACGGCAGATTACTGCTAGCAAGTGAGACTTGTACAGGAAGACCCCTTGCTGGGGTGCTCGCGGATGTTTGCTTCCTGTGTCTTCCACCCAGCCGCCAGTGAGACTATAGTGGTATGGCTCCCCTACCTATGGCTCCGTGGGTGTTCCTTTTTGGCCTCACCATGTCCTGCGTTCTTATGTGGGGAGCGGGACCAGAGATCCCGAGTGACCCCCTGCATGACACCCACGTTCCCCAGTGCAGCATCAACTCAGACACACACTGTGCACGTATGCAAGGACCTTCAGGACGGCCTCCTGCACGCCCACGTGAGCCAGGACTGCACGCAGCCACACCCAGGCTGTTCCAGCTCACATAGCCTCCTACAGAGAAAAGCCACTCAAGGAACGCAGTGCCACAATTAGCAGGTCGCAGGCCGCAAACACCCTCCGCTTTTTCTCCCCTTCACCAGGACAAATCCTCTGAATTGCATATATGATTAATTCATTATGTTTCATGAACAACAGCTACGGTTTCTTAGAAACTAACTACGGGATACATGTTTCCACCTGGACATTCATTCCAAAAGAACCACTCAAGGTGATATTTTTAATGTGGAAAAAAAAAAAGATTCAAATGGCGGTGGTGGAGTCCTGACTAAATACACATACAGGATTCATTTCAAGAGCATAAAATGTTTGTAGACACGCTGTTTTGCACATTCCCTCTAGCCTGACACTGGCCAGTGTCCGCGGCCAAAGGACTTAGAGAAAGTCAAATATAGTGACCCTGTCGCCTTTACTGGTACCTAAAAGAAAATGTCTTTCCCTCCAGCCTACAAGAAACTTCATGGAAAGGCAAAAGAAAACAGCTCTCTGCTCACTGGGGGGGTCTCAGGGCCCTGCTCTCTCTGCGGGAATTCTGCTGGAGGCGCTTTGTACCCCTCTGCTCTCAGAAGTACGAGGTGAAGGCAATCAGTCAACCTCTGTGGGGCACCCCAACGCCGGCATCGGTGGGGATCGCAGGCTCCCATAAATAACCACACTTTTATTGCCAACACACCCTTGTAAGACAGAACACTACATATGTTCTACAAAATGTGAAAACGGCTACATGGAGGGTAAGCAGATCCGAAACAGAGGAGGCCATGAATCTCGCTGTTGAGACGCTCTCTGAGTCTAACGCCGGGGACCCCCACCTCCAAGGAGCCACTGTTAGAACGTTCATGCCCAGGCATCTCCTTGAAGAGAGGGCCAACTGGTGACACACCATTAACAAAGCTGGCAAACGGGCAACGAAAACAAACCTGATACACGGTCGCCAACATAAACTCATTTTCCTCAGGCGGGCGCTTTGAAATGACAGGTGGGAAACGGGATCCCTACCTGATTGTCCCAGGAGAGCGTCCAGTAGCCGCAAATCCTCCAAAAGGGTCAAAACCGCCTGTTATTTTTAAAACCTGAAACTTAAAATAATTCCAGACCCCTCCGCCCCATGGAGCGAAAACTGCCGGGTGAGTTATACACCTGGAATTGATTCCACCATCCGCCCAAGAAGGGGGGTCGCTCCCATTTGGCAACGTGGAATTCCCATATGGAAAGAATCACTGGAACTGGGCAGAGATGGGAGATGGCAGCAGGGAAGCTGGGGGGACCTCTGGTGAGCCGAACCACACGGGCTGTGGAGGAGGCAGCCTCAAATGTTGTCAGAAAGCAAGTCATTGCACACGCATCCAGGGAGACGTCGGGCAAAGGTAGTTTCATATGTGTGAGAGGGGTTTTGTGGTGGTTCTCACTCTGGCAGGGTTTGGGTTGTTTTGTTTTGTTGTTTTAACCTTTCCCAAATCTGAGAGTAATTAGCCCTTTGCATTCAAGCTCCGGTATTTGGAAAAGTCATCACTGTTAATAGGTTGACCTGGCTACCTGCAGGATTTCGGCTCTCCCACAGGTGAGAAAATTCTGCCCCAACATCTGTTTCCCAGTAAGATCCTGTTCTCACACAATCTGGTAAGTACATTCAGATGGCCCACAAGTGACAGAAGGTCAAGTGATAGATCCAAAGTCACGCAGAAAACTAGGCTCCCTTTTAATTACCTGGATTCTCCCGGAACGGTTTCAAAAGCAGATGGGTTCCAGGAAACCCGGAGAAAGAATGAAGTCATTGCAAGAATACCCAAGTTTCTCAGCTTTGGTTTGCTCAGAAGACATTCTAAATAGAGCACGCCCACAGTCTTCTTGAGTTTAGACACAGCTTTTCAGGTTCTCCCTGAAATTCTGTAACATTACGCAGCTCACTGGACTCAACACCAGCGTCCCCGGTTCACTGCAACTGCCAAATGCAGGTACAAAAAGCAGATGTTATCCAAACCCTCAATACTCGAGTGTGGTTGAAAGGCCAGCAGCGTCAGCATCTCCTGCGAGTTTGTTCCCCACCCCACCCCACCCCCACCCCCACCCCGGATCTACTGAACCATGTTCATTTTAACAAGTTCCCCAGGTGATCTGTATGCACAGATCAAATCAGGGGAAGGGCTGCTGCTGGCCTGCAGGCCAAATCCAATGCTGCCTGTTTTTGTAAATAAAGTTTTATTGAAACAGAACCAAGGTCATTCACTTGTGTATGCTTGCTTTCACTCTATAATGGCAGGACTAAGGAGTTACAAATATTGTACTCCCTGGTGCTTGACAGAAAATGTTTACTGACCCTTGATATCAACGTTTACTGTGGGAGGGGAAGGAGCACTAGATACCTGTCACGCAGGGTGTCATGCGGGGTCTGTGGTCCCGCTCCCCACATAAGAATGCAGGACACGGTGAGGCCAAAAAGGAACACCCCCGGAGCCATAGATAGGGGGTTCATACCACTATAGTCTCGCTGGCGGCTGGGTTGGAGACACAGGAAGCAGGAGCCACATGAACTGCAACCTGCTGTCTGCTTCTCTGTCAACCAACCAACCCCACTTGCTAGATGCAATCCACCGTGCTAACTGCAATCCGCTCTTGCCAGCTCAACCACCATCTTCTCACTAGCCACCATTGCCTGCTGGCATAGCCTCGGCAGTTATATTAGTGGCCAATGGCTCACTGGTTACAGTTGACGGCCAACTAGCCACCGCTGACGGCCATCCAATCACAGATGATGGCCATTTACTACCTGAGCCAGCACCTCTCCACGTGAGGCCGAGAGCCTGGGAACTGCACTCCTGGCTCTGTCCCCATAATCCCCAAACCTGCTAAAGCCACAGCAGGAAGGGATCATGACGCTAAAATACACACACAGTCTTTTTGCTAAGAGATCTGTCTGGAGCATTGGGTAAGGAAAACCATCACACTAGTTTCTAGTAAAGCTCGTTCGAGGGAAGCTCCCCGGTGGCCAGCACCATTTTCTGCCCTATGGACCCTGCCAAAGCAATAGTGTCCTTCCTCAGGAAATGTGCAGGTGCAGAAGATGTAATGAGCGTGGCGCTAACACGGCACCACCTGCAGAATTCATTAATGCATTAGGACACAATTTTTTCATAGGAAGTTCTGCTTATGTAACTCACGCATGAAACCGTTAAATAGAAATGCCTAGTGAAATAGCACGTGGGAAGTTTTTAAATGAAGCGACGCCACCGCTGCAGCTGCTGGAGTGTCTGATGGCAGGACTCCTACAGCACAAGCGTGACCCTCAGTGCACTGACTGCAGAATATTCTCCCTGCTCCCTATGTCCTCCCTTCCGTCCCTGCTCATCTCTTTCTTCTTCCATCCTTCCACATCCGGCTTCTTTTCACCTTCCTCTGCCTTTGCCCAGTGCTTGACTTTTAAGTCTACCACCTGCATTTCCTGGATTGCAAGATCTCTAATGAGATGCCACCTGTGGTTTTGGCAACACTGAGAAGACTTTCGAAATGAGCCCGACCTCCAGAACCCACTGCACAGCACGCTGACAGCAGAAACCAGGCCAGCACGAAGCACGAAGCACACGGGGTCTGACTGAGAAGAGCGGCCGCTGAGAGAAAGGAAAGGAGGGGGAGCCCGGGGAGAAGAACCCGGCGGTGACGGTGGGGCCACCTGCGTGCTACCTTCCAGGTGCTCTGCTCCCTGTGCAGCATGGAGCCCGCGACTACCTGCAGCGCTCTGAGCCTTTGCTCTGTGCTCAGTGGTGTGTGGTTAGCTTGGCCTTTACCGAACTGTCGGTCATCCATCCTACTGTGTGGTGTGGGCTCTTCTCAAGTAATCATTGCTTTGGAAAAACCGCAAGTACTAAAAAAGTTCCAATTTAATACTGAGAGTAGCAGCGTCACACCACAACTTGGGAGGAGCTGATACAGTGCTCGGTGGTGGTCGATCAATGATGACGCCTTCCTCCCCAGACACGCTCTGCCGTCTGGGCCCCACCGATGGGCAAGAAAAAAGTAACTTGGGTCCCATCCAGTGGAAAGCGTAGTCCTATCCAACAATGTAGGCTGACGGTTCCCAAGGTGTGGTTCCCGGCACCACCTGGGAGCATATGGGAAATGCAGAGTCTCAGGCCCCAGCCCAGACCTGCAAAATCAGAAACCCCGGGGTAAGGCCTTGCAATCTGTATTTAACAAGCCTGAAAGGAAAGAAGAGAGAGAGGGAGAGAAAGAGGGAGAGGTAGAGAGAGAGAGACAGAGACACAGAGAGAGAGGTAAATCGGGGGGCTTTGGGTCTAGGCACTTTGGGTACCTCCTATCAGCAAATTTAGTGCCAGATTCATGGGCATTTGTCCTCTACCTTCTGCTGTCCCAGGTGGCAGCTCTCATCCACCTGGTGTTGCTATCTCAGCAGATATTTGAGCCTCAAATATTAGAGCATCAGTTGTCAAACCTTTTCTGCAAAAGATCAGATAGGAAACATTTTCAGCTCTGTAAGGTCTCAGTCACAACAACTCAATTCTGCCTTGGTAGTGGGAAAGCAACGACAGACAGTACGTGGGTGAATGAGCATGGCTGTGTGCAATAAAACTTTATTTACAAAAACCGGTAATGGCTCGGTCTGGCCCACAGGTTGTAGTTTGCTGGACCCTGGTTCGAGCACCATGAGCGACTGTCACAAATAAGCCCACATGTCTCAACAGCTTCTTACAATAGGAGTTGCTTCTTGCTCTTGTAATAACCCAGTCCAGTCCGGTAATCCTGGAAGGGTTTCCTCCAAGGCTGGCCTGGACACCCAGGATCCATCCCCGTCGTGGATCCACTCTCCCTCACCTCTTTCCAAAGGCACACTCACATCCCATAGGCAGGGATTAGTCCCCGCACCCCACCGCAAATCGAGAAAACTACAAAACAGCCTCAGGCTGGATGCCCACATCCCAGCAATATCTCGATACTCCAAAAGGGGAAGCATGAGTTTGGGTGACCATTTAGCTATCCCTTTCTCAAAGGGTAAGAGAAACGGGGTGGCGGCCGGAGGAAGGTAAGGTGTCAAGGAAGAACTTATATAAGATGGAATCGATGTGTGCATTTGTATACACTGGAGAGAGCAAACCAATTTTTTTGTGTGGGGTGGGGTGGATAAGCATAGAGGAAAGACAACCAATCAGGCCCTTTGGTCTTTACTGGTGGGAGGCAAGGGGCTTCGAGAAGCAGCAGCCTAGGACAGGGGCTCAGAGAATAAGATGGAGGCGTTTGCAATTCCCAGTCCATTCACATCAAGCATGGAGACAGGGAAACTAAAATGGAGTGGAGAAAGCCACCAAGGAGGGAGGCTTTCAAAGGAGGGAGGTCAAGATTTCAAAGGTTGAGACAAGAGAGGCAGTGTTTCTGAGAAGGCCTGTGACGGAATCCCATTTAACTAATAAATTAGATTTTCCTTTCAAACTTACTTCAAGCCAACTGCCACCCATGGGCCACTCGTATGCAGGAATGGCGTCTGGGAACCAGGAAGGTCTACCATCTCCAACACATCCAGGAACACTGGCCAATTCACGACCTTTCTTGTGAGACTGTCATTCTTGTATCTTGGAATAGCCACATACTTAAGCTCTCAGCCTTTCGGAAGATAGAAAAATACCAAGGTATGAGATCCAGCCATTGCGCTCCCTGGTATTTACTCAAATGAGGTGAAAACTTATGTCCAAACAAAACCTGCACACAGATGCTTGTAGCAGCTTTAGTCACAACTGCCGAAACCTGGAAGCAATGAACATGCCATGCCTTTCAGTGGGGCAGGGATAAATACACTGGGGTCCATCCAGACAATGGAATATTACACAACACCCAAAACACATGAGCTATCGAGCCATGCAAAGACATGGAGGAAACTGAAATGCGTATCGCTAAGTGAAAGAAGCCAATCTGGAAAGCCTACACACTGCAGGATTCCAACTAGACGGTATTCCAGAAAAGGCAAAACTATGGAGACAGTGAAAAGATCAGCCCTTGCCAGGGCATAAGTGTGTGGGGGACCCCCTACCCTCCATCTCTGCCTGGAGCAAAGCCTGCATCAGATATTGCCGCCAATGTGCTAATCAGCTCCATTAGAACGCTGCATTCCGAGTCTGGAAAGAGGTGAGAGGAAATCTTTACAGGCTGCAGATACTGCTTTTCAGACCTTCGTGTTTGGACTCTTGGTACAATTCTGTATATCAAAGGCCCTTGCCAAATGAGATTCTGGATGCATGACAAATCGTGCAAAATCATATTTGAATTGCACAAGATCAAATAAGGCAATAAGAAGCCAAATGGCCTGTCTCTTGGAGAGCTGGAGCGAGAGAAGGGTCAGGAAGGGAAATCATAAAATAAACAAATCAGTGCTATGAAAACTGACACGGCTCACCCCAATGCTGAAATGAGAGCTCAAAATAGAAACGCTTACTCCTTAACCCCGGTTATTGTAACAAGCTGTGTTTACTTCCTGGGCTCGCTGGGCACCGTGATTCAGCCGTGCTGTGCACGTTGCATGCGAGACCTGAACCATCCACTGCGTCGTTGGCTGCCTCCTCCTGCCCACCACGTCCTTGAGAGCAAATCTCATTTAGATAATGTTTTGTCTGGAGACAGCAGAGCGGCTTCATAATAAGGCAGATGCAGAGGATGCAATTTCAAACACTCACATGCAAAAGCACAGAGCTAATTACCTGTAACTGGGGAAACGAGGCAGAGATGTATCCCCTGGTCGTGTTCACGCGGGATCTGAGCAGAGAGGGTTGTCTGCTAGCCAGGGCGGGGCAGGCGGGAGCAAAGCACGGCCCCAGCGGCAGCGCCCCAGGTCCCCCCAGGAGAGGGGTGCACTGCAGGGGATGGGGGTGCGCAGGCAGCCCACCACCTTGCAGGTACGGTGCTCAAGCCGGTGAGCTTGGAGCGGGTAAAGTGTACAAGCAAAATGGCCATGCGGCTTCCCGGTCAAATCCACGCCACACCACACAGTGTAAGGAGTGCTGGCGAGAGCAGAAAGTCAAAATGTGTCATCGTTACTCAAGACGCCATGCCACGGAGGCCAGAAAACCCACAATCAACCAAAACAAACAAGCCAAAGCTTCAGTTCCTTAGATCATTTTCACTTCACCTTGATGTCCCCCGTTTTCCATTTCACAGTCCTTTCTGTGGAGAAGAAATAATTGGAGAAGAAAACCTGGCATACTTTCACACCTGTGTTTAAAGGGAAACGATGGCCCAGATGGATCCTGGCCTGTGGAAATTCTGACTTCTCAAAATTAACTAATTACATTTCAGGGGGAAATTGTCGATGGAGAGAGAATGTCAAAAGATGAGCAGCTACATCTAGGATTCTTTTGATACTAAAGAAGTTTTAGCAAGTTCTTGGAATCTATAAATATCACCAATCTTTGAAACGCTGGCTGGAAAGGCACCCACACTTTTCGCGTTTCTCTCTGCCTGTCAGGTCCTACCTCTGCCTCACAAAACCTACAGTGTTGTAAACTGTAGCTCCTTCCTTCAGGCTTCCAGCCTGGAGTATCATTGCCAGACCTGCCCTAAATGGTTGAGGCTACTCCTCCAGTTCTGTTATCTCTTTGGTGCATTTCTGTTTCAAATGCCTCCACTTCTATTGCAGGCTCCATCTCGTGTCTTCTTTGTCAAGCATCTCTGTATATCTTTCCTTACTCTGAAATGTTTCTACCTTCAGCTGAAGAGTAGAAGCCCAGTTTTCAACACAGTTAAAACATCTTTGCCCCCACGTGCTTCAAGAACTGGTGAGTTCCTTAAAGGTCAACTCTGAGACAGCAGAACCATTTCTCCACTGCCTAGCAGAGCTGGCTAGCCCAGGTCAAAGGACAGAGAAAACCAGGAGAAACACCCTTCCACCTGCAGGCTGACATGTGCCACAAATGCAAAGCAAAGCTTCCAAGGACGCCGTTACTTTGAAATCCGGTTTTCCTTTCTGACATGTAATTATTACCACGTAAACTGGGCTGAGTGAAGTTATGCTTTTTGGAAATAGAGTGAAGAAAAATGTCACGTGCGATATTTGCAGTATATTATTTGGAAGAACGGGGGATGACAAGCTTGGTACTCTAGTATATAATGTATTAAAAACCTGGTTGTAATATCTACTACATTCAAATGTGAAAGAGTTTACATAGACACACATGTATACACATGTGACTTATGTATATATGATGTATATATCATGTCATGTGTATATATCATATATGTATGTATGTACTACATACAGTTTGTGTGTATGATGCAGATGTGTATTCCACGTAAATATTATTTACGTATGTATGTATCACACACAAAGTATATGTGTGTATTGTGTTTACATACGTGTATACATACACACAACACAGCTTTGTTGCTCTGCTTGTTTATTTCAGATCCATCTCATTGCTTGGATTACTAGAGTTTGGACAGTGGCCTTGCTTCCCTCCTTCCAATTCAGGACCAGGAGTCCTGTGAGAAGTTCCAGGTGACCTTCCCAAAGTTGAACCTCTGACCCCTGCAGTTTATAACGTGTTTGTTTTTCATATTTGGAGTTGTCTCTGTTCTCATGCTGCATTGGATCCAGTGTCCCCTCACCCGCCAGTCAGGGTTTATCCATCCTTGTTGCATGGGCTCACGGTCTTCCAGAAAGGGCGTCCGCATATTTAGTGTTTGAGCCATGCGCCACATGAAAAACGCCAACGGTGACAATTTCAGGTCCACCACAAAGAACCCACGGTGTCTGAGTGGTGTGACAAGATCAAGTTAAAGGAATAAGGAACTCCACAGAGCAATGCCAAAGATACCCATGAACACGTTAAGAGTCCAAGAGCTGAAGAAGGCCTCTGAAGGACAGGGGCCGTGTCTGGCCAAGGAGATGCTACTCCGTAGGCAGGCAGGCTGAAATAAAGGAAGGCAGCCGTATGCCTTCCCCGCATACAAAACCAGCCCTCACCAGCATCAACAAGAACTCAGGCTATCTCTGATTTTTTATTGCATCCATCCCTCCTCACCTAGATGCTTTCCAGTAAGGAAGCGTGGTGACCCCAAGTCGAAATCTCAAGAATGTTTCCCCCCAAATGCACTGGGTTTAAATGGCCTCCCAGGTCTCTCAGGAATTTAGCACTGCCTCTGTGCAATGCTAAGTATGGTACGCAGATATCAGATACCTCAATGTGCACGGCCAACCTTCCCTACCCACCCGTGCTCACCTTAAGGCTTCTGAGCCTCAAGGAGGCTTAGCCTTTCCACACACACAGGTGGTTCCCCAGCCGAGCTCCTTCCACCAGGGAAAAGGCAGACGCAATACAGACCCAGTGCAGGAGCCGTGTCCCGGCTCAAGCTCCAGCACCTCCAATCTCAAGTTGCCTCGTTCTCTGACTCAGCGGCACTCTCTTTCATCTCCCCAAGATCACCATCTGTGCCATCTGCTTGGCACGCATTGTGGACCTCCTGGACATCACATCCTAGACAAGCTTTCGGTACCTGCCCCCAGCATCGCCCATCACATCCACTCCTGAGAAGTTCTCTCTCTCTCCTGCCAGCCCAGCCCAAGAACTCCTTCCACATGGGGCCAATTTCAGGACAGATGGGAGCACGGGCTGTGCAGCCAGCTGCCCAAGGATAAATCTTCATCACAACCCTCGGGCTGGAATTCTCAGCCCCTGGAGGGTCATCCTTTCAGATTTCAGTTTATGCAGGCTCTGAGGATATCTCAGAGCAAATAAGCCCTGCTGTTTGGAAAAAACAATAGGATGGCCACACACACACACACACACACACACACACACAGGCTTCCAGAAAAGGGGGGAAGCCTCTCTGTGTCCCAGAGAAGACAGGTGTATGTATATTCATGAAGCATTTGAGTATGGTGACTCTGAATTCTACTGGCTTTGGGTCAACAAGGAGAATTTTTCAAAGTGTACCCTTGGCAGAAAGGTAGACAACTCCCCTGTGGGCAGACACACAGTGTCTCTGAAGACCTGTGGACCTTCGAAAGAATTCTAAGAAGGAATCACTCTTGACCTACTGTGACACGATTCCTGAATACACGGTTGAAGAGTTTCTTTCACAGGAGATAGGTCAGCACTTGCAACAATTGACAATACCTGGACGTCTGCTTTAGAAAACAATTTGTTTTCATTTTTGAATTTGAATATCAGAGTGTCAAGCCTTTGGTGAATCTCTTCAAAGCACTAACTTCAAACTCTACTTGCATCTTTCAGAAAGAAATCACTCCCTGGACTAAACAAAGATGCAGAATTTATACAAATGTTCATAGCAGCATTGTTCACAATAGCCAATAGCCATTATTCACAAACAACCCTAGTGTCCACCGAAGGATAAATGCATGCACAAATTGTGATGTATGCATACAACAGAATGTTGTCCGGCTATAGAAACAAACAAACTACTGAGACATGCTATAATGTAGATGAACCTTGAAAACGTTATGCTAAGTGAAAGAAGCCAGACACAAAAGGAGACATATTGTGTGATTCGATTTATATGAAATATCCAGAGGCAAATCCATAGAAACAGAAACTAGATGGTGTCGCCAGGGGCTGGGAAGGGAGAGGGAAGGAGGTAGGGTAATTGCTTACTGAGCATTGGCTTTAATTTTGGAGTGATGGAAACGTTTTGGAACTAGATAGAAGTGATGGTTGCACAGCCTTGCAAATGTACTAAATGCCTCTGAATGGTACACTTTAAAATGATTAGTTTTATTTTAGGTGAATTTCACCTCAATTTTTTTAAAATGCATGATGATATAAAAGGTATGCAATAGATTTTGCTACATTATTTGTTCCAACAGAGTTTATGTTTTCTTGTTGGGGAGAAACTGTCCAAGACACGTATAAAATGTTATTTTTGTATCACTTTTTAAAATGCCTCTTAGAGAAATTTAAGAATAAGTGGTTCTAAGCAGGGAAGAAATCCCTACCCTACGGATCTGGCAACTAAAAGGCAAAACTGGTTGCAGTCTATCTACCCAAACTCAAATAAAGGATCCATCACAGAAGGATTAAAGTGGATTTCAAGTTTGACCAGGTAAAGAAACTATCCTAGCTTCACCCCAGGCTATTTGAAAGATGGTCTGTAGCGACCAGCAGCAATTAAGACTGTCTCAGGAATGCAGGATCTCAGCCCACCCAAAACTGCAGGATCAGTCTGCATGGTACAAAGACCCCCAACCATCCCCATTATCTTTCCAGAAACACTCCACTGGCCCCTCTCTCTCCCTGAAGTTGTTCCTTTGCCCTCAACCAAATGCCCCTACAAGACCTCCAAGTCTTCAGAAACCTGGCTACTCGAGGCTCTTCTCCTGAGAGTCAGCCACGAGTGTTCTATGCTGCCCCTCCCATCAGACCCCTGCGAGAAGCCAAACTGTCAAGCCAAGCTCCATGCATGACCTTGAAGCCCACGCTGAACTTTCTCACCTAATGTTTACCAACCAACCAAGACTTCGTCCCTCAGAAGCACTTCTTTCCTTTTCCTCTCCTGCCCTCCCCGACCACCCCACCCCAGACACACAGACAAACAGAGCAGTTGGTTCTACTTCAGGTCATCTATTTCTCACAACTCTCATTCATCTGCAGATTCCTTTATCTCTCTTTTCAACTTTTATCGCTCAAAAAAAAAAAGCCTTTAATTCCCGTTGATATGCATACAAGTTGTGCTGGAAGAAAGGTGCTGGTGGCTCAGACGCCAGGGGCATTACAGGTGGGGCAAGAAGGTCGGATCCGCGCACGTGAAAGGTAGGGCCAAAAGGATTTCCGGAGGAACTGGCCAGGGCTGGAGAGAGAGGCAGGCCCGAGAACGGCTCCAAGGTTCCCGGCCAGAGCTACTGGAAGGATGCAGTTCCCACGGCTGGGATGGAAAGAGCCGTGGGAAAGACAGGGGAGGCAGGGAAGGTGCAGGACGCCACGCAGCGCTAGGACTGCGTCCACGAGCTGCCCTGTGAGTGAGCATTTCCACTCATGGAGCTGCCGCGGGGGCCCTGCTGGCTGCAGGCTCTGTAGGCACTGGCAAATGGATCACAGTGGTTACGAGGCCCAATCCCCGGGGAGGCCCAATCCCCGGGGAAAGGCGGCTTGATTGCCGCATGAAAAGACCCTGGGGGCTGCTCTTGGTGGGAGGGACGCGGGGGAATCTCCGCTTTGTGCTGAATATCAGGCACCCACGGTGAGACAAAACGCTGAGGCTCTCTGCAGTCACACAATTTGACACTTGAGAAGATTACCCGTAATCTTGTGTCCTTATTTCAGGAAGTAAATCAATTGGTATCGGAAAACCAAAGTGCTGCATCTTGAGAAAGAAACAAACAAAACTCAGCCTGTGCTTCTGTAGAACAGATGCCAACAAATATGCATCTGTGTATATTACAAAGCCATGTAACTTTTATATTACATAACTCTCTAACATAATCATATTATGTAAATTATATATAAAACATGTTTGTATATATCAAAGTTATTGTTATTATAGAACACAATACTTATATACTACATTATATAAAATAACTGTGCGACATAATTATCTATTTTAGATAACACAATCATATTTATATTTTGTATAACATATCATTATATGCAATAAATATATAACTTACGTTATATAAAATGTATGTTCATGTTTGTGGTCATTAATATATTTTTAGCAGCATATACAATAGCCTTTAAAAGTTACCAAACCATAACATGTATATAGGTGGCAAGTGCATACTCGACCATCACATCCTGCCTGCCCTCTAGACACCCCAGGCCAACGTGGAGTTGTCATCAGTGGACATTCTGACCTCATTCCTGACCTGGCTCACCTTCCTCACCCACCCCCCCAGTGTCCCTTCAGCCCACAGAAACATGCACCCCCAGCACTTCTGAGCCGTTCAAATGTATCTTCTGTGCTGTCAGTCATCCATTAACTTGAACATATAAAAAAAAAGATGCAAGGAAAACTGGACAGGGAATTCATCTGAGCACCACGAATGGCTCTCAAAGACGGAACCTAATATAAGAAAGAGGCGATCAACTGGCAGATGAGGACGGGACACACAGCACGAGGTGTGCCAGCTCAGGGTGCTCTTAGAAAGCGCCCGTGAGGAGCCAGCCAGCGGTATGGGGCAAGGAGAGTGGTTCTGGGTGTCCAGGCATCTACGAGGTCTGACAATTACGTTTGCAACCTTGCTGCAATGTTGCTCACCTTTTTTGATATCAGAGGGATTGTTCATTATGAAAATTTGTACCAAGTGGACAGTTAACCAAGCTGACTATTTGGAAGTGCTGAAAAACCTGCATGAAAAAGTTAGACGACCTGAACTTTTCGCCAACAATTCATGGCTCTTGCATCACAACAAGGCACCAGCTCACACGGCACTGTCTGTGAGGGAGTTTTTAGCCAGTAAACAAATAACTGTATTGGAATAGCCTCCCTACTCACCTGATCTGGCCCCCAGTGACTTCTTTCTTTATCCGAAATAAAAGAAATATTGAAAGGAAGACATTTTGATGACATTCAGGACACCAAGGGTAAAACGATGACAGCTCTGATGGCCATTCCAGAAAGAGTTCCAAAATAGCTTTGAAGGGTGGACAAGGCGCTGGCGTCAGTGCATAGCTTCCCAAGGGGAGTCCTTCAAAGGTGACCGTAGTGATATTCAGCAATGAGGTATGTAGCACTTTTTCTAGGATGAGTTTGCGAACTTAATTATCCAACCTCATATAAGGCCAAGTGTGAGGGAACAGCTACTAAAATTGAACTGTGTCCCTCCGGGCACCATTTTGTTAAGTGCATCCCACCCTCACAAGCTGGACTTGTAGAGTCAGGGTAGGAGAGCTGCTATAAGAAACAGCCCTGGGGGTTAATACAATAAAGATGTATTTCTTGTTCACACAACATTCCAACGCACAGCTTCCTGCTCTGACAGTGCTTCTGGCATCTCTGCTTCCAACCTGTGGATTTGCCCAATTCCAGGGCTGTAAGGAAGCGACGTTCCACGCACGCCCGGGGGAGAAAAGCGAGCGTGGAGCACTGCACACGAGGCTGTCTGGGGCAGGACTGGTGGTGGCGTATATCATGTCACATGGACAGAACTCAGGCATGGGGCCACCCGACATGCCAAGGACACTAGGAAATGTGGTCTAGCTGTGTGCCCAGGAGGAAAAGCAAGTGCAGTGAGCCTCTGCCCCAGGGCACCGGGTAGCGACCACACAGACGAGTAAATTGGGTAGAAAAGAGTCATGGAGGAAAGAGCTTTTAAGAAATGGTTTTAGGCCGTTAAGGAAGGTCTTTCGATCTACCACGGTTCTCTTAACTGTGGGCTTAGGTTATAAACAACAACACAACAGTAATAATTAGGTTGGGGGATACACTAAAAACAGCTAAATGCTCACTAGGGAACACACAATGAATTAAAGTAACTAAACTATGGCTGTAGTGTTAACCGCTAACCGCACCGATAACGAAGATACAGGAGCAAACTTTAGCTTGAAGCGTGTGGACAGGTACCCCTGTGTGACGTCCACGCAGACCCACTTTGCTTTACACATCCCAGCTCATCCATCCCTGTCATCATTCTCAGCCAGGGCTCAGCAAGCCGGGGCTCTGCAAAGCACAGCCCGCGGACACACCCCGCCTACCACCTGGTTTTGAACGGTCCGCAAGCTAAGAATGGCTTTCACATGGTTTGAACAAAATCGAAAGAACCGTAATACATCATGACCCACGAAGATGATATGAAATTCAAATTTCAGTGTTCACACATAAAGTTTTATTGGAATACAGCCATGTGCCAACGTTGTGCTGTGGTCTGTGGCTGCTTTCACGCGACGACAGCAGAGCTGAACCCTCACGACAGACTGCATGGCGCACAAAGCCGAAAATATTTACTATCTGGCCCTTTCCAGTAAGTTTCCCAAACCCTGGTCTAAGCCAAACTGGTTCCTTTCTGCTGTCACAAACTGTTGTCACGTACACCACGTTTTCCCTTCTCAGCATGCAGTATGTTCAGTGTTCATGCTTATCAGTGTCTCTGCCTAAACCAAGTAAGTAACAGGTTGGCAGCGCTTCATCCGTTTGCCAATTCATTCTACACTGCAGTCTCAGTAAGGACAGAAGCGGCCGTGACCTGAGATGACAGGCAGCCCCTCTGTTTTTCCACGCATGAAGCGGGAAGACGTTGCTAACACTCAAAAGTCTTAAGCCAAAACAAGGAATCTTCAGGCCCCTGGAGGATCTGGAAGGTTTCCCACCAGGTCTTCAGAACGCGTTCCTCCATGACTATTTTCTACGTCTCATTTATAAACACCGCTGCTCCCAGCTGCAGCAGCTGGGATTCGAAATGACTTCCTGTGCTGGAGGTTTATTTCACTATTTTATACACGCCCTACATCAGCTTCCTAGGGCTGCCATAACAAAGTCAAAGCCAGCATTTCCTCAAGTCTGTCTCGATTCAGAGCCCCAAATAATTCTCATCTTTCCAGCACTGTCTCTGGCCTACGATAAAGGGCCATGAATCTTTCACTATTCCTCCTTCCCCACCACCATATCTAGATCCACTGCTCCCATCCTACAGTTTCTATGTCCTTTTTCTCTGCCTGAAACAAAGTGTCTATGTGGCTCTTCAATTTTCTTCAAATCCAGACTTTAACTCCCAAACTCTACTTTCGCATTTACTCTTATCTATACTTAACATAATTACATGCAGCAAGGCTGCAACTAATAAAAACTGTGCACACCTTTTTATACCTGCATAAAGTTTTATAATTCATCATATTGTTTTTCTTTTTTAATCACCTCATACAGTTACAATTTTTTTCTTTTCCTTGTGATGAGAGCTTTTAGGATCTACTCGCTCAGCAACTTTCAAATATACCATCCAGCAATGTTAAGTGTAGTTATCCTGTTATACATGACACCCCCAGGGTTTATTTACCTTTCTAACTGGACATTTGTACCTTCTGACGACCTTCACCCAATTCCGCCATCCTTTACCCCCCACCTCTGGCAACCACAAATCTGATCTCTTTTTCAACGCGTTTGGGGTGTGGTTTTTTTCGATTCCACATATAAATTAGATCATAGGTATTTGTCATTCTCTGTCTGACTTATTTCACTCAGCATAATACCGTCCAGGTGTATCCATGTTGTCACAAATGGCAAGATTTCCTTCTTTTTATGGCTGAATAGTATTCCGTTGTATGTATGTACCATCTCTTCTTTATCCATGCGTCTGTCGATGGACACTTAGGTTGTTTCCATGTCTTAGTTATTATAAATAATGCTGTAATGAACATGGCAGGGTAGCTATCTCTTTGACATAGTGATTTGACTTCCCTGGGATAAATACCCAGAAGTGGAAATGCTGGATCATACGGTAGTTCCAGTTTTAATTTTTTGAGGAAACTCCCATACTATTTTTGATAGAGGCTGCACCCATTATGTTCTTACTGGTTTTCACCCACAGCCTGTCCAGCAGACCCCTCCATGTCGGCCCCCAATTCCTGGGCTTGCTTCTGCAGCCCGCTGTAGCCCACTGCAGGCCAGCGGCAGCTTCCACCCGGATACTAGTTATACAAGTATGCTTGGGGCAACTTTTGTTGTCATTCGTTAACTGACTGCTAGTGGATGAAGCTACATATTTTTCATAAATTTTAGGTCATTTTTGCTCTTGCCACCATCATTTACGTGTGGCCTAACAACAAATCTTCCACTTCTGCAAGTCTCCATGCTGCTATACATCAATGGGCAACTGGTTGATGTAATCACTAAATAAAATCTTCAAAGCTTCAAGGTATTTTTTAAATGTATTACTATTACGCAGCAGATACACCACCAGCGCCACCCAGCACACAGAGCTGTGAGCCAATTCCCGTCATGTAAACTTACAAATTCTATTATGAAGTGAAGACACGCTTTCACGGGAGGGGAGAGAAAGAAGTCAACATTCGCTGCCCAGATCCAGAAACTGGAAGGAATACAAACAACCACCAAATGGTCTTCGGCTAAAACGAAGACCAAACATTTCAGAATGTAGCCAAGATCCTAATCCAAGTTAACTCATGACAATAAATTAATGGCACAGAGGGTTGTCATGGTGACCGCATTTTGGCTGTACATTATCGAGATGTCAGATGCCGCATGAGAGACGTGACATTAGAAGACTGCTAAAATAATGAACAACCGGCATGCTTTCTGTTCCCTGCATCTTTGACCTTCTTAAGCTACCTTGTAAATCCATCTGAAAATATTCAAGACAGTACTTGGGCCTCTTGATTTATGCTAACAGTTTGACCACCTTTCCCTTCTCGGAGCAAAGCTATTCAACGGTTCAACCACCTCAACAGATTTGTGATCAAAGCAAGTGTGAAATAATTTGCCCTGCTTTATACAACTAAATTCTTTATGCAAGGAAGTCAACAATTCAGAGAGGAGATAATGCAATTCCAAAGGGGTGAAGACGGAGGCTTAGAGAGGACGCATTTGCTAATATTATCATATGAAATTGTTTCTTTTGTTTTCTTAAGTCTCAGCTGGGCAGCAGTGACAACTAAAACAATATTCTCCCAGTGTAGCCCGGTCTGCACAAGGCTTTAGGGGATGAAATTACTTTCTAATCACGAAATCCACTAGACTGTGGAACAGTCTAATGGCTCACGGAATGCCAGCAGCGTTGGACCATTTGAAAGTTTCCACACAGCAGCCCTGCACTGTCTCCTCAGGCCCTCGAGTGACAAAGGACACAGGAGCACGGCCTTGTGGCCTCCCGGACTCCTGTCCTAGACGCTAATGCTCATTTATTGGCCCCGCCGGGATGAGGAGCGTGTGGAGTCAGGGGCGGTAATATAGCCGGGAAGGGCAGGGTGATTTGGAGCTCGTCGTAGAATGCAAACATCGCTGTCTTCACTGCAGAATCTTCCAAGCTTTGATGCTTGCAGAAGACAGGTGTTGATCGTGAATAATTACACCCAATGGCAAGAACGTTACCCTGACGGCAATGACGACCAAATGGGGAACTCATCTAAATTCTCTGTCGCGTGCTCTCCACTCTCGCAGGAGTACGTGGGTATTTAAGCTGCATTTACCCTCCTACTCAACGCCCGTGGTCCTGGGTCAGGTGGGAATCATATTGTGGGAGGAAAAGGAACAGGCCTCAGAATCTTTAGAGGGTGCAGAGTTCACCCCGGAGCTGAGGGTCCCAACGTTCGCCGCAGTGTGAATCCGTGAGCCCTGGAGAGCAGCCCCAGCCAAGTCAGCAGATCCGGGGGGGCCCGAGAATGCACATTTCTGACAAGCTGCCCACTTTCCCATCTTTCCACAACCACTTAGAGTTTAATTAAATAAGCCACGGGGAAGTTCGGAGATCCTGATTGCTATGTCGCCGTTAGACTCTGCCTGTTGATTTGTGCCCACTGGTGTTTTGTTGCTACATCCTTCCTTTAAATACAGTCGTCCCCACCTTATCCACCAGGAATACGTTCCAAGGCCCCCAAGAGACGTGTGAAACCTCAGAGAGCACCAAACCCCATGTATATACTATGTGTTTTCCTATACATACATATCAATGACAAAATTTAGTTTATAAATTAGGCTCAGTAAGAGATGAACGACAATAATACTATAGCACAATTATAACAATATAGTGTAATAAAAGTTATGTGCTATGGTCTCTCTCTCTCTCTCTCAAAATATCTTACTGCCCTGCACTCAACCTTCTTACAAGACACGATACCCTGCGTACGCACTGAGCTGTTGATTTCTGGAACTTTCCATTTAACGTTTTCAGGCTGTGTTGGACGGAAACCACGGAAAGCGAAACCATACATAAGGGGCGACAACGACCTGTCTGATGCTGCACATTTAGATTGGCAGGGGAGGGAGACGGTTAGAATGTCAGCTTCCTGGAGACGGCGGTCTGGTGGCGGTCTGGTCTGCAGGAAGTGTCCTAACTCCTCTCGGTGTGTGATGAGAAGCTGAGTGAGGACATCCCTGGAGGCTAAGAACGAGTGTCACAGGGCAAGCAGGGCCACAGGCTGCCTGGTGTGTGAAGCATCTGAGAAATGCACTGGCTTTTATTCTCATTTCTACCAGCCTGTATAGGACTCACATAGCAGGAGCGACTAACAATCCATGAACTGTAGGTCCTCAAAGCTCCCCGGCCCACCTCTCCCCCAGCCAGATGCACCGCTTTGAGCCTCCTTGGCCCAGAAGATACAAACGGAAGGAGAGGGTATATATAGTATGCGTTAGGATTACAGAGGAAGACTTGGTAAGGAATTGCAAACAGATATGGGCATAAATATACAAAAAGCTTATTTGAGGAGTATAGGTTCTGTCTCCAGGAAAAACATGCTTACGGACTGAGGTAACTAACTACTGTGCTGCTGGCTTTTCATCTCATTGTGTGAGGGTAGCCAGGGAAAAAAGGAATTTTATAACCGTTTTCTTTTTCGAACAGAGGGAGGAAAGGAAGGAAGGGGCTAGGGAGAGAGGAGGAGGGAAAAGAGGGCGAGGAAAAGGAAAAGAAAAAGGCGATGAAAAGACAGGAAGAGAAGCAGGGGAAAGGGAAGCAATGGGCAAACAAAACCAGGCCTGGAAGCCTCCGCGGGCGTTTACTTATTGGCACACGTGGCCTGCTGCAGGGCGGCTGTGCCCGAGGCACAAGGCACAGATACGAAGCAGCGAGTCCTGCTTCCAAACAGCGGTCTGAACCCAAGCAAGGCTCCGGAGCCCTGTCAGCGCCGGAAGGAGCCTCCCCACATCTTTTGTTCCCTTCACCCTCGTCTCCAAGCAACAGCCACCCCTCCCCTCCAGAGCTGGGAGGGCTGCTCCCCGGCTATTCCTCCTGCGGTCCCTGATTGCTAGGAGTTACGTTTAAATAACCTCTCTTCCTGCTTAATCAGTATGCTCCTCCTGACCCATTAATTCTGTGAAGCCGCAGTCTCGTATTTGGGGCCTCGAAATCATTTCTGATTGCATACAAACGTGAGAGCAAGCAGCGATGGTGGGCAAACAAACAAGAACCAAAGTACAGGAGAGGTTACCACAGGTTATGTGCAGTGACTAAATAGAAACACGCCAACGTAAATGCACACATACATGTGAACACACAGCACACACACACTGCACGCATGCACATTTACATGCATGCATATATGCAAAGAAGCACACACATGCAGGCACACAGCACCCATAAAAACGCAAGCACACTTGTATGCATGCATACACATTCATGCATGCACACTGTTCAATTAATTCAACAGCAGCTACTAGACTGAGGTGGCTCTAATGCCTACATTAGAGCAAACCAAAACCTAAGGCTGAAAATGCCTCAAGGTTACGAAATCAAAAGGCTAAGGACACCCAATCACAGCCAACTGGGCTTGAAGTTCTAGCCAACCAAAATTTTCCTTGCGTTGCTTCCGCCTTTTCTCTATAAAAGTCTCTCCCCAGCTCCTGTGGGTGGAGTGCTCCTAACCACTTCCAGTTTGGCACTGCCCGATTGGAATCAATTTCTGCTCAAACAAACCCTTAAAATGTTTAACATACTTCAGTTTATCTTTCAACCACACACTTGCGTACACGGACACACATGTGCCCATTTACACACGTGCACATACATACACATACGCCCACACATATTAAACTAGTCAACTCGCTTTTTCAACAACTGCAAAATGAATGAGCTACAGACGTTGTTATGGGCATCTTTCAAGGCAGAGGTCACTATTTAAAACTGTGAAGTAAGGCAACAACATTTTAAAGACCGAAAATCAGACCTTGGGCTACCAGTGTTCAGTCCACCAGTGTTCAGTCCACCAGTGTTCAGTCCACCAGCCGTCCTACAAGGTGCCACGTGAATGGTGGCCGTCGTGCATTCTCTTCTCCCGATGACAGCCTGGCCGTCCCAATCTCCTATGAAACAGAAGAAAGCTTTCCATAACTGGAGACTGACTCACACGAAGTCAGTGGTCACTGCATCTCCCATATTAACCTGCCCCTAACATGCCGACCACAATTTGGCATATAAACCCAAACCTCATGTATTCTGAGGTTTACTCCTGGACAAAACGGAACAGTCCTGTTCTGCCTGAGCTGAAGGGAGAAAAGTGTGAAACAAAAAAACACCTGGGAAAACAATAGAATAAAATTAGATCCGCTCACAGAGCGGAAGACAGGGACCCGCTCCCCCTTCACCTTTACACCAGGAACTCCTGGCAGGTAGGCAGGTGCCCAGGTGGGGTCCAGCAGGGTGAGAGTGGGAAGGACAGATGAGGAGAGAGCACCCTATAACCTTATCCCCTGTCTGCAGACCAGGGTCAGCCCCACCGGGTGTGAGCAAAGAAAAACAACTCTTTCAGGTTTTCAGGATGCCTGACGGGATTAAAACCTTCACAAGCAAATTGCCTGTCTCCTCTCCCTTTAGGTCTTTCTTCTTATGTCAATCTATTCCCAAAAATGCCACTGTAGTTTCAGTGAAATGGCACCTTAACCCTGCCAGTGGTCTTCTGGCCATCTGGGAGCTTGACAAACATCTTTAACATCCTTATTAAAACATGGCCTGGATCTGCAGGGTCCAAAGAGGAGATTAGCAGCGAGGCAGGTTCCCCTGGGAGACAGCTACGCAGGGACTGCAGAAAGGCTCCTTCTGCCCTTGGTCTCTGTCAGACAATTTTAAGTAATCAGGACCAATTCGCTTGTAAAGGAAACCTAAATTTCAGAGTCCAAAGTTGAAAATGAAAAGATTTCCTTTTTGCTTATCAGTACGGTTTAAGCCAGTGGGACAACCCCGAGAGAGTTATTATATCCATCAAGCCCTGACGTCTAATGTCCATCACTCTATGAACTTTGCAGTCCATGTTAACACCATTTTCGCTCCACATCTTCCAAAGTTAGTAAGATAAACATTAGAGACATTCATTAGGGGTTAATATTAAGTTGTTTTAGTGTCATCAGTAGAAAAAGAAAGCCAATGTATGGAAGCGTTGCGTTTTCAAAACTGTGTGCGTGTGTGTGTGTGTGTGTGTGTGTGTGTGTAAAATCCCTGTGGGTGACACACTTCTATACTTTTTCATTTCAGGGATGATAGGAAACATTTAGCTTTGTATACCCCAGGAACAATTCATTATGTTTTAACAATAATTGAGAACCACAATGAAAAGATATTGTGTGCTAACTGTACAAGGTAAAAACTTAGAGTAATATTGGCAAATGTCACTAATATTTGTCATGACCCCACTTAGGTTTGAATCACGTGAAGTGAGTGTGCCCGCTAACTCGTTGGGTTTGGATTAGATTAAACATCAGCCGACATTCCTTGGGCTCAGTTTCTATTTGCATTGCAACATGCGATGTTTGTCCCTTACAACCACATTTGTGTTTACTAAGGCAATTATTTAATGCAACTTAATTGTATATCATAATCACGACAAAAACAGAACAGAATGGAGGAGGCACCAGTGAATTCTCATCGAACCCTCGCAAGAAGCTTCTTCTACCGTGTTTCCCCAAAACTAAGACCGGGTCTTATATTAATTTTTGCCCCAAAAGACGCATGAGGGCTTATGTTCAGGGAATGTCCTCCTAAAAAATCCTGCTAGGGCTTATTTTCTGGTTAGGTCTTATTTTCGAGGAACCACGGTACCTCCCATCTTACAAAGGACCACACAGATGCAGATTAATGACTTGCCCAGGACCCCGCTGCTTACCCACGCAGCCCACGTCTCCCATATACTCATATATTACCTGTGAATTCTTCACTGTTTGCAGACGAAAACACACAATCTCTCACCTACCTCACGTACATCTCCATTTTGGCTCCAGGGCAGGGCTCTAATATTAAACCTTTGCAAGTGTAAAGGAAAGACACCTTCAAAAGGTACACAGCAAGATGAAGGAGACATAATACTCAACTCCAGCAGCCTCCACGCTGCCCAAAAACAGCCTACTGCACCTGTCCAGAGTCTCAGATAAACTGGGCGGGGAACTATGGGCCTCCCCGATACCCTGTACAACTTGACATTCTCGATTTGTTTCATTCAATTACATTTTTTTATATCAAGTACGTTCTTAAATATTATTTTACCTGTTTTCTTTGAATTCTCACACATTTCTGATTTTTTTCCAAATTAATAAGTAGTATTAAAGTACTTAATAAATACTAATTAAGTACTAAAAAATACATAGTCATACTCCAAAAGGGAACTATTACATTGGCACTTTTGTAGCACAAACGTTATCACAGTCCAGCAAAAGGGCACAGGACTTTGCAGGGACTGCTGGTGGCCACGGCTGGGCCCTGAACTATTACGTATTAGTTAGCTGTTGCTATGTAACAAAATGCACCAAAACTCAACAGTATAAAATCACATGACCATTACCTTCCACAGTTTCTACGAGCAGCTTCCGTGGGTGGTTCTGGCTCAGGGTCTCCGTGAGGTTGCAGTGCAGATGTCAACCAGGGCTGCAACCACCCACCTGAAGGTGATCTGGGGCTGGAGGAGGGTGAATTCCAAGATGAGATGTGAACAGAGCTGGCACTTTGGTGCTGGCTGCTGTCAGGAGGCTTCAGTTCTTTACCACGAAGATCTCTCGATGGGCTGCATAACTGGCTTTATGATGGGACAACTGGCTTCCCCCAGAGCACATGATCCAAGGCACAGGTGGCAATGCCTTCTATGATATACCCTCCAAAATCAATCCATCGTTTCCATGGTAACCCATTGGTCATCATATTGTCCTGGTCAGCCCTCATCAATATGGAGGGAACTGCACAAGGCTGGGACTATCAGGAGGGAAGAATCATCGGGCGCCATCTTGGAGGCTGGCTACTCCATTCAGTTTCCCAGAAAACAATAAGAGAATTGTCAACCCCTGGAGACGTGCTGGAGCCGTGGTGGGAAAAGAAAGGTCCAGGATCAAGTCTAGGGCTTGGGGACTGACTGGATCACCTCATACCAGGATGGCCACCAGCCCAAATTTGAGCATCCAAAGGCACATGGTGAACACAAAGTCCGTCTGAGATAAGGAAGATGTCCAGGATCAAAGGTGAGCCAATCCTATGCGTGGCTGAGGTAGCTAGAGATGCAAAGCAAGAGAACTGCTTGGAGTCAAACAGATGGCAATACTGTCCTTCCAAACAGTCCACTCAGCTTTGGACAAGAGTCCAGGCAGCAGCTCCAGCGAGATAGTCTGGCCCCGTGAGAAACAAGTTGCCTGCAGCAGTGCAGGTCTCCAGGCTGTGAAGGGAATGAGAGAACTAATCAGGGAACAGGACGAGAGATCGGGGGCCAGCATTGAGCACCGCAGCTCCATAAGTGCCTATGTCCCTTCCCCAAAATTCTGGCTGTAAAACCAGGAACAGCAGCACGAACTCCAAAGCCCCTTTCTGGGTGCATCGAAGCTTCTGGCTATCTGTCATGGAAAGCTCTGCTTTTATAAAAAAAAATTTTTTTTGAAAAGAAACACGGTGGCCACCAGCCTGTCCGGGAAGAGAATCCCAGCAGACCCCCAGGCGCATCAAACCAGACGTCTGCCCCCCACCCCAGGAATGATCCAAGACAAGCAAACAGCCTCCCTCACACCAGGGGGCCGCTTCTGATATTTAGGGTGAGACCGTGTTCCAGCCTCTCCTACCTCATAGGAGTCACCCGGCCAGTTTTTACGTTCTTTGCAGAGGAAGCTGTTTCCTATGCAACTTCGCCTTCGGCGAGCTACTGGAGGAGGTGAGTCCAGGTCCCTCCACCACCACAGCCATCTGGAACCGGACCCGGAAGCAGAAGCTCCGGGCAGAGGCGAGCAGAGCCAGGGGCTAACGGGGTAGAACCCAGGAAGCTGCAGGCGCTGAGGTCCTGCCAGCCTGATGAGCATGTCCTTACTAACGTCTTGGTATCAGGGGGGACGTGTCCATCTTAAGCTAATAGAGACTTATTGTTTCTTAAATGAAAAGAATCTGGAGACAGGCAGTGACTGGCATTAATCGAATGGCGTGTTCCCGGAATTCTCTGGGACTTGCCCTCATTTTCGCCAGACGGCCATCGGTGTCTGTGTTCAAAGCAGAGGTAGCCGGAAAGGGACAGTGCCTACGACATCTATCCCTTTCACCAAGAAAGCCAAAACTTTCCTTGGAGGCTCCTAGAAGATTTCCATGTGTGTCTAATTGCCCAGAAACAGGTTATAAGACCAACCTCAGCTTCAAAGAGGCTACGAAAGTAGAAACGGATAAGGGAGGAAGAGGGCAAGAGACATAGGATTGGCCGTCCACCAGGGTCTTCCACGAACCCCTATTGCTCTCTATCATAGGACACACGGCTTTCCCAAAATGACACATTAGTACAACTTCGCCCAGAGTAGATTTTCCAGAACAATAGTTCTTTGAGTTCCTCCACTTTAAAAGAAAAGATGAGGATTTATGGGAGGAAAAGAGATTAATGCCCCCCATTTGCCATGCACAAAGTAAAATCTGCACTAAGTGGCCTTAAGAAACCTTTTGACCCCATGTGGCATCCCATTCCTTCCGTCATTCTTAGAAAAAGAAGGGTGACTTACTTCACCACCACCTTGCGCTCTGTTACAATCCTCACCTTCTCAGGTAGCCATGGGACTGCATTCTAGCTGATGAGATCTAAGGAGGAGACCCCTAGACATTTCGGGGAACGTTTCAGCTTTTCTAACAGAGGCATCTTTCCTCCTTCTCTCCCTTCCCTACTCCCTCTTCCCTGTCTTCCTACCTCCTTTCTTTTTTGAGCCTAGAACATACACATTCGGGGCAGCCCTCAATGTGGTGAGCATGAGGGTTGAGGGTATACACAAGCTGATGACAAAAGGACAGGGGACACCTTGGGGTGCTGGTGAACATGTGGAGTCACAGCCCCAACCCTGGACAGGCTGCATCTGGGTCTTTTGTAATGTGAGAAGAAATGAACTCCTGCTCCATTAATGCTGTGAGTCGACCTTGTCAGAGGCCGACAAGCCCCAACATAATTGGTAGGATTGGCCCAGGACTGCCCAAACTTATTTGGACACAGAACCTCCTTTGCCTGGTAGAGTCTATTCACAACATCCCGCAGAACTTTTGTCCTGCTCAGTGTACTGTAGGAACAACTGGCCAGTAGTATTAGAGAGGACTTAATGGGGGAGGAGGTGGCTTCTCTATAGTGACATTATAAAAACCCAGGTCCTGCTCCTTAGCGGGGGTGCCTGGGAGAAGACAGTGAGTTTTAATGGAATGTTACCATCACTGAAAATAACTCCAGGAAGCATTATGTCAAACGTATTAGTCATCTTTATCTTCGGAACGCAAATATTTTAAATATTATGTCCCACTGTGCAATGTAAAATGTAGTTTTTTAGTACTGATTTGCATTCCTTGGACAGGAGTTATACTTTAAACCATCTTTCACGAACATAATATACCTCCCCAGATGCTTGCTGCCCCTGCTGCCTTCCACCTACACTAATTCAAAACGAGCACCAGCTCTTTATGATTGTATTTCACAAACGAGAGCTCTTCAGTCTGAGAGGTAGGGTGCGGTTGCTGAGAAGAAAATTAGACTAGAGCTAAAGGGCTGTCTCAGAGCCATTCCGTCCAAAAGAGCGGCCAATGGTCACATGTAAAAATTCACTGTTTTCCCATCCACCATCCAAATGCCTGGCTCTGTTCCAAAACTAGTATATCTGCTAGTAACTGGGCCTCATTTCCATGTGGACACTCTCTGGGGGGTGGCGTGGGGGCTCCAGGTCTCCTACACCACACCTGGCTTGCTTCCCTCTGTAAGGTACCTGTGTGACCCCAGAGATTTGATGGCCGGCTCCAGGATGAAGCCTGGGCAACAGGACTTTTCAAACCTCCCAGGTGACCAGCAAGGGCAGCCAGGGCTCAGAGCTGTGCTCTAAAGCCGTGACACTCA
The DNA here is from genome assembly GCF_004115265.2 of Rhinolophus ferrumequinum. Lineage (NCBI taxonomy): Eukaryota > Metazoa > Chordata > Mammalia > Chiroptera > Rhinolophidae > Rhinolophus > Rhinolophus ferrumequinum. The sequence continues at coordinate 120,033,745 of NC_046284.1, read as the reverse complement.
ACGTGTGAAGGAGCTGGTCTCTCAGAGCGTCAGCGTCACCCAGGGCCCTGTGGGACGTGCAGAACCTCAGGCCCCGCCCACATCAGAAGAGGAAACCAGACCCCGGGGATCGGTAAGCCGTCATAACACCAGTGATGCCAGCCCCATCACCTCTCTTTGCTAATGTCGTTATTCCGATGACTTTCAACAGCCCCTCTACATAGATGACTGCCAGGTTTCCCTTCCCTGGCACGTCATAACACCACGCTTATGCTAGAAGTACATGAAACCACTGTGGCTTACTATGCAGGCTTCCTGTCGGTTCTGACTTTGGGAGCTGTGCATACATTTTGCAGTTGGCAGGTTTTTTCCATCTCCCAGATTCACTAAAAATGTGGCTTGTAGGTTGCTGTTGCTGTCCTTGGAACACGGTGTATTGTCAAGGAGGAGACAACTCACAGTTAAGTTGCCACCATGTTTCTATCAGAAGTAAAAATCACTTTCTTGGACTTTTTAAAAAATTATTTGTGATTTATTCCCTCAGTTTCTTGCTCTTTTTCTTTCTCTGGAACTCCCGTTACTTAGCTATTGGACCTCCTGGAGTGGTCCTCTAATTTTCTTATCCTTTCTCTCCTATTATCCACTTCCTTATCTTTTTCTTTTCCTGGAGATTTCCTCCATTTCATTTTGAGCAGTGAGCTCTGCTTGTGCTTATCCATATCCCCTTGGCATGTACATTTTTGTGTCTCCCACGCTGTCTTCCAACTGCCAACGCCTACAACTGTCAGCTTGGGGACTTATCTATGGCCACCAGATTCCACCATGCTCTTGTGAACAGCTGGCTATAAATGCCAAGGCATTATTCTGCCTTGGGACCAGGTTTCAACTAATGATTCACTATATTGCTTAGAGACACACCAAACTGTATCAGCGGTTTGTTCCTTTTTACCGCCAAGTAATATTCCACTGCATGGACGTACCATAGTTAGTTTCACCATTCACCTGTTGAAGGACACTGGGAGTTGTTTCCCATTTGGGAATATTACATATATAGCTGCTATGAACATTTATACACAGATCTTTGTGGGAATATGAACTTGATTTCTGGGGGACAAAAGCCCCAGAGGGCAGTTGCTGGGTCATGTGGTATTTGCACATTTCATGGGAGTCAAGTTCTTGAAATATCCTCAATGCTGAGGCAGAGGGGTTTGGACCTGTTCACAAACTTTTGGGCAGATGGAATGCAATCAGAGTATTGCTATATGAGAAGTCATAATCTCATGCAAGATGGAGACTACACTGGACATGAAGACACTGAACCGCCACTGTAATCATGAGTAGGACACAGGGTGAGAACCAGAAGGGAGTTGATGGGATAGGCAGGACAAATGGATCCAAGGGGCAAAGTGCTTTGGAATTGTACAAAGTTAATTCCACAGCTGGAAACGGAGAGCCTTGTAAAATATGACCCACTGGACTTCTTCAAGCCCCAGGAGGATATTTGAGAAATGTAAACAAAGCAAAGCAGAAAAGAAACTAGTTGTGCTTACGGTATTTTTAATTAATGTGCCCATTGAAAACGATTCCTATCAACAAAACTATAGCAAAAACGAAAAAACAAAAAAAAACTCCACTTCATTTTTTTTCCTGTCCGCAGCCTCTCATCACGGCTTTTAATAAAATAAAACATGGTGTGCTTCTGTGGGTAAATTATGATTTTCCCCTAATATATTCCAATTCAAACTATTTTCGGAGAGCCCAATCTGAAAATTGCTCCCGTATCTATAAAAAGCATGTGTATTTTGAGAACTAAAAGATGAGAAACAAGAAGGAAAAGATACTTTAAAAAAAAAAATGCTGTAGCCTGTCTGGCTACAGCTTGAGCCAAGAATCTGATGTCCTGACAAAAGCATTGCCTCCAACGGTTTTAGAAAAGGAAGAACCCAGATAAAAATAAGCCTCTAGCAAATGGAGCCTAGACAAGAGCCCATCCCCCTAAAATCTAATAAAAACTAGTGTTATCTCCAATCACATCTTATTTCGGATACCTTAAAGACAAATTATCATTAAATCTTTTAAAAGAATTGTCTCAACTTTATTCCCTATCTCTCTGTAGTTTCTTATTACAATGGTAAAGAGGAGGACGGGGAAGTCGACTGTTTTGTTCTGTTTTGTTTTGGGTAAAGTTGCTTTTCGTGACAAATCCTTAGAGATAGAGAGTAAACCCACCTCTCCCTATTTGGCTGCTCAGGAAAGCCAGTTTCAGTAAAGAAGAAAAACCAACAAGGAAACAGAAAACCTGCAAAGACCCATTTGCACTCAGATGTGTCCAGCTGGAAGGTTAGCACCAATCCTGAAAGTTGATTATAGAAAACAACTATCAACAGCCCAGTCAGAGACTACGGACTCCCGAAGCTGGGCATCGCTTCTCCTGTATTTGTCTTTTCCTCTAATCGCCTCTTTCTCCAGCCTGTCCTGTGTCCTACTACGCAAGGAACGCAGGGTTCCTGTTCCAAGGATGATTCCATGAGACGTTAGACAATGCCTCATTCGTGTCGTGCGGCCAGCCCCAACACTCAGAAGCCACTTCTCATGAGGAGGTGTTATTAGGTGCATTCCCTAGTACCCCAGAGCAGGCAGCGCGGGTTTTTCTGCCATATTAAAGACATCGACATTCCTCTTCCAAGGCTGCCAACGGTGGAAAGATTTTAGGGGCTCGGACACACATCAGAGGCCTTGAACTAGCCTGCAAATCCCAAATGTCCTAGATTCTCCTCCCTGTGAAAAAGTTGATTAGTAACTCTAGCACAGACAAATGTATTCTGTATCTAAAGACCTGTCTACTTGAATTACCATGATAGGTGTTAAGATCCGTAAATATGCATACCTTCCAGCCAAGCAAAGGGGGAAAGCATTAATTCCAAGCTTGAGAATGACTGCATACAGAAAAGCTTTACATCTCTTATCCATTAAACAAGGAAGTGTCTTTAAAACTACTCTTTTGTTCAAAAGCAGATTCTTGAACTTGCTGTGTTTGAACTCGTTTTTTTTAAAAGCGGTATATTGACCAAGCATATTGTCAAGTGTCAGTACAAACATGTGATGGGAGCATATGGAGTAGGGTAGCCAGCCTCCAAGGTGGGCCCCTGCGATGCTCACCTGCTAAAATTCATGCCTTTCCACATATAGTCCACTCCGACACTGGACCAGGGCTGGCCTGGCGTGATCGGCAGAAAACAGCAGAAATGACAATGTGTGACTTCCAAGAGGCATCAAACTTTCTGCCTGGGGCTTTTAGGTCATCCACTCTAGGAAACGCCATCCGCCATGCTGTGGGGAAACCCATGCTGCACGTGAAGGGGGCCCCCGTGCAGAGCAGACGAGTGGAAGCAGATTCCCCCGGCCCCAGTCCAGCCATCAGATTACTGCAGCCTGGTCAACAACTGACTGCCACCTCATGAGACAAGGAGAGGCAGAGTCACCCGGCTAAGCCCTCCCAAATTCCTGAGGCACACAAGCCTGGGGACATAAGAAGTTATGGCCATTGTTTTAAGCCACTACATTTTGGGGGTGATTTGTGACACAGCCACAAATCAGTAGGCGAACACATGCATATATATAGAAAAAACAAACACAGATTACCCAGAAAAGGACTCAGCTCCAACAGAAAAAAAAATGTTTTTCCAAGATGTCAGCCCTCCCAGGAGATTGTTCCGTGGATCAGATAAAATAATCTCCTTAAAGTACCAAAAATTGAAAATGCATACATCAATTAAATTTTTCTTCTTAGAACCACCGTACCTCTTCTCACAACGCTCCTTTTTCTGATCATATTTCGATAAAAGTAATAGAGATGGTTGGTATACCTCTCCAAATGTTTCCATAATTGTCACATGGTTACCAGCAACCCACGTGAGTTAGTTATGGAATGATGTGATATAATTTAATTGACAAAGAAACACGAATCAAGTTGAAACTATGTAGAGCATGACTTCATTTCAACTACAAAAGAAAGCGTAATAACTGAGTGGAGGGAAAATATTGAGCTAAAATTTTAAATGGTCTATCCAATCTTTACATGGGAGAAAGGTTAAACTATTTTTTCTTTGTCCTATGCGTGTACCAGAATGAATATTAAACAGTACATTATAAATAAGTCTATACTGGATATGCCCAACCCTCTGAATGGTTAGGAAACCAATTATTTCTCTGCCTATAAAGAGAGTCCTATGAACCAGACAGCTGCACGGTGCTACATGATCCCAGTGTCGTTATATCTATGTCAAGATGAAATTCGTATCATGTTAGCCAACCTCTCCTCTAGCCACATGTATCAAATTACACTCATGGAATCCAGTGTATGAGAGCTCTCAGATAACTGGAATGATTCAGTTCATGAAATTATATGAGCAAATCCAATATTCAGGAGGCCTCTAAAGAGAACACAGCCTGTCATGTACAATAACATTTACAGCAAAAATTAGGAACTTTCTCCCACTGTAGCAAGGAGTTTCCCAAGCCTTCTGTATTCTGGGTAACTAACCAAAGCATAAAATCTCTACTTTCCTAGCAGTCCTTTCTTCAACCGGACATTTCTCTACCCACAGCCAGAACATCTGATTCCAAAGACCACTCATTTCACAAGGAAATATCCTGTAAAAAATAAGGAAGAAAATTTAGTCAGTGACTACCCCACTTCCTTCTGCTTCTGGATTTTATTTTCGGCACCAAGGAAAAAGAAATGGCATACACTGACATTTTGTTTGGGGAGAGTGAGAGATTCTTCCCAATCCATATAGCTAGTCCAAGGCAGGGCAAGAATTTGAACTTGTGACATCTGACACCACAGCCTACACCCTTTACCACTACTCTATATCCCTGGTCCTTTTTATAAATACAAGCAGCCGCCAAAGACATCTGTTTTCAGAGCCTTTAAAACAAGCTATTTTATTATCTATCCCATGAGTCAGAACAGAGTGAAGTTCCCAGGAAATCTGGGAATCCCATGTGTGGGTGTTTCATATATTATACAGAGTCCCTCAGGCATCATTCCAGAAACCTAACAAAGATGGTGGTGACACTGTCACACGTGAGGAATGTACAAAGAAATCCATCGAAAGGGGCTTTTCCTGACATACAAGACGGTCATTGCAAACCCAAGTGCTTGTCTAATTCAACGACTGCAAGAGATTCTAAAACGCAGAGGGCCTTTTAAGGAAACGTTTGTAGTCAAGGGTTGGGATTCATGGATTGGCATGAAATCACACAGCATGAAGACTAGATTCATTGTCGTTCTAGCCCTTTATATTCCAGTATGTATCACATCATACACATTCTTGATGCGTTTTAAGGTGAGAGACACAGCGTAACCAATTCAAAGTCAGAATCAATTTCTAAAACAAAAGTTACCCTATGGAAATGGATGGCAAATATGTAACTAGGGCAAAGTTAGCAATTTATATCTTGCAATGTGAGCTAACGGCCAGCCGTCTACTGAAAACCCACATGGGTATAGAAGAGTAAACAATAAGTTCAATTGCTTTTGTGCTGGGGACTGGGCAATTCATTACCGGAAGAGTTACAGAAACTCGTCATACAGAGAAAAGAATTGGAATGATTGTAAGGAGTCAAGGTGATTGCTGAGGAATTGTCAAATTATCGAAATGCTGCATGAATGGGGGTGCCTGAGTGAGATCGGCACACCTCAGCATTACATGGGAATGCTGTAACTGCTTGCCAGGGCCAAGCACCTTAGAAGAAGAAGAATGATGATGATAATTTTAAAAACATCATCTTGGGCTTATGTACGTTTCTTGAAAAATCATCACCGGATAATATTGAACTATAATGAAACATTACGGTACATTATTGACCTCTCTGATTTGGGGGTTTTTTGTTGTTTCTCAAGATATCCAGTCTACTATCCAAAAATTTAGTTTAGAATCTATAAAAAGAAAAGGTTACAGCTGAATGTCGAAAGGGCATGAATGCAGTTATCGCATTGTAACGTGATGAATCTGAAGGGTAGACAAGTTGACTGCATTACCGAAGGTCCTACCTTTCTTTGATTCATATCTTTGTTCATTTGTTCAGCAAATGCAAAATAAGCCAGCGACGATGCTGAGCAGTGGTTGTCTTGGCAACCACTTGAATGTCTTGGCATTCAAGTTGTCTTGGTAAAGTCAGTATTAGACCCAGATCTTCTGACTCCTAGTCAAAGATGCACAGAAAAAGATAGCCCTACCTGTGTCCACTAGAATGGGTGACAGTCTGACCCTGGAGACTATCTTATCTTAATACTTAACAGCAATGTCTACGGCCAAAGCGCCATCACCAGAGGTGTCATTACAGAGGCCGAAAGGATTCCGACAGCCATGGGGAAGTCCAGTCATGCCGGAAACACTTAACAATGACGTCTGGAAAAGTGAAAGCTACGAGGTCTGACAATTAAGTTCGCGAACATGGTACAACGATGTTGGTACCTTTTTTGGTATCAGAGGGATTATTCATTATGAATTGGTAAAAACTGGACAAACAGTTCACCAAGTTTACTATTTGGAAGTGCTGAAAAGGCTGCATGAAAAAGTTAGATGACCTGAACTTTTCACCAACAATTCATGGCTCTTGCATCACGACAATGTACCGGCTCACACGGCACTGTCTGTGAGGGAGTTTTTAGCCAGTAAATAAATACCTGTATTGGGACACCCTCCCTACTCACCTGATCTGGCCCCCAAGACGTCTTTCTTTACCCAAAGATAAAGGAAATATTGAAAGGAAGGCATTTTGATGACATTCAGGACATCAAGCATAATACGATGACAGCTCTGACAGCCATTCTGGAAAAAGAGTTCCAAAATTGCTTGGAAGGGTGGACTAGGTGCACAGCTTCCCAACGGGCATACTTTGAAGGTGACTGTAGTGATATTCAGCAATGAGGCATGTTGCACTTTTTGTAGGATGAGTTCTCAAACTTAATTGTCTGACATCATATGCCTCATTTTCTTCAAACAGATAGCATGTGGCATAGTAGTCAATTATAAGACCGTAAAGATGGCTTGAATGAGCCAAAGAAGGTGTGGTAGAGTGTTTCTGTTGCAGTTCTATGTCACTCCTCAGGCACTTTCCTCATCCTTTTTGACTCTGACCTTTGGGAGGACGGGGGTGAATAAGGCAATTAGTGGCAAAAGGAAAGGTGAAAATGGCCAATATTTGGAGAGATCTGCAACGGTCCAAAAACTCTTGTTTCGGTAAAAACTCTTGTTAAAATGTAGCCAAGTTGGCAAAACTGGGAATACGAACAGAAGAGACCTCAAGGCTGACAACAGAGGAAGCACACACAAGAATGCCCTAATCGGAGATATCACTGGACTTACACGCTAAAAGTTACACCAGCACAGACACGCAGACAGCACATACTGCAGAACACACCCGGTGTGCCCCCCGCGCATTCCAGCTGGGGTTCAGGGCATCACGACTCCTTACTGGCATCCATATTCAAGACACGTAGGAAGAAATGAGGCTGAAATATAGACCTCACAATTCCATAGCCCATCGAATACGTGTAATGTTGAGGCATAAATATTTGCTCTTCTCTAACAGAGGTCATTCCTTCATTTGTCTCCAGTTGTTTTCCTTAGCATCCCTTTTCTGGGGGGTCTGTGTTGGTCTAACTGCTTTAGTTTGTAAGCCCCTGATGTGCAGAGATGAGCAACATCTATGAATGGAAACAAGTGTGGGAGTAAAAAAAATAAAATAAAAAATAGGTGGATGGAAATAATAAATGAGACGTCTTGGGGATTTTTTTAAAAGTCATTGAAATTTAAAGACAGAATCTAATCTAAGTTGAACACAGCCACAAAAAGAAAACATGATTCGAAGATTGCATCAAGGAATTCACTGAGAACAGGAAAGGGACGAGTTAAAAATTAGTTTGTGAAGGAAACTTAAGGGGCTCCAAACCCTATCACACTGGAGTTTCAATAGAAGAAGAAGAAAGAAATGAAAACATGGAAAAAATCTTCCAATGAAAAAAATGGAAAAAATCTTCCATGGCCCAGATTGCTCCTGAATCATCCTGGAATACTTCATTGCTCAAGAAATGTCTTGAACTGAATAAACAGGGACTTTGTCAGTGTGATGCTCCATGTTCTTCTGCTCTTTCCTAAATGACTGGCCTCTACATAACTCCTTCGAATTTGCAAAGCTTTCTTCGCTTCCGGTATCTCACTCAGTCCTGTAAGCAGCCTTGTGACGTGGGTATCACCATGCTTATTTCTCACATGAGAAAACTAAAGTTCACAGAGACATGTACAAACTCCCCCACAATCCCACAGCTAGAAAAGAACAGAGCCACCTTGGATGTGAGGCTTTTCGAATATCCCCACAAATTCTTTGATATTTCTCCCTTCCAAAGCTGGAAGCCAGTTCCTCTTCTTTTGAACGTGTGACATGCTTCTAACAAGTAGAATAAGGGTGAAGTGAACGTGTGAGACTTGCAAGATTAAGTGAGAAACAGAACTGTGGCTCCCATCTTGCTCTCTTGGATCATTCAACTGCCATGGGGGAAGTCACCTGCCATGTTTGAAGATGCTCAAGTAGCCCACTGCACAAGTCATTTGGGGAGGATGAGGTGTTCTCTGCAAAGCCAGAGAAGAACAAGGCCTCCTGCCAAAAGCCATGTGAGTGAGCCACCTTGCCATCAGATCCTCCAGCCTCAATTAAGGCTTAAGATGTCACCTAGGGTGACATCTAAATGCTATCTGATGGAGACCTAGGGTCAGAAGGACCCAGCTAAGTTACTCCCAAACCCCTATCCCCAGAAACCATGAGATGAGAAATGTTTCTTGTTTTAAGGTGGTGGGGGTGGGGGTATTTGTTACGAAGCATTAGATAACTAATACACCAGCAAAGAAATTCAGAGATCTTGACCCCAAAGCCTGTGCCCTTTTCTTTCATACCATTTCTTTATTTATAATTTCTTGTGCAAAATCAAAATATTTTGGCCTATCCAACTTACATTTCCTTAACCACCAGCTCAATCTTTGCCAATTAAGTCACCTTTTTCTGTGTCTATTTTCAGTAGTTCTTGCATTCTTGAAACACTGGTCTTCCCTCCAAGATTATAACGGCCATGAAAATAGGAGATAGACCAGTTTTGGTCACCATTGCATCCCCAGAACCAAATTTAGTATTCAGTAGGTAATAAGTACTTGATAAAAACTTCCGGATGAATGACCAAAATACATACGATATAACTGGTCTACCGGTGGAAATTTATTCTTATTTTATGCCTCACCAAGAGGGAACAGATTCTGTATCTAAGAAGGAGAGGGGGTTCTGCTGGAGTTACGATTTCTATTGATCCAAGCTCCCTAGAAGAAGGTTGTTTTATTCTGATGAAGAAAATACTTTGCAGAGCAGAATATGTTATTGTTTTTCAACAAGATGTAAAAATCCCCAGGGCAAAATGAGTATATTTTCCTAATCAAAAGCATCTCTTCTGGTCCTCCATGAGTTCTTCCGCTTCCTGTTCCAGACCAACTGGAGGTTTTGGGCCGCCGGCCTCAGACAGGAGTGGCCAGGCCTGCCGCTGACCTCACCCCACCCCCAGCTGCAGAGAGGAGGGTCAGAAAGACTTGGTTACACACAGCATTTTTTCTGGGCAAGTTATTTGTTCGCACATGAACAGTAAATCAACATGCAGTAGTACTGTGTTGCAATGGCTTTTAACTTTGTGGGAAATGCCTAACCACCCAGATTTTATTTCACAGTCAGGGAAAAAAAAAAAATAATGATAATGTGTGAGGGAAACAAAATGCAGGAAACGTCTAGGAGACATGACTGAAATAAGAAACCCAGGAACAAATAACGTTGCTATAGCCATGTAGCTTTGATCAAAGACCAAACGTTTTTATTGTAACCGCTAAAACGGGATGCGATGTCACGTGTACATTTTTGAGGTGCGATGTCACATGTACATTTCTAACCCAATCCTCACTCCTGTCTTCAGGATTTATCATCTCATCCAGCGCTGCCCTCTAGAACTTTCTGCAGCGACAGAAATGCTCTGTGCTGTTTCACGCGGCAGCCACGGGCCACATGTGGTTACTGAGCCCTGGAAATGTGGCTAGCGTGACTAAGAAGTGAATTTTTAACTTCATTTGCATTATGAATGCATTATTAATTATATTAACTTTAATTAATTTAAATTTAAATAGCCTCATGTGGCTGGAAGCTATGAGATTGGGCAGGCCTGCGTCACAACTATTCCCCACAGTCTTGAAGCAGGGACGCTCCCAAGCTACCAGAGCAATTTAGCTTAAGACAGACTGAAAAGCACTGCAGTTTGCAAAGATAAACAGCAAGAAGCCAAAACTCAAAACTCTCAAGCTACCGTGAAAACACTGCGAGGGAACCCCACTGTCCTACTGTTTTCCGGAGTTTCTTGCCATCCACTCCTAATGTGAGAAGTGAGATAAGAAAAAGCAAAGAGGAAAGAACACCAGAGCTTTCCCACCAAAGTTCCTGTCCAATTGGAGAAGGAGGCTTTGATCCCTTCTATAAAAGGGACCACCAGCACGCATCTTTGGGGTGAAACGGGGCAGCCCAGTGAAGCAAAGGGCTGCCTGGAATAGAAATGGTGTGAATTCGCAAAGGAGGTCGGGTTGGAAAAGAACAAAGCCCTCAGAGAGTCCCTGAGTGAGATGTCCAGGAAGCCTATCGGCTTCATATCTTGGTTGCCCTCTGCTCTGGGGACAAGTCCAAACTGTACAACCTCCCAAGGAAGCAGCAACAGCCCCTAGCCCGCTTCTCCTCCTATTACCTGGCAGCCTGACTTCTCACGGCTCCCCAACCCAGACCTGACCAGGGGTCCCTGGGAATTCCGTGTCTGTGGCGATGTGCTCTTCCCTAGCTCACTCCAGGGCTCCCTGAGCGCACCCACAGCCATCCAACTCTGTCCAGGGGAGGCTGGGGGGCAACTGGAACCTCGCCCCAGGCTGGTGGGAGTGTGAACTGACACTACCCCTCGGGAAAAGGGTCTCTAGGGATCTGCTAAAACTGACCACTCCCCCTTCTGGGTAAATACATATGCAACAAAAACATGTACATCTTTTCACCAAAAGACTTGCATTTCAATCTGCATGGCAACATTGTCGGGAGGACCCTAAAACTGGAAATATCGGAAATCCCCACAACAAGGGAATGGTGACGGTGGTATATTTACACATCGGAATACTACACACTGATGGAAAATGAACCGTCATGAAGTAACAGTGATACGCGGACATCATGACGGGCTATAGCAGGTAAACATAAACGAGCATCATTCTATCGTGCCAGAAGCTTGTTTCCTGCGTTTTGCATCATTCGACGCATAGAAAGCACAGCAATGCGCACGATTAATTCATGCTGTTCAAAGTGGTGGAATCCGGTAGGGACTGGAAGCAAACAGGGGGAGAGGAATGGAGGGGTTTCAGGGTACCCGGAATGGTTTACTGATCTGGGTGTTGATGAGGTGGGTGTATGTTCAGTTGTAGAGTCAGCAAGCTGTCCACTGACGATACACACATACCCTTTCTGTATGCACTTTTCAGTAACGTTTTTAAGCTGTAACCATGCTCAAAAGTACAGCTCAAAGCTCACCACTTCCATGAACCATGAAAGTATCTTACAGCAGTCTTTCATTTCCTCATCATTGGAAAAAAATAAAAAACTCGTATCATTTCGGGCACACACATTTTATTGTATCAGTCAGAATTTAAACACTGCTTTTTTTTAAACCTCCCTCGGTGTTTGGCACAGTATCGGTCACGAAATAAGTATTTCATAAACTCTTTTAAGCCAAGCACATCTTTTCTGCCCTTACTTAAAACTGCTTAAATGGCAAAGACAGGTATTATCTCATACTTTCTGTGAATTTTCAAACAGCTGAGTTCAGTTAAGCAAACATTTCCTCGCACATATAAAAATGGAAAACATTGCCACAAAAAAAAAAAGGCTCTGGAATTTTCCATCCACACAGCTGTTGCTACACAGCGTCTGTGGTATAACCTTCTCTGAGTGGAACTCACTCCCACAATCCCACACAAGAGAAATGACCTCATTCCATTGCAGTCCCAGCACGGCACTGGGGAAAGGCATCAGAAATAATCAAAGAGAGGAGAGCAGACTCCCCCAAAATGTGACGAGAAGCATGAAAACTGTTGTGCTGTACTAGACCCAGATTTAAAAATGTATGGCAAAGCCTATTTCCATGAGTTTCCAAATGACAGCTGAATCATTAGAGTGCTTACTCTTTTACTCATAAATTATAAGAACACACCGTGTTTCCCTGAAAATAAGACCTCCCTGGAGAATCAGCTCTAATGTGTCTTTTGGAGCAAAAATTAATATAAGACCCAGTGTTATATTATGTTATGTTATGTCATATTACATTACATTACGTAAGACCCGGTCTCATATTATACTAAAATAAGACCGGGTCTTATAGTATTAATTTTTGCTCCAAAAGACACATTAGAGCTGATGGCCCAGCGAGGTTTTATTTTCGGGGAAACACGGTAGGACCAGAAAAGTAAATCCACAGACTAGTCCTTACATCACGGCAGTCATTCATATGCACTCTCACGGTGACCTACATAGCAGGAAGGGTTACCACTGCCAATTTACATCAATTAGTGAGGAACTCTTTCTTTCACAGCGTGTTCCTTTCTTCTCCTTCCCTTCCAACTAAACGCTTGCCACAAAAAGGTTAGCCTCTGGAAATGTTTATATTTGTTTGGTTTCATCAGCCCTTCAGAAAGAGGGAAAGCAACTTTGCAGAAATGAGAAAAAGACAGAGACTACGGATGTCCTTAAAACTTTCACCTCTGCTGTAAATAAACAGTTGCAAAGAATCTCCCCCATTCCTAGTTTCATGGGGGAAGTTCCATGCCACCAGACGCAAGGTGGAGTCTGACATATTTACAAATGCCCAGAGGGAAAGCAGAACAGAATACCAGGCAACTGCCTTCCTTAAAAAGACTCTCGCCAAGCTTCCACGGAGACGTGCGTGCTTAACACAAATACGGAATCCACAAAATCCAAAAAAAAACGACCAGTCCGGCTAAAGCTGGCTGGGGCTCTGAAGGTTAGGTTGATCTATGACCTTTCCCTTGGTAGCAACTACAAAATTCTTTATTCTTGGATTAAAGAACTTTCCAGAAGTAAAGTTGTCATCTCAGTTCTAAGTTTCATTTCTACATCCAGACTCCCTCAGGGGCCCCAACGGGCATTAGCCATTCAGGCTGCTTCCTTATTCGAGTCCAACAGCAAAGAGTGTTTTGTGGCAGCACCCAGAGACGAGTCAAGCTTTCCCTCCCCAGAAGCCCTTGCATCCCACTGGCTCTGTTGTAGGTGCCAATCCCTGGGTGGATCACTGTGACCAGCAGGGGTGACAGTAGCTTCAGCTGGGGCCCAGCCCACCCACATGTCAGATACAAAAATGGCAGAGGGCTACATTCCTCAATAGGAAATCAGGGTTCTGTCAAGCAGAGAAATGGGCTATCCCTGCTGGAAAGACAAAGCACAAACGTCTAATATATTGTGTATATGTAACGATTTATGTATTTTTATTTTTTCCATAAGCAGCCATCTTGATCATTTTACTTCTGTTAAGTCCCAAGAACTTGTGGGGGTTTTTTTAAATTAAAGTTTATTGGGGGTGACAATGGTTAGTAAAGTTACACAGATTTCAGGTGTACAATTCTGTAATACATCATCTATAAATCGCATTGTGTGTTCACCATCCAGAGTCAGTTCTCCTTCCATCACCATATATTTGATCCCCTTTACCCTCATCTACCCTCTGGTAAACGTAATGATTTAAAATGTTCAAAACCTAAAGGCACTGTGAAATACAGAATAAAATTTTACTTCTCTAAAACCATATATTACCTCAAATTGTAGCTTCCTCAATTTTTAAGGACCATGGAAATTTTTCACCTCTTGATTGTGGTGGTAGCTACGGGACTGTTCAAGTTGGTCAAAATTCATAGAACGATAGCCGAGTCTGCAGAATTTATGTAAAGACTAGATAGCAAATAGCAAATATTTTTGACTTTGCAGACCAACAGTGTGGCCACTACTCAAGTCTGCGGTTATACCACGAAAGCAGTTACAGAAAATAAGTAAATAAATGGGAATGGCTGTGTGCCAATAAAACTTTATTTACAAAAATATGCAGTGAGCCAGATTAGACCCATGAGCTGTATATAAAGTTTTTTCCCCTTATTTTTTATTTATTTTGTTATTTTTAATTACAGGTGACATACTATAAGTGTACTTTCAAGTGTAGAACATGGTATTAGATATGTATATAACTTTCAAAGCAATCACCACAATAAGTCTAGTACCCATCTGTCACATAGTTATTACGATATGTGCTACGTGTAGTTTGAAGACTCCTGAACTACACACTTGAAAAAGAATGAATTTTACTATACGTGAATTGTATTTCAATATACAAACAGAAAACATAAAGCAGAAAAAATACATACTCTAGGGGCAAAAACCCCTGTAGTTTCTTCGACTTATTTGAAATGAGATTTTATCAAGAGAATAGAGGTATTTCATTGTTTGGAAGAGGGATTTGCTGATGGTAACTGTGCAAAGGATGAGCCAGGTTTACAGAAAGTTAGACAGGGAATTTTAACCTTGACTTTCGAAAGTCACATTGACCCTTGAACAACACACGTTTGAACTGCGTGGGTCCACTTATACGCAAGTATTTTCAATAAATACATACAGTACCGTAAATGTATTTTTCTCTTTCTTATGATCTTCATAACAATTTCTTTTCTCTAGCTTACTTTAAGAAAACAGTCTGCTTTATATAGAGAGACAACATACAAAATATGTATCAGTCAACTGGTTATATTATCAGTGAGGCTTCCGATCAACAATAGGCTATTAGTTACGTTTTGGGGGAGCCAGAAGTTATGCATGAATTTTCAGCTGTGTAAGGGGTCAGCATCCCTAACCCCCATGTTGTTGTTCATGGGTCAACTGTATCTTATCCGCTCACTTGAAAATTCATTGAGAAGCCGAGTACCTTACCTACCTCTGTCTGTGACAAAGGACTGCAGCTGGCTGTGCCCACGTCCACGCTCTGAGTGGTTTTCTCGGTTCAGTTTGGTTTAGCGTGATGACTTTAAAAGTCAGCGTCCTGCACTTCTAGTTCTTTATGGCTTGCTTCTTTTATGACAGAGCAATTTTTGTCAGACATGGCTTGTAAATAAGAGCCAGTCGTTTCTTCCCCTTCTCTCATTAATGGGGCCAACAAAGCATCCGTGAGGCTGGAAAGCCACGAAAGTTGAAAGAGAAATCAAACTATTGGGAACCAGAACATTGACACTCTGAAGGAAGAAAAAAAAAAAAATTTTTTTTTAAGCAGGAGAGTTCCAAATCAGCTGGCATTCAAACATCTCAATTTGAAGTAGGCCAGGTGATGTGTGTGGAAACACAGGTTGTAGAAAAAATATACACTCAGCCTCTAGCATCTGGATTCTTTAACGATGTACGATAGGTTTTTTTAAAAATCAAAGTATTCATCTCATATTTGAGTCAGGAAAAAAAAAATCAAAGGTAGCTAGTGTGCAGATCAGCCGGAATTTTCCATGAGGAAATTCCTTCCTGCACACAAACATCCATCCTTCGGGGCATGTGTGCTAAGGGGCAGATGTCACCCTGGGCATGGCTCCAGAAAGACAAATAAGATGTGAACTGCCCTGAAACAGCTGAGGGGCCAATTAGGAAGACAGATGTACACACAAATTCTATGAAAATGTGTTGCGTTATAAGAGTCTCTAAATGCTTTCACAACTCCAGGCCAATTTAATTTATAAGAGGTGACGTTAAATGTGGAAGCAATATCATTTTCCTTTGAAGCAATACTGCTAAGAAAACATGATCAAAAGAATCGTGCAAGAGAAAAAAATAGACACATAGTTCACTTTCCCCCTCTCCTAAGTCTTCTGTTACCACAGATAGTGGTACAGGATTTTCTTTTTAAAAAGCCAATAAAAGAGAGTGTTTATTTTTACTCAATGTGTGTGTGTGTGTGTTGTTTTTGCTAAATAACTTGACGTTAATATTACTAAGAGGGGTTAGGAATAAAATAAAGCTAAAAGGGACCGTCAGAGTTTACAATCTGGTGTCAGTAACCATCAGAACATTTTAAAGACAGAATCTGATATAGTTGAAACAACCAAGAAGATAAACTAAGGTTGAAAACATAATGTCACTTTTTCCATTGAGTAATTTCCTACAATCAGACATAAATATCCCCAGGACTCTTTGCCCTGGACGTAGGATGGATACGTTGAGACTAGTTCCTACCACTGATTAGGCAGTCTGCAAGTTAATTTAGGGATGTGAGACTTTACATACGGGTTCCTCAAACTGGGAGGATTCTTCAGACGGATCACAAAGCATTCTTGTCTCCATGCAGATTGCCAGGCACCACTTCCCAGAGAATTTGGTTCAGGAGACTCACAGAGGCTCAGAAATTTATTCATTCATCCCACAAACTGTATTGGATTCCTACTACAGCCAGGAGGGGCCAGGAGCTGCAGAAGCAGTCACCTGCACGTGTCACTAGTACTTCAGGTGACACTTCACCTGGAGGTTCCAACCTCACCACCTCTGACTCTTCAGGGTTCCCTGCAGAGATGAGAAGAATTTGGGATGGACCAAGATCTATCAAGTGGTAGCAGATGTGCTGCAACCTGTCTGGTCCATCTGTAATCATTCACTAGGCAAATCAAAATTTTTAAGAGAAGGGGGCACTTTTGTCATTAAATTTCATCAATTCCATGGTTGCTTTGCCACTATTTATTTCCTTAAAAGGACGAACAGCTAATCCTATGTATCCGAAGCTGCCAGTTTTCCCAAGTCAGCAGAATAATTGTATCAGTGTTTCTTTTTCCTTGCAAAATAGAATCTCATATACACAGCATAAGGCTCCTTTCACTGAGATCATTTGTCTTTTGACAAATTAAGGAATCTCAGACCCAAATAGCTACACGAAAACAGGCCTAACATGCGATCTCATAACCATATTATTTGTTGAACCCATATATGCAAAAAAAAACTATTTTGAAGCGAGCCATTAATTGATTGCGGTCCGTTTGATTTTGTAGTGGCAATTACACTATGTGTTTATTGCTTATCTCTGAGTAAAGGACACTGGTTTACCTAAATGACATAGCTGAAGGGGAGATCTGGCCATTGTCTAGTCCAGGGGTTGGCCTATTACAGCCTGCCACCTGGTTTTGTAAAAAAAAAAAGTTCTGTTGCCTTTCTTGGAACATAGAATACAGACACGCCCATTCATTTAGATATTGTTTATGATCACTTTAGAGCTACAAAAGTGAGTTAAGTAGTTGCCACAGAGACCACGTGGCCCTCAAAGCCTAAAATATTTACAATCTGGCCCTTTGCCAAAGAACTTTGCCCACCCTCGATCTTGTCAGTTGAGACCACCACAGTTAGAACTCAGCCCCAAAGGGGCCAGATGGATGAACATGCTAGATGTTGACGACAAAGCCATACAAAGCTAGACAACGTGGAAGGAATAGCTATGCATGAAAGCAGTAAAAGAAACCCCAGAGAAAAGATCTATAGATTTTTCTATATTTCATTTAATTTTTTTTAATTTAAAAGTAGAAGGAAAAGCAGTGCCAACAAAAACTACAAAGAGGTTAATATATTTACTAGCTCGATAGAACCAACTTAAAGGTATGCATAGCAATTGCCAGTTTACAGATGAGGAAATATACACGGCTGATAAAGCGCTGAGAAGATGCTCAACCCAACTAGTAATCAGAGAAATCAAAAGTATAGTGAAAAACCATTTCAGACTGGCAAACAGTGAGTGAAACATTGAGTTCTGTCAAGTCTGTAATGTCAAGTCTGTAAAGATAGGAGGTACCCTTGAGCCCCCATCTTGGGAGGGCATTTCTTTTTAATGAGTTTCAGGTGCACAAAACAATGCGCGAGACAGTCCACCCCTCACAAAGTGATAACCCCCCAATCTATTGCCCCTCTCACATCGTAAATATCCATTATGATTCCATTGCCTCTATTCCCTATGCTGTACTCCATATGCCATGACTACAGATACATTAAATTATAGTTGACATACAATATTATTCAGCTTCAGCTTCAGGTTTGGGAGGGCATTGGGCAACATCGATCAAATTTTAAATATGCATGACCTTTGACCCCACGGTTAAAATGCTTGATGTTCATCCTAGCGGAGTCCTTGCGATTGTGTACAAGACTGTACGTTAAGCAGAGTCTGGAAGCGCCGCACTGTGCCGCCATGATATAGGACGAAGCAGAAGTGACTGCATCAATGTGGAAAGCAAGCCAAGATCACTGTCACTGAAGAGAAGCAAAATGCAAAGCAATGTAGACGTGGAGACACCACTGAGTTTTTTAAAAGTCCCATCTTCAACTTACCATGGTTTGAATTGTGTCCCCCAAAAAAGACGTGTCGGACTCCTAACCCCCTCGTACTTCAGCATGTGACCTTATTTGGAAATAGGGTCTCTACTGGGATAATCAAATTAAACTGAGCTCCTTGGGATGGGCCCAAATCCAATATAACTGGTGTGCTTATAAAAAGGGACTATTTGGACACAAAGACAAATGCACACAGAGGGAAGACAACACAAAGAAGACACACAGGGAGAAGGTGGCCACGTGACCAGTGACGCATCTCTAAGCCAAGGAACGCCAACTATTGACAGCAAACCACAGAAACCGGAAGAGGCAGGAAGAACCCTCCCCTAGAGACTTCCGAGGTAGCATGGCCCAGCCACACCTTGATTTCAGATTTCTGGCCCCCAGAACTTCAAGACAATACATTTCTATTGTTGTAAGCCACGCAGATTTTGGTCCTTTGTTAGAGCCGCCCTACAAAATTAATCGATGACCTATCACATCTCCCTCTAAACATCTAGTCATTTCTGGAGGGTTTGTCCACATGGACACTCATCTGTGTACATGCACGGAAAATGATTGACAAGGTTATACACCAACCAGTAATGGGCGATTCCGGAAGGAATCTGCGAGTGACCTATGAGGTGGGGACCTGAACTTTCCATACATTATTTGAAAATCCAGCAGCCAATATGCATTAATGTAGTGCGTGTTTAAGTGAAAAATTCTTTTTTATTAGGGGAAGGGCCCACCCAGTGCCCCTCCTTTGTCCTGGGACAAGCCCCGCTCTTCTGCTATGGCCTCCCTCCATTCTAACCATTCGGTTCCAACAAAGACATCTCATTGATTGTCCCTGCAGGTGGGCTTTGGGACCAAGTTGGGGCCAGTGGGTCTGACAGAATCCCTCTCTGTTGGCACAGCCTAAAACCTCGGCCTGGAACACGCGGCTGCCATATCCACTGCTTGGCAGGCACAACAGCTCCAGTCTCAGGAGTGGATGAGCGGACGGACAGGGCATCTCTGTGAGAACTGGTGGCCCCGGTTCCAGCCGCTCCTGAAACCGGCCTCACCTCTGCCCTCCTTTACTTTAGCCACTGCGCTGTGTCACTAAGGAACTTGGAATTGCGGTCTGTCACTTACACACAGAAAGGAGCCAACAAAACATAACAGAAGAAACACAGGATTGTAAACATCAGATGGGGAAATTCGCAACCTGTTTAGTAACCCAAGGAATACAAATCCTTTTGAAATGGGATTTTTTTTTTTTTTTCACTTCAGTGGCGTGTGTGTCTCCTCTGAACTACAGTTCTTGACCTCAGGGTGCTGGAATGATACGTGTATTTTATTCTCTTTACATTTTTCTGCATTTCCTAACTTCTTACCAATGAGAATCTCTTACTTCTACCGTGTTTCCCCAAAAACAAGACCTAGCCAGACAATCAGCTCTAATGAGTCTTTTGGAGAAAAAATTAATATAAGATCCAGTATTATATTTTATTATATTATATAAGACTGGGTCTTATAGTAAAATAAGACCAGGTCTTATAGTAATTTTTGCTCCAAAAGACGCATTAGAGCTGATTGTCCAGCTAGGTCTTATTTTCAGGGAAACACGGTACATTTAAAAAATTAATTTTCCTTTACTTTTTTCTTTAAGAAAAACTCTTACAGGAAACCAAGTGTGAAACATTTAGGACGCAGGCACTAAGATATTTTCAAAGAATTCGAAACACTTGATCACTCACAGGGAGAGAATGAGCAAAGAGTCCAGGGTACTTCATGGTTTAGACCATGTTACCCTTAGCTCCTTAGCGTACCTGAAATATAGCGTATTTATTACTAATCCAGATTTCACAGGTGTGCCATTCCCATAAATCTGTCACCTGTGTAAAGCACTTTAACGCAGTAGATCCTGATAGCTAGTGTAATAGCCTGTGTGTCGGATTGTTCACCAACATTGGGGGACCCTCCCTGAGGAAGCATCAAACACTCCGCCCAATTAAAAGGTACGGCCAGGTGACTCACTGCCCCAATGAACATGAAAAACAATGACGTTTCAGGGGATACTTTATGATGTGGTCGTCATTTTTTTTTCCCCATCTCCATCAACCTCAGTCCTCAAGTGACTATAACAGCAGAGGCCCCGGGCCATATACAGTAACATGTAGCAAGAACAAGAAAGAAACTTAGTTGCAAGGCACTGGGGCTGTTTGTTACGGCACCGTTACACAGCACATCTTCACTAATACAATAGGAATCCATGGAAAAGATGCCGTTAAGGATCCTTGGAAAGAAAAGGAAGATTGCATGTACTGTCTTGCAAAACATATTTCAACCTACTGTTCTATTCTCCTGCTATTTTTACACTGCAATTATTCATCTTGATATTTTACTAACTTAGCAAAAGGTCCAAGTGCTTTCGGAGGCTGATTAACAAGTAATCTAAGGGGAAATCTTGGCTGGATGAGAAGCTTTAACATTTCTAGCACGGCTCACACTGTGCACTAAATTACTCTGCTATCATCATAATCAAGCACAAACAAGGCCACGTTTCTGTACTACATCATCCAACCTGTGATCCTCTCCACCCCCCGTCTCAGAAGCCGGAGAGAATGTAATGGAAACCACACAAGCAGCTCTTCGTAATTTTTCCCAGATCCGTTTTTATGCCACTTCTAAGCCTGAGTTTAGACTGAAGATTTTTGCCTCGTGGAAGCTCTCTTAAATCATTTCAATAAATTCAGGCTCAGCTTGTGAAGTGTGCCTATCAAGGGGGAAGGGCCTTGGTGTTGCACTGGGGATATGCAAATATAAAGAAATAGCCCCTCGAACAACAGTAAAGGAAGAACATTTTCCAGCAGAAATTGATGGCAACCATCTTCAGTGACCTTCTGCACGAAAGGAATGCAGGAAAGAGTAAAATTACTTTAAAAAACGAGATGGAAATCATCGTTCTCCAGAGCCAAATAGTTTCTCATGAGTTCCAGTATCGTACAATGGAGCAAAGCACATTCACGGCCTGATGTGTCATCTGAAATGGAGCAGTTTACACGTGACACACACACACATACGAAATACCACAGGAAGTACATCAAATTTAAAATGATATTTCTATATCGCAATGCCTTTCTTCCTGGACCACACCATAAAGAGTTAGGGCTTTGTCTTACATGTTGATGTAAAAACCCCTGGGGCTGGTCAGGGAATTTCTGTGGTTGTGAAATTTTCAGCACATTGGAGTCCAGACTTAAATAGGTAAACCACAATGTATCGTCAAAATACAATCTCCCTGTTTTCCAGGACAATTGCACTTAGCACTGCAGTGTCACTCCGTGCCAACACTGCCCAAGATGTCGACTTTGACTAATTAGACAGTGTGTGTAAATTCTGGCTGACGGATGAGACTGGGCAAAACACAGAAATATCAAAAACATCACGTCTATGTGTAGTTTTTTTTTTAAGCCACGTCACATGTAGGAGGTTCCAGGCGGGGAGTGGGGGTGAGGGGGTCTGCCTTTTAAGAGTGATGGTAGCCAAAAGGACTCCCTTTGGCCAATTTGGGGACAATTTGAGCATCATGAAGAATAACAATGCTAATAGATGGTAACACACGTTAACAGACAAAAAAAAAAAATCAAGCCATGAGGCAACAAGAATGCTCAAAAGTTGGGGTGCAGAAGGAAAGCTTTTCTTCATAGAAGAGTTTCAGCTAAGAACTTGTAGAGGACCTCAAACTCACACAATGTTAGATACATCAATTATAGCTCAACACACTGGGTGGGAAAAAAAAAGAGAGAGAGAAAAATAACTTGTCGAATAAATTAGATCAGATTGATAATTCACCATCCTTGTCCACCCATGTAATACTTCAATCAGTAAAAGAGAGGGAATGGGTGTGAAGAGATAGTCACATCGTCCCAAAATATCACTCCCAGTAGACTCACTCATTACTCAGGAAAGAACGTACCTGCAGGATGGGAAGATTAGGTGGCAAGGCCCTAACCAAGGAACCAAGCTCAGCAAAACTAATAAAAGGACAATTTGAGCATTTGATCCCACAGGTATAACTCAGTGAAAAGGACACAACATCACCTCCGAAATGCACTTGCCAGAAATGCCCCATCTGAACCGAATCAGGAAGGAACAATCGGACAAATGCTGACCACGTGATCTGATGGGAGGTAAGGAACCTGGGCCCTTCAAAAAGGTCAGTGACATAAAAGAAAATCTAAAGGCAAGGAGACTGTTCTAAATTAAAGGAAATTACAAAGTCACAGGTAAATGCAGTGCGTGATTCGTAAAGGGAACGCATATTTTTCGGAAGCCTCTGAAAGGACATTCTGCGCTGACGCTGGAAGACGCTGGCAGCTACTGAATGGACCCAGGTGTCAATGGCATCTGCTGCTCTGGGGCCGCCCCACATTGGAAGGGTGTGGGGCAGGTTTGGGGGCGGCCGTCTTTGTGGTGGCATTTGAGCAAGGCTGAGGCACAAACACTGGCCAGGTGAGCCCCAGGCCGTGCCGTGCAGGCAACACACCCACCGGCCTGCAGGGGAAACAGCCCCAGTGCTAGGAGCGGAATGATGATCGTTCCGTATCATTTTAACCGGGAAGTCTTTGTCTTGTCCTTGCCAGATGCTGTAACAAAGCACTACAGGCTTCCAAACAACAGACATGTAGGTCTCGCAGTTCTGGAGACGGAAGTCCGAGATCAAGACACCAGCAGATTCGGGGTCTGGTGAGCCCCCACTTCCTGGTTCATAGACGGCCGTTTGCTTGCTGTGTCCTCTCATGGTGGGAGGGGTGAGGGGGCTCTCTGGTGTCTCTTCTAAGGACCCTGATCCCATTCATGAGGCTGCCACTCTCATGAATGACCTCATCACCTCCCAAAGACCCCACCTTGGGAGTTAGGTTCCAATATATGAATTTTAGGGGATAAACACTCTGTCTGTAACGTCCCTGAGATGCTAACGCACCTGCTTCTATCAAACCCTAGCATCGGTTTGCTGGTGGCAGCCGTATTAAAGAGAAGACGCCATCCACAACTCTTAAAAGGCAATGAGTGGTTTAGAAATCATTAGACTGATCCTTTGGAAATTATTATTAGACTGATAATTTGTGCCTTGATTTCTATCACTTGGAAAGCAAGGGTTTTTTTTTTTTTTATTATGAATTAAATTTACTGGGGTGACATTGGTTAGTAAAATTAGGTAGGTTTCCAGGGCACATTTCTCTCATACATCATCTAGATAGCAAGTCTTAGTGATACGCAGTTTACTTAGAGAATAAAATGGAACGTTTTTAAAATTGTTCTTTATGTGTTAATTTATATTACCAAGTAGCTTGTGTGCTTTATAGTACCATAGATTTTGTATTTTAGTGCTATTCAAAGGGTAATTTTGATGGTGGAATAAGGTAAAGTTCTGAGCTACGTGCCCATGACACAGTAGCATACACTAAATTTTACTCATTTTTCCTTCAGTAGAATACCTAGACTTTGGACAAATTAATGAGAAGTGGGACATGGAACAGACACCCCCAAATAGGCACTCGTGAGAACAAGCCATTCGTCGCAATCCCCAAAGGTTGTAAAGGTTTACATTTAAAAATGCACCCCCACACTGGTCCCAACCTAACCCCACAGGACTTCCCAGCTCCCCAAACAATTACTTCAATGGCAGGGAAATCACGTTTGCATGCCACCGCCAAAAGGAAAAATAACACTGAAAACGGAAATTCAACTTCAACACTGTCACTCAGGCCCAAGTCATGGACTGCAAAACGGAGAGGACATAAATTATTTTCAGTTTCCCTCAACACTGAAAAGAAGAGCATGAAACAGGTAATACATCAAACTCTAATTCAGAAATTTCCTGGGATTACATTTTCGTTTACGATCGTTTGATTCGGGAAGTACTTCCTAAACCATCCTCATCAGTAAAAGAAATAGATAAGTATCTCACTTATGTACAAATCGTGACCAATGGGATTTAATTCCCCACCCCACACCCCAAAAAGATGTCAGCACCTGTCACTGTTTTTCTTTTCTTTCTTTTTTTTTTTTTTTTAATGTGACCCTGAACTGCTTTTACAATTCAGGATATTTCCCAATCCCATGGAACTCAATCCTTCTAAATTACATCATGCCACGCTCTCAACAGACAGAATGTTTTAACAGGGTGAGAAAAGGGACTGACTCCTTCAACAGCTCTGTGTAAAAATTCTTTAGCTTTGCCAGCATCAAAGCCCCCACCACCGTGGCTTCATCTCTTTAACATCTGTTACACGGCATTGCTATTTTTCAAATGGATTGTGCAAGAAGAATGCTCTGACATTCCTAGAGCACTAGAGCAAAATGTGTCCCCTGGACTGTCTTGGCTTTGGCAGGACGCGTGACAACTGCCCTACACTGCCCCGTGTGCGCATTCAGGAGGCTTTGACAGAAGTAAGGACCCACACATGAGTGGCCATCATTCATGCTTTTATTTCTCCTTTATTGAAAAAACAAATTGATATCCTGTCAATACTTTCCTATTTAGTAGCTGAACCATCTTGAGAAGGGTCAATTATCCACTTACAAATATTTTCTCACTCTGTCCAAATCCATGAGGCTAAGAGACACTGAGATATTTCATTTAAAAATTAGAAATAAAAACCCTACATCTCTCAAGCAGGGATCAGCAAACTACACCCGTGGGCCAAATAAGGTGTTGTCTGTTTTTATAAATAAAGTTTTATTGGCATGTGGCCACACCCATTTGTTTGTATATTGTCTGTGGCTACAAGGACCAAGTTGAGAATTTTCAACAGAGGTCCTATCTACCACAAAGCGTAAAATAGTTTACTATCCAGCCCTTTGCAGAAAACATTTACTAATCCCTACTCCAAAGGGGTGTTGTCGAACAGAAATATAATGCAGACAGCATATGGAAGTCTAAATTATTTAGTAGCCATATTAAAAATTAAAAAGAAACAAGTCAAGTCAATTTCAATAACATATTTTAGCCCAATATATGCAACATAGTATCATTTCAGCACATGATCAATAGTAAAGTTATTAATGAGAAGTTATTTTTCTTCAGTCTTTAAAATCTTATGTAACAATTCAGACTGGCCACATTTCAAGAGCTCAACAGCTACTTGGAACCAGCGGCCACCACACTGGTCCCTGTAGGTCTAAGGGCATGTTAAGTGATGGGAGAAAAAGTACAAAAAGAATGGATCTGTCAATGATGGCCTCACTGCTCATTCTAAGTCTACCCCAAGCAGTATTTGGGATATACTTACACTAAAATATTCATCGTGTATCTGTATTCCAAATGTCACTGGGGGTCCTGATTTTATCTGACTACCCACAACTCGGCCCCTGGATTTTCCTGCTCACTAAGAATTCAAGTGGGAGGCAGCAAAGGAAGGAAGGCTCTCCTTGGGCTTCCCCTCTGGTGCCTCGAGTTGTCACTTCATTCTGAAAATGCTGGTGCGTGCACACTCTCTGGCCTCAGAAATCAATTGATGCCGAGGTCATCCAGCTCAAGGGTGTTACACAGAAGGTGCCGTACCCCTCGGCGCCAGTCAGCGATGCCATCACTAACGAATGAGTCTGCAAGTGGAAACACAGACACACTCTTCCTCCGGTTTTGCTTTAAAAAAAAACAAAACTCTGCTGTCCCACCAAGACACTAGGGACCCCTTACACAGAAAAGAAATCGTTAATACAATGAAGAGTCACAATAAGACTGAACTAGAAATAACTTTCCTTATTCCCTGGGTGGGGGCAGGGGCGCTAGATGGTTTCCTTTTTGCTTCCGGGGAAAATAGGCCAGCACTTCTAGAAACCTTGACGTCCACACACAGCTAGGGAATGCAGAGCGAGATGACCAGAGAGTAATTTTAGAACGGGACAGCTGTCTGGGAATCCATGTAGAAATCCAAGTTGTAAAAACCAAGCCCGGCGTTCCGTTTCCTTTATTCAAAAAACCGGTGACACGAATCAATTGTCTCTATCACAAAGCCTTCTGAATGTGCTGTCTTCTTAATTCTAACAGAGTTGAAAGCGCACGATGAAAATCGGATCGTGTGGAACAGAGTGTCGCCAGGGGAGAGAAGGGCTTGGTTTGGCAGTCGGGGGACTCGGCGGATGAGTGAGCCGCTTGGCAATTGTAGCATGATCAAAGCTGTCGACACAGTTTCAACTAGTGAGAACAGACCCCCAAAATGAAGGAGAAAATGATCTCGTGACAGCTACAATTATGTACTTTTCCGTTGACTCATCTTGAAAAATCATTTGGGAGAAACTTTCTTGCAGGGAGAACAGAAAACCTTTGTCGTTCTTTTCCAAATTAACTTACTTGCAGCGCTCAAGACTCAAAGCTTCCACCATCAATCCGTTCAGTTTAACGATGGCTCAACCGATGCGTCTGTGCAGACGGCCACCTTTCAGCAGGAACGAACGTCGTAGCAACCTGGACACCTGAGTGTGGTCACAAGAATATTAAAATCCAGAAGACTGAAATCATTCCACGCCACCTGGAGACACCCGAGTTTTTTCTAACTTCTCGGCGTTTTGCTTGTTATTTCAGCTTATAGCTCGTGACAAGTTAAGGCATCCAGAGAACTTCTAATGAGCCCAGAATTCCGTGGACACCCATCAAGTTCTCCCAGGCTCTCCATCTGGACCGGTCTCCATGTCTTAGTCTTATTTTCCTGACAGCTTGCCCACTTTGAGGTTCTTGTCTCCTACGAACCACAAAGCTCCCTCCACAATAGAAAGCGCAAAAAAGCGCAAAAAAAGACAGCAAGCGGCCAGAAGCACGTCCTTAGGCTTCTAAACTAGTCCCTTCTTCTCTCTGTACCTGGGGAACATCGAGAGAATGGCCCGCCAAATCCTCAACTGTGTGGTTGGACGTGAAGAGCTCTTTTTCTCACAGGTTTAAAAACAAAATAGACTGCCAGGTGTCTATTTTCTCATAGGTTGAAAAACAAAATAGACTCTCAAGCCAGATTTAAATTATACTACATTCATTCTAGCATTCCTCGGTCACATACACTAAAATCACTGTAAAGGCGTTTAATGCCACTGAAGTATACACTCAGAGATGGTTAAAATGGTAAAGTGTGTGGTATGTACGTTACCACAATAAAAATGAAAAACAGAAATTTAAAAAACGAAACAAAAACAAATAGTTGTCAAGATGTCACCCAGACCACAGTGTCTGATTCCTATGTTCCTGGCATCTGCCAGAGACCCCGTCTAATTCTCCTCCATGACAAGAAGTTCCAGAAAACGTTCCCTCTACTGCACGTGTTTTGGTCTCTCTGGCCATTTGGTGCTATCTGTGAACAGGGCTATAATTTAAATATGTTGTTAAAAGACAGGGTTGTCTAGACTATTCCCACCGTGGTCCCGGTGTTTTGCACGAAGGTGCAGACAAACAGAATTCCATTTCACTATTATCGTAATAACCAGTCGTATCTTCCAACTCCCTGGCTAGGCTCAAAGCGTCCCTTCTTTGTTGAGTCATCAACCATTTCCATGCCATGGGAAATCGCAGGTGTTATTTTCATAAGCAATCCAATTCTTTAATGAGGATTTTCTTTCTCTACTAACAGGTACTTTAGGAGTAGGTGTATTTTTACTTTTTTTTTTAATGACACATTGCTTATAAATTTCACACTTTTCCAACGTGCGGCACTGGTTAGTTTGGGGGATGGTTTGTTTGGCTCTGGGATTTAACACAGTATTGGGAACTGGAGAAAGATGAGGGGACCCAGAGGGAAGGAGGGCACTGCTGAGCTGAGCCTTAATAAAAACACCAAGGTGTGGTGTGGGGAGACGGGGAGAGCGAGATCTCTTCACAGGGAGAATGTGGGTGCCTCCTGACCAGCTTGGGGGGACAGAGGCCCAGAGAGCAGTTTCCAGGCTCTCGGCCTCGCGTGGGGAGTTGCTGGCTCGGGTAGTGGATGACCATCAACTGTGATTGGTTGGCCATCAGCTGTAACCGATTAGCCAATTGGCTACTGATGTAACTGCGGGGCTGCGTTGATTGGTTAGTTGGCAGGCAGAGAAGTGAATGGCGGACTGCGGATCGTGTGGCTACTACTGCGTGTGTCTCCAACCCAGCCGCCAGAGAGAATATAGTGGTGTGACTCCCCTACCTATGGCTCTGTGGGTGTTCCTTTTTGGCCTCACCATGTCCTGTGTTCTTATGTGGGGCGCGGGAGCTGAGACCCCGCAGGCCGCCCCGCACGACACAGGTACATGGAGCCACGCAGCCACAGGCTGGGGACAGTGTTCCAGGCTGACAGTAGGTTAAAGGGAAACGCGGTACCACGGGAGGACACGAAGCAAGGGTGCACATAGTGGTTTGCAGAGCACCCCCAAAATACGTGCCCAAGTCCTAACTCCTGGCACCTCAGAATGGGGCCCTACTTGAAGTAAGGGCTTTTGCAGATGTAATTAAAGAAAGGATCCTGAGATCCTCCCAAACTTAGGGTGGGCCCTACATCGAACAACTGGTGTCTTACAGGAGGAAGGAAAGGGAAATTTAAGACACAGAGACCAAAAACCCCATGTGAAGACGGAAGCAGAGATTGGACAGGTAAGTCTACAAACAAAAGACGGCTGGCAGCCACCACAGAGGGGCATGGGACGGATTTTCCCCAGAACCACCCGAGGGACCAATCCTACCCACACCTTGATCCCAAGACTTGTGGCTTCCAGCACTGTGAGAGGATACATTTCTGCTATTATCACCCCCTTACTTTGTGGTTATTTGTTACAGCAGCCCTAGGAAACTAATACAGAGTCATGGGATCAGATTTGCATTGGTGGAGGCATTACCTGGAAAAGAAAGGCAGCTGGGCCCTAGAGATGGCAGGGAACCAAGGTGTGCATGCAGGTAAGATTCATCATTGCCAAGTTAAGAAATGAACTTTCCAGCTAATGACCTCCGTCAGACAAGGTCATGTGCTAAGGGTGCGCAGGGAGAGCACCATGATGGTTTGATGCAGCTGGGACCGGAGGTTGGCAGATTGCTGAAGGGGCACTGGCAGAATTGCTTGCTCTCATGAGGGCCCCGCTGGGGTGGAAGAACCTTCTTGGCAGTGACGTGAGCGCTCTCCATTATGCAATTTTCTTCCAGCAGCCATAGGCCGCTTGGAAGTGGACTGAGGGCGGCAGATGGCTACACCGTTTCAAGACCAGGCTTCCCCAAGGAGCAGGACAGAACGTTTCGGCGTGTTTCCAATCGGAGCTCTGTTGGACTGACCGACTTCGATAAATTCACGACTGTAAACATTGGGTACAAAACAATACTCCCTAAGGGATAAATATATTGGGGGAGGCAGTCATATGCTGCAGCGTGCTACAGCAGAGAGGAGTACCACTGAATGTGGAATCAGAGATGCAAGATACACACACACACACACACACACACACACACACACACACACACACCCCACGACACGTCCATTAATACAAAACTCATTCTGTGTAAGGGAGCATGTGTGGAGCCACAGTGTAGAGAAAAGCAAGGAGATCATTACCCCAAAAGTCCAAACAGCGGTAACTGCTAGTGGGGAAAGATGGACGGTGATGACGGGGACATCCTGAGCAGACGGAAACATTCTCCTTCCTGACTTGGGTGATTACCGGTTGTTCCTTTTCTGTCATTCATTAAAATGTGTTTACCTTGAATGCACTTTTATGTCCATAGGTCATATGTCTTACTACAAGGTGAAAGGAAAGGAGGTACATTCTCTGTGACTCAGTCGCATTCAATTTTCATTTTAATTCTGCACAAAATAGAGGTTAGTATTTGAATAAGCCACGAATTTTTTTTTCCAGTGGCAAGCATTAGCAACCCAAATCAAATTTGGCTAAGACAAAAAACAAAAAAAAAAAAAAAAAAGGAGGGGGGAACACATTGGTACGTATGACTGAGTTGTTCACGTGTAGCCTTCAGGCTTGGCTAGATCCAGGTGCTAAAATGCTACTGCATGGAGTCTGTCTCTCTCACTCCTTGGCTCTGTGTTTCTCAATATATCAGGGCTTATCTTCAGTCTCAAGAACTGATAAAAATGGACTTTATCATCACTAGGTTCAGAGGCTACCACCAGCTAAGCGACGCCAGGAAGCAAACAAACCTCTTTGTCATTAATTCTAGCAAAAGCCCACCTCGGGCTATCTCTGGGGCATCATGGTTCACACACGCTTCCCTGAGCAGTCCCTGTAGCCAAGGGATGCGAGTTGCTGTGTTAGCCAGGCCTGGTCCCTGGGGAGTCCCTTGGAGCGCTGTATCACAGGACCTGAGAGTGACAGCCAGCTGTTCCCTAAAGAAAACTTCACTTGTTTTAACAGAAAGACGGGGGTGGACACAAGGACAGATAAAACCCACCGATGTCCACCACAAATGTTTCCTTTGGTGCTATCACCAAGTAGTAATTTCATTTCCTGTATGTCAAACACCTCCCTTCCTTTCTAGTCCTCTCCCAAATAAAGACCAAAGGCAAACAAAACATACAAAAAAAAAAAAAAAAACCACCGAAGCATTTAAAAGGAACCAAAAGGACTGAAAGAATGAGTAAATGATTCCATCTTCCTCAATCTTTGGCTTCTCATGAATGACCTACTGGAAATTCGGACCAAAGCTTTGCACCAGCCCACTTACATAATTTCTAGCGACTTTCTGACTCCCGCTGGCATGGGTCAGAATAGAAGGTGACAGGACAGAGTACGGTCCTTAAAGCGAGTAAGGGGGAAGATCCTGAACGCTTAGGGAGTGTCCAAGACACAAACGGATCTCCCTCCCCCTCAGGAAAAGGACCAACGCTGCCTGCCGCTGACCAAGCCAGCCAATGGCTCCAGGACCATTCAAGATGACGGTGAGCAAGAATATCTCCACAATTACGTCTGTGCATCACTGAATCGCCTAGGCTCTGCCGACACAGCAAGGCTGGACTTCCAGGCTCATGTGTGCAACTTTGCAATCATCCTGAGGTCCCCCACTCTTTCCAGCCACCCTCCACTGGAATCCCACACTAACAAAAGCTGCTGAAACCAAAGCTCCAGCAGACTTTGTAGACTCAGGACATGTCCTTCCTGGGGAGGACTACAGGAAATCCACAGGATGAAAGCAGCCACAGCCTGGAAACGTCTCCCCAAGGGACGGAGAAGGAGAAAAGGCTGTTTCTTTTTTAATAATTACCAGTAACCGTTTCACAATAGAAGGTTTTGTGGCTTCATTCATACGATCAATGAAAATTAAATTAACATCTTGGAAACCCACCTTAAACATACCTCACGCTCCCTCCTAGGCGCCAAACGCTATGGTAAGCCCTGGGGACGCAAACATGACTAAGACACAACCCCTGCTAAAAAGAGATTACTCAGGAGTAATTCATCCCTCCCAGCATGTTCAGATGACCTCCTCAGGCTGTGGGGAAAATGGAATATAGAAGTAATCTCTTTCTAAAACCTCTCATCCCCCAGAAAAGAGAATTAAAACCGCAGCTGTCTGAGTGAACCACCATCCTTGTAACACCCACGGTGTTACCCAGGAGAGGTCCCTCCGCTCCCCCACCCCCACTTCTCCCTCCAGGTCTGGGTGCAGGAGAGAAGCCAGCTAGTTCCCCACCCTCTCCCCCTTTGGGCCTGATTTGTATCACCCCGCCACCCCCCCAAAAAAATTCCTATGTTGAAATCCTAACTCCCAGTCTCTAGGAAAGTGACTGTTTTTGGAAACCGGGCCTTTAAAGAGGTGATCACACTAACATGAAGTCATTAAGGGTGGGCCCTGATCCAACAGGACTGTGTCCTCCTAACAAGAGGAGATGAGGACAGACACACACACAGGGACGACCCTGTGAGGACACGGGGAGCAGAGGGCCGTGTGCAGGCCCAGGAGGGAGGCTTCCGGAGGAACCAAGGCTGCCCACCCGACCTCGGACTTCCAGCCTCTAGAACTGGGACAAACACAATTCCTGTTGGATAGGCCACCCTGTCTGTCTGTGCAGCTTCAATCAGGCAGCCGGCCGGCCCTAGGAAACTAATACAAACCCAAACCACCACTCCGCTGTCAGAATGTGGGGACCCTTACAAAACTGCTCCGGTTTTCAGGATGCCCCCCACCTTTTTTTTAAACTCCCCAATTTTGAAAGCCCCCGTTAAAATGCATGCGACATCCCACTCTTGACACTGAAATGGTACAGCTTACTAAAACCTGGCCGTGAGTAGGATTCCCCCCCACTCCCCATCCCACAAACTTACAGGAGGTACCCAGGCCCCCTCTTCACCTTGAGTCCTTCTCCCAACCACAGACAAGGTTCCACACCCTTTCAAGACACTGCATACACGGGCTCCTCCAAGGGGGGGGGATCTGACTGAATCTGGCTTCACCAGAGAGTAACAGATTGTGAACTATCCACTTGCCAAGTTTTCCCCCTTGCCAGACCATTTTTAAATTACATGTGCAGAGAATGGCATTCAAAGGACTTAAATATCTCCCAAGGGAGAGAAAAAAGGGTAGAAAATAACCCATAAAGCTCACAAAACATGGGCAAGCGCAGCTGATGCAGCTTGGGGTGGGTTTCCTTTTCCGGTGTTTGTTTGGGGAAGGGGTTTTTCTGGTTGCTTTTGTTGTTTTTTGCTCTGGGGCAGAAGGAAGGGGACAGGTCACAGAAGGGAACTTACTCAACAGGCCGCTATTTAGGAAAGTCACTTCTAGACTAGAGGGGGGAGGGCTGGGGGCTGCTCGGTTCCAAGTCTTGGGGTCTGGAAGGTGCCAAGCTTTGGGGGTCCCCGTGCGATGAGCCTGCAGGAAACTAGGCTGCGGGGACTCCCAGCCTGCACCTCAGACCCCACCCGCTCCCGATCGGTGGACAAGTGGTTTAAAAAAAAAAAAAAAAAAGATGTTTTTTTAAGCCGTACTTCCTGTTATGTTCGAGGAAGGCTTGGGCCGTTTTATTATTAAGCAATTTTCTTTCTAAGTAGTTAACCAAAAAAAAAAAAAAAAAAAAAGGCCACATTTCTACCAGGCTAAGTAAGATCTGCCTTACTCAAGCATCCATGTTTTAAATCTCGTATTTTCTTAAGCCCTTAATTAAGCCTTCCAAGTGCTTGCCTATGTTTAATTTGCATTCCGAAACAGAAAATCTAATGTGTTTTAACATTGTCTGCTTCAGCTGAAAAGGAAACTGTAAATTTATACAGTCTGGTTTAAAAAAAAAATTGGCAATTGCATCTTAATGAGTCTCTGGAATGAGGCTGGGCGGGGCCCCAACCCTCCCGGTCCCGAGCCTCCCCTCCCCCTCCTCCGCTCCCTCCTGCTCCCTTCCCCCTCCGCCCCTGCTTTCCACCCCTCCCCCTCCTCCGCTCCCTCCCCCCTCCTCCCCTGCTTTCCACCCCTCCCCCTCCTCCGCTCCCTCCCCCCCCTGTTCCCTCCTCCCTCCTCCCCTGCTTTCCACCCCTCCCCCTCCTCCGTTCCCTCCCCCCTCCTGCTCCCTTCCCCCTCCCCCCTCCTGCTCCCTTCCCCCTCCTCCCCTACTTTCCACCCTCGGCGCCCGATTGCCCTCCTGCTCCCATCCCCCTCCCTCCTCTTTCACCTCCCTTCCCCCTTCTCCCCTGCTTTCCACCCCTCCCCTCCGCACCCCTCCCCCGCCCTCTCCGCCTTCCCGCCGCAGCCATAGCCTCCCTCCCCACACTCCTCCACTCCCCCAAGGGCCCGGCTCCCCCAAACCCTCTCGGCGGGGGTGGGGGTAAGGCTTGGAAAGGTCACGTGGCCCCGTGGCCTCCAGGGCTGGGGAAGGGCGGCGGCCTAACCTGTTCTTTGTTAAGAGGTCAGCGCCAGCGCCCAGTACCGCTGGGAAGCAGGTACCGACGACCTTCGAAGAGCTGCGCACTCGCAGCGCCCGTCCCCTCCCCCCAGCCTGCTCGGCTCTCTCCACGTGCTGTCCTCCCGAAAGGCTGCCCCAGCTCACCGTTTCCTCCCGGGCCCTGGGCTGCTGCGGTTCTGAGGACGCTGAGCCACAGGAAAGGGACGGCAGCGGGGCGGTGCTGTGAGGCAGCCGGCAAGGCCTGGGGACAGATGGATGTGGGGAGCAAAGGTGAAGGGGGCGCTCCTGGAGAGAGGCAAGGCCCGGGAGGTGGAGCCGGAGGCCTCGGAAGGGGAAACCCCCACTTTTACGGGCTCTCTGTCTTGTCGCTGGACGCGGGAGGGTTTCTCGGAACGTAAGCCTCTCCCGCCCGATAGTAAACCCCAGGAGGACCTCGCGGGAAGCCGGTCACCGTAAATGCTGTGCGCAGCTGAATATCCGAGGCCGCGTGAACCAGGCCTCGAGTATTGTGTAATCATTGCCAGAGGATTCCAGAGCTATCAGACACGCGGGGGGTCCCTTCGTAAGCCACCTGATGACATCTTTGTCCCTTTACTGTGGCTTTGCCACTCAGCTGGGAAGGAATGTTTATTCTTCCTAATGTATAGCCAAGCACCGCCAATGTCCCCGCCAGGAAAGCACAACTTCCCAGAGAAGACCAGTTAATGTCATGACCTGCCTGTCGTTTTTTCTCTGTGCAGAACATTTTTCCATCCCGAAATGGGAGGTGAATAGTAAAACGGGGCTCACACTGTATATAAATAGCTTAGCATTCTGATTTTGTTACCTAGTCTTAAAAATATTTTTCTGAGTCACTAAATAGTTTTCACAGGCATATTTTTAATGATGGCCTAAAATTCCACTGGATGGAATTTTT
Source organism: Rhinolophus ferrumequinum (assembly GCF_004115265.2). Classification (NCBI taxonomy): domain Eukaryota; kingdom Metazoa; phylum Chordata; class Mammalia; order Chiroptera; family Rhinolophidae; genus Rhinolophus; species Rhinolophus ferrumequinum. The sequence goes on along the minus strand of NC_046284.1, from coordinate 119,998,531 downwards.
CATATGCCAGAATGTTTTTAACCATCCGCCTGTTGTGGGGCACTCCTCTGGTTTAACCCTTAAGAAATAGATCCTGAATTATTCCACCCTGTGGAGTGACACAAGTAACCTTTTTCACCTCAACCCTCACTGCAAGAAATGAATACACTTTCCACTCACCATGGATAAGTGTGTTGGCTTTTCTCGTTTTGGATTGTTTGGATTGTTTGAAGCTTTCCAGTGTTAAAGCTAGAAGAACGCTGACCAAGTTTCCAAGCATCGCAAATATGTGAATATTCCCGTCTTGGAAGAAGCCCGGGATGAGAAACTGTCTCCCAAAGCATCACCTGCTGTGGATATCCGGCAAAGCATAAATGCCTATAGTGGGGAGTGGAATTTTCTCTTCTGTTATAGTCTCTGCTAAATGTCTAGTGTTTGTATGCGTCTGCACATTTTAGCAGGCTGGTGGGTAGCACTGATTACGTATAAATTCAGTGGCTTTAAATTAAGGGCACAAATCCCCATGTGGCAGGACAGGATGGAAGCCTCTCGGTAAAAGCAATTGCCACCCGTTGATGGTGACCTTCATGGGCCCAGGTGATGGCCACCTGTTCACGATAACCTTCAGAGCCCAGGTGATGGATCAGCCTCTGTGATTCCCCCTTTTTGTCCCCCTTTTTTGTCCCCCTTTTTGCCTGTCACAAGCAAAGCATTTCCCCCAGTTACTCCTTCCCACACTCCAGTATTGAATGTGAAAGAAGAAATGCAAGGATATACCATTCCTTTCACAAAGGGTCACCTTCAACTCCTCCCTTTGTAGCAAATGACAGACTAATTCCAGGGTCGTTCTTGTACCTCTTCAGCAGGTTTTTTGTTGATTTAATCAACAACTTCAGTGTTAAAATGTGACTGATCACATCTATCTACCCAAGAGAAAAGAAACATTCGTCCACTCAGACTCCTATACGAATGTTCGAATGTTCGCAGCAGCATGGTTCCCAAGAGCCAAAAAGTGAAAATAGCCCAAATGTCCATCAACAGACCCACAAAACCTGGTCCATCATACAATGGCATATTATCCAGCGTAAAAAGGAAGGAAATATTGCTACATGCTACAATGTGGTTGAACCTCAGAGACATGCTGACATACAAAAGGATACATAGTACATGATTCCATTTCTATGAAATGTCCCGGGAAGCTTAACCAACAGAGACAAGAAGTAACTTAGTGGTTGTTTCAGGGAGGAGAGGCCTAGGGAAAGGATACCTGGATTTTTCCGGGGGTGACAGAGATGTTCTAAAATTAGCTTGTAGTCATGATTGCACAACTTGAAATATGCTAAGAAACAGCACCACTGAATTGTACACTTGCAGTGGGTGAACTTGATGGTATGTAAATTACATCTCAATAAAACTGCTTTGTACTGCAATAGTGTAACAATTTTTATGGGACCTGTTTCCAAGCGAAAAGGGTCCCTAACACAGGCCAATTAAAGACCAGAGGCTTTCAAAGTAGGTCACCCTAAAACTAGCACACGCCACAATCCATCTGTGTCAAACACTGGCTTTTTCTTTGAGCCGCTTCTCTGCTTTCTGCCCCTACAGGGTCTAAGCCCCCGTCACTTTCTGTATGTATTTGGGTCAGTCTTTCTACTCTTTTCTGCCTCCCTTCATTCTGCCGGACCATCGTTCTGATGGTGTGTTTCACCTCCTTTCCCACACACCCTGTGAAAGGATCCACAGATCCATCTCACGGGCAATGTATGAGGTTAACCCCGATTCCTCAGGCACAATCCCTGCTTTCCTTCTACTCAGCGCCCCAATGAGCTCAGCACTTTGGTCTTTCCTTCCCTCCAGATAAACCACCACCCACAGGCAGAGGCACATTTCCCATGGAAACCTGGGACCCCCCACGCACTCACCTTTGGCCCAATCCAAACACTCTGGAAAGCATTCTGATCTTTGCCGTGTGGGACAACCTCTGTCATTTCCTTGTTTATCCATTTTCATTTCATGTTTTCACTGCGGGTCACCACCCACTCCGCTGAATTCACAACCAACTAATCATTTGAGCAACCGTCCGTCCATCCCACCTTCCTAGTTTGAAAAATACAGGTCTACAGGGCCTGTGAGGCAAAGTCTGGAGATATTTTGGTTGTCACAAACAGGGTAGGGTGGTGCTCCTGGCATCGAGCGGGTGGGGACCGGGCATCAGTGTCCTACAGGGTATGGGGTGGCCCCCATCACAAAGAATGCTCCAGCCCAAATTAGGGCGAGGAAACGCTGATCTCAACCTGAGAAAAGTTTTCAGTATCCTCACCCACCCCACAAGTCTCGTAGTTAACAAATAAGGAAGGAGAACGCTCTGTCATAGATAAAAGTGACCTTGTTCCTGCCTCTTCTTCCCGCTGCCCTAATACCTTCATTATTCTTATTAATCCAGCGCAGATAATGTAGGTCCCCAGGCTGCATGGACGCAGCTGCCGACCATGTTGTCAGTAGTTAGCTGGGGGCTGATTTGCACTCACCGGGGAACTGCACAGGCACTGGTCACTTAACTCTGTAGAGCAGGGGTGTCCAAACTGCAGCCTGCGGGCCAGCTGCGGCCCGCAATCCATTGTTAATTGACCCGCTGCAAATTCCAGAAATATGTTTAGTTTACTTAAATAAACCAGGTGAGGCAATACGTACTTCACCTCGAGTGAGTGGCCCGGCTGTGTGTGTATTTTACCGCGTATGGCCCTTGGTGAAAAACGTTAAAAACAGTTTGGACACCCCTGCTGTAGAGAGTATTTATTGTACCCCTGTGACCTCCCCCCAACTCCGTCCCCCTAATTCTAATTTGAACCAGGTTTCCCTCCCATGGCTGGTCCCCAAGGGAGTGTGGATCCTTCGAAGTTGGGCCTGAGGAGCCTTCCTGTGGGTTTAGGTGAACACTCTTCAAATACGAAGGCCAACCCCCCTGCCTCAGCTTTCACTGGAGTCCTCTCGCCCAGTCCTGGCTCCACCCCCACCCGCATGCCCCACCCCACCCGCTAGCCTTGGCTCCAGTGAGTGTCCCCACGTTGGTCCCTCTTCCTACACCATGCACTTACATATGGCCCTTGGTGAAAACCGTTGAAAAAGTTTGGACACCCCTGGTCTAAGCGGTGTACATTGCCAAAGGGAAAGCATGACGGGAGAAGGCTGTCACTGGAATTGTCACTTCCTGTCCCGTGTTTCTTGGCACAGGGACCATGAACCTCCTGCACTCACATCTGTCCAGCTCAGTGGACCAGAACTCCAGGGGAATCTGCCTTTGTAACAAACACCCCAGGTGTCCGAACGCCCCTCTACGCTGAGAACCCATCGAATGCCACCACGCCTATCGCTCTGCAATTGTCACCAACGCCGGCTCTGTCCAGAAGCAGTATGAACCCCTCTGTGTAAGCCGGGGCCTGGGGGCCCCGCCCCTGGCCCTAAGCTCACTTCTCCAGCCACCTGGGTCTAAGGTGCACAGTGAGGAGTTAACGACACCCCTCCTCTGCCTTCTCCACTCGCCTGAGCCAGACATTGAAAACTACCAACGTCCTTTTGGTTCCGTGTTGACGCTCTCTGGAAATCCCAGCTCAAACTGTAAAAACCTCATGCTCTCAGCTAACACATCCTGTCTTTTCTTAGGCGTTTTTGTTTTTTTCTTTTAACCTGAAAAAAATCCTACACATGTAAAATGTTTCTGTTATACTCTTAAGACAGATATTTGCTAATTTGGTCATTTTTTTCTTAAACAGAATTCTTCCACCGTAGGGACAAATATCTTTCTGGGGGGGTGGGGGTGGGGGTTAACTTGCGTTACATAGTAAGGACATTTGCTTCCACTTCTGAGTGTCTCGTCATGGTCCTGTCACTTCTGTTATATGAAGCCATGCACATAAAATAATGACTTGTTACCTCCAGGAGACTCAAGAAAAGGGACTGGACGTTGCTTTATCAGCACTTTTTTTTCAGGAAGGGTCCCATCTGCCAAAACTTTGCCTGCCTTCCCTGACATTTAAATGTTGCTACAGGCGATGCGTTGGTGTCAGTAGTTAAACTACAAATCCATTTTGAAAGACAAGAACGCAAGGAGGCCTGAGTGCAAAAGCGACATGTTTAGAGCCAAAGGGAAGAAAAGAAAAAGGTGGCACAGATGACTGCTTCGAAGATTTCGTCAATTCTGCAAGATGGTTGACGATGGTTGATAACCTGGCAAATGTTTCAGAGAAATGCACAGGAAGTGAAACCTACTGCATGCTAACAGTCCAGTGTTTGTCCTGTGTAATGTCCCACTGCCTTCAGGGTCCTCAGAGCCACGTGACTTAACAGGGATGCCCCGGCCACCTCTGTCCCATCATCCAGCAAAGACTTCCTTGCAGGTCTCACGGGACAAAGCTTTCTTGGAAACAAGTTGGGGGAGAGGCAAGGAAAAACCTTGGCTCTTCCCCAGAGTCTCAGAGTAGCTGGTCTTTCTTTTTCTCTTCCCTGTCCCCCCGGCTTCTTGTTCTCCATCACTATTTTGAGTCAGCAAAGAGGGAATGTCTAGCAGTTCGGAAGCGACCGTCGTGATACGGTGGCTAAGCAAAAGGCAATAACCCGTCTGTTCTTTCTATGAAGAAATCTTTGCTTGATTTGAGGATGCACTGTTCAAAGGGAAAGACTCCTTGGAGAGGCTCTGGATAAGAAAGAGACACAGAGTGCACCAATTCAAGGTCAGGCGGAGCTGGTTTCTTTGGCTTGCTTTGGCAGCATGGCCCCCAGGTTCTCCGGTAAACCCTTGGCCATGCATTAGCTGATGTCCCTTTGTATAGAGTCCCTTCTCATAAGGATCTGGAGATGCATGGGAGGGAGCATCAGTCAGCCAAGGACGGTGGCCAAAAACAGACAACTTCCAAGGCTGCAGAAGAATTGCAAGACCAACGGGAAAGCCCTGGAGTCACACCAATTATCGCATCCATGCCAAACGGTGGGCTGTTCTCGGTTACAAAACATGCATGCCTGTTGGGAATGATACAAATACAAACCTCTATGCTCCTCTAGACTAATATTGTGTCTGCATGTCCAGCCTGTGGCCTCTCGTCGCCTGGCCGCTATAAACAGTTATTGGGGTCTGAGAAATGGTGCCTGTCAAGCTGCCCTCAGCTCCACAGGCTCCAGGAACCCAGGTGAAAGGACGTAGTTCACAGGTAGTGACAACAAAATCAAGCCAAGGGAAGAATAATTGTCCTTCTCTTGACTTCCTCCAAAGCACAAGGTGTATGCTCAAGCAAAGAGCAAACACTAGCAAACAAACCCGGTGTCTGTGATGACACAACTATTCAGAATACAGTGAGTGCCTTGGAACCAACGGCGTTATTCACCTCGATTTTCACATTCCGCGGCAAAGGGCTGTGCTAGGGATCGAGGGAGGGGCACAGGGAGGGTACCACTGGGTAACTTTCTGGAGAGCTCTGCAATCCGTGAGCTGCAGCACAAACAGCAAAGCATCCTCAGGGCCAAAGCACGAACCCCGCCCCTCAAGGTTACAAAAACTGGCGTCCCCAGGCCAGAAGACCTCGGGGCTCAGAAATCCCTTTGCATCTGGCATCTGGCAGGGACCAAGGGTCCCTCAGAGCCTGGGGGCACAAACTCAGGACAAAGGGACTCCCTTAAAATTGCGTCCCATTCGTGCACACTCATCCCAGCGTCTCTGGAGTGACGGCTCAGTGGACGAGAGAGACAGGTGGAGAGGAGACAGGTAAGGACAGAGGAAAAGACTGGCAGGTAAAGAGTGACATCGCGGGGGTGAGGAACATTCCCGGTGAGGAGGGGATGGAAAGTGTCGCTTCCTAGCAGTAGGAAAAAGGAAAATGCCATCAATCGTATAAAATGCCACCATTTGAGGGACACTAAAGGGACGTATGTACAAATCAGGGTAAGCCAGGTTCTCAACTGCACCACCAGTGACACGTGGGGCTACAAATTCTCTACTGGTGGGGGGGGACGGCAGGAGGGGCTACCTTGTGCATAGTAGGATGTTTAGCTATCTTGTGCATAGTAGGGCATCACTGGCTACTAGATGCCCTACTAGACGCCAGTACCATCACCCCCACCCCAGGTGCGACAACCAAAAATGCCTCCAGAGACAGTTTGCTTAGAGCCACTGGGTCGGGTAGGGGGCATTTCCGCGTCACACAGTCGTTTAGGGATTAATCATGGGCTCTGAGTTCTGCAGCCTAACAGGGGAGAAGAGAGGGCAGGGAAGGTCGTTTGTAAATGCACTGTCTGCCTCTCAAAACCAGTTTCTGGAAGGAAATGGAAGCATAGAAACAGTGGTTGTCTCAGGGGAGAGGAACCGGGTGCTTGAGAGACGGGAGAGGGCAGGAGACTCGCTTTTCGCTCTTTGGACATTTGGAATGTTATGCCATGAGCCTGCCTGCCTATCCAGAAAGCACGAATTTCGTTGTAAGTCATCACTAGGAAGAGAATGAAAGCTCAATGTACACCACGCACACACATGGGCATAAACGCTTTCACAGGTGTATGTGAAGTTGCCTGTGTGACGAAGACCAGAGTTTTGTCTGTGGAGGGGATTTAAAGGTGCGCCTCAGACTGAGTTCAGCGGCGCAGGCTTTCACTCACTCAATTGATTGCCACTTTCAATCAATCTCCACGCTTCCGTAGTTAACAGGCCTCCATCACCCTCACGGTAACTGGGACACACCGTGTCTCCAGGAAAACGCATTATGGAAACAGCTCAGAATTGTAATTCATGATTACAGCAATGCCATCCGAGTTGCCATCCGAGTTTCCTCGTTTCTGGTTGGAAAGGTTCTCGCTATAATGTCCATTCTCATCAGGATTGTTAAGCATATTTGGCTTAAGGTTCGTAAACAAGCAGGCTAGTGAGGTTCTCATTAAAGGTTCCCAAGTCTGACTGAGTGAAAATCCCCCACTAGAACTTTCACACCTGCTCTCTTTCTTCCCTTTTGGCCTGCAGAATGCAAATCCTAGGAGATTGCAGAGTTGTTTGGCATGCTTGTTTTGTTTGCTTTTGCCATTATTTCCTGATGATCAGAGACCCTCTTTCCTCCTGCCACCCCCCCAGTATTTCCAATTAAATTACTAACTACCCAGGAGAAATACATTGCCTTTTATTGTCACAAGCAAAGGCTAACAACTTTGATTGCTCCACCAAAGAGACTATTAAAATTGCCAACGTCAAAACATATTTTTTTTAATATTTTTTAAATCAAGGATTTTTTTTGCATGTTTTTAAGTCTCTGAAAATACTGCTGTTTTGGAGTCATTAGTAAATCATTTTCAGGTGACTGCTCTGGTATGCTCACTAGATGAAAATGTGAGATCCTTTAGAAGATTGTATCAGTCGGTTTTCTGCATAACAAAAGCATCCAATGCTTAGTGACAAAACCACCACCATTTATTTGGCTCCTGATTCTGTGGGTCAAAAGTTTGATGAGGGCTTGGCTGAGTGGATCTGCTGGTCCCGGCTGGGCTCAGTCATGTATCTGTAGTTAGCTGCCAGGTAAGCTGGACATTGACAGCTTCTACGATACGGCTCATCTCTGTTGCATATAGTCTATTATCCTCGAGCACTGGGCAGAGAGAGTTCCAAGAGAGAAGAAGGGCATCAGGCCTCTTGACATCTAGACCTGCAACTGACACAGTGTCCCCATTGTGACATTCTACCCACCGAAGCAAGTCACAAGGCCAGACCAGATTCAAAGGGAGGGAAAATAAATGTCACCTACTGACGGGGGTAGTTGCAAAGTCACATTGCAAAGGGGTGTGCATGCAGTTACGAGTGAAAGGTCACGGTCAGCCTTGCAGCAGTAGTTAGGTCTATTTCCCAGATCACATCCTCCCATATGGTGGTTTTAGAAGTTCAACCGTATAAAGAGGAAGGAGGCAAGAAGAGGTGAAAACAAGAAATTTCCGTTGGATTCTGATTTGACACAAGCCTTCGTAGCTGAATGTACCATGTTTTGAAGCTATGAAAAGTTTGGCGACATATCTGTCCTCAAAACGTAACCTTGACCATCGGATTGCTAAGTTACTCGCAAAGCTACCTGTTTTGTTGCTTGAGAAGATAAGAACCCGTCTCCACGGCAGTGAAAATCACACATGATCAGTAAAGACGGTGGTGCTATGGCAATGAGAAACACCGTGCTGAGATACAAGGTTTACATACCTAAGGCTCATTGATGGGGAACAAAACAACCTCATTATTTTTGAAGTCCATTCAAAACGCCAAGAGGGAGGGAGGTAAGCCAACCTATTTAAATGGAAAAAGAAAAAGAAGCCATAGAAGAGAAACATTAATTTCTAGGTCATGAGTAGGCGGCATTAACCAATAATAAAAATAAGCAGCATCTTCCCCAGTGAAAACCAGGCTTCTGCCACAATTAAAAATGGCCCACGGCTCAGAGCTTGTTTCCGCCTTCTTTCACCCTCACCTACTTCACAAGACCAGGGAGCCACTATTCACACAGGCAATGATTTTCTAAAACACCACAGGGGGCGGAAGAGGCACCACCAAATTACTTCCTCACCAGGTGGAGCACATTTTCAAGATATAAAAATATCCATTCCTTCAGCCCCAATATCTTTGGTGTTAAAATAATAAGAAAGGCTTTTGGAGGTGGTGGGGTTAGGTCTACATTACTAGACATAGCTGGGAGCATAGCCCATTGAGTGGACTGAGAATGTCTGAAGGAAAGTCAGATACAACGTAGAAATTACATCACGGACCTTGAACCTGTCGATACCTTTCTTTTAATTAACCTAAGGCAGTAGTACCTTGGTTTTCAAACGTCCCCGTTGACGAACACTTCGGTTTACGAACGCCGTAAACCCAGAAGTAAATGCTTTGGTTTTCGAACACGCCTCGGAAGTCGAACATGTCACGCGGCTTCCGCTGAGTGCATGATCCTGAGGCCCAGCTGTCGGCTGTTTTCGAACGTTTCAGAACTCGAATGGTCTTCCGGAACAGATTACATTCGAAAACCGAGGTACCACTCCAATTTATTGAGCATTTGGTATGAAAGAAGGCATTGGGCTGGTTGTGGGTGAAGTACAGAGATTGATAAAATGATCTCTTCCTCTCAAGATTATAATATATCAGGAAAGAATAGCACTTACTAAGTAACAGTCATACAAGGTTGAAACAGAAACAGTCACTCCTCATTGTTCACGGATCCTGTATTTGTAAATGCACTTACTCGCTAAAATTTATGTGTAACCCCAAAATCAATGCTTCTGGGGCTTTTGCAGACCTTCAGAGACACACACACAGCAGTGAAAATTTCTGAGTCACTTGACATGCACGTTCCCAGCTGAGGTCAAACAAGGCCGGGCTCTGCCTTCTTGTTTCAGCTCTCAGTCTGTAGACACACGTCTTTTTCACCGTCTTCTGCCATGTTTTTGTGCATCTGGGCTCTTTCTGTTGGTCGTTTCACTGCTTAAATGACCTCCTGATGTTGAAGTGCTGTGGAGTGTCTCTAAGCGCCAGAAAGCTGAGATGTGTCTTACGGAGAAACTACGTTCTTTAGATGAGCTTTGTTCCGGCCTGAGTTCAACTGTGAATGAAATCGACTGTGTAATACATAAGGCGTCTCTGAGTAGGAACACACAGAAGACGAGGTTATGGATGAATCGGTTGACGACAAGGTTGCAACCAGCGGCTGGCAGGAAGCTAGCCCCGCGTTTCCCCTATGAGCAGCGGTTCAGGAGTCGCTAACTCCGCGTTTACACTGAATTTATAGAATATCACTACTGCGAATGAGGAGAACAGGCTGGATTTGTTAGATGAATTAAAGAGGGGACGTGTGTCACAGGAGGGGAGGTAGCTAAGACGCTCTGAACATGCAGAGACAAGATCTGGTGGAAAGAAACAGGAGGAGTTCGTTGGAGGAGGAAACACGAACTGCGTGGTACAGGGCTCAGGTAACGAGGTTGGTTATGCATGAACCGCAGGGAAGCACAGCAAGAGCAAAATCATAGTCCTGGAAAACCTTGGCACTTGTAATCCCCAAAGACACAAGTCCCAGGGTCAGCTTCTCTGAGTGTGAAGGGCAGTTCTGTAACGACGGTGGTGTGACCTCAGATTAGGAATTCAGTTTCCAGGGAAGTGGCTGGATCACAACATGCATCTCCTAAGGTTGCTGTGACATTGAAATCTGTTACATTTCCATCAAGAGCCTTCGCCAAGAGACTCGCGCCTGCATGGGTAGTATGTCCCACGAGTCGTCGTTAGGATTTGTATTACCAGGTCAGGGGATATTTCCATTGGGCACGATCACGAAGTATATGAGGCAAGCTTGTGGGAAGCAGAGCTGGAAAGACAGGTTGAAGTCAGGTCCCAAGGACCTAGGACTCTTGGTGAGGAAACTGCGATTTTCCACAGCACGGCACTGGGGAGCAAATCTGGCGTTTTGAGTGGGGGACAGACATGCCTGGGCTGTGCTGTCGCCTGCAGCTGGACGTGCGAGGGAGAATGGACGGGAAGGGCCACGTGTGGGGCCTGAGACAACAGCGAGAACACGGTGTGGCAAGGGGGCGGGGAGTTTCCAGGAGGAAATGGAACAGAGAGAGTTCACGAGATCTGGAAGAAGTCAACTCAAGAGAGTCAAAACTTACCGAGAGGACGCTCGCTAATCATGTTCTGCTTCTTCATCGAACGGGTTCTACAACAGCACTCTGCAAAAATTCGGGGAGCTATTGGCTTAGCACAGCTGCACTTTTCGGTGTGTGTGTTGAGTTTGATGAATTTGCTGAAAAGCGACTGAAAGGTTTCAGTCAGGAAGACGGGTTGGAGCATGGACCCATTTAAATAAACAAGACACAGAAGGAGCAGAGCTGGGTGGAGAAGACGCGGAGTCCAGTTAGAGGCCTCAGGAGTTTGCAAAGCTTCCGAAGTCGGGGTGATTTCGATGGCAAGCTGATAGCCCTGTGCTACCTACAGGCTATCAGCCTTCCATCTCAGAATCAAAAATCTGGAAGCAGGGCTAGCATTCCTGTGGTTCTTACATGAAGCACAAAAAAGGAAGGGAGGGAAAGAAGGGAAGCCTGGCTTAGGTATTGCAATGAAGAGCCGGGCCTTAGAAACATACAGGCTCTTGTGCCCTTGAAAAATCACGCTCCGTTTTTCCCCTACAAAACGGGAAATGTACCACGGCCTGACTAAAACGTTAACACTAAAAAAGGTTGCCACTCTCTTAGCTTTACTTGAAACACCAATTGACCAATGGCGGGGAGGCGTGGTAAATAGATGCCCACAAAGAAGCTTTTAAATATCTTCGTTCTTTCCTTAATCCAACTCATTTCACTTTGGGAAATAGGCTGGGGTAGGGGTGAGGGTGAGAACCAAAAAGGTGACGCCCTGTTTCTCATATTAAAACAAGCCTCTTTGCTACTTTCAGGTGGAAACACGAGTCATCAAAGATGGCAGCTGGAGCTGGCGTCCTCATCTTCAGTTAACCTGCGTGCACCATTACGTGGCAGGGGGTACAGAGGGCATTTATTTCAATAAAAACAATTAAGCATATACATTTTGTCTGCTCAGCCTTAATGACTCCCTGTTGACAGGGCTGCATGCAGGGTAGTTCTTGAGTTTCAAAGCCAGATTATTAAACAGCAATGACTGTCAAGTCTTATCATTTGGGTAATTGCCAAACAGACCAAGGATAAAAGCACAAAACGCAGAAAAAGAAAAGAGACTGGATTACCTGAGGCACTTCTATTTTTTTCTCCTATTGGAAAAATTACCTGTGAGTCCCCAGTGCTTATCTGCTCGCAACAGGCAGCTTCCAAAATGGAACACTCCCCATCATAGCCAGGGGGGACCATACGACCCTCTCCCGAAGCCCCGGAAAACACTTCTAAACCCTCTCTAGGCTATCAAGTCCAAGATGAGGGCTTAATTAGGAAAAATGGAGAAAGTCAGAGAAAAGCCTGTTTCCGACACTGCCCTCCCTAGAGCTGAAGGAATTTGTGCCTCCACCTAAGTTCTTGCCAGACCGGTTGGGCATCTGTATTGGATTTTGATAATCTCACTAAAAGGGAGAAGAGACCATTTGCCCTAAACTCCAAAAATATTTCAAACACTGTGTACTGTCAAGGAGCCAGAAGAGACCGCCATCACCATTATGTTTTCTGAAACCTGATTTCAAAAAGGAAGTAAATGACGAAGGATGGGGAAGTCTCTGGGACCCCACGGAAAACACAACTTCCACAGTGTGTCTTGGGCCATTGGATAGAGGCAGCCCTTAAAACTCAGTGCTAGCTTTGCCAGGCAACCGGAATGCTGGCCCCTCGGCAACGTACGTGCCTGAGTCAAAGGAAGACGAAATGGGACCCAGCCTGCTGGCCTCTGTTCAGAAGGGAGGACAGACACAGTGTTCGGTGTTGCAACAAAGCAGACTCCAGGAATCTTTGGATGAAGCGCAAGGAAACCAGAAAATTCACTTGAGGCCCACAACCCGCTTCCCAAGGTTTAACGGTGCTTTAAAACCTAAAATTGTGCTTTTGTCACACTAAAGGTAGAGCTGAATTCAAAAAAACAAACAAACAAACAAACCAAAAAACCAACCTAAACAAATAAGACAACATTGTAAATTGGATAGTCCTAATTACCTATAACAGGAATTATCGTGGGATGAACAGGCAGCCAAAAGTCTCCTGTGATGTCTGTTTATCCTCCTGTGAGCGGGGCACCCCCATGACAGCAGACTGGGGTCCGGTGAGTGTCGGAGGCTGTGAAACTGATGGAATGTAGAACCCTGAATGGCCTTTGGTGGCCAACTTGAGTCACTGGCTGGACAGGTCATTGATCATTTGATTGGACGTTGACCCCAGCATTTGGATCTGGTTTGCACCGGGCTCCTCAAGCTCAGTGCCCTTGACATTGGGGACCAGATCATTCTTTATTGCCAGGATCCATCCTGTGCACTGTAGAATGTTTAGCAACATCCCTGGCCTTTACTCGTTAGATACTGGAACGTACCCCTGCTCCGTTGTGACAAGCAACAATGTCTCCAGACAGTGCCGAGTGTCCCCGAAGGGGGAGTGGGGATAATGTCACTCCCCAGTGAGAACCACTGGGTTTAGAAATGGGATGTGGCCCTGCCTATACGGCTCTCATGTTCGGGCTCAACCTGCTCCCTCAAGGGCCTTCTGCAACTGCCCCAGGAAAGAAGTCCTGACAGCTGCACCTCACAGCTGCCGTTCTTCTCCACGACTGGCTCTTGGATTCTGCCTCAATCCCGGTTGTGAGACCGACGATGTCTGAACCCCTTACGAAAATAACTGGACCTCCCACTCAGCTCCGTCCTCCAGGTCCACAATGCTCCATACTGGGGTCTCCAAGAGGAGGAAATTCTCATTATGCCATCCAGGAACCAACCACCCCCATATCTCCACCAGCCTGCTGCCACCTCCACAGATAGTCACGGCAAGATCCACGCTCTGTTCCGCTGTTCCTAAGCCTCCCATAACGAAGAAGCCTGCATGCTGGACACTGGGCCTGCCATATTGAATTTCTCATCCTGGGTCATCAGATGCCTAGACCAGCTCTCTTTTTATTTCTTAAGGAATAAAGGATAAAGGGTTCGGTCTTATTATGAGAAGTCAGCAACCAATAAGTGTTTATTCAAAGGAGAAGCAAGGCCAGTGAGGACCTGGCGGTCTGGGAAATCTCCCATGTTTGTTCATTCTGTCACCCACTGGAGCAAGACTAGTCTGGCAGTTCACCACCGTGTGTTGTACACTTAAAAGAGTGTCTGAAATAGAGCTGATAATAAATACCGAGGGTGCCAAAAAAATGTATACACATTTTAAGAGATGTTACCACTTTGGTCAACGTGGCTCAAGCAGGAGTTCACCATCGTCAGAAGTGTCTGGACGCTGATGGGAACCCCTTTGAGCACCTCTTGTCATGGCAGAAGTCAAATGTGACTTGTACTCCTCTTTTGTGATCGGTGTATTTGAGTATTACAATTTTAATACAGTTTTCCTTTCTTAAAATGTGTGTACATTTTTGTGGCACCCTTCTGTATTTGCTGAATGAGTTAATTTACGTCTCCAAAGACATTAGGTCAGTGAATATGAATTACCATTTTTACAGCATTGTGGCTGTGGTAGGCAGACTTCTAAGACGGCTGGCCCCTGGCATTCCCACTTCCCTGGCATTCATTCACACACCTCCTGTGAGTTCTTCAGTCCCACCCTTACCTAGGCTTTCTGTGAAGGGATTTTGCGGGTGTAATTAAATCCCAAACCAATTGATCTTCAGAAAGGGAGACTATCCTCCCTGGGTCTGGACTTATCTAGGTGCGAGCTTAAAGGTGACAGGGTTTTTCCTGGAAAGAGGTTGAAGCCTGAGAGCGAATCAGGTGAGGGATTTCAAGAAGAAGGGGGTCACAGGGCAAGGAATGCAGGTGGCTTCTGGGAGCTGGGAGCTGGAAGCAACCTCCAGCTGACCGCCAGTGAGGAAACAGGGACTTCAGCTAAACGATGGCAAGGAACTGAATTCTGCCACAACCACAGGAGCCTGCAAAAGGGCCAGCCCCTCCGCTGAGAACCACAGCCCAAGAGCCCCCGCCAGGCCAAAGCTTTGACTGCAGCCTGCTGGGAGCTGAGCAGAGAAGGTAGCCACACCTCCCCCGGACTCTGACCTTAGAAGTGGCAGCCAATAAATAGGCATGGCTGTAAGCCAGTGAGTCTGTGGTGATTTGGGATATGGCTATGGAAACTGGAACAGAGTTCAAAACAACACAGTAATTCAGTAAATGGGCCACAGAGTTGATTCTCGTATTCATCGGGGGAAAGTTGGTATGGTGACTAGCCAAGTGTCTTGGAAACACGCTCGGCCTCACACTGAGGAGCCTGGTATTATTCTCTGAGGTAACCACAGTCACCTCTCACCTGGTGGCCCCAGTCTTTGTCCCAGCTTGCTGTCTGCCTGGAGCGTCTGTTGTGTTATTGATGGATAGAGGAGCACCGCAAGGAAAGAGACTGATGTAAGACGAAGAACCGGAGGGAGAAAGGGAGGGGACGGGCAAAGCAAGGAGCCGTGAAGCGCACCATGCATGAGAACAAATGGGGGAGAGGTCAGGCGTGTGGCGGGCGGACTCTGAGGACACTGCCCTCGGCATGTGACCATCAGAAAAAGAGAGAGCGGAGGAAAGAGGTTTGAACAAGGTCTGTTACACTGGGCTATGAAGGAACACCCAGCTGGGGCATTTGCCTAATGGAACACAGAGCGAAGTTATTTTCATTGTTGTTGTTATTATTATCTTTATTCTTTTTGCATGCCAGATTGACTTTTTCAAATGTGACTTCATGGCAGAATGGCATTTTATGTGGTCATGATGGCCCACCTTTCTACAGATCACACTAGCATTTTCTGACTCGGCTACAGGGGGTTGACAACTGGCCGTTTCTGCACCTGGGTCTTCTGTCAGCTTTTCTGAGCTCCATCTGGAAGCCGCTCCTCTGGAGAGTTCCCTAAAGACCCTTAAACGCAGGTCTACATAACAAACGCCTGTCTCCTTCTGAAAGATGCCTGTCCATGGTTCACACCTTCCCTGGCCACATAGCAGGGGGTGAGGAAATGGGTGTCATAAGAAAGACGTAGCGATATCCTGCTTTTATACACAGCTTTGCAACTGAAACAACCACCTCAACAGAACCATTTGTGCCCTGGTTCTCTCAGCCCCTTTTCGTAGGGCAGAAATTCTTGGCTGGTGCCATTCTGCTCCCCAGGGAACATTCGGCAGTGTCCTGGCACATGTTTGCCTGCCACACCTGGGAACAGAAGAGTGCTACTGGTACCGGGTGGCTAGAGAGGTTTGCTGTTCAGCACCCACATACACGGGACAGCCCCCCACAGCAAGAGTCCAGCCCCAATGTCACTAGTGCAGAGGGGGAGAAGCTCAGGTTGACAACCATCGCTGGGCGAGGAGGACTGATGATCAAAGACACCAAAGAAAGGGACAGAAACCGAGCACATTAGCTCCTGCAGGCAGAGCCCTATATTGGGTACAATTCATGATTTTCTGTGGGGAAACAAAGAAAAAAAACACACCCTTATTTCTCAGGTTTAAAAACAATGACTGAAATGGAAACCACCTGAGGATAGCGGGGTGTTATCTTGTTGAGCTGGCCACAGAGTCATCGTAAGTAAAAAGAACTCAGGAAGGGCTGGCCAGTGTCGGTACCCTCATCAAGTGGCCTCATGATGAGATGCTTCTCTCGAGAACGCTCCTGGGCTGCACGCACTTCGCCGGCCTGGTTTTGTATTTGGAGGATGAATATACGGCTGAACCTCTCCGAGAGTAGTAAAGACAGTCTTAGGCCCCGGGTTTGGGCACCCAAGTGGACACTGTGAGTTCTCCTTCTAGAAGGTTCTACAGGAAGAGGAGATGTCATCAGTGGGGTGACAGGGTTTGTGATTGTTTGAGGTTCCATCCAAGACCCCTTTTTTGTCTAAGTGCCTTCATAGATGGGTGGGACACAGGGCTTGGGGAGGGCAGGCAGAGTGCTACGTTGGTTTTCAGGAACACTCCCTTCTCCACCTTCCCGCCAGGTACCTGGCAGTGCCCTGATAATGAAAGCCCGAGGATCTTCTCGGCTGAGCTGGTGAAACCATGTCCAGCTGAGTCTGAACACGGATGCATGTGATAGACGTACAGAGACACCCCAAGAGACCCAGGAAGACCCACACACAGAGACACGGGGTTGGAGAGACTCACGGGCAGATAGACGACGGCAGAGGTCTTTTTCCCGCCAGAGTTCGAAAACGAAAGCCTGTGTAGTAATCAGGAGACACGGTCCCCCTCTATCAGTCTGCATCGCCTGGGCTTTCTCGTTACCTGCTTTCTTTATGAATGCACAAACCTTGAGTGTCTACACAACAGGACTGAAACAAGTACATGAGGAGGCGTATCAAGAATGGTTCCTTTCATCTTGTCTTTTCCTCCTGTCACAGCAGAAGTCACCAAGCCGCCTGTGGACAGGTCCCGGAAACGCCAAGGCGCCCGAGACTCTCACCCACGCCACGTTCCCGTGGCCCAGGACCCCAGCACAGCTCTTTCCTGGTAGGTTTCCGCACAGGCTAGCCATGCCTGGCGTCAAACAGCCCGGAACGTCCAAAGCAGCCTCTGCTCTTTCCTAATGTTAGTTTAATGCCCACAGTTTTACAATCATCCTATAACAGAAAAAAATGTATTTGTTGGGGTTTTACTATCGCCATGTACTGACGATTTGAGCTCTCATATGCCCCCATTCTCTATTTTATTTTTTTTAATAGCAATGCATTTTAGCATTTATTGAGTCTCGGCTACGCTCCAAAGTCTGTGTTTGGTGTTCGAGCTGGGGGGTGGACATAAAGTTGAATCCAACAGACAACCATGCACCCTTGAAGAGCTTTTATGTTGTTGTTGTTTTTCTCTGCTCCGTTCCAGTGAAATCAATGAATTGTTTCATTGAACAAAGAGACCAAGTGACTACAAAGTAAAACCCATCTAGAGGATAAAAATACACAAAGAATATGGGCCTTGAGAACACAAGCGAAGCAGAACAAGATGAAGCCAGGGGAAGGTAACAGGAGCACGCAGAATTCATCCTATAGACTCTGTGTTAGGACAGGTCCCTATATTTAGCTCCAAGCTTCCCGGCAGCCAGTGGGAAGAGAGAAACATGATCACCCATGTACCCACAATATAAAAACAAGCCGAGCAACTATATCGGAACAAACACTGCTACTCTCCCTGAAAGGACGTTCTCTTCCTTGTCCTCATAACACCGACTCCCCTGTGGTGTGATACTAACAGTAACGTCGGAAGACACACAGGGTTACAAAGTACCTATGAACACAAGCCAAAGGGTGCAGGGGTGAGCCGGCTATAAATAGACATGACAGGTCACAGGAGGACACCTTGCATTGAAGGTGGGTAAGATCTCCTAAGAGGCACAAAGAGTCATGTTGCAACAGAGGGTACAGGCTGGGCAAAGGTAGGGAGTCAGAAGGCAACAAAATCTTTTGAAAGAGACACGTTGCCCCATTGCCCCGGGTGGCTCGGGTTTAGGTGTCATGGAAGCAGGAAATGGAAGTGAAGTCGGAAAGGGCATCCCGGAGCCAGACTGTGCAATTTCCTGAAGCCAGGCTGAGGGGTCCAGACATGAGTGTGTATGTTGTGGTTTGCATCGAATGGGAGCGTGGAAGTTTTTCCATAGCAACCGGGAAGCCTGAGGCTGATGTCCTGGAAAAACAGGAGGCGGGAGGCCTGACCCACAGCTGGTCTGAAGATGAAGATATGAAATGGGCAGTGGCCAGAGGAAATAGGAGGATTAAAGGAAGAACGAGGGGTGACTGGCTTTGGCGAAGGACTCTGTCCTTGGCAAGGAGCCTCGGCTTGGAACACAGACACTCTGCAAAGTTTGTGAGATGAGTAACCACGAGTTGAGAATGGGGGCAAAGGGTATGACAGGAAAGGCTTTGGGTTTTAGAGCCTCAGCAGCCAGAGGATTCCAGAAGCATTAACTGGAATACAGAAAACTGATGCAAAGACGATCAGATGCCTGGCGCCTCAAGTTTACTTCCCACAAGCCAGCGGGGGTTCTGATTCGGAGGTGCCTGAGGGGAGCTGGCTGCAAGGCGGCAGAAAGGATACAAAAATGTTCCACATCTTTACTGCTACCGTGAGTACCCAGATGAGTATGCGTCTAAACCCAGCCAGGCGCACACCCAAGAGCTAAGCATTTTTTATGGCATATTAATTATGCCTCTGCAACTTGAGGATTTTAAAATGAAGTTTCCAGCAGGCAAACAGAGGGAAAGAGATATTACCTTTGCCCGAAAGAAGCTCATACAAACAAATAAATACAAAAACAGTAATGAAAACGAGAAGGCACAGAATCCAAAAGGCGAAGCTTCTCACAGGCAGGGATATTTCAAGTGGGTGTTGAATCATAGATGACATTTAAATAAAACTGCCAAAAGGAAAGGCAGGGGCTGCGAGCTGCAGGTGACAGCGGGCATTGTCAAGTTCAGACGCACTTCTTACAATGCATTTTAAGGCTCTGTACAAGTACGCATAGGTCTGTGCCCACGAACGAGACCGGGTGAGGCGGTGTGGGAGAACCGGGGTTTCCAGTTGCCCCGACGTCGGGGTGAGCTCCAGCTGTGCCCTTCATTGGCTGTGTGGCATTGGGCAAGTTTCATAATCTTTCTGCAAGGACAGACGCTAATATCTCCACTGTCCTGTCCTGCAGTGGCGAGAATTAGGTGAGTCACTGAAGGTGAAAGTCTGAGTTCATGCTTCGTGTCGGGGAGTGTAAAGTTGTGACTTGCTTACACAACAAGGGCATGTGCTCTGTATTAAAATCATCGTTAAAATAACACGCCCGTAGATACCCGTGAATTAGATGCGTATTTTCAAAAATGTGAAAGCTGAATGTTTTAAGTTAGGTTTTTGTCACCTGCGAACCACCGGGGACCGCCTGAACTTACTTTTAGATTCTCTGCCATGTCTTGGGCGAAATCCGAACTCTGTTAACCGTGTGTCACAGTGATGTGTATCCCAACAGAGACTATTCTAACCATACGTGTGTGGGATGTGCGTGTACGTCCTGTGGGCTGTGGGTTCATTTTTCCGTCTTCAGTTAAAAGAAGCCACACGGAGGTCATGCGTTGTTGCTGGTTGAGTGGGAAGGAGAGAATCCCGTCATATTCTAAAGAGTTCTAAGAGAGAACTCTTTCAGGCCAAGGAGGTCACACACCAGAGAGTAAGTTGGTCTACATCATTTTGCCCAGAAACTGTCAAGCCCTTGACTGGTCTCGCTGACGATGTGGCTAAGACTGTTCTTCCCCAGCTTCATCACTTGCACCGAGGAAATCCCCTTCCACCCTGGCCCTGGACCATTTAGCATCTCCAGTGACCAAAGGATGATGCATCAAGGGAACACTTTCTTCCGGCAACTTCATGGTACTTCTAACGAGCTGCGCCCAACACAACACATCAGGCTGGTACCTGGGAGACAGACACAAAGAGTAAGCGAGCGCTCGGAGCGATGGATGCTCTGTGAAATTATGGTATATTTAGCATAGTGTGTCTCCCCAGCTGCCAGCATCCTTGCCAAGGCTGTCAGGCTTCCTCGTTTCTTGTGGGCGCGCATTGGTTTACTATCTTAAAAACTATAAAAAGCCTGTGGGGTTTTTCTTATCTTTCTCTTGGGGGAGCGGTGAGGAGCTGGTGGTATCTTCTCACTTCCATATTAGTGACAGTAAAGACAAGAGCTGTCTTTTAAGTGGAAATTGGGAATATGCCCAAAGAGCTGGTGACGGACCGATGTAAGGGTGGATTAAAATGGAAGAAGGAACCTGCAAATCTCATTTGAAGGTAACATAAATGAACACCGTCCGACCGCTGAGTCTGGGGAGTTCATTCTGCAGCCAGGAAAGGCGTCTGTCAGAACTGAGCTGCTTGCCACACCCCTCGGAGCTCGGAGCTCGGAGCTCGGAGCTCGGGTGGCTTCTGTAGAAGGAAGTATTCTAGGAGGAAGTCACAATGTCTTCCCCTGAAGACGCTTCTGAAGCGTTGCAGCTCTGTAACAAACTGTGGCTTTTAAACCTTCAGCATCGTAAGCCACAGGTACCTTTCGGGATTTTGATCTCTTTCAGGACTACCAAGCCCTGAGTAGCCAGCAGCCAGCAGTCCGTGGCTTTTACCAGCTGCTGACGTGTTCCAGATGACCTTGTCCCTCGGGGCACCCAGCTTCACACCTCACACCTGTCCACACCTTTCCAGGTGCTAAGTGGCTGATCTGACTAATTCATCCATGTCAGTACATGGTGGGAAAGCGGTCCCTCCACCACACCTCCTCCCACCTTCCCGGGAATTGGTGATTTGTTATTTTTGTTTGTTTCAAACATGTACTGGAGTCTAGGGCTCCTTTTCTCTCCCTCAGGGGACTGAGTCATGAGGAACAGTGCAAAGGGGGGATGAGGGGCGAGGAGGGCGGCTGGAAGGTGAGACCTCCCGTTGCTGTGATGCTGGTGGAGCTTGGAGGCGCACTGGCACCTCTGAACACACGGGTCGCTTTTGTACCACCACCAGCCTCTCCACCTGTGCTCAAGGCCGACTGTCCCCTGCCCCCAACACATTCGGGGGCTCCTTGCTGAAAACTTGAACTGGGACTGCCAACGTCAGCATCCGAGGAGCAGTATGCACGCTTCTGGAGCGGGGTGATTCTCGGGAGGCGTCCTTACCCCTGAGGGTGGTGAGCAGAATCCCTGGGCTTGGTCTCTACCCACTACGTATGTGCCAATAGCCCCTTTCCGTCTCTAGTTGTGACAACCCCAAATGACTCCAGACATTGTCACATGTTCCTGGGCGGCAAAGTTGTCCCGTGTTTAGATCCCCTGAGCTAGAGTCATAGAACGGGACTGAGGCCACTTGCATCCACATGGCAGACACGTACTGAGCATCCATCGTTAGCCTGTCACCGTGCTGGGATATGGAATCACAGGGCTGAGTGAAGGAGAAAGACCTATAAAGAATGAATGGTGATATTGTGTGGTTATGCTATCACAACCAAGCGGTGGCGCAAGGGGGGATTCAATGTGCTTGAGACAGTCAGAATGATACAACTCTGTGCTTGTCCAAAACAGCCAGGAAGGGTCCTCACCACCATGACCCGCTGCCCTGCAGGCCTGTCTGACAGCAGTGCACCATGGGAAATTCCCACATCCGTCTCCCTCTCCCCATCCATGTAGGCAGGCATAATCGGAACCCCTCTTGTCTCAGAAGTCCCGCTATATGGCCAACTGACCCTGTTTGGGACATGCGGCCAGTTCTCCATAGAAGAGTGTTTTTTCAACCCTGACTGTACCTAGAATAACCTGGGGATTTTTTTTTTCCCAGTACAGATGCTGATGCTGTACTCCACTCCCCAGGGTCTCTGATTTCATTCCTCAGATGTGAGGCCAGGTGCAGCGGTGCAGAACAGCTCATCTCACCGAGGCGGCGGGGGGGTCCCTCTCTGGAATTCAGTTCTACTGGCTCTCTTTGTTCCCACATCTCTCTGATGCTTCTAAGAAGCGTGAGCCTGCGTCATTCGCCCGTTTTCATCTGGTCGTCGCGGAGGAAGCAATGGCCGGCCCCCTCACCAGGAAAAGAGGTCGCGGTGAGAGGGTTTCATGTCTGCATCTGACTACTGTATGCAGCCAGGGCTGAGAAGTCCTGTTGAAGGAAAGGCGTAGGCCAGGGGTTCTCAGACGTGGCCCCAAAGCAGCAGTGTTGCCTCAATTACGAACTTATTCGAAGGCAAATTCCTGGCTTCTGAAGGAAGCCCCTGCTAGACGTGGCTGCTCCATAGAACTGTTCAGTTCTTACAGGTGCGGCCTGCCTGGGCCAAGCCTCCCCATGTCCAACCGTCACGGTGCTGGGTCCGTCTTGCTAACTGGAGTGAGTTGATGTCCCCTTAGACAGCCCTGGACTCCCGGATGGGGGCCACCTCACTGCTGTCTTGGCCCATGCCTCTTCTCATGGTCCAAGTTAGATGCCCAGGCTCCCACTTAATTTTCTGTGTTCTACTCAAACTCCAGGAGGGCTGTCATCTGCCCTGAAGCCTTGAGGAGAATTTGCAGCCTGCTCCCTAAAGCCTATTTGGGTCCTAGAATCAAGATCCAGGACCACCAATCCCCAGCGATGCTTGTACACCAGCTCAGACACCTTGAGGGCTGGTGAGGCTGGAGACCTTTTGCACAGCTAGGTGTGCTGCTCACGTCACACCCTCTGGCAACAGCCCCAGACTCCATCTAGATGTCATTCCCCAGCCCCACCCCCATCCCCAGCAGGGTGGCCTCCCCCTCTCCCCAGCCAGACTCAAGACTGTGTAGGAATGACAAGAGACTGCAGCCCACCTACCTCCCCTTTCATTCCTCCTACTTTGCTACTTACTCCAGAGTTAATGAGCTGGCTCTCTCGGCAGAGAGTTTTCCCGTTACACAAGGAATAAAAGACGTCAGAGGCAGAAGGGGGAAAGAGAGAATGATACAGCCAGAGGAAAAGCAGGTACGATTAGGTGGGGAAGAGATCACGCCGGAAGAAAAAGCAGGCAGAAGAGACAGGAACGAATCGCTGTTGTGGAGAGACAGGAAAAGAAGATGAAAGGAGTGAATTGTGCATAGATTGCATTTGAAAGCGGGAGCACAGGAAAGTGTAAATAAATGCATTTATCCAGAGGGACTTCTGATTCCTGCAGACTTTCTCCACTAGTCCTAAAGGAGGAAGGGGGAAAAAAAAAACAAGATAATGAAGACAGATTTCCGCTATAAAATCATGTGGAAACCGGCGCGTTCCATGTCTCTCACACATGGGAATTAGCCTTTGTGAGTTATTCCTAAAATGTTTGCCTGGCTTCTTAACCCGGGGAACAAAAGACCACGTTCTTACAAGGGGATCATGGGTGAATCTCAATGAGGCCAATTGTATCCGTCTGGATTCTTCGTTGCAAAGGGTAGGACTTAACACTGATGAGTCTAAACATAAAATGAATTTATTAAAGAATAATAACTCGTTCACAGACGCTCCAAGAGGGTGTATCAGACACGGGTCAGACAAGGTCAGAAACAGTGCCAAAACATCACCAAAAAAGCTCCAGCAAAGACTCGACTGCTGACAAACCTGGAAATAACACCACGACTTGACCTGGAGTAAGAAAGCACGGTTTGCCTCGATGCAGGACAGAGACCCCATTTTCCAGGCAAGAGACAGTGTTGAGACGCCTCTTAATAGCCATTCTCCCGTCTTTCGAGAGCAGTGGTTTTCAGCCTGGAGGGACTTTACCAGCAGGGGACTTCGGGCAATGTCTGGAGATATTATTACTTGTCATACGTCGAGGGACGGATGCTATGGCCCCCGGTGGGTGGAGGCCAGGCATGTGTCCCCACACCGTCCAGTGCATGGAACCCCTGCCTGGCCGGCCTCAGTCTACATGTGAGTGGTCCAGGGCAGCACAGAACCCCACGGTACCCACGGCCTCTAGGACTGCCCCCGCAGAAACCACAGCTCAGCGGCCCAGACCTTGGGCCACTCCCGGTCACTAACTCTTCGGTCATTAAATGCATGAACACTGAGAGTCTCTGACGTCAGGGGTGAGTGACACACAGCCTGTGGGTCCCCTCCAGCCCACCGCCTATTTTTATATGGCCCATGACTGGTGTTTCTGTATATATACATATAATTTTTTTTTTAAGTTTTTATTGGGGAAGGGGAACAGGACTTTATTGGGGATCAGTGTGTACTTCCAGGACTTTTCCCAAGTCAAGTTGTTGTCCTTTCAGTCTTAGTTGTGGAGGGCGCCGCTCAGCTCCAGGTCCAGTTGCCATTGCTAGTTGCAGGGGGCACTGCCCACCATCCCCTGTGGGAGTCGAGGAATCAAACCAGCAGCCTTGTGGTTGAGAGCCCACCAGCCCATGTGGGAATTGAACCAGCAGCCTTCGGCATTAGGAGCATGGAGCTCCAACCACCTGAGCCACTGGGCCGGCCCTATATTTTTAAATCGTAAAAAAAAAAAAAAAATCACTTCACTTCCCAGATGGGCTCTGAGCTGCCCACTTCCCTGCCTCCTGGTGCCTCGAGCCTTTCCTGGCTTCCTACTCTTCGTCCCCTGCCCACCAGCAATCAACGCCACCTGTCATCCCCGGCAGGGACCAGCGTTGGACACGTGCTCTGTGGCAAGGCACGGTGGTGGCCGTCCCCCTCCCAGGATGGCAGTGCCATGGCACATGCAATGGGCCATGTGTGCAAGGGGAGGGGGCGAGCCTCTCGCCCTCCTTTGTCTAGGAACCGAGCCCTTCTTCCTGCTTCTTGAAGAGACCCCCGCCTTCCCCTCTTGCACTGGACTCTGCAATCAAGTAACGGGTCTTGCCAACAAATACTCATTTTCTTATTTCTGTGTAGAGAATGATAACTCCTGTTCTGCACCCCGCCCCCGTCCATCCACAGTTGGTCATTACTGTGCTGCCAGCATGACAAGGGCGTACCTCTTTCTCGGGGCTTCCACGGGTCCAGTGTGGTGGTGCTGAGCGGTCGCTGATGCTGCTGGATTCTGTCCCTATTTCCCGGCCACTCTCTTTACACACAAAGGAGCAAGGTTAGGCTGTGTGCCAGGCAAGCTGGAGTGCCAAAGAGCTGAGGCTCCTGGAAGCAGGGTTCAATGAACGATTCCTGGGGGCGGGTGGATAAATACCCCATTGCGCTGACCGTTCAGGGTGCTGATCTCTTCAGTGGTGGCCTGTCCCCCTTTTCTCATCATCCCACTCCCCTGACGGTGTCCCCTGAGATTCCCTCACACATGTTTGAGCTCAAACCCTGTCTCTAGATTTTGGGAATACCCACCTCTAGGCACTTACTAGAGCCCAGCTGTAGGCATGAAGAAAACTTGGATCAATTAATATTTTAAAATAATGGCAATGCAGCAACACAGAGCATGGGATTTTTACACGTGTGGCTGTGCAAGTTAACAGATAGTCGTCACCCATGGTCTAAAAACAGGGTGCATGGTTGGAGCGCGGTGCTCATAACACCAAGGTCGCTGGTTCGATTCCCACATGGACCAGTGAGAGGCTGCAGCTTGAGCTTGGAGCTGAGCGGCCGGTGGGTGGCTGGTTGGCTCAGTGGTTAGAGCCGTGGTGATCATAACACCAAAGTCGCCGGTTCGAATCCCACATGGGCCAGTGAGCTGCACCCTCCACAACTAAATTGAAAACAACGACTTGACATCCTGGAAAAACACACTGTCCCCCAATATTCCCCAATAAAGAAATAAAAATAAATAAAAAGAGGGTGCAGCTTTGACAAGCATAGAGAGACTCTAGATGGGAAAATACAGGCACCAAATTCGATATAATTAAGGTTTAGGGTTTTCTTTTTTCCTATTTGGCTCATAAATGTCACATGTGAAAGCTAAATCAATTGCTCTACAAAACAGAAATCTGACCCTACAGAAAATAATATCTTTGTGGGAAAAAGAGCCACCGAGAAGGGAACACGTGGATAGCACCTCACAGTCTCAATGTGACTAACTGGACCAGAGTTCTCAAGCAGAAAAGATTAAATATTGATCCTTTGTGGATGTGGGGAGAGAACCATCTTTCAGTTCTGCATCCCTGATCCCTGCGTCTGCATCTTTGTTCCCTACATAAGGGAAATACTCAAATCCCTCTGCATGTCCACGACAACTTTCTACCTTTTATAGGATAAATGATTTTCGGAAGAACCATCTTACGGAGATCATTTGCCATAATTGTCTCTGAAAAACTTATGATGTCCCCGCACTGAGAAAATATATCTTTACATAAGTACAAGTGAAATTCGAATGTCAGAATTATTAGCTGTTAGCATTAAAACTTAATGCACGTGCACAGGTTGAAATGACTCATTTATTATCTCTCCTAGTCTCAGATGGATTTTTTTCTTTTTTTGAAACATGATTTGTTTCTGTTGTAACAGATGGGGAAAGTCAGTATTACATATCATAGACAAATGACAAAAACACACCAACTAGATTTAAAAAGAGACTTCAAAAATCTGCTTCTCACCATCCTCTTCAGGTAGATAACCCGTTTCTAACAAGGAAACATAACAGTTTCTTGCTATGGCTTCATAAAATACGATGTAAGCGATGATGGTTCATTTCAACCACTTTAATCTTTCTTTTTTTTTCTGTTCAGTGATTATCCAACCCAAATCCATATTCATACTTAAAATATATAGTGGGTTTTCTCTTTTAGTTGAGGCTGGTATATTCAGCAGTATTCTATCCTTCCTGGAACAGTCTTAGCTCCTGGAATAAATCTCCACAGGGATTTTCTTGCGTATTTGCAGAAATATATCAAATTTGCTTTACTGCTACTGATAAGTAGGACAGAGAAGAAAAAGCAGTTAGCTTTTACTATCAGGAGAGTTTCCAATCCTGGAAAGTCGAATTGAGAGGGGGTCCCTTTACAAGGCAGAAAGTGTGGGCTTGGGGGGACCGTGAAATAATGTCTCAGTGTCTGCCTTTCCGTCATGCCTATTTTGGATCCTAATGAGGCTAGTCTCAAAATATGACAATCCACAACCTTGGCCTTTTATCAGATCTTACAGTTGCTGCTAATGGTAGCTTGAGTGATTCAGTCTGTACGAGGAAGAAGGAACTACTGTGTTTCCCCGAAAATAAGACCTAACCGGAAAAGAAGCCCTAGCATGACTTTTTAAGGATGCTCGTAATATAAGCCCTAATGCGTCTTTTGGAGCAAAAATTAATATAAGACACAGTCTTATTCTCAGGGAAATACAGTAGGGCTTATTTTCTATTACGAGCATGCTGAAAAATCATGCTAGGGCTTGTTTTCCAGTTAGGTTTTATTTTCAAGAAAACACGTTAGGTGCTAATGTACAGCTGAGCCCAGCCAAGACCAGAAATCACCTGTTCCAGCCCAACCCAGATTGCTGGCCCGAAAACCGTGAACTAAATCAATGGTGTGTTGTTGTTTTTTAAGCCATTAACTTCTGGAGCTATTTGTCAAAACAGGAAAAGCTGACCCATACAAATGCTTTAAAGGATCCTAAATCGTGTTTTTATTCTAATGAGTGTACCAGAGTTGTGATCTGAAAATTGTTCCCCAACGATTCAAAAGAGCAACATGTGAGACCAATTCAAGATGGCAGAGCAGATAAACGCTGTGCTTGCCTCATCCCGTGAACACGTCAAAATTACAACTAATTTATAGCACAATCAACCAGGAGAACCATCTGGAGTCTGGCTGAACAGAAGCTTCATAACTAAGGATATAAAGAAGAAGCCACGTTGAGACTGGGAGGAGGGACGGAGACACAAAACAGGCTGGCCCCACCCCTCCCCGCGGCGGATGAAAACAGGGAGGGATGTCTCGGCCGCAGCAGTTCCCCTCATAGGAGGGAGGGACCCAGGCTCACACCAGCCTCCCCAGCCTGGAAAACTAACTGGTGCCAGGAAGAAGAGCCCCTGACACACCTGGCCGTGAAAAACAGTGGGGATTCCGATCGTCTGGGTAGGACGGAAGGCGGCGGGAAACCCAGACGTCCTCTTCAACGCCCTATGCACAGATGCACTCATTCGCAGGCACTCACCGTGGGCTCCAGCAGAGGGATGGTGGCGCAGGGGGCATCGGGGGCTGGCGGGGGCCAGAGTGCGGTGTGTGGTTTCAGGCAGGGACGAGAAGATACTCACCATTGTCCATGTGTGGGCTCCTCCTTTCGTGGAGCCAGCAGGCGGGCGCCATCTTTCCTGTGTTGAGCCCGCCCCCTGCGCATACGGCCAAATCTGACTCTGATTGGTCCGGTGAGCTCCACAGCTCCGCCCCCCTGAATCACTGAGACCCCACCACACCCAACTCCTGCCAAAGGAACCTTCCGGGAACCGGCAACCAGCAGCAGGCAGCGGCAGCACGCTCGGTGTGTCCTGGCTTTTCTTGGAGCTACCCCAGGTCTGGTAAAAATAAACAAACAACACAGAAACACACTCATAAACATGAAGAACATTTTGATGGTTGCCAGATGGGATGGGGGTTGGGGATAGGGTGAAAAAGGTGAAGGGATTAAGAAGTACAAATTGGTAGTTACAAAACAGTCACGGGGATGTAAAGTACAGCATAGGGAATATAGTCAATAATATGGTCATAACTATGTGTAGTGCCAGGTGGGGACTAGACTGGTCAGACGGGTCACTTCGTAAGTGATATAAAGTCTCACCACTATGCTGTACACCTGAAACTAATACAAAATAATGTCAAACGTTAACTGTAATTGAAAAACTAAAAAAGGGGCGTGGAAAGGTGAAGGGGAATAAAAGGTTCACATTTCCAGGTATAAAACAAGTCAGTCACGGGCATGTAATGTACCACATGGGAATATAGTCAATAATATTATGAAAGGGTGGCACAGTGTCAGCTGGTTGCTGGACTTTCGGTGATCCCTTTTTTCGGTATGTAGTCAATAATATTGAATAATGAGAATAAGTACTCTTTCGCGACTGGCTTCTTTCACGCAGCACAGCGTTTTAGAAATTCATGTTTGTATGTCGTGTGCGTCGATAGTTTGTTCCTTTTTATTGCCGTGTAGTATTGCATTCTATAGCTATGTCACAATTTATTTAACTGGTATTGTTTCTAGTGTGGGGTGACTGTACGTTAAACTACTGTGAAGGTTCTCGCACGAGGCTTTTGTAGCATATGTTTTCATTTCTCGTAGGAAATTATCTAGGGGAGAAATTGGTGGGCATAAGATTGATATGTATTAAACTTCTTAACAAACTGCCAGACAGTTTTCCGAAGCAGTAGAATGATTTTAAATCCTCACTAGCAGTGGCTGAGAACTCTGGTGACCCCTCTTCCTTATCCTCCATCACTACGGTCGATAATATTAGTTATTCTAGTGCTTGTGTAATGGTATTTCACTGTAGCCAAAATAACCTCTTTTTTAAAGATTTCCTTTGCATGCAAGGGTTGAACAACACTCTGCCATCCTGTCCGTTTCTAGGGCCATGTTGACACAGACTGAGGTTTTCCAGCTCAACTGACGTTTAGGATTGTAATTTCTGGTTTGAACGGCAATGACAGAGAACATTGCAGGTTACCTGGTGCATGTGTCTGTCATCCCCAAAAGATGAAATCTATCTTGGGGAAACAGTCATGATCATGATAAAAGCAACCAAAGCGTCCTGCTACTTACCACACATCGGGTTCCATGATAAATGCTATACAACAGTGAGTGGACGTGACCTGCCGACAACCTAGCATAGATGGGAGAATTATTACCCTTTATCAGCTGAGGAAGCAGGGAGGTTCAGACACAACACAACCAATATGAGCTGGGTGAGGATTGGAACCTACGTCTTACGCGAAAGCTCATATTCAAACCTTGTTGTCCCACTCGGTATGAGACAGTTTAGACCCAACTGAGTTGGAGGAGCTCATTTCTGCGCCCATAGGTCCTCGTTGCAAATAGACTAAGGCCCAGAGCCCACCCGGGTAAAGATAATCCAGCCTCTGGTCTCCGTTTCTCCACCCTCCCGCCCCTCCCTGAGGTGGCAAGAGCAGTGAGAAGACTCCCTATTCATGGGCTTCCACAGTGTTGAAAGTCCCACCAAAGCGGCTTGAAACTGAGGACAGACGCAAGGCTTACGTGACGTTCTAAACCAGAGGTCGGCAAACGTTTTCCGTATACGGCCAAAGAGTGAATATTTTAGGTGTTGCTGCTATACGGTCTCTGTCACATGGCTGTCCTCAGTCTTGCAGCTGAATGCAACCAGAGACCGTGTGTACGCGAGTGTGCCGATAAAGCTTTATTGACAAAAACAGACCACGGGCTGGATTTGGCCCCTAGGCCATAGTTTGGCGACTCCTCTTCTAAAAATCATGTCTTGATTTTATCAGTAGTAAGCCTAATCCCCGCTGTCAAAAACGATCCAGGAATGATGACAGGGTTGTTGAGGACGAAAGCGTGGGACGAAGTCGAGAGTACAACCTCTGCTTTTTGACACAGCACGGTCGTGATCATTTCTGTCCTCCTGCCATTATGGGCTCAGATACCATCGAGCTAATGGCCTCGTGAGAGGCTGCCCGGTTGTGTTCCAGTCAGCACCGCCGAGCCCTCCCTCCAGGCAAAGGGGAAAGGAAGAAAAACTATCTGACTAATTAATTCTAGGACGCCCAGCAATTACGCAGGGCAGGACTAGTGAATTATTGAAAACTAAAAATTAATTATTCAGCGAGGGTTCCCAAGACTCCGCTGGCCATACAGCCACGCTGTCACTTCAGAATGCAGAGGCAATCAGGCAGGAAGGAGTCTGAGCTTCCTGACGCTGGCGGGTCTGGGAGTGGATGAGCCCAGGACACGGCTACAGGCGTGGAGAGTGGGGATCACGTGACCTACAGCGGACCCCGTGCTTCAAAAGAGAAAGCCTGTGGATCTACACGTATAAACGATCTTCATGGGAAGGCCCGTCCCTGTTAACAGACAAAAATGAGTTTCCTTGTGTTTGGCTTTTCTTTTTCTCCATCACAGTGGATACATCAACTCTGTGTCTCTCTCCATATTGCTTCCCTGATAGGACACGGGAGGGGGCGGAACGTGGGATCCATTCCAGGGTGAACCATTTGCCGGGTGTACGAATGAACGCATCCAACAGATCTCACGGAGAATGTCCTACGAGCCAATATTTTTTTCCACCAACTTTTGTTTATGTTCGTATTTTAGAATAATTATAGACCCACAGGAAATTGCAAGACTAACACAGAGAAGTGTCTTGTTCTCACCACCCATGTTTCTCCAGCAGTGGCATCTAACATAACTATAGCCCGTTATTAAAACCAACAAATGCACTTAAGCATAATACAGTGAATTAGTCTATAGTCCTGGCTCGGACCGCACATTGTTTTTCCAAGCGTTCATGAAATGGCTCTATCATTGCATGTAATTCCGTGATACTGTACCACTTGTCCAGTTTCATGTAACCTCACCACTACTGAGACACAAAGCTGTTCCATCACCACAAGGAAATTCATCCACGTCACTCTTTGACAGGTGTATTCCCCCTTTCGTTTTTCCCCTGGCAGCCAGTGGTCAGGTCTCCATCTCTCTAATTGTGTTATTTTAAGGTTGTTCTGTAATGGGACCATGTGGTAGAGAGCCTGTTGAGATTGGCTTTGTACACTCAGCATAGTTCCCTGGGATTCACCTAAGTTGTTTCGTGTGCCAACAAATGGTGTGTTCCTTTTGACTGTTAAGTCATTCTCCGGGATGCCAGAAACCATCATTCAGCGATTGAAGAACGTCAGGACGGAGATTCAGCTGCTGTGGGGAGCTGTCTGTGTGAACCTAAGTTTTCCTGTCTCTACGACAAATTCCCAGGAGTGGTTGCCATTTGCTGTATTTCCAGAGGGCACCCACCCAACTTTTAATGATGTGGTTACGTTTGTCCGCCGACACCCCTTCCAAAGGAGACCAGTTTTACACACAAACTATTCAGGTTCCTGATGCGATCTACCATTAGCCCCAAAAGTCACGGACCACCCTGGCTTCCATGATGAAGCGTCATTCAGTCTCTTTAGTTTATGGAAGAAAATCTAGATTAGAAATAATTAGCAATAAGCTTTTCCTGGGGGTGGGGGCCGCAACAAACTCTGTCTGGAAACAGGCGGCAACAGCATATAGGGAAAAATCCCCAAGGGGAAGATAAACGTCAAGGATTCGAGTTAGGACACATATTTGGCAATATCTACAACAGTTTTAAACTTTCTTACGCAATGCTCTCCGTTCCAGAATTTTCCTGCTAATGTGCACACGGATACATGGGATATTCCTTATAGCGTTGCTCGAACAACAAAAGCCAGGAAATAACTGAATTGTCCGTCCGCCCATGACAGCCTGGGCGAGTCGGACCATCCATGGCAGCCATTGCAAAGAAGGAAGCATCCCTGTGGGCCCCGCTGTGGAAACATCAACAAACACTTATGCTAAGGGGCAGAAAACAGTTCCATGAAACGGTTTAATAAAAATTAACATGCAGGAAGACTCTTGATGAAGAGGTTGTAGTCGTTAGCAAAAACATCTCATGGATATGCACGAGGACACGTTTTCCTTTCCAGATGGCCCCTGTGCAGTGAAGGGCTGGCTACACTGCTTCCGTCGTGTGACCAATTCTGGGTCTTTCCCTTGCTTTTAGATAATATTCAAATGAGTTCAGTCAGTGGCTTAGACAAAACACATGTTTGCTAGACAAGACTGTGTTTCATTTCTGTGGCCTTTACAGTCATTAAACAATTGCTTTTGGCTCGCCCAAGAATAGCCCCCAAACCCTCCACTGTTTCAAAATTGTATCCGCGATGACTTTACCATATGTTGCCACAGTGTTCCAACTTTTGTAGCATTTCTTTTTGGGGGGGGCACCTTCGGTGCTGCAATGACTATCTCCAGGGTGAGGATTTAATTGTACAAGGCCAACATGAGATTGCAAAGGAGGAAGAGGCAGAGGGAGAGGGAGAGGGAGAAGGAGAGGGAGAGGGAGGAAGGGGGAAGGGAAGGGTAGGGGGAGGAGAGCGGGAGGGAGAGGGAGACTATAAATAGGAGGCCTGAATTTTAGCCACTAAAAACTATTGGTTCTACAATCTACCACACTGCAAGAATCTCACTCTTTCCTGTCACATTTCTAAGGAAAGATTTCTTTTTTTTTTTTCTTCTTTTTTTCTTTTTTTCTTTTTCTTTTTCTCTTTCTCTTTCTTCCTTCCTTCCTTCCTTCCTTCCTTCCTTCCTTCCTTCCTTCCTTCCTTCCTTTCTTTCTTTCTTTCTTTTTCTTTTTTTCCTAGTGAATACAGGGCAAATACTGTCAGTTGTGAAATCCAAGATGTGAAAATGCTTTCTCTGAAAATGTAACGGTTGGGAGACGTGGGGGATGATGCAATTAGGTGGAGAAATGCCTTGAAAAACAAGTTCCCTTGTGTTGATGAAATCCTAGGAGAGAAAAGAGGACCCCTCGTGTGTCCTCCTGATCTCTGTGTGTAATTTTGGATCCCAACGGATTCCTGTTAAAATATGCATGCGCGGATTTTATTTTTAACGACTGCAATCCCAAGCATGCATTCGTGTCTCATCCTCTGTCTCTAAAATCATCCACGGTGACCTAAATAGCTGGGGAATGGAGGGAGGAGAAGCATTCACGGGCAGGAGGCTCTGAGTGGAGGTGACATGGATGGAAAGGGGTACCGTGGTTTTGTGGTGCAGGGCAGCCACGTGGCGTGAGCCTCCAGGCGGAGAGGACAGGCGTGAGTGGGGGAACTGACGGTGATTCACGGGGGATTCCCTCAACCCACTGACTTGGGAAATGAGTTCCCAAGAGCAGCGTAGTTTTGCAACTTGCTTCTTTCTGTTGTACGGCGAAAAACAGACAATAGAGACCCAAAGTTCATTTCCTACACCGAAGCTCTCCGGGAGAGGAATCTCTGAGTACTTTTAAAAAATTAATTATTCAATGAAACTAAAGTGTGCGCAGAATGAAATGAACAGTCCTGTGAATGGTCTGCTCCAGCTCTTGTCACCCCCCCATTCCCTCACCCCCAAAAGCAACAACTTTCCACTCCTCCCCGTTTCTTCTAGAATTTGCTTCCAAATTTCTAAGGGATCTGCCCGTGCTGATATTTCTTGATTTATTAATTGCAGTCAGTTCATCAGCTCCTATGACGGTACTTGAGGATTTTGCTGGGTAATGACCCCAGTTCCACTTCCCTAATCCCCTCAACTTAGATATTATGAGTTTTGTTTCTACAGTCTTTATATTATTGTGGCTGCATATGTTCCCTGCTGAGCAAAGTGGTGAGCTATGACTTCATTTCCTTTCTTGGACAACTCTGAATATGTTCTGGAATGACTACCTGTCTCATGCCTGTCTCAGTTCTCTAGGGACGCATGACGTTTTTTTCCCAGATGGTTTCCAGCGTCTACTGACACTTGCCCCAAATGCTCAGACATGCTAAGTCACCTAACTGTCCCCATGTCCCCATCCGGAGCTCACGCCCTGTGGGCCCTGCACCCTCCTGAGCTGGAAATGCTCTGGTTTGATCCTGAAACGCAGCACAAAGCAATCATGGAACCACCCCCACCCCCTCCAGCCTCTGTCCTGGCTGGATCTTACCTCCTGGCTTCCTACCTCCTTCTATTGTGGGTTTACTACTTTGTGTTTCTAAAACACACTCGCTAGCAGCTTCCGAAGAGAGCACCCATGCGTCTATTTTCTGTCCTCGTGTGATACCTAACCTGCTTTCTGTCCTCTTTGTTCCACAAGGGAGCGAGAGCTGTCTGTGCTGGCCATGTCCTCAGAAGGATCACATCTCCCCACTGCCCTCCCAGTGCTGTCCCCGGAGGACAGCCTGTCTTTGCTCTCGTGCTCCCCGGAGGTGACCTGTCACGAGGTGACCTTGGCAGGACCTCTCAGCCCGGCGCTATCCGCTAGAAATAGAACACCCGCCCCGGAGTCCTTTTGCGACTAGCCACCAGGTCAAAGGTAAAAAGAAAGAAGTGACATTACCTTTAAGAATGTGTCTGATTTAATCCAGTGCATCAAAAAGGTGCCCGTTGCCATGTGTAACCCCCAGGAAGGGATCCACGCAATGTTTCACTGTAAGTCCTCGAACTCGGGTGTGCATTGACCCATTTACACGCACAGGACCCCCGCCCCATGAGCCATGAGCATAAGAGAACTTGGAATCTTGATCCCCCATTTCAGACGTGACATACGCCCCACGCCCCACAGCACATGGACTGGTGGCTGCTGCCTGACCATACGGGTCTGACGTCCTCTCTTCGTCCGCACCCTGCTCCTTGCTGCCACCTTTATTCCATTGTCGGGGCTCTGCTCTGTCCTTGCACAATCCTTCCAGAATGACGTGCTGCCAGAGTCCTCTGCTAGCCCTGCACGTCCTGCTGGTCAGCCCCATGGCTACTCAAGGCCGAGGGTGCCCTGCACCCCCCCAAACCTCATGGTAAGTCAAACTGTGAGAGCCCCAAAGCTCAAGGGGCAACCTTACTAGCAGGAGGCCGTCACACACCGGGTCCTGTCACTGCCCGGGGATTTCTCCTGCCCCTGCCCCATGGCCTGAGATTCGAGATGCGTCTTCAGGCTTTCAACATTTCCTGGGAGAGAACCAACAGTTCCTGGAAGGAGCGACGCTTCAGGCCTGATTGGGTAACAAGCAAGAAGGAAACTGGGTGTACAGCCAGCAGAGGGCAAGACCCAGCAGCGATGCATCTCAGGCTGGGAGAGGGGTGGAAGGGCAGAGGGAGAGAGGGCAGGAATACAGGACACGCCTCGAATCCTTTGGTGCTGTGGGGCCATCAAGGATTCCAAGTTCTCTTATGCGCATGGCTCCCTCTCTCTCTCTCTCTCTCTCTGTCTGTCTTCCTCTCCCTCTCTCCATCTCTATCTTCCTCCCCCCTTCTCCTGTCCCCTTCTTCTTTCTCCTCCCTGCCCCTCCCCCAGTTCCCATGACAGACATGACCCAACGGTCCCCCGCGCTTAAATAGAATATAACCCCTTTATGCTGACTGAGGTGGCAAAAGACCCTCCCTGTATCTGTCGACTTAAAATAACAGTCATGAACAAGCGTCCTTACTTGCGGTCAAACATTTACATAGCGTTTACTATCAGCCTGCCCTTGTTCTAAACCCTTCCGCAAATAGGACCTCATGTAATGCTCAGAACTACCCTCAACGAGCTGCTGGCTCCTTCCCCATTTTACAGATGAGAACCCTGAGGCCCAGAGGACACGAGGACGTCCCACGTGGTGTCTCCAACCCCCACGCTCTCAGCCATTCGTGGTGGCTCCCTGTCTCAGTGAGGTGTCTGCCCAGTTAGGTGGGGAACGGGAAATGTTGGGGCGTTTCGCCGTGAAATGTCCAACTCTGAAAACAAAGCCTGTGGGTGTTGAGCTGAATTTTGCAGAGCAGGGTTTAAATCCAGAGCCGAGCCTGAGCTCAGAGTCCGTCCAGAATTGGAAACACTCCCTGGCATGTCCATCCTGACCAGATACAAAAGCTGAGACTGACCCCGTCCCATCTCCCCCTGAATCTGGTTCCCCTTCATGCTCACCCTGCAGGATCCGCAGGGAAAGCGAGCTAACGCCGAAAGGACACAGCTCACCGTGTAGTCATGCCCTTGTCTAGAGAACCGCCACTTCCTTCCATCCACCTCAGTTGTCGTCCACGCTGTTTGTCAGCTGTGCACTCTTATCCTACTTCGTCCTTTCTGCCTTATTCAGCATTCCTGCTTGCAGCCTCTCCCACATGCTGGTGAGTTTCAGATCCCTCGTCTGGGTCTTGCGAGGGGCCAGCGAGCTCGGAATTCATAAGGCCCAAGGGTTCTGGACTCCACCAGTTGGCATTGCAGGATGGGTTTGACAGATGCTGGGCGAGAGGGAACCTTCGCTCTGTGAAGAAAAGGTGAGCTCGTCATTTTCATGGAGGAAACACTGCAGGGACTAACTAGATAAATCGATTTTTCAGATCAGGGAGCTGTGACAACCGTTTCCCTAGGTATCAACAGCGTGTGCGGTTCTATACAAGTTCATTTATACATGTGATAATCTCTGACCTTTGGTTTTCAGGACTGTGTAGCTAGCACCTCCTTGGGTAATGCACGAATCGTTTTATTTATTTATTTATTCATTCATTCATTCATTTATTCATTTATTTATGCTTTGTTGTCTGTCACATTTGCGTTTGCCCTGTCACGGTGTCCCCTGAGCCCCTTGCAGCCCCCAAGAACCTGGGAATGGGTTAATGCAGTCCATCTCTTAAAATCCTATGTGTCTTGCCTTGTAATAATTCGGCAATACGGGATCCTCGTACGTGACAATCAACCTTCGGTGGAGAGACTGCTAAAGAGGAACAAGGGTTTCTGAATCCATGAGCAAAACCTTGCTGTAAAGTTTCCTGAAGGTAACCTTGCTGTGAATTTCGTGCAGGTAGCGTTGACGGGACAAAGAAATATTCCAAACTTGGAAGCAGAGGCAGCCCAGAAAGATTCCAGTTTCTGGAGACGGTGCCAGGGGCCAGGGATAGACGTCCAAGTCTGAGAATAAGAAGTGGAAACTGTGAACTTGTACATGGGTTAGCCGGCGGCAGGCTGCGTGCCACGGACGCTCCAATTCCCTTTGCATTCACGGTCAGGAAATAAAGGAATGCAGGTACGTGGTGTTCGAGCTTTAAGACGATTTCTCGATAAGTATCTAGGAATAATTAACTAATTCAGGGCAAGTGTTTCCGAAAGTCTATTAAAATGTCACCCTGGTAAATTAATTGGCACCGGTTGTGCATGATTCCCCTTTTAACAAAACGAATAAATTGTTTTTCCATGCAGTTAATAAACATTAGACAACTAGAAATTGGATTTTCCCTGATTGTGGCGCTAACATTTTTAGCATGCATCCAAAAATATGATGTTGCATATTCCAGAGATATTCCTGGATTCTAGCATGGCAATTTTTATCTAATTTCCCTGGAGTTTTCCCCCACCCCAAGTTCTCAAAAAAGTGCCACACACATCACGAATTATTCCCATTTGTTCATGAAAGCAAGCCCTCCAAGGATATCCTTATGATGACAATTTAACAACCTAAAGTGGGTTGTTATATGTTGTTAACTG
The DNA here is from genome assembly GCF_004115265.2 of Rhinolophus ferrumequinum. NCBI lineage: Eukaryota > Metazoa > Chordata > Mammalia > Chiroptera > Rhinolophidae > Rhinolophus > Rhinolophus ferrumequinum. The sequence goes on along the minus strand of NC_046284.1, from coordinate 119,960,317 downwards.
TGATAAAAGGGTCATGGTTTTAAAATATTATCAATTCTGACCTGTTCTGTAACTTCACAGCCACCTCCCCCATCATCTGACCGATTGTCATGGTCCGATTATTCCCAACTCCTCCTTCTGAATCAGCTGCGACCCGCAGGACAAAGCCATCCCATCAGCACCCACAGAGCACAGGGAAGGAAACGCTTCCAGCAAACGATGACAAACGTTCCTTTCTGCGTGCTTGCTGCACTCACCAGGACAGCTCGGGCGCAACCCACCCGGCCACCCAATAAATAATTGAGTCCTGGGCTAAGGTTCACAGCAGAGGTGTGGCTGGGTGTCCCCCTCTGCCCTCCCCACAGGATAAAACCCTGGCGTCAGACCCACCTCAGTCAGAACATTTATTCTACAGATCCCCAAATCTTACAGGTCACCAGTGGGCTCTGAGGCCCCAAATCCATCCAGGGACAATGCACCCGACAGCCCCCATGACGAAGAATGACCCAGTCCAGAATGTCATAGGGCCGAGGCCGAGGACCTCTGCTTCAACCCAAAAAGGGGGTCGGGGACACTTTTGGGCCCTTCTCTGTGGGGAATACCATACCAAGCCCCGGGTGCCACGAAACTCTCCTCGAATTATCCCGTTTGAGGAACGCTTTCCTGCACAGACAGACCCTGTCATGCTGATTCTTTGAGTCCATTAGCAAGGGACACAGAACCAGTACGTTTTGAAGATGGAGACAGAAAGTGTCGGAAGGTTCCAGAATGCAAGAGGTGGCCTGATGGGACAGAACACATCCAGCGGAAAACATACAATTTTGAGCTGGTGGATAACAGAACGTGGAGGTGTCAGCCCCGGTAGGGAGAAGCCAATGTCCCAGAAAGGCACGGTGGAAAGCCAGAAAATAAATGTTTGTGCCTCAAAGCTCTGTTAGGGAGAGTACACCTCAATTCTACGTGGGGTGCGAAGAGAACGGATGACCCCCAGTTAGCTCTGCAGAGCATGGCCTGTCAAAATACGGCTGGTGGAAAAGACAGGAGCGGGTGAGTCGGAGGACGTGCTTGGTCCTTTACATCATTTGCCGTTTTGAATTGTTTTGTTGGTTTGGACTGCATGAACTGCTTCTCTCAATGGATGTCACGTTTCTGCAGTGTCCTCCCACTGACAGCAACATTCCCCGTCTTCTCTGTACATTCTAGATGTGCTCGGTGATTTCGTTGACTTGCCTCGGATGATTGGATGTGTGATCTCACACACACACATCCGCAGAGCGTTCTTACACACCCAGCCTGGCTTCCAACACCAGGTGTTGTAAGCGATTTGCTTGGAACACAAACACATATTTTTCCCCCTGCAATTAATGTCCTCAAATGGTGGGCTGTCCAGGGCAGATGGCAACAGCCTCTCACACGCACGCTCTGCCTGCAGGCTTGGAAATAGCGGCCTAGAGCCTCGTCCACGCTCATCTCAGGATTTCACGTTTTCCTCAGGCCTCCCCTTGGAACCCCCTTCTCTCCTAGTGGCTGTCACAGCTGCCCTCTAGACCCACCACTGTTCTCATTACTCGCCTGCCCCCTTGTTTTAGTCATTTTTATTGTGGTAAAATGCACATAACAAAATTTGCCCTTTTCACTATTTTTAAACACGACTCAGTGGCACTCAGAACATTCAGTGTCATGCAAACGTCACCACATGCATGTCCAGAACTTCTTCACCTCCCCAGCTGAGACTCGTAAGTTTACCATTTCAGCCAGAACGCTCCATTTCCTCCCCTCCCCCAGCTCCTGGCACCCTGTAATCAATCCATTTCCTGTCTCTGTGAATCTGCTGAGTCTGGATATCTCATATTAGTGGAATCAGGCACTATTTGTCCTCTTGTATGTGGCCTATTTCTCCTGGCGTACCGTGTTTCCCCGAAAATAAGACCTAGCCAGACCATCAGCTCTAATGTGTCTTTCGGAGCAAAAATTAACTAAGACCCGATCCTATTTTACTATAATATAAGACCTGGTCTTACATAAAATTAAATTATAATATAATATAATATAATATAATATAATATAATATAATATAATATAATATAATAAATACCAGGCCTTATATTAATTTTTGCTCCAAAAGACGCATTAGAGCTGATGGTCCGGCTAGGTCTTATTTTCGGGGAAACACGGTAGTACTTTCAAGGCCCATCCGTGCGGCAGCAGGTGCCAGAACTTCATTTCTATCTCAGGTGGAATACGACTCTGTTATCTGCACAGACCACACGTTTTGTTCACCCATTCATCCGTGGGTGGACACTAGGGTTGCTTCTACCGTTTGCCCTTGTGACTAATGCTGCAGTGAGCATAGGTGGACAGCTATCCGTGTGGCTTCCTACGTTCCATTCTTTGGGGTCTGCACCTAGAGGCAGTGATTGGCTCGTGTGGTAACTCGATGCCTAACTTTTCGAGGCAGCACCAGCTGTTAACCCAGGGACAGCGCCATGTTCCCTTCCATTCAGCAGGGCACTGGGGTTCCCATTTCTCCGCATCCTCGCCAACACTTGTTATTTTGTGTTCGTTCGTTGGCTCTAGTTATAGCCTTCCTGGTAGGTGTGAACAGCTCTGGCTCCCGGCAGAAAACACAGCTGTGCAACTAAGCTGTGTCCCGTGGAGAGCAGGGGACCTGGGTGACAAGGGACCCCAGGGAAATTGCGGGAGGGGACTGTTGGGGACGAACAGGAAAGGGAAGAGAGGGGAGGGAAAATTCGATACGTAGGTTGTGGTCTTGAGGGCCTCCCGAAGGTGGCCCTTCATGGGTCACAGGCACACAGGGCAGGAAACATAAGATGTCCCCTTCACCGTGCAGAACATGGACACCTCGCCTCTACCCCTGGTCGGCAGGTTGAATACAGACGGGAGGTAACGTGTGAGTCTCTCACTTGATCATGATCTTAGCAGAGCCGCATGGCTCATGGGGAAAGCAGCCACTTCCTGTTCATCTGACAGGACCACTCGACGAGTCCCAGTCTCCAAGCATCACACTGGGCCACAAGTTGACTCGCAATTTTGTGTCTACAAATTTGACCGATTTGAGGCCAGGGACTTGGAGAGAGTACAGGCGTCGGATCCAGAGGCCATTACACAGCCACTTAACAGAGCTCCTCGCCTGGCAACTGATTTTCTGAAGAACCGTCCAAAAGAAAGGACAGATGTTGGCAGTACATAGGATGCCACATAGGAGACACCATCAATCCTTACGTGGGCCATCGAGGTAGGTGGCCTGGTGGTCGCTTTCGTTTACCGCAATAGACAATTAGATGAGAAGCAACTGTACCTCTTGAAGCCATACGGATAGAGAAAAATCTAGAGGACTTGGGTCTTTTCACAGTTATCTTTTTATCTTTTTTTTTTTTTTTTGATTGTGGTACAATGCATGGAACATAAAATTCACCATCTTATCCTTTTTTAAGTGTACAATTCGGTAATGTTAAAGCTATTTACATGGCGGTGAAATAGACCTCCAGAACTTTTGCGTCTTGCAGAACAGGAACTCTGCACCACTAAACACTACCCCGTTTCCCCCTCCCCGAGCCCCTGGTACCCCCCCATTCTAGTTTCTGTCTCTATGAATTTGAGTACTTTAGATATTTTATTTACGTGGAATCTTATAGTGTTTGCCTTTTTCTGACTGGCTTATGTCACTTAGCATAATGCCCTCAAGGTTCATCCGTGTTGTGTCCTGTGACAGGATTTTCTTCTCTTTTAAGGCTGAATAACATTCCATGGTGTGGGCAGATCATATTTTATCTATTGATTGGTATCGGGTTGCTTCTGCTTCTTGCCTGTTGTGAATAACTCTGCTAGGAATGTGAGTATGTAAATGTCTTTTCTAGATCTTCGTCTCAATTCTTTTGGCTATCCATATACCCAGAAGTGGGATGGCTAGGTCATCGCAGAATTATCTTTTTGGACTACAAAATGACAAAATTGACAGTACAAATACCAGTTGACAAACTATATTTGTGCAGCAGGTGGGGAATTCATTAGAGGGAAGTTTTCTAGCTTCCTTTATGCTTCATTTACAGTTTATTATGAGGATCTTTTTTTTTTTTACTTGTTATGGAAGAATACATACAGAAATGTACAAAACCTTAACTGTACAGCTGCATGAATTTTCTTAAGAAAGAGGATATAACCAGACCTAAGAAATGCCTTTCCACTCATGACCTCCCCAAGGACAAACCCTGCTCTGATCTCTCAGCTTAAAACGGCATTGCTGATACTCCAAACATATTATATTATATTATAGTATACTATATTACATATTATATTACTATAATATAAAGACCCGGTTTTATATTATAGTAAAATAAGACCGGGTCTTATATTAATTTTTGCTCCAAAAGACACATTAGAGCTTATTGTCCAGCCAGGTCTTATTTTCAGGGAAACACGGTACTTGATCACCCACCATTCAGCTCAGAGCTGTTTTGCGGACCACAACCCAATTGTCGAGTTTTGTTACAGCCCGGAGAAAGCAATATTCTCTTGGGGTTTGCTGTAATAGAATTTCAGGGTCCATCCTGTCCTGTTTGGGCTGGACATTGTAGAAGAGCACTGTCCGTCAGTCATGTCCCTTCTCTGAAGCTTTTTTAGGACTTTGCAGTGGGAGAAAGGAAGCGGAAGGAGAGACAGGATCTAAAAGCCTTCCTTCCTGTCCCAAGGGAGGGAGCAATGTCAAGAAAACAGGAATCTCGAGGAGTGGGTGATTCATTGTCTTCTGCAACCACCATCAGCTCTGCTGCTGGGTGACTCTGTTAGTCCAGGTGGCTGTTTCATTTTCACGGCTATGTTTAGCATGACTTCTGAAAGTCTCATTACGGGAGGGGTGGCATCATTCCCCCACCAGTAGGTGTGTGTGAAACAGAACGATGCTCTTGCACGTCTCCTTACATAAGCTGAGAATGGGCCCACGTGAAGAGCAGCCAGGGTGCACACACAGGCCAAGCGAGACTCCCCAGTGGTGTGAAGGAACGAACGCTCCCCGAGTTTTGTTTTCTCTCTTTTATACTGTGAGGGGCACAACAAAGGCCTCCCGTTTGCCGTAAGAGGGAAAATACCAATTGCCAAATGCCTGGCATTCTGTGGGAGAGCACGCTTCATTCTGTGATCACACGGCACACTGGTCAGCATGATAGCAACAGAAATAAACATCAAAAGAGGACTCTGTACAAACAACTCAAATTTACATGCACTTTGTAGACAACAAAGGCTCTTCACTTCTGCTTCCTCAGGGGACCAAGTGCATTTTGTAGGGGGAAGAAAACCCCGTTGTCCCCATGTTACAGGTAATCCGGGTAAGTTTCCAAGTGGCTAAAACCACCCGGTTGGGAAGAAGCAGGACCTGATCCTAAAACACAGGTCTTGGCGTGGCATAAATTAAAAGGACCGACCGTGTGAGGCATTAGGAACGCTATGGAGGAGCTGGAATGCCAGCCCCTGCAGGGTGGAACGTAAAATGGTGCCACCGCTTTGTTCTTTCACGCAGTGGGTCTCTTAAAAAGTTAACCATGTATCTACCCTAGGCTTCAGCTATTCCCGTCGTGGCCGTTCCGCCTCCTGCCTCCCAGCCCTCTGCGTGTAGGTGAGTGTCCCCCGGTGCCTGAGCACCAGGAGACGGAGAGAAAGAGGATTAAATCCTCGGCCGCCGTCTTTCTTCCTCCCCTGCGTGTCTCATCTCAGTCACCGATGATTCCTTTGGAGCCTTAGAACATTTCTGTTTGTAGGATGCACGCAAGAACACGGAGACGTAAAACTACAAATCACTGTCATCTTGGTTTGGGTTTTCCCATGATGCACATAGCGTAGAATTTACCGCGTGAATCATTTTCGAGCGTACAATTCAGCGGCATTAAGTGCATGCACAATATGGTACCCCGATGTCCACCACCCATCTGCAGATCTTCTTTGTCACCCCCAGCTGAAACTCGGTTCCCATGAAACACTAGGTCCCCATTCTGCCCCCCCCGCTCCCAGCCCCTGGTAATTACTGTTACACTTTCTCTCTATGAATTTGCCTATTTGAAGCATCTCATATACGCAGAAGCATGTGATATTTGTCCTAGTGTGTCTGTGTCACGTTATTTTTAGAACACGGAAGATAGTGGTAGGTGTGGGGTCGGGGGGTGGAGAGTGAGACATAAAATTACCGGAAGTCAATGGCTGCTGAGAATAGGTCCTGTAGAAAGAGAATAAAATCAAGGTGTATCAGGTATCTAGTGCCCCGTAACAAATGGCTGCACAGGTAGTGGCTTTAAACAACATGCATTTATTAGCTCGCGTTTCTGTGGGCACAGCTCAGCAGGCTCCCCTGCTCCCAGGGCTGCAGGCAAGCAGTCACCCGGGCTGTGTTCTCACCGGGACGTCCACCTGAGGCGTAATTGGCTCCTGGGCTCCCTCAGCTTGTGGGAAGAATCCGTTTCCTTGCTTCTAGCCGGCGGCCCTCGGTTCCTTGCCACGTGATGACTGGTTTCATCAAGGCTGGAAGGAGCATGTGTAGAGTTTGTACCACTCACTCAACCCCAGGTGTGACAACCACGTGCTTTGCCATATTCTCTTGGTTAGAGGACAGTAACAGTTCCCGCCCAACCTCCAGGGGAGCAGGAACCGCAGGGGGTGGGAAATCTGGGGAGTGCCAGGGACTGCCCTGGAGTCTGTGCAACATACCTTGGGTGGGGTGGGAGGGAAAAACAGCCACGGAGAGCCAGCAACGAGCAAATTTTGCTCCTTCACGAGTTTGCCTGAAATTGGTCCGAATTCAATCAACAAACCTCAGAGAGCTGTACGCAGACCTTTTCCCCACCAGCAACCACACCCAGCAGTGGGTTCTAAGAAGGTTGGGTTAGGGCTGGAATGAAGCAAGATCAAGGGAAAGATTTCGTTTTAAGTATTCCTTAGTCATCTTCCTCCACCTGAAAGTTTCAGCCCCAAAATAACTTGGGGGGAAAAAAATCCCGACTTATTTACATTTGCTCTCTATTTTTAAACACCTTTCTGTTTAAAACATTGAATATCTCTGAAGCCCCATCCTAGCCCTTTGAACCTGTAGCAAGATATCGTATTTATTTTTGTAGCTATTTTAGTCCTTGTAGAGAACTTGTTGTTTTCATCTGAGCTTTCAGGGGAGGTGACGCAGGTCAACATGTCTGGCTGACTTGTCAACTGGCTGTGCCGGGTGCTTAATAAAATGGTGCTAAATTCAGAGCTTCTTATCATGTGTCTCTTTGTGCCGCTCAATTTTTCCATTACTGGAAGCTCTCAAGCCCTAATGCACTATTTTTGGTGGGAATGGATGCAGTATGCTTTCCAGAGTTGATGTTTTTACATAACTAGAAAACGTTCTGTAAGAGAGAGGAAAGTACCACCCTCGCAGGACACACATCAGATGGATTTTTTTTCCCTACTGATCTGGAACTGTTTACGCAGAGAAGGGGGAAGCAACATAACGCTGCAGAGGGAAAAACACCCCCCCAGACTCTGCCTGCTTCGACCCTCTGCGTTTTGGCCACAGCTTCTTTTGGCGTGTGTTTATGTCACAACCACCAATCAGACATTTTTAAACGGCTCTGATGAAAAGGGTGCATCTAGAAGACAGCAAAACGACTCCATAAGCCTCTGTAAGAGAATACATGTTATTCTTCCAGCCATAGCTAGAACAAACATTTTGCCACGGAGTCACTCGAAAGCAAAAGCCCTCATTCAAATCCAAACTAGAGCCGATAACTCCAATCTGTGGTGAGGGAATCAGAAGTGCTAGCACACCTCCGTGGGCGTATCGACCAAGATGAGGAATGAGGGGGAACGTTCTAGAAACATTCCATATCTGGCTGGGGCTGATGGTTATGCAGGTGTATGCATAGGTACAATACACTTCTTGTTTTGCACTTAATGTATACAAGTTATACCTCAGAGTTTAAAGAGCAACATCCAGCCCACCCCAAGGCTGGTGCACAAGACAGTGTAACGGAATGTAAAACTAGTGAGTAAAAGTCAACAAACATCCTTCTTACTTCCCCCTCCCCACCCCCACCACGCCTTCCTCTTCCATCAGCTCTCCCCCAGTAGCTATTTTGTTGCAGGTTGCTTTATTCTTTTTCAATCAGCTTCTGGCCCAAAGATGTAACATTATAGGAGTTTAGTATCAGTTACTCATTTTCCCTCTGGAATGGGTTTCTAATTCCACCCCTCGGGGCAGAGGGAGAACACAAAATGGAGAATACAGTATGTCCACCTTTTTGCCAGGCTGCTGCTTCTCGTCCTCAACGGCCACCGACCCATATTTCTGGGAACAGGAATGCCAGTGGGGCTGTGTAGCTTCTGGTATGCTACAAATACAATCTGGCATTGTTATCCCTTTTCTATTAGCTAAGTTGTTATTATTTACTACTTCTATCTAGAAAGAAAGAAAGAAACAAGCAAACAAACAGTTCTTTGCTCCCAAGAAGCTCAAGGGATAGGCTTCCAGTTTCACTGTGAATGGCTGAGAGGATGCTTCTGGCAAATCTCTGGTGGGCCAATGTGTCTATTTGCAGTAGTCTTCTTGCCCATGTGTGGTTCCTTTTGCTGTCTCTGAAATTGAACTGCAGCCAAATATCCAGGGGAAGAGCCTTTTGTGTTTGTGCAGGTTAGTGGGGAAATCACTTTTTGCTTAGCTTTTAAAATATTAGATACATTTTATTTTGAAAAAAGAAAGCTTTATAGTTTAATAACTTTGATGACACTTTGCTTTTATTTTTTTGGTGAAGATGAAATTCACATAACATAAAATGAGTCATTTGAAAGTGTACGAATCACTGGCATTCACAGCGTTGGGCAACCTTCACCTCTATCTGGCTCCAAACATTTTCATCGTTCCCAAAGGAAACGTCACACCCAGTAAACCATCACGCCTCATTCCATTCCACAGCCCCAGGCAAGCACTTATCTGTTTTCTGTCTCTCATGGTTTACCTATTCTGGACATTTCATAGAAATGAAATCCCGCCGATAGGTGATCTTTTGTCTCTGGCTTCTTTCACTCAGCATGTTTTTCCAGATTCAACGTTGCAATGCGTGTCATTTATTAAACTTATTTTTACATGCAAATAATTTTAAATGAAAAGTAAACATTTTAAGGACACTTTTAGGTGTTCAACTATTTTCTGAGAGGCTACTCTGTGCAAGGCACTGCACTGTATTTAGCATGATGCAGAAGTTGTTCTCTCTGAAATGAGCCTGGCCTGGTCATGAAAGGACAGAAGCATGTGGGTGCCCCTGCTCACTCATGCCACGGTCTCTGACATGTACCTATTATTGGTGGGCTCCCAACACAGCCAAATGCTTGTGGCTTGCAGACTTTCATCTTTGGGAGACTTATTCTCCCTCTCCTTCGCACCTTTCTGCAGAGTAATGTCCATTTTCCCTGAAACCACAGGTGTCACTTTAGAGTTGTCATTTTACTTCAGGATATATCAGTAATGCAGAGCCGTGTGAGTCAGTCCTCAGGAGACACACTCGCAACGCAAGAAAGGACACAGATTCAAAATGAAGACAGCTACCGCAAGCAATGGCACAGACCCCCCCGGCTTTCTCCAGGTGGAGTGGCTCAGAGCTGTGAAAGACCCCTCAAGGCCATCTGATGAGACATGGGCCTTACACGAATAGTGAGACTTGGTGGAAGGCAGGGACTTGGAGAGGGAGGCGTGATGGCCCTCGGGGCCAAAAGGAAGTTTTGAGCTAAGACGTGGTTGCAAGCATACAAGGTACAAGCCATTTGTCTAAAGGTTATTTGGGAATGACCATGAGGAAGATGTCACAGTTGGTCCGGGTAAAGAGGAATTCCTCCGACTGCCCCAGTCTGCTCCAGCTTTAAGAGCTGCAGGATCTGGCTTCCGCTATGAGACTCCAAGGGAATTTCCCATCATGCCTCAGTTCCCATCCTGCCATAACAGGATTCCGTGACTCTCAACAGGTCTTGTAGGTGGAGACTTTGCTCTTGGTGTTCTTTCCCTCTTCCACGCATGTCCTCTCTTCCCTCGTATCCTGTGGCAAGCTCCTCCCCACTCCTCAAGACCCAGCTCTTTGACTCTCACACAGAATGGTTCCCTTGTCTGTATTCTCGCCAAGAGTATCATAGTCTTGTAATACTTGCTCAATCAAGTACGACATGTTTTCCCTGCCCAAGGACGCCTCAGGTATTGCAGATGACACTGGAGCGTCACACACGGAGCTTCCAACCAAGCCGAAGGAAACAAGGTCTTCAGTGATGGGTAGTGCCCCTATGTGTTGCAGTGATTTGGGGGAGATAGAAAGAGCTGAGTGCAATTTGAAGGCATTCAGGGAATGAAATAGGTGGTGAAGAGTTGGCAGGTCACAACAGAGCAACAGAGAATAAAGACACGCTGTAATTAAAGCCGGAGCAGACTGGGCACAGGTGATTACGAGATGGTTGGCAGAGTCCAGTTGTGGGTAATGAGGTCCTGAGTGGGAGTGGAGGTGCTGAAAGGAAACGACAGGTGGAAGACAGGCTGCAAAGGGAGAGGGAGCTGGAATGGGCAGCTGGATTAGATTTGTTGGCGGTTGGCGGGGAGGAGAAGTAGTCGCAGATGGTTTCAAGGATGGCGTTTGTGCAAGGGGGAGAACGTTATCTATCTGACAAAAACTGGAAACGCGGACAGCGTTTCCCTCTTGGGAAAGGGCGTGATTTGGGCCAGAGCGTTACTGGGAGTGGATGGTACAGCCCCACGCCCCTCAATGTTGAGTCCCCCTCCTTCGATGCTGAGAAAGATGCCAGTGACGGCACATACACAAGAGTTATGGCCGCTGCTAGGCGTGAAGCGTGACACCTGTCATTTTTGTTTATGGAAGGCTTAGCTTTCTGGGGCTCCCAGGAACTAAACCGTGTACATCACAGCACACCCCGGATGTCACGTGTGTCTGTGAGCAGGCTCAGGAATGCATTTGCCTCAGCCAGACCATCCTCGTGTGCCTAGTACTAGCTCTGGTTTTCACAGTGTAGCAAAGTGATAAACAGTGTTGGCAGGGCTTGTGGGGCTTCTCAGGACAACCACCCGCCTCTCAGGGTGTCTTTCTCCACCTGCCATGAACTTGGGTCAAAGATAGCTGGCTGGGGAGGCCAGATGTCTCAGTGGTTAGAGCAGGAGCTCTCAACAACAAGGTTGCTGGTTCAATTCCCGCATGGGATGGCGGGCTGCGCCCCCTGAAACTAAAGATTGAAAACAGCCACTGGACTTGGAGCTGAGCTGCGCCCTCCACAACTAGATTGAAGGACAACGACTTGGAGCTGATGGGCCCTGGAGAAACACACTGTTCCCCAATACTCCCAAATTTAAAAAAAAAAGATATTACTGAAATCCATGGCCCCCCTCACCCTCTCCAACACAAGGACCAGAAAGGACCTCTTTACTGTCTTTATTCATGGAGAAGGGTGGGCATGAATAATGACCGGTAGACAGTGAACGTAAACCAACAACCCCTTTCCCTGGAACCTTCCAGAAAACCAGCCAGCAAATTAAGTCAGGTTGAAGGAGTGGAAGCGGTGGTGGAGAAAGCTTTCATGTTGGATGACAGGTTGATTCTATGTTGATTTTTTTAAAGGCCAGCAATGCTGTTCAGACTGTGTAACTTGCCAGTTTGGTAAATATAGTCTCCTCAGTTACCGGAACTAGTGAAATGTGGTATAGTCACAAGAGACATGCTTTTTGTTATTATTATTATTTTAATATTTCTGCATCTCATTGAATGAAATTATAAGTAGGGCAATTTCAAAAAGGAAGAAATACAGAATCACAAGCTGTGGAACATTCACTAGGCAAAGTCCAAATTTAGAAAAGAGATGAATTCTTACGAGGTAATTAACCTGCATACACACACACACACACACACACACACACACACACAATCATTTCTATCACTTATCACACAACTTTTATTAGAATTGTTTGTCTCCTACTAGAGTGTAAGCTCCTAAAAGGTAGGGCTATGTCTTACTGTTTCAGTTTTTTTCCCCTACAGATCCATAAAATGCAGTAAAAAAAAAAAAAAAAAAGTTTGAACAGAATTAAATCTATATTACTTAAAGGGTTTTTGTTTGCAGTTTGTTTCTTTTTGCTAGAGGACCCCCACAATTAAGAGCAGCTTGTTGCTCAGGAAATTATAATGAAATTAACTGAAGTAATTCCTGAACTCATCCAGGTCCAGTAAGAAGTACTAACGAATGCAAACCGAAAGGAAAAGTTGGGTCATTCTTTTCACGCAAGTTTCTGTTTTGAATGATTTTTAGTACAAACATATCCTGACAAAATGTTACCTGCTTTTTAAATTTATTTATGCAGTTGATGTTCCCTTTCTTAAGTATTTTACAGAACAAATAAAATACGCAATGTCATGCTTGTAACTCAGTTCCTGTCATATTTATGCAACTTTTGATGTGTGCACAGAGGTCCTGCCAGAGCAGCGTTGTTGTTTTTTTTGTTGTTTTTGTTTTCATGACAACTGGACTGACAGTTAAAAGAATCTAAAGTGTTTAAACCTGAATGATTTTTCGAGGTTGTAGCAGAGAGAGGTTCTGAAGGAGAAAAAAAAAAACCTTGTCTTGTCTGCTTGTGTAGACTCTGACACAAATACATAATTTAGAGGGGATAAGCCTGACTTAGCACATGTATATTTTTGAGCTAAATTAATTTTATGCGTAATAGCTAATGCAATTTTCATAGAAATCCAGTGACAAAAATAGCAAGGTGTTATTAGTTCTGCTATCATTATCTCCTGAATATTTACAAAGGGGACATCCACCGGGCTTTGCAGGGGCAAAGCCAGGGACGTGGGCTCCAGTCTCCAGGGTCTGGTGTAAACGATTAAACCTGGATCCTTCACAAACCTAACAATGCTTTCTTTATTGGGTGTGCTGAGGTGGAAACTAGATCAGGAGACCTCAGTTCAAAAGGAAGAGTTTGGAGCTGACGTTATCAAATTAAATGGTCATTCTCTGTGGGTGGGGCGATGGAGCTGGTCCCCGAGCCGGAAGTGGGTGCTGGCGTCCAGGGCCTGCCTGGTCTCCACCTGTCACAAACACATTAGGTGCAGCTGGACCAAGCTGTGTAACCGTGGGAAACACACTCCCAGACTGCACTGCCCAGGGGATCCGTCAGGGCGCTGCCTTGGAATTCCTATGTTCCCTTTTCCTGCTTTTTGTCCAAGTCCTCTGTCTTCTGTTCCGAATGGGTGGGATATGGCCTATGAAATACGGAGATCTCTCCCCTGGTCCTTTCTCTTTGTTCAACGTTCTCTTTCAATCAATTGTTTCTCATCCTCGGTTCCTACCCTGCTTCCCCGAAAATAAGACCTAGCCAGACAATCAGCTCTAATGCATCTTTTGCAGCAAAAATTAATATAAGACCTGGTGTTATATTACATTATATTATATAAATTATATTATATATTATACATAAATATTACATATATAAAAAAATATATTATATATGATATATATAAATATTATCTGTATATAACTAAATAAATATATATAAATTATATTATATAAATTATATTATATTTATTATATTATATTATATTACATTATATTATATTATATAAGACCCGGTCTTATAGTAAAATAAGACCGGGTCTTATATTGATTTTTGCTCCAAAAGACACATTGGAGCTGATTGTCTGGCTAGGTCTTATTTTCGGGGAAACACTATACTTTTGAACCAGTAGTCTCTGCTCCTCCCTCATTTAGCATTTTTCTGGGGCTGGGGGCCAAACGTGTGTTTGGTTGTCACCCTTCTGCGTTGCGCGTCCACCGGGCCCCCAGCAGGAGGACAGAGAATGGGGAGGTGTGCGATGCAGGGGTCCCCGGCCTGTCTTCCTGCTGTCCGTACACCTTGGGGAGCCAAGAAGGGAAGGCGGCATTGGTGTGCCTGGAGACAGACAGCTGGTCCTTCCTTCCTAGTGGAGCCCCAGCCCCAGTCCCTGAGTTCCCTGCTGCTCCCCCCACCCCCTCGCCTACTCCCCTCTTTCGCTGTCCCCACCACAGCTGGCAGCAGCTCCAGCCAAGGCTGCCACACAGTGGGTCCCTCACCCACCACCGGCCGCATTGTTCTCTGCCTGAAACTGTTTCTTCAGCGTCCTCTAGGAACACTTTGTTTCTCCAGCTTCTTGGACAAATCCCCTGAATAATCTTCACATTTTGCGATGCTGTTGTCCCCGCACAAGCAGGTCACAAAGGCAGGAGCAGGAGCCTCTGAACTTGGCCATCAGCTCACCCAGGCTGGCAAGTGAGCGTGGCCACCATGGTGCCACCTGGGGCCGGGTCCCGGGTCATGGGAATCGGGTGCAGCCCACCAGTGGGGAGGCAGGCACTTTTCTGAGATCTGCACCCCCTGAGCTCCTCTGGGTCTGCAGAGGCTGGTGACATGGGAAATGGGGTCCATTCCGGCTTGGGAGTGAGTCCCGTCCCGCCCGAGGTTGATATACTTACTATCTGTTCTGTGCAACTCAGTGTGTTTCATGTAAAATAGTGGTTATGAGCAAAATGGAAAAGTTGAGAGAGGGGGAGAGAGAGAGAGAGAGAGAGAGAGAGAGAGAGAGAGAGAGAGAGGAAAAGGAGGGCAGGGAGGGACAGAGGGAGGGAAGAAAGAAAGAAAAAGAATGGAGAGAAAAGAAAAAGTGACAAGAGAGAGCAAGAGAAGGAGAGAAAGGGAGAAAAGAGAAAGGAAGGAAAAGAAGAGAGAGGAGGAGAAGCAAAGGAAGACAGAGAGAGAAGGGGCGGGTGGCTTGGAAGCCAGCCCCGCAGGGAGGGTCCCCCAGCCCCTCCAGGACGGCCAGGTCAGCTGGCCCCTGTTGTTGTACCCCGTGCAGAGCTCACTGCTCTGTGCCAAGGGGACAGAAGCTGCTGACCAGCCCTCCGGCACAGCCAACAGCAGACGCTTGACTGTCGATTTCCTTCCTGTGAATAATTAAAGTGGCTCTGGGTACGAGCAGACCCAGGTCAGGTGACTTTGGCCCGGCCTAGCCAGGTGCCTGCCGAGCCTGGCAGTGGGCTCCCTGAACCTCAGCCCTTCCCAACACAGCTCCAGTGGGTCAGGCCGTGGTCAGGAAGGGCAGAGACTGGAGAATCTGGGACCCCAGCCCCCCACCGCCTCTTCCGTTCTGCAGCCCTTTGGCCTGACAGCAGCAAAGTGCACGGCTTTCTTGGAGAGAATGTGCTACTCCGCTAACTTGTCACTGGTGTCTGGTCCACTTGGAATGCCTGTCATGGGTGAAGATGCTCTCCCTTATTCTGGTGGAAACAGTGTGTCTGCCAGGAGGGAGTGCCTGCAGGTCTCTCTGCCCAGCAGCTCGTGAGCTTCCCGGGGTCAGCCTGCTCCCAGACAGTCCCCTGCAGCGTGGGTTAAGTAGCGCTGCACCCAAGGGACGGTAACTGGACGAAATGCAATGCCTGTAACCACCCATTGCCACACAGTGGCCATAAACAAAGATGGTTTCAGTCTCCCTCTGTCATGACCGACTGCTATATTGGGGACAGAGGAAGGATGCATTGGAGACAGAGGAAGACCCTCGGCACTTCTGCTCACATTCCTGCCGGGGATGTGTGACACTCTCAGGTGGCCCTCAGGGAGTCAGTCACTCTTTTGTGTGATCCACCCCTGGAATGTAGGCACCCATCCTCTCCCTCGCTTGCTTCTAAATCAGTAGGCTATGGATTTCTGCAGATGTATCTAAGGCCCCAGATCAGTTGATTTGGAGTTCATTCTGGGGCCGTTGTAGGAAAAATCCTAAAATATTGTTGATGCAAAACCAAAATGCTAATGTGACTTTTCAGATGTAAGGTTAGAAGTGGTCTGAACCTCGGGGCTCAGAAACATGAGCTATGGCGTTTGTAAATGTATCTCTCTACCACTTTCATCTTGTAGCTTTGAAGACTACGTATTTCTAGTTCTCTTCATCAATGACTTGGTGTTTTCATCCACAATATTTTGGATGATATTTAAGGCACTTCATGCATATTTTCACGCAATTTACTGTTACAAATAAAAAAGGAATTCTGCTTTGTTATTCCTGTGTGTGTGTGTGTGTGTGTGTGTGTGTGTGTGTATCTGATAAATTCAAGGCAATTCCCCAATTCTGGAGCAACTGGGGTTCAATCCGAGAAACAGAAGCAGCAGAAGGTACCCGCTAAGAGACTTATTACAAGGAAAGGGTGGATGTAGCGTATGCAGTAAGGAACGGAGGCTGGAGTTCTCTGGGAGACGCCTGAAGCTGCTTTCTCAGGAGACACTTCTTCTGTTTCGGGGCAACGTCAGGCCTGCTCTGAGGACCTTCTACATGAGTGCGTGAGGCGTACCCAGATTATCCAGGCTACTCTCCCTGGCTGAACGCCAACTGACGATGGCCCTTACTGACATCTACTAAATACCTCCACAGAACACCTAGATTAGTGTTTGTGACGGGTTGAATCGTGTCCCCGCAACCCCCCCCAAAAAAGAGATATATTCAGGTCCTAACCCCTGGTTCCATGAAAGCAGCATTATTTGGAAATAGGATCTCTGCAGATGGAGTTAAGATGAGGTCAGACTGGATTAGGATGGACCCCGATTCCAATAACTGGTGTCCTTCTAAGGAGAAAGGAGAGAGAGAGATTTGGACACGGGGACACACACACACACACACACGTACACACACACGGAAGAAGAATGGAGGCAGAGACTGGAGTGTGGCAGCTATCAACCAAGCAACACCAAAGATCACAGGCTGCCACCAACAGCCAGAAGAAGCTGCAAGGAAGGATTCTTCCTTTCAATGGGGACGTGGCCCTCCTGATACCTTGATTTTGGACTTTCCAAGGGCAGAACTGTGAAAAGGAAATTGATGTTGCTTTCAGGCACCCAGTTTGTGATACTTTGTTACAGCAACCCTAGCAGTGGAGCCAATGTTTGAGTGAATGGCTACTGTGGCCTGGCCATGTGGACACATCACAAGCGGACACACCGTGACACCTGCTTTCCCTTCCCGTCCGTCTAGCCTAACCCCCATCTCCTCCACTGAACTCGCGTCCTATTTGGTGGAAAAGACAGTGAAAGCAACATGTTTGCTCATGAAAGAGCGAGTGATGAAGGGGGAGGGGGAGGGCCCAGCTGCCGAAAGAGCCAGAAGGGCCCTGAGGAGCCGGGAGCAGCTGAAGAGGACTGGTTCCCACGGAAGAAACACAGCACAGGACACAGGGCCCAAGCTGGAAACATTTAGGTAACAGCACCGGCCAGGGGTGGGGGAGGGGTGGGCGGGACGAATTACACACCGGGACGTGGGAAGAGAGAGCCTCCCACCTCACATTAATTTTTCATGTGTCTTTAAATATACGAGAACTGCGTGCCTGTGTCCATCTTTGTCTACAGGGTTTGGATTTTTTTACATAAAAAGTTTTTCTCGTCTCCTCCCCCGGGGCCGCTACTATTTTCAACTCACTTCCTCTTCGGTGTCTTCCACATGCCATCGCACGGATGTGCACAGACAAAAAGGTTTTACACTGTAGAGTTGTTCTCTGTCGAGTCAACTGACAGGGAGCGGTCCCGTTTGTTTAAGCCAAGTTTGTAAATCTTAGAATGGTTTCAGAGGCAGAGACAGTGGGGGGCTGAGAGTTCCCATGTACCCCTCCCTCCGTTTCCCGCAGGATTAATGTCTTACATCCCACGGCTCATTGGTCACAACGAACAAATCAGCCTTGGTCCAATGAATACTATGGACTAAATTCTGAACTCGATTTGGATGGCCTCAGCTCTTCCACTCATGTTTGTTCTATCCAGGGTTCCCATGCAGGATACCCCGTTGCATTTAGTCGTCACATCCCCTTCGGCTCCTCTGGGCTGGGACAGGGTCTCCATCCTTCCTTGTTTTTGATGACCTCGACAGTGTAGAAGAATGTTGGTTCGGTAGTTTGCAGAATGTCCTCCAATTTTGGTTTGTCTCGTGCTTTTCTCAAGATTGGACGGGGCTTATGGTTTTGGGGACATTCTGAAGTTTTTACTTACATTTCATTGCCTACGTAATGTTTCAACACACATTCATAGATCTGAAAACTACAGTCTTATATTTCATGCAGGAGCTGTCCTGCCTACACAAAAATGCAGAGCGCTAGTCAAATATATGGTGATAGAAGGAGAAATGACTCTGGGTGGTGAACACACAATGTGATATATATTATAGATGATGTATTACAGAATTGTACACCTGAAATCTATGTAACTTTACTAACCATTGTCACCCCAATCACTTTTAATTTAAAAAAAAAATACAGAGAGCCAGGGAAGATGCAGCTGTCAGCTTTTATTCTCAGCTCCTATGTGAAACCTTTGCGTGTTTAACGTCTACCATTCTGGGAAGAACTTCAACATTTAAAAAATTCAAACCACTTTGGAATTATCTAATCATTTGGAAAGTTATCTTAGGCATCCAAGGGGATCTCTGCAAAGGAAAACTAGCTTTTTGGAGCAAACTTCTTGTTTTCCCATTCCAGAAAGTGTGTCCTTACTGCGTGCTCTCAGCCACTGCTCAGACAATCCCTGACTGTCTGTGGAAGTCAGACCTGCATCCACACCCACGCAGCTGGACCACTGGGCGCTGCTGTGGGCTTCTGGGGCTGGGGGGCCTTTGATTCAAAATAGATATTTCTAGCAATGGCTGTGATCTAGTGAAAAAACAACAAACCATCCTTCCACAGGTACTGGAGGGAAGCCCCATCTTCTCACTCCGTTGAGTTTTACAGAGCGAATCTGCTGGCTTTCCTTTTCTTCTCTTTTGAAGTCCTTTATTGAGGCGTACTGTACATACGGGAAAGTGCTGCCTTTCGGAGTCCGGTTCTATGTGTTTTGACCGCCATTTACAGGACCCAAATCAAGATACAGAATAGCTCAGTCATCCCAAACATTCCCCTAAGGTTGTCTGTCGTCAGCCTCTTCCCTGATGTCCACTCCTGGCAACCAGTGATTTGTCTTTGGTCCCGGAAGTTATGCCTTTTCCAGAGAATGTTGCCCTTTGAGTCTCACTTCTTTTACTCAGCGATTGATCTCGGAGCTTCATCTGTGTTGCACAGGTCAAAAGCGTGTTTCTTTCTCGGGCTCATGAGGGCTCTGCCATCTGGATAGACCACAGTTTGTTTATCTGTGTTTTTGTTGATGGGCACTTGTCTCAAGGTTTTGACCCCTGTGAATACAGCTATTCACATACAGATTTTTGTGTGAACCTATCTTTTCATTTATCTTGGGTGTATAACTAGCAGGTATTGCTGGGGCGTATTTGCACACGATGTATATCTGATCTTATCAGGTGGCTGTTCATTTTGTAAAAACAACATCAAAAAGCCTCACGACAAAGGCATGGAAGGAAAATGCAAACATTCCATCCCCATGTCGTTTCATCTGAGCTGCTGGATTTTCTGTGTCAATGTCCAATCGAGCTGACGACGTGGGAGATGATTTTTGTGCAGCAATTATTATGAAATTGTCTTCTCTCCCATGCTTGGTCTCTATAGTGAGTTTTAAACACGAAACAGAAAAGTGGAAACAAAGGGAGAGAAAAAAAAAAGCACAAAATTCTTACAATGAAATATGGTTACCAAAAAAGAAGAGGGGGAGGAACGGCCTTTTGAAAATTATAATCTGTTATTTTGTAACTATAACAGCCGTGCCTTGTTTGGAGACAATTGGAACTCTTGCCTGTCACGTGAATTTTGAGTAAACCTAGGCAGCGTTTTCTGTTGTGTTTTGGGGTGTTGCTGGGACGGGAGTTCTGAAATTATTCATGGAGTGAGATGCAACGTGGGTAGTGCTAGAAAGGACACAGGCTGTGGAATCACCAGAGCTGGATTTGAGTTGCCTGTGATCCCTTTTAGCAGAAGGCCACTGGGAGAGGCAGAATATGGCTCCCTGAAAGATGCCCTACTACCCTGGAATCCGTGACGATGTCACCTTCCATGGCAAAAGAGACTTGGCAGGTGTGGCTCAATGAAGAACTTTGCCATGGAGAGATTATACTGGATTATACATCTGGTCCAATCTCATCGCCAGGAAATTGGAAGGAGGAGGTAGAAGAAGAGGAGGTAACAGGATGTGAGCACGACTAGACCTGAAGGAGGTCACGTGCCGAGGAATGCAGGCTCTGGACACTGGAAAAGACAAGGAAACGTTCTCCCCGAGGGCCTCCAGAAGGAACCAGCCCTGCGTAAACCTCCGTATTAGCCCACGGAGACTCAAGCAGGATTTCTGACCTCCAGAATGGCCAGATGATACATTTGTTTCAAGCCACTAAGTGTGTGGTAATTTGTTACAGCAGCGATTGGAGACTGATACAGCCAGTAACCTCTCGGAGTGGCAACTTCCCTCCTTTGTAAAATGAAGACGGTCATGGTGGAGCTCCCCAACCACTTGCTAGGTTGCTATGACAACAGGTGAGGTCACCTTTGAAAAGTTTAGAAAACTTTGTTAGATAGAAAAACCATACAGTTACTATCGTCTCAGTTCTTCTTTTGCTCACCAGCGTCTGCTCCCACTAGAATACATTTAATTCCGCTGAGTCCTTCTGATGGCCTTTGCCTTCTCTGAATGGGTGACTATGGCCGAGTCCCCAGGCATTTTTGCTTTTCTAGAGTCCATCGCCATCCGCAAACAGGATGAGCTTGGTTCCTCAAGACAGTGTGTGTTTCCTTTCCACCATCATTTTTCTCTTCCTTTTTCTTAAGTACGAATAAAAAAGGTGTTCTTTAATGTATTCCGGAATTCTTTTGAAAACACACTCTAATAAAGAAAAGATTTTCCTAGGAAGATGTTAACACGCTGTGTGAGAACTTGGAATCATTCAGTCTCCTAGGAGCAAGGGTCAGCAAACTCTGTAACAGGCCACACAGAAACTATGATTGACAATTTGTGGGCCGGGGGGGTCTGTCTCAGCCACTTAACTCTGCCATCACATCTCTGGGAGCACAAAACAAGTGGGTGTGTTTGCGTTGCACTGAAACTTTATTTATAGACACTGAAATTCAAATTTCATATAATTTTCACATGTCACAAAGTATCATTATTCTTTCTTTTAGTATCATTACTCTTTTGATGTTTTTTTTTCCCCCCTCCTCCAATTGTTTAAAAATGTATCCTTAGCTTGCCGGGAGCCCAAACATAGAGATGCGAGCTGCTTACTCCCATCCTGGAACAGAGGCTCCATCGACCCGGCAATGTTGCCGGTTAATTCCTCCTCCCCAGTGCCTGGAACGGCAAGGTCAGATCCCGTCTTCATCTAACATTTTGATACTTTAAGTATTAACAAATGGCATTACGACATTATGTATCCTGACGACTGAGTTTTGGGCACCTCCTTAAACATGCCCCACCCTGGTGTCCCACGTCCCTTGGGAGGGACCCATCGTGGTGGCATGAATGAAACCAGGCAGGGAGAGGGGCAACAGAGGGCCCTGGATTCCAGCTTGCAATTTCTCCCTTGGCAGGAGGGCCCCAGGGAGAGATTCCAGGTGGTGGATGAACTTCCAGGGGCAGCTTTCCGATCACTAACCACTCACTGAAATGCAGCATTTCCGACAACTACGACTATAGAGGATGAGTGGCTCTGGCATTACAGTGTCTTTAATTTGTCACCAATTTGTCAACGACAGAAAAGTCTGATATATTTTCAGAGCAGGCTATAGTTGAAGCAGGTTCTGTTTACCCTCATCCCTACTTTGAAAAGATAGGAATCACCTCTAGAGCTTCCCACTGGAACTACGTACTGAGGAAGAAGCGCTTGCATTAATTAGAATTCTTGAAAGATTTGATAACTCTATTTTAACGGAAATGTATTTCTTTGTAGTCCTATGTAGTATTTAATATATTTCATGTATCATTTTATGCATTTAGAAACAGTATTCACTAAGCTGACAAAGAGGGTCTGAAGCATAAACATGATCACCACTCCCTCACCCCCTTAACTTTTTAACCTCTTGGGTCCAGTTTTCTCCTCTGACTATTGGACATAAAAAAGTCCCTGCCCTTCAATATTACTGGGGGGATCAAATGCAATACGGTGCATGAACACCCCCATCCCAAATACAAGGTATTTTCAGGATTCTAATGATGTGAACGGAAGGTAACATTCCAAATGGAAAAACATAGCAACAACTCACGTGCATTAGTCTGCAAAAGCTGCGGTAACAAAGCACCACAGACTGGGTGGTTTAAACAACGGAAATTTATTTCCTCACGATCCTGGAGGCAGGAAGTTTCTCTCAGGTCTTCTCACCTTGGATTGCAAAGCGCCTTCTCCTTCATGTGTCTTTGTGTGGTCTTCCCTCTGTGCCTGTCTCTGTCCTCGTCTCCTGTTCTTGTAAGGACTCTGGTCACATTGCATCGGGACTCATCCTAACGACCGCATTAACTTATTTACCCAACATGAAAGGCTGTAGCTCCAAATACAGCTGTTTTCTAAGGTCTTGAGGCCTGAGGGAAATCAGATATTGGATTCAAGGAAAACTGGGCAGTAAGTCGCACAAGAACTCTCATAACTTTAATACCCCTTCCTACGACCTTTTTTCTAAAAAGACAATTTTTTAAAGAACAGAGTTTCTGTGCACAGTTTCCTTGTTACACCCCTCATACACCGTTTGCAGTTTAACATCTTTCCTAAGTGTGGCCCAGGTGTCACAATTAATGAATCGATATTGATAAAACCCATAGTTTCCATTAGAGTTCACTCTTTGTGTTGTACAGTGCTACGTGTTTGGACAAATGCAAAACGTCACGTACCCATCACAGGATCATACAGAATATTTCACTGCCCTGAAAAATCCCCTGGGTTCTGCCTATTCATCCTTCCTCTCTCCCGTTCCCAGGACCCTTGGTAACCACTGATCTTTTTAATTTTGCCTTTTCCAGAATGTCATGGAGTGGGACTCTTATGGCACGTACCCTTTTCAGATCACCTTCTTTCACTTAGCAGCATACATTGAAGGTTTGTCTATATCCATTCTTGGTTTGATGGCTGATTTCTTTTTGGTGCTGAATAATATTCCATTGTCTGGATGGACCACAGTGGACATACCCATCACCTACCAAAGGTCATCTGGTTGCTTTCAGTGTCTGCTGATGAGTAAAGCTGTTATCCACATTCCTGTGTAGGTTTTTGTGTGGATGTTTTTCATGTAGATGGATAAATACCTAGGACCATGGTTGCTAGATTGTGTAAGACTGCCTGCTTTGTAAGACAATGCCAAACTGTCTTCCAAAGTGGCCATATCATTTTGCATTCCTACCAGCAAAGAGTGCATGCTGTTACCTTTCGGTGTTGTCATTGAAAACCTTTTCTGGGGCCATTTTAATAGCTGTATGGTGGTGTTTTGTTATCGTGTGCAATACGATAGTGGCATACGATGGTTATCATCTTTCCATATGCTGATTTGCCATCTCTATATCTCTCTTGGGTGTGTTTTGTGTGTTTTTTCCCCAGCTCTTTTGCCTATTTTGATTGGATTATTTTCCTATTGTGGGGTTTTAAGACTTCTTTGTATATTTTGGATATAATCCTTTATTAGATACGAATTTTGCAAATATCATATTCTCACCCAGTCTGTGGCTTATCTTTTCATGCTCTGAAGAGTGTCTTTTGCAGAGCAGATGTTTTTAATTTTAATAAAGTCCAACTTATCAAATTTTTTCCCCATGGGTTATGCTTTGGGTGTTGTATGTTTCCTCCCATGTTATCTTCTAGGAGTTTTATACTTTTGCCTTCTACATTCTGAGTTAATTTTTTTTTTTAAACCAGTGGAAGGTCTGTGGCTAGATTATTATTTTTTTTTTTGCATATGGATGTTCAGTTTTTCTAGCACTCTTTGTTAAAAAGGATATTCTTTTGCCATTGAAATTCCTTTGCTACTTTGCCAGAGATTATTTGAATATATTGGTGTGGGTTCCTCCTGTCTTTCAATTAACATTTTGGCTACTGCTTAAGGGGAATGCTGATAGCATTTGTTGCAAGCAGATTCTTATACTCCGGCTCCCTCCCGTCAGCAAGGAAAAGTAATTGTTTAATACGCAGATATTGTGCTGTGTCTACCTGTAGAAATCACTGCTGTTCACGACCTCATATTTACTTTTATCAGAAAGCACTAGTCCCTTTCCTGCTCTAATTTATTTCCCTCTTTCCTTGTTTTCTCCCATCTTACAGGACTGCACCCTTGCAAAATTTGCAAAACAGAGTAAAACAAAGTAGTCTAATTTACCACCTACCTACCACCATCTAGCATTTCAGAAAGAGGAATTTCGGTGATATTACGATAAACATAAGTCTGTCTCTTCCTGTCTGAGGTCTTACAAAGTCCCATGGGGGTGAGAGGGTGGGGTTCCTTTGAGTCTACGATTAAAGCACTAAGCTGCTGACTTGCAAGAAGACCGTTGGGATTATTGGGACATTATCAAACAGGCGAGGCAGATTCTGAGCTCACCTGCATTGCTAGTTACCCAAGAACAGCTGTAAAAACTGGTCACACTGGGTCATAGTTTGGAGCGAGGATTTCCATCCCTTTCCCACACTTTAAACGATTGGCATCTGCCAAGTAATCAAAACATACCAAGAGGCCTTTCACCAAGCTCAGTTTGGAATTTCCAAGCGGCTAAAGACAGGCAGAGCCGGTAAGCCAGACAGGGCCAGTTTGGCTGCGCGGTTACTCGAGAGACTGCGGTAGCCGAGGGCCGCGTCCGGGTAAAGCCGAAAGCTGTAATGATGTCAACTTGTTATTTACTTTCCAAATCTGAATGACTGAGCCAGGCGAAAGGAGAATCAATCAACCACAATGTGACCCTACAGGCGGAAAAAACGCCGCGCTACCCTCAGCAGGCGGTGGGGGAGGGGAAGCACGTGTAACCGGGGCAGGGTTGCATCATGAGCTCGCTCGGGTTTTCTATTGCACCCTCGGTTTTTCGATTGCATGTAATACCTCTCAGCATCAGCCCGCACAAGCCCAGGGAGTCCGGGAGCAACGAAGGGCAGGCTCGAGGGAAGGCCCCACCACGTCCTTTTGGGGGTGGTCTTGAATGGCAACTGATACGTAATAAGACACAATCTATTCTGCTGATTCACAATTATGGAGACTGTGTAAGTGTGGATTTTTTATTGACGTGCTCTATAATAATGGTGTAGCAACAGTCGTTTTACATCATTGACCTTTTACAGCAATATATGGCAGGGTAAATCTTAGGTCCGCCTTTCTGATGGAGGACCAGCCCCTTAAAAGCTCACCTCCGGCCCCCTTCCCTCGGCCACCAGAACAACAAATGGTCCAGTGTCCCAGAAAAGAGCAAGTGAGGTTACACTTTAAAATGCTGAGTGTACTGGGCTCTTAGCGGGAAGCTCAGTGTACACCAAAGGGAGGGGCACACTTATTTTAAAATATTCAACAAAGCAGACACTGAAGGTGCTTGGGGTGGGCGCGGGTATCTATTTCATTGAATTAAGGCCGCGTGGGGTGGGTAGTGGTCACCGAAGTGGAGGGGAGGAAGGGACGCTGGGGATTGGGGGGCACCAGGGCTGGGCCAAGCAAGCCATTGCAACATAAAACACTTTGGAAATGCCCGAGGGAGGTCTGAAGCCTGCTTGTGGGGGTGGGGATAAGGATGGGAGGAGGTTCCCCCCAACTCCCGGAACCCCCACACCCCAGCTCCTGGCCTCCACCTCCGTGTGTCTGAGTTTCTTTCTCCCCACGCGTTTCTGGCCCTTCCCTGTAGCTGTTTTTGCAAAGGTTGAGGGCTCCACCTGAGCCCCCACCTTTTGGGGAGGGGGAGAGAACACTGGGGTGTCCTCTAAGCCGCGGATTTTGAGGGACATGCCCCCTGGGGCAGGTTACAAGGGTTCTGTTAGGGCAACTGGGCGGTTTCTTTTTTGCGGTGGGGGAGGGTAACACTCTAGCACCGGCCCGGGTTCCTTTCCCCTATGGAGAAACCTCGGGGGTGGTGGCCCCGGTTACGGTCCCCGCCACCCCGACAGTGGGGTAAAGACTGAGGTTTGGGACTGGGTGGGGGTAGACCGCGTTCCCTTCCTCCCTATGGAGGCCACGGGGAAAGGACTGGGTTCAGAGCTTGTAGGGAAAGGCCCGGTTTCCCCTCACCCACCCTAGGCGTGGGGGCAGGGGAAGCTTGGGGTGAGGGACGTTGCAGGGTCGCAGGTTCCCCCACCGTGGAGGAGGGGCTGGATTGGGACGCGGGTCCTCCCTAGAGGCCGCGGGGGAGGGGCAGTTCTGGGGCGCGGACTCTCACCCTCGCCGCCGTGGGGGAGGGGCTGGCCCGGCGTCCCTACCCCCAGTGGGGGAGGGTCTGGTTTGGGACGCGGTCCCCCAGGGCGCAGGGGAGGGGCCGGAGGGGACGCGGGTGCCCCTCCCCCGGTGTGGGGGGCTGGGGGAGGGGCGGGCCGGGGCGGCGGAGGCGGCCCCCCTGGCAGTCCTCCCGGCCGGGGTCGGCGCTCTGGCGGCGGCCGCTCCCCCCTGAGGTCACTGCCCGTGCCGGTCCCTCCCGCCGTCCCGCCCTCTGCCGCCGCCGCCGCTCCCGCCTCGGCCCCCCCACTCTCCGCGCTCGGGAGCCGAGAGCCGCCAGCGCCCCCGCCCCGCCCCGCCGCCGCAGCGCCCTCGGCCGCCATTCGGCACCGAAACTTTCCAGCGCCCGCGCCTCACGGGACTCGGCGGGGCGGGGGCGGCCCGGGGGCGGCGCGAGGCTGCTCCGGGGCGCCGGGCCCTCCTCGGCCGCGGCTCGGCCCGGCTCGGCGACGGCCGGCCGGAGGGAGGCTCGGCGCGGCGGCGCCCCACAAGTTGCCCTGCCCGCGGCGAGGTGAGTGCGCGGGGCCCGGCCGGCGGGCGCGGGGCGGGGGGGCGCAAACTTCTCCGGCGGGGGTGGGCCTGGCCGGCGGCTCGGGGCGCCCGCACGCTCCGCCCGCAGCCGGAGCTCTGGAGGGGCAGGTCCCCAACTGTCCCCGGGGCTCGGGTTGGGGTGCGGCGCGCTCCCTGCAGGCTGAACAATACCCCGAGGGGGCCGCTCCCCAAAGTGCCGGCGCGTGGGGGGGCTTCTTTGTTTTGGGGAGTGGGAGGCGGCCGGTAAGTTTGGGGAGGCGCTCCATTTGCCCCCGGGTCCCCTTTGTCTGCCGCCCCTGGGGCTGGTGGGCGAAGCTGCGGCGCCGCGGGCTCCCCCGTGGGGGAGGGGAGCCCCATTCATCCCGGGCTCCGGCCGGCCCGCCCCGGACCGGGTGGCCGCGCGGCGGCGCGCCGTGGAGTGAGTGCCGGGCGAGGCCCCGCGGCTGCTCTGTTTCCGAGGCGCAGAAACTGTCAAGGAAGTCAGAACCCCCCCACCCCCCGGCCCGAGCGAGAGGACCTGGCTGGGGGCGACTTCGGTGTGTGGGGGTCGCCCCTGGTGTGGCGGGGTCTGCAAAGCGCGGCCTGGGGAGGGTGCAGACCTGTTGCTCCCGGGCTAGGGGGAGGGGTGACCCCAGATTCGCGTCCCGGGCCCTGCTCCCGGAGGGACTTTCCCCACTGGGGACCCGTCCTCGGAACCGGGTGGGGGTGCGTCTTCGGGTGTCGGTGGCTGCCGGGCATGTGACAATTGGGGGTCACTAGAAGCCAGCCCGCGATGGGTTGGGGCCTGGACTTCGCGTGCGTCGCCCGTGCGCGGTCAGGCCCGGGCCGGGGCTCGCTCCTCGCTTGGCCTGGGGTTTTCCCGCACAACTGCATGGCAAATTCCAGAAAGTTAGAGTCGGAGGTCATGTTGTGGATCATACCCCCCAAAAAACAACAACAACAACAACAACAAAACCCCCACCCACCCAGCCCCTATCGCATCTGCAGCTGTCTCTGCTTTGCATTGTCACATGTGGCTTGACCTGACTTCTGGATGTTTTTCTCTCCTGACGCGCCGCCCAAGTCCCTGGTTTAACCTGGAAGCGCAGGGGCGGGACTCCAAACCTGGAGGGAGGGGGACGCCCTGCTGAGGTCCCCAGCGGTGGCTTGGGGTACAAATGGCTCTGGACGATTTTAGGAAAAGTTTAGAATTAGTCATTCCTAGAAAAGATGCTTTTAGGGGGAAAAAAAATGTTGGAGTATGGAACAATTACGACGTTAAGATGACGCTTTTATTTTAAAGGACGCTATGTGTCAAATGTGCTGCAGATTTTGATGGAAAACCACCCAGCTGGGTAAATAATCCAGGGATAAAAGTTGAAGTTCGTCACTTGAGCCACTTATTAAAATAGCCCCTCAAGGGGATTCCAGCTCTTCCGTGTACACACACCTGTGGGACAGAAATGGGGATTTTTGGTGGTTTATTTGGTGGTGTACATTTGCCCCTTCAGTGGGCTAGTGATGTTTTCCTCTGCCAGTAGTTTTAAAGAAGAAACTGTTTGCAAAATAACAACAATAATAATGATCACCGTATTATTGAAGATGCCCAAAAGTGAATGTTTCAAAATCTGGGGTGCTTTCACCAGTTGTATCCGTAGCATGATTTTGTACAACAGTATCTTAGTAAGGAGGTACCTCCCCTTTTTTAGTGATGGATAAACATTTATTCAAAAATGTACCCAGATAAGATACTCTGCTAGGCCCAGAGGGACACCAGGAGCAAGGTGGGCCCCCTTAGGGGACAGTGGGACGTGGGAAGGGGCCACTCGCCAAGAGCAGCGCACGTGTCTGCGAATCCTCTAGGATTGACTCTTGTGCTTTTATCCAGGGCTCGGTCAGTCCAGGAACTATCAACACCCCCATTTAAATGTCACACGTGGATCCCTAAATCTGCCAAACCCCACCCTTCCTGAAAGGTTGGGCGTCTTGGGTAAGGAGAATGTTTGGTGTCTTTCTGGGCCTGGACCCCCATCTGTATCTCTGGGAGCTTCAGCGTTCCGTTTGTGTGATGACATCATGAGTCTGCCTCCTGTTAGGAGACTTTCAATGGGCTTTGTGGCCCCCACAGTGGTGAATAGGGTCCTGGAGTCCAACTGCATCATGACCAGTGACATTTGGCTATCCCTGTGTGATTTGAACGAGTCCACCCTGTTCCTGCTCCACCGTGGCTCTGGAAGTCCTGCACCTTGCTGAGCGTTACTTTTCTGTGTGTAAAAATACAAAGGAGAACTGAAATCGCTGTACTCACTAGGCAGTGTGAGGACGGGAAGAGAATGTATGTGAACTGGAATGGAAAGCGGCCTGTAAATGTTAGCTGTTGGTCTTGGTGCAAAGAGAACAGTTGTCTTTATGCGACTTGAATGCCATGCCCCAAGGAATTCCCGGGCCTAACTCTATACTAGCAAGTTCCATGCCACAGCATAGGACGCTGAAAGATGTTAAGTAACTTGGCAATACATAGTCGTGGAGGGAGGGTTGTCTGATTCCCAAAGCCCAGCTCGTAAGCTTGGCCTTTTTTTGTTTTGCCTTCCTGACTACCTAGGGTGAATTTTCCCATTTGGAGAAAAAAGCTGTTTAAATTACGAGTCTACACACACACACACACACACACTCACAAACGAGAATCTACATTGAAATCTGTGTATACGTATAAACATCTCTCAATAGAATCAGGAACCGTCTGTTTTCCTCTCTAGCTGTGTTGTCCAATGTGGCGGCCACCAGTCACGTGTGCATAATGAGGGTCGATTAGAATTCAATGAAAGGAACGGCTCTGTCCCTTTTGGTCATTCTAGCCTCAATTCATGTACTCAGTGGATGCCTGTGGCTAGTGGCCACCATATTGGATAGCACAGAACTTCCAGAAACTGCTGTGTGAGGGTCCTACTTTGTAGTTATTACAATGGCAATAAAACAAGAGAGTCAGTGTGCTTTTCGTGAGGGGAGAGGAGAAATCGTTTGAAATAAGTCACAGGTATATTTTTTTAAAAGAGAGAGACCCATTTCAGCCAGCAATTGACCCAGGGAAGTGATTTCAGTGAATGGATTCTTCACCTGAAATTGACAGCTATGGGTTTTAGATTGAGGGGCTTCGGATCAGTTTTGAATCAGAAAACCAGAACGCGAGCTAGCGTCTGAACGTTTAACCTCGGGCAAGGAATTCAACGTTTCCGTGCCTCAGTTTTCCCATCTGAAAAAATAGCATCAGTCCCCATGTGCCTGCCTAAGCGGCTGGTGGTGAATATCCCTTGGGCTGGTTGGAGCCTTTGGTGTCACCATCATTGAGTCCCCGTGTGGCTGATTGAGAGGCTCATCTGATATATTCAAATCTTTGCTTGCTGTGGGTACCTTGGGCTACCACCCGCCCCTTGAAGTTCAGGTACTAAGGAGTACGGCTCAGTCGCTTGAGGTCAAAGTCTTAACGTATTGAAAGGCTGGCAAGGAATCGTTCCAACAAAGTGAGACTTCACAATAGTCGAAGTATTTTCTTTTTCAAAAAAAAAAAATGTCTGAGTGTTCACTGTTTCCTGTACACCCGGTCCCTGAGTCAGGATGTTATTTTTATTACTTAGTTGGTGTGTCGTTTGCATAGTTCTTTGTATTTTTTTATAGCAACAGGTTAGACATTTTATTTGTAAATGAGGGTGGGGGAAAAGTCCCATTTTGTGTCTGTCAGTGAGGTGACTTCCCGTATCAGCCTTCTGTCATTGGCGCTCACTTTTGCTTCCTCTCAGGGCCCTGCGGTGGGTGAGCTCTCAATGTTGGGCTGGAAGTTCTTGAACACCTGGGACACCTGCAGTTCTCTGCCAGGGGGTCCCTCCCGAGGCAGGCTGCGCCCAGGAAAGCCATCTCACGCAGGTCCTGAGTGTCAGGAATTGAGAGTCTCAGTCACCTGTGGGTAGGAAAACACCCAGCTCAAACCTGGGGCCGTCCCCATCCCTGCATTCTGCTGGGGTGTCCAGACCCCAGGCCCCACGCATACGGCATTGCCAGGCCGAACCCTGGGCCTGGCGACAGTCACAGTTGCTCTGCTGTGTGAGGTGAGAGTGTCCCAGCTGTGGTTTCCCCATGCCTCGAATTCACCCCTCTCCCCTTAAAAAAAATAGTACGCTACATCCAATCACTTGGTAATCTTTCGCCACCAAAGGCATTTTAAAATACAGTTTCAACCAGGAAGGAAGACTACAGTCATTTTGTAAACACTTTTTTTTCCTTAAGTTGGAAAGATAAACTTTTTTTTTTTTTTTCCCCTGTAACTATTTTTAGTGTGAAGGAAGTAAGTGGCCTCTGGAGCGGAGACTGGATGTGAGTTGGTCCCTTGGGTCTTGCCTTCCTTGGCCCTTTGCTGTTCTCCGTCCTTTCCGTGGGGTTTGACCGAAGGGACTGCACTGGCCAGATTGGCAGAATGTGACCCAACAAAACCAAAATAAAAGCTGGCTATGGGAAGGGACTAAGAAAGTCAACAATCTCCTACTCTGAGAAAGAGTTTCAAATCTCCAGGGAGAAATGCGATGATGAAGGAATTGGGCATCCCGGCGCTTTCTTACCAGGGACTGGAAAACTTGACTGGAGACGATTGTCCCCTGAGCTGGCAGCCTCCCTCCAGGCCATTCTGTCCATTATCATCACTGCTGTCAAATATTTATGAAGAATCCACTGCCTGATTGAAGAATGCAGATGGGAACCGGAGGCCATTAAAACATTGAATTGGAGCAAATTTAAAGTTCAAACAGAGGAGAGAATATTTATATCTTACAAACGAAGTCCAGTACCATTTCCTTTGGTTTGTTCTTGGCGGATGGGCACAGAGATGGCGACAGGGCATGGTGTGTGGGTTGGAGAGGAAGAGAAGTCTTGGAAAGAGGGAAGTAGAGAACGGGGTGGTGTGTTGGAATCGCGTTTTCAGCGTTGAACGCTAGAATCTTGCAGTCCACGAATGGTTCTTGATTGGAGGCGGTTTTGCTTCCTACGTTCAAGGGGGCATGTGGCAATATCTGGAGATGTTTTCGGTTGTCACAGGTTGGGGGAGGGGATGGGTAGTGCTGCAGGCATCTAGTGGGTCTGTGGAAGCTGCTGGATACCCCACAATGCGCAGGACAGTCCTGCCACAGATGGGTCCGCCCTGAATGCCAGTGGTGCCCAGGTGGGAAAACCACCCGTGATTATACAGTCAGTGCCACCGTCCTGTTTGGGGCAAGCTCAGTAAGGGTGGTGGATGCCAAGAAAAACTATATATCAAGTTCTGTAGTTCTCAGGCGCCCATGCGGTTTGTGGGGATACAGATAGTAAGAGTTTTGGGTGCTCACTGGAGACGCGGAAGGAAGAGGTGGGAAGGAGTGAATTCAGGAGTTTGAAGAGCCATTAGAAACAAGAGCAGGAGGGGTTGGGGGAGGGCCAGGCTGCTAGTTGCCTAAACTCTCACCACGAGTACTTTTGAGAGCTCCAGGTACAGGTACATCTTGAACACATATTTCTCAACTTCTTGCTTTCCGTTTTGCTGTTGTTGAAGCAGATTTACTAGGTCTTACTTTCGGTCAGCTTCTTGGAACCTTTGGTATCATGGAAAACAAACCCTGCAAACAGCACCTGTCTTATGTATTCGCGGATCTTCCTGGTCCCCAGCAGCATGTCCTTTAACCTGGATTTGGGGTCACCCCACCAGCAGGCAGGGGCTCAGAGGGTGGAGGCAACTGGATGGAGTGTTTGCTGCTTCCAAGACTCTGGGTGCTGCTTGAGTCACGAGTAGGTTGATTAGCAAAGCGGGGGCAGCTGGGGACGGCTGTGCATTTTCCTGGTCATGTAAGCCTGGTCATCCTGAGTGACCCGTGGCCCCGTGTCATGCTGACCCCCATTGGAGCGCCAGGTCTAACCTAGGCAGGGCCTTCTGGCTGCTGGTCGTCAAGGGGCACGTGACACGGCTGTGAGGGATGTTTGATTTGCAGGCAACTCACCATGCACTTGACTGCACCTTATGGCCAGTTATCTTCTCTAGCATTAGTTTTCTCATTGAGAGAGAGAGAGA
This sequence comes from Rhinolophus ferrumequinum, assembly GCF_004115265.2. Taxonomy (NCBI): domain Eukaryota; kingdom Metazoa; phylum Chordata; class Mammalia; order Chiroptera; family Rhinolophidae; genus Rhinolophus; species Rhinolophus ferrumequinum. Next base: position 119,927,367 of record NC_046284.1, on the reverse strand, counting down.
GAGAGAGAGAGGGAGAATAAACTTTATTTCTCAGGCTTGTAGAATATTAAAGGAGAAAGGATTGTTACCATGTGTGGAGCCCACCCTGCTTTTATTTCCTCTACTCCGAAGTTGGGAATTGGGTGTGGAAATGTATCTTTATTTGTTAGGATGGTCTCCAGCGATCGCTTGCTTTCTTTTTTTATCTTTTTATTACCCCTCTTAAGTTAAATTCCGGGGCTGGCGTGCATATATGCGTATATACAAAGGGTGCCAAAAAAATGTATACACGTTTTAAGAAAGGAGAAAACTGTATTAAAATGGTAATACTCAATATGTACCAATAACAGATGAATACAAGTCATGTGTATACACTTTTTTGGCACACCCAGCATATATACATATATGGACAGACATACACTTATAGTCCCTCTATATTTTCTAAATTAGTATATAGTAAGTTAGGAGTTTCAACATGTGCCATAGACCTGGTTAAATACCACTGCAGTCGGGATACAGAGCTGTCCCTGCCCCCCAGAGCTGTCCCTGCCCCCAGAGCTGTGCCCCAGCGCTCTCCGCTCTCTGCTGTGGTGCCCCCTAGGTGCCCCTTCCCCAGCCCGCAGCCAGGGCACTGCCCCTCAGCTCTGCTCTCCTGTCCTGGTAATCACATCCTTGCTCAGGAAGAAACTCCCAGCGGTGAAACCTTCCAGCCTCCAAGCTCCTTCCCAGACATCCTTCCCAGACATACGAACCTCATGCTTTGGCACGCGCGGGGCCCCGGTGCTGCCCGCAGAGCGACTTTACGCCGTGGTTATTATCAAAAGCAGAGGAGAGCGACACTTGTCACTTCTTAATACTTGTAAGAAGCCACAGTGACAAAAATACCAGGAGTCTTGTTGGGGCTGCCAAACATTGGTTCCTTTTCTCTGCCAGTGAATCCTTGCTGCCAGATTAGTTGAAATGGGATGTGTTTTGATGCCCTTTCAGAGAATGTTTCTCCTGAACCTTTCAAGACATTTACTATGTAAAATGTATCGGTGGGTTAGAGTCCTGTCTTTAGTTTCAAAAACAGGACCGCACACCTGGAGGCAGCACATTTTTCCCCCGTGGGGTGATGATTTGAATATCAAATAGGTTAAAAATAGCCAGTTGTATTTGCATTAGTTTGTTGTAGGAATAAAACGAATTCCTCAGGCTGGGCTTCTGTGTAGTTCTTAAGCTGCATTTTGCTTTGGGCCATCGTTTCCGCTCTCCGTGATCTAATAAGAAATGGCGTGTGTTCTAGAAGAATCCTTAGCCTGGCGTTTTGGCTCCTGGCGTCCTGCCTTGGGTGGTCTGCCTGCTTCTGTGGTGTCTTTAGCCTGTGTGTGTCCTCACACAGGGGACTGAAAGGGTTGGTGAGCTGATCCTCAGGCGTCTTGCACGTCTCGCGGGTGAGGGTTTCAGTTTGGAAAAGGGACATTTGTGTCCCATGCTTTGCCTGACCATATCAGCCGTGATTAAAATAGGCAACATGCAACTTCACGTTGATAACTCTGTTGCGTGTTTACAAAAAGAAGACAACCCAGCAATTCAGAAGACACTTGGGCTGCTGGCTGCCTGTCAGTAATTCTTCTGAGTGTCATAGTTTTCCAGTCTCGCGAGGCCCTTTAAAATAAACACAAATGGTGCTCGGGGCAACATTCACAGTTTATTCTTGAAGACAGTGTCTGCTTTGGAGTCCTGTCATTTTTCCCCTATCGGGTGGATGTACCCGGAATGCTTAAGAGAAAACACCAGAGTTTTCTTTGCTTGTTTCCCTTGAGCCTGGAACCTAGCGTATGACACCCGCCCAGTAGAAAGAGCACAGAGCTCTTTCCTTTCTGCAACACTTGCCCCCAGCCCCCAGGCTGAATACAGAGGCAGGAGGAGGTAAGGACCCCTCTCCTCGCCCCCCACCTGGCCACCACCCCACTGCAAGAAATCGCAACCGTCCTGGAGGGTACTGAGAACGGGATACCCATTGTCATCTGTGCTGGAGCCGAGCTGGGAGGACACCGTCCCCTTCTCAGAGAGCTCGACGCAGGAGCCCTTGTCATTAAGCCTTGGCATCTGTGCACACATCCGGGATCGTTCAACCTTGCAAACCTTTCTGCTCGTTTGAACCTCCGCTTGTTTGGACAGAAGAAGCTTACTGTACGAGATGCCATTTTAGTTCTGAAACCAAACACACACTTGGCTATGGTAAAAACCATATACATCTTCGAAAGAACGGGAGGAAAATTCAGCACTACTCAGCGGTGCTTTCCGTTTTTAGTGCGTTGAGGGTAGAGGGTAATTCTTAGTCTTCACCAGGCTGGCTGTGCTCCTCTGCTTGACCTCGTCACCTAGACGTCCATTTGAAGGGGACAAATGAGACAGTGGAGTGTGTGTGTGTGTGTGGGGGGTGTCTCTTACCAGAGTCACGTGCAGACGTCTGTAGCACTGGTATGCAAGCCTAATTCACAGCACCTATAAAGTTCCAGGCGGTTGCAGCGTTTCACGTTGTGTTTGGAAAAAGCCCTGAGCACAGAATAGACGTCCTTACTATTTGGTTCATGGCGGGGGGTGGGGGGAGTAGGGGTGGGGGGGTGGATTGAACATGGGTCCCCACCTGAGGTTCTTTTTCCAACAGAATCATGTAGGCATTTGAATCCCATGGAACTGGGATGCCACCTCTGTGTTGGGAAAGGCTTAGCTATTCCCTGTTACCAACTTGGACACTGTGGTTGCCAGGTCCTGACAGTTGCAGGTCAGTTTGGGAGACACACGGTTTCGTTGAACTCCTAATTGGATTGTGAAAAAAAATGCCACAGGAGGTGTGTGTTTCTAAGACACACGGGAGGTTCCAGGCCCATTTTAGCCGTTTCCTGGCGTCCGCAGAGTAAGACTGCAGAAAAGCCTGGTCGGAAGGAACAATGTTGGAGGTGCATCCAGCTCCGAAGTGGATGAAGATACGCGTTCGTGATGTCACATGTCCAGTGCATGACAGGAATTACGCAGACCAGCTGAGACCAAGCGGAGAGGCCTGGTGATGGTACAGTTGCCTGATAAATGTCATGGTGCTCTTTAAAGCAGCCGTCTCCGCATTGTGTGTGTATGCGTGTGTGCACACGCGTGTTTGTGGGTGCGCACGTGTGTACACTAAGGGACCGAGACGCAGCCATTAGTGCTGTGACTTAGGAAAGACGCAACATGCCATGGCACGGTACCGTGCCCATTTGGGACCTACTAGACCTGGTGTGTTTTTGAAGCTGAAAAAAATATTTGTGTTTTAGAACCAGAAGACTGTGTCTCGGTGGCAGGTGTGAGAGGAAGCTTTGGCACAGTGCTGTGCTTTTTTAAGCATTTCATGACTCGGCAGTATTTTCATGATCATTCTGTGTATCGATGAGCTGCTTTCATTGATGGAAGCCCTTGGGGCTCTCCAGAGCGGGGCGTTTTGTTGAAGAAGGGGTTCCGACTGGACATGAGATGCTGTGGCAACTGGCTTGTGATGAAAGTCTTTGGGTGCCTTCAGTCTGGCTGTTCATTTGTCTCCCCTCCCTCCCAGAAACATATTTCATCCATCGTGGCTGTTATTAATTTTTTTTTTTTTTTTTTTTTGCATTTCACATTGGAGGCTTTTGAAAGAGAAAACTGTCACTTTAGTTGATGCCGTACTACGGGTGTTCCAGAGAGTAAATAAATAGATTATATTCATGCCTCAGGCCACCTTGGTGGCTGCGGAGAGGAGACCTGGGACTCGCCTGTGACCTGAGGGGCTTTTGGCTCATTTGCTGAAGATTGGTTTTTCTGGAGAGTCTGAATGTCAAGCACAAGTAGCCCCAGGGTTTTCACACTCGCCTGTTTGTTTGTGTGTTTCACTTGAACCTAGAGCTCTGTTGGTTTTGGTTTGTATGTATCATTTGGGGGGTTTGCATCTATTTTTGCCTTGGTGCTATTGTCTTGGCAACGTAACTCTGTAGAGAAGATGAAGTAATAACAATTGTACATTTTCTGAGTACCGACAGGACACTGCATTAATGCTGGTCGGGACGTGCCGTGGCATTCATTGTCCTTTGGTAAACTGAAATATGTATCTCCTACTTTAGAACAAACAAATCTGCTTCTCTTTATGGGGATACTCCGAAGGCACCTCCTGTAAAGAGGAGAAACAAGAAGTACAGTTTTTTATCATCTTAGTTTGCACCTTTGTCTACCCTCCAGAGATCACGACGTGGATGCTCCAATAACACATTGAGTTATCAGGAGGATTTTGGGAATGGACTCGGCTGCCCCCTTTACAGGAGGAAGCGAGACCGAGTATTTGACCTTTAAACGGGAGCCTTGGCCGGGTCTTGACTTCACATCGCATGCAGGTCCACAGATACCAGTCACTTCAGCTCTGGACCGGTTGTGGTTGTTGACTGACAAGGCAAATAATTAGCATTTGATGGTTCGCCAGCCCAATTACCCTCCGTAATGTTTCAGACGTGCATCCAGAGAACGGCCTGCGCGGAAGTTCATTCTGGTTCCCAGATGCACGCCTCAGGTACACGTGAAGCGTGGGCAGCTGGGACGATTTCTGGGGATTTGAAGTACAGGGGTGTGAGGCAGGGAGGTGGGGTCCAGTGGGGCCAAATGGTGCAGTCCACTGAGATAGTCTATCCATGCGCTAAGCTTCAAGGGAGAACATATAATAAAACCAATTCGTTTATGGCGTCGTCGAAGTACCGTTTACATAATTTATATCGAGGAAGGCAGTTACTTCTCGTTAGGAAGATTGGGTTATTAAAATGAGCTATCTTCATTTTCCCACAGAAATAAAAAATCAATTGTAGTTCAAATAATTGTATGTGAAGCTTTATAATTGGAAATTGGAAGCTAGCAAAATTATATAACCCTGGTTAATTACATTAGTCGACTCAAACTAAATATAGAATGAGATTAGCTCATGGAACTATTTCATTTTTATCTCAGTCAAGTCCAGATCATACCTACTCAATGGTCAGATAATTTCTAGTTACATTGTATAATTTTTTTTTGACCATCCTGGACGTGGTTTCAGAAAAGTCAGTTGAAACGAGAGACTGGATATTTTCATTATCCCCTAGTTCATGTTTAAATCTAAAACGGTGCACAGAAAAAGCTGTCTTTTGTGAATTCTGATTTTCTCAGTATGTGTGTTATTACACACACACACACACACACACACACACACACACACAGCATTGTATGCCTGGCACAGTAGACCAGTGAGCTGGGGGTCCCATTTTTCTGTGTGGCACTTGCTTTAAGGGAAGTTTGAGCAGGGTTCATAGTTCACTAAAAGTAAATGTTCCACCGTCTCTAATTTCCTGTCGTGTTTGCTTTTCCACTGAGTGTTCTATATTTGGACAACAAATGTATTTTTCTGCATGGGTTTCTCTGTTGGCCCAGATGTCCATCAGAGTGGAATTCCTCTCTGTCCACAATACTGGGTTGGACGTGCCCTAGTGTTTGGTTCTCTGTGGCTCCTAGAGTTGAGGTGGATACATTGTAGACTCTGGCCTGGCTAAGATGTGTGTTACTTTGTTTCATTTGGGCTTGCCACAGATGTTTGCTTAGCTTTCCGATGGCTTACTGGCGATGCCAGCTTGTGGTGATGTTTAATTTAACAGAACTGGAAGTCTGGCGTAGGATCAAGTTGATTTTCTACAACGACTTGATTGAGGTATACATTATATACCGTAAAAGTCGCCTTTTTGAAGTGTACAGTTCAGTGATTTTTTTTTAGTCAGTGTACCCAGTCGGGCGGCCATCGTCATAACCCAGGTTTTGCACATTTTCATCACCCAGGCGGCTCCCTCACGTTCACCGCCCGGCACGTCTGCCACCCAGCCACAGGCACTCACCAATGTCCTTTGTCTCTGCAGATTTCCCGGTGCTCAGAACAGGCACCTATGTGCTTGGCTGTTTCACCTTCCACACGCCCTCCCTGACAGGCATAAGTGGGGAGAGAGGCAGGAAGGGAGGACATACGGCTCAGGTCTCAGTCTCCTCCTCTGTGGAATCAGGATAGGAAGAGATGGGTTGCAAGCTCTGGAGCAGCTCAGCGTATCAGGTCCTGTGCGTCGTGGGGAATCGTGCGTAAAGGTCCCCCTTGGACAGGTGAGGAGTCAGGGCAAGGAGCTGCCTCTCCTGGGATGGCCCCGTCCCCAGAGAGCAGGACACACCGCCAGGCAGTCGTCCCTTCACGCTTCCACCCGTCTTCCATCTTGAATTCCCATCCTTGTTTCTTGGCGTGGCATTGACTGAAAGTTCCCTCTTGACCAAGGGTGTGTGCTAGCTCAGTGGTCCTCCTCCGGGGGTAGTTCTGCTCCCAGGGGACATCGGACAATGTCTGGACACATTTCTGGTCACAGATGGGGAACCGGAGGCTACTGGCATCTAGTGGGTAGAGGCCAGGGCGCTGCCAGCGCAAAGGATGGTCCCATGTGCCAACAATCGGTTACCCTGCACAAGAGGCCAGTCATGCCAGGTCAAGAAACCCTGCCTTAACAGCTTTGTACCTGGTTGGTGGTCGTTTTAAAGGAGGTGCTTAGAACTTCAGTAAAGACTTAGAGACTCTGGGGCTTAAGGACAGAATGCAGGCTGCCTTCAGTCTTCCGACAGCCCAGGGAATAGGGATTCTTCCAAAGCAAAGGATAAACAAGATTTGGGGAGATAACTTGAGGGAGAAAATAATGGCTTGCAAGTCCCTTAGAAGTAGTTAGTCATTTACAAATAAACAGAAGTTACAGTGTAGGCAGAGAAATCTGGGGCCACCTCTTGGCTTTGATCTGGGAGTCCTATTTCCTCTCTAGCTGTTCCCCTAAGAACTGAGAAGGAGGGACGAAGATCCTACCCCTGCATGAAAACCAGAAATGATGACCGTCCATCGATGGAAGGGCTGCTTTTGGCAGTCGCCTCGTCTTGGGGACTCTGTGTAGGCCAGCTGGGGCGGGGCTGGCTTCTGCGAGTCCCACACCTTTGTGATTCTGCTGGTGGGCGCTCTTGGTTTGTCTGGGTTTCGGTAGGATTTTCCGTTGCTCCCTGAAATGTGCAGTGTAATAATCGCTGGCCCTCTGCCAGCACCCAGGGCTGCACCGGCCCCTCTGCCACCTGCGTTTAGTTTTCTTGGGCGATCTGCCTTGGGGCGCCCTGAGAGCTCGGCCCGGCAGCCTGCATACCAATTCCCGTCTCTCCCTTTCATCTCCCAGCGAGGGCTGCCCCTCCCCCATCGCAGCTCCTGTTTCCACCCTGTGGGGCCCCTTCCCCCTGTTCCCCCCGCCCCCAACCCGCCTTGCTCCCTTCCAAAATACAAGGTCTGTCCTCCGAACAGATCTCTTTTCTTGATTCTTTTGTCTCTTTTGCCTGTCCTGAGCTCATTCTGTTTTCCAGGGGAATCCCTGACGATATGTTAATTTCCCTGAATTTAGGCAGTTGTATCTTCTTCTTCCTCTGGGAATAACCAGCCTTGACAGCCCACGTGGGACATCGTAGCTCTGTCTTTCGCGTGTCAGCTGTCCACGGACAGACATGTTGTCTTGTGTTTTTACCTAGGTGGAATCACGTCACGCTTGTTTTGCTCTGTCTGCGTTCTTTCCTTTTACAACTTGATTAAGGTATAACTGAAGTCCAGGACACTAGGCCGGTATTACGTGTACAGTTTGATCAGTTTTCTCATTTTTGTTGTCTTGATGGTGGTGCTGGCCTCACAGACACCACGTGAACGAGTATTTGTGTCCGTTACAGATTTCCTTGTGCCTTTCTGCAGCCGCTCTGCTCCAGGCAACCATTGCTCACTCGCTTTGCTGGATGGGTGAGTGTGCCTTTTCTAGGGTTGTACGGCAGTGAAAGCACACACGGTATGCTCAGCGTTTTGCCCGTGTCTCTCGCCCAGCGGAACGACCGGGGGCCCCATCCACGCTGTGGCCTGTATCACTAATTTGTCCCTCTTTCAAGCGGGGTAGGATTCCATCGGCTCTGAATGCACAAGGGTCTGTTTATTCAGTTGTTGAACACTTGGGTTTGTTTCCATTTTTTGGCTCTTACACTGCTGCTTTAAATATTTTTGTGGCCATCCCAGGGGTTCTCAAATGTCCACGTGCCAGAACCCCCGGAGAGCTTGTTAAAGCGGAGGTTGCCAGGCCTCACGCTCCCCCGTGAATTCTCATTCAGCAAATCTGGGGTAGGGCCCGAGACTCTGCATTTCTGACGAGTTCCCAGGTAGTACCAGGGCTGCTGGTCTAAGGGCCACCCACACTTTGAGGGCCCCCGCCTTAAAGAAGTCTTTAAAAAATGCGCTTGTCCCTCCTTTGTTACTTGTTCCTCCTGCACCCCTACCAGACCTTTCCTTGTCTCGTCGGGTAGACTGTCGTTTAATCACCAAGCTTCCCATTTGTGTGTGGTGGAATGTGTCTGTCTTTTCCTTTTGGCTTATGGGTTTGGCTTCTTTATGTCAAGGGCTGATACCAGTTTGGCGTTGGTCAGGTGCACATGTCCCCAAAACGCCAGCCGTGTTACCCCCACCCGACCCCATCGACAGGAGTCTGCCCTTCTTGGACCCACGTGGGGCAGACTTGGGGCCCAGGCCCTGTGCCAGGGGCTCCCCGGTGCTGTCTCGTCCCCTGGGGCCTCTGGGAGAAACCCAGCTGCTCCCCTGCCTCTCCTCTCACAGCGAAACAAAACCCATCCTTTCTCCGTCCTGCCTCCTCCACCTAGGCCAGCGGGTCCCAAACTGGTCAACGCACCTTATTTTCAGTTTGCCCTTCAGGACTCTCTCTTGGGTCAGCTGCTTTGGAGCAGCTAGAGGTTATCCGTAGGTGGTTACTCCCGTAGCCGGTGTATTTGTGATATATGTTTTTTTTAATTTGGGGGAAAGATACTGCTTCTATTGTAGAGAGAAACTTGAAATGACTGCGAACGCTTCTTTTTGCACCAGCATCTTTCCGAACTTGATCAAGAGACCCCAGGTCTTCCCACGCGGCTCCTGAGTCCTTCTGTTAGACGCCTCGGGTCACGTCGTCTCATCTTGTGCTGCTGACCTCAGCACATTGCTTCCCCGTCTTCACTCACGAGACGCTGGGCGTCGGCTTGTTATGCAGGAGCCCAGGCTCGTTAAGCAGACTCATCTCCTTGGGATGGTTGAATTTTCAAAAATTTGCAGTGACGGAATCAATGGCTAATACCCTAGTTTCTTCACCAGCTATTTTTTAATATGACAGGTCTATTGAGATGTAATTCACGTACCATGCAACTCGCACCTTTAAAGTGTATAATTCAGAACTTCCCTTGTACTTGTAGAGTTGTGCAGCTGTCAGCACTACCAAATTGTTGCAGCCCCCCCGCCCACCCCCCCAAAGAAATCCCAGGCCTGTGAAACCATCACTCCCCGTTCGCCGCTGCCCCCAGCCCCTGGCAACCACCAGTGTACTTTCTGTGTCTGGATTTATGTTCTCTGCACGTTTCCTGTAAATGGAGTCATGCAGTACAGGGTCTTTAGTGTCTGGCTTCTTGCACGGAATGTTTTCGAGGTCCATCCAGGTTGGAGAATGTGTTGCTTTAATTTCTTGGTATGTCTTTTGTGGAAACGGGGTAATCTGGGAAGGCTTGGGGTCGGGGTGTGGGGTCGCGGTGGCAGGATGGTCCGGGCTGAGGAAACCAGACACGCCACTCCTCTCAGACGCTGGTTCACAAGTGGGGTGTTGCTGATACAACCGATTGCCGTTCAGCTTCCATTCTGGCTTACAGAGTAATCCTCTTCCCCTTTCTCTTTCCTTCTTCCATCTTTCCCCCCTAAAGGTCAACGTAGCAAACAGTTTTGGTCAATGAAAACTGCACCTGCGGACCCTCTTCCTGTACTGCGTTTTGGGGCGGGGTTTTTCGAGGTCCTTTCTTGGGAAACACACAGGAAGGTTGGATTTTGCAGGTGCTTATGTGAAGTTCTTTCCATCCCTGAGGTCGTGTGGTTTCAGCCAGAGGTTGGCTGCTTTCTAGGGCTTCCCCAAAGCCATAATCCCCGCTTACACCATAGCAGAATCGTAGAGTTGTTTGCTTTTCTGTGTTTGTAGAGCTTCTGTCCGTGTACGACCACCGTTACCGTTTCTGGGTCCGGTGGGGGATGATGGAGGCTGGTTTTTGTCGTCATCCATGGTCCACAACTTCCCGGGGCGTCTGTGCTTATAACGAGGGGCTTACTGGTCAGGCTGCTGGCATGTGCGTTCTCGCAGTTGACCTTATAATTGCTAGTCGTAGTGTCCTGTCACTCTTGTGACAAATGACCCCAAACTTCCCGGCTTGAGCAATTCCAATTGATTATGTTATATTTCCAGAAATCAGAGGCCTGCTGTGGGCCTCCCAGTTATCAGGGCCTTGCACGTTTCTTTTCCAGAGGCTTTCAGGGGGGATCCATTTCCGTGGTTACTTTTCAGCTTCTGGAGTGGCCCTGGGTTCCTTGGCTTGTGGCCCTGCCATCTTCAGAGCCAGCAGTGTGGCACCTCTCTGACCGTCCCTCCGTGGTCCCCTCTCCCTCTCCATCTACCGCGTGGAGACCAGGCACGCAGCGAAACATCTTACAATGCACAAAACAGCCCCCCAGGAATTACCCGGCCTGGGCCCACATGTTGGAGGCAGGGAAGCCCTGCACAGAGAGGCAATTTCCAGGCGACTGCCGTGCATTTGGAAGTTTGAGAACCACGTCTTGTGGGGCTGTCCCCAGTGGGAAGGGGGAGCAGAGAGCCTTTCCGTTTAAAGATGTCACAGACCTACCGAGGAGAAGGGTGTGGTGTCATATCTCATAGGTGGCTGCCCAGCGGCAAGTTAAAACCCAAGGGTCTTGGCGAGGTCTGTAGGATCTCAGTGGCCTTTTCCCCATTTGCTCGGTAATGCGTTCGTTTTTAAAGTTGTATGAATTCTTGACTATTGCTCAACCTAATACAAATAGACCATTTCTTTGGTGTTGAAAAATCTGTTTTTTATTAGATTTCCATTATGAGATGACTCATTTTTTTTTTCTCCCCCTCCAGGTGGCCTTTTGCCAACTCATTCTTTTAAGCACGTACGTTCCTTACCAGCGAGATTGCAAATTCTTGACAGCAAAGGCCGAGCCTTAAATTTCCTTTCCGCGGTGCCCAAGTGTACCTATGGCAATTATCGGTCAGTTGCTAATGGTATATCCGTTGCCATCCACCTTACCCTCTGCTTAAGGCTCATTTATCACGCTTCTGCAGACTGGCCTTTGTGCCTCGCTAGAAATCCTGCTTGCAGGCTTCAGGGCCTGCCGGGGAGCCGGTTGGTTGCCGTGTGGCAGGAAGAAAGCTTTGACGTCATTCGAGGAAGGGAGCTGTGTCGTGGAGATGCAGACGGCCTCATTCCCGACCTCCTGTGCTCACATGGTCTTATTTGGGGGATTTGAGATATTGGAGGTGTGAAAAAAAAAAAAAAGGAGGGATTCCGTGGTGGTGGGACAAGCAGACAACAGTGCAGTGAGTCAGAGCGTCTGCATTCGCACCTGCAAGGCACACAGTAAACAGACACAGATTTTATTTTAAAGTGACGGGGAGGTGGGAGGAGCGTTCGTCTAGAGGATCCTGTGTCACCTAGAGTGTGTTATGTCCAGATCAGCCAAGAGTCACCTGTTCGGGCTACCAGCAAGTTATGGAAATAATTTTGTTATAAAAAACTCCCCGCCCCCCGTTTAGTAATGATTCATCGGAATGGTTCCCCTTGTCTATATCTATCTGTGGGGTAGTAATTGTGAGAGCAAGGCTTTTGTTCTTCCAGATGATACATGTGTGTCATCTGGCCTGCGGGATGTGGGCAGAGAGTCAGGCCTGCAGAGGAGGTGCCGTCCTTCCGTTGTTCTTAAAATTATTTTTAATTGAGATAAAATTGACACATAACACTGTATCGGTTCTAGGTGTGCAACAATGATTTGATACATGTATCCATTGCAAAATGATTGGCACAGTTAAGTTTATCCATCACCACATGGTTGCAGTTTCTTTTTTTTTCTTTCTTATGATGGGAACTTTTAAGATCTATCCTATCAGCCATTTTCAAGTAACGATACAGGATCGTTAACTAAAGTCACCATGCTGTACATTCGAGCCCTCGGACTTAACTCCTCTTACGGCTGCCGGTCTGTGCCTTTCAACCCCCTTCACCCATTTTGCCCCTCCCCCACACCTCTGCAGCCACCAGTCTGTTCTCTGTATGTCCAGGTTCGGTGGTTTTTGACCAACTTCTGTCCTCGCCTCTCATCTCCTTGGCAGCCTGGACACCACGTTGCTGTGTCCGACGAGCAGGTGACCTAGAAATTGACACATAGTAAAAGAAGGGTTAGAAATAGAAGTACGGTGTGAACTAAGTCCAGGGCAGGCCCGGCCTCACTGCCCAGTGAGATGGGCCCTGGCTGCCCGTCGGAACGGCCACATTTTCCCGTGCGCGCCTAGTGATGGCAGCTGTCCTTATGCTGCCGATCTTGGGAGTTTCCAACCCTGTTTTTGTCGAGCATGAAGTTCACGTGAAGATGTAGAAGTGAAGCAGTCGGAAAACCAGGGTCAGTTTTTAGGAAAGGAACCCCTGCCTCGCTGGTCTGTTACTGTGAAAGGCACGGGGAATGTCGCTTGTGCCCAACGAACGACTTGAGCTGGAGGACACTTAGGAAGAAATCAGACCTCTCTTTCTGTTCCGCTGCCTGTATCAGGACGTCTTGAGTGTTAATTCCTGTCACACCGCAGAAGAGGATTTCTGTTAGCATCTTCTGCAGAGAGTGGAATGAGCTTGAAAGCAGGAGTGTGTGTGTGTACGAAGGGGAGAAAACACTGGAATGATGAATCCGTTTGCAGTGCAGGGCATGTGTTAAGAGACGTGCTTTCCAGGACAGACGATAACACTGCGGCAGTCAGCCGGGTTTCTGACGTGTGTGATGGAGAGAGGTCCCAGCGGTCGTTTACGTCCACCCTGCCACAGGGCACCGTCTCAGCTCGTCTCTGCAGAATACTCTCGAGGAACCCTTCATGCTTGTCAGAAGTGATATTTTTCTGCTGCTCTCAGTGTGTTTTAAGCAACTAGCTGCTGGCATTATCGGACAAGCAATCTCCATGTCCCTTTGACGACGGCGTCCCCGTCGATGGTGACAGGCCCAGGGTGTTCTTGCTTCCTAGAACTTCTTGCTGGCCACCCACCCTCACGCTCCACTTGTGTAACAAGTATAACGGGAAACGAAGACGTTTGCAGATAGGTTTTTTTTGCGGGGGAGGGCGGGGAACAGGACTTTGTTGGGCAACACCGTGTTTTCCTGGATGATATCAAAGTAGACCCATGTACTTGTGGGTTATCATTTCTGGTTTTTGGTCCAATCTACAGACTGTTGTTTCCCTGCAAAGGTAAGATCCCTTGAATGGGAACAGAATTATTGAATTTCAGTCTCAGTGTTGTCGTTCACCACCCATGTGGTAATGACCCCAAGAAGAAGGGATCATCCTGCCAACTGAGGGCTTGGGCCAAATGCTTTCAAGGTTGTTCCAGCGCAAGATGCTTGGTCCACTTTCAAGACCGTCCACAGCCCCTAGTTTGAACTAGTGGAATTCTGGGCCTTCCTCTGCCGCTTACGGTGGTGGTCAACATTACATATGGCGCCATCCCGGGTCTGAAAAGCCGTCTTTGGGATCTTCTCTTGTCACCTTACAGGGAATTCTCTATAATAATTATGTTCAGTCGAACTTCTAGGGACTAAACTGCCTTGAACAGGAATCAGGAAAGGCCCACCTTCCAGCACATTCCATTCTGTAGGGTTGTCTCATGTTGAGGTCTGAGAACGTGACTTGTGGACCTGGCCCAGTGGATGCGAATTAAAGGCCCATTTGGACTGTATCAAAGAAACTCAAGTTCAGATACTTAGTCCAAATAGAAGTCAGGAATACGGTTCCTGTTATCTCGTGATCTTAGTCCGTTTGGAAGATACACAAGCTTGAGTGGTGGTGGCAAGCGTCACCAATGGAGGGATTTGTTTTTCCCTGAAAAGTCCTTGGACAATCAACTCAAGAGGCTGTGTAATGTTTTATTTTGTTGTAAGAGCAAAACAAACAAAATACAGTTACTATTTTGTATTGTTAGAATATTTAGCTGAAGAATTTTTATTGAAAATTGGTAGTAATCTTTTGTGAATTTGAGTAGACATGTAAGACGGTTCCTTCCTGCTTGATATGCTTGATCCTTTTAGGATTTGGGTCAGAACAGTTCTCCAGGAAAGCAGAATTCTGTGGTTCTGTTAGGATGGCTCAGATCACCAGAGAAATTTCTACCTTTAGCTCTTTCTTTATTTTCCCTTCTCGTCTGCTTTCTTGGAAACGGTTCCACATCTGGTCTTAGAGGAGGTCTAAAACGGGAAGGGAGAGTAACAGACTGTTTCGTAACCAGCTTTTGCTTCTTGCCCAGAATACTGTATTCGTGCCATGCGTTGCCCCCTTAAAAATGGAGATACATTCCAGAGCTGCTCCTGAGAGATGGTGAGCCGTGGACGTGGGAGGATTGCTGGGACGTCAGGTGTGACGTGGGCTCGAGAGACCAGCCACCTGAGGGAAAGGATTTATTCATCCTGCAGCCCCTCTCCGTCGGTCGTTTCCTTCTCTTTGGCTCTGGCTGTTGCCTTTCCTAGCTGCCCTTGATCGTCACTGGAACCAAATTTCACATATTCAGAAGCGCTCTGGGCAGAGAGAGGCTGCCATGCACCCTGGCTTAGCCGGCCTCGCACGTAGTGATGAAGCAGCAATGAGAAAGGAAGGGGTGGGACCGCGGAAACAACTGGTGAGCTAAGGAGAGCTGACGGGGATGTGTCATTCTGTCGAGGGATATCTGCAATAGGAGCACATGCGAAGATGGTTTTTGGTCTGTCTTAGGTCAGGTGGGGATGACGAATGGCCACGTCTGTATGCAGTTGACGTATTCCGTCAGAATTCTCGTTATCCCTGGCGGTTGTGTGTTATGAAGTCGCTGAGACTTGACAGAAAATAGAGGGTTGGGTTCCTGGGAGCCTCTGGTCACAGTGTGTTTTCAGCCAGTCAGATCATACCTTTGTGCTATGTGTGCTTCTGTTGGAGACGTCTTATTGAATGTATATTATTGATTCACCCCCATGGAACTCACAGCCAACCACATGTAAACCGTACCTGCCTGCAGCTCATTCTAAACCGGCGGCTCCACCAAAAAGCACAGAAATGTGAAAAGCAGGCCACGCAAAGGGGCCTGTTTACAGCCTGGGAGCTGAAACGCGCGGGCTTGTTCAGCCTCAGTTGGAAACGTGTGTGACGGTGGTGAATCAACTTTGTTCCCACTCCGCAAATGTCCGGGGGTTGGGGGGGAGGTCGCCTACATTTCAGCAAAAAGGAAAATTCACACATACAGTATCCTGACGTAATGAAGATCAACTGTGTGTGTGCACACTGTGTGTGTCTCTGTGCTTCAGGCGTGTGCACACACGCGCACGCACACATATGCACACACATAAATATATTTTTGTTCTGAGAGAGACTTGTAACAGCCGGAAAGCCGCCAGCATTGCCGTGCTTGTGTCCTTGGGCCTCTGGAGGTAGCGGTGTAAGTGTCGTAAGCGGGGGAAGGCCTGTGAATGCTCACAGCGGTCGGGGACGATGGACTTGGGGAAGCCTCTAGACTTCGATGCGTATCTGACAAAGTGGGGGTCAGTCACACGGTGAGCTCTGGAGCAGACACTGCCCCCTCGTTACGGAGAAAGGGCCTCACGCTTTCCTGACGGGGAGAAACAAAGCCTTGGAGGGTTGGCAGGTGCTTTCTTTCTGCAAAGGAGATCTGAACGTCATACCTCCCCTCCTGCCACAGTTAGTTGTAAAGCAAACTTTTGATTTTGGTTTTCTCTATTTGCTAGGTTGAACAGACCCGTGCTGCCATTTTGATGAAAAGCGGTCGACTACTGGTGGAGTCTGACGGTTCAACCCAGCAGAATCTTTTCAAGGTATAAAGACGCTGCTTGAAATGACGATAACACCAGTGTCGTATTTGCTTGTTGAGAAAACGCTGCCGTACCGCACCTGAAACATGGTTTCAGCCACGTGGGAGACAGCTGGTGGCATCAGGACTCACTGGGGATTCTTGGTTGGTTTTATCAGGGTACCTCCCCCCGACCCCCAGGTTATGGTGCAAAGGGAACCACGGTGTTTATAAAAAACAATGTGTTGAGTTTATGAGAGGTGTTGCTTGTGTATGTATACGTAAGGTTGTTTTCATCCATGAAAGGGAGGTGTTTCTGGGCAGCTCCTTCTCCTTCAGGTTTTGTGGCTGCTGGACACTGGCATCCTGTATTAAAGTTCCCATGATTAAAAACATGTTTTAAGGACAAACAACAAACTTAGGATGACAGCTTCGGAAGCGAGGAGACGATTAAGTACCTTTTGGTTGAGCGTGTCACCACCAGTGTGTGGAAACACCTTCTCAATGGGGTTGTCACATACCCGCAGTTCATTTCATTAAAAACATCCTCCTGATAAAGGATGGGTGACTTCTAATAGCCATAGAATCTATTTGGAAAAAAACAAAAGTGCTTTATTCTTATTTGGACTTCCTGTAGAGAAGTTCGGTGAGCACCTTGCTCTTTTTCTGTTTCAGGTGAGATAAAATCTGAGACCCATTCTTTCAAAGACGTTTGCCCTTACCCCGTGTTCAGGGCTACCGTCAGGGTCCTTGAGCCAGCGGGCACCAGCCTCACACACACCGGTAGTGTTTACTTGTGGCCGTGAGGGGACCATGGGACATCTCAGTAACCGGGACTCTGGAAGGACCTAAAGATTTGGTCTTGGGTGCTGTGATTTGGGGAAAGGGTTATGGCGTTGGTGGTCTCTGAAATCGATTATGTCCCATAGCCTAGCTGTGAGTGCCAGGCCAGCCCCCAGCTGTCGGCAGCTGCTGTTCTCTTTCACTTGATACCTATTTGATTGACAGAATAGATGAGTCTGATTGATCGAATGAAGGTGTGCTTAAACATCGGAAATATCCAAATAAAAGAATGGTCCTAAAAGGATTTCTTAATCACTCCTGTTTGAAATCATGCCTGGTAGCAAGTGGAGGTGTCCCGGTGTCAGCTCTTAGTCTCTGATGCTGATGGAAGAGCAACTCCTCTCGTTACAGATGCTTAGCGGCCTGAGAGGTGGACCACATCTCAGGGTTATAGGAACTTCAAGCTGCGGGGAGGTCGTGTTGGCACTTCTTTGTGGTTCCTAGTTTAGAGCGTTGGGTGCATTCTTTTTCATGCTCTTGTGAAGATATTTTAAAATTTTCATTTGCAGATTATTTCCAGTATTTGTGGAATATTAAATTTGAATGCAATAGAAGGCATTTTTTTTTTCTTGCTAGTTCTAGGAAGAGGGGTCTTCCTACTTCACTGCCTGTGTTTGTTGCAATTCATTTTTATGGACTAGGAGGACCTTTATAGGGTTTATTTATGTCCCTTACGTTTGCCACGGGTAGTTCTCCAAACCATCAGGAGGGTGCCCCAGGAACAGAGACTCTTCGGTTTTTTAAATTTTATTAATTTTCAAAAAAACGTTTAAATGGCTTTATTTTGGTTAATGATAAGCTCACAAGATGTTGCAGAAATTGTGCTGCGAGGCCCGGTGTGTCGTCACCCGGCTTCCTCCAACGGTGGCGTGTTGCAGAACCTGAGAGCAGTGCAGGAAATCATGGGGTAACACAGTGTCCTCGTCCACAGTCCTGGTGGGAAGCTCACCAGTGTTTGCATTTGCTCATTTGTGTTTGCATGTGCGTTTTAAAGATAAGCGTCCCTAAGAGCTTCCCTTTCGAAACTTAAACAGAACGTGAATTGAGCAGAAGGGGGCGGGAAGTGGTGGGACGGTATCCAGGCATCTGGTAAGGGCCACCTTGACTTCCTTGTCGGCCGAAGTGGATGTGGCAGGTGACAGGATGCGGCAGGTGACAGCACCCTAGGAAGGCAGGAGCTGCTTTCGGGGGGTTCAAAACTGGTTGTGTGCAGTGTCCACGCGGGTGTGGGGCCCGCTCCTTTTGGAAGACAAACCTTTTCCCCTTTCGCGCTCCATGCAGACAGATGGAGAGTGGAAGAAGGGCCAGGGAGAAACCCCAGTGTAGTACGTGCTGACGTCACTGGCCCTGGACGCACAGTCAGGCCACACCTTCCTTATGTGGTGAGTGGATGAAGCACTTTCCTCTCCCCCTTCAGTGGGAGTACCGCTATGTGTGCTGTTCTCCACACCCTCAGGCCTCCCTCCCTTGGACATTTCTTTCTTCTCATCTGCTTGGGCGGTTTGCCCTTTGTCTTGCTGGGAGAGTGGAAATGGAAACTAATCGTACACTGCACACGAATCTGCCGTCACACGGAACGTGGCAGAGTGGCTTTTTCCCATGTGTCTGCGGGGAAGTAAGAGGTTGGGAGTGGTTAGTATAGGAACGGTGCCCCTGGAGTCTGTCACTCAGCAGGGGGACAGGTGGCTGCAATATACCTCCCGGGGCCTTGGTGGGGTGGTGGTGGACGCGAGCTGGTCAAGATTCAGCACGGTCGCTTTTGGTCTGTGGATGGAGAAGCTCCGGTGAAGTGAAAATAGAACCCTTTGTGACATGGAGAATAAGACGGGGAAGTTAGTGCTTCGTGTCATCCATGCCAAGTGCCTGTCTCACATTTGTAGAGGCTTGGGGGCTAAATGCAAAGGGCTTCAGAGGCAGATCTCCTGAAACAGAAAGTAGGAGGTGTGATGAAACAATACGGTGAGTGTTTACATGAAAGACACTTATGACGGTAAAAGACACATCGCCATGAATCCCCCTCAAAATACGACCCCTCGTTTCGGACACACTTATCCGATTGTTCTTGCCACTCACTTTCTAAAGCAGTTCTGGAAGTCCTCCTTCGTGAGTGTCTTTAGTTGTGCTGTGATAGCTGCCTCGATGCCCTGACACGTTTTGACTTTGGGGAGGAGCCAGAAGTCGCACGCTGTGCCAGATTCAGTGAATAAGGTGGATGAGGACACACCGTAGCGTTTTTATTTGACAGAAATGCTGTACCGGGAGCAATGTGTGACATGGAGCCTTTCTGTTGTGATCAGAAAATACGGTGAATGCTGCTGCCGAGTGCCATCCAACAGAAAGGCAGGGGTCTTCAATACAGGAAGTGGCACATGGAACCTTACTCACAGTGTGTGACAAGTTTCAGCTTGTTCGGTGCAGTCAGTCGGGTGTGAGCTACGGTTGAGAGAAGGCGTGTTTTAAAGTGTGCCGTAAATCACCCTCCATCACGACAACGCTCCGTGTCACACATCGCTTCGGGTACACGGCAATTTCTGTTCAATATAAACATTACACTGTGTCCTCATCCACCTTATTCACCGGATTGGGCACCGTGCAATTTCGGACTCTTCCCCAAAGTCAAAACGACCAGGAAAGGTAACCGTTTTGAATCAGTTCAGGGCATTGAGACAGCACAACCAAGGATGTGAAAGAGGACTTCCAGAACTGCTTCAGAAAGTGGCAAGAACAAGGGGATAAGTGTGTTTGAAGCGAGGGGGAGTATTTTGAGGGGGATTCATGGCAGTGTGTCTTCTACTGTAATACTTTTTTTGATCTAGACGTTCACTGTACTTTTTGATCATACCTCGTTGGTTAGTCGTTGCCTAGGGCTGGGGTGTGGGGACGGGGCCTGGGTAATGACTGCTAAAGGGGTTACAGGGCTTCTTCTGTCACTAGTGCGAGTATCCTAAGGCTGTGCCAATGACGGTCGCACAGCTCTGTGAATATAGATAGTATTATAAAAGCAGTTGAATTGTACATTCACCAGGTGAGTTGCATGGTATGTGATTTATGTCTCAGTAGAGCTGTCTGTAAAAGGACTTGGTATCTGGGAGGGTCCAGCAGAAAAAAAGGACTTGGTCCATTGCTTTTGTACTTTCAAGCGTGTCACCCCATGTGCCCAAAGCTCCCTCTCGTGCCCCGACTGTGCGACTCGCAGTGTGGAGAGACTGCCTCCAGACTGCTCAGTTGCAGAAAACGTGTCCCTGTGTGTTGTCCCCATGCCACCACAATTGGGAACCAGGCTTCCACAGGGAGCGGGGGCAGCATGGCTGATGTCAGGAAGTGGGGTGCTGTCATCTCTGTATTTGTATGTTCCCTTTTCTCGCCTGTCGTGGCCCTTCACCCTCCTCCAAACAAACAAACAAACAAACAAACAAACAAAAAGCAGAGAAAGTGAGAGGGATTGTAGCACAGCTGAATATGCTCCTGGCATTTAGAAAAACACAAGGCAGAAGTACAGACGCCCACCCCTTGCCAACTGCCCACGCATAGATGGCAAAGGGCAAACTCAGCAAGCCTCAATGTGACTACTCAGAGTTGGGGAGAAATTGGACAAATTTGGTCTCTCCAATCATTGCCGTCATCTTTGATGAAACGGACACAGGTGGTTTCCTTACTGAGTGCTCAGGGAGAAAGCAAGAGAAATTCAGAACGCACGTGCTTGCACGTGATGTCCAGTGTGCGCTGCTCTCCGGTGCATCTCGCTTGCAAGTGGTTAGAAGCTCATAGTTTTAAGTAACATGAAACTGTTTCTCCGCTCGTAAACATAGCAAAACAAAAAGCATGCTTCTGGTGAAAACGTGGTTTTTGAAAAAGCTGTGACGTCCAGGTGGTCATTTAATGTTTCCTAACACTCAGCAATTTTGCTCTGTAGAATGGGCGGGCTGCTGCAACTAAGTGAAACCAAAAAGGAAGGGCTGAAATTGCACGTCAGGTTAAAAACCACCAGGGTTTAGTCTCCTGAAGGAATGTTGTCTAAACAGCCATCTTTTGCTATTTTGTTACTACACGTCGATCTTTTGCTATTTTGTTACTACACGTGGTAACTGTTGCCGCAGGTGGCGACATGTCTTTGTTATAAGTTGTAAATACTACATAGTTGCAAGGGAGAATAGAAGAAACCGGCTGGAGGTACAGAGAATTGATACAATGTAGCAGGGGAGGGAGGGGGGAGGGAGACCCTCCCTGGAGGAACCAGTCTCCTTTTGTGTGTCTGAGAGTTTGAGCTGCACGGACGGGACTTCTTTATGACTTCCTCCGCTGAAACCCGAGTGGCCTGTCCTGCCTTTGACCTCTACTACTGTTTGAACTGTGGATCCGTTCCCATGTACCTGGTGCGTTTTCATTGCCATGGTCACATCCCTAGATTGACACCTGAACCTGAACTTGGGGTGTGGATAGGAATGTAACTGAGCCTGGAATGGCGATAAGGATAAAAATCCTTAGTGTTGGAGCTTGTACCTTTGTGGGTGTCCTCTCTCTTCAGGGGCCATGTCCTAGGTACTTTGTGTGGTGCCTTTTGAGCCTGCACAGTAAATCCAAACCATTGCACAGGCTCTCTGTGCTTTGCAGGTGGGGGAAACGGAGGCCAGGGCAGGGAAGGCCCAGGTCCAGACCTCTGCCCTGTGCAGCTAAGGGCAGAATGGCAGCAGGTGGGTCAGTGTGACTGTAAAACTTGTGTGCTTTCCAGGGTACCACCATGCTCTCACGTTCTGGAAGGTGTTTCCCCCTGATTCATGCCACTCTTCAGTCTTAGGATTCTGTGGTAACCTCGGGGGTCTGTGCAGCATGGTCCAGGGGGCAGAAACCAGTGTTGTGTATGCAGGAACCCTGAGAAAAAAGATGATGTTACGGGTGCCAAAAAAAAAAAATCCATGAGCTCAAGCTTGAGACTGGCTTCCTCTAAGGGAGGGGCCAGATTTGGCCCACCACCTGTTTTTGTACAGACTGTGAGCTAAAAATGGTTTTATATTTTTAAATGGCCGAAAAAAGAATAATATTTTGTGACACATGAAAATGATACGAAATTCAAATGTCAGTACCCGCCAAGTTTTAGTGGAACACAGAGACACCCGTTCATTGACCTGTTGTC
Organism: Rhinolophus ferrumequinum; assembly: GCF_004115265.2. Classification (NCBI taxonomy): domain Eukaryota; kingdom Metazoa; phylum Chordata; class Mammalia; order Chiroptera; family Rhinolophidae; genus Rhinolophus; species Rhinolophus ferrumequinum. The sequence goes on along the minus strand of NC_046284.1, from coordinate 119,905,424 downwards.
TGTGGCTGCTTTCCTGCCACCAAGAATGTTACATCCGAGACCCTCTGGGCTGGAGAAGGCGAACGCATTTAGTCTCTGGCTCTTTAGAGGACAGGTGTGTAACTAACCCCTGCCTGCTTTGAGGTGTGACTTGCATTTTTTCCTCTCTCTCCATCTGCTCTTCATTTGCATCTTGCTTGCTGAGGCCTGGTGTTCCAGTATCAGAGAGTTATTTCTTTGATGCACTTTGTCCCAGTTAAAATGCTGGTCGTCTGAAGGGAGGTAATAGATTAAACCTCACCCATTGTTTATACCACACGGCTGGAAGGGGTTGGTGCTGGCATTGTCAGAGCAGAGCAGGGCCGTTGCATAAAACAAGGGGGTACCGGCTTGTCTGCACGCGGCAGAAGTACAGGGGAGGTTGGGTCATCAGAAGGCACCTTTGTTCTCTGCTCCCTTTCTCTGCTTCCCTCTCGCAGTGACCCCATGGCTTGACGTGTTGGTGCCCAGAGTTCACAGCTAAGGTCCTCTCTGGGAATTGTGAGCTGACGAGAGCCGCCTGGCCTGAAGACGCCCCATCCCCACCCCGGAACGGGGTGACAGCTGCCTGCCATGACGTGTCAGAGCAGAGTTGTGAGGCAGGGCCCACAGCTGGGAACGGGCAGAGCGTGGGTTTGATGTGGACAGTCGGCTTCCCTGGTGCTTATCTGCATTCCAGCACCTTCCGTGGAATGCTGGCTTAACATACTGAGGGACATGACTCATTTCTTGCCCTTTTAGCCACTATTTGTGATGGTTGCTGCTGCTAAAGCCCAGTCCAGGGTGACAGCACGGGCAGGAGCTGTCACTGGATTTCTGTCTCATCCGTGGTGCATGGTCCCCCATCTTTGGGAAAAGCTCCCTTTTCCCCCAGACACATGACGACGGAGAGGCACGTCACAGTGTCCGATTGGCACATTCTGGTGTCCTCCAGTTTACATTTCCGTTACGCTTCAGGGCTTTACGAGGCCATTCTAGACCAGCTGGGAACTTCACCCTGTTGATCGGGCGTTGTTTCTGGGAGAAAAACATTGCCGAGGGAGAAACCGAGGAAGACTTGGGTGGTATCCCGTTTGTAATTTGCAGGCTGCTTTCGTTTCAAGATTTCGTCTTTAAACGTGTTCTGTTTGGACGAGCGTAGTAGGAAAGCAAGATTTCGTTACCTGCGGTGTCGTTGGTAAGTGCCCTCGTGCTGCCTTCATGCTTCTGTGTTCTTTCTTCTCCGAGCATCGGTAAAATATGCTGCAGGCTTCTACCTCTTCTGGCTGGGGACTGGCGTGGGGAGGGCCTGGGATAAGAATGAGCTAGAATTGACAGCCCCGGGCGTTTTTCACGCTCACCTGCTGTACACGCTGGGAGCACAGCTGTGGAGTGGGAGATACCTGGTCTCTCCTGCTGCGCTCTGACTGAGGAGATCTAAACTAAGTCAGGAGGAGATGGGCGCATGGCCCTGTGAGCTCCTTGGCCCGGGCGATTTCTTGGGAGGGCCACCGGGCCACCGGTGAGTGCTCGCAACTTGGAGTGGATGGAGGGAGTGCAGTTCTGTGATCTCCCTTCTCCCCCGACCATTTGCTCGGCCCCTGGCTTCCAGTCCCTGCTTCTGGGAATATTCTGCTCACGCCTTCCCTGGGTAACCGCCGCGTGGAACCTGTGGACGGAAGACCCGAAGGAGACAGATCACACCTTTGCACCAAGAACCGGTGGACTGGGTTTGTTGGCTCTTCATCGAGAGCCGTCTGTTCCGGAATAAGGAGAACAGGATGGACATTGGTTTAGTTTGGGCAGCACGATGGCAGGAATGGATTTCATTTATAATAGAGGTGTCAGAAGTGCCAGGACACCGGACTTGGAAATCACTGGCTGAGAGCTGATGGTCTGGGCGAGAGGCAGAGACAGAGGAGGGAGAAAGGGGCCTCCTAGGAGGAAAGCTGTGAAGGGAGGGGGTCCCAGGGGCCCCGGCAGGGGTGAGAGCGGTGCAAGGAGACTCCAGAGACAGGCGCTGGCAGGGCTGCAGAAGCGGCATGGCTCTGGGTGACTTGAGAATACAAGGTTGGCTTTCAGCACAGGAGCAGGGCCTCTGCAGGAGGCGTGAGATGGAGTCAGTGACATAAGGAACGACAGGATGGGGGCAGGGGGTGCCCACGTGTCTGTGGAGAGGTCTCGCCTCGGAGGGAAAGGACAGGGAGAAGGGGCGGCTTGGTGGCTCAGTGAAAGTAGCATGACGTAGAGTTTCAAGAGGTGAGACGAGGGACGGGGGAAGTGTTTCTTGCAAGAGGAAAACGGTCCTTTGGAAGAAGTGTTGTACGGGCGTTTCTGTTGACACAGATGAGAACACCGTCAACGTGGAGACTCTTTGGAAGCGGAGAGGAAGAGGATTTCCTCTGGAAAGCTTTAACAAGAGATGACCGAACGTGAAGGTTCAGGTTTTCCAAGGGGTGGGAGGGCCTGACTCAGAGAAAGCTGGAGATGGTGGGGCCAGCGGGGGCAGGAGACGCGCTCGGGTTTCAGACTGGACCTGGGACGAAAGGATGTGTGCTTGGGCTGGGGAGTGTGGTACCCAATGGCGATGCTCCTTCATCCTGCTTCCCACCCCCCTGTCAGAACCCCTACTTAGTCGCCCTCATTTATTCTGCGCTACGTGAGGCTTTCTGTTTTAAGAGGGTTTCTGAACTAGTTACTGGGGCACAAACCTGGGCAGCCTGAAGAGGACCTGGTGGCAAAGGCCTAACTTAGTGCCGTCTTGGAGAAGTGTCTGCCGTGACGGAGCCATTTACGTACCCAAACGAGGGCACAGTCTCCTATGGGAGGTGCGAGCCCGCGTGGCGATGGGTTGTTTGGGCTTCTAACGAGAAGGCAAGATGAGCCTTATTTCAGGTCTGAGTGGGATCGTCTGTCAGCAAAGCATCTGGGTGCCGTGGCTTGGTGAGGCTGAACAAGGCTGGTGGGGAAGAGACCAAAACATGAGGACAGAGAACTGGTGGGGGGAGCAAAGTCCTGTGGCTCATGTCGCACAGGCCCCAAAGCAGGGTGGGGGGCCCCCTATTGCTTCCCCACTTCTATTTCTTATTGTTTGCTAATTACACTGGTTTGGGACTATGATTTTTTCTTTCTCGGTCCTTCCACTGAGTCCAGGAAAGTGGTCCACTTCCGCAGCCTTTTGCTGATTCCTTGTCAGTCAGTTCTCAAAGGCCGAGTGTCCAAGGCCATCTCTTATCGGTCAGCGGTGGGAAGATGGGTGGAACGCACCGTGTCCCGCTCCGTCTCGGCACAGCGACTCTTAGCAAGCCACCCCTGTTGACGTTTCGTCTGGAGAAAGGGAAAGACCATCTCAGAGTTTCCATCTGCGAGCAGGGTTTTCTCAACACATTGAAATCATGGGCCTCGGTTTGTGAGCTCAGCAAGCATGCGTGTGGTTTGGGATGTATGAAAACCGGTGGGTTCTGTAAGGGCAGAAGAGCTCTCTCACCTCTGGCTTCTCCTGGCTCTTGCCTTGCGTCTAGCACTGAAAACACAAGCAAAGCATGGCAAAACGTCAGCAAAAGAAACCCTTTGCTAGATCCGGGAGCTCATGGCCCTAATTCCTTTCTCCCGCTTATCACACGTGGGGGGATCTGCCTCCGCTGTGCCCCCACGCGCTCCTCGACCACAGGCAGCCTGGCGTACCCCCTCTCTGCCCCTCCCGTCCCTTTTTCCTTCCTTCCTTCCTTCTTTCCTTCCTTCCTCCTTCTCCCTGCCTCTCTCCCTTTCTTTTTTGTGCACGCACCCCGTTCAGCTGTCCAACAAATTGTTGGAGGTGTCTCAGAATGACATTTCCAAACCCATTAAAAAATAGACCGGCTTGCAAAGGAAGTGGTTAAAGGTGCTGTTATCACACTATTAAAAACAATTTATTGATTGAAGAGTGATACAGTATGTGCCGTTTTTCCTTTTCCTTTTTCTTTTTAAATTGTGGTAAAACATACACACCGTAAGCTTTACCATCGTAACCGTTTTTAAGTGTACAGCTCAGGGCATTACATACGGTCACACTGTTGTGCAGCTGTCAGCACCATCCGTCTGCAGAACTTTTCACCTTCTCAGACTGTAACTCTGACTCCGCCCCTGCCCCCAGCCCCCGGCCCCCACCAGCTACTTCCTGTCTCTGGATCTGGCTACTCTAGGGACCCTGTGGATGTGGAGTCCTGCAGTCCTGTTAATCCTCTCCTGACTGGCTTGCCTCACCGGGCGTGGCGTCCTCAAGACTCATCCATGTGGGAGCACGTGTCAGAGGTTCCTTCCTTTTAAAGGCTGAAGAATATCCCCCTGTGTGTGTGTGTGTGTGTGTGTGTGTGTGTATGCATTTTGTTCATCCATTCATCGTCAAGGGACATAGAGTTTCCTACACCTTTTGGCTACCCTGAAGAGTGCTGTGAACCTGGGCACGGAAACCTCTCTTTGAGACCCTGCTTTCAATTCTTCAGTATGCGCTTTGTTAAACGTTTCAAGGGACACGATGTAGAATGGCTGGAACCACTAGCGTCGTTTTGAACAGGCGATGAGTGCTTTACTGTACAGCACTCGTCGCTTGTAATACGCCGAGACATTTGTAATACGCTGTGAAGGCGTCTGCTGTTTCTATGGGTGAAGCACCTTGGGGGTGGGGGAGGTCTGCTGATTCCCCGAAAGTTCGTTGCCTATGTTTGTAATGGACTTCAGTGAAAGGCTAGTGAAAAGAAAGTTGCCACCCTCTTTTCCCCACCTCCTATCCGAGTTCACTGACCCCCACGAACTTTGGTCTGGACGCACATTCCAGCCAGATCGGGAGACTGACTTTTCCAGAACACATGTGAACGTTCAGCTTCTGTTACCGGCAGAGACCCCCACCCCTCTGCTCTGTTACCGTCAGCTGAAATCGTACCCACCGACCGAAAATACTCGCTTAGCTGGTGGCTTCTCTTCCCACCCACTCATTTATTCATTCATTCAACAAATATTTGGTCGGGACTCTCTGATAAGCATTGCCCTAGATACGAGGCATACAGCTTGGAACAAAACAGACGGCGTTTGTGTTGCCATGGCGTGCAGAGCCCAGCTGGAGAAGGAGAGAGAAGCAAATATGTGCACACAGAGATTGAGTTTCAATACTGATGCGTGTCACGGGGAAATGCAGGTGGCCGTGAGAGTCTGATGGGACCTGAGGGACGCATGGAGCGGGGAACAGCTTGTGCAGAAGGCCTGGGGTTAACCTGGAGTGGATGAGCAGTGGGAGAGACCGGCTGGCTGGACTCCCTTGGCCGAGACTCGGGCCGTAGTAAGAAGTCAGCCCTCGTCCTGAGAGCTTTGGGTCCATTCGATGGAGAAGAATGGCCACATCTGCACCTTGATGTGAGCTCCCGCTGCTCAGCAGGCAACAGCTTGCAGGGAGTCAGCAAGGAAGCGGGTTCACTGTGGGCACGTTCTGGAATATTCCAGAGGAGTGGTTCCTGGGACCAGGGGTGGTCCCAGACATGGACAGTGGGGCATCAATTACAGACAAGACTTCAGGATTATTGGGTTTCTTAATTGTCACCAACGGTGAGAGATTTCCCTGCTCTTGTCTCTCCTTCCGCTGAAACTGTTAACGCTCCATGTCACTCATCAGTGTTTATATTCCCGTCTTAAAGTCTAGCTATTAGTGGACTCCTTCTAAATCCTGTTAGACTTGATGTCAGAGAATATTTGCTTTGCATATTTAAAAGAGTATCCTTGATTGTTGAATTGAATGTGTATTTTTTTCTTTTCTTTTTTTTTTGAATCGGGCGTTCCTACCTATTTGGCCAAATTTCTCGATAAGATACAAGTGAAAACATAACTAACTCGTAACAGCAGACACTGGGGAGTCCTCTGAGCCTCACGCTTCTGTCTGTAGACCTTCCCTAGCGTATCCACGTGGTAGGTAATTGCTTATTAAAGAGGCGTTTTTGCTGAGATTTGCATTATTGAGTTTGGCTCTTTAAAAAGACATTATCTGGATTGCAGTGGAAATATTGTCTAGTCTCCTGAGTATGTTTTGCGTTCGGTTCTGTCCTCTCGAAGAGCAGCTTGTGAGCAGGAGAAAAACACCCCTTTCGTCTGGAATGAAAATGTGTGTGTGTGGGTATTTAATGTGTACGTGACACATAAAACTACCAACGGGCCAGCGTGGGACTCGTTCCATAAATCCAATCTTTGGACATGCCTCTCTGTATTTTTCCTTATTTGTTTGCACAGAGAAAATAATTTTTCCCAGGGATATGGTGGGTTTAAACAAGCCTTCATAGTGTCTGAAATAGAGTTTTCCCTCTTTCTGCCTGAGAGGGTTGAATGCTGAAGCGTTTAGTGGTGTGTGCGTGCGTGTGTATGTATGAGAGAGAGAGAGAGAGAGAGACAGAGAGTGTACGGGAACATTCCTTCCTTGTTTTTCCTGCTTTTTCTGTTTCCTGTGTAAGAAGTAAGACTAATGAGAGCAGCTGCAGCCACAGTTCAAAATGAAGGGGTGTGTGTGTGTGTGTGTGTGTGTGTGTGTGTGTGTGAGAGAGAGAGAGAGGGAGAGAGAGAGAGAGAGAAAGAGAACACAGTCTCTCTGTCAAACCCAGTTGACTCTCTCACCATAGTCTGGTTCCGGGAGCTTTACTGAACTTCTCCGTACTCATTTGGGGCGGGAGGTGGAGAGGAGTTCAAAATAAACCAACAGAAGTAGTAGAACAGAATAGACTCTGTGTCTTTTATAGATTAAGCCTGCATGCCCCCTCACCTTCTGTTTCGAATCCTCCCTGAGCAGAAAATAGATTTCAGAACGAATCAGAGTATTAAAGTAGAAGAAATATTGATGACTTCTGCGTTTGGTCTTTTCCTTTTCGTAGATGTGGAAACCAAGGGAGGCAGAGGCCACGGAACCGGTCCTGTCAGAGGCAGAGCTGGGGCCAGCACCGGACTTTCCCGTCTCTAAGCCCTGGGGTCTCCCATCTACACAGGCCTGGGCAGCCTTTTTCTGTCCAGGGCCAGGTAGTGCCTATTTCTGCCTTTGACAGATGGCCACAGTCTCTGCAGCTCCTGCATTCAACTCTGCCCGGCGAGAGGAAAGCAGCCTTGGGCGCTATACCAATGAATGAGGGACGTCCCAGGAAGTTTCCGTTTACATCCACTGAATTCCCATTTCATATACTTTCCACGTCTCGTGAAAGATAATTTCTCTTTTAATCCCCCTCCCCCCACCACCAATCATTTAAAAAATACAAAAACCATCCTCAGCTCGTGGGCTAGGTTTGGCCCAAGGGCTGCCAGTGGCGGTCTCTGGTCTCCAGCTCCTGGGCCGTGTAGGTTTGTGTTAATAGCTCACGGGTTTCAGAGCTGTCTTTCCACATTACTTTCACTCGTGTTGGACTCCGTCTCCTTGTCCAGAGATGATGCATTTGTTGATAATGCATGTCTGGCAGGAAGCTATGCTTCATTACTTTGGGTTTGTGTTTGCTGTATTAACCCTTTGGTAAATCGAATTAGTTATTCATAAATACCTGTTGGGAGCTTGATCTGTGCAAACCCCAGGCTTGGTGTTTAGGTCACTCCTGCCTTCCTGCAGTTGGCAGACCACTGGAGGAAGCAGGTGTGGAAAAGCAGTTACAGACCCTGTAGGGTTTGCCTCCTGCATTTTCTGGGGTGGAGGTCGGGTTTTTGAAGAGTAACTTTCGCTGGAAAGCACAACATCACCTCTGAAGAATCCGTGGTTTCTTTTGAATGTAAGAGAGGGATTGTTTAGGAAACAGGGACCAGAGACACTCTTGTTCTACAGAACCCTTTAAAGAAAGTTACCATTCACATCTCACCACGGCTTTATTGTTGTGTGACTTAAACGACACCAAAAAAAAAAAGAGAGAGAGAGATTTGCCATAGTCCTGTTAGTCCATAGCACATGGATCCTGTGGTTCTGTTTTTTTTTTTAATTGGGGATGTTTTGGTACATTTTTGTCAGCTTTTGTGGAAAGGGCCTGATGGTGGTGTTATTTGGAGCTTTTCGGACCACGTGGTATCTGCACGTTGTAAGGGCAAAGCAATCATTTAATTATATATAAGCACATTCATGGTATTTGCATCCAATCACCAGGACTCTTCATCTTGCAAAAGTAAGCTCCAGCTGCAACAACTGCCCACCCCTCCCCCGGCGCCTGGAGGCCTCCCTTGTGCTCTGCAAATTGGACCCCCCTAGGTACCTCACAGAAGTGGAATCAGACCCTGTTTGTCCATCTCTGTCTGGCTTCTCTCACTTAGCATGTCTTCGAGGTTCTGCCGTGATGTAGCATGAGTCAGAAGTGCCTTTCTTTTCATGGCTGGATAATATTCCACTGTGTAGATAGGCCAGTAAGTTAATATTTTGGAAGTAGATTTTCTTTGGTGACTTGGAGTCCTTTTTTAGCGTAGTAGTTTCCCAGGAACTGTCCTAATGGAAGGAAATCCGAGGAACACACTTGGTTTCCCATTTGAAGAGGGAGGCGTGTGTGAGAGGGCATAGAACTCACTTGATTATACAACATGAATTGCAAGTAAGGTTGTAGTATCCAGATTTAGGGCAATGTCCGAAGTAAAGACTCCCATTATTAAGAGGGCACACTGAGGACCGTCTGCTGTTCCAGAACTTTGTCTCCTCATTTTCCTAGCTCTGGTTTCTGGGCCCCTCTGAAAGGGACTTCACTGCTGCAGATTGGATTTCCTGGAGGCAGACTGAGATGGGGATGGGCATGGAGAAAATTGGGGAGGCTCTTAGGATCAGCCTCTGAAGGTGGGGGAGGTAGGGGGAGAGGCCAGGCTGGGATGAAGTCACAGGGCTTCAGCTGACCCCAACGGAGGCCCAACTGAGCTGTCCCACCACTCAGGTCCAGGAAACCTTTCTAAGCCCTGTCCCCCACTGACCATGACTTTGGGTGACAGGCAACTCCTGGCAGCTGGGAGGCAGAGAAGACCAAAAAGGGGGTCTCAGCAGTGCTTTATTTACAGTATCCATTACCCCAGTAAAGTACGGTGTGGACCATTCCTGGAAAACCAGTGACGTGGAAAGGTTTGATTGTGTCATTTCTTTGTTTCTCTTGGAAAACGCTTTAAAAGTCAGCGTATGACTTTTTGTATCGCAAAGGAAGTGCCTGAAGTGAGATTTTGATAATGCTCTACGTCCAAGAAAAGGGCTTCTGTGGCTTGACTTTTGAAAATCAAGTTTTGTTGGGACACAGCCAGGCCACCGATTCCCAGTGGAGTGTGCTGTTTTCCGCCCTCCGGGCTGTCAGGTAGTGGTAACAGGCTGCCCTGCCCGTGAAGTCGGGACTATTGTTTATCTGTCTCGTCAGAAGAGACATTTACTGCAGCTGCTCTCTGAAGTGGACATGGCTTTCTTGGATCCTAAAGTCCAAGGCAGTCCTTTGCAGCGTGGTGGTCACACTTAGTGTGTGCCTGGGATCTGGAATTTCAGGCTCGGGGAGGGAAGGAAGGGACCCAGTCAGTGTGTGTGATGGTCCCGGAATTCCTTTGTCTGTAGGTGCGGGAGTTCAGTTTGCGCTCTGAGTGGCCTCGACCAGCTGTTCCACGACACAGCCAGGGTCCTACCGGTTTGGAGGGTGACACACCCACTCCCAGGAGTGGGCACCTCATTTCCTCTGCTATAATTTGGGATAACCAGAAGGAGTTATCAGGCTCTGGGCAAAACCTTGTAGGAAACCTGTACTCCAGATGCTTTCTCTTCTTCAAAACATGGGAGAATGGGTTTATGTCTAGAATACATCAAATTGCAGAATATACCAAACTCACGACAGAACAGAAAAGCTCGTAAATGAGAGGAAAGCATTTATGAGCTCCTCCAGCTTTAGAGGACTTAGAAAGACTCAAGGTGATTTTTAAACAAGGACGTTCATAGTTGATGTGCGTAGGTTTTTCAGCCAGATGTTACTTTAATGGAACACGGAGGCCTTTTCTCTCATCTTTCTCCTTTTCGTTGGTTAAGGCGCTTCTGTCTCTGTTTGACCACGTAGAGGACACCAAGCCCAGAAAATCTGGTTTTATTGGAAGGACTTTTCCTATGTCTTCAAGTTTTCCTGCTTCTAATAAATTGGCCGAAATTAAGAGTATCCTTATATTTGTCAGCACAATTTAAAAGCAATTAAAGCACATTCGGTTATTGCATTTGAAATTATTGTCTGGGTAAATTATAATTTAGAATTATGTTTATGCTGATCCCTGCATTTTCCTACACAGATCGCAATACACACTTTTATGTTCTTAAATTATCCATGGCTTCACAGCTCTAAAACGGCACTCTTTTTGAAAAGCACCGCACATTTCCTTTTTTTTTCTTCTTCTTCTTCCTACCTCTGCAAAAATACTTACATTTTTCTTTGAGAATAAGGTGAGCAAGTCCCGTTGGCCTCTCAGTTTTAAGAAATTACCCATGTCTTTTCCATCACCAGTTTCCATTTATCTGGGCTGACTTCGACCCATGAAATCTTGAAATGCATCAGGAGGGAGACATTTCTGAGTGTTTCTTAAAATACGTATCTTTTTTCAATGGCGCCTTTTATCTTTTGCCCTTAATCTCCACCACCCCCCTACCCTACCCATTGCTTTTTTAGATGTGTTCACTTAGAAATAGCTCCCCCTCTCAAAACATGGCGTGAGTTGCACATAGAGACATCTAAACACACTGTAAAGCATTTTCTCGGGGGTGCTTGTAGACCAGGTCTTGCAACACCAGGTCTTCAGCAGATGGTCGTGACATGGGGATAGTGTGTGCGTGCGGGAATGCGGCTGGTGTTTCACAGATGGGGCACAGTCCCCAGAGCCCCATGAGGTGGATGAGGTGGCCAGGTGTCCCTTTAGGCCAGCCGTCCCCCCTTCCCTCCATCACCCACTCTTTGTGGATTCCCAGGGGGGAGGTGGTTGTGGATGTGATGTGTCCCTATAGAACTGTAGTCGCAGCAGTGTGACCTGTGGTCCCCACGCGTGTTCCCTGGGGGCTTGCTGTAAGCACAGCTCACCTCATGGATGATCTGCGTCCCCTGTGGGAAGCGCCACAGCTGTAGCCACTCTTACGAATTGGAGACTAATGCTAGCACAGACTTCACAAGGGCGTCCTGATGTTCAAGGTAAAAACCTTTGGGTTCCAGTGGGTTCCTGGGCTTGATCTTTCTGTGCTGGCTGTATGGGTTCTCCAACTCCATGCCCACTTCCCCCTTACCCCATGGGTCCTGACCGCCTGCCCGCGCCCTCCCTGCTCCTCAGTTTCAGAGGAAACGACTTCTGCCTCAGTGTCCCTTGTCAACCAGGCTGCCCGTGGCAATCTCCTTGGAGTTTTCCCAAGAGTTTACGGAGCACTTGGAATGTGTGGGGAGCTTCGTGGGGCACTACACACAGGCACCTTCCCCCACCGTCCCTCACAGCAGCTTTCACGTAGCTGTATCCCATTCTACAGACGGGAAAAGAGAGGCTCAGAGCCAGAAGAGGAATTAAATCCAAACATACCTGTGTTTCTCAATAGGGGGCAAAGGGCGGGGCTCCACTGGGGTAAGACAAATCGTGAGCCACCTCTCCGACTGCTTTTCCTGTCGAGCAGTTGGAGAGAGAATAATTTTGCTCAGGATTCGCACACTGCCTGCTGGGCCTGGCACGGAGCATGACAGCGTTTTTAGGGTGTTAGAGCCGCCATAGCAAAATCCTACAGACAGGGCAGCTTAAACAACCGAAATTTCTCTCTCCCAATCCTGGAGGCTAGAGTCCGAGGTCCAGGTGTCCCAGGGCTGGTCCCTGAGGCCTCTCTCCTGGGCGTGTGGACTGCCGTCTGCTCCCTGTGTCCTCACACGGCCGTCCCTCTGTGTGTGTCTGTGTCCGAATCTCCTCTTCTTATAAGGACACAGTCCTATTGGATCAGGGCCCACCCTAGTGACCTCATGTCACCTCAGTCCCCTCTTTACAGACCCATCTCCAAATACACTCACATGCTGGGGGGTAGAGTTTCAACATACGAATTTTGGGGAGACACAGTTAAGTGCCTAAGAGCAAACACATGACACAACTGTGTGTTGACTGTGTCAGCGTGTGCTTCCTTTCTGCGTCCTTTAGGATGCTTTCTTTTGTTTTCTAATTTCTTCATATGCATCACTTCCCTCTCCCCTCTGATTTTTCAGAAACCGTCTTCTCATCCTTAACTGTGTCTAAACACAATTTCATAAACATAAATGCTCCAGCTCAAAGAAGTGTTCTGACGTTAGGGAGATAAGTTAGGAAAACAACTTTGGGGGAAGTTTTGGTTTCCTTCTGAGTGAGGTTCTTCACCAAAAGACGTACTTCCCTTTTCCAGGTGTTGAGAACATGCACTTTTCAAGTTCTAACCACAAAGAGAAGTCGTCAGGTTTCTCTGGAATCCTCCGTGGACATTCAAGCTGCTGCTTTGGGGGGAACTTAAGGTCAGGGCAATTTCTAAGGCAAAAACGGACCGTCCGTCTCGCTCACAGTAGACCCAAAGGAAAGCCACGGTGATGATTTGGTACTTATACGGTATTGTTACCAAGCCTGAGTTACCAGAAATTCCAACGACTGAGTTACCAGAAATTCAGGCCGGGCATTGGCTGTACTTCTGCGTGTCATATCCGGGCTCCTTTGAAACAGGAAGCATCCAGCACAGTTTCTTGGGCTGTGGTTGAGTTCAGCTCTAGTCATTGCCACCAAACGCATATGGTGCTGGAAGCCGGTGATGCAAAGAGAAACGTGTTTGTTGAGCTGATGGCCTGGTGTGGGCCATGGCTTTGAATCATGGGAGATGAGCCAAAGAAATTACCTTGGGGCCTGTTGTCCGGCATTGGTGTTTTATCAGACTATGTTTTTCTGCTTAGCTATCTCATCGCACGGCAGGCGACTAACCTCGGAGAGGTGGGGGTAAAGATGTGCTAGGTGACGATTTTCCATTCTCGTTTGCTGTGTTTCCAATGACCTTTTTCACAGCAAAGACAGAATCAGGAATTTTCATGAGTCTAACAGTGTCCTAACCGTTTCGGTGGGTGAGACTCCTATATTCATAATCAAGTTATTATTTTTCTGCTTCTCAACACATGGTTGTTTCTTATTGGACACGTGTTATCGTATAATTCTCTACATGCTTTCTTTGCTCAAAATAACCTTTGTGTCAGTAGCAAGTCATCTTGCTGTATGATTTACACAAATGAGATGCACTCAGTCTTGCCTAGTCTTCACTTTAAAAATAAAAAACCACAGCTTTATGGAGATGTAATTCACCTACCATTCAGTTCACCATTGACAGTGACAATGGTTTTTAAGATCCTTTTTTTGTGTTTTCTTCTTAACGACAGGGTTGAGTTTTTCCCTTTTCTCCTTTTTCACTACGGTAGATGTGGTGGGGGAGCTCCAGTTTGAGTCCTGGCTCCCCGCCTCCCTGGGGCCTTGCTTTCTGGCTATGCAGGTGTGAGCCATTCCTTTTCTGTTATCACGCAGAAGACAGGGAGGGACCCTGGGGTCCTTTGTGAGGAAGTTGTCATCGCACAGCACGAAGGACACAGAGCGAAGAGGGTGCACAAGTTACACTTTTGCGGCATGTGCTCAGAAACGTGCAAGTTGTAGGCGACCAGGATTTGCACTGGAACTAAGTCCGAATTCCACCTCACGAGCCCACTGCCCAAGGTCTGCTCTGCGCACTTGATGGTAACAAATTCTTTGGGTAGCTAAGTAAGCAGACGCCCTTGCCTGGGTGTCGCAGCAACCCATACACACGTGATGAAGAATTGTAGTGGAGAAGTAGATCTGGTTTTGGGGAAATAACCATGCAGTCTTTAATTGCACCCAAGAGGTGGGATGTGGCTTTGATTTCTTGTCAGAGTTAATCATAAAGGAACGGTGTCTCTTACGTAGTATTTGTTTGGATATAAATACATCCATCTTGGATGTTTGGTATCAAACAGTATTAAAGAACAGTCTGCTTTATATTCTGTTTGGATATAAATAGACTTGTCTCTACAATACAGTATCTCGGAGTACCTTTGCAGCATCGCTGTGCAAAGGATATTTTAATGGAATTACAGGCTTAGGAGGAACAAACTGGTGTCGTTCAAGTCACATTAATAGAGTAATGGTGACAAAGAGTGATGAAATTAGAGGAGGAAACACGAATGTTTAAGGTCACGTGATGCACTTATTCCCTAAGTGTGGTTTTTTTTTGTTTTTTTGTGTGTTTTTTTGTGTGTTTTTTTTTTTTTGAGTGATTCACTCTTTACATGAGAATGCCTTGCAGTTGGTCAGCCTGAATTTAATTAGCCAATGTGGGCTTCAGGTCACCCCTTGTTATACCGGTAAAATCACAGTTGCATCACGTTTTTAAGGGAACTGGACCGACTTGAAGTTGATTGTCGTGGGTATGTTTGTATCCTGTGATGACTTACAGGCATACCCTGTATGGTTTTAAAGTGCCTTGTAAAGCATGTGTTGCCGTAGTGATTATGTGGCCTTTACCTAATTACCTAAAGCTATGGCCTTTGCAGTGTACTGGACAATTCTTGTTTGGCCGGGCATCAAAATCGAGCATTTTCGTCCTGTGGGATAAGCGTTGTATCAGCAGTGCCCCGGAATGTTAAGTCCCATTTGTTATACACAGGTAATAATTATGAAGTGATTTCCGTGGACTCCGAGTAGAAACGTTGACCCAGCAGCCTCTTCAGCTTAGAAAGCGAGAGCACACATTGCTCTCCCCAATGGGATGCTTTCTGACATTTCACCTCCCCGGAGAGGGAGCAGAGCTACCGGTAAAATGACGTGCAGGTCAAAGGCTGCTAATTGAATTTTCATGATCAAGATGCCATTTCTCAGCGATTGCATTGACTCCGTGACTTTGATTTCTTTTCTCGGAGTGGGACTAGAGCTCTCGCCCTTTGACAGATGCTGAACTGCAACGCCTGTTTGCTGAAAGCTTTCTCTTGTTTTGAATATTCCTAGAGTGGTTTGGAGAGTGTACGGGACTGCTCTTTCTTTTTCAGTCTTGAAGCGATTACGGAAAGGTCAGTCCACTAATTCCTTCCAGAGTTAGCCAAGACCTTTCGTGTAATCATCGGGAACTTGATTCCATGGAGCCAGTATTTATTGAGCACTTCCTCTGAGCAAAGCACGTTGCAGGGGTCAGTTGGGGATCTTGGTTGTGACCCTTGAGAAATCTACCATCTTGAATAATGTATTTATGTTCGCGGCAAAAGTGTGCTGGCCTTCTTGTTGGGGAGTATTGAAGAATTTGCTGTTACAGGGGGAGTAAGTAGAAGAAGAACACTGAGCTGACTACAGTCTGTATTGCATTGTGACCTGCCTTGGCTGCCTTGCGAAGCGTGGGTCCCTGAGAGTTTGTCGACCCTGCTCGTGATGTTCCATGATTGCTGGCGATCGAGGTGAGGATAACTCTTAAATTCTGCTTCAGATGCCACCTCGGAAAAGAGAGTTCTCGTGCTGGAAGAAAACCTTTCTGGAGCAAGCAACCACAGTGTACCAGGAATCACTAGTTCTAGGTTTCTTTGGGAGATAACACTGTCAGGAAGGGAAGCTTGGGGAAATGGGGGTACAGGAAGGTTACTTTAACTGGAGACAAAGATTTGTGAGGAGGTGGTGGCGTTTGCACTGGATTCAGCGACAGAGGTCGGCTGTGGACGTGGAGCCATGGTGTTTGGTTCATATCTGGTGTGAGGGAGAAGATGGTTCCCAGATCAATAGTCAGCATGAACAAGGCAGGATGGGGTGGACAGCACACAGAGGGCCATTTAGGGCATCGATCACAAATATTTAAAGGTGAAAAGGGAGCTGGGATGTTTAGTGGGTGGATTAAGGTCTTGAAGGCCGTTGGAGCATGGAACATCTTCAGTACATTGATGGGAGACCATTGAGCATTATTTTTTTTGGACAGGGTAGGGACACTTTAAAAAATACCTAAGAAAAAAGCGATCTGAGAGTCACATGTAGGTCAGAATTGGTGCACTGCATCCCGAGCACCACATGTAGTCCCTGGCCTGATTTTGTGCAGCCCCCAAGCTGAGAATGGCTTTTATATTTTTAAAGAGTTGTAAAAGAGAAGTAGAGAGCAATATACAGTGCAAACCACGTATAACCCACGAAGGCTGTGGTGTTTGTTATCTGGCCCTGTACCGAAGTTTTGAAAAGGAGAAGACAACCAAAAAAAGATGTTTGCTTTCTCTACGATAAGAGGAAGGTGAGCTCATTTGTTGAATGAGGTCCTTTAGAATTTCACTTATGGAGAGACAGGGGGTGAAGAGGGAGTGGAGAAAGTCAGGCCCAGAACAGGCAGGAGAGAAGATGGAATCAAGAAAAAATATCGGTGGGATTAACTTTCAGAAGGGAAAGACTACATCTTTCTTTGAGACAAGGGGAGGGAAAACTTAGTATAGAAAATTAACCATTAGGAAGAGAAGAGGAAAGTGGAGACTCTTCAGAAGTCTCAGAGCACGGTGATCTGCCATGGGTTTGGGGTCAGCCCTGGAGCAGGATAGAACATTCTGGAATGGGTGCTGGAAAGGCTGAAGTCCTGAGACAATTAGCATTTGGTTCATATCTGCGAAATGTCTCGTATGGCATTACGTCATGATTTATCTTTGCACTGTGGGGTCCTCCAGCATCCTGTGACGTGTTCAGCTGCCAAGAATGTCTTGATCCTTTTTGTTCTGCCCTTGGAGCTAGTGCCAGGCAGAAAGACGAATGGTGTTCAGTAATGCTGACCAAATGAATGAATGAATGAATGAATGGGTGCTAAAGAGCAGAGTGGGCCAGTTAAGTATGGGGACTGTTCCTTTTCGGTTGTACTGGTCCGTGCAGTTGTTTAGTCAGGAGGTTAATGGCCACCAGACCAACGCTGTCCGATAACATTTCGGCTGGATGGAGATATTTTTCATCACTGCTGTCCAGTGTGGGGCCAGAAAAACGGAATTTTAAGTTTTATTGACTTTTTTCACTGTGGTAAAATACACAGAGTATAAAATCGACTACGTGCACCGTTTTTTAACGTGGAGTTCTGTGGCTTTAAGTACATTCGCCACAGTGAAACCATTGTGTGACCCTCCCCACCACCCACCTCCAGACCTGTTTCGTTTTCCCCAGCTGAAACTCTGTCCCCGTTAGACACTAACTCCACCCCCCGCCCCCCAGCCCCTGATGATCTCTCTTCTACTTTCCATCCCTGTGAATTTGACTCCGCTGGGTACGTCCCGTGAGTGGAATTATACAGTGTGTGTCCTGTTGTTTGGCCTTGTTTCACTTGGCACCGTGTCCTTCATGTTGGAGCCTGTGTCAGGATCTGCTCCCTTTTTAAGCCGAATGATAGCCCCTTGTGTGTGTACACCACACGTGGTCTATGCATTCTTCTGCCGGTAGACACTTGAGTTGTTTCCACCTCGTGGCTACTATGAGGGAATCTTAGGAACATGGATGTCACCTTACTTTTAGTTACATTTGCGTAGGCACGCGGGGGCATGGGAGGCCTCTTGTGGGAAAGGTGGGTGGCACGGTGCGACTTTCAGTGTGGAAGGCTGTGGGCAGACAGGGCTTCTCTGTGACCCTGAGCGTGCCCAGGATGCACCCTTTTGAGGTGGCCAGAGTGCATCAGGCTCGTTGGAGGGGACAGGGTGCTGATTCAGGTACTTGAAGAGTTAACCGCTTGGGAGCTTTGTGCTGCGTTTCATGTCTGCAAGTTTGGTTAATCATTTCAACAGAATGATTTATGGAGACTGGAGAGTAGATTTCACCTGTCTGGTTAATATTTGTTTGGTGTTTTTATTTTCACTCTGCCCTCAGAAGTCCAGGTCTTACTGGTAATACTCATGCTGCTGTTTTACTTTGAATGATTTCATTCTGGTTTTTGTTACTTTTCTTGTAGTCCAGGGTTGATGGGAGGTTCTGGCTCTGTGTCATGTGTTCATTTCCTGGATGGTATTTGTTCTTGTATATTCTGTTTTTTGGAGGGTGTTGTATATCCAGAGGCTGGAGTGTATTTGTTGTCCACTGATGAGCCTGACGTCTGCATGGTTGACCTTTGGCACATAATGGTGGGGAAAGGTTGCATGGCTGGATGCAAAGTGTGTGCACCTGTTGGGGAGACACAGGCTCGGGGCCCCCCATGGTACGAGATAGACCCAGAACACCGGAGTGATTGAGGAATCGCAGGTGACAGGAGACTCAGAAGGAGAAAGAATGACAGTTTTGGGCACATGAGTACTTGTTTAAAATGCACAGAGACCTTTCTGGGACCTTCATTACAATATTGTGGTTCCACAGAGATCGTAGGTATGATGGAAATTGCATTGATCTGGGGGTGACGGAGGTCAGGGTGGAATGAGGCTCCTCCATGGAACGGCTGGGGCACCTTGTCAAGTTAACCTCTTTCCGCCTTGGTTTCCAAATCAGGAGAACGGAGTTGACAATATTTATGAGGCTGCTGTGTGAATTGAGTGAGATGACACAGGTGCATGGGTATCTCCTAAAGGTTGGTTTCTGTAATAAATGAGGGGTGTTCTGTGATGGTCCTACCTCACTGCCCTCTTCTCCTTGTGACTAACTTCTTTTTCTTTATGAGTTGGCTCAGAAATCACCTCGTCCAGGAAGCCTTCGTCTCCTACTGAATGAGTTTTTCATCTGTGTTTTGTAGTATGCCCAGAACAGTTTATTGTAACACATCTGTGTTATTTTATGATAGTCTTTAGCTATACCTCTTTAGAGATGACCACAATGTCCTTTGTGACGTGGCAAGGGCCATGTGACATAATTGTCATGGAGTCCTGCACACAGCGTTGTGCTCAGGTAGACCGGGGAACACCGGTCATTGAACGTTCCCATCCCACCCCTGCATTAGGTCACAGGAAGGGCATGTGCCCTTGATGGTCGGTAATCCTTCTGGATTACCTACAACTAGATTGATCCCCTGGGCTCAGGAAGGTGCCAGGGGACAGACTGAGCTCTGGAGAGGGTCTAAGAAGACATCCACAGTTGCCAGCGGAACTGAATGTCTAGAGGGCTTGTACATATACCACAGGTGGGAGTCATAGCTCAGGAAGAATTTGGCACAGGAGGGGGTGGGTGGTTTAACTTGAAGCCGTGGGGCCTTTCACACTGTGATCAGGGGTCATAGTAGGTCGTCATCATCACTGTCCCATTGTCACAGCTGGCACCGTGTGCCGGATAGGATTCGGGTTCAGAGGGTCTAGTGTACGAGGTAGGTTACCAAGACAAAGCACTAGGTATAGACTGCAAGTTACAAGAAATTGCGTACTGGGTGGCGACTGAGTCACAGGACCGACGCATGCTGGAGCCTGCTCAATCACAGTCAGGGGACATGGTCGGAGCCGCCCAGGCAGCCAGAGCTTCCCATGCCCCTAACACCTGTTGCGATCTGTTCTTCATACTGGAGACGCAGTCGTCATTCATCTGGCGGAGAAAGGCAAGCCCGACAAAAACTGTGTTTCTGGCAGTGGCTTCTTCATTGAAAGTGAGGGCTTCCTCCTGTGTCTTATTAAGGATGAAAGTGGGATAGAAGATGTTTGTGCACTCGCTAATAATGCTTGGGGTGTTCTTTGGGGGGAAACCTCCAATTTAGTGACAAGCCCCAGGGAGCGTTACAATTACTCACTCTAACAGCCTCTGTTTTTTTGCGTAGCCCTCTCTTATTGTCATTTACAGGACGTAGCATTGCTTTTTGAATCAATTTCATCAAGTGTGAATGCAGCATTCATTTTTCTCCCACTTCCTAACTTTGCTTCTCCTTTCTAATTGGAAATAAAGGCAGAATGTACATTTTGGTATAAGGTGTTAAGTAACAAACAAAGGGAGGCTTCCACTCACCGGGATGAAGAAGTAGCTTGGGAATCAAGCGATAGACAAACGAAACCGAACCGACCAGAAAAGCAAAAATGTGTTTGGTGGAATTTAACTATAACTGTATTGATTCAGTCCTGTAGAAACGAACGAACATAAGGCCATTGTGATGTGACCCATTCATTCATTCATTCATTCAGGAATTTTTTTGCTCATTCACTGTGAGAAGGCAGCACGTTGGGTAGGGCTAGTGTTGCAACTCAGTTCTGTTTCTCTGGTGAGAAGAAAAGGTTTCTGCCTTGCTCGTGAACACACGGGATGGTTCGGTTGGCTTTAGCTCACAGTTGGAGGTGAGCCTAAGGGACAGTGTTGTCACAGGGAATGGCCTTAAAAGGAAGGGGTCGAAAGATGCAGAAGGAGATTAAGCATTTTTCATGGGTCAGAGTGTATTCTCTGGGTGTGGCCCTCCCTTTAGGTTTGTGTGCATGTATTTTTATTACAGTACATGCTGTTTATTTCAGTTAAAATATTAAAAACTCAAAGAATACGGAAGGCTATGAGTAGGAAGTAAAATCCTGTCTCTCCCTCTTAATCCTGTGTATTTTTCCAGACGTTTTACATGCGGTTATAAGTGTATGTCGTGTGTGTGTGTGTGTACATGCTTTATTTGCAGCTTGCTTTTGTTTTAAATAAATATTTGCTTTAAGTAAATAAAGTACACACACACATCTTAGACACGTTGGTATACAGACACACATAGTATGTATGTATGTATGTATATCGTACATAAGTGTTGGCATGCCAGTAGACATATATCCCCATTAAATGGGTGTCCAGTAGGCTTCTTGGTGTTAAACAACAGCAACAGCTCCTGCGTCACTGAAGTTCACAGTTCGTGGGAATTGGCGGACCCTTGGGAATTGAGAGAGGGCAGCGAGACCAGTCTTGGGAGCAGCAGGAGTCGAGGAAGCTTCCTCTCTGAAGGACGGAGAAGGAGGACACAGGTAACACAGCTTGGCAGGATGCAGCCGCTTTCACTGTGGCAGGATCCACCTGGCCTGGATACCATCATGCTCGCGTGGATAACCATCCCCATCAAACAGACGCTTGTGTCAGTCCCGCAGGTGTATGCACGGCGCTGCAGCCGCCATGGGTTGAACTGGCGTCACATGTCCATCTCCCGGCTAGAGCAGGGGCCACCGGGAGTAGGGATCTGGGGACAGAAGAGCAGGAAGTCACCGGCTGAAGGGAGGTGAGGGATTGCGGTGCTACAGCCTTCTGCTCCTGGCCACCTTTAAATCCTCTGTGTGTCTCCCTCTGAAGGCACCAAGAATGTTGGATGATGTTGAAATCAATTTGTGTTTTCCTGATGACTCCTTTCTCCTCCTCTTCCTCCCGCGTTTCTCCTGCCCGCACGCATCCTGGATGGGGCATTGAAGCCATCCCAGTTGATTAAAAGCGAACAGTGGAGGCCCGCTGATAGAGAAAGCAGGGACGTTAAAACGTGTCACCTGCATTGGGTGGTGTGTGGGTCGGTGCCCTGCACCTTAGCGGCTCACACGGTGCATTGATGGTTATAACGGACGTGTGTGTGGGGGGGGGCTGCCCGTTAAATTGTATTTTTAAATAATGTATTCGGTTGAACTTACTGGAAGTCTTGTAGGTGCCAGGTGAGTGGTACCTGGCAGTGGGCAAGTAGAAAAGTCCCACACAAATGTAAACTTCCAATAAAAAAGTTGACAGCCACGTCTCCTCGTTCTCCGTCACAGCCAAGGAGTGGTTTTTGGTCTCATAACACCTGTGCAAACAGGTTCTTGAGGTGGCCCCTCATTCAGCCAAGCGCGGGCCGAAACCTAGCTCCTTGAAAATGAAGTGTGAGAAGGAAAAGTTAATCCGACCTCGGAAAATTGAGCGTTTCGTCAACACAAGTGCCCGCAAGGGTGAAGAAAGAGTGCTCTTTGTACCCGAGCTGTGGGATTCCCGACGGAATTGGAAATGGCTTTTGGAAGAACCCCGAGGCTGGCAGAGTGCATGAGCCCAGGGCAGCATGTCGTATGGACGTCTTCTGTCTCTTGTTGAGGTGCTTGGGTCTTGTACAACCTGCAGGTTTTACTGGGGTTTCTCCTGCGGGACGGCTTTACCTGAGAGTATTGTGGATACTCTTCCATGTCTCCTCCAGGAAATACAAGAGCTGAAGACTTATCTAAGGAGCCAGGTCACTGACCTGGAGTGAGGATGGCTGAGTACAGAAAGTTCTGCGCAGACTTGACTCGGGTTTCACTCCTATTTAAAACGGCAGTCCGCTCGCTGTTCTTACAAACAGCAGGAACGAAAACCCCAGCCCCTTCCCTCTGTTCTCCTACACTTTCTTCCTGGCAAGGACTGAGAGGCGCAACTTTCACCAT
Source organism: Rhinolophus ferrumequinum (assembly GCF_004115265.2). Lineage (NCBI taxonomy): Eukaryota > Metazoa > Chordata > Mammalia > Chiroptera > Rhinolophidae > Rhinolophus > Rhinolophus ferrumequinum. The sequence continues at coordinate 119,883,174 of NC_046284.1, read as the reverse complement.
GTCTCTCAAGCAAGCAGGACCCCCTTGCAGTTAGAAAAGCACATCACTGCTGTCGGGAATTGTTATAAAATACTCCGAACTCCTACTGATCATGAGGTGTTGCAGTCAAGAACATGAGAAGTACGGCTGTGCTGTGGGATCTGTGGAACATTCTGGGAGGTGTCCCAGCTGGACAACTTGGGGATACATAATGCCCGTGGCAATTCCGGCCCAGTTTTCGCTTGGATGCAGTCGAGCCCCCTCCATGGTACCAGGCCTGCTCGAGACGGCCGAGGGGACAGTGGTAACCCCTGCCCAGCTCGCAGCTGGGAGGATCCAGACTCGTGAAAGTGTGCAGCTAGCTATAAATACCAAGTTTGACACAAATGCGAAGTCAGTGGGTTTTTTTTTTTTTGAAAGAAAAAAGCACAAGTAACTTGAACTTTTATTTCAAGATTCAGATCGACTAAACTAGGTATTCTGTTGAAGACAAACAGGAGAGCAGAATAACTTGGTAAAGCTGAAGTTTGTGAAGTTGTTCTCCCCCAGTTTTATATTTTGACATATTTCAGACCCACGGAAAACTTAGAGAATCCATCGAAGTATATTCTTCCGTCATCACTTGTCACCATTTTGCCAAAGTTGCTTTAGCTCTCTGATGCAGTCATTTCTTTCTTTCTTTTTTTTTCCTCTCTCTTACTTTTCAACCCTGAACTTATGGAGAATAAGGATATATATATATTTTTAATATAGAATACGTTTACATGGTCCATAAGTGAAAACTCTATTAATAGGTGCACTAAAAGCGCCACTTCCATTCTTTTTCCTTCCACACCATTTTCCCTCACCGCTCTAGTCCATTTTCATTAATTTCTGTGATTGCTCTGTTCCTTTTTGCATTTGTTAATGTTTTCAAAGCCCTCCTTTAACGATCTATTGATAATTCTTTATATAAGCAGAATGTCATCTTCTTACGTAGGTCTTGTGAACAAGCCATCATTAATGAAGCGTGAAAGTGGATAAAGACCTGGGGAGTTTTCATGGCGGGGAAGGGCGTCTTAGAATGTATGCAGAATTGAAACAGCATGTGTACGAATTTTATGAGACCTGATCAGAAACTGACACCAGACAACAGAAGCCACTTTAATCTGTCAGGATCTGCTGAAAATGCACCTACATCTCATTACAGCCAGGAGCTAACTCGTGGGTGCCTCCCGTGAGTTTCAGTATTAAATGTTTCACTATTAAGTTTGGTTTGCGGGATTTTTTTCGTGCACTTGGAATGATACGGGGTCCTCCAAGGACACAGTACAAAGAAATGCAACTGGGACTGTTGGCGATCACCTGACATTCACATTTACGTGTGTGTGTGGCACGAGGACTTATCACCAACCAGCAACACTAATCTTGATTAATGCACGTGCAAACCAAGGAACAAAAACGCAGGCATAGAGGTGAAGGGGTAAGCAGCGTCACTTACATAAAAAATGCCCTGCCTTTTTTATGCTCAGAGGGGTCACTTGTCCCCAGATGTATGTTTCTTACCACAAACAAAGGGCTTTTGGGGTGCAGAAAGCCCTTCTCCTCCCTGCTCGCAAAGTCCAGATTCCCTCTCTTTTCTCCATCATCTTTGCCTGTTGCTGCTATGGCAGCTGCCTGTCTGCTGCCCAGGCCCAAAGGTGGGCCAGCAGGGTTTGCCTGCAGGGGCAGGAGGGGGCCGCCTGCGTGCCCCCGTGGCAGGGGTCTCAAGCCGCAGCCCCCAGCCGAAGCCTGCCCACCACCCGTGTTTGTACAGCCGAGAATGAGTTTGACAATTTTAAATGGTTGGTGGGGGGAACATCCAAAGAGGACTATTTCATGACGCCGGACGGCGACGATACAAAATTCAAATTCCGGCATTCGTAAAACGTTGAACGTCGTCAGTGAAAATTTGTTTTCTCTCTCGTCCTACAATCTCTTCATCACATTCTCGGTTTTGCCTTTTGGCTCACCGAGCCTAAAATATTTCCCATCTCGCCCCTTCCAGGAAGAGCACGCCAACCCCAGTTCTGTGGCATTAGACCTTCCAGACAGATGTCAGAGAGCGCGTGTCCCAAGAGCCACGCAAATTGTGATGTTTCACGACTAAAAATAAGGGGAATTGTTTGCTCCCTCAGTACCCAGCAGGCCTCCTCGCGGACTGGACTTCCCTCCAATGTGCTCACTGCAGAATTCTCTGTGAAACGTGCCAGTTTCTGAGCAGGGGGACGTATGTGTTGAGGCTCCAGTGGGACTTGGCCCCCTCACGGTCTCGACTTAGTGATGGGTAGCCGTGAATTCACTTTGGAACTTGGGAGAAGAAGAGTACTGAGTCGGCTTCCCTCTGCTCAGGTCCTAAAAGCAGCGTGAAGGAGGCTTTCATTTTATTCTACCTTCAGCGTGGGGTAGAATGTCTGGGAGAAGGGTAGACACAGGTCACGCAGCTGCACTCTGAGAATGCAGGGCACGGCGGGCAGCCGTGGCATGTCCCCTCACTCTGTGCCCAGCCCAGAGATTCGCTCTTAGAAACCGCTAGGAGCCCCTTCCCTTCTGATCTCAGCGGTTTTCAAAGGGAGCTGCTGGCCTGGGATGCCAGAAATACATTCCTCTCTGATTGTGCCACCAGGTTCTGTGCCATGAGTGTGGAGAGAGTCAGGCGACACGGGGAAAGTCCTCCAGTTGCAGTCATACTTAAAAGGAGAAAATAAGAACTTTGATGTCCTCTCTGTTTCCAGCAAAACATTGGATTCTTTGCCCACAGGTCGAGTGAAAATAAACAGTAATTTAAAGTAACCTACAAAAATCTCGGTCAGACAAGGAGAAGATTTGGAATCTGGGTTAATGCAGGACCGTTACCTTATTTTCTCCCTGTTAGCGGGCTTCGGTGTAAAACTAATGAAAGAAAGCAATTTCGCTTTTTTGTTAGACTCTTCAAAATCGTCTTGAAAATATTGACTTTTTTTGCTTGGGGAAAAAAAAAAACACAACAACACAGGATTTCTGCAGATTTCCTTGGCGAGGGCTTGCAGTTTGGTCTTTTTACCAGAATGTAGGTCAGAAAGGTGTGATGCAGAATTTATTGCATTTCTGAGACCTCCCAGAGAAGTTCATTCTGCCTGCAGTTCACCACAATCTGGGAGAGTCTGTTCTGGTTTCCAGGGTGGTGATGTCGTACATAACCTCACCCACCCTCCGTCCGGGGACGTCTTGGGGACGTCTTGGAGGCTTAGAACAGCAGTTCTCCATGGGGGGCAGTTGTGTTTCCAGGGAACACATGGCAGTGTCTGCAGACAGTTTTGCCTGTTACAGCTGGGGAGTGGGCAGGACGCTCCTGGTATCCAGTGTGTGTGGGGGGAGGCAGGGGAGAGGTTCCAGGAGGGCTGCTAGTCACCGTCTAGTAGACACAACAGCCCCCATTCTTCCACCACAAAGAAGGACCCTGCCCCAAATGTTCCTAGTGCCAAGATTGAGAAACTGGACTAGAAAATGTCTTAGAGCCTCACTTCATGAGTCTTCTTTTTAATGTAAAATATTCTATGTGTATGGACACCTACACACATGTGTGCACGTGCACACACGCACACAGCACTGCTCACTGCCCACATGACGTCTCGCATGGGACTGTGACCTGGTACCCAGTTTTTAAATGAACACCCAGCATTGGTCCAAAGAGTTGTCATTTCCCGTCACCACGGCCTGTGCTGCATTGCTGAGATTGGTGACAGTGGCATGAAAACCAAAGGGCCTCTTTTGTTCTCCTGATCCAGGGTGCAAAGGAGAGTTGATTTGCTATGTTCAGAATGTAGTCTACAACATCCTGATCCTTAAGTGTGGCGTATTTCAACAGCCTTTTCTTTGGCATGGATAAAGTGCTGGGGTGGCAGGGTTCCCCATTACGACTTCCTGGGATACCTGCAGGCATGGGTAATGAATTAGGGCACTGAGGCAGCCATACAAGCCCCCTGTGCACACAGAGGAAGCAGTGTGACGGGATCGTTTTTGGAAATGCTTGTGTTCCAAAATGTGGCTGGAGGGGATGCAGGCTGTTTCTCCATGGTTAGCCGTGAACAGGAAGGTCAGGAGAAGGACGGGAACACTGAATTCACGGTGCCAACGTTTCAGAAGCATGTGTGTGGCAGGCACAGAACACCAGGCATGGCTTCTCCCCTTGAGAACCTCAGATCTGGCCCAGGAGGGGAGGCATACACTAGGAACCCCCATTGCAGGGAAGCTTTGATGAAGGGCTGGGCGCATGGGGTAGGACCCGCTGGACATGTGGGGGCCAAGCCCATAGGTGACGGAGGAGGTGAGGGTCGTGGTGTCCCCGCGTGGGCAGGGCCACGTCTGCCTAGGAGCCTGCATTCACCACAGCACCTGCACAGAGAAAAGGGGAGGGGTCTCCAGGTGGGCCTCCGTGTGTGGATGTATTTCTCTTGGCTTCGGGACAATACCTTCCTGGTTTGGCTGTTGTAGGAGAACGGGGGTGGAGGCTTTTGGGGACTGAGCTGACCCCACAGACTACTGGCAGTGTGACGGTAAGGCTGAGCCCTGGATTGCAGAGTGGCCTGCAGTTCAGAGGCCGGCCCTGGCTCAGTGCAGCTTCGTGACCTTGGGAAAACCAGCCGGCCTCAGTCTGTTGATCTGCGGTTTGGGGACCACAGGATGTGTGAGGATGGAAAAGCTACGAGTTCAGTCAGTGCCTTCTGAGGTCAAGCTCACCTGACAGGGGCTGGCCCCCCACTTCTGGTTCTTGAGAGGTCACTCCAGCATACGAGAGCCCTTGACTGCAGTTGTCTGCAGATGGTGAGGTGGAGGTCACGGGCGTGAGGAGTGTGAAGTCCCCAAACAGGCACGATTTGCCTATAGCAGTGAACGGCCACCAGTACTCATGGCCCAAGTCACAAAACCAGCTGGTATTCCCTGTCACTCTCCCCGCCGCCATCACCTCACACCTGCATCTCGTTTCACAGACTCCAGGTTCTTTTCACGTGGCCCACCTTGGTCCCAGATAGAAGCTATGGGAGGCAGAGTAATGAATGGCCCGTGAAGGATGTCGCCGTCCCAGCCCTGGAACCCGTGAATGTGTCACCTTCCAGGGCAAAAGGGATTTTGTGGATGTGACGCAGGATCCTGAGGTGGGGAGATGTCGCAGTGGGGCCCACGTCACCCCAGACGTGTTCTAAGTGGAAGCGAGAAGCAAGAGGGTCAGAATTAGATAAGAGATGTGTCCACTCCAGGAGATGTTGCAACGATGGGGGCCCCCCGGGCCAAGAAGCTGGACCAGGTGAGTAAACAGACTGTTCCCTGGAGCCCCCAGAAGGAGTGAAGCCCCATGACCCACTGGAGACATCGGACCCCCAGAAACCGAAGGAAATAAGTCTGTGTTGCGTAAAGCAACTGGGTTTGTGGTCATTCTCCCGGCAGCCGTAGGAAACGCCTACAGTGGGTAAACCAGCCTCGGCGTTGCAGTCAAGAGGTGAATACGGTGGTGCTGGGGCTTCAGCCACCACGTGGCAGAACATCAGGGTTCAGGATCTTCTCTGGCTCCTTCTGCGGCCTCCTTCCTGTGCAGTGAGAAATGTCGCCTTGCGTGGAGACGAGTCCGCTCTTCATTTTTTTTCACTGATCCTGGCTGTGCCAGGGTCACACATGCTGCCAACCGTGACCAGATTTGACCGCGTTCTTTTGAAGAACCCAGGAGAATCCGAGCCCTACGAAATGCTGACTTTAGAAGGATGGCTCACTCTGACTGTATTCGCAGAAAGGAGCTGAAATTGCAGTGCATACGCTACAGACCCATCTCCCTTCTGGCGCTGTCTGAAAAAAAGCTCTATAACAGGTTCATTAAGGACCGGGCCGTTTTAAAAATATATTTCACTGTCATTCTTGAAGCTTTTGTCATGTGTGACGACCGAAAATTGCAGTGCTTAATCCACTGATATTGAATTTAAAATCCACTTAACCTGGGGCTTCACTCCTAATAAGGAGATTCGCTAGTGAGCTTCCTCTTCCAGATTCTGTTGTGACTATAAGAAGAAACGTTTTATGTGTTTCAGTTTTCATCACGAACCCGCTGAAAATCATGTTGTGCGCAAATATGACTTGATTCGATAAAATCTATTGTTCAGGTGTAATTTGAATTAGAAAGCCATTCCGAAGGCCTCTTTCCAACGTACATTATGCGACTATGCTTTTGACATTAGAGGAAACGTACTTATTTAAAAATCCCTTATGTCTTAGATCAGATGAAGAGTTTTCATTTAAAAGAAAATGGAAGTTGTCTCTCGTTTTCTGATTGTACAATGACAGCGTCACTGTGTGTTTTGTTTAACATGTATGTACACACACCTAGATAATCTTTGCTTGAAAGAGCTGAGAAAGCTTTTTTTTAAAAAAAAAAAAAAAACAAACAGCTGTACTGAGGCAGACTTTACGTATCACCACATTTATGTGTTGTAAATGTACAATTCAATGATTTTCAATACATTTTGCAGCATTGTGAAGACTTCACCACAATACAATTTTAGAACGTTTATCACCCCAGAAAGAAATCCTATGTCCACTGGCCTTCTTCCCTTCACCCCCACGCCCCTGGCTTATTTTGTGTCTCTATGGATGTGCCATGCTGAGCATTTCAAATAAATGGACTCATCCAATATATGTCTTTTGTGTTGTACCTCTTTCGTTTCGTATAATGCTTTCGGTGTTCATCCATGTGATAACATGAGTCAATACTTCATTCTTTTCTATTGTTGACTGATACTCCGTTGTTATGATGTGCTTATCCATTTATCAATTGACGGACCTGTGGGTTGTTTCTGCTTTTTGGCGATCACGTGAATAAAGTTGCTATGAACGTTTGTGTCCTGGTTTCAGGTGGACATTTTCTTTTCTCCTGGGTATATTCGTAGGAGCGGAATTGCTGGGCCCTATGGTAACTCTGTTTCAATTTTTGAGGAACTGCCAGACTCTTTTCCAAAGCGGCCACATCATTTGACCTTCCCGCCCACGGTGTATGAGTGTTCCGGTTTCTCCACATCTCAGCAACACTTGTTACCGTCTCTTGTCAGAGAGTGAGATTCCATTTAGGGTGAGGTGACGTGGGCCCCAGGGCACAGACTGTAAGGAGGCTTTCGCTTTCAGCTGCCTCACTCGCTCTTATCTGGGCCCCGAGTGACACATTCATTTTCAAGCCGCAAGATCCCTCTGGATCACGGTGCTGTAGAGGCTACGCATGGATTGTACTGTACGCTCCCTGAGACCTGGAACTATTTCTTAAAGTGCGTATAAGGTATATATAGGCAACTGTTTATCATACATTGCTAAGTGCCATACAATGGTATTGCATATTGTACAGGGCAAAACTCAACGGCAGGAAGGGTGCATTAGTTTTAGTTTTATTTTTTCTTAACCTCGCAACACGTCAGTGTGTAATTTCTTAAAATCAAGGCAGATGTGTCAAAATAGGGCAGTCGACGTTGATAAAATGCTGTTGTACGACCCACAGACTTTATTCCAGTTTCACCCATTATCTTCCTGGTCTTCTGTACTGAGTTTTTGGGACCCAGTCCAAAGCCACCTGGTCTATTTCAGTGGCTGTGTCTCTTCAACCTTCCTTCATCTGCATTTATTAGTTGACGTTTTACTGTAAGGGTCTTTCCTTCTCCCGTATTTATTTACTTACTTCTGTCAAGATGGATCCATGGATTCTGATTTTATTCAATGGGTTCTAATCCATTAGTATCGTTACTTATTTTGATGCTCCGATTGCCCCATATTTGTTTGGCCAGTCCTTCAAGCCATCTTGGAGCACATTTTTGCTTCTGCCACAAGATGGTCCAGGCTTCCTCTCCCAGTCCCAGCCCTGGACTCAGACATTTTGCTAAGGACCCCTGGTGCTTGTTAGTGGGCACTGATATTACAATCCGAGATCTGGAAGCTAGGTGTGCTCACTGCGACCCAGGTGTCATCACGTGTGTCCTTTCAGTGGACAGACTGGGGAACACAGCCATTTCGTATCATTCTTGTCGTTCACCATTTTATAATATATTGGGAGCTTCTTTCTCACCATGAGAAGCCTGGCTCCCAGCCAAATCAATATATTTATTCCTTTGCTCAATTCTACAATGCACGTTATTAAGTTGTTTCAGAATGAGTACACCCACGCCACTATTCACAAACCTGCTAACCTATTAAGTCAGATTTTTAAATTTTCTTTGCAGTTCTCTTGGTCCTTTTATCTTCAGACTCCGGAATGAAAAGTACTGTAGCTGAGAGTTACTTGGACCCTTTCGTTTCCATGTTTCTTTAATATGGTTGTGACTCATTTGATACATAGTGAAGTGTATTTGTTTCTGTTTGTTTCCAACTTGGACGTGAAAACAAAAAAGCCTTGTTGATTTAACTTGGGGCATTTTATTTATGACGTGTCTTGGTGTGGGCCTGTTTGGGTTCATCTTGTTTGGGACTCTGGGCTTCCTGGTTTGTATGTTTATTTCCTTCAGCAGATTGGGGACGTTTTCAGCCATTATTTCTTCAAATACATTTTCTGTCCCTTGCTCTCGCTCTCTCTCCTCCTTCGGGGATTCGAATGTTGTTACGCTTGATGTTGTCCCAGAAGTCTCTTAAACTATTCTCATTTAAAAAAAATAATTCATTTTTATTTTGCTGTTCTGTGGGTGTTTTCTACTTCCTTGTTTTCCAGCTCACTGGCTGGCATATTTTGCTGCTTCAAGTAATCTGTTGATTTCTTCTAGTGTATTTTTTATGACAGGTACTGTATTCTTCGTTTCTGGCTGGTTCTTTTTTGTGGTTCCTGTCTCTTTGTTGACGCTCTCACTGAGTTTATCTGTCCTTCCGAGTTCATGGAGCATCTTTATAACCCGTGTTTTGAACTCTTTGTCCGATAGATTGCTTTTCTCCATGTCATTTAGTTCTTTTCCTGGGGTTTTGTCCTGGTCTTTCATTTGGACCGTGTTTTTCTGTCTCATTTTGGCTGTCTCTCTGTGTTTGTTTCTATGCATCAGGCGAAACAGCCACCAGTCCGGTCTTGGTGGAGTGACCTTGTGTCGTGACCCCTTTGTAGACTGTGCGCTTGGTGTCTTTGGCAGGCCAGCTGGAGCTGGAGCGTGTGGAATGCAGATAGTACCGGGGGCACGCCTCGCTGGGGCCCGGAGCTGGAAGGGGTGCGGGCCAAGGGAAGCCCTAGGGGCAAGCTGTGCCAGGACCACTGGGGCAGGCCGCTTGGAGTTGTAGCCGGAGCAGGGCTCAAGCCTCAGGCAGTCCCGGGAGCAAGCCGCACCTGGGCCTGGAGCTGACGCTGGGGCAGGTGTGGTCTGCAGGAAGTCCCGGGACAAGCCACACCTGGGCGGGGTCTGTAGGTAGGGTGGTGGGAAGCTGAGGAGAGGGCCGGGGGCAAAGCTTGTGGGCTGCCTTGGCAGGCGGGCTGGAGCTGGAGCTAGAGCTGGAGCAGGGACAAGGACAAGCCACTGTGGCCCGGAGCTGTGGACGGAGCAGGTGAGGGCCTTGGGGAGACCCAGGGGCAAGCATTGGAGCTGCTGTGGGCCTGAGGCGTCCTGGGGTGGCCTTGGCCTGCAGCTGGAGTACCTGGATGGAGCCCCAGCTCAGGCCATCACGGGGACAGAGGTGGGCCACCAATGTTGCCGTTCAGTGCTTCTGACCCTAGAGAGAGTTCCCTGAGCTCCCTCCCGCTTGGCACATGCTGTCGGGTTAGTAAATGGGTTGCCTTCCCGTGCAGACAGGTAGCCTGTAAAGCACTATTTTCTCGCCGCGTTTCGCACGGCAGAGTGCTGTGTTGTGTGGGGTGCCCTCGGTGCCGGCCCTCCCACCCGTGTCCGTGGGGTGTCTCTCGTTGGTTGTGCAGAAGCTCTTCTGTTCGGTCAGCCCTCAGTTCTTCCTTCGGGGCAATTGCTGTGTCTGTGGGTGGGAATTCGATGCAAGGAGAGGAGTTAGTTCAGCGTCTTCCCACATCGCCATCTTGGCCCGGCCGCCCGCGTCAGTTTTACGGCGCTGCTCATAAATGACCACACACCTAAGTGACTTAAAACCACACAAATGTATTATCGTACAGCTCTGGAGGCCACGAGTCCAAATTGGGTCTCACGGGGCGCAAATTGAAGTATATACATTATTTTCTGGAGGCTGTAGGAGAACGTCTTTCGGTGGTGGTGGTGGTTTTTTGAAATACTTGCCTTTTCCAGCCTCTAGAGGCTGTCTCCGTTCTTTGGCTCATGGCTCCTTCCTCCATCTTCAAAGCCAGCAGTGGCTGCGTCTTTGTCACATTGCACTACTGGGCTGCCCTGTCACCCTCTTCCTCCTTTAAACGACTCACCTGATTACGTTGGGCCTTCCTCTGCAATCCAGCATAACTTTGGGTTTGTTTTTTATCACGATCAGATGAGTAGCCTGAATTCCATCTGCAACCTCCAGTCCAAGTTCAGTGCAAGTGGACAACTTGGGTATGTGTGGGGGTCACTCTTCTGCCTACCACTGGTGGCATCTGGCGACAGTATTATGATCGTCACTGATTCTCAACACAGAATCGGCTCCTCCCCCTGCCTTTCTGGCTGGCTGGGAACCAGCAGTTTGTGCGGGTTGTCTAGGAAGCTTGGGTTTGCACTCTGGACTGGCGAAGTCATGACATAGTGTTTGGGTGATGAGCTAGGATTAGACCTCTGCTTTAGGAAGTTGCGTGTGGTTTTGTGGGTTTGCGGGGTGGGGAGATCAAGCAGATGGAAATTGTGTGCAGTCCTCCAGAAGCCAAGGTGCCAAGGGGGGGGCGTGAGGTGCTGCTGGGCGTGATGAGTTGGGTTAGGGACACTGTGGGGTTGACGTGACAGGACTTGGCCTCTCTTGGGAGAGGAATGAGTCCAAGATGGCAGCAGCCAAGTTTTGGGCCTGAGTGTAAAAGGGTGACAATTGGGGAATCAAAGGAGACGGTTACAGTGAGGCCGGGGGGAGACTGAAGGTTACATTTAAAAGGGTGACCTATGGGTGCCACACACAGTGCCAGGCAGAAACGTGAAGCATGCAGAGGACGGATTGCCTTGAAATCAATAGAGCTTTAGCGTTACCCGCCAAGAAAGGGCTGCCATGTTAGCTGACATTCCCGGGGAACGAACGAAGCTAGAGGAAAGAGTGTCAGAGGCAGGGTGTTGGGTCAGTGCCTCCGTTTCATGGATCGGAGCCTGGAGTAAATCTGAGACAGAGCAGTTACAAAACAGGCTAACTCGTTCCACACAGGTTGAACGAATGGCTGCGACTCAACAAGCATTGATGAGCTAAAAACAGATGTAGTTCCTGCCATCAAGTGTTTACCATCCAGCTAGGTTGCTCTGCACCCATTGACTTGGAGGTGTGTGGCCCTTACATAAGCCAGTGAGGGAGGGGGTTCCAGGAGGCGTCATGCCAGGTGTTCCTGAGAAGTGCAAAGATGAGCTGGGGTCGTTGCACTTGCTGATTCCGTGGAAGTTATTGGTTATTTCACGATCGCAGATGGAGGACGCTTCCTGGGAGCATTCGTTCACACGGTTCTAACCAAGGGCCATTTCTGCCACCTCTGCCGTGTCAGGACTTCCAGGTTTATTACGTCCCTGCTCTTCATAGGGAAACCTACCTCTGGGAGAGGACCTTCCTGCTTTGTCATTCTGCAGCCTGGGCCATCTTGGTTGTTGATTGGTCACGGATTTATTGTCTAAATGGGGACACTTCTGAGAGACAACAGCAGCACTGTGAATACATACCGTCAGCAAGCAAGGGGTCAGCTAGGAGCGCCTCAGGCAAAAAGACACAGGAACACGTTAGTGTATTGAAGTAAGTCGTATCTCGCTCCTTACGTTTTTCCTGACATTCTCAACTCAAGTTTGTGAAAAAGCTTGCATGCCAGATACTTCATCGTTATTTCTCAGGAAGCCTGGAAATTTGTTCATGGACGCACACGCGGCGTTGTTTATGGATTTCAGTCGATTGTCTCGTGGGTGCTGGTATTTTGCAAATATCTGTAGACCTACTGGGATTGATAGAAGCGCAAGTAATTTCAAAGGCATCATTGAATTTACTGCCATGAGGTAGTCTTGCCATTAGGTACTTTTCCCTTAAATATCAGGTAATAAAAGTACAGCTTTTTTTTTTTTTTAATGTAGGTGGCCCACAAAAATTTTTGACCCCTTAAAAAATGGTTCTGCTTGTTTATCAAGCCATCACTTACCATAGCAAGGAGTTGAACACAAGGGTGAAAGATGTAAATCCGATTTGGCCCATACTGTGGGTTACTAGGCAACCGTTAAAATTGCCGTGGTAGAACTGGTATTATTTATTGGCACCGAAACGTGTTTACAATATACTGCACTGTGTTTCTGCGACCCCAAGAGACCCACCGCCCCGCTGAGACTTGGAGCACTTGTGAAAACGTGTCCTAGGAGTAAACCAGGCTGTGGAGAGGTTTGCACACTGGTACCATATTGCTTATCCACTCGTACGTGCGGTTTACTTAGCTGTGCTGTGCTTTGGGGTCGTATGGTAGTTAGCTAACACTGGGGGTTGTTTTAGGAAGTGGCCCGTGGTACACCTCATGGATGGGTTTACTGACGCTAGAGTTGGAATGAGCCCGCTGTGTCCTCTCTGGGACCCGTGGGAGAAATGTTGGACATGTATCAAATGCTGGAAGCTGTGGTTTTAATATTTGTATCTTTAAAAAAATTTTTTTGGATACTGTGACTCAAGCACCTAGCCTACTTGTTTCTTGGAGTAGATGTCTAGTTGCCTTCCAGCTGATGGAAAGTTGCACTGGGTGGCAAACTTTGGGTACCGTCCTCGCCTCTCAGCTTCGTCCCGTTTTCCACGCCATGACCGGCCTTTGCCCTGATGTACCCAGTTCATTATTTTATTTTTGCTGTTTTGTGTGTGTGGTTTTGGAACCCACCTCGGATCTTTTTCTCCTTGTCTGGTCCCAGGCAGGGAATGCAGTATTTCAGCGAAGGCGAGCTCTCTGGCTTCTCGGAGACTCGGCTCACAATAGCTTTTGGATTCACATGTGTTAATGGCATCCTATTTTAACGAGCTGCTTCCTGTGGAAGTATATCAGGACAAAGTGTATTTCTAAATTTAGTGTGATGAGGAGTGTACCAAAAGCAGCTGTCGAGCTGATCCAAGGTAAAGCTTTCTAGGCCTTTCAAGTCTGAAAATTCAAGTTCTTTAAAATCAGTTTAGGAGAGAAAGATTCATAACAATTAGCAAAGGTCCTGAATCATTTCATTTTACTGGGGGGAAAAAAACATTTGTTAAAATAAATTCTTGGGCTTAACGGCTCATTGAAGGAAGCGGAAATTCTTCATCAGTGTGGTTAGTGCAGCAGTTTCCTCTAAACTCCACTGACAAACCGGGCCTCAGAACCTTGCATATGCTTCGTAACTTGTGTTAAAAAGCAGGAAATGAAAACTGAGGCTATGGAAGTAAACGTTCTTAAATGTCTCCCGCGAAACAAGTCTTAGGTTGGTGCAAAAGTAATTGCGGTTCAAAAGGTTAAAACAATTGAAAAACACCGCAATTACTTTTGCACGAACCTAAATAGAAAGAGTTAGTGCAGAGAGAAGAGCTGTTTCTGGGTTGCTGAGAAGGAAAGGCTTGGAACCACGCTTTTTGGGGGATCGGCTCAGGACCTCGGCTGTTCTCTGTTAAAAACAGCCAACAATAATGGCCTGTGATTTATAGCTGCGACGGGCCGGGAGCTTTGCTACGGAGTTTACATGTAATGCGTGTCTCTCTTCCTCCCAGCAGCCATGTAATGGAGTGTCTTTCCGCCCATGTTTCCAGGGAGAGGGAACCAGGAGGCTCACAGGTTCTTGTCTGGAGCCAAAGCTCATTCCGTGATGTATAGACTGCAGTGGCAACAGCGCTTTTAGTCAGTATTTTCTTACCTCAGTGCATCGTGTACGAGGCAGGGATCTCTGCTCTTTCCATGTACGAACGGTGGTGTGGACCCCTCAGGTCCTCATGAACAATGGCCGTTAGTTCTCCCCATTGTACAGATAAGAAGGTGGAGGGCTGACGCTGCTGGGCCCAAGGGTATACAAGGGGTGGGGAGAGATTCCTTCACAGCCGGTTTGTCCCCTTTCCTGCTGTCTTCAGATGACACCTGTCGTGTCCTTCATTTCGACTCCGTGCACTGCCCGATGCCCATGGAATTACGTCATTCTTCCTGAGCCGCCCGTTGTAGGGACTGACCTCGTTTTTATGCACTACATACCGGAAACATCTCACTACCTTTTATGGTGACCTCAAATGTCTTGGGGGGACACCGTCACCCCCAGTTCAGAACTACGGAGGTAAAGGTTTGGGAGAAGGCCCGATCCTCAGTATAAACAAGACCAGAATTCCCAGTGGACCGCTGTCTCCCGATTGTGGAGTTTGAGGCTTAAAAAAAAATGTCCCCATTTTTGGAAAAGTCATTTTCGATGTCCTTCCTTCAGTAGAGGGACTCTCCAGTGAATGTGTTTAAGAGTGTTGGGTTGTTTTCATGTTAGTGTTGATTTTTATTTAGGACACCTTTCTGATGTCCTAAACGAGGAGGTGACACTTGAAAAAGCACTTGGGTTTGTGGATAGGAGAGTGTGTGTGTGTGTGTGTGTGTGTGTGTGTGTGTGTGTACTCAGTTTTGAGTAAGTTGACCATTGAAACCAGTGTCCTAGATTTTGAGTTTTTTTGTTTTGTTTTTTTCTTTTTTTTTTTTTTTTGGTAAGGAAATCGTTGAATGTAATTGTTTCACAAAAGGGACTTGGCTTGCTGTGTTTGTTCATGAAGCTGGAGACAGTACACTTGACCTTTCCAGGTGAGGGGGGAGGACGGTGTGTTTTGCAAATGATGGAAACTGAAACATAATGATGGAAACTGCAACATAATGATACGGTGTTCTGAAACTTTTGTCATTATTTCAGTGACTACATAAAAAATGTGCTTGAAAGGTACGTTTCAAATGATGCCTCACGCCCATTACAGGATGTAGAGCCAGTGCTTTGGGAGGTGAGGGAGAGTGTAATTGGGATTCTTTCCTACCTCCTGATACAGTCTGTCATCTGTAAACAAAAATTGATTAGTATCACACGAGGACTCTCTTGATAGAGTTTGGTACAATATTTGGGCAGCTTCAAATTGCTGTTGAACAACACTTTGCGGAATACAAAAAATGTTATCCCACTCCTTTACCATATCATCTTTAAATTGTTGTGGATCTTTTTCTCTCACCAAAGATTAGCTTCATGCCACTAAGTAAAATTTAATCTATCGCTCTAATGGAAATAATAATAACGATAAATGCTGAGAAACAAATACTGCATGACTAATTGCTTATTAAAAGTTGCCGTGGGTTTGGTTTTTGTTTTTCCCATTGTTATTAGCTCTGGATGGATTATAGACTTAGAAGCCCAATCGGGTCATGTTATTACCTTATCTCATACCAGATTTCCATGTGCCAAATCATATCTTGGTGTTTTTTGTGTGGGATTTTATTTGGCATCTCGTGGGGTGAGTTGGGAAGTGATTTTTGTTTGTGACATGTGGACGGACCTTACTGGAGTGGGGTGTGGGTAAATGATACACATGTCTGTGCACGTGCCCTCATATACATCAATATGTGTTTATAAGTATGGATTTTACCAGTTTTCCAAGCATGAAATACTTGTTAGTCAGCCTCAGAATGCATTAAAGAAGAAATCAAGTTTATAGAAATGTCTTGTTGAGTGTCTCGTTGTCTCTTTATTGGAATAGCTCATACTTTTACACGGAACTATAAAACCCGCACGCATAATAAAATGTCGTAGTTTGCAGGAACAAATGGGTATTGAATGACTTACCTGAACAACAAACAGATGAAGAAAATGTGTGTCCCCGTTGATCCTTAAATTAAAAAATGAACGATTTCCCCCAAATGTTTATTTCTTTATACCTACAGTGCTAGTATGTTTATTTTTATTCAGAGTTGAAAGAAAAAATGTATCTTTTCGTTTCACTGGTGCTCTTTGTTTTGAATGCACACCTATCATGTGCCTGCTCGGTTCTGGGCACTACACATTTGTGAACGTGGTTCCCAGTGAGTCAGATGAAACTATGGGTTCACTAGCTCTGGAGGGTGCACAGGACTTACGGGGGGGGGGGGGGATTTGTTCTGTTTTCTGCCGCAGTCATTGTTAATGGTATGTCTGGATAGCAGTTTGTTATGCTTGTGCCGTTTGTTGAATGAATGACCAAACGCATGAATGAATGAGACAGTTTTTATGCTTGTGCCATTTGTTGAATGAATGGGCGAATGAATGAATGAACAAACACACAGAGAGAGAATTCCCTGATATGCCTTTCCTGATATGTTCCTACCCTCTGGAGCACCCACTATACAGAAGGGGTGTTTCTTACCAAAGTGTGTGGAAAGAAGCAGGTGAGGGTGGGGGTGCCCTCTGAATGCAGTGTCAGGGTGCCCTTCAAAGAAGTTGCTGTCAGGAATTTGCCTTTTGTCTTGTCTGTCCTGTTGGCCTTCTTATTTTTAATGCTGCGCTTCTGTTTTATGCTGTGACTGTTATCCCTGGAATGCAAATTTCTGTTTTGGGAGGTACTTTCGTCTCACCCCTCAGGAGAAAGGAGGGAGCTTCAGTGCCCTGTTTATACACCAGGTATGAAAAAAACATTCTTAGCTACAGAGGGATGTGTCTACTTGCATGATACCACTCTAAAAAGTGCTCCAGTTCTTAAAAGGAAGGAGATACTGTAAGGAATTAAAGCACAGAACATAACAGTGAAAATAGTCATGGTGGGGATTTAGAAATTGCACCCAATCTTTTCTTCTGAACCCATATTTGAATGTCATCTTAGAGTTGACCCAAAAGCCAACTCCGTTTCCTTTGTTGTCTTCCCCCCCGCTTTTTCGTAATCTTTAGATTTGTGCTATGTTATGTGGCCACGTGGGACTAGTTAAACTTAAGTCGATGAAAAATAAAAATTTTGTCAGTTCCGTGGTTGTACTGGCCACATTTCAAGTTCTCAGCAGCCTTTTGTGACTGATGGATACATCATCGGAAGTGAAGTTACCAAAGTTTTATCAGGCAGATGAGATACAGTTACTCAGACTTTTGCCTCGTAGGTATTCCAGGAAAAGGAGGGGAAAAACTCTCAAATCCGAAGAAGAGAGAAATTTCACACCAACTGACTAGCTCAGTGACTAAAAATTAAGCACATGGAAAAAAAAAATTACTGCATGAAGGCTCGTCACCATGTCATTTTAGAATATTAGGGATAAGGGCAGTATTCTAAGCACTTTCCTGGATTCAAAAAAAAAAGTTAAAGGATCTAGAATGAGAATGACATCAGATGTCTTAGAGCAACACTGGAAGTTGGAAAACAGACTGAGCTTTGAAGTCTGTGAACGTAATTTTCACTCAGAATTGTGAAGTCATTCCTCTGAACGACTGGTTGTTAACTGAGGACAGAATGAAGTTATTTACGTATATTCAGGACATCAGGGAAATGTAGCTTTTCACATACAGCACTTCTCAGGAAGCCCCCACCAAAACGAGAGAGTAAATCAAGTAAGAGGGAGAGTTGGGATCCCAGAAACAGAAGGAGTGCTCCAGTCGTTGCTGTGTTTTCGGGGCTCTTTCACCTGCCTCGTGCTGACAAGTATGAGGGGAGCAGAGACGGGAAAATTCAGAAGGAAGGTCTGGTGTGTAATGTTTGCAGGGGAGGGGAGCAGTGGAAAGACATGGAACTGACATGTGAGGGTTTGATCATGTGAAAAAGGGAAAGATTGTGGAGAGTGTGGGAAGAATCACCAAAGAATACAAAGGAAACTAAGGATTAAAAAGAGAGGCAACGCATAACCCCAGGAAAACACAAAAGTTGTGTAAGAAATGGATCGTGAGCGTAGCACACTGCCTGCTCAGCAGTGCCCGTTCCGTTGGGAAGAAGTGTGTATAGATTTAACCCCAAACTCCTACTACTGGGAAAACGGGGGGAGGTAAGCACAGCATTGGTGGAGGGAACTTGAAAAGCCGAACATCCTCTTCTATATGGGACACAATCAAGGAAGGTCTGAAGTTGATTTCTTCAGAAACGCAGAAATCAATACCAGGGAACACTTCCAATAATGCAAACAGTTCTAAGATAGGAAAGTGGTTGCTTTCGGAAATAGAATTGGGGATAGATGGTGCTAAAAAGCTTGTAATTAAAAAGAACAGTCCTTTGCCTCAGCTGTATTTTACTTTCTAAAAAACTACGTGCATGTATTACTTTGAAAATAAAAATGGTTTGGAAGATGAAAGTATATAGGACATACACCTCCTGTAAAATTATGTTCATAGGGTCCACCTTGGCAGGAGGGCTATTTGGGCCAGATAATTGTTGGCTAAGGGTGGGGCTGTCCTGTGTGCTGTACGCTGTTTAGCAGTATCCCGGCCTCCCTAGATTCCAGGACCATTCTTCCTCCTGTCCTGCCAGCTGAAAAATGTCTCCAGACATTGCCCAGTGTCTCCTGGCGGGGGGTGGGGAGTGTGTAAAATCAGTCCCATTTGAGAACCACTGATGGAAAGGATGTAAACTCTGTGTTTGAATGCGCCGCCTCAAAATAGTAAAATGCTGCTCGGTATGGAGAATGCAGCAAACCAAAGCCTCACTACACAGAGCTTGAACCTTGTAGCAGATGAGGTGGTTCAGAGTTGTCTGGCACTCGAATGTCCCCGTTACATGCCGGTACCTGTTTGAGCTGCTGGCTGTTAGCCTGGTTATTTCAGGGCTCGCTGAAAACAGAAGAGGACTCGGGAGGAAACTGCACCGTCCCTGTCTGTCATGCTCAATGGCTTCTGAAAACACATTTTGGATTTTTCACGTTGTTTTCACGACGCTGCAACTCGAATTTCTCTGGAGTGGAATCGTTCACCGTTACAGCAACTTTGGAAAACTATTGCACCCTTTGGGTGTATTTCTGAGCTCGGTTGTCTGCGGGACAGATGGATACATACGACCCTCCTCCTCTTTGCCTCCCTCCTATGGCAATCCTTTTGCAAGTTCTTGGTTCACTTCTCTGCGAGTGTTTTCCCTTAGACACTTACAAAGGGAAGTCAACAGGAAAATGGTTCCTCGGATTTTTTGATGTGGATGAAATGTCATAAATAATGTAGTCCTCTCATTTCACAGCTGAGGAACCTCTGGTCCCGAGAGAGTTTCTTCTAATTAATTAGGAGCAAAGTGAGGCCCGTAACTCGCCTCTCCTGCTTTTGTTTTTTTTTTGTTTTTAACTTTTTCTATAACGCAGTGTATGTGCACAGCGGTGGAAGGAGGGCAGAACGGGCAGTAACATCTGGCTGAGTTTGTCAGCATTTGCACACAGTTAAGCGTTTGGAGCAGCGTCCGTGGGGATACGTGCCCTTGCAAGCTTAGAGAAAATGAAGACAAAGAGCCAGGAAACGTTGCGTCTTGTCTTTTCATGAGGCGCTTCTTTAGCCCAATTGCTGATGGTCCAGACTGGAGCGCTCTTGGGATGGGTTGGGACCAGGATGATACAGGCGCAGGTCAGAGAGAAAACGCTCGGGTCTCCCCCTGCGGGGTGGTCTCTGAGCCAGCACCACGGTTGCAGTTGTTCTTACTGGTCGGGCCTGGAGCTCCCCGTAGGCGGGTCCCTGCATCCTGACTTCTGGTCCCCTCCCCTGAGATGCCCTCCCCCCCCACACACACACACATGGTTTAGCAGATGGAGTATTACTGGTTGGCCCAGCCAGCTAGCAGGCTCCTGCTGAGGTGGACCTACAGTGAGTTGTCCAGCATTTGGGAGAAGCCCCCTCTGGTAGTATGCCATCTGCAGGACTGCCTTGCCCAGGCGGCTGCTTCTTCCCCCTGCTGGGTGGGGCAGCCCCGTTCTATCCATTAACCACCCTTCTGGTACTCCGCTGTCAGCATCCTCTTTCCCGAGCGCCATGAGTGCGTCATGACATTTTTACAAAGCTCGGTGCCGTCGTCTTGCCCCGATTCGTTGCCTCGAGCACCACTCAAGGTGCAGCCTCTTTCTCTTCCTCCTCACCTGATTGTATGGGCCAAGATGAGTTTCGCCTCTTCCGGGAAGTCTCTCTAGGTTTCTTCTACACAATGTGTGTACGTGCAGAGGATGCAGCGTAATCCCTTGTCATCTGCTGCCCTCCCTGTCATTCGTCTGTCAGCCGCAGTTATTTGCTAATCCCTCCCTGATTTTTGAGAGACACTTGTCCCTACAAGCCAGGGACACCCCACCGTTCCGGACTCCCTGCTACCTCCCACACACATACTCCTTGTATGTCTCGTTGGTAAGCTCCTCCTCCTTTCAGGGTGGAATCCTGGTCTTGCAGTCTCAGACCAGCGGTTCTCAGCAGGGCAGTTGAGTCCTCCAGGGGACACTAGGCAACATCTGGGGGTCAGTTTTCGTTGTTACAGCTCGGGCAGCAGTGGATTGCTACCTCGTGGGTAGAGCCCAGGGGTGCCACTCATCGTGCAGTGCCCAGGCAGCCCCCACCACAGAGAATGGTCTGATCCAAAACACCAGCAGTGCTGAGCTAGAGAAACCCTACTTTCGATGCTCTCGTCCCAGCCCGTAGCTTTTTTTTTTTTTAATTGGGGAATATTGGGGAACAGTGTGTTTCTCCAGAACCCGTTGGCTCTAAGTCGTTTTTTTTCAAGCTAGACATGGAGGGTACAGCTGACCTCCAAGTCATGTCATTGTTTTCAATCTAGTTGTGGAGAGCGCAGCTCACTGGCCCATGTGGGAATTGAACTGGTCACCTTGGTGATATGAGCACCGCGTTCTAACCAACTGAGCCAACCGGCCACCCAAGTCCATAACTTTTAAAGATCGTGGTTAGAGAATGGCTCCCAGACTTAACTGTTAACTGTGACCTCTTCCACTTGCTCATACTTGTGTATTTAATTACCTTGTTACCAGTCCACTTGGAGATCTAAGGGGTTTCTCAAAGTTAACACATAAAAGAGTCTTGCTTTCTCTTCCCCCCGGCCTTCCTGCATCCCGGGAAATGGTACCACCTTCTAAGTTGTTTCCCAAGCTGGAACCTGGAGGTCGTCGTACATTCTTTTCCCTCCTCCCTATCACATATCCATTCCAGCTGGCAGTCCTCTCTCCATTGGCTGCAAAGTCCCCTGGGATCCAGTCCTGCCGTCATTCCCTTCTGCTGCCCAGCCCACTGGCCCGCCTCTCCCTCACCAGGGTTATTCTCACCACAGGACATTTGCACTTGCTGTGTCTGCAGCCTGGCCCTTCTCACCCATCCCTATGCAAGTGCATCCTGGCCTCATGCAAGTGCTCCCACCTCAAAGAGCTCCGTCCCAGCCTCCAGTGTAAACTTGACCCCTGGTCACTTTCTGTTCCACTCCCCAGTCTGACTTTCATTCTGTCTCATGTTAAATGATCTCGTTGGGCAATGTACTTGCTGGTTTTGATGCTCTTGCTCTTCCATCACCAACTTCCCCCTTCTCACTGCCAGGGTGGGGAATCTCCCCAAGGCCTGGGGCCCTCTGTGTCCCTAAAACCAGAGCAGCATTGAACGCCGTTTCCGTTTTTCCACAAGACTGAATGAGGTGTTGTCGTCAGTGAAAAATTAGCTGAGTTGTGCCGAACCTGAAAATACCTGTGTTCTCACTTAGCGTGCTTGAGGGTCGTGGGGAAGAACGCGTCTGTCGTTAGAACTGAGTACATTTTTCAGTTATGGAAGTGACAGGATCATCGTGGGTTCTGAGACCGTGGAAGTTTTGAACGGGTTTCTGGGAACGATGGTATCGTACGCTCTAAACAGAGACGCAAACCTGAAATGCACCACCGGTCGTAGTGATCCTTTCAGCTTTCTGACACCCCAGTCGCAGATATCTGCCTGCGTTTGGGGCGGTTGAGAATACGCTTCGGAATGTTTTCATGGACCCTGATGCCTCACTCTGGGTGTTTTTCATTACCAGGTAGCGGAAGACGGAAAATAGGCCTACACATAAGCCCCAGAAGGAAGACGGAATTGGCTGACAATTTGGCTCTGAGTAAGTGAAGTTGTAAAATGGATTCCGTTATGTCATGCATGTCCCCTTACCCTCTCCATGTGTTCCATGTTGAAAAATTAAATATTACTGTGTTGGCAGTATGTGCTGGAAACAGGCGTTTCTCAAGACTTCTTGTAAGAGGTGCCTTTGCTAGCAAAAAAAAAAAAAAATGCTTATGTGCATTAGTACTTCATAACAGACGCCGTTTTTATTTAGCTTCTGGAAGTCAGAAATTTTAGGACGGGGGAAATGGGGACGATGGTTGAAGGGTGTTTGCTTTATTTGAGGTACTTGTTTTTTCTCAGAAGGCTGATTGATAACAAACAACAGCGGTTTCTGACCGGTTCCCTTTGTCTTGTACGTCCCTGTCAGAACGTGTTTGGAAAATTGACAGGCTGCTGCGTCGCTACGTGTGAACCAGCCAGAATCTTCTGTAAACACCTTGCCTGACCCCATCGTGAGGCAGTGGGGTCTGTGACGTAGGCCCCTGAGGAGGTGTTTTCCTTCATCCGAACCCTGCAAGGACTAGTGTCGGGGTAGAGAGTCCAGACGTACCGAGAACGGGGCCTCCTGGGTCTGCAGTCGCCACATTGGCTGTTCTGTTTCGCCCCATGGGCAATGAGGCCATGTCTTACCTGAATCAAAAGCATCCTTTTCAGACCACTTTGCATGAAAAAAAAAGTCAGTTTCTGGGATGACCATTGCTTGAATCTCTTATTTGTGCAGCATTGTGGAATATACAGATATAGAGGAGATATGTCTTGGTTTGGGGGTAAGGCATTATGGGTGCTCTACAAGAGGGTGGCTGGTGCAAAGCCATGCCACGGATGGGTGTCCCGTGGATGGCGCAGATATTCTCTGCTGTGGGAATTCCAGGGAAGGGTCTATCAGCCGAGGAAGGCCGGACGCTCCTCGTGGAAGGGAGACTTGAGTTGGGTTTGGTGGTGGCTGGGATTTTGCTGTGTGCTGTAGATGGGTTCTTCAAAGGTGAGGAACCAGGAACAGGAAAGCATTTTTTGGGGGGGGGAAGGGGAGAGTTGATAAACCAGTCTGGAATGGAGGGGAGTGAAGGGGGAACAGAAAGGACATCAGGAAAAAGAGGGATGTCGAACTTGACCCTGTCTGCACAAGTGTCCACAGGAGGCTTTGATTCTGACTCTCTTCACATTAGAGCTGCCATTTGTGTCTCCCTGGACACACCTGAAGGATACACCCCCCTCGGTAATGCAGGGGCATTACCTGTATATTGAAAGAGCGCCAAAGGTGACTGCTACCCAACGGCCGCAGGTGGAGAAAGAATAGTAAATCACGACACAAACACGTGACAGCACTTACTGTGTGCCAGATGTATTTTGGTAACAACTTTACTGAGATGCAGCTCACATGGCAACACTTGACCCATTTGACGTGTACAGTTCGGTGGATTTCAGCAGATTCATCGAGTGGTGCAACCATCACCGCAGTCCATTTAAAAACATTTCATCACTCCCGGAAGACTCTGATCCCATTAGCAGTCATGTCCCATTCCTGGGCCCCCTGTCCCCTGACAACCACCATTTGACTTCCATTCTGGATGCTTCGTGTAAATGGAATGCTACGTTGTGTGTTCCTTTTGACCGGTTTCCTTTCCTCAGCATGATTTCAAGGTCCCTCCATGTTGTAGCGCGTGGCACGGTACTGCATTCCTCGCAATTGCCAAATACTTCCCACTGTGCGAAATAGACCACATTTTATCAGTTCATGAATCAGACACTGGGAGCTTTTGAAGCCTTCTGTTTTGAAATCGTGTTAGATGCACAAAAAGTTGCAAATGTAGCACAGTGAGGTCCAGAGTAGCCTCCCGCCTTCCTCCCCCCCTGATTACACTGTTACGTGAAGAGAGTCCGTTGTCCAAAGTAGGAACTTGATATTGGCATTGTTGAGACAAACGCGACCTTATCTGGATCTGGCTGGGTTTTACGTGTGCTGGTGTGTAGGGGCACATGCATGTGTACGGTTGTATGAAATGTTCTCCCACATATAGGTTCGTGCAACCACCGCCACCATCCAATGCAGAGCTGTCCTGTCACCACAAGGGAAGCTTCTGTGCTACTCCTTCTCTCCAATGTTGTCATTTCAAGACGGTTTCATAAATGGAGTCCTACAACGTGTGGCCTTTGGACACTGCCTTTCTTCACTCAGCCTGTAGCCCTTGCGATCCGTCCAAGTTGTGTGTCTGAGCAGCTCGTGCCTTCTTCTTTTTTTTTTTTTTTAGTTTGTTTCAGGTTTTTTGTTGTTGTTTTTTTTTTAATTTTATTGGGGACTGTTGGGGGACAGTGTGTTTCTCCAGGGCCCATCAGCTCCAAGTCGTATTTCCTTCTAGTTTGTGGAGGGCGCAGCTCAGCTCCAAGCCCCAGTTCCCATTTTCAATCTTAGTTGCAGGGGGTGCAGCCCACCATCCCATGTGGGAATTGAACCGGCAACCTTGCTGTTCAGAGCTTGCGCTCTAACCAACTGAGCCATCAGGCCGCCCCAGCTCGTGCCTTCTTAATGCTGAGTCATAGGCCACGGTGGAGATGTCCAGAGTTCATTTATCCATTCCCTTGTGCAAGGGCGTTTGGGATCTCTCCAGTTTGAAGAGCCGCTGTGAACACATATGCACAGCTTTGGTTTGAACCGGACGCTGGTTTGTCTCCATTTACCCCTCAGAGGGCCCGCTGAGGTTGGCGCCACTGTTGCTTCCATTGTCCAGACAATAGAACCGTGGCACTGAAAGGCTGAGAGCCTCCCATGGCCACTGGGGACCCCCGCCTGGGTGTTCCCTGTCCCTCTGCTGGCTGGAGCCACCAAGTTCCGAAGGTGCAGGGCCAGGCTGGGCTTCTCCATCCAGCTTCAGAGCATGCTCAGGAGAGAAAGTTCTGGCCAGGCAGGTACCGAGAGTGAGGCTTTCCCTGTGGAAAACTGCTGTGTATGACGGAGAGAGTCAGGTTAGGGGGGCACCTTCCAGTTCCTTCTGCAGCTGGGACCTCAGAAAGCCCTTGCTGTTGTCAGCTTTCAGGGTGCTGAAGTCAGAATCAAGGGCCCATTGGGTGGGCATGTGCCCACCTTATTGCTGCAAAGAACCACCTAGAGGCCAGCTGTCCATCCCCGCTGTCTCCAGGAACTGCCTTCAGAGGGGCCTGGATGTTTCCGTGGGCGGGTCAGCTCACTGGGACTGAAAGCACGAGCACCCTTTGTTCCGGTCACGGTTACCATCAGTGTGAGGACAGGAAGGGGAGGAGAGAGTTCAACAGCTCTTGCTTCACCTGCTGCTTCCATCACCTGCGCCCTCTGCGACTTGGGGAAGTTGGTTAAAGCCTCTGAGCCTCGGTCTTCTCTTCTGTACTATGGGCAAGTTCATCCCTACCTCAGAGTGTCTTAGTACAAAGTACAGGAAAATGGTACGGGCATGTTGTGGTGCCATCCCGTGTTCCCGTCTCCCTCCTAGTTCTTTTCCTGCAAGTGGCTGAGGACCCTGGAATACCCAGTGTTTGCTTTTGGGCTGCGTCTGTTTGCCCAGTGGGTGTGGGTGTGGGTTTGTGTGTGTGTGATGTGTGTGGCTTGTTCTCAACACTTGCCTTCTGCTTTCTTATGTGTCTCTGATTGGTTTTTTTTGGGGGGGGGGGTGGTTCTAAGTAACTGGGAAGGGTAGCCAATTCTCACCGATTCCTTTTTATTCATAAAATCAAAGAAGGGATTGATCACGGAAGGTAGTTGTAATCAGAAGGTACCCCGACACTGAGAGAAGCAATGCCTGGGACCTGAAGAGTTCCCCGTTAGAATAAATTCGAACTGGACATGGTGATGAGGACGAAGCAGGGAACGGCTTAAAGACCACACCAGTTGCAGGGTGGGGGCGGGGGGAAGCGGGCAGCTCACACGGGTTGATCAGCAGGTCTGGGGTGCAGTGCGGGTAGAGGGAGGCACTGCTCATCTGCCTTATCCAAAGCGAGAAAGCCTCACAGGTGCCTTGGGGACCCCAGCTTGTTGATTGGAAGACGTGAATTCCATGTGGATAACTTGAATCCAACAGGTGCTTCTTGTGGCTTCCCGTCGATGAAGCGCTGATGGAGAAGAGAACACGGTTCAGCTCTTTTTTGCTCCTCCCGCCTTCCAATCTGCGGTGAAGATGTATTCGGTGTCCTTTTCTTTCTTCAGCGGCTTTGTGTGATACAGAAGTCACGCGTGGAGCCCCACAGACTCTCCCTGTGGGTTAGCAGGAAAGCTCCTGCTTCCCCACAAGCTGGGAATTCCTTTCCTCTCGAACCCAAGCTCTCTCTTCCCAACTGATGCGTTGGTAGTCTAGTGGATTTGACTTACATGCATATTTATGAAGTTCTTGGTTCCTTAAATTCAAGAATAAACGCTTGACCTTGGTGATAGATTCTAGTTGTAAGACGGCCATCAGGTGCCCGGAAAGTGATGTGAGAATTCTTTCATTGCTGACATTTTTCACTGCGTCTGGCTCTTCTACCCAGTCAGAGTATATTGTTTTTCTGAATGTTCCCTGTCGGTGTTCTTCATAAACATGGTGATCCTCAAAATATCTCTCGATGTAGGACAGTAATTTTCAACGGGGGTGATTTTTTTCCCTCCAGGGGACACTGGGCAAAGTCTAGGGACATACTTGATTGTCACAGCTCAGGGGTGTGAGTGTGACAGGACGGCATCGAGACGGTCAAGCCCAGGGATGCTGCTAAATGCCCTACCGTGCCCAGGACGGCCTCTCCCACCCCCTCGCACAGCGGAGAATTATCTCGCACCAAATGTCGGTGGTATTGAGCTCAGCGGGTCTGGGACATGGCCAGAAACTTTGCATGTATAGAAATACTGTCCTCCTCTCTTTCACAGTAGTCTAGCGACTGTCTGCAGTGGGTATGAAGCGCCAGGCTGAGGAATTACATGCACCCATGTACTCCTGCTAAAGGGACCCTGACACTCACCATTAGCTGAAAATTTGGAATAAGGCTACAGACCTAGATTTACATTCCTAAATTACGGTTTTCTTTGCATGAAGAAGTACTTGTTCGACAACACGATCATATGTGTAATTTATACGCAACAATTCACTTTTAACTTCATTTAACTTATATTAATTAAGTTGGTATTAAATTAAATGAATTATTTTATGATTTAACTGTTAAATCATTACTTAATAAAATTTAATTTATTTGAATTATGCTTGAATTATTCATTTAATTAATTTAAATGAATTCATACATTTGTTATAAATTAAATTCCTATTAAAAAGGAAAGTATTTGTGTAATTTTTTTTATGGTCAGGAGGAATTCCAAATTTTATTACTTAGAATAATTACGGAATTCTCCAAATTTCCCACCTTTACAAGACATCCATAAGCACAGTTATTAGGTTGGTGCAAAACTAATTGCGCTGTTTGCAATTATTGTTAACCTTGTAAACCGCAGTTACGTTTGCACCAAGCTAATAGCAAATTTTTAGCAGAACCCACGACATGAAAATAGTCCCCCAAGAAAAGACTATCATTGAAAAATCCTGCCTTTACTTAATACCTGTTGAAGTCAGATTTACAAGAGATTCCTTTTTGTGATTAAAATAAGCGTAACATACCATTTACCATCTTAACTATTTGTAAGTGTACAGTTCAGGGTCACCAAGTGTATTTACACTGTTCCGTAACCATCACCGCTGTTAGGTCTGCAACTTTTTCACCTTCCCAAACTGAAACCCTGTCCCCATTAAACAATGACTCATTCCCTCCTTCACTCCCTCTGCTCCTGGCACCGACCATTCCACTTTCTGTCTCTGTGAATTTGACTCCTGTATAAATGGACTCATGCAGTGTGTGTCCTGGGCCTGGTGTATTTCCCTCGCTGTATTGTCTTCAGGGTCCATCCATGTTGTAGCAGGTGTCAGAATCTCCTTCCTTTTTAAGGCTAAATGATAGTCCACTGTGTGCGTACAGACCACATTTGGTTTATCCACTCGTTCATCGATGGGTCATGGCGTGGTTCACGAAGAAATGTTTCAAAGGCGGGCCCGTTATGTCTGCCTTGTGACTGACTACTGTGTGTGTGTGTGTAGAAAATGATCCCAGCTGGTGTGTGGTGAACACATGTCATACCCACACGGCTAACTCGACAGCGTTCAGCATAGTTCCCCTCTCGTGCTGTTTACACAGGGTTCTGTTCTTTGCCGAGCTGATGCGTTCCTCCCACCTGCAGAAGTGGCCAAGAGGGCTCCCTGTGCCAGCCCACTTCCCGCCGTGCTCCCTCACTTCCTGCCGCCTTCCGATCCTTAGCTTATGGCCACCCCTCCGTGACGGGCACGTGTAATCGTGCCCCCTGCCTGTCTTGGCGTTTGCTTTCCTCTTTCCACCTCCAGGGACTTGACTTGTCTGCAGAAGTATAAACTTTGGCTCTGTGTGTACAAACGTTTGAGACATTTTGCAATCAGCGTGATGAAGTCTTGATGACTCTGAAATGAGAGTCTGTGACTTGAGCATGTCATCCGCGAAAGTCGGTGCTATATCCTGGGGTCTGACTTCATCCTGTCATGCGATGCTTAATCCTGAAGCAACTACTGATGACCTCTCAACGCTTACGAGTTTGTAACTTTACGCCGAACCATTGAAAAATGGATTTTTTGGCCTTTTGGTGCAAAGTGGGGCAACACAATTGATACTGACTTTTCACCTCATTGTTTCAGCGGATAGGGAGCGCCTTCTGAGGCTGCGTGGCATAGGTTTGCTTTGATTTTTGGTTGGGGATGGAAAATGTAGGGAGCAGCTGTGGACATTACTGGTGAACTTCAAGTACGATTCAAGTCTTTATAGCTTCCCTTTTCAATCAATTACATATATTGGGTGCTTTCGTTGCAGACCTTCATCTTGGGAGCACATTTGACAACATGTTAATATTTTTTACATCCACTTTAAAGACATTTTTTGTGTGTGACCACGCAGTGTTCGGTTTACAAAATATATATTCCTCCCAAACACCACATTTTAGCTGCAGAATGTCATGTGTTTCGCTGAGTGCTTTTCACGGTGTTTACTTATGTAGAATATTGTCGTTTTGCACTCTGTAACCATTTGTCTTTGTCAGTGGATGTAGGTAGAATATTAATCTTGTATGAAATTCAGATAAGCAGG
Source organism: Rhinolophus ferrumequinum (assembly GCF_004115265.2). Taxonomy (NCBI): domain Eukaryota; kingdom Metazoa; phylum Chordata; class Mammalia; order Chiroptera; family Rhinolophidae; genus Rhinolophus; species Rhinolophus ferrumequinum. Next base: position 119,853,967 of record NC_046284.1, on the reverse strand, counting down.
GAGCAGATGGATTTATGGCTCTTGAAACTGCAGCTGTGGAGGGTTGTTGAACTCTGAATAAAGGAATTCTGGACTGTAGCTAGCAAGGGTTGGAGAGGCTTGATTTGCCACAAAATGACCTCACGTTGTCTGGGGTGTATTTCTTTGCGATGTGTCTTCTCTGCTGCGGGCCTGATGCTTTGAAACTCTAGGTTGTGCTCTGTTGGGGAGAGGGATGGCTGCCAAGGTGCCTGTTTCGCCCGGCAGCCCGGACTGGGGCAGGGCTACTCCAGACCCCTAGGAGGCTTTGGGGTGCGGACTTCCCAGTGGCAAAAGCAAGTTCTCAGGTCTAGTTAGTCTATGGTGGTTGAGGAGAGTCTGCACCCCAGGCCCTCTGCCAAGCAGGTAGTCAGGCAGGTGTGCAGGAGAGGCCTAGCAGAGAGGGGACCGTCCTAGGAGGGTCTTACTACCGTGTTTCCTGAAAATAAGAGCTAGCCGGACCATCAGCTCTAATACATCTTTTAGAGCAAAAATTAATATAAGACCCAGTCTTGTTTTACTATAAGACCTGGTCTTATATATATTTTATATATTATAATATTATATAACATAATTAATATAATATAATACCAGGTCTTATATTAATGTTTGCTTCAAAAGATGTATTAGAGCTGATGGTCCGGCTAGGTCTTATTTTCGGGGAAACACGGTACATGCGGAATGTGCTGGGCCGTGAAAACGGTAGCAAAATCAGTGCACTGGAGAGTCACCTTTTGACTTCAGCTGATGGTCACCGTGCACCACACAATGGGTGTGCCTGATGCATGGACCCAGCAGGTCTGTGTGGTGGTTCGCCTCCCGGAACCTTGGCTGGGACAGGCTTCGTGACAGAAAGGGCGTGGGGTGAACATGTGGGTCCTCACTGCCCTCATGTGTCCCAGAGTCACCAGCAAGATAGCAAGATGCAGTGCTTGTCTCCGCCCACTGTCATGAGTTTGTACCTTAGTATTATCTGTGCATTTGTAATTCGTACCCCGTGCTCGGAGGGCCTTAGCAGCGTTAGCAAAAGCCTCGTCTTGAAACAGCTTTACTAAGATATACAGCACACATAGCATCCAATGCACCCGTTCCAAGTGTACGATTTGATGGTGGTTAGTGTACTCACTGAGTATACATACAAGGTGTGATTAATAAATTCACAGCGGTGAATGCTGCTGCCGAGTGCCATCCAATGGAAAGGCAGGGATCTTCAATACCAGAAGCGGCGCATTGAACCTTAGTAACAGTGTGTGACAAGTTTCAACTTGTTTGGTGCAGTCAGTGGGGTGTGAGCTACGGTTGAGAGAGGGTGTGTTTTAAAGTGTGCCATAAATCATCCTCCCTCATGACAACGCTCCGTGTCACACATCGCTTCTGGTATAAGGCAATTTCTGTCAAGTAAAAACATTATGGTGTGTCGTCATCCACCTTATTCACCGGATCTGGCACCGTGTGACTTCTGGCTCTTCCCCAAAGTCAAAATGAGTCAGGACATCGAGGCAGCCACGACAGCACAACTAAAGACACTCACAAAAGAGGACTTCCAGAACTGCTTCAGAAAGTGGCAAGAACGATGGGATAAGTGTGTTTGAAGTGAGGGGGAGTATTTTGAGGGGGATTAATGGCAACGTGTCTTTTACTATAATTTTCCATAACATTCACCATATTTTTTTTAATCACACCTTGTACAACCATCACCAAAATCTATTTTTAGGGTATTTTCGATAATTGCCCTTAGCAGTCACTCCCCATGTCTTCCTCTCTTCCCCGCCAGCCCCGGACATTCGCCAGTTTGCTTCCTGTCTCTATGGATTTGCCTATTCTGGATATTTCCTATAAATGGAATCTTACAATATGTGACCTTTTGTGACTTGCTTTGTTCACTTAGCATCACGTCTTCAGGATCCATCCACGTTGTCGCGTGTACCAGTTCTTCATTCCTTTTTATAGCTAAATAACGCTACCGCACTGTGTGGACAGACCCCATCCTCAGGTGAGAGACACTTGGGTTGTGTCCACTGTTTGACTGTGTGCGTAGTGCTGCTAGAAACGTCCCAGTACAAGTTTTCGTGTGGATGTATGCAAAGTAAAATCACAATAACCCAGCAAGGTGCTGGTTATGAACACAATAACGGAACGCTTTTTAGGATGAAAACTTTATAAGTTGAGTATTTTAAGAGAAAGGTACTCTTAAATGTGTTTTAGTCTTTTCCCCGCTGCCCCCTCCCCCCAAAGTGTAGCATAATGGCTTATTTCATGTTTAGAAGGTTAACGTACCTTTCACTGGGTTGGGATGAACCCAGTGAAATGTGTTCTAGCCAGGAGTCAGGCCAGGTCTGTGTGTCTCCGTCGGGGGCCAATTCCAGGACTGTTAAAGGGGGTGCAGTGTCAAGGCACAGGTTTGTGGTTGGACCTGCACAAGTGCAGGAGTACAAACCTGGCGCCAGACCCATCGGGAAAGATTGGGGTTACACGATGAAGTGAAGCAAGTCGTTTACACAGGTCCACAGCCCTGGCTTCGATGAATGCGTCAAGAAGCTGTCAACCATTTTCCTTCCCCCTCGCCCCCAAATCCACAGTCTTAGGCCAATCTAAATATTTTACAGGTTCAGACTTCTTTCATTTATTGCTTGTACATTTGGAGTAAATGCCTTCTCCTTTGACTTCCCGTTTTTGTTTTTAAATACAGTTCTTAAGATTACGAGCTTGTCCAAGATCGAGGGATCGGTTCATAGAAATTCCAGTTCTTTAAATCTTTGAAAAACACCATGTTTTTTGAAAAAAATGAGTTCTCCCTCTTTTCCGAAGCCCAGATCCTCACATCTGCCTAGTGTTCATCTGGATTTGCCCTCTTTTCCTGAGGTCTTCGAGCAGCATGCTTGGGTGTTGGAACAGTAAGGAACTTCTCAGATCGCTCTATGAACTCCCCATAGAACTTTCTAGAAAGATGGAGCTATTTTATCTGTGCTCTGTAGTGCAGTAGCCATGAGCCATGTTTGGTTCTTGCATTTGAAATGTGGCTGGTGTGCCTGAGTAACCGAGTCTTAGATTTAATTTAATATTAAATAGCCACATGTGGCCGGTGCCTACCGCTATTGGACAGAGCAGATGGATCGAGAGCCTTATTTGAGGAATGAGACCAGTGAGGCTCACAGTAGTGGTGTAAAACACGATGGATTTGTGGACGAGCCAGACTCACCTGGGCTTTTGTTCTGGTGGATACCTAGAAACCAGTGTGGTACCTTACCCCTGTAGGACAGTGGTTCTCTAAGCAGATGCACCCCCTACCTCCCTGGGTATCTGGCAATGTGTGGAGGCATTTTGGGTTGTCACATCTGGGAGGAAGGGACGCTGTTGTCATCTGGCAGGTAGAGACCTCGGATGCAACATCCTGCAATGCCCAGGACACCCCCCTCTCAAAGAATGCTTCAGCCCCAAATGTTCCCAGTGCCGTGGTGGAGCGACCCTGCTATAGCCTGACGAGGCTGGCCTGGTCTTCAGTATCAGGCAGCAGCAGACCCACCTCATAAATGAAGGCATGGGGCTTGCCCGTGGGGTGGAGCCTCTGGCAGGCGTGCAGCCCAGTGGTGCCAACCCTAGGAGAACCAGTCAGGCATCCGCCTTCTGTGTGGCTTGTGCATTAAATGCAAGAGTAGGAAGTAGGTGTTTGTGGTGAGATCAAACATGTGACACGGCAGTGGTCTTACGTGCTTTACTGTTAAATGAGAAAAGCAAAAAACTCCGTGCCTTTGCACTGTTTTTCTCTCCCATTAAATTCGGGGAAATCTGACCCTCGACTATGCGTGGCCCTGGTCACCAACGTGATGGTACATGGCTCTGGTGCCCCACTGTGTCCTCATAACTTCCAGGTTTGTTTACTTCCCCGCCACCCCGAGGTATTTAGCAGGCATTTGGAAAGGTCCTCTTTTGCAAACCAGTCTTGGTGAGATCTGGCAAAAACAGAGACAATTCGTTGGATAATAGAGCAAAGGAACTCTATCTTCTTATAAGTGCCCCAAAGAAATTCTTAAGAACACTGACCAGTAAACCCGCCCCCCCCAACACACCAGGTGGAGGTGGTCCCCCCACTTTCCAGCCCCCTGGTCCCTCCAAACCAAAGCACTTCTGTAGGAGGTGGCCCTGATACGGAGAACGATGAGTTGCCTGTGTCGTAATTAGCAACATGCACACATCTGAGCTTTGAGATTGAAATGCAACTGTGCCGAGCTGAAGCCGGCAGAAAGGAACCCGAGGGATGGCCGCGTGAACTAAAGCTCTGTCGCTGGTGCGAGGTGCAAAGAGACGTTGCAGGAAAACAAGTGGAGTCCTGTGCTCGAGCACAGATGGGTGGCCTGTGGCCGGATGCAGGGGTGGCTTTGGCAGGGAGACCGCGCCTGGCATAATGGAATTGAATCGGCCGTTTCTTTTAGGGGGACTAGGTCGTGGCTGCGTCTATCATCGGGACACTCAGACAGTGTGCCAAACACATAATATTGATAATAATGACAAATGTGATGGTTCTGTTCCACGAACCTCGTTTTTTATTCTGTTTGGCAAAAACCATGGATTTAAGTAGGACAGATGTGTCTGCAACTTCATAACATAGTAATCCAAGATGTTCAATTGAAATTAGTCCCCCACATAAGCTCCCTGGCAAACCCGAGTCCCCTGGGAGATTTTGGATCTTACTTAATGTAAAATCCTGGAAGCCAAAGACTAGAAGGCATTTTGGTACGGTGCCAGGCCTTTATTGTTCTTGTTGTTTTGCCCCCTAAATATTTGTGGACGTGTGTATTACCCTGCGTGCCAACCATAGAAGGTGAAACCAACAGGAAGAGGGAAGGAAGTGTCAGATAAATTCCTTTTCAGCAGAGTATTCAGGGATCTTGTTAGAACAGAATCCATCTCGACAACATGACGCAAGGAGCTGTAACAGATCTGAAATATACGACCTATGTGTCCACCTTCATGGCCCTGGGAAGCCCTTGCACAGGTGTCATCGCAAGCCTGCTGTTAAATTGGGTGTGATGGGAGCATTTGGCCGCCCGACTGGGGTCACACACGCACAGCTTCTAGGATTTTGGTTTTGCCGCTTTCAGGGACTGGCTGTCACATTTCTTGCGTCAGTGCTTACTGATAGAATTGGAAATTGGAACCAGAATAATTAGATTGGCTCTCCAGATGCCGTATGTGAGCTGAGAAGGCGTGCAAAAACATGCCCGTTTGTTCTGGCAAGGCCAAGGACGAAAGAATGGGGAAGTGACTTGCTGAGGCACTGTTGTCCTTTTCCCTTTTGGGGATTCCAGACCCAGCGGGTTAGAGGTCAGGATCCCTGGGCTCCACTCCCGGGGAAGATTCTGAGTTTTCACCCATCCCCACTGGAGACAGCTGCACATGACTTATGTATGAGAGAAGCAGTGAGTGGTTCGACATGGGCACTGGTTTACAGCTGTGCGTGCTCCCATCCCATCAGCCTTTTCATTTCCGCACGTCAGCCTCCTCTCTCCTTCCCCTCTGCCCGGGAAGAGAGCAGAGATGGAGCCCGCAGCCATTTTTGTCGCACTGGATTTTGAGTGTTGGAGAGAAATTCGAGGAACACAAATAAAGACGGAAGCAACTGAGGGAATCTGTACGTGGGTTCCTGAAAATATCGGGAGCCATGCTAGTTCTGGCTGTGATGTAAATTAAAATCATATCTACGCTCAAACCACTGTCATCATTAGTGTTATTGCGGCTTTTATTACTGTTGGGAACATGGTTAGTCTGTCCATCTTGAGTCTCTGGACACTGCAACATGGATAAATTAAAATGTAAAGACCCCTTTCGTGTGAGCCTGACGTTATCATAACCCAGAAGCAATTTCTTCGTCACCTTCCTCAGAGGCCGTCCGAGTGAATGGGCTAATCTTGCATGCTTGCACATTTCCTGCTCGGTTCTCATGGCCTGTTGGATGGTGACTGGTTGGTGCTACCATGTCTTGTCCGTCAGGACAGGAAGCACAGTTCACACTTTGCCCCAGAAAATTCCAGGGATCAGCAGAATGGAGCTTTCCAGGACTGGCTCTCCTTGCAGGAGGATTTTGACCCCCAGACAACACTGGGTGGTGTCTAAAGATATGTTTGGTTTTCCCAACTGGGGAGGTGCCACTGGCATCTGATGGGTGGGGGAGACCAGGTCGCCCCCACCGCAGAGAATGGCCCACCCCCCCCCCCCCCCCCCCGCTGAACGTCAGTAGCGTCGAGGCTGAGGAACCCTGCTCTCGGGTGCTTTTCACTTGCTCAGGGCTTCAGGAAGGGTTGTCTGCCAAAAGATGGTCTCCTCGGAGACGGCCAAACCCCTGTACTGGCCAGATGTGCAGGTGTCTGAATTCTGAAAGGAAGTTGGAAATGTGACGACGGTCAAATCAAAGGAAACGTATTGCACACAGAACAAATGAGGGACCCCTGAGAGCCGGGGAGGCCGACAGCCCAGCCTGCCCAGTCCTGACTGGTTCTCATTTCGATCCCTCCCAGGTTTCTGCCGAAGGATGCTGAGTCAGGGCTGCCCCCTCTGATTTCATTTCTTTCCAGGGCAATTTAGGTGAAGCGAGAACAGAGTGTTCCCCAAGGGCGGATTATGAGAATCAGGCCCGGCCTTTGCTAAATAAATGTATCAAGAAACGTCAACATCTTTACAAGAATGTGGTTAACCAGTTCCCGGAGTATTGTCGGGGCTGGAGGCCTTGTGACCAATCACTGTGGCTTCAGCTGCACAGTTACAGTGTTTCAAGCTTCCCAGGACAGTCCCGTCCTGAATTAATGTTTCAGAACTGCAAGTTAATGTTTAAAAAGTGTTATCATAGTAGCTTTCGTTGTGATCTCCGATGTCATGGTGATACGTTGGACTCAGCCCATGTTCCGTTCATTAGGTCTATTAGCAGACGGCTGCTTTGCCAGCAGTCCCCCTCATAGGAGAATTCAGCGTGATTCTCCGTGGAGCACTTAGCACAGTGCCTGGCCCTTAGCACACGTCCGGCCAATTTGATGATGTTATCATCCGTCATCTTTTTCTAAGGCGAAAGGAATCATTGACTAGCACGGCCGGCTGGCCGCCTTGTCTTCCGTCAGACGTGATGCTCTATGTCTCGTTCTTCTGCTTTCCCTCGTCCCGGCTGATTTAAGCTGTCTTACTTACTGGTTGATGTATTTGAATATTTTAACAATAACTCCGTGTTATTTTGAAAGGTGTGTATTCCTTCGAGGATGATTTGCTGACTGTCGACTTTGCTGGTTGTTGCCGTGTAAGAGGTAGGGATGATGTCTGAGGGCAGAAGGAGGGGGTGCAGACAACCAGCCCCTCATCAAATATAGAGTGCCTGGAGGGGTGGCAAAGCCCCGCCCCTTCTGCCGGGATGGGAGGACCCTTCCTGAACTTCCTCCCGCAGAGCAGAGCCATGCTGGAAATGTGGGGTGCCCCTGCCTTCTGGAGGTCAGAGAGGTGACATGTGAGCCAGTGCGTAAGTGGTGAAGGACAGGCTTCTGGAGTCCTGAGTATGGCATCCTCGGCTACGAGTGACCTCCTAGGACAAATCTGGGAAATGGGTCCTTTGGTGCAGCTGGGACAAGGTGAAAATGCCCAGGAGTCAGGGCCGGTGTGGAGCTAGGCAGGAATCAACCAGCTCATTTATTAATGAGTAGAACCAAGTCACTTGGTCCCCTGAAGACCAGCTTTGATTGTACTTTAGTCCTCTAAACTGTTTTGAGTAAGAATATAAGTAAGACTTGAGTTTTCACGAGACAGATGCATTTCTTTATCGCTCATGTCCTGGAACACCTTTGAATGTCCTTGTCTGTGAAGGCCATTTGTTTTCTCGTTGCCGACTCCCGTTCCTGTCTTGTTTCGGCCTTGTACTTAATAATCCTCAGCCTCTCGGCTTTCGTTATTCCCGACGGCTCTGTATCCTCCGCCTTCCTTTACTGATTTCCACGTATCCACTCCCTGCCAGAGTAGTTGACCTTTTGCCCAGCACTTTCTGATGGCACTTTAGAGAAGCAGCGTCACATCAGGATTCCGGTGGTGTCGCAGTGGCTTTTCATACAGGAGACTTTTCATACAATCACAACGCAGCTCAGTCGTGATCGTTAAAGAAATCGTCACTCATGGGTCGTTATTTCTAGAGCAGGTCAAAGAGACAGTCAAGGAATTAGGACAGCTTTCATGTCTGGTAACATATTCATTTCTTTTTCTCTTTTTTTTTTTTAATTGTGGTAAAATACACATAATAGTTTAACTATTTGTAAACGTACAGTTCAGTGGCATTAAGTACATTTCACAGTGTTGTATAACCAACCATCTATAGAAAACTTGTCCATTGTCCGTCCCCTCTCCCCAGAAAAAAACTTTGACTCTGTTAAACAGTAACTCACCCTTCAAACAATAACTCACCCTTCCACCATCTCTCTCCCCCCAGGGCTTGTGACCTCTCTTCTAATTTCTGTCTCCATCCTTCTGTGTCTGACTTATTTCCCCAGGCACAAGGTTTATAAGGGCTGTAGCGTATACCAAAGTCTCACGCCTTGTTGACGGCTGCATACCATTGCACATCCTTTCAGGATGGTGGTGAGTGCACTATTGGGGTGAGAAAAGCAGTAGTGGTCACTGTCTGGGCATTTTACCTGTTGTACCGCGTGTGGGGGCTGAGGCTTTGTCTGTTTGATGCTGTGTGTCAGATCAAGCAGAGGCACACGTTCATTCACTCACCCTTTCATGCATTCAGCCAGCACGTGCTGAGCTCGTACTGTGAGTCAGACACTATGGTGGGCGCTGCATATAAACTAACGGACTGGTCCAGGACCAGCCTCCCTGTCTGTGTGTTTCAGGGCGTGCTTAGCTGGATTGGCATCCTCTTCCTGGATTGTATCCTTTGTTTTTGTCTTTTCTTCTCAAGGAATTGTTACACTTTTTAATTTCAGATAAAGACGTTTAATATTTGTTTCTGTGTATCTTAACCCAGTGTCTTTTAAAACCCATATTTCCTGTTTTCCCTTTTCCATGACACCAGCCACAGCCAGGGAAAAAGCTCCATTGAAGAGTAATTGATTCCTCACCAGCATTTGTAACTGTTTTCAGGTTCCCTGATAATTACAGTGCCATCAACGTGATCCTCTGTGTGAGGGAAAAATTAATGTGTGTGTCGGTGGTGGGAGGTGCGTGGGCATCTTTCTGGTTTCTGGGGGTCAGTAGCCACCCCATCCTGGTGTTTACATATCCCTAGGAAACTAGGGCACATCTGGCATGAAGGTGGTGACGCATTAAGCTGGAACTTTTCTATGTTCTGCGCTGTAGAGAAATTGGGCCTATTTTCACACTTTAAACGGTGACTAGGAAACACAACGGCAGATGAAGCAAGACTCAACGGCTGACGATGTGAGAACAAATTCCTCTCTTCCTGTCTCAGTGTAGCCTGAGTCCCGCTCACTAACCCGAAGCCCAAACCGCTCCTCGGAAGTCTGGATCTCTCCATGGGGAAAGAAGGGTACACTCATGGCGTGGCTCGGGTTCCTGCCCCGCAGAAAACCCTCTCGCACGCCACGGAGTTCATTCAGATGTATTCTGCCTGTACCGTGTCTTGTTTAAAGGAAGTGTGGACGGAAGGGGTGTTGGGAAATAATGCTCCCCTGTTGGAAATAGCACCCAGGTTGACATTCATGTAGCATGTTGGAGCCTCCTCTTCTCCCAGTGTCACCCTCCTTGACCCGCCTCAGAGACCAAGCAGGCTGAGGGCTGAGGCCCTGCCCGTCTGGGAACACCAGGAAGATGTGCCTTTGTATCTGGTCTAGAGGTCAAGGGTGGGTCCTAGTATCCTTGGCTTAGAGGTCTCCCCTGCCATCCCTCCCTCCCCCTTTCTCCCCCTGTGCCCTCTCCGCTTTCCTTCCCTGCCAGCACCCATTTCCCACCTGTACCCAGCTCTCTCCCCTGCCAAATCCAATGCCTCCTGTCTTTCTGCCATACCTTTCCCTTCCCCCAGGCCATGTGCTACCCTCCACCCCTGTCCCTCCCTCCCTACTCCCCCTGCCTCCCCTCTCTCATCTTAACCACGCGTCGTGGCTCCACCTTCTGCCACGCCCACCCCCTTCGGCCACGCCCACCCTTCTGCCACGCCCACCCCCTTCTGCCACGCCCACCCCTCACCTGGAGCCCGTCTCCACTGCCCACCCCGCCCACCCTGAGAGGCACACGGGTGATGTGTGGAGTCCCTTCCCTACTTGGCTTCCTCCTGAGAATTTCCCACCCACCCTCGGCTCCCTGTGGCTGATGGTGCTGAAAGGGCTCCCAAATCAGGGTGCCACTGGGCTGGCATCAGCAAGGAAGTGGTTTTAAAAGGGGGAGGGGATTAAGAGGGACAGACTTCCCGTTGTAAAGGAAGTCCTGGAGATGGAAGGTACAGCACGGGATAGTCAGTAATATCGCCATCGCTTCAAGTGTGGTGAGAGAGAATTATTAGACGTATCCTGGTGACCCGTCATAAGTTGCGTACATGTCGACTCACGATGTGGTACACCTGAAACTAATTAATACTGTGTGTCAGCTGTACGCTGAGCTCCAGGGCGGCACCTCTGGTGCACAGTTCTTCGAGGAAATGCATTTCTTAGGGTACGGGGCACCTCTTCTGTAGAAGGTGCTCTTGTTGTGCCTTCTACAGAAGAGGCCCGAAAGCACCCAGGTGAATTAAAATTACGTTTACCAGTGGGGCGTTCTCCCATCGTGGACTTGTTTGAGATCGCCCAGAAATCACCTTACACAGATTTTGTATATCACTGCATGATATTGTAAGAACCTCCCGGGTTCCAGGTTATCTGTGTTTTCAAAGGAACAGAGTTGTATGGGAACACACTTGTAGCCGGAGAATAATGCACTCCAGTTGTCAGGGATGCTGAGGAATAATAGAAAGGCACTAATTTGATAGCATGGGTGTTAATACCTCTTGGTCTCAGGGAAATTTCTCCTTGAAAATGTTTGTCCTGGTTTGCACTCTTTGTCAGATTTCTACACGGTTATCCCTAGCCATCTCTGCCATGCCTTCCCTAGAAAGGGGAGAGAAGCATTTTGGAAACTAACTTCTTAGGAATCCGGGGGAAATAGATTTTAGTCTCAAGGGATCCTTGCATTATCCTCGGTGAGATAAGAGCTTCGAGCACAATGATTTTTTTAAGAGCCAGATATTTTGAAGATACGGCGCTGATCAATTAACTTGTTGTTTTAGCCTTTTCCTCACCGCTCATCCTGATTTAGGACAGAACAGGCTTTCCCCAAACCGCGATGGCGTACCTGGCTGGTTTCCTTTAGTTTCCTGTCGTGAATTACGAGCGTAGTTCAGTGGTCCTGTAAGGCTTCTCCGCGTCACTTTACGCAGCAACCTGAGGACTTCAGACTTGCATTTCATCCTCACCACGGTGTCGACTCCCAGAATGGAAGTGTCACGGTTCCAAAGGTTCCCAAGCAAAGTGACAGTCAAATCCAAGACGTTTCGTGATTTTAGGATGTGTGCACGTCAAAAGGAAACAGACCAGACCGCAGAGGTCTGAGTCTCTCATTTCTGAGGTGTTGTCCCCTCTCACCTTTGTATTTGCACAGCCGTGATTTTTCTGTTGATGAGCATAAAGAAATGATGCTTTGCAGTGAGAATCGCTGGCGCAGCCTTGTGAACGGTGAGGGGCTTTGGGGTCTCCTGCTGGGGACACGAATGCGATGGCACAGCCATTCCCTGACTCAGTGAGGGGCCTCTGCCCTCCACCTGTCACATACTCAGCGGTTCTTCTCCCGATCGTACACAGTCAAAATACATGGCTTGCTCAACGCCACATAGAGCTGGGAAGTGGTCCAGGAACTCAAATCTGGAAGGTTTGCTGGCCAATAAAAAGGTTAAATCAGCGTGTTACGTGGGGATCCCATTTGGTGGCAGCATGCTGACTGACAACCCTGCTAAGAAGACGGAACTTAGGGTTTCGTGTTTGAAATGTAAATACCTTTTGGCCCAAATGTTAATCTTGTTTCACTTTTTCCATTTAGAGAGCAGCTATAATAAATAATTCCCTTAATAGACTCACTGATTGCCTCGCTCCCCAGAACGGCGTGTGACGTGTGCTTTTCCAGTGTCTTGCTGGCTTTTAGGAAAAGGGAGATGAAGATGAAAGGGTCTCTTTAACCATGACTTGAATCCCTGGGGCATTTGAAGAATCGAAGGCCCTCAGTGCGAGCGGCTGATACGTTGAGGCTCATTTTCTTTTTTTTTTTATAAATTGAGGTTCATTAAATGTATCAGGTTGGTGTGAAAGTAATTGCGGTTTCTGCAATTATTTTTAACCTTTAAAGCCGCAGTTACTTTTGCACCAACCTAACACTTGTGTCTGTGTCCTGAACGGGTTGGTCACCAGCATGCGTTGACCACCGTGCCCGATTTTTCAGCGCTGACAATAGGCAGTAATGTCATTCACGTCTGAATGGCTGGCATACCCCCTGAGCGTCGTACTGTGCTCTGTTTGAAATGACAGGCCATGCAATCATGCGATCAGTCCTGACGTTTTTAGCTTAGTTTATTTCATCTTTTAATCGTTCACATCAAGTCACTCTCCTAAACTCAAGGAGAGCTGCCAATCAAACACAGAGAGAGCCTGTACGCGTGGTCTAGACTTTGTGACATGTCACCGTTCGCCTGGGCAAAACGAAATGATTGTGCACATAAAACCACAAGGATAGTGTGTAGCCTCCTACGTCAGTCGCCTACAGCTGTTGCTTTGGCTAACCGGGGAGAATATCGCCGGCAACGGTGTGGCTTCGTCAGTGAACAAGAGGTGTGACATTGTTACGCCTGATGTGACTCCTCCTTTCAGGTCGCTAACGACTAGCAGGGAGGATGACAAATGATTATCAGTAGTTGTTATAGAAGCCAACCCTCTAAATCCGACTGTGCATAGGAAACAAGGGGTGGGCACAGTCAGCCGTTCCCCTAGCCTGGTATCTCAGTGGGGACAGTTTGCCCCTCAGGGGACATCTGGCAATGTCTGGAGACATTTTTGTTTGTCACCACTTGGGGTGAGGAAGGTATTAGCATGTAGTAGGGGGATGCCACGGACGCTGTAAATATCTTACAGTGCCCAGGACAGCCCCCAACAAAGAAAGAACCCCCCAGTATGTGCGAGGAGTACCCCCCACTCCACTTGTGACAACCCAGAAAGTCTCCGGACATTGCCTGGGGTCCTGAGGTGCGGGGGGTGTAATCACCCCTGCTTGGGGACCACCAGCCTGAACTTGGAGGCTCTGAAATCGCTCTCTTCGTGGCCTCTTGAGTTCAGGGATGTAAAGGGGCCCCTTGGGGCTGTAGGGCTTTGTGTAGGGGCTGAAGTCACACCCTGAGTTGTCGTGTCTCATCGTCTAGAGTGCCATCTACACACACAGCACCCGAATTCCGTCGTGGTCTCTGGTAATGTACAACTTAGCATCTCTCGGGGTAGCCTCTCTGGGTTGTGTCAATTTGATACCATTGTAGATGTCCCTTTCAGCTCGTTCATGGAGGCTGGTTGGGTATGTGAAGTGTGTTTGCACAAGAAGTGGAGAAGAATGAAAAATCATCGTACATCTTTCCTAATGTAAGTTCAAATGCATCCTAAGGTATCTTCAGAGGCATACATAGCAATCCATAATGTGCCCCGCGCTGTCCTGTAACCGCATTTTCTCTCACTGGACCAACAGGAGGTGCAGATGTCCAACCCCAGTAGAAAGCATCCAACCCCAGTAGGATGCAATCATTAAATAAAAGTGTCCGTGCGTTTTCCCTCCAAGCCTTTCCAGGAAGACCTAGGACTAAGCTGGAGGACTCCAAAGCCCCATGAGCCGTGGTTTTCCTGTAAGATTAATCGTGACTGGGGTATGTAGTTATAAATAATTGGGTGGAGCCTATACATTTATGATAATTGGTTTTCAAATATTCAGAAGGAAAAAGTCCTAAACGGGACTCATCATGAAGGACGAGAACTGAGACCTAAAGTGAATAAAAGATTCGGGGGAAAGCGCGTTAGAAATACAGATTCAACCCCAGTAGAAAAGGAGGAAGTGTGTTTTCAAAGGCTTAGGCTTTAAGCACATTCACTGCTTTATTTCAGAATGCAAGTGTAAAATTTAGAATGTGAGTCCTCTGTTTCCGAGGACTCATGTGCCTCTGCCACTCAACTGCTCAGCGACCCTATAGAGTTCCTTGCTTTCAAATCTGTGAGCATTTTTCCTCTCAGAGGTATTGATTTGGAACAACAGCCTGTGCCTTCTCTCTCAGGGGCCTCCAGCCCACGTACACGTTCAGCTACTCACTGGCCCGAATCTATTCTAAATGCCAAAAGTCAGACACTGAAAGAATGCTGGTTTTGGGGGGTTTTTTTTTCAAAGAAGGGAATTATGAGATGCCCCAAATTGACGGAAATATTTCAATCCGCGGTCCTCGAGTCAGATGTGTGTGTTAGGAGATTGTGATGGGCCAGTACTTGGCATAGCCTGGTTCCCAGGGGAGCAACCCTGAGAAAGGAACAATTAGGCAGCCTTAGTGCCATCTCTAAACGTCTCCCTCTGTGCATACGTTGGGAAATACCGCCACTAATGGAGTTTTATGAATTAAATAGTCTGTGCCTCTCCCCACCCAAATGTGTGGGAGTTTCCAACCCCCAGCGCCTGAGAACGTGACCTCATTCAGAGATAGATTCTTTACAGAGACAATGGACTTAGTGAGGTCATTGCAGTGGGTCGTGATCCAATATGACCAGGTCCTCAGAGAAAGAGGAAATGTGGACACAGGTACACATGAGCACGGAGACGGCCATCCAGAAGCAAAAAAGGAGCACCTGGTGAGATTTTCCCTCCCAGCCCACGGAGGGAACCAACCCAGCTTCATCTCAGTCTTCTGGCCTCCAGAACCACGAGGGAATATATTTCTGGTAAGCCACCCAGCTTGTGGTCCATTGTCAAATAGCCGTACTCACACACTGTGAGCCCTACGAAACTAATGTGCTGGTACCAGTCTCTCCATATCTTGGAGGCCATTAAATGTACCCAGGACTTGTGTGGCAACCCCTCAGTTTATGGAAATGGACAGGAAAATAAACATCTCTTTCGCAAGGCGAATAATGTCTGTGGATTCACCCGTGTGAGAGATGGAAGACAAGTAGAGACCACCACGACAGAACGGGGGTGCTGTGTCCATGGATGGCACTCCAGGGGATGCCCCTTGGGGTGCTCCTTAAGCCCCTACACAGAGCCCTGCCAGCTCCGAGGGGGTCCCTTAGCTCCCTGAACTCAAGGGGCCAGGAAGAGAGTGAGTTCAGAGACCCCAAGTGAGTTACCAGGAGTATTGCACCTTGTACCACGGAAAATGCTGATTCGACTAGGGATGGAGCTTATGCCCCACCCCCCTCAGGCTACGACGAAAAACGTTCAGGTTCCCAGGCATGCAGTCAGTCTTGCAACGTTCACGTCTGCTTTCCTACCAGCCTTTAGCTGCTCAGACCTGATTGGGTGTCGACGAAGATGAAGAATTAGAAGACGGTGACCAGTGTTTCTCCACTACCCTGGAGCCCAGTGCAAGATGATAAATGCCGCTTTGGAAATGAAATATTGACGTAGCTCCAGGAACGTGTTCGCTTGAATTAAAGATCATCAACACTAGACTTCTGTGTTCTTATTGACACTTTTTTTTTTAATATAAAATGGGAGGTGCTCATCTCTGGGGCTGTGGATCAGTATCTGAACCCCTCAGAAGCCCAGGACAGAGCCAGATAACCAGTGGGAACCCCTGTTGAGAGTGTGACTCTGCTATCAACGGACGTATTAAGCTCGTATCCGTGAAGACAGTATTTGGCACTGCTGTCTCTCTTTTTCTGTTGGATCAATAGAAGCTCACTAGGGCTTCATTTGCTTTTAACTGCCTCTGATGGAAACCTAGCAGGACATTACAGCTTTGGAAAAGTACTGGAGAACAGATCGTTCATTCCTTCATAACAGAGAGAAATGCTCACCTCTCCACTTAGGGAATGTGGGTGGTCATTTCTGACCCCAGTTGGGTCAGTGGAAATGCCTGTTGAGAAACGCGTGAAATCTAAGGAGGACCGTAAGCTTGCCTGCACGGGCCGAGGTCCCTGGAAAGCCATGCTTTTTCATAGAGTGTTAAAAAGTTGTATCTGGGCTTAATTCAGTGCAGCCAACACTTGCGGAGGATCCGGCACGTGCTGGCCACGGGAGGGGTGCCGGCAAATGCAACTCAGCTTTTTATAATGTGACTGGGTCGGACGGGTCTGATTCTGCCGTAGGGGATGAAGGAGGTGTAAGGAGAGCTGGCATTTCAGCTGGGCCTCTAAGGAGAAGTGGAATTGTATCCAGACGAGAAGGTGAAGGATCTTCTTGGTAGACTACAAACAGGTCAGGGCACGTGCACTTAATTACACGTGCACAGGGAACCCCGGGAGGTTCTGTTGAGCGGCGAATCATGTACTAAATCAGTGTTTTAGGGCGTTACCTTTGGCAGCGGTGGGGTCCAGGTTTCATGGGACCAAATCAGTGACAGACTGTGACTGAAATCTGGGGGGGGGGGCGGTTAGTTTAGGGTCTGAGGGCGTGGTCCCCATTCTGTCCACCATCAGACTTCGCCCGCTAATCTCTGTTCTCACGGCTGGGCCAGTGGAGACATCTGGGTGAAATAGCGCTGAGATTCTGGTGGCCATCTGTGGTCTCTGGGTGTCTTCAGGAAGGGGTTGTGGGTGAGGGCTGGTCTCTCCTGGTAGGAATGTACTCCCTGGGCTCAGTACACGCCTGGTTATCTTTAATCCCATGGATTGCAAAGGTGGTGACAGCTGTCCAGCTCTTGGTAGCCTCTGTAAGGACAGAATTTGTTTCTGGAAGGAGTGGCTAAGGCAGACTCATCCACTTATCCCAGAAGTGGGACTTGGGGGTGAAGATCATTCAAGGAAATAAGGCAGAGTGATGGCTTCCATTCCAGCCCCCCATTTCCCATTTCTGAGATTCCTGTTCCCTCTTTGCTCGGCTGCGGGCCTATATCCCAACCCTTGGACCGTGGGAGGCGAGGAAGTGCCGGGTCTCAGGTGAGCAGGAGGAAATCCCATAGCAGCCTTCTGTCACCTACAACTGTACTTGTGTTAAGCGATTGAATATTTAAAATGTGTACGGGAAAGCAAAGACGTAATTACCACACGAGTTCGTTTTTCTTCTTATTTCCCACAAATGCTGTCTTTGTGTGAGACAGGTAGCACAGCAGTATTTTATTCTGTGTATAGTTCTCATTTATAGAACTATCTAGAATGGCTCGTATTTCTATTGAAGTTCAGTTAGGTACTGTCAAGGCTTAAAGATCAGTAAGTATAAATTCTGACTATGTCTTCACGTCCCTTTCCTTTTTGTGTAGATCGGGAGCGTTTGATTTTCAGCTTATCTTGGTAACAGTTTTCTGGTTTCAGGAAACCAAGCTAAGTAATTTTCAGCAACACATGGTTTCTCTTTTTCTTCTTTTTTTTAATGACTCAGTGTTTTTTTATTTTTCATTTTTACTATATTGCTGTTATGAGCTTTTTAAAAATTTATTGCATTTTTTTGCTGTTAGGAGCTTTTTCTTTTAATTTATTGTGTTGACATTGGTTAGTAAAATTATGTAGATTTCGAATGTACAATTCTATAATACGTTATCTATAGTACAATATATAATACATATTGCATTGTGTGTTCACCACCCAGAGTCAGTTCTCTTTCTATCACCATATACTTGACCCCCTTTACCCTCTTCTACCACCCTCCCTCTCCCCTTACCCTCTGGTAACCACTAAACTGTTGTCTGTGTCTATGAGTTTTTGTTTCTTTATTCGTTTATCTTGTTTCTTTGTTGCTTTCAATTTTATATCCCACATATGAATGAAGTCATATGGTTCCCGACTTTTTCTGTCTGACTTATTTCACTTAGCGTAATAATCTCAAGATTCATCCGTGTTGTTGCAAATGGCACTATTTCATCTTTTCTTATGGCAGAATAGTATTCCACTGTGTGTATATATCACAACTTCTTTATCCATTCATCAATCGAAGGACATTTTGGTTGTTTCCATGTCTTGGCCACCGTAAATAAAGCTGCATTGAACATTGGAGCGCAAATATCTTTACGGATAAATGTTTTCAGATTTTTGGGGTAGATACCCAGGAGAGGGATTGCTGGGTCATATGGTAATTCTATTTGTAATTTTCTGAGGAACCTCCACACTGCCTTCCATAACGGCTGCACCAGTCTGCATTCCCACCAACAGTGTATGAGGGTTCCTTTTTCTCCACAGCGTCTCCAACACTTGTTACTATTTGTCTTGTTGATGATAGCCATTCTGACTGGGGTGAACTGATATCTCATTGTGGTTTTGATTTGCATTTCCCTAATGGCATTTTTTCATATATCTGTTGGCTGTTTGAGTTCCTTATATATTTTATATAAATTATTAATAATATAAATTTTACTTTATATATTAGACCCTCATCAGAGGCGTTGTTTGCAAATATCTTTTCCCATTTGGTTGGTTGCCTCTTTGTTTTGTTGATGGTTTCTTTTGCTGTGTGCAAGGTTTTTAGTTTGATATCGTCCCATTAATTTATTTTTGCTTTTACTTTCTTTGCCTTTGAAGTCAAATTCATAAAAATCCCTCTGAACCCAAGGTTCATAAGTTTAGTACGTATGTTTTTTTCTATGCAATTTATTGTTTCAGGTCTTATATTTAGGTATTCGATCCATTTTGAGTTAATTTTGGTACATGGTGACAGATAGCAGTCTAGTTTCATTTTTTTTTATTGGGGAAGGAACAGGACTTTATTGGGGAACAGTGTGTTTTTCCCAGGACCCATCAGCTGCAAGTCAAGTTGTTGTCCTTTCAATCTTAGTTATAGAGGGCGCAGCTCAGCTCCAAGTCCAGTTGCCATTGTTCAATCTTAGTTGCAGGGGACACAGCCCACCTTGCGGGAGTCGAACCGGCAACCTCGTGGTTGAGAGCTTGCGCTCTTCTAACCAACTGAGCCACCTGGCAGCCCCTAGTTTCATTCTTTTGTTTGTGGTTTTCCAATTTTTGCAGCCTTCCTCTTGATTCTGAGAATTCCTGGCTCAGAAAGCTTTGTCGGGAAGTCGAATCAACAGCTGGATGCAGAGCTCACCTGCTTTGAAGTTGAATATCAACTTATACAGAGGGTGCCAGAAAATGTGTACACATTTTAAGAAAGGAAAAAACTGTATGAAAACCACTTTGAGCACCTCTTGTAATTACAGAAGTCAAACGTGGCTTGTATTCATCTTTTGTTGTCAGTATACATTATTACAATTTCTGTACAGTTTTTTTTCCTTTCTTAAAATGTGTATGCATTTTTTTGGCACCCTCTGTGTATATTTATTAGATGGTAGTTGATTAATTAGATAGTCAAGGGTGATTTCTTTCACACCAAGTAAATGCCAAGTATGGGGTAGAGTTGACTAAAATTTCTCTTTTTTCACTTGCAACCTCAGTGAGTTTCAATTCTTATAAGATGTATTTAATAACTGATCATATATAGGCTGTGTTCTTTCCCTTTTATAAAGGTCAGGAAACTCTCAGTGATTGTAAGTTTCATATTTTCTGACAGTTGGTCCTGGCTGACTTAGATGTGAATAGTAGAATCCAGAAGTGCGAACAGCAGACTTCGTTTTTGATAGAATATTGAAATGTTTGTCGTGAATCCATGTGGAGTTGGCATTCTTGAAGCCGTTGTGCACGAGAAGCCCCACTGTATAAATCATGGAACCACACACCCAAGAAATCTCAGAGTACATGAAGACTCCTTTGCGTGTCAGACATCCTAAAAGGTACATGAACACCTGCAAGGATTTCTGCTGCGGCTACCCTCCTCGATAAACCTGTCCTTCTCCTTTAAGAGAAGCCATTTCAGACTTTTTAAGTAATTCTTCAAGAGGACTGGTTTCTAGGAATGGAGAAGGCGCCAGTGATGATCCTGGTTTCTCATCCATTCTGTGGTCTGATGTCACAGACCCTGGGGGCCAGGCCAAGCTGTAATTCCACTGTCTCCTCTATTGACCTGAAATCTACACACCATCTTTGTCTTTAGTATAATTATCTAGTGATATTAAACCCAGTAAAAACTGTACTGATTTTCAGCATCTTAAAAATGGACACGGATGTTGAGTCTAGTCGAATGAACGGACACTTGTATATGTACATTTTCAGACAACATTTTATAATTGATCCCTAAAATATCCAATCCGTCGGTTGGGATCTTGTCCCTTCCCACCAGAACCACAGGTTGCTCCTAGAACACAGAGGGAAAGGTGGAGGCGAGCGTGGCTGTGGTTTATCTCGGACAACTGTCTGGATCAGGAACAGCGGAGTCCAAACCCAGAGCCGATCAGAAGGGCCATTGCCTTCCCAGGGAGTCTCTGAAAGGGGGAGCTTCCAGCTTGCTCTGAGTGTCCGGTCCTGTTGGAGTCCTAGGGCTGCCATCATGAAGTGTTCTGCCACCCAGGTGTCTGGAAACAGCAGGAATGTATTCTCTCCCAGTTCTGGAGACCGAACGTCTTAGGGGAAGGCTCTTCTTTCCTCTCTCCTCGCTTCCAGGGATTACAGGAATTTTTGACATTCCTAGACTTGCAGACACATTACTCCATGCTCTGCCTTCTCCTTCTGTGTCTGTCGTCACGTGACCACCTTCTTACGAGGACACCAGTCATATGGCATCAGGGGCCCGCCTAGTCCACTGTGACTTCATCTTGATGAATTCCATTTGCAAAGACCCTGTTTGCAAAGAAGGTCCCTTGCTGAGCTCCTGGGGGTCAGGGCTGCAACATACCTTTTTTTAGGGGACACAGTCAGTCCATGATAGTGGTCATTCCCCACCCCATCCCACCCCCCCTTTTTCTCCCGGACCCCCGCTGTGTCCCCAGCTGATTTCCCAGCCATGCATGATGCATGCCCACGGCCATTAGACACTTTGACTGGGCAGCTAAAGAAATCCCAGCAGTTCAGATTCTTTGTCTTTGATAAAACTCACATGTAAATACAGCAGAGCCCCAAGTTCAGTGTTCCGGAAAAGGTCAGTGTCACTGCCATCGTCCACAGGAATATTCAAGCAGTGAGATGCAAAGCCAGTCAGCAGTGGGCTTTCTGCCCCCGGCCTGCAGACCACAGAGGTCTGTCCCCGGGGAGGTCATCTGTCATATGTTACGGTGCAGAGTTGTAGGGGCTCTCCTGGAATGTAGGCCTGCTGGTTTTGTGCCCCGACTCGGACCTCTGACCCAGAACCTGCTCTGTCACGCGTTGCACAAGCAGGCTTTTTCACATGACAGAACAGGAGGAATGCTGCAAGTGAGGACGGGGAGCTGGGGACCCTCTCACCTCGTCCCCTGGAACGTTCCTTGATGCAACCATGAGCACTGACTCAGCTGCCAAGGTCAGCGCTGGGACCCCCAGTTCTGAGCAAAGACCCCGTGCTGTTCTAGCCATAGGTGTACAGGGAGAGGAACACTTGTGCCCTTGGCTTTTGGTGCCTGGCGTGGAGTCTTGTCCCATTCCCTCTAAAAGCAAAGGCTGGGGACGAGTCTTTGGTGCTCGGTTAGACATCTTTCAAGACTGTCTGCCTCTTTCCAGGGAACGTATGAAACAGACAACATGTCTGCTCAGAAATGCTCTGTATTTGCAAGTCTCCAAGCATGATAGTTGAAACCTTGACCTTGGAATTCCCTCTTCGTGGGTGGTTGTGGCTTCAAATGGCAAACAGGAGGTGACCTGGGTGTCCTGTCCCCGAGTTCACCTCCTGGAGCCAGGCTTGGGGCCCTGGAGGAGGAGCTTCCAGAACAACGGGGAATGTGAGTTCCCGTCATCGTTACAGCCCCCAAACAAGATCCAGCTTCGTAATTACAGTCCCACTTAGAGCACACACGCATCCATGGGTTCCTTTAATTCCGGGCACGAATGTCAGGCTCGCGGAACCAAACAGAAACCAGACTTCTTGTTTGGAGGAAAAAGAGCGAAATGCTGTTACGGGCAGTAATGTAAGTCGTTTAAAGCCACAAAGGGACTCTTCAGGTAAATCAATTCCATGGGAATGCAAAATCAGGCACGGCTTCTCGTGTCCTCAGGTCAAGAATTTGCTAAAATAAATCAGACAAGCTTAGGATTTGCCTCCTACTAAATCAACACCTTTAAGCAGACACTTTTCTCCTAATCTAATGAAAAATACCATTTGTACCATTAGGATCTGGAAATGTTTAGGGGGAGCAATGCATGTGCTGGGGGCTTAGGATACAAAATATCAGTCTGCTTTCTAAGGCTGCGTGGGTCTGGGGGGTAAATGATTGACCCAGATTTTACTAAAAGAATTATTGATGGTGGCAAGACAGATCCATTTAGTTTGCTGGGTCTTTGCATGCTTGCTTTGTACAGGTTACAGCTTGATGGGACCGTGTCTGTGTTTCCTCCAGGTTGCCGAGGCTAATAGTTTTTGACGTGTTGAAGATTTGCAGCAAGGCGAACACATTATTGGTGGTTTTGCCAGAGTAACAGCTGTTGACTCACATGGGGTTGGCTGGTTCATCTGTGTGTGCAGGTTTCCTAGCCCAGAAATGTAGAGCCAGGTCCAACTGCTCCTGCGATGGTTTCTGTCACTCACAGTTGAGCCACCTCACCTGCAGGGTGGAGACACCCCCCGTAGGTGGTCAGTTAGTTCATCAGAAGGCGTTGGGTTAATCAGGGAATCCTAAGAAATGATACACGTGATTAAAATTGTTTTTCATCTCTATATCTCAGACTTTTTCAGGTGTCACCCATTTTTCTATGAAAGTCCCTTTTCTGCCCCAGGTTCTCATCCAGGATACCACGTTGGATTTAGCTGTCACTTCTTATTTCCTCGGGGCTGTGCTGGGTTCTCTGACGTGCCCGTTGTTTCATGACCCTGATCGTGTTAAGGAATCCTGGTCATGAATTTTGTACGATGTCCTTTAATTTGGGCTTGGCTGATGATGTTTTTCACATGCTTAGAGTGAAATAATGAGTTTGGGGGTGAAGACCACAGAGGTCAAATGCCCTTCTGGTCACATCATATCAGGGTATGTACTGTCAACGTGACTCGTCTCTCATGAGTCAAACGTGACCACTTGCTTAAGGGCGTGAGTGCTGGGTTTCTCCACGATCGCGTTACTGGTTTTCCCTTCCCATTTGGGATTCTTTCAAAGCCCATCCTCAGGGTGGAAGAAGCACGCTGTGCATAACTTCCACCTTCTGGACACTGTTTTTTATTTCAAGTGACGGTGTATCCATTCAGGTTTTCACTAATCTCTTGATGGAAGGGAACAGACCGTTCTTAAAATGTGGGTCCAATAATTCTAGTTTGGGGTCAACTTTCCTCATACCCCGTACCCACGATGTACTCTCTACAATTTCCAGTGTTGGTTTCTTAAAAGTGGGGTGGGGATGGAAAGAGCTTTGTGAAGCCGTCTCAGTGCAGAACCGCCCACAGCCTTTGTTACCTTGCACCGTCGTCCGCCCTGCTACCATGTTAATGACACTCTTTTGTTTGGGGATCTGTCTGTCTTGCTTGGGTGTATCTGGAACCAAGTATCCTAAGTCGTTTTGGTAGAAACATTTTGCTATACTCCTAGTTCATATATAGTATTTAATTACTTTTAGTGAATGCAATAACAAGTCAAATTGGCATAAAACTAGGTTGGGGACCCGCTGACACTGGGTTTCTGTAAAGCACGCAGGTAACTGGATCCAGCAGAGAAACTGTGGGCCCACGGGCAGGGAAGGAGGCCCCAGCCAGTGAGCTCCCGGCCCTGTGGGCAGCTGTCAGCCCACATAGACAGTCGTGGTTAATTCAGTGAGAAGGTCAAGTGGAGGTCTTGGTACGAGACCTTCTTCTCTGCATATTTTTAGAAGCAGCAAATATCAACCATAAATATTTAATGTTGTGTTTATAGCTGTTAGCATCATAAAACTGTAAAAAGGTGACTCAGAGGAGGTCGGCGAGTGGATACCTAGAAAAGAATTTCCCCAACACATCAGACCGTATAAAGGAAAACTATCACTGAGCCTCTTAGAAAAGAAGTAAATAGGTAAATCATTTTCTTAGTTACCTTATTAACACTCACCAGGTGAGGAATTAGTAATTATTCTTTGCTAGCCAGGGCTTTTGTAACTCATTTCTGATTTTTAGAAATAATGTGCTGTAAGCAGTTTGAAAATCTAAAATTAAGCATGAAAGGGAAATAAACATCTCTAAACCTACCACAGACACTCTCCATCCGTGTTTTAGTAGATTTTCTCTCAAGTGTTTGTATATGTGTGTGTATGACATACTGTGTATTCAGCTTTGTAATACGTGTGTTCCACTTAACCTTACAGGTCAGTATTTGACCATCTACCAACATTTATTGAAAGTGTCTTTATGCGTTTACACCATCGAGTGCATGGCTTGTGATTTATGTAACACATGTTGGAGATTTAGATGGCTTCCAATTTGTGCCTTAGGCTGCGTTGCTGGAAATAGAACTGTAGGGCTCTTGAGACCAATTACTTTTCCTGAAAGGTTGTGCCAGTTGTATAGTATTGCCGGGGGTGGGGTATACAGTCCCCTCAAAGAGCTCACGTGGTTGTGGTCGACTGAGCTGGGGGTACAAGACTTTTTTTTTTTTTTTTTTTTTTGCCTTTTTTTGATTGCAGGTGAGGTGGACTGTTTCATCTTGTCTCAGTCATTCACATTTCTTTTTGTGAATTGGACAAAAACCACGCCAAAAGGTCTATCTCAGGTTCTTCTTTGAACATTCCATTTTCCAGGTGTCACTCAAATGCTGGTTCTTTTATGCATTGTGAGGTCGGAGCTTCCACTCAACAGGCCATTTCTGATGGATGCTGGTACATCCATCTCCTGACCTTAGCCGAACTCTGAGTCTGCGTATTAAACGAGACCTAGGTCCTAATTAGCTAAGGTGGTACTTACACGTGCACTTCTGTTGTTAACTCTTCGACTCCTTTCCTCAAAGGTGTCCGTGGGTATTAAGAGTTGTGACCACTTGTTAAATGAGTTGATGTGTTTGAATGTCACAAGGATATGTGGATTCGAGTCATCTCCTGTTTCTTAGTATGTTTATCAAAAGACGGTGTTTTTATAGAATGACAGCTGTGGGAAAAGCACAGATTCTTATGTTAGCCAATAAAAGATTTTTTTTTTAAATATAACTATAAATTGGCAATCCTCTCAGTTTATTTCTACTTGTCATTTGCCAACGTTCAGTGTTTCCCAAGGATGTGTGTATGTGTGAATGGGTGTGTGTGTGTGTGTGTGATATGTGTGATTGTGCAAATGAATTAATTGAATACCTATTGTGTGACAGGCTCTGTGCTGTCTTGGAAGCATTGGGCTGTTGTGTAATATGCTCGGGACAAGCAGGGAATTGTTTGTTTTCTATATTGCTCTCAGTCTTCACTGGAACTTCTGTGTGTGAGGTGTTACCACTCTCTCCTTTCCCTGTTTTATAACACCACACAGAAAGCTTTCCATTCCAGTTCGCTTTTTATAGTGTTAGTTTTCAGTATGATTTTTTACTTTTTTATTCTCTGTAGAAAGCTTTCCACACTTTGAAATGAAACGAATGAAAGGGGAGGGAAAAGACAATTCCCAAATTATTGATAGTTGCTGAAAACAAAATGCTGGAATAATTTGGGGGTACGGTGTCTGTCGTTTGACAGCATAACAGATGTCGCTTCTTAATGATGTTTGTGTGTTTTTGCTCAAAAGTATGTTGAATAGGTAAGAGTCTAGCCAGGACTGAAATGAATCATTTCCTGCCAAATTTCAGTAGATGAGCTAATCGTGGAGAAATGGCCGTGTTTCTTTAATGCCAGCCATCTTGGCAGGAGTCAAGATCCCAATTCCTGTCTGTGTTTTACTCCCACAGACTAGGCATGTTCTTGGTTCCACCCTGTGTAGTATGTGCAGAAATCGGAGGTGCAGGAGTAGCAGCTCTCACTCCCAACTTCCTTTCTGAATGGAGGCTCAAGGTCAGCGACGTTCAACCTGAACTCCGTTTCACAAGACATGTGGGGCACACACGTACAGTGCCAGTTTCAACCGTCAACAGACGGAATCCACATTTTCTCCCCCAATCATAAAAAAAGTAAAAATGTTCTCGTAATAGTGCATCGTCTCCGTCCTGCAAAATGAATTGCTTCTCCTCAATGCCGACCCATCCTATGGGAGGTGTTTACGTCGTTTCAAAATAGAGCTTCAAGTGCCCGTAATATTCCTCTTGGTCAAACACCGACGGTCGAGCGTTTGATTTGTCACCACCATGGATGAAAAGCGGCCATTCCCCTGGTGCCATGTGCCCAAGCATCTCTGGGTGTTGATTGGACAATGCTTATAATGGGTGGGGCTGAGTTCAGTGTTAAAGCGACCACTGAAACTATAGGGGCAGGATGTCATCTGTAAAAGCAGATTTAATATAACAATGATAAGAGTCACTCACAGCAGTCCTGGCTAAGAGACTCGTTCAGGGTCACCCAGTCCTAACCAGGGGCCCGCTGGTACTTGAGCTGTAGTGTTGACCGCTGTGAAGGCCCATGGTGGCATTATCACCTTTGCACTCCCATGGCAACCTGCTGGAAAGGTATAGTGATGTCACCCCCACATCACAGCTGAGGTGACCTCAGCCAGGCTGGGTCCTCACAGCCCACCATGCTGCCTGATGGGCCAGGTGGCTCCAACGTCAAAATGAATGAAGTGCACAAAGGTGAGTGGTGGGCTGCTGGCTCACCACGCGAGCTACCTGCTGATCACCTTGGCATTCTGAGACCCACGAGCTTTCACCGGGGCCTTGCTCAGGTGGCTAATGGAACTCCTGATAATTCACTACATTAAAACTAATGTCAAATAGACAACGACCATGTGTGATTATTAATCTCTTTTGAATTGAACAAGGAAGAAAAAAGATGTGATGGGCATATAATTAAAAACTTGCAGTGGACACAATTAAAAGAGGAATCATATGTGGACCTGAAAAAAAACTCCGTCTTCATTTTGCCGTCGACAATCATTTTAGAGCCTGCGGACACCACGGGAGCAGTCTAGATTTGTGCCGTCCAAGAGAAAAAGGATGCGAGCCACAAATGTGATTTACATATTCTACCGGCCACAGTAAGAAAGTGAAAAGAAACCGGTGAAATTAATATTGCAATAATGTATCTTAATCTGTAGTCAGTTGATATTGCAGTACATATTTTAATATATAATTATTCAACGATACATTCTTTTTAACTCTGTATATCCCAAATAGTATCAATTCGACAAGTGGTCTATACACAGAAAGTATCCACGAGATACTGTATGTTCTTTGGTGTTCTGTTTTTTTTTGGACTGTCTGTAGAATTCAGTATGTCATTTAAATTTATAGCACATCTCAATTTGGACTCGTCAGACTGGTCAGTCCAATCTGAGACCCCCTAGCTCCATTGTCTAATATTATGAAGATCATTCCAGGATATGAAAAATAATTTCCAAGCAGTATTTTTTTTAGGAAGGGATCATTTTCAACTTGGGCAATTTGTGGTTCTTTATCTAGAATTGGTTGAGGAAAACAATATGGGCATATGATTTTAAAATTGGCTTGCAGAGCAGAGAGAGAGAGGGATGGTGTCACCTCAAAGTTGCCCTGTTCCTCCGTGGTGCGGATCACAATCAAATCATTTTAGCTGCTGCAGGCTTCTTAGCTGCCATGCTTACCTGTACTGTTCACTAGCCACGGGGAGCTGTGGAGGACCCAAAATGTGGCTAGTGTCTTTGAGGAACAGACTTTACAATGTATTTCCTGTAATTGATTTAAATGTAAACATCCGTACTTGATTCAGTTACTGGCAAACTTTTTAAGTATGTTGGGAACCACAGAGGTATGCGAATCTGTGTTTTCCGCTGTATGTTTCCTGAACTACTGTAGCAGTCATGTATTTCCAGTACAAATTGAGTTTCTGAATTGAGATGTGCTGTAAGTGGAAATTACATAGATTTTTGAAGACATAGTGGGAAAAAGGAATGTAGATCTCACGAACGTTTTATATGGAAGACATGTGGAAATGATGCTATTTTTTTCACCTACCATTCTTGTAGGTAAAAGCGTGTGCTAAGTATAATACATTGAGTGTTTGGGGGGCAGAAAATGAGAGCATATGAAAATTACTTTAATATTTGCATATTTATTGTGGTTGATAATTTTCAAAGATTGGCACTGTCTACCAAAGAGCAGATACTAACAATCCTACACACACCTCCACCCACCAAAGAAGAGTATAGTAAAAGGTGTTAAAGTACTGATTGGATATTTTTGTGTGGTATTACGGTATACTAAACAGCTTGTAATGAGAAATTGATTCATCCTGGGGTTTGTGTAGGAATTAGCAAACGTAATGCTTTTCCCTGGGCATAATGTCTTTTAAATTACTGAGAAATTTCTGGGCCTGCAGGTTGAATGGGGTGGGTAGTGATTTGGTGGAGAACTAAGCTGGTTAATCAGGAGGCCCTGATTTTGTTTTAATAACACATTTTGACCCAATAAGGAAAATTGAGACTATGTTTTCTTACAGTGTCAGGGCTGTTAAAATTTATGCAAATGGAACCCTTTTATTATTGCTAAGCCTTTTATAGTCGTTTGCTTTCCAGGGAGCTTTGTAAATCCTCATAATTATTTTTCCCCAGTATGTCCGTTCTAAGTGGTCCTCTTGACCTGCCATGGTAAATTTCCATTTGGTGAGAATTGTATTGTTTCATGGAGGTTTTTGCTTCATACAAATTAAGATCACCTTGATCTTTTTCTCCCCTCCCCCTCTCCACAAAGCTTGGGCTCGCTGGTAGCCAAACAGGATGTCTGCATACAAAGTGCCCTCCAGGTAGACTAGACGTCCGGTTTATTGATATCTACAAGACTCAGGCCGTCCTTGGGTTGTTTTTCTATTTTAATGAAGAAGATGCTCTAAATATAAGTGTTTTTGTAGTAATTATGGCCCATCGAGAGTGGTATAATCTGAACTGTCATCAGTCCAGCTAAGTGGCACGTGTACAGTGTTCTAAGCTATTGTGTTTGGGGAGAATATGTGATATTTGTTTCCCACTGGAAATCGTCTGTGGAGACCAAGGGAGTGAGCGCTATTTTTTTCAGGATGTTACCTTTAAGCTTAGAAGACAGAAATGTTAAAGCTTCTGGATTGCCCACCTGTGAGGTCACCCTCCCTGCTGTTCTGCTCATAACCATGTGAAGAGTCTCTAAGTGATGAAAACAGAGAAGCAAGATTGGGCTCCTACCAGTAGACTGAACGTGTCTTGCAGACAACATAGAGGAAGGGGAAAAAGTTAGACATGTACAGACCATGAAAACTGGCTGCAGGGAGAGCAGATAAGACCATGAAAACTGGCTGCAGGGAGAGCAGATAAATCCACCAGGTACATACGGGAATAGAATGGTTTTCCAACCTTGGCACAGTTGATGTTTGGGGCTGCCTGAGTCTTGGTGTGGATTGTCCAGTGCTGTGGATTATGGAGCAGCATCCCTGGTCTCCCCCCACCAGATGCCAGTAACTCTCCCCCTAAGCAGTTAGAACAACCAAAAATGTCTCCAGATATTGCCAGATGTCCCCTTAGGAGAAGTTGAAACACCACCACCACCACCTGCCCAGTGGAGAACCACTGGGATAGGTAAATGTAAACAAACTCAAGAGTCTCAGGTCTTGCATGGGGAGAGCGTGTCAGAAATGGGAACAAACCAGCATGGTGACATAGGTCTTCGTGGCGGTACATACAGGATCCTCTGGGAGCCCGATTGATAGCGAACCACCATCCGTCTTGGGGTCAGAAAGGCTTGACTGAATGGTCTCCTGGAGGAGATGAGTGTAAGCTGCTCCTTAAAGGTACAGGTGGGGAAAGCGTGAGGGACTGGAGCCAACGGATCAGCATTATGTCATTTTGAAAATTATCGTATTTCGTGCATATTTCTCTCACTTCACAGATCACTGCATTTTGAAAAAGGTTTCATAAATGAATTTTTATAAGCTAATTAATGTATTCACCAACGTGGAGAATTTCCTCGTTTCAATTGGAATCCACTTATTTCAAGTGTTTTGTCTATCCTTTTCTAATAGTAAGAAAGTAGTTGCAGCGAGAACACTCTTAATTTCTGTTATATATTCATCATTTAGACACCCGTGTTTTGTAATGGGGCTTCAGAGTATTAGGGGATGTCTGGAATATTGGAGTGGTTTTTTACTGCATTAATTTCATGTTATAAAGCTGTAGCCATTTAACCCTGGGCCGCCTTAGAATTCCAGAAAGTGTGAGTAATCGCTGTTAACTTTTTAGAACTTCATGGCGTAAGCACTGATGACTTCTTGATTTATGCACGTTACGAATGGCTGTTTATCATGCAGAGATAACATATGCAGGTTTATATGAAAGGACAGTGGAAGACCTCTGTCTGTGGCCTGAGGAATGGCCCGTTAATTGAAAAATCTGGTCATTGTTATTTTTTTTAAATAATACATACATGTCTTCCTCTTTGCTGTTATTTTAACCCACAGCCATCTGCCAGCGCTCTAAGGGTGGGCTGACCCGTCCACACTCATGGTATACTCTGCCTGGTTCCCAGTTTCTAGTTCCCTCCTGTGACCACGTAAGGACACCTGCACGGAAATTTCAATACTGCATCTTTCCATATTTCCACCTTTCCCGTCTTCTGGGTCGTCTGGCCCACAGCTGATCCCACTACATGTGTTAAAACAACCCATGCCCACTCTCTGTGCACGCTTACTTCATCCGTGTGTGGAACGTCTATAAAGCTTTGTAGTTACCGTCGTGTCACAAGGGCTGCTTGAGTGCAAAAGGGCCAGGAGCAAAGCTGGTATAGCTTTGGGACCCAGTGTGCCCGGGGTAGGGGAAGAAGTGTTTCTGAGCCTGCCTGCCAGCTGTGTGTGTGCATCCCTGTGCCTCATCGGTCCGTAAGCTTCTCCCACTCAGGATGTGAGAAGCAAGCGCAAGTGCGCATCGGTGACCTGGGCTTCCTGGGGCCACTTCCCTGGGTTGTGCGTGTGTCCATCGGTGCCTGGCAGGCGGTAAGCAGGCACAGGCAGGGCAGGTGCCCGGAGGGACAGACCCCTTTCCCAGAACTTGTTGCCCTTTATCTTTTCCTTATTAGACCTTAGAGTAAAGAGTGAAGTCTAGTCATGACGTAGGCGTGTTGGACTGACTCCGTCGTAAGTTTTACGGGATGATGATGTTAAACTCTTCCATGTGGGTGACATGGGGACACAGTGCCATGTCCTCGTGACTTGTAAATTCAGAGGATACGATGCCGTACACTTTATGGTGGTCATTAGCGCTCATTATTGAAGCCCTGTGAGACCCAAAAATGGCCTGCGAGTCATCGAGAAGGACAAGGCAATGAGTGGCATTTTGGTGTGACGTACATCTTACCGTATTCTGAGTTTTGTTGAGTTCCTATACAGAGGGAGCCGAAAAAATGTATACACAATTTAAGAAAGGAAAAAACTGTATTAAAATTGTAATCCTCGATATATACTGATAACAAAAGATGGATAACAAGTCATGTGTGACTTTTGCAATGACAAGAGGTGCTCAAAGTGGTTCCCAGCAGCGTCCAGACCCTTCTGATGACGGCGGACATTGTTGGGTAGACTTCTGTGGCGGGCGTGTAAACGGTTCCGACACCAGAGCAGAAGCAGCAGGACTTGTAGCTGCGCGAGGCCTCCCGGATCTCCCCTTGTGCACGTCGCACACAGCACCCTGCGTCTCAGACTTACCACGAATGCGTGCAGTTGTGCGTGTTGGAGGTTCTGTTGCACACTCACGCCTCCGTCGTCATTGTGCTTCCACAACATTCTTGAATTTCAAATACCTCTTCAAAATGGTCTTGCGCTCTTTGAACGACAGCCGTGCTTCTGTCATTTTCTTTGACTGTCCTGCCTGTCGCATGGTGACACTGACATTCATTTGATTCATGCCATCTTTGAGCGAACGTTGTACTACACATTGCTACGTAATTCAACTTCAAAAAGTAATACATAGATAACGTCTCTTAAAATGTGTATACATTTTTTGCGGCACCTCCGGTATTTGTCCTTCCCGCACGTATTAAACTCTTTATTACGTTTCTTTGTGTGTCAGGTAGGAGCTATGCTTTGTGGAGGCACGGTGATGGGCTAGACCTCTGAGCACAGAGTTGTGGACACACAGGCCCCTGGTCTGCAGGAGCTGCATGCTACTTGTAAGACAGTAAATACAGAAACACCTAACGGGGAACTTGGAGAGTGGTACATGCTGTGAGGGCAGGGAGCAGGATGACGTGACCCCGTGACGTGGCTGCAAGGGCCTCCACAGCAGGGGTTCGATGGCCTCTCTGAAGAAGACACACGTGTGCCGAAGTCTGAAGGGTGCAGCTGGGAAGAGCCGGGAGAAGCCCGTTCCAGGCAGAGGGAACAGCATGTGCAAAGGGCAGTAGGTGGGACTGACCTCCAGGAACTTGAGGGACGAAGGGGAGGCCAGGCCAGCATGATGGGAGCAAGTCTCCAACAAGGAGATGGGGAAAAAACCACACAGTTCCTTACAGGACATGAGAATCATGGTGACGACTTTGAACTTGAAACTCTCCAGTGGCTTCCCACTGCTCTAACAGATGGTTGGCTGCTTGGTGGGGGAGGGAACGCAGTGGCTCCAAGTGAGTCCCAGGCAGGAGGCCATCTCATCTCCCACCAGGGCAACTCAGCAGAGCCAGGAAGGAAAACCCCAATTCAAGACACTCTTCAGCAGAGAGCGCCTGTAGACTTGTAGGTGTCTTGGCCAAAACGGCGAGGGCCTGGCTCGGGACCGCTGGGTGGGAGGGACATGTCATTTACTGGAGGAGCGTGTGGGTGTGGGTGGGCGGGCGGGCGAAGGACTCTGGTGTGGCCGTGCCATGTTTGAGATGCCCGTGGGATCTCCAAGTGGACACGTCCTTTAGGCTCGTCCGGGAAGGAGTGAGGAGCTTGGAGGGACTGGATGAATTCCCTGGGGAGATGGACAGCACTGCAGCCCCACCCAAAGGTAGGTGCCAGAAGGTCAGAAAGATGCCGTTCAGAAATCTGAGGTGCCCCAAAGTTTTCCAAAGTCATTTTCAGAGATGTACAAGCTTGTAGGAGATCGGAATTTGGTGCACCCATCTGGAAGCTTTTTGAGAGAAAATGAGGTAATATCATGTTATAAACTCCCGCCTCCTTTTCTTTTTTTTTTCTTTTTTTTTTTTTTTTAAGTAAGGGAAACAGCTTCCACCAAGAATGATACTTAAACTTTCCCTTTTATCTGCAGCTTTTGTTGGAGCTGGAGAGCAATGATTCAGGGTAGAATTCATTGGCTCTGCATACCTGTTGTTTTTCTTGGGCTTGTAGAGGTTTTGCTGACAACCACAAGTACCATCCTGAACAGTATAAGGTGTTCATTTTTTTGAACGACTTTTATAATTAACCTTGATTTTACAAGAATACCTATCCCATTTCCCAACCATAAAGATTAAATATCCGTTTAATTAACCAAAATGTGTCATTCTGCTACCTTGTAGCTGAATTCTCCAAGGACAGAAGCTGGCCTCAGAATATCTGGGTTTGACTAACATTCAGATACTCCAGAAACGACTAGGTTTCTGAGATTGTTTCTTGGGAAGCGCTATGCTCTACCAAGAAGGATCTCAAGGCCGGCCCGGTGGCTCAGGCAGTTAGAGCTCCATGCTCCTAAGTCCGAAGGCTGCTGGTTCGATTCCCACATGGGCCAGTGGGCTCTCAACCACAAGGTTGCCAGTTCAACTCCTCAAGTCCCGCAAGAGATGGTGGGCAGCGCCCCCTGCAACTAAGATTGAACACGGCACCTTGAGCTGAGCTGCTGCTGAGCTCCCGGATGGCTCAGTTGGTTGGAGTGTGTCCTCTTAACCACAAGGTTGCCGGTTCGACTCCTGCAAAGGATGGTGGGCTGCGCCCTCTGAAACTAGAAAACGGCAACTGGACCTGGAGCTGAGCTGTGCCCTCCACAACTAAGATTGAAAGGACAACAACTTGACTTGGAAAAAAGTCCTGGAAGTACACACTGTTCTCCAATAAAGTCCTGTTCCCCTTCCCCAATAAAATCTAAAAAAGAAAAGAAAAGAAAAAGGACCTCAAAATATCACTTGTGAATTTGAAGATGGTCGAGCACCTCTTGTACTTCACAGCTAAGGGTTTGAAAGTGACTTACGAAAAGAAAGGAGTGGGTATTTATTCTTGGCTTGCTACTAGCTGCAAAATGAATTGTCTAATGCGCATTTGAACCGTCACAGCCAGTTTGATCTAAGCTTTTCTTTAACCAACAGCAGGATCTTTGGGAGAAATACATTTGCACTGAAGTTTCATTTTCTTTGAGATTTTTTTTTTTAGTACAGTAAAATTCACATAACAAAATGTACCATTTTTAACCATCTTTGAGTGTATAGTTCAGTGGCATTGAGTGTGTTCACTGTTCATTTCCAGAACTTGATTTCGTCTTCCCAAATTAAAACTGTCCGCGTTAAACAATAACTCTCCTCTCCATTCCCTCCTACCCTAGCTTCTGACAGTCACCGTTCGACTTTCTGTCTCTGTTTTTAAATTCTCTAGGTCCTTCATGTAACTGGGATCGTACAATAGTTGTCCTTTGGTGTCTGGGCTTATATCACTTAATGTAATGTCCTCAAGATTTATTCATTCATTCATAAGCCTGGACTTCAGTCTTTTTAAAGGCTGAGTATAATTCTGTATGGCATAGGTATATTATATGTATAATACACGGCGTGTATATTATGTGTGTTATGTCATACGTATGTTATATGAATACTACATAATATATGTATAATATACATATTAAAGATTAGGGTCTTGGGATTTGGTACAGCATTGGTATCTCTTATCATTGAGAAAACAACACGCAATATTTTTTTCCTACGTCGTAAATACAACTTTCAAAGGGAAAGGGCCCGTTGGGTCGTGTCTCTTCGGGTTGACGTATAAACAGAGAAGGACACATATTTACTACAGTGGCAAATAATCCACCTAAAGTGAAGTTTTTAAAAAGATGAGATGTTAAGATCTGAGGAAGTAGTAGATGCATTGTGACTTTTCACTTCCGAGTACCCATTCTCCTAGATCTGTGAGTAAAAGCAGAAATGGGGATGATGGCCTGATTTTAATTCCCGTTGGATAAAGGCTCATCTAGAACTGCCCTAGTTCTTGACACTGTTAGGATATTAAAAGTAACGTTTATTTTTATAAGTCATTACCATCTTGGCACACTTGCGTTTATTTCAATCATGTCTAAAACCATCTTTAGATTTCAAGCTTCCAAAGTCTAAAGACACGCACATCAGGTTTACATTTCTGTTGGAGAATATACCGTCTTCCGTTTAGTGGCGTGTGCTCTGACTGGTCTATTCAGTGTCGGTCAGAAAGGTATCTTTAAAAGGTCAACATGAGCACATTATTGTCCCCATTCCACGGATAATGATGCAGAGGCCCTTGCTGAAAGGGCCCCCTGCCTCAGGTATCGTCCCTACCTGTCCTTCCCCATGCATTAGATTCTGACAATCAGGAGTGCTGACCTGACTTAGCTGGGTGGTTCTGGCTGGGGTGTCTCGTGAGGTTGCCAGCAAGATGTCAGCTGGGGCCACCGTCCCCTGCCAGCTTGACGGGCTGCGTGATGTGCCATCACTCATGCTGGCTCCTCGTGGAGCCAGCAGGTGGTGCTGGCTGTTGGCGGGAGGCCTCAGTTCTGCTTCATGCTGGCTTCTCCACGGGCAACTGAGGGACTCGCATTGTAGAAACGTGATTCTGTTTTAGCGAGAAATGGAATCTGCATTTATGTAGTTAAGCATGTAATTTACGATCAGTGAAAATACACGTTTATCCTTTTGACTTAGTGATCGACAAGCTAGTTTGTTGTTTTGTTTTCGACATTTGGGCAACCAAGAAGGAAGCGTTTTTGACAGCCTGTGAAAATATCCCTGAGACAGTTCTTTCCGAAGCTAAGCTCTATGTGAAGGCGTTGTTTCATCTCCTAATATTTCACAATAAAAATCCGGCAGAAGTCACAATGAGTTGAACTTACTTAGCCGTTGTAAAATCTGTGCTAGTAAAATAAAGTTTCTCAGCCGTGGTAATATTGGCATTTTGGGGTGGCTCAGTCTCTCCTGCAGGGAGGCTGACCTGTGCGTTGTAGGATGTTTAGCAGTATTCTTCGTTGCCACCCACTGACCGGATGCTGGTAGCACCCGCCTCCCTCCAGGTGTGACGGCCCAAAATGTCTCCAGATGTTGCCTAATATTCCCTAGGGTGGAGGGCACAGTTGCCCCTGGCTTAGAACCACTGTTTTTAAATATGGACACACTGCGATAACCCCATGCTTTTATCAGCGATCATGGATCAATATCAGATTTCAGTGTGAGAAGGTACCTGGGCTGCCAGTGTCCACTCCGAGCTGGGGGAGGGGCATGATGCTTCTTGGATACAAGGCTTTGGAATGATGGAGATGTTTCTGGACTTAACATAAGGGATGATTGCGTCACATTGTGACTGTTCTAAGGGCTTTATACCACCTACGTACGTGGAAGGACTGCCAGTATAATACGTCTCTACACCATGGTATGCCGAGAGCTGAGAGCAACCAAAAAAGTGGTTTAATGTAATTAGCTACTACCTTTTTTACATTTAATATGACCTTTGAGATAAGGAATGTTATTTTATTTGTTAAAGTTATTTGCATTTCCACACAAGTATTTCGCAGTACATAAATTTTTTGCCAGCGCTGTTTATTGACAGGGGTTCGCGTTGGGTACTAATAATGAGAAAATCAGTAATGAGCAGGTATGGGGAAGTCAGATTTCTCCTTTTAATTTACTGTTTCTAGCAATAAACGAATCAATTCTGACATGTTGCATAACCAGAAGAATGTTATTAACCAAAGTCATATTTCCCATTTTTTGGCGTTTATAACACAGACGATGTTAATTACATTTAATGAGTTTCACAACATATATAAAAGATAATCTCCAATTTCAAGACTCTCATTTGTGAGTTGCCATCTGTTTTGGGACCAAAGAATAAGATTTTGATTCTAAAGCTTTTTCCCAAACAGCTTGTAATAAGAGCTGTTTATGTATTAATTACTTATTGAATTATTACAGATTTTAATGTTTTCATTTTCAAGCAATTTGGGGTTTATTGTGGTGACATCTGCTCATATTTTCACACTTTATGGTATTTAGCAATTTCATCATCAGGATATTTTTTTTTTCCCTCTGGTAATTCACAACCCAATCCTGAAAACACTAATTTGCTTTCTACTTCAGGTAACTATAAGGAGTATTGGCTTGTTTCATCTCCACTACAGGATTTTTTTCGTAATCAAATGTATTTTTTTTTTAATTGTATAAGCAATATCAGTATTTCCTGGTCCCTGCTTCAGTCGGGTGTCCTTTCATTTCTATCAAAGACTTGTAGACCAATTTTGTTTAAATATCATATTGTTTTTT
This sequence comes from Rhinolophus ferrumequinum, assembly GCF_004115265.2. NCBI lineage: Eukaryota > Metazoa > Chordata > Mammalia > Chiroptera > Rhinolophidae > Rhinolophus > Rhinolophus ferrumequinum. The sequence goes on along the minus strand of NC_046284.1, from coordinate 119,816,301 downwards.
TCCAGTGGCAGATTTTTTTTTAAGTGCCGTGGTTATTCCTCTTATCTTCTATATCCTTATGATTTTTTTCCTTCAAATGCACTGTAATGAAGCTAAGGCCCTCTGACCCTGCCTGTAGAATCCTTTTAATCCCCTTTCTTTAAACAGCTTAATTATCAACGTGAAACAGTGGGAATAAATTGAATTGCCTTAAAACATTTCATGAGAGTCTGTATAATTTCACTCTTAAAAACACCTTCATTCGTAGCTTCACTTGTGAATTTGAATTATATTAAATCTGGCACCTTTTTATTATCACTTAAGACTACTGAACGAGAATTTAGAGAAAATGGCAGGCATTTCATTTCCTAAGTCTTTAAGCTTGTAGCTGATCATAGGTCATTTAAACTGTGTAGGAGGCTGCATTTATTTACCACCAAAGATATTTCATAAGGAAGATGGTAAATATCATTAAGTAAATGCAAGTTGACTGCTTAGTGTTTATATTCACTGAAAAAAATACTGTTTTTGATAGGAAGGATTGTCTTTTTATGAGATGGGAACCTGGCTTCTTCAGAAATCAGTACAAATGCAATCCCTGTGAAATGGAAATGTATGAGTACAATAATGGAAAAGTTGAGATGTATTAGTCAGTGTCTTTCTTTTGCGTTATTTTAGGGAAGCCAAAGGTGGGGGTGGGGGAGCGGCAAGATTCTAATGTGGTTTGTATGTTTTTCTGAGCAGGTATAGATGAGGCGAATATATACACACAAACATGTCTGTCGTGACTATTGTAACCATCACTCCAAGTGATGTCTAAAGTGTCTCTAAGGCTTGATTTCTGTTAAAGGGGTGTGTGGTTTAATTTATGGCTGGTATATGGTATGGTCCTTAAAGATATATCAAATGGGCACTAATTTATTATTAAATGATAACAGTAGCACTATCTAAGCCAAAATTAGTTTTATCTACTTTGAGATGCTTTGCTTTCAGAATTTCTGCACGTACAATAATACCTGAGTGGCCATTTTAATTTCTCCTTTTTCACTTTGCCAATAAAACCACATAGTCTGTTCAAGTTTAAGACGGAGATTTTGAAACAATAAAATGTGTTAAGTTTGAGTTGGGATGAAAAAGAAAAACAGTGTCATCGATTTGAAAGACAAAACACAAAGTAATGGGAGACGTAAGAGGTGACTACTTCCCGAAGATTTTTGAGGTTTTTTGTTTTTTTATAAATCTCCCGTTTCTCACCAGGCAGGTCCCGGCCGACACTGTGCAGTTTCTATGATCGGATGCTGGGGAACCCACTGGTCCAAAGGTCTACCCATGAAGTCACCATAAAGGTAAGCGCCCCTCTTGCCACTCGCTCGGTTCTTGTCCTTTTTCCTGAAATCCACTTGAGAAGCAGAGCTGCGTTTTGCCAAAACTAAACACCTTCTGTTTTAAAATGAGTTTTCAGGAGGAAGGTGCAGGTCCTTCTCCTTGCTGCAATTGAAGGTAGTAGATAGAGCATCACTAAATCATCATGGGCTAGATAGTCAATTCTACACGATGAATTGGGCTTTTACTGCCTTCCGAGAATTTTGGATACTTAACGAGCTATTATCAACTTTTCTGAGCCTTACCAGGAGAGGATGACAGCTTCTAAAAATCAATCTCTTGTTAACACTGCGAATTAAAATTAAGCTGAATAATTCGCTGTAATTGGGCACGAGAATAGATTTTATTTGGCTCCCATATCTTAATTCTGTGCTTTATTAGTTTCTTAATACGGTTTGTGTCTATCTGCAAATTGATTTGCTAGTTAACCTTGAAACTATTAGAAAAACATGGAGATTACTATTTATAAATCTAATGCGATGATAAGGTTTCCAAAAGAGCAAACAAAACAATCATAGGTGAACAGGTATTAAGAGTTGAAGTCCACATTCCAAATTAAAATTGATGCCCAGCCCCGCCAAAAAAACAACCACCAAAAACAAGTTCTGTAAAGGTTGTTGTTGTCTTGTGGTAGGTGGCATTTTAGAATTTGATTTTATGATTTACTTTTTGTATTTTCTGGTTCTTCAATTTTTTTATTTTTTATTTTTTAGTAAATCAAATAAACCCACAGAACCCTTGTAATTTTTAAAACGTAAAGATGGAAATTTGGAGATTTTTTGCTTTATTATTTTAAAAGAACCAAACAGAACTAAAATGATGGACCTAAATTTAACTAAAGGAGGAGTCTTACTGCGGTATTTTTGTTTACAACCACATATATAAAAATTGTTTTAAAAAAGTAGATGTGTAAGAATTTTGTTCTTTTACTTAAATATTTGAAACGTGCAGTGTGTGAATGAAAACAAACCTTTATAAAATGTTGGGTTTGGGACTGGCTTTAACTTGGCACGACGTTTTCAAAGTTCGTCCATGTTGTAGCACGAGTCTTTTTTTATGGTCAAGTAATATTCCGTCATATGGCTAGAGCACATTTTGTTTATCCATTCCTGAATTGATTGACATTTGAGTCACAGCTCCCTTTCAATTGTTGTGAATAACGCGGCTATGAACATCCCTGTACAAGTTTCTGTGTGGACGTACGTCTTCAGTTCTCTTGGGCATGTACCTGGAAGTCGAATTGCCAGTTCCCACGGTCACGTGGTGTCTAATGCCCTGATCCGACTTTTCCAAAGTGGCTGCACCATCGGTCGGTACTGTTCGAAATGCAGCTGGACCGTATTCTGAGTGTCAGAGGGAAGATGAGAGAGGAGGTCAGTTGCTGGTCGCTGTTTTGATTGGGTATGGATTCTGTCCTTAGGGAACATAAGCTTCAGTTGAATTGAATGGAGCACATGGTGAATTCCTGCTGTGTGTCAGGCATGGGTGTCTTGCTTCATAGATGAATGGATTTTGTAGTTTATATACGCAAATGGACGTTAGAGGTCAGGCTGGCCAGCTTCACTCTGCTGCCCACCTACCACCGCACCTACGGTGTATCGCGGGGTGGGAATCACTGTAAGTCAGACACCCGTTCTCTGTTCTGGGCGCTGTACCCCAGAAAGGGGGCCAGGATGTGCGCCCATCAGACTGCCTGGGTTTCAACACGTGCCCTCCTGTGAAAGCCGCTCCCAGCAGACCTTGACAGTGGTGTTTTCTTGGCTGTCAGTTTAAAAGTGGTGGGTGTGTTTACACCAGGAACTTCCACATTTGGGGGCCTGGCCTTCAGGTGATCAGACAGGAAAATTTCAAGCCAGGAAGCGACAAGGAACAAGTAGGAAGCCACTTGTTCTCTAATGAAGCAACCAACGGGAAGATCTTCGGGAGAGCAGGGTCGTCACAGATTTCCTGTCACGGCCAGAGAGTGGGTGGTTCAGGCCTTGTGGGCCCGAGGGTCTCTGAGAGTTGCAGCCAATCAGCTCTGCGTTTGGAGTGTGAAAGCAGCTGTCAATCATATGTAAATGAACGGACATGACTGAGTGCCAATAAAACTTTATTTGTGGACGCTGGCGTTGGATTCCTATATCCATTTCATGGGTTGCAAACTTTGACTCTTGGTCCTCTTTGGAACCGCTGAAAAATGTAAACCCTATTCATAGCTCACAGGCCTCACAGAAGGAAGCAGCGCTGAGAACCGGCCTATGGCAGAGGAACACACCGGTTTTATTTCTGCCTCTTCTAACTGCAGCCTTTTGAGTTGGTGGACATCTGAGGGTGGAGCTCGGCGACGCCCAGAATGCAGTTGAGACAGAATCCAAGCTGTGGTTCTTCCGCAAAGGCATTGCAGATGTTGGGGACCAAGACTCAGGAATTTAGGGCCCTTTCGGCTCTGTAATGGGGAATGACTATGGTCCTGGGTAACTGCCCAACTCGGGGGTTCTCAGCCAGAGGCAGTTTCTGCCTCCTCTACCCGCTCACTTCCAGCAGAACTTAAGCCATGAGTGGAGACATTTTTCCGGTGAGGGGTTACTGGCATCTGGTGGTTTAGAGGCCAAGTTTGCTGGTGAACATGCTACAGTGCACGGGAGAGTCCCACCTCAAAGATGTATGTGGTCCCAAATGTTACTAGTGCCAAGATTGACACACTCTGCTCATCACGACTGGCAGTACTTTAGTTTGTGTTTTAAATCTGATCAGTCTTCTGGCTGTGGGCATTTAAGCTGCTGAGCATTTCATTACAAATCTTCGTTCCTACGTTTGCTGACATAGGTAAGGATCATCGGACTGTCATCTAATGCGTGGGTTCGCAATGCTGTGTTTCTTTTCTGAATTTTTAAATTTTTTTATTAGTTTCAGGTGTACAAAACAACATAATGATTAGACATTTTACACCCCTCACAAAGTGATATGCCCCCCAGTCTACTACCCCTCTGATATCTTATATAGCTGTTACAGTACTGTATGCTATGCTTTATATCCCGTGACTATATATATATATATAATTACAGTTGACATTCAGTATTCTTCTAGCACATTGGTCAGGCATCCACACCGTCTATGCAGTGGTCTCCCTGATAAGTCCAGTGCCCATCTGACACTCTACAGTCTTTACAACATTATTGACTATATTCCCCATACTGTATTTCACATCCCTGTGACTATTTTGTAACTACCAATTTGTACTTCCTAATCCTTTCACCTTCTTCCCCAGCCCTCCCACCCCTCTTCCTTCTAGGAACCATCAGTTTGGTCTCTGTATCTATGAGCTGATTTCTGTTTTGTGTGTTCATTTATTCTGTTCTTTAGATTCCACATATAAGTGAGATCGTATGGTATTTGTCTTTCTCTGTCTGATTTATTTCACTCAGCATAATATCCTCTAGGTCAATCCATGTTGTTGGAATGTTTTTCTTTTTTCTAAATTTTTTTTTTAACTTAAATTGAAGCATCAAAAAATGCCGTAACACCAAGATTTATGAGATCCAGGCCCTCTCGGTGGGTGAGTCATCTGCCTTTGTATCTGCAGAGAAAGCCGTAAGATTTATTTTTCCAAACTCCAGAGGCCACATTCTATGAGTAAATGACCTTGCTTATGACTCCACCTACCGAAGGAAAGGGAATTGTCAGGCCAAAGGAAATCCTACATGGGTGGGTGAAAATCTTAGTGTCTTCGTGGTTTCATAACCCGTGTGCATGTATGCCTCTAACTTGTGTGAGGGCCCAGTGCCTGTTGTGGAGAATCTGTTTCCAACCTCTCAATCTTCAAGATAATTAAAGTCTGTGAATTAATTTACAAATTAATTGGAAGTGTTCGCTTAAAACCAGAGTCATTAGAAAAAGCAGCAAACTGCTCTTCTGTGGAGGCGGTGGCTGCCTCCCAAGGCCACCTGCTATGAAATCTTGGGGACATGAACGTGCCTTTCGTTGTGTACAGAGCAGGAGGATAGAAAAGGAAAATGGTGCTGTTTGTCTTATGTACGTCGTCTGGCTCATGCGACACACACTTGCTTAGCTGTGGTTTGCTGTTACCAGGTTGAGCATTTTTAGGAAGGCTTCCTCCTGGGTAGGCCGAGACGATGAGTAAATAGGGTGGTGAGTACAGAGAGTTTGAGAGAGGACCCTGTGGCCACTTGGGAGGCGCACAGAGGCAACTCGGGGCCTGGACGCCTTTCCTGTCACGTCAGCGTCCTCCATTGATGTGCACGCGGGTTTTGGATGAAGTCCCCAGCCAGCCATTAATTAACCCAAAAGAGCAGCCGGGCACAGAAAGGACCCTTTCTGAATGCCTCCCCCTGGGATGGTTTTTAATCCTTGAAGAGCAGCATTGTTTTCTAACACGAGACCCTCCCCTCTGCTCCCCCAACCCTGAGCCTCATTTCCTACTTAGAAGCACTGAATCCGCTGTCATACTCATTATTTCCGAAGACATTGCCAGGTTTTAATTACCTTCTAATGAACGTGAAAACAGTTCACGTTCATAGGAGATGATTTGGAAAAACCACACACACACACATACACTGCATATAATCTATCCCGAAGATAGGGGTAAGAGGACTCTCCATTTCTGTGTGTGTGCAAAACAAAATTTAGCATCATTCATGTACATTCCGTCTTGATGTCCTTTTTTTCACATATAGCGGTATGTCTTGGACATTTTCCCCAGTCGTGAACTATTCTTTTAAGGACTGCATCTGGGGTCAAAATCATAGTTCTTTGATTATCTTTATAAATTTGGACAGTTTGATTCCAAGTAAATAAATAGGACTGAGATTAGTGGAAAATCTTAATGTTTTTCTTACTATAAAACAATGTACGTTTGCTCCTGGTAAATGGAGATAAACCTATGAAAGAAAAGAATGAAGATGAAGCCACTGTTACTATTTTCATGTATTTCCTCCCCAGTCTTTTCTGTGTGTATGTTTTCCTGTTGTGGGGATCAAACTATAAATGCTTTAATTGATTTAATCATATTGTCATTGGACGACATGATGTTTCAATGGCTATACATTGGCTCAATTACAAAGAAGAAAGAGAGATGTGCCACGTGATGTAAAGCAAGCCTGTTTCCGTCCAAAACAAACTGGTCCCCAGGCAGACTTTAGAAAGGATTACACGTAAATGGTAATACCTACATTAAAAATTTCTTCTTCAACTGACCACCGATTGTGAAATAAACGCAGTTTATGTTTGAAGAGAGAAAAACGTCATGGAGAAAGTGGATGGGAGGTGAGACCCACTGCCTTCCAGTCAGCATAGGGTTCGGTCATGTCCGTGAAGAAACACAAAGGGAAAAGTGCCATTTTAGGATGAGGTCATTTTGAGCAGATTTTCCAGCTGCTCTGCTCTCAGTGCTCAATCAACCTGGAAACAAGTCCCAAAGACCTGAGCCTTTCCAGAATTACTGTAAGCAGTGGAGGCCTTCCTGGGTCAACGCCAGCAAGCTGATAGCAGAAACAAGAATCCAGACAAACTTTCTTCCATCCCTAGAGATACAAAGGGCCAGTTTAAGAGATTGTACGAAAACGTTTCATAATGGGGCAACTTACTAAAAGAGAAACTTTTTTCCTCTCGAATACTACGGGATCAGCACCATTTTTGCCCTCCCTTTCCTCCACGTGTGCCTCTCTCAGTCTTTCAGAACGAGAAACTCTCTCCATAGGCAAGTAACTCCCTTGCCTTTTCTGTCTTTACCAGTGCCAACTCCCCAGTAAGCTCTTGTGCTTGTATCTTTTAAGATAATTAACGGGCAATTAAGTTTCTGTTGTTTGGGAGCAGTACTCTGCCTTCCCAGAGAATGATAGCACATGACGTCCTATAAGTAAATGCTAAGGAAAATGAAACTGTTCATCAACCTTTCTCTTGTGACTAAATTTCTAACTCTTTTGCCAAGGGAACCGTGGTGAATGGGAGCTTTTGCCACCTTGAAATGAAATCATCAAGAGGAGAAATGCTATAAATAACTTTCCCTTCCGTCTCTCGACAGCTTTAACCCCAAATCATTATTTATGCTGGAATACTTTTCAGGGGCAACCCCAGCCATGCCACATCAGCCTGCACTCATCTTCTTCAACATGATGGCTTGAAGTCACGGTGGCTGGATGTTTTTTGTGTGTGCAGTCATTAATTCCAAGTTGTCGCACCAACTCTAATGGAAGGTGTCTCGAATCAAAACTGGGTCAGGCAAGCACGTAAACACAATTGCACTGATTAGAAAGCTATGGGGCTTTGATTGTTTGTTTGTTTTGTTTTTGCCTTCTGTTTGAGGCAGAGAAGGCTCTACCAGGCCCGCAAAAGCCGTCTTTTATTCTAGAAGTGGAGAGGCAGGAAGCATCCATAGGAGTTCTCAGAACTCGAGCTGGGCTCGGACGGCATTCCGGAAACCAGCTCGGTGTTAGACCACAAGGCGCGTCTGCAGCTCTGCCTGCTAGAAAATGCGTACCCACACACAGCCCCTGCCGGGAGACTGCTCTCCTTGATGGGCTGGATAAGTGCTGCTTGCATGTTTGAAAATCACTGATTAACTTTTCTGGGAAGACCAGCATTGGGCGGATTTGGGCGATGGTGGTTTGTTCTGTTCACCCCTCCAGAAGGCGCTTTCAGGTCGCTCTTTGGGATGCGTGCACTTGGCTGAATAGAAATAATAGGTAACTAGCTCGTCCTGGGTCGCTACTGCGCCTGGGGGCCTGCTCTGGGGTACATATAAAAGGCTTTAACCCTCCCAACCTCTCCCACATAGAGGAGCCCTTATTATCCTCAATTTGGAGATGACAAAACGGAGTGACAGAACTTGCCCTCCAGTCTGGAGCCTGAAGGGGACGGAAACATGTTGAGAGATGAGGCTGTCTGGTTCTGAGCCACGTGGCCCCCTGCGTTCCCCATTTTTTGCCCTAATTCTGTTGCAGCCAGCGCAGGCATTTCAAAGCCCCACATCCTGTTTCCATTAAAATCTTTCTTGGCAGAGAGGACACAGGCCAATTCAGGATAGACACTGACGGCATTTCACTTCGAACCTTAGCCCAGGGGCCGGCTTCCTGCCCTGAGTCCAGGGGCGCACTTGGTACTTCTTTAAGGTCAAAGTCATTCTGGTACTGTGTGTGTGTGTGTGTGTGTGTGTGTGTGTGTGTGTGTGAGAGAGAGAGAGAGAGAGAGATACAGAGACAGAGAATGTTTAATTCCTGCCGTGTTTTCCCAAAAATAAGACCTAGCAGGACCATCCACCCTAATGTATCTTTTGGAGCAAAAATTAATATAAGACCCGGTTTTATAGAACGTAATATAATATAATGTAATATAAGACCTGGTAATACAATATAATGTAATATAATATAAATCATGTCTTATATTAATTTTTGCTCCAAAAGACGCATTAGAGCTGATGGTCCGGCTGGGTCTTATTTTCGGGGAAACACAGTAGTATGGCCAAGCACCATGCCTTAACCATAGCAGGTGCTCATTTTTTCTGTCATCTCTTCATACCTCATTTTCCTTCATCATGGAAAAACTAGGCCCGAAGCCTATGCACACGTTCTACAGTAAATACCATGTTAGGATCCACGTGTGCTTCTCCGACATGAGGAGCTGGCTCTCGTCAATGTGGAAGCTTCTCGTCCTTGTCACAGAGCTTTTGTTTCTGAAGAGGTATTTGTAGGAAATACTGCACTGTGTCGGTACTATTTTAATAACGTACACTGCAAGGGTGGGAGCTGTGGTAGGATTTGTAATCTCAGAACGCCTCAAAGCAGGTCAGTCCGCCTTCCCATTTCAAAGACTTTACCTGCGGCCTCATTGCCAAGGTCTGAGTCTTTGCTACAGGAACCAAATGTGAGGTGAGGGGCGGCAGACTCACCCTCTCTCGTTACTGTGGGATGGTTATTTTTGGCTGAGGTGGTGAGTGCAGGGAAAGGCTTTTACAACAGGGACTGGGGAGCACGGGCCCCCGGGAATTGTCCTGGGGCATGTCGGGCAAATACAGGGCCTTGTGTGAGGCATGTGGTTGCTGAGTGGCTCTGGAAACTGTCACCAGGTAAAGGGGACACAATGGGGTCATGAGAGCCGCAGAGAATGTCGTGTGGCCTTGGCATGCCATGTCTTTTCCTTAAAGCCAAACTCTCGTTCGTTCAGGGTCGTTCCATTTTCTTGACAGGAAGTGGCTAAATTAAAAAGCAGGCTTTGGAGGTACCTGTATCTACAGGAGTCCGATTCTTATGGACAGAAGTAGGTAGAAGAGTGGGTGTGAGGGGCTGGCGGGAGGAATGGGGACCTAGTGTTTCACGGGGACAGAGTTCCTGTGTGGGGTGGTGAGAAAGTTCTGGAGATGGATGGTGGCACAGCACTGAATGTCCTAATGCCACTGAGCTGCACACGTAAAGGTGGTTGATGGTGGTGGTGAGTTACGTGTTGTGTGTAGTTACCGCAGGGAGAGGGAAACAAAAGGTAAGTCTGCGTCGGTGGGCTGTGGAGAACCCTGGCTTTCCTGTTGCTGAGCGTGTTGTGTGGCACCTGCCTCGTGGTGTCCCCTGTTTTTGCTTCCATCACTTAGAGCCGATTCGTCTTAAAACAAAGGCAGGAGTGGAGGGGTTTGAGGAGTAGTGTCGTTTGAGGGGGACTCTCCTGATCTTGAAGTGATGACTGGTTTTCCCAGTGGAGAGGACGAGGACCGCCTTCCCTCGTCTTCCTCAGAAAATGGCACCCAGACAGGCAGGTGACAGGAGTGGCACAAAATGTCTTCCCTGTCACTCAAACCAGAAATTTTGTGGTCAGGATTGTCCCCCCCACCAACGAGAGAGCTTCCCGCAGCCGCCGAACTCTGAAATACCAGTCTAATGCCAGCACATTTCTTTACGCGAAATTGTGCAGCAACAACCTAAAACCCTGATTGAAACAACAACAACAACAACAGAGAAACAAAACAAAACAAAACAGGGTTTTATTCTAACGTCTTTCTGTGAAGTGTAGGTCTCGTCCTGCAGGAAAGAGGATAGGTAACTATTTGCTAACCTTACGAGTCGATTTTGGCGAGGTTTGTCTAAAACTGTACTTTTTGCCGACTGAAGATTAGCTGTTCTACTCATTTGAGTCAACCAAGGGAAATTGACCCAGCGAAACAAGCACCAGCACCGTCGAGCGCATTGCTCAGACGCTGGGGCAAGCCTTCTGATCCTTGGGTTCTAACTTGTAAATTTGGACAGAAAATGAATCTCTGCTCAGAAAGCAGAGCCAGAGCTTAAATAGAAGCTTTCCTACTTGGAGAAGGGCTAATGCATAAAGACCTGGAGGATCTTGTATTCTCGTTCTCCATAGTCCTGTGGGAACATACGCACAGACGCCCGAGTGTATTCCATCGTGGGGTGGGGAGTGGGTACCAGGCTCTGGGGACAGGCATAGCGTCTGTATGTATTGGGAGACTTCGTGTTAGAAAACAACAAGAAAGATCTGGATGCAGAAAAGACAAAAACCAGCATTGAATTTTCTTAAGAAAATGCTGACAGTGTTGTAGAATGATTTTACGTAGACGATTTGAAAAACCCAGCTCTCTGGTGCCTTGAAATGATCGATTTCTGTAGCTCAGCCTTTTCGTTACAAGGCGTCTGTGGTAGCTCCACGTTACCTTTTAGCTTTATAAATGCCATTCATTTCAGACGTAGAATGCTTATTCGTTCTCTGCAGCAGTTGTTCTCAGCCAGCGGCACTTTGGCAATTTGGAACATTTGGCAATCAGCTTTGTTGATCACCACAACTGAAGGGGGTGGGGGGACATTGTCCTGGCATCTAGTAGAGGCCAGAAATACTGCTGACCAGGACAGCCCCATAACAGAATCATCCAGCCCCAATGTCCACGGGACCGAGGCTGAGAGACCCTGTTAGTTAAATTGTACTATTTCTAGATACCCGACATGACAGAATGAAAGGCAAAGGGGTTGTGCCTGAGTCAGTTCAGGCTGCCTATAACAACAGTACCACAGACTGCATGGCTTAAACAGCAGACGTGCGTTCCTCACAGTTAGAGGAACTGTGGGCTGGGAAGAGTTCCTCTAGAGGCTAGGAAGTCCAAGATCAAGGCACGAGCAGATTCAGTGTGTGGTGAGGGTCTGCTTCCTGGTTCCTAGATGCCCTCTTCTCACGTGTCGGCACATGGCAAAAAGAGGGAATGCTTCCTGGGGTTTCCTTTATAAGGACACTCATCCCTTTCATGAGGGCCCCACCTTCCTGAGCTTAGCACCTCCCACTGGCCCCATCATTCACTGTAGAGAGAAACTCTAAATTTGTTTTTGCAACTCAGTTGTCATCATTAGTGTAGCACCTGACAATCACCAAATGTCTGCTTAGAGCTTCAGTATTCTGTAGTATGTATTTTTGTTGTGTACTTTCTCCCCCGTTAAATAATGTGGGTGTTTTTTTTTCATCTGGTGATGCTCTGATTTCATAGCTTCTTATTTAGTCTCTAGTGTTTTTCTAATGCTGTCTTACACGTGAACCCCCAGAGTTCAAGCAGAAATTTCAGCACACATTTGTATTTTGACTGTCAAATGTTCCTTTTGATGTGTACTAAAGTACAGAACTTTCACCCCATTAAGTAAAGAAGATAAGAGTTCTGGAGTGGCAAAAGTCTGGTAACTACACAATAAAACCTTGTTAGGGCTACGAAGTGAGAACTGGAATGACCCACGAGGCAACTATTAGTGAACCCATCGCCGCCTAACCAGTTCTCATAAATTCCAGCATTTGGAAGCAACACATTTATTACCTCGCAGTTACCCTGGGTCAGGAGTCTAGGCACGGGGTCCTTGGCTCAGGTGTCACGAGGAGGCAGTCAAGGTGCTGGCTGGGCTGCATCCTTATTTGCACCCTGGGTGGGGGACCTCCCAAGTGCACGTTGTTGGCATAATTTCCGTTGGAGGACTGGGGCTCACTGAACCCTGGAGGCTGCCTCCTAGTTCCCTGGACAGTTCATGTGGTGGCATCTTTCATCTCCAAGACCAGCAGGAGAATGTGACCCCCCAGTCCACTCAGACAACATCTTATATAATGTCTAATCATTACGGGAGTGACATCTGCTCTTGGCCACAGAATGTCATCTCACCGAGGAAAGGGCATCCACCTCTTTTGACATGTCCTACGGGATAGAAGCAAGTCACGAGTCCTGCGCACACACTTATCACAGGGTGGGACTCAGGGTCCTAGGTGTAGGGTGTATCCCTTACAACAGCCAACTTGAATCTGTACTTTGTCCTTTTATCTTTTTCTAAACAAATACACACTTAATTCTCATTCAGTGATAAAAGTTTTGCTACCGATAAAGATGGCTGAAAATGTAGTACATGGTCTCTGAACACATGTCCCTAGCAGCCCAAAGTGCTTGGGGTTGGTGACATGACCGAAAGACTCTGGCCATTCTTGGTTGTTGCACTTGGCTGTTGTACACTGGTTTGTCTTGTGTACAAAGGAGTTATCCTCTTGCACTGACCAGTGTTGTCTTTGTGCCTATGTCTAACGAGGGTCACAGGGAAGAAAATCACTGCCTTCCTGGCTGCCTCAGACACAGAGGCTCCCATACTTGTCACCATCGTGTCCCCGCCACCCCAAGTTTCCACCTGCCTTCCAGGTACTCGAACCCCTAGCCAGACCGAAGCAAAATACAAAACATGGAGGTTCTCTACTTCCTTGCTGTGGCTTCCTGAGACCTGGCCTCTTTATAGAACGATGGCAAGGTGACATATACCGTTACGTGTGTCCTCGCTGACGTCTGCGTCCTTTTCAGTTCTGTTGGATGCCCGAATGGTGGAGTGACCGTCGAGGGTGTCATTTAAACTCGTACGAGTCAAAGGTGTCCTGCTGACATGACTGCGGGTCCTATCAATCATCTCCGTCTGTCTGGATGGACAGATGTCTAAGCTACCTGTCGTAGGCTGCACGAGTCCGTTCAAGCTCGTTTCCGAGCACAGTGTGGTCTGAACGTGTACGCGTGTGATGTTTATTGAATAAAAAGTCAGGGTTTGTTTCTGTTTTCTGTTGCCCCTGAATTTTGTCGTCTTCAGTAGGGTTTGTGCCTAACTGCTGTATCCCAGCCTTATAAAACACACCAGTGTTTCTTATTTGGGGGGAAACATTTCACCGGGATGTATGGTTTGTGTGTGTGTGTGTGTGTGTGTAATTCAAAATGTTTATGTAATCATGCAATCACACACTATAGTATGAATCAGGCATGAATTACCTTTGTGGGTATAACATTGTGGTCATTTTTTCTCTACCGTCTCAAAAAGAATGCGGGAAAAGCATATATCTGGGCAGTATTTCAAAGCTCTCTGCTTTCTCCTCTCGCCTTTCTCCCAGACGGTGGCTCCCGCTTTGTCAAGACCTCATCGCCGCGAGGTGAGGCTAAGATGAGCATAACCAGTGACGAGGTGAATTTCCTGGTGTATCGCTATCTCCAGGAGTCAGGTAAGAGGGCTGCTTTTCTGTCCACAGGAAACTGTCCTTCAATAGGCTGTACTAAACGGCCACCAACCGTTGGTGGAAAAACCATGCTCTAGAAAAAGAAGAGCAAAGGACAAGGGGTTGGCGAGAAGGTTCTGGGGCCATCTCGTGCCTGGGCGGCATGAAGGAGAGTGTTTATGGACTGGGGTGTCGATAGGAAACTCTTAGGTTTAGGACCTGATTTACTGAGTGTCCTCCACCTGCCACCCCAAATGGGCCCTACCCAATTTTCTAAAATTTAGGATTAGTTCTGGTTTCTTCCAATACTTTGGATTGTGACCAAGCGTTTCCTTTATGATACAGAATGAACAGGCCAAGCGCATATTCCCTGCTGTGACAGAATGGACCTCGTGTTTAGCAGCTGCTGCCTTAGGGAGCAGGGAAGGGAGGGGACTGAAGGGTGCCCTGGAGCCAGGGGTCTGGACTGAAGCTTTGTCACAGACGAATAGGATCCTCAAACGAGTCCTGTGACATCCCTGAGCCTTCATGTCCCCGTTATACAATATTAGGGCCACCCCAAGAGCGGCGCCTAAGCCCAGTTTACAGAATTGCTCATGGGCACTGTGTTAAAAGTCTTGGCTCTTAATCCTTTGTCTAGTCACTTAATTAATTTTACATTAATTTCTGAAGTTAGGATTCCTTTTTTAACTTTTCAAACCGGAAAGCATTTAATTTGAGATGCGCAAAATGACCTTAATGAAGTAACGTCCTTGTACCCACCTGTCCACCCAACCTTAAGAAGTAAGCTATTGCCAGTGCAGTGGGGACCCCTGTCTTCGAGTCTTCTGGGGCCTGTCTGACTCCTCGGGCATGCCTACCTTCCTGGATTTAGTGGTTTTTATCCCCGTGCATTTGCTGCACAGGGAGGGTTTCCTGAGCACTGCCAAGTAAAGGTGTACGCGTTTCCTGGGGCTGCTGTGACAAAGTACACCAGACTGCGGTGGCTTAAGCAGAGTTACGCGGTCTCTTCGTTCTGGAGGGTGGAAGTCCGAAATCAAGGTGTGGGCAGGGGTGGTTCTCCCCGAAGGCTGTGAGGGCTTCTGTTTCTGTTCCATGCCTCTCCCTCCGCTTCTGGTGGTTTGCGGGCGTTTCTGGGCTTATAGATACATCCCCCATCCATCCCCCGACCCCCACCCCGTATCAGCCTTCCTCATCACAGGGCGGTCTCCCGTGTGCATGAATATCTGCCCCAATTTGTCACATTTCGCCTTTCTGTAAAGACGCTGTGGATTGGATTGGGGCTCATCGTTCTCCCGGGTGACCTCATCCTAACTGAGTACCTGTGCAGTGAGTCTCTGTTTCCCAACGAAGTCACATGCTGAGATGTGCTGGGGGGAGGACCTCGACTGAGTTTGGAGGGAGCGGCAACATGATGGAACCCGTAATACTGGCTTCGTGCGCGTTTAAGCTTTATACACTTGGCATCGTGTTGTACATATTCTGCCACTTGATTCGTCAAGAAAGAAACCAATTTCCAGGTCCCACCTCCCACAGGTGCATGTGCTGGGGTTGGGGGTCAACCAGCCGGGGTTTGGGCTCTCTGTGAGTCCACGTAGAAGGGTCAGGTGGGGCGGCCAGACTGAAAGGCTCGAGCGCTGAGCCTTGAACGGCTCATTTTCTCCGTCGGAACCTCACCTTCGCTGCGAGAAATGTTCACCCTGAGCAAAAGTGGCAAAATACATTGGGCAGGTAGCACGTGATGAACAAACACCTCTCCCCCTCCAAGCCTGCATCTCCGTCACCTGGGACCCGAATGTAGGAAAGTGCATATTCGTTCTACCTAGAGATTAGGTCGTTTGGATTAGCTGTTGCCACCACACCGTGCAAGAAATTGATACACAGAATCGTAAATCACGGAAATGGCTTCCAAATCTCTTGTACCCTCATCTGGGAACCGGAGCACGTTGCTTCCCCAGAGCACAGGTCCTGTCCTGTCACAGAACTGACAAAGGCCCAGCGATGTTTGCTCATGAAACATCCACCCCTGTGCGGAATCAGGACACTGAATTCGAGATGCTTTCCTTGTACCAACAGCTCCGCACGAAGGTAACACGAAGGCAGACGCACACTCAACATGTGGGAACACATCAGTAGGTGAAATGCTGTTTCCCATGATTGTGAAGCTCAGGAAACATAAAGGGGGTGAGAGGACAGCTTCGCTAGGGTTCTGCCCGTGGCTGGGCCCTGGGGCCCTGGGGCGTGAGTTACTAGCCTCTTGGAATAAACACAGAACTTTGCATCCGTCCCCCAGAAAGGCCAGACTTCCTTATTTGGTGTTGGGTAACGTTTGTCTTCTGTTTGTTGATAGTTTCTGTAACCAGGCGACTGAGGAGAATAGTGGGGAGGCGACAAAGTATAGAATTTCGTCAGTGTAGATTTTATGTACGTCAGCTGAACTCCACTCCTCGTTTGTCAGACTCCTGAGGGTACGACTCCATGTGTTGAGCAGGGATTAAGGAAGAGATGACGGCGCTTTCCTCTATGTTGACTGTTCCCCTGGAATTGAGTTCCCCACACGGACATTTGCAAAAGGAGAAGGGAGAGAAGAAATGCCTCATGTTTTCAGTGTTCGTTTGGGGATGGTTTGATACATCTGTCTCAAATCCTAAAGTTTTGGTACCGCAGATATTGAGCTCCCACCAAGTGCAAGGAATACCTTCTCCTCAGTCTGTTAGTCTCTTTTCTAGCTCGAAGATGGAAAACACGTCCCTTGATCATGGTTGCTCTCCAGGCGCATGTGTTCTCCCCTTCACCACCTTCAGAATTATTAACAATAAGACCTGGATTCCGGCAGGTGATGGGCTCCTGATTTCTCCCCGTCTGGCTTTCTCCACTGGAAGGTGCCAGTAGGCTCTGTGTCATCACGTCTGACGTTAGTCGTTGTGTTGTGTGGAGAAGGCAGTGGGGATGGAAAAGAGGGAGACGGCTGGTGGGTGGTGACCTGGCAGTGAGGGAGACAGATCTGTACTCTGCCTCGCCAACCAGGGGTAGACCCAGAACGTCCACCCCACCTTCCTGGGTGCAGGGAGGGACAAGTTTTGTGGAACCACAGGTGTCCCTGGTCCCAGCCACCTGAGCAGGGAGAGAGCCCTGCTTTTCTGCTCAGGAGCCAGCAGATGCCGTTCCTGTCGGTCCTCCTGAGTCCACCTGTGTCTCTCTTCACGCCACTCAGCACTTGTCTCGGCTAGGATGCCTGGGGCTTCGAGTGAGAGACTCACCGTGGAACACTTACTGTCTCAGTGAAGGCAGGACACGCTCACTGAAGACAACACTTTCCTGAGTGTTAACGGTAGTCACATCGCATCTCTTTAGTCTCAGGAAAGGATCTCGACAATGGACTTATTTCATTCCTCGGCTGCCCCCAAGAGGCAGAATTCAGATCACCTTGGGTTCTTCCATGGCCTTCACCCAACCATATAGAGTAGTCCCTTATCCGCGGTTTTGCTTTCCGAGGTTTCAGTCACCCACTGTCAACCGTGGTCTGAAACTCTTAAATGGAAAATTCCAGAAGGAAACCACTGGTCAGTTTTAAATGGTGCACCGTTCTGAGTAACGCGATGAAATCTCTCGCCATCCTGAGCAGGGCATGAAATATCCCTTTGTTCAGCATATCCATGCTGCGTGTACATATAGTACAATAAGATGCTTTGAGAGAGAGAGAGAGAGAGCGTAGTCACATAACTTTTACTACGTTCTATTGTTAAAGTAGTTTTATTAGGTTGGTGCAAATGTAATTACGGTTTTGGCAATTATTTTTAACCCTGTAAACCGCAGTTACTTTTGCACCAACCTAGTATTTTAGTTTCATTGTTGTTCATCTCTTACTGTACCTAATTTATAAATTGAACTTTCTGATGGACATGTACATACAGGAAAAAACACGGTACGTGTCGGGCTTGGTACTATCTGCGGTTTCGGGCAGCCACTGGGGGTCTCGGAACGTGTCCTCTGCGGATAAAGGGGGAACCACTGTAGTTCTATATTGCTCAGTAGTATTCCGTTTTAAGGATACGTGGAAGTTGACTGTCCATTCTCTTGTGGGAGAACATTTGAGTTGTTTCCAGGTTTTGACGATTGCAACTAAAGCTACTGGAAACGTGTGTCCAGGTTTTCTCTTGGGTGAACACAGGTTTTTGTTTCTCATGGGTCGATGTCTGGGAGTGGGATTGCTGGGTTGTGTGTCAGTGTAGGTTTCACTTTATCAGAAGTCACCACATCCTTTTCCATCTCACTGCGGAGCGCTCCATAAACATCGGTGGTTTGTAGCCTTGGTTTGAGTTTCAGAACCAATTTGTGCTCGTAGCACCGAGCATATTGGAAAGTAGGTAAAAGGCCATTAGCCCCGGCAGATGTATCTACAGGATATGGATGAAGCTTTACGCTTCCTCTTCAGGTTTAAAATTAGCCTTCTTGGACCCGCACGGGGTCCCAGTTTCCGCCAGCCGTGACTTTTGCCCAGGACTGCTGAGTGAGAGAGACCCATCGGCACACTGGCTCCTTCAGCAGTGCAACTTTCGGTGTAAAAATAGAAAACTCTGTAGCCGGCCGGCCCTCCTGTGGATAAGACCGAACTTCTGGGCACACATGTGCCCATCTGTGCAGGATTCTGGACAGATGGCAGAGCTCCTGCTGGCGGGACCCAAGGTAAGGCAGATGCTGAAACGCCGAGCGCTTGCCCACCCACCCCAGGTACTCAGGTCATCAGAAACCTGGGGAAGCATCTTCCCACCTCGGCTTCTGTGACCGACAGCCCACCACGGAGCACAGGCAGGTGCTGACTGGAACGATAAAAAAGAAGGGCAAGTGACCAACTGATTCCGCTGATTTTTGTCAGGCGCGGGTATGTTACCAGGCTGTGTCTCCCCGATAGCTGTCATTGCAAACATTTTAAGATAATAAAAGGAGCTTCGTATAGCAATAGATGGTCAAAATTCATTTGTCCTCTATCACAAATTGGCAGGCTGATGACCTTCTTTCTTCGCCGTGAGGATTTAAAGACCTCTGAGTACGGTCGTAAACTCCTTACACGCTGGAATGTATTTTCTGATTGGCTGTGATCCGTGGTTGAGACGCCAATTTATTAGACGTATTTATTGCTTCCATTCACATTACCATATATGCATTATTCCGAGAGGGGCGTCAGTGGCTTTCAAAAATTAAAGTGTTCACGTTGGACGGGTGCTGTTTTCCTAAACCTGACTAGCTGAGTAGAATTAGGCACGTGTCCTTTGCTTCACGTACTGTACACGCGGTTTTGTTACGTATCATCCTTGCAAATAAGGAAGGGAGTGAATTGTTCTGTATTGCGCCCGACTGGCGAGATTTAAAACGGAACTTAGAGGACATTTCTCATTCGTCTCGAGGAGATTCTGTGACAAGATCTCCTGGCCAGGTATATACCTTTGTGGCTGTGATGCTTTTGTCTAATTTCCTGTGTGGTTAGGGCAGCAGAGTTAGGGTTGGATTTAGGTGGCTTTTTGTCCGCACAGCCGAGCCCAGGCGCAGAGCTAAGAGATTGTTCCTATTCAAAATACACGCAGGTTTTACTTCCCGGGAAGAATACCTAGCAGTATAAAAGTCATACATGTCAGTGCAGCCGCCTCCTGGGACAAGGTGGGAAAGAAACCTGTTTTGATAAGAGAAAGCCCGCCTGCCACGGGTGAACTAGTGGAGGTCTCTGTAAGAGTGGGTATAGGACTGAGGAATCCCGGGCACTGCCAAGAGTTTCCAAGGAAACATCACATTGTTTATTAGACGTAGAGGGGGAGGAGTTTCCCTCTGAAAAGGCACCAGGTGACGTGGGGCCCGTAAAAGAGTGCTTCGTAAATCCAGCCAGTTTGGACTGTCCATGAGTAGAACAGACACTGCCCTGAGGCCCTCTGTCATTGGTGACTTGGGAGCAGGGGGCTGTCCGTTGTCAAAAATCACCGTTACCCTCCTGATTTCCTTGTATTAGAAGCTCCGCCCGACAAAAGATTGAGCAGTTTGCATTGAGTGTCCTTTCTGTCCCCGGCTCGTCAGCTCAGATCTGTGTAGTAGCTCAGAGCTGCGATAGTAAGTGGGTGATGTATTGGAGAAGGTCATGGAAAAGGGGTGCCCCCTTCCTTCAGAGATGACCTTCAGCTTTGGGGGCGTGGGCAATAAAATGCTCTTAGAAAATAAACCACAGTGGAAGCCACCCAGATGTCCACGGACGGATGACTGGACAGACACCGTATTATAGGTAAAAAGTTATGTGTATAGATTAGTTCAGAGTTTGGGAAATTAGTCTTAGAAAGAAGAGAAGGAACCAGCTGAATTCCAGAGGAACAATTTATCCCGTTTAGGCTTTTTAGTAGAACTGTATAGTGGTTGGGATAAGTCCTTCACACGCACCGGGCTTCCTGTGTGAGCTACATCAGGGTCTGACAAAATCTGGTTATCTTTTGAAACAGTACAGAAAATAGCAGCGTTATTTGTAATAGCAGGGTACTGGGAACTTCCAAATGTCTTTCAGGGGGTGCTTGGCTAAACAAACTGTGATGCATCCATGCCTGGCTGCAAACCCAGCAATAAAAAGGAATGAACTATCGAGACACGCCACAACCGGGATGAGTCTCCAGAGAAATGTGCTGGGTGCAACAAGCCGATGTCAAAAGACCACGTACTGTGTGGCTCCATTTATACCGCGCTCCGAAGATGAGAAGACTGTAGAAATGGCTGCCAGGGGCTGGGGTGGGGTGGGTGTCCCCGCAGAGGGGAAGTTTGGGGTGTTCTTCTGTGCCTTCCCCTGTGGAGGTGATCATACACGGACACACGATAAAAATTACACGTGCGGTGCTTATACACAGATGCACGCACGCAGGCCAGAAATGGTGAAAACTGGAGAAGGTTTGCAGTGTGGTGACCGCCAGCTAGATGTCAGCTTCTTGGTTTTGACATTGCACGAGCGCAAGAGAAGATGTCACCTACTGGAGCAGGCTGGGGTAAGCCTACACCACTCTGCTATTTTCACAGCTTCCCATGAGTCCACAGTGGTTTCACAATTATTAAATCAAACTTGAGTGCAACGGAACACATAATTGTGCTCTCCCCTGTGTGCAGAGCTTTGTGTGTGGGAGAGAGAATGCGGGTGGCTGGCATTCCAGAGGCAGGCGAGCCATTTTCGTTAAACTCTGCAGGTCCTTAGCCATGGTGTGGATCTGGGTTTGCATGGAGATGCTCTTTGGTATAATGGATTTGTGTAATGGCCGTATTAATTTAGAGTTGGGTGGCCGTGCAGACCACCTGGGGCATTTGGAAACTGGAGAATAAGGCAGATTCATCTGAAGGAAGGTGAGCAGTAGCTGCCGTGGATACATAGCGCTCGGGTTTTTGCATCCCCAGGAAATCAGCGGACTGGGCTGGTTTTTCCATGCCTTGTTCCCGCTGGCTGCTGCTGGGCAGAGACCGTGAGAAACAACACTGTTTCTGGTTGACACCGTACTCCCGGGAAGGCTGCATTTTTACTGGGGAGACAAACGTGTGTGCATGGCTTCTTCCCACCCCTTTCCAAGGGAGTCTTAAAATGTGTTGAGAATCTCCCCGTAGGCACTTGAGCTCAAAGGATTCTGTAGCAGGTACAGGGTCACCCTGAGGTAAGTGGCCGATCTGAGGGTCTTACTCCCTGAAGGTATTCTGAGTGGCCGTGACGTCATGCGTGGCCTAATGGCTGTGAGCCCACTCGTTAAGGCCAAGTTTCTAAACCTCACCGCTGTTGACATTTGGGGCCGGCTCATGCTGGATCCCGGGGGCTGTCCTATATTGTAGGATAGATATTGAGCAGTACCCGTGTCTCCCACCCACTAGATGCCAGTAACACTTCCCTTTCCCTCCCCCCCTTCATGACAACCAAAAATGTCCCCAGACGGTGTCCTGGTGGGGGGGACGCAGAAACCCCCCGTTGAGAACCACTGATTCAGATCCCTTAGTCGTAGGATGTTTTTTTCTTGCAACGAGTTTTTATTGATAAGTGGGAGTTTCAATGAGCTTCTCATTTCACACCCTTTATCTTCCTCGTGGGCTGCATTTTGCTTCCTTCCACTGGAAAACTCAAACAGGCTTGAACGGTAAGCAAAATGCAGTCCCTGTTTTCATTAAATTTTCCAGGGTATTTTTCCCCTCAAGAAAGGGAGGTCTGCCAGAAGCATTCTCCTGCAGATAATAAAATAATAGGGAGACGCAGACTTTCAATCTAGTTTTTTTCTTCTTTTTCCAGTGAGGAGGTTAGATAACAGGAAAGGGGTGTTACGCTTGATATTGGTGAATAATTGCGTCTACCAAAATGATTAAGTGGCTTTGCCCACTGCAGTCCTAGCAGCTGACAAATTACCCAGCAGGCTCCGCTGTGTTTCCTAGGACCGTGGAATGCCTTTTTATGCAAGACACGTTTCCACGGATTCGGGAAGTCATTTTAATGGTTCAGCTATCTTAATTTAAACAAAAGTTCAGGGCTTATTGTTCAGCTGAGTCTCTAAAAATATATTTTGACTGCAGCGGCTCTTTTACAATGCTAATGTGTGTTCCTGTTTCCAAAGAGAATCTTCACGAGACAGTAAGGCAAGCCCTTCTCTGAGGTAATGGTAGCCGTTTGCTTTAGAAATACTACAGGAAAATATTAGTTTTGTCAAATAATAAATAAGGAAGACCTGAAGAGTCTGTCCACCTAACTGGAGGCTGAAAGCACCTTTAAAGTCACGTGAAACAGTGACGTGTCATTTCCAATAGATGGAAGCAACACATTTGTGGCGGTGTGGCAGGGTCCCTGAGCCCCTGAGGCTCAGTGATTTGCTACAGAGATTCAGGACTGGGCAACTGTTACACTCGCAGTGTGTTACGGCAGAAAGCTACATGTTGTAACGCTAAGAGAGTAGACCTCAAATGCTCTCACCCCGGAAAAGGTAACTCTGTGAGCTGATGGAGGAGATGGCTGTATTGTGGCAGTCGTTTTGCAGTAGCTACATGTAATCAGGTCGTCACGTTGTACAGCTTAACCGTACACAATGTTGTACCAATTGTAGCTCGATAAAGCTGGGGGTCGGGGGATGCAGGTTAAAATCAGCAAAGGCAAAAGGGGGAGCCCAGAAGTAACCACACATTCGCTGCAGGTGTCCCCTCCCGGTGCAGTTACGTGGAGGAGCTTCCTTCTCCCAGCATGGTGTGAAGTGGTGACATCCGGGGGTTTTATTGGGGGTCAGCTCCTGCTAAGGGGACAGAAGGAGAACTTGGAGAGTACGTGGCTGTCCACACGCGCCCGGCCCCAGTCCCAGTGTAAATCTGGGTGCTGATTGTGTAGCTGTCACTGGTGCACGTGTGTGTATGTTGCACTTCCAGTTTTAAAAAGAACTTCTAAAAATGCAAGGGTGGGTAAGTAGCTGGAGAACGTGAGTCCCACGCTATTCTCATGGACAAGAATAAGACACCCCCCTAGCTAACTTTGGGCATCAATAATTCACGGCCGTCCACCAACGGAGGGAGTCCACGTTCCTTCTGCAGAGCAGCCTGCAGGGCTCTGGTCCTCAGCTTATATTCCCCTGCCTGGTGCTGTAAAGGAACCTGTACTCAATGAATTGTTTCGTTACAAACCCTCTTGGAAGGGTGCTCGTTGCAAACGAACTCTTCATTCAGAAAGAGTGTTTTCCTAAACTGTTCTTTCGGTTTGATGATAACCACTTAGAGTAGCAAAATGGAGTCGTGGCTACGATGCCAGGTCATACGCCCCAGATGTCACAGCCAGCCTGACGACCCTGGGTCCCCCGCATTTTTGGTTGTGCGAGCTTTTCTAAAAGTGTTCCGTTCTAATTTGTATGTGTGTAAATGCTAACCTTCAAGATTTACCATCCTTGTGCTCGTTAATTTATTAGAGGGGGGAAATACAATTAGAGTGAAAATCACTTGAAAACTACTTGAGTGTTTTCTAAGTTGCAGTTGTTTAAAAATGTGTTGTGCAATAGACCAAACACTTTCCACGGATGGTAACATCAAACAACAAAGATTAGATCCTGTTGTAGATACCCTTAAGGCTTATTCTGTCCCGTCCCACTTTAAAAGTTGGTGATACATACAGCTGGGTCTAAGATGGTTTGAGTTTCCTTTTTCAGCTAAGATGAAATAGCCACTTACCAAGGGGCCTGTTTTCAGAGTTCATGCCGCATTTCATGTAACACCTGCCTGCTCTGAAATTCAAATGTGACCTTAAAAGTCTCCAGCCTTTATATATTTTATTTCCTACCGACTTGACTCCCTTCCTTCCAGACGGCCTGTCACACACAGCACACCTTCTTTTCCCCCAAGCGCCTGTGTTATCCAGGTTTACTATAAAAACACCAGAATCACGTCCAAGCATTTCTTTAGGGTCTTTTCTACTACCTTCACTTGCAGTCTTCTCAGCCTCTCATCTCCATCGGCTCGATACTTCCCTTGGTATCGTCATTCCGTCCCCTTTGCCACTGCTGTGTTGTCAGACAGTACAGCAGGTCCCCCAGTAATGTCCTGTGGTTGGTTATAAAGGTCATGAGGTACCCCTGCAACTTAATTCTCCTGTTCACATCACTGAGCCTAGAGTAAAATGGGTTTCGATGTCAGGGTACAAACATCGTTTCGCCTGAAGTCGCAGAGCCTGTGGAGGACGTTCAGGGTGGATTTACTGTCGCTCCCATTTTTGGAGCACTTACTGTGTACCAGCCGCGATTCTAAGTGTTCACAGGTAAAGCTCTTCACGCGTAGGATGGCGACACAGCTGCATCCGTCCTTTACAGGTGACCTGTGCCTGAGTCACACGGCCGGGAACTCACAGAGCTGGAGTTCAGCATGGGCCATTTCTCCGAGGTCTTCCTGTCTTGCACGGTTTTTCATGACTCTGTTAATGTAGAGAAATTAGTGGTTTATTTTCTGACGTTCCTGGAATAAACAGCACTAGTTGGCCCGGACTCTCTGTCCTTTTCTATATCGCTGAAATTCCGTTTGTTAATACGGTGTCTGGTGTGTTTGCAGTTCTCTTACCAAGACGAGCTGGACTGTGAGGTTCCTTTTTGGGTGTCCTTGTCAGGTGTGAGTGTTAGGGTTATGCTGGTCTCGGAAAACCCGTTGGGGAATCCAAAACCGCTTCCCTAAGACACCCTCCGAGTCCGCGTCTTTCCCCTGTTTCAGGGTGGAGGCAAATCTCTGTAAAGGACATGGTAGGTGGTGACTGTTTTAGTCTCCGTCACCACTGCTCGTGTCTGCCTTTGTTGCAAAGAAGGAGCCATGGAAAATACGTAGAAAAATGAGGAGCTCTGTTCCTTTGTGATCCTATTTACAAAACAGGTGATGGGCCAGATACGCGTATATATACGTAGTTTGCACACCGCTGTCCAAGGTTCTTCATGGAATATGGGGACTCCTCTCCTCCAGGTAACCTGGGACCAGTGTGGGAACAGCAAGTGTCCATCCCTCCTTCTTTCTTTGCCCCTCCCACTGGCCTCCTATTTCCCAACCTCAGGCCGGTGTATATTTGTATATACCTGCAGTATTTTATTAACGTTGATTAATATTTTTCCTTAAATTAAAGCAGTGACTTTTTCTTAAATGTACCAGTATATCGATGAGTTGTATTTGCGTGATACACATGAAAAGAAGTCGCTGTTCAATTTTAAGGAATTTGCCCCCACGCACCCTGAAATTATTTGGGGGGGTCCCATCAGAAGTCTGGATGCCAGGGGGGAATCCTTGAAGTCCAAGAAGAAAGCAGTGGACATGACGTTTCGTTCCAGAAATGTCTCTCGATGGCTTGTCCGTTGAGTCCTGATGCGGCCTGGGTGCTGGGGTTGGAAGGATGGATAAGGGAAGGAAGGCTTCTTTTTTCCAAGTGAAGAGTGTGAGTTAACTCTCTGACGCACTGCAACGTCCCAGCGTGTTTAGGGAGAAAAGGCCACCTTGGTGGAAGGGACAAGGAGACTTGATGGGAGGGAGGAGAAGAAAGTACTGGAAACTTGGATTGGCTGCAGAGTCACCAAGCTGAAACACGTGAACCGTGTCCCCTTGGAAGCCCTCGGTTCGTGTTTGGAAGGCAATCTGAAGGCATTGTGAGCACAGGATGACTTCACCTGCTCGGTGAAAATGGAGAATCAACCAAGGTGGTGGCTCTCCACACCCATTAGCAACCTGGGAAAATGCTCGTGTTGTATCAGGTACAAAAGAACAGGGACACAGAATTCTTGCACCCCAGGAATTCTCTGGAAAAATTCATGTGTGTAGAGAACAGGGACTGCAGGAAGCTCCCCGACAGGAGAGCGGCAATTGGGTCGCGTATATAATATGTGCGTTATATTCTTTATGTTCCAAACGGCTTTCTCTGTGTCTCCCAAAATTCGCTGTTACTTTGTTATTGTCATTTTTCACGGTGCTGTCCGTGCTCATGTCCAGTTTCGCATTCATGCGTCTATTTCCTAATTTCCAAAGGTCAAATCCAAAATTCACGAGGGTGCAAAACGGGGAGGGGAGGGTGGGACTGGAAGGCCAGAAGGAGGCTTCGCCAGGCCCAGCTTTTCGGAGTGGCCAGCTACCCAGCTGGAGCTGTGGTTTCTTCTCTGGCTCTGTGAGCATTTCAAGGACAGCAGCAGCCTTCCCGCCGGGGCCCCCGGGGAGCTGCCTCACCCCCGCCAGCTGTGGGCCCAGGAGGAAGTAGCAACCTTCCTTTATAACCTGACTAATGCTTTCCCCGCCTGAATGTTTCCCATGTTTAGAGCACATTAAAAGCCTTGGCAGGAGCAGGCGATCTGCGATAGCCAGCAGCCATCCAAGCTGTACTCTGCCGCCACCCTTGGGGTCCAGGCCAGATGTTAAAAGTGAAACCCTATTTTAACGAGGTCCTTCTGGTATTTCTTTTGGGTGCCAGCCAAAGCAGTTCCATTTGCACTAAATTCTATGGGATGGCGGGTCATCAAGAACAGGTCTGCAGCACATGAAACGTCCCCACTGCACAGTTTCCTGGAGCCAAGTGTCAGGGAATTAGGAGAGAAGGTGAGGACTCGGTCTTGAGGATTTTTATTTACTTATTTACTTTTTGATAAACACCTTGAAATGTAAAGCTGATATGAACGCGTTGAGTCAGACTGCGAAATCGGAAAGAATTCTCAGCACATGTTTCTCGGGCACAAAACATAATCCTCTGATGAGACTAATCCATCCCGTCCCAAAAGAAGTGAAGCGGTAGTGAATTCGCCCCCAAAGATGAGGGTATGATTTCTTATTCTCCTGCCTTTTCCATTGACGGCTTCTAAGTACGTGTGCGTGTGTCTTCCTGGGTTTGATTTGTTTGGCCCAGCTACCACTTCATCACCCTTGGGCTCCCTTCCATTTTTATTTTTATCAGCACCCTCCCCACCCCTCACCACCTTGTGTCACCCCTGTCCCCACCCTGCGTGGAATGTGGGCATCTTTCCAGGCCGCTGCAGTTCTGTTGCAAGAGCCGTGATGATCCAGGAAATATTGACAGAGGAGAAGCTGAACCGACTCCACCGTGGCTGTTGCAGGAACGTCGATATTTGCAGAAACAAAGGAAGGGCTGCGTATCAATTAGCAGTCCACGGTTTTGTTTTCAGAATGACTCTCTTGTCACCTGCTTTCTCTGGAGCCAGTTAGGTGGAATGCATGCGTTAACCAAGGGCTGTTGGGCACCCATGAACCAGAGGGCCATGCCAACAGCCACGTTCTTTGCCCCTCTCCCACCAGGCGGCTTTGGCGGGCGCGCGAAAATCATATTACAGACCTCCCAACCACAGGTGTTAACGTGTGCTTTCACTTCCTGTCCAATCGGGGACCTCCCCGCCCAGCGATTCCCCCCTCGGTTGTGTTCATGAGGAACTACTCCCAGTTCCTCTTTCTCGCTCTCGCGGCTTCCTGGTTCCGGCGTGTGATAAAGCTTCTTGTGGCCACGCGGGGCGTGACGTGGCCCCTTCTCTCAGGGATTGTAAGTGATTGGGTCTTCTTTCTAGGGCACTGACCTTGCTGTGTCATCACTCAGTCACCCTTGTAAATTAAAATCCTGTGAGTTTGTTTGGGACAGTGACATCCTTTATTCTCTCTACATAGAATGTTAGAATTGAAAAAGAGACCTGGGAGGGCAGCCAGATGGCTCAGCTGGTTAGAGCGTGAGCTCTGAACAACAGGGTTGCCGGTTCGATTCCCACATGGGCCAGTGAGCTGTGCCCTCCACAACCGGATTGAAGACAATGAGCTGCCGCTGAGCTTCCGGAGGGCGTGACGGGATGGATGGCTCAGTTGGTTAGAGCGCGAGCTCTCAACAACAAGGTGGCCGGTTCAATTCCCGCATGGGATGGTGTGCTGCGCCCCCGGCAATTAAGATTGAAAACGGCAACTGGACTTGGAGCTGAGCTGCGCCCTCCACAACTAGACTGAAGGACAACGAGTTGGAGCTGATGGGCCCTGGAGAAACACACTGTTCCCCAATAACAGGAAGCAAGGAAAGAAGGAAGGAAGGAAGGAAGGAGAGAGAGAGAGAGAGAAAGAAAGGAAGGGACCTTGGAGGTCATTTCATCCCACCTGTCCGTTGGTCAGGAAAGGAAGCCAGCGAATAGATGAGGGCAGGCCCCGGCCTGGGGGTACCCGCTGAGGCGTGCTCTCTGTCTACGCGAACAGAACCAAACCAGATTTCTCCATCACCACCTGACTGTGTCTGCCTCCTCTGATTGCCAACACAGCTCTCCTGACGGGAGTGTCGTCGAAAGATACAACTCATCTTTGTTTGATTTTTAATACAGAAAGCACTCAGGCTCGTTTCTGGCACGTACACCTTATTATTTGCAACTTATTTTGCTGGAAAACCCAAGGTAAACGGTGTTACCGATTAAATGGTCTTTTTCTTCTTTTGAAAGGACACCATTGGAATCATTTAGAAATTTCTAAACCAGTTTCGGTAGTACACGCGTGGAGAGCATGGACTCGGGTCAGCGGGCCACTTCCTGGCTGTGTGCCCTCAGAGAATTCCTGTTCCTGCTCCGTGACTCGGTTTCCCCATCTGTAACATGGACTTACTGGACACACTCCTAGGTGGTTGGCACCGCTCTCAGCTAATTCCTAAAAGTGCTGATACGCGTAGTTAGTACTTGATTACCTTTGTATTAGTTCTTGTTATTCTCAAATAATGTCATCGTTTTCTGTTCAGGTGTAGACACACGGCCAAAAGCCCTCCCTGCTGTTCTGAGACCGTCGCTTGTATGATAAGTCATGTGTGTCTAAAACCTGTTTTTCTTCTGCTGTGCTGTGGTGCCTACATCCTTAATTCTTATCCTCTGTATTGTCTCTTGTCCTGAAAATAGTGACGACTGAGGGTTCTTCAGTTTCTCGCCGCCCTTCGTTTATATCAGCCTCCCGAGTCTCTCTTACGCATTGTTCTAATCCATCTTGAGTGCCAGCTGCTATACAGAGGAGGGGTGTTCTCTGTGTGCGGTAAAGGGGCTCAATGCTCTGCCTGTCTTCAGGGAGCTTCCGTTTTCTCAGGAGCTGGGAGATGCATGTGAATAAAGAGACAGCTGCCTGCTGTGCAGCTGTAGGAGGGTAGCTCGGGGAAGAGAGTCGTCGCTTCCTATGAGAGAACAGAGAAGGCTTCTGTGGAGGAAGAGGCTTTGCTGCAGCCGTGATTGTGGATAAGGAGTCAGCAGTGGGGGAAAAGCAATTTGGGAGCAGGGTTTCTCAACCTCGTGCTACAGAAATGTTGGCCTGCTCGTTCTTTGTCGTAAGAGGCTGTCCTGTGCATTGTACGATGTTTAACACGGGTCTACTAGACCCGCCTACCTACTAGATGCCACTAGCACGCACATCACACATATACACACACATCATTGTGACAACAAAAATATTTCCAGAAATTGCCAAATGCTTTTCTGGAGGGGGACAGGAATCACCCTCGCTTGAGAACCATGAACCCCAGGTCTTGACCACGAGACCAGAATAAGCAGAGTCGTCCTATAGGGAAGCAGATATGCACCGTGAGGACCGTGCTCAGGCCAGGGGTCTTGCCCAGACCTGCAGGCTGTTGACTGATTTGAGGAAGGAGAGCGCTAGGCTCTTGGGGGGTGAATCTGTGAAGTTACTGTGACAGTTTTGTGTTACAGGGAGTAGCACCTGTAAAGCTTGTATGCTACTGCGTGATAACAAAGGAAGCACTGGCTGATTGTCAGGGTCCGTTGTCGTCACCATGGAAACCAGACACAGGAGAAGCGTGTTTTAGTGCCTTCGGGCTGCTATAACACAGGCCCACAGACGGAGTGGCTTATAAACATCAAACATTTATTTCTCAGAGTTCTGGAGGCTGAGAAGTCCAAGATGAAAGTGGCAGCCGATTCGGTGTCTGGTGAGAGCTTGCTGCCTGGTTCACGGATGGCCATCTTTACAGTGTAGCTTCCCATGGTAGGAAGGGCAGAGACGATCTCAGGGGTCTCTTCTACAAAGGCACTAATCCCATGCATGAGGATCTTGCCCTCGTGACCCAAACACTTCAAAGTCCCCCACCTCCCTACCGTCATCTCCCGGGAGTGGGTTTGTCTTAACAGTCCGTGGCTGAAAGAAATGAAAGAGGGCGTCTGGGAGGAGAGGCCGTTTACCTGCGTGCATGCATCTGTGTGTGGATGTGTGTATTCAGGTTGGCACACTTTTCCGATAAAGAAGCTGATAGTGAATGCCTTCAGTTTGGTGGACCCTCCTACTCTTTCTGTTGCAACCACTCAACTCTGCCCTTGTAGCATAAAAGCAGCCGTATTCGTACAATAGATCAAGTCATGGGGGTGGCTGTGTTCCAATAAAACTTTATTTACAAATACAAGCAGTGGGCCTCTGTTTGCCTCCCCCTGATCTGGACAATTAGAAATAAACATATCATACCTATCGGCTTTGGATAGCTATCAGTATTCCAAGTATGCATGTCCACTAAATACTTAATAATGATTCCGCTTTTAATGCTGCAAATTGGTGCCCTTGGTATTTGTTTCAGCTGAAGAAGCAAAAACAAACACACAGCTGCCCGAGTATTACATGTCGGCTTTTCTCTGCCGGATAAGCAATATCTCTAAGGGCAGGTGGGTGATAATTTAACAGGTTTTGCTGTTGAATCAGACTTGGCAAAATGGTTCGCTGGAAAACTCAAATGGTTTGTGAAGCCATTTGTGAAAGAGGTATAGTTTAGCAGTGTCGTAATTGCAGGAAACAAAGCATGTACGTGGTTTGTTTTGAATCTATTTTTATTGCCTCATTGGGTTATTCAAATTCATGTATACACTGTTTTCTTCTTTGTGCAACTGTAGCAGCTTTTATTTCAAAAGGAAAGGAATTTAGTCTTAGAGATCTTATGCTTTATGTAAAATGGAGCGCTTATTTGAAGACATTCCCAGTTTATCGTGCTTATGCCTTCTTTTCTCCTCGGAAATATGAATAGTTTCACCTCATCTGGTTATTCCCCATTACCGTGTGTCATCTGAATTCTGTCACCAGTGGCATGTAGAGGGGGACTTGCTTTTCAGTGGCAAAAATGTACACATCGTGTGTATAAGTCGAGCAGAAATGTGAGTCGAATAGACCTGTGGATGGTGTCCTTTGAGGGGGTTAGGCCCTCTAGGTCATTGATTCTCACCTGTGCCCGGGCCGGTTAGACAATATCTGGAGACATGTTTGGTTGTCACGTCTGGGAGGAGGCAAACTAGTGGCATCTAGTGGCTGCTAAACATTGTACAACGCATGGGACAGCGTCCCCCATAAAGAAAAAAACGATCTGTCCCAAATGTCCGTGACGCCACGACTGAGAAATCCTCAGACACCGCTTACTGAGTAGGTGGCAGGCCCGCTGGCTTCAGCCATGGCTCCAGGCTGGCTGAGGAGTAGATACGGGGACACTGACGCTTCGCCCTCATGGATCTGTCATCAAGGTTCTACCAAGCTCTTTAATCTCCTCCTGTTTAACACTTCCACGCCTGCCATCGGGCCGGTCCTGAGGATTTCCGTCTCTGTCATTGACATTCTGTTCTTGGTTGCTATGGGTATCTCCCTCGGGTGGGAGAAGAGGCGGGTTGAAAGCTGTGGGACAGCTGAAGAGACAGAAGCTTCAGGCGTTGTACCACTCTGGCAATCTGCAAATGAATATGCTCATTAGCCTTGGGAGCTGGTTGGTCCGCTGCTGATGCAGGTTGGGCCAGCCCCAGAAGAGAAGCATCCTGCCTGGAGATGCCAGTCTCCGAAGATGGCACCTGGCACCACACCTTGGCACATGGCAGAGCTCCGGCCACGTGGGGTCCAAGAGGAAGTGCTCAAGCATATTCCATGGACACCTTCCTGTCCCACCGTGAATGAATGGAACGGGAAAGGACCTCAGCGACCTTTTTGTCCAATGTGCTCCTTGCATGGACGAGGAAACGTGGAAAAGGGATGTTTGCACTAGTTCGTGGTCTTCTCTCTAGATGCAAAAGTGTCTGTGGTCCTGCTCCTCACATCTGATTCTCCTGTGACCTCCTTGGGGTATTTTTCTCCCCACAGCGTAGGAAAGGAAGTGGAGGCCCAGCCAAATAAGGTGACCTGGCCCGAGCCTTCAGTTCCTTTGTAGTGGAGTAAAGTCAGAACCCAGCGTGCCTCTCTGCTCCTGGCATGTTCTCTACCTGGCCAGAAATCAAGAAGAAAGTCCTGAAAACAAATGGACTGAAAAGAAACCATAGGTTTAGAGGCCACGCATAGATCCATTCAAAGAAATGCAACTGATGCAAGGTTCAACAAATAGGAGGCCTCGTTGCAAGTCACGTAGAACATTCCAGCAGGTGTTGATGAAGAAAGCCCATGTCCAGTCATGATTTGCTGTTGTCGCCTAAAGAGGACCCAAGTCTTCATAAAGGATGTCATGCTACCCCCTTTATAGCTTTTTCCCACTTATTCATCATTTTGCTTCAGTGGAGGGAATTCCTTCTAGCCGACAGCGTCCAGCTCTCTCCTTTGCAGATGTCTCAGACTCCCGCGCCCTCCGTGTGTCTGCACTGCTCCCTTCCTTCTTTTAACAAGCCTTAACCGAATATCGTCATCAACAGGTTCTAGAAACAGAATCGACAGCTGAAGAGCATTGTTGTATAGATAAGCAAGTGATGCAACCAAATCATACAGTCAACATGTGAAAACCCAGATCCTGAAAGAAACCCATAGTCAAGCCTTGGGTGAGAAGTGCGTTTGCATCCTGGTTTTGTTTTTTTTTTTTTTGCAACTTGCCTGAACTGCAGTCGTGGCTGCCGCTGACCGAAGCTGCCGGAGGTCCAGCTGGGCATGAAGTTGGCATCTACCCAGAGAATTTAACAATCTTGGCTCCTGCACTTGTGGCTCTTAGAGCATAAGGTAAAAGGATGAAATCTTGGAATCACATTGGCTAGAGTTGAGATTCTAGTTCAGCCCCTCATCCCAGGTGTGAAGCTTGGACGAATTATCTAGGGTCCTCCATATTTTCCCTTCTCGTGTAAAACACTAACAGCACCGACTGTGACCAGCTGCTGTGAAGGTTGAGATCCTGGGTACAAAGTCCTGAGGTTTGGTTATAGGCGGCTGTCAGAACCTGCTATTTCCTGTGCCTGAAGTGGCAATTCTGTGGCCCGGTGTTTCTTGTACGGATGAAGGCGTGAATGAATGAAATGTACTGCTGTAGACTGACTGTGTGTCCCTCCCCAAATTTCATATATTGAATCCTAGCCCCCAGTGGGATGGTATTGGCGGTGGGGTCTTTGGGAGGGGTTAGGTCATGAGAGAGGAAGCTCACGAATAGGTTTGGTGCCCTTGTAAAGGAGACCCCAGAGAGCTCTCTCACCCCCTTCTGCTGTGTGAGACACACAGAGAAGACGGCCCTCTGTGGATCAGGCAGTGGGCCCTCAGCAGACACTGCGTCTTTGACCTTGGACTTCCAGCCGTCAGGACTGTGCGAAACCAATGTGTGTTACTTCCACTACCCAGTCTGTGGTGTTTTGTTACAGCAGCCCGGACAGCCTAAGACAGGTCTGTACCAAAAGCTTGACGTCTCTTCTACGGGGGGGCCCCGTCAAGCCCCTGAGACTTATTTGTCAGGAGCCCTCGCTGGCCACTGAAGCTGTGCTCGGGTTCAGGCAGAGAGGTCATAGGTGGTGTTTCACGGGGGGGCCGAGAATGGTGTCCCACTGCCTGAGCTTGCAGCTCAGCCCCAGGCGTAGGCGCTGAGTGAGAGACTCAGCCTGTGAGTGGCCCCCACGAAATCCAGGGCCCGATCCGTGAAAGGGGGAGAAGGCATTGAGGGGGCGAATGCCTGCAGAGGGGTAGCGGGAGGCGTGAATGAATTCAGTTCTTGGGCAGGGCGGGGCCCAGCGTGAGCAGTGTGTAAGGGCTGGCGGTTCGTGTTTTCATTATAACTGCTATGGGCGGTGTCCTGCTCCAGACCTTTTCAAGATACCGGGAGACTCAGAAATGGCCATCGCCTCTCGTGTTGTTCCCATCAGCCGGTCAAGGCACAAATGGAAGGAAAGGTAGGAGCCAGTGAGTGAGTGGGGTCGTCAGCCACGAAGAGTTGTTGGGGGAGAGAGAGAGAGAGAGAGAACTGTGGCCTGGAGTACATAGGGACGATTCCATGACATGGGAGGGTCCGGCACGGAAGCACTCGATCCTGGTCCGTCCGTTGACCCAGGGATTTTCTAGTCTACCCCATGCCGGAAACCTGAGTGATGGAAGCTGGGAGATGACACAACCCGGTCGAGTGTGGCTGAGACCCGGGGAATGTGGTCTTTGGTTAACACAGGCTGGGTGGTTCTGTGTTGGCAGGAGTGGGCAGTGGGAAGGAGGGTGGAGAGAGCAAAGCGAAGGAAGAGGGAAGGCCGATTACGAAGGGCCTTTGCTTATATGCTCAGAGAGCAGGGGGGGAGGGGGACCCAGGGGCGACACAGCCTGGGAGGGGTCTCCTGTGCAAACTCAATGAGGTCGTTCGTGCCGCAAAGTAGTTGACAAGGCTGTAGGCAACGGATTGTCAAATTAGCACAGCTACCTTATTCTCTAGGAAATAAATAAACTCCATACTTCATATATTCTGTATAGTCAGGCAGTGGGAAACGAACAGGGTGTCCTGAGGAGGACGACCGTGGAGAGAGAGAAAAGGGAAGGGCCGTGAAATACGGAAATCTCTTTTCATGGAAAAACAGTGCCCTCTGGTGAGCGTTTCGTTGATCGCAAAGCCTGGTTGTGTTTCCTGTCCCCTTCTCCTTTGCCTGAGCGAGCGATGGACAGTGAGACAGATCAGAGCCACCGTGGGGATGCCCTTGGCCCCACCCCACCTGTATGGCGGGCAGGTCCATGCTACTCACACAGGTCCCCAGCAGCCCCCTGCAGCCTGTCCCTGAGGATTGCAAGCTCCCCACCGTGGGTCACCGGGTGGTAATAAGCCCCACAGGGCTGGGCTGCCTGCTTGCGGAGAACACCTGTGCCTGCCTCGGCCTAGACCTCCTGCAGAGGGAGCGAGCCCTGCGCTCTCCTGGGGAAGGTCGTTGCAGATTTCTCATGGCTTGCAATCTGCACTTCCTTTCCTGCCCTACCAGGTTGCCTCCCTTTCTTAACTGAAACAGGGGTTGTCTGCACCTGCCGTCACCAGCCTTCCTGCCTTTTCTCCCAACGTTTTTCATTCAGGCGCCTTCACCCACCCCTTCCGGGGAGCCCCTTTCAGTTGCCGAGCGTTGCATTTGTCAGCAGCTTGCCGTGGAGGTGACCAGTGAGGCGTGTGCGCAGAGGGGCACAGCCAGCGGCTCTCAGCCACTGCAGAATTCCCAAGTTTTCGATAAAACAAGTCAGGGCCGCACCGATTGGTCTTTCGATTGGCCGTTTGGCTGTGCGGTTCATCCACCCGGCACTTGCCAACCCGTCTTTTCGGCTGAGGAATGGCACCCCGTGTGCTGCTAGGCTGGGGACACAGCGAGTCTCCAGCTCTGAGCTTCTGGAAAGGAGAAAGCCTACAGTCAGGTTTCTGTACCGGAAACACTAGCCACAGCAGACTCCATCCTGTTTTGCTTTTAATAACGCCGAGACAGCTCGACCCCCTGAAAACTGTTTTTCCATCCTGTGCAAACGTAGGTCTTCCTGGGTCTGCATGTCTCCCCGCACCTCGGAAGCCGGGCATCCTCCAGCTGATGGAGCGTGTTTGAGACCAGTGGGTCCCCTTTGAGGTCCCGGTGGTCATGGCTTGCTCTCTGCAGCCCCGACCTCACGACCCCTGGCTTCCCTCTCTCCCTCTCGCTGCAGGTTTCTCCCACTCGGCGTTCACGTTCGGGATCGAGAGCCACATCAGTCAGTCTAACATCAACGGGACGCTCGTGCCGCCTGCCGCCCTCATCTCCATCCTGCAGAAGGGGCTCCAGTATGTGGAGGCCGAGATCAGCATCAATGAGGTAGGTGCACTCTGGGCGGGCGGTGACCCGGCTCCCATGCCCGCCACCCCCGGGGACCGACCTGGGAGAGCTCAGAAAACCGGCCCGATCCTGCAGGCTGAGCCCTGAGGTCTTGGACAGGAAGTGAGGATGTTTGTTTTCTCACTTGGTGTTAGTATTTTATTGGCTGAGGGGATGAGGGACTCGCGGGAGGAAGCTGCCCGTGCCCCTTACACAGGAGTGTTTTCCACGTGTGTGCAGACTCTCCGGCTATTGGCCTGTCCTGCAGGGCTCCCAGTCCATTCCCACGCCTGAAAACCACACGGGCACGCTTTCAGCTACGTCACCCATCCGGGCGGGCGTTCGCCCTGCACGTGCACAGAAAATGCTCTCCCTTCCGCGTTCTCTGAGTGGCTCAGAGACAGAGGGACCCTGAGTCCCGTTCCAGGTCTGTGTGTGACCGCGACAGAGGCACAGTCAGACAGTCGGGGAAGCAGAGACGGTGGCTGTTGTGTTCAAGAGGGTTTCAAGCGATGGTTTCAAGATTAATTGTGTTCACCGTAGAGCTGAGGGCGGGAAGAATGGGACACTATTTGTCCATTTCAGTTGTGCCGATCTGCTTGTGTCGCCTCCCTCTTTTTAGACTGGGGCACAGTGAGTAGCGCAGTAGCGGTCCAGTTTTACACCCTTATTTTAAATGGGTGGTTTTAAAATTTTTGGTTTAAGACCGCACTTCTCACCCTCCCACTTCCACCTCGTGCTTTGCTTTTGGAGTTTTCTACTGAAGAGCCTCAGGGCTCCCTGTGACCTCCATGCCTTTCTCGGCGTCCCTGTTATTTCCTCCACACTTTCCACTCAGCTTTCTCCCGGCACTTTCTTCTGTCCCAGACTGCCGCTTATCCTGTCATCCACCCCACCCCACATCGCCGACACCGTCAGGTGTCCATGTGTGCGCTCTGTACCTCCAAATGTCCCAGGGTCGCCATCCTTGAGTGACGCCTTCCACAGGTCACACCACCCTCGGACTCATCTCCTCGGATCCTTCCGGACTTTCCTCCTTCCTGCCTTCCTTGGAACCGATCTCATCCTTACAGGCCTGTCTTACTCATCGCGTTGAACGCCACTTCCTCTATGGCTTTCAAAATTACAAAAGTATAATGTACCTTGCATTCCGTCACCTGCGCGGTCCTTCGCCATTTTCCAAAAACTCACGTCTGTAAAAACAAACACTTGACTTTCTGCCTATTTCGTCCCTGTTTCCTTTTCCTGTTTCCTTTTCTTACATTGGATGCCGGAGGTCTTCCACCGGTTCTTTGAGGCCCTATCTAGTCTCTTTTTCCACCAAACCACCATGTGGGACCCCACAGGACCCTGGCAGCTCTCAGACGGTGCGATGCTGCAATTCGTTCTCCCTGCCCCCTGCCCACTTTCCATCTCTTTCTTGTGTCACGCAGGTCTCATACTTTCTCTTCCTTCACAATTCAAATTCCGATACATCTAGAAGACAGTAAAAGACCCTGTGATTTGTTACTTGGTTTTCAATCATCAAAAGTGAGACGTGTGGTTTTAGAGTTTAAACTAGGAGGTGTTTTTATTACTCTGGGCCTTTCCTGCGTTTTGCAAAGTAGTCCCACAGTTGGGACGTGAATAGCTGCTGAAGGAAGGTGATATGCAAGCGTGCTGACCAGTTGTTCAACTCCGTGGCCAAGGATAAGGGTGGCTGGTGAGGTGACGGCTCCTTTGTTCCATGTTCTGTATCGTCTCATATTGTTTCCTTATTTCAGGTATTGTAACCAGAAGTCAGCTGGGGTGATGGTTCATGTACAGACCGCTGAAACTCGTGCGGTTCTTCCTACTTTCTGAAGTAGTTCAGATTCCGAACACAAAAGCGTGTTTGCACACCCAGCACACACAACCCTCAGGCACGGAGTTTCGTGTGACTAACATTTGGGGCGCTAAGGAGAGAACTTTTCTCCTGTATCTCCAAGTGTGTATGGATGTGTTTTTCCACTGTAGATGGGAAGCAGAGACTCAAAGCAAGTTAGAAAAGAAGAATCAGAACTCATCAGTGCCGTTGTGGGTACAGGATGCCTAGGTTTCGTGCACACCCTGAGCCCAAGAAGGCTTTTCAAAGGGCATCGAATGGGCGTTTGATTAAATCATATGGGCAGATGGACGAGGCATCAAATCCTGTTAGTGCAGGAATTTTTCATTTGGGTTCAAGGTTTCTGAAGACACGCTCTCCCACGTTACAAGGTGGTTATTTGCAGACATCCCGCAGTTGTCCTGGCCTCTGAGCAGGTTTCTCAGCCTCGCCTCTCCTGGCACTTGGAGGCTGGGTTGTTCTTTGTGGGGTGGAGGCCGTCCTGTGCTCGGAAGGGTGTTTGGCAGCGTCCCTGGCCTCCACCCACGTGATGCCACCAACATCGCCTGTCCCAGTTGTGACAACCAGAGCGTCCCCAGGCATTGCCCGAGTCCCCTGAGGGGGCACAGTGGCCACCCCCTGTTGAAAACCACTGCGTCAGGGAGAGTACCTTTTGCATGAAATAAGGTGGAAGAGTTCAGATGTCCCTTACGCCCCAATTCAGTGTGGTGTTTACCGAATACTGGGTCTCCCCCGGGGTCAGCCATTGTTACACCCAGTCGGGCGCCGCTGCTCACCCTCGCCTGCCCCCGGCCCACCGCCGACGCCATTGGCATCGCCCTGGGTGCTGGCTTCCTCCACCGTCCCCGCGGGCCACTGTTTCCGCACGTCTGTCCTGCAGCCGCCTCTCCTGGAGGGCGGAGTGCCAGTGCTGGGAGCCCCGAGGGCTGATGGCGGTCCCTCGGCTTTCCCCACAGGATGGCACAGTGTTTGATGGCCGCCCCATAGAGTCCCTGTCCCTGATCGACGCTGTGATGCCCGACGTGGTGCAGACGCGGCAGCAGGCCTTCCGGGAGAAGCTCGCTCAGCAGCAGGCCACGGCGGTGGCGGCGGCGGCGGCAGCCACGGCAGCGACGGCTGCCCCCGCGGTGACAGCGGCCCCGGCGGCCACGGCGACAGCAGCTGTTTCCCAGCCCAACCCACCAAAGAACGGAGAGGCCACGGTGAACGGGGAAGAGAACGGAGCCCATGCAATAAGTAAGTGCGGGCCCCGGGCGCTGGCGAGCTTCCGGCGGCTTCTCTCTTGCGTCTGAGTCCACAGGGCTCCTTCATTCGGGATCTGCCTGCTGTGTGTCCCTGGCCTTTGCTTCCTGTTGGGCCAGAAGGACGTCACACTCGGGGTCTTCATCCGAAGCCTTAGACGCGACGTGCGCTACTCACACATCCTCAGTTTTAGGAGCTCGTGCGGCTTGGAGCCCTCATTGCGTACGACAAGAAGCACCGTGTGACGACTACGGTCACACACAGTGTTTCGTTTGTGGAGGCCCCCGGCCCCGTCACCCAGCCGTCCAGCGTGAGGGTTTCTGGCCAAATTCTGGCATAACAGGCACTCGTGGTGACTGAGAGGCCCCGGGAGGTTAGTTCCTGTTAGGTCGTCCCCCAAAAGAACGCGGCAAGTAAGTCAGAGAGCTGGAATCTTTCCCCAGAGAACCCGAGTCTACTTTCGCGCGCGCTGCTTCTGAGTTCAGAGGGACTGCTTTCAGGTCAAAGTTCAGAGCGTGCTTGTGCATGCACGCGTGGGGGAGTGTGTGCGTGCGTGCGTGCGTGCGTGTGTGCACATGTGTTCTGCGGCGTGCATGAGTTCTCTTATTTGAAAATGGTTTCCCTCTGAGCAGCCGTGCAGCGCCACCCGTCCTTGAGGGTTGAGTTGACCCTCAAGGTGTCATTGTTTGACACCTGACCCGATGGTGTCCTCCCGTGCAGCTGGCTTGCCCCCTGCAATGAGGCTGCAGCCTGCAGCCCGGTCCTCGCACACCAGGCACAGGCCAACAACTTCTTCAACTCTCTCCAGCGAGGGAGTCAGGTCTAGCACGGAGTGCAAAGCCGCTGTAGGCAGTAATGCAGATAGGTGACAGTAGGTTGACATAAAGGCCATCTGTCTAGTAAAACAAAAACGCTTCCCACCAGCGGCTCCATAATCACATTAACAAGGTCCAACATGGTGGCCGGGGAACGGAGAAGAAGAAAGTAGGTGGCTTGCATCACAGGTAGTTTATTGGCTGTCCACTCGCGGGGATCTAACCCTTGCGTTTCCAAAATTAAGTAGGAAAAAAAAAATAATTATCGTCGTTTTCCTAGTCTTCTATTACAGAAAGTACATTGTACTCGGTGAACTTTGAGAAATGGCTGCTAGGACAGAAATTTTGCCAACTTTTACATTTGCACTGATTTGTTTTAAATCCTAAGAAACCGATGGACATGGCCACCGTAGAGAAGCGTGCGCTGTAAAGCACGCCAGCAGCCCGACATATGTAGGCTGCCTTTCGTGAGTACCTGTGGGGTGCCTTTCGTACTCCGCCTGGCACACCCTCCAGGGGTGTTCAGTGTCTCCTTTGTTTCCTGAAGCCCGCCACTACCCACACGTTGCCCCATGGCTGCTGCAACGCCGGCTCAGCCAGACCATGGTACCTGAAGTTACATTTCATTCTGAACGTCAGGGACCATTTTTCTTCTGCCACTGATGAGGAGAAAAATAACCATTTTCAAGGTGGTCCTCTGGAGGGTGGCATTGGGGGTCACCGTCACCAAGCTTACCCGGGAACCCGGAACCCAGACCCCATGATTCATCTGGGATTGGCTTCTTCGGTTAGAAAGCCTGGTGGTTCTGCTTGGCTTGAAAAGTTTGACACAAAGGTGGCCCTCATAAAAAACCAGAGTCTGAGTCCCAAGAAAACAAGGCAGTTTGAAGGCAGAGGGTGGAAGGTGGTGGGCGTTCTGAAAGAATGATGGCATCGACCGGTGGGAGCTTCAGAGATAAAGAGGTGACACCTCATGGAGGAGCTCCCCGATAAAATGCCTCGTTCTGTCACCAGCACGCGAACCAGAACCAGCTGGCTGTTATCGTCTCTGCCCACTCTTGTTCTGGTGGTTGTTGGACATTAGCCTGGCCCTGTTTATAAAGAATAAATCATCACGTTTATTCCTCTGTCAGATTTGCACACTGTCGAAGTCCAGGTCGTATATTTACGAAATTCCACAAAAGCCGTGATTTAGTTCTAATCATCAGAGATGAGAGTACAGATTGTACTTAACAGCGGTGTGTTTCCAAAACAAAAAATGCCCTGGCGGTGCGTGCGTCTTGTGTTGGTCAGTCAGCCCTGCGTTCTTTTCCTGTTTCCTACGACAGATAATCACTCGAAACCAATGGAAATAGACGGGGACGTTGAGATTCCGCCCAACAAAGCCACCGTTCTCCGGGGCCACGAGTCTGAGGTGTTCATTTGTGCCTGGAATCCTGTCAGTGATCTGCTAGCTTCTGGGTAAGCATGTCAGGCTGGGGGGCGCTCCGGGGCCTGGTGGGTCTGAGATGTGGCCCTTCTGCCTCCTGGAACAGGCGCTCCCCTCTGACCTGTCTGGCATCTGCCCCCTGTGTGCAGACCGACGCCGGGGTACTGCCTGCTGCTCTCCTCTGGGTACGTGACTATGGAGCAGTCCTCATTCCAAGCCATGTTCTCAGGGGGGTGGGGACCGCAGCAGACATTTAAAAATCACTCTGCACACACCTGCAACTAATAGGATATTGAACGTCAACTCTCATTTAAAAATTAAAAACATTTTTTTAAAAAAAAAAAGGGATTGCACCTGGGAAAATAAAGGAACGCCCTAAAATAAAATTACTCGGGGCAACAAAGACGGTGAGGAGACAAACACAGAGAGTGAGTGGGAGAAGGAAGAGGGACGGCCTCGTGCCAAAGATGCCTGACCTCGCCCGATGGGAAGTAGGGGTGCGCCGAAAGCTGAATGCGCTTGTGGTTTCCTTCTACAGATCCGGGGATTCGACTGCAAGGATATGGAACCTTAATGAAAGCAGCAACGGGGGCTCCACCCAGCTCGTGCTGAGGCACTGTATACGAGAAGGGGGGCATGACGTCCCCAGTAATAAAGACGTGACCTCGTTGGACTGGAATGTAAGCCTCTGCCACCTCCCCGACGCTTCACCATCCGTCAGACCCGCCAGCCGCCGCGGCGAGGGCTGCGGGATGTTGCCCGTGGGTCCTAACCTCATGGGTCGTCCGTTTCTGAGTGCTGACCAGGCTGGTCGGGCAGACAGCTAGCTGGGTGTTCCGTAGCCATGGCTTTCCAGCGTTTATACACGTCTGCAAGATGCGCCTGAGGGTCTTTTTGGGGGAGCCTGTTCTGCTGGGACGTGTGAGGTGCAACCAGGCAATGGTGACTTTCCACCTTGATATTTCGGTGGCAGGCGTTACGTGCATTTATACATGGGACACACACACACAGAGCTCTTTATACGTTCCTCGCCTTTCTCACTTGTTAGAGTGTTTCTGTACATCGTGTCATGTCATCACAAACTCTGTGCTTCTCTGTATGCAAACATATTTTTCAAAGCTCACCGAAGTCTCCAAAAGTCGCCTCGTAACTTTCCGTATTGCATTTTTAATGATGTCATCAGGGCGTATGGTTGCAGTGTGCTTTCCTTGCTCCCTCGTCGGCTTGGTGGTGATGTCTTATGTGTTCATTTAAGAGCCGCATGAGCGAAAGTAGTCACGTGGGCTTGTTGAATCTTTTATCTGGG
The DNA here is from genome assembly GCF_004115265.2 of Rhinolophus ferrumequinum. Lineage (NCBI taxonomy): Eukaryota > Metazoa > Chordata > Mammalia > Chiroptera > Rhinolophidae > Rhinolophus > Rhinolophus ferrumequinum. Next base: position 119,773,346 of record NC_046284.1, on the reverse strand, counting down.
ATCCAACCGATGGTTGGCGTGAATAGTCTAGCCCCCGGATAAGGTGAGAGGGTCTCTTCGCTTTGTTGCAACTGCCCCTCCTAAACTGTTTTTGTTGGTCTGTGTTTCTTTCTGGCCTGCAGAGCGATGGGACACTGTTGGCTACAGGTTCCTACGACGGGTTTGCAAGAATATGGACGGAAGATGGTGAGTCTCGTGTTGGGGTCGGGAAGAGGCGCGTTGGTATGGGAGTCATGCAGTGAACAGGCGGTGGCTTGGAGCTCAACATGTTTGCTGTTGGTTTGTTTCCCACACAACAGGTAACCTGGCCAGCACCTTAGGCCAACATAAAGGCCCCATTTTTGCGTTGAAATGGAACAAAAAGGGGAACTACATTTTGAGTGCAGGTGTGGACAAAGTGAGTATGAACTGAAAATGCATCTTTGATCTATAGATGATTGTTTATTTTTAATCTCTGGAGCACATCGTGGTTTCTTTGAATTGTAAGGCTTTCTGCTTTCCCGTAAGAAATCAAGAGGACTTGTTCAGTTCTGGGTTTTGGGGTTTTGATCTGCCCGTTCATTCATAACATATCGTCTGTTGACGGACTAGACTGCTCAACAGACCTTTGTACAAAGCTTCTGCCGTTTATTTGCGGTATATAGCTCAGTTGAAGCCAAAAATATTCTGACCCTTGGCAAAAAACATTTGCTGACATATAAACCCATATAAAAAACATATACCCATGCCAGAGTATAACTCTGCAGGTCAATGAATCGTTCCTTCTTTCTCTATCTTTTAAGCCAGTGAGCCCTTCATTCAGACTTGGCAGCCTAGTATCTAAGATTTAAAAAGCTGAGATGTAAAGGTTCTCATGGAACTAGCATCGAGTTTTCCGCCAGACAGCCTAATTCAGATATTACCGCCCTTTGGCTTGGATGTGGCTGCTCGTCCATACTGCTGATGGGGTTATTGAAATAACTGGCGCAGGCGATCACGCACCTTTCATGAGCAGTCTCCTCCCTGTGTTGGCCCATTTGATGCTCCAAGATGGGAGGCAGGCCCGGGTGAGATGGATCCCACTTCACAGAGAGCCTTACTAACTTGCCTGGGGATGCCCTGGTGGGATGGAGGTGGATCGGAAGTCAGATCTCGGATCGCCAGTTATGACTGCCCTTTCAAAATTCTAGAGAGTTCTTTCCTTGCTCACCTCCTTCTTGCCCCATGGAACGTGAGTCTGTGTGTGTGTGTGTGTGTGTGTGTGTGTGTATTCATTCCCTGATGATCTATTTTTACCATACCAGCTGGTGAGCTATATGGTCAGTGAAAAGGCACATTTGCAATCCTGTTCATCTCTGGTTCATGCACTGTCTGCCATTATTAGTCAGCCATGACAGGAAGAGTAACAATGTGCTTGAAAGTAATACCCAGGGAGGCAGTTGACCTTCAGTGGATGCGTAACCTGAACTGGCGAAAGTCGAGTCCGGTTCTTAAGAGCTTTTGTGAAATTAATGTTTTCCTGTGTCCAGTGTATATTTAATGTAAACATCAACAACGTGCTACGATGGGTGATGTAATCTATGACATTGCATCAGGATTGTGCAGGGCTTTATATACGGGGGTGCCCAAAAAATGTATACACATTTTAAGAGATGTTAACGCTTTGGTCAACGTGGCTCAAGCAGGAGTTCGCCGTCGTCAGAAGTGTCTAGACGCTGATGGGAACCACTCTGAGCACCTCTTGTCATGTGCAGAAGTCACACATGACTTGTATTCATCTTTTGTTCTCGGTATATATGAATACGGTTTTTTCCTTTCTGAAAGTGTATGTACATTTTTTGGCACCCTCTGTTCTCTGCAGTGCCAGATTTGTTTGTGAGCGGCTATATTAAGAAAAGAGTTAGACTCCTCCAAACAAACCAACAGAAGCTGTTAATTGGACTAGAGCTGACCCAAAACGTACAGAAGCAAGTTTCTCAGCTGCTCCGAGCATCTCCTCTGAAAATTTCTACAGTCCACACGACTTATAACCACTTCTTCCCTAGATGAGAGCTTTACTTTCCTTAACGGGGTGTACAAGTTGCGGCTCAGTTGAAAACCCCAGCTGATTAAGACCTAACCCCAGCGGTATTCACTGAGCTGCCTCCAGCTACTTCTTTTAAGTGTCTTCCCAGGATCCATAGGTTCATAAGAACTCACGATTTACTTCATTTTCTGGGGCACGGATCACTTTTCCCCTTAATTCTAGCCCAGTGAGTCGCCGCCTCACCCGGTGTGACTCGATACCTCTGCTCTGTCTGGTATCCTGGGCTCTTGGAGTGACCGTCCAGGGCATTTTCAGAAATGCCCATTTTTGCACCTCTTCATTTGGAAAACTGCCAGAAAGACAGTTAGATGAGCTTCGTGACAGGTTTTTCAACCTGTAGCAGGTAAGGGGGAATCCCCACCAATTCTGGTAGTTTTCCAGGGACCACCTTCGGCTGCTGTGTCTTGTGGAGGACCCACCAGCATGTGTGGCTGCTGAGTTTTGTGAAATGTGGCCGTCCAATTGGGACGCGTAAAACAGGCTGGGCTCGAAAGACCCAGACGAGACAGAGAACGCCAAGTATCTTATTAGCAGTTATATGTTGATTCCATATTGAAACGATCCCATCTGGGCCATCCTGGAGGGGAGTAAAATACGTCGTTAGAATTAGTTTTACCTGGTTTCTTGTTCTAGCGCGCTCACTAGCAGGCTGAAAATCTCCCATGTGGGTCCCATCCTGTCTCTGTTTGGCAGTGCTGGCTTACACGGGAGAGGGGCTCACTGCCTCTTCTTGTGCCACCAAGTTTCGTAGACAAGACTGGACGAGAAGAATAGTGACTAACTTTGTCTTTTTGTTTGCGGGCCACAGACGACAATAATTTGGGACGCCCACACAGGTGAAGCTAAGCAGCAATTTCCGTTTCATTCTGGTGAGTTTCTTTCTTCTCGTTTTGTAACTCACAAGTAAGAGTTCAGAGTCCTATAAAGTGTCCCGTGAAGTAGCCGTGAGTGTGGAGGAAGGCGTCCATGCTGTGTCGCTGGTGGGGATGAAACCGTTTCGTGGTCAGTGTGGCTGTTAAGGTTTGCAAGACACAGGTGCCCCAACGTCAGAAGTTTAAAAACGCAACAGTGAACCAACCATGGAGCCATGTGGTCTCCTCTCTCCACTCTCCCGAGGGTGCTGTGTTGGCGGGTGGGGGGTAGGGTCCCTGAGAGCACACTCAGAGTCTCCAGTTCTCTGGGAAAACTCCCAGGAGTCGCATGTCGTCTAATTCACGGCTAAGGTTTATTACAGCGAAAGGACACCAGGCAAAATCAGCCAAGGAAAAAAGTGTGTGGGGCAAAATCCAGCATTTGCAAAGGTCTTCTCTCAGTGGAATCACACAGGCCAGGCTGGATTGCCCCAGAAACTAGTGGTGACAGCCCACGTGAACAGTGACAGGCCATGTGCCAGGAAAACCGATTCCACACTCAGTGCCGTGGGCTGGTTCCATCAACACCCTCTGCCTTGCTCATACCCAAACTGCAGACTTCCAGAAGGGAAGCGGGGGTTTGGCATAAACCATGTTGCGTGCACAGTTTAGGCACCGAAGCCTTTCTTATCAACTGATAAGGGAATGCTGAGAACCTTCTGGAAGCCCAAATCCCCAGCCATGCCAGCAGGCCTTCCTCCAGACAACAGGTCAGCCATGCGGTGGGAGGTGTTTCCTGCCGGTCGGTCGTGTAGCTACTGCTGTGGACCTAAGCACGTCCCTTTATGTGTTGTGGCCACAGCAGGCCGGCCACGTGGGACAGCCCAGAGTCTCGAGATTGCACTTTCTCAGATTGCCACCTGACACTTCATGCTGTGTCGAACTCAGTGCTGTTGCTGCATGCAGCCTTCTAACTTAAAGACGGGCGACCACCCCCAGAAGTATAGGCTGTTAGAAGAAACTAGCTGAAAGTTGACCCAAGAGACAACATGCCACTTCCTTTCCCAGGAAATGTCTTCCATTTAAAGGGAGTCACAGAACATCTGGGGTGAATGTTTGCTATTATGTCCCATGTTCCCGAGACAGTGTTTACAAGGGAATGAGAATGTCTTTCCCGACAGGTAGTCGGGTGTGCAACAGGTAGTTGTCACCTGGTGACAACTGGACGGGAGGGCTGACCCCAACCACTGCCCGTCTCGGTGCCCAGTGAGGGCTGCAAGCAGCCGCCGTGGGTCCGGAGGCAGCAGACTGTGAGGAAAAGTCCCCACGAAGCCTTGCCACGACTGTGTGAGGTGCGGACGCCGGCGTCTGTTTTCCCACGTGGTACGCCAGATACATCTGTTAGGGCTGCCAGTGAATTGTGGTAGTGGTGTGGCCCTTGTATGACAGCACGGGTGACGCGGAAATGGCTGGACGCAGTACAGAATGCGTTTCCCCAGCAGGACGTAGGCACAGCTGAAAATGCAGGCAGCTTGGGATCTCAACCTACATAAGATGTGTGTTAGAATATGTATGACATGCAGTTTACCACTAGTAAATACTAACCACACATTCAGAGTGTGTGCAGCCATCACCACTGTCTACTTCCAGAACATTCGGTCACCCCATGTGGAGACCCCTTACCCATGAAGAAGTCGCTCTCCGTTGCCACGTACCCCAGTTCCTTCCTGGCAACCCAGTCTACAAATTCTGAGAGACTGTCTTCTCCATGCCAGACGCCTGCGCTCTGGGCTGTGCACATCCAAACTGGTAGCAAATGAGTCTAGTGGGTTTCTGTTGCATTTGGCCTAAGTGCCAAAGCGTCCCTACTTTTGTTCTCGGGAAGGTTCCAGAACCTGATTACACGAGGTGTGCCCATCCCTGTTTCTTCTTCATGGGGTCCCCGACCCCATGTTTCTTCTGCATGGAGAGAGCAGCTCACCTATCGTTTTGCTGCCCACAGGGCAGACCCAGGTACCATTGCTGGGTCAGGAAGTTTCAGGTGTTCCTGGCTTTTTTTTTTTTTTTAGTGTCAGGCAGTGTGCTAAGACTGTTTAAGGCAGAGGAAGTGTGCTCCTTTTCAAGGTGAAACACAGGTAGTGAGAGCTGTAAGGAGCACCTTTCGGTAGCATTTAAAAAACTCCTTATGTGGTGGGATGACCAATTGCCTTGCCCTGTTGGGTTCCCCGCAGAGTCCTGGTGGGGAGGCACCCTCAGTCTCCGTCGGCAGGAAGTGTTAGCTCAGGGCCTGACTGTGGAATCCCACTCAGCCGTGGAAAGGAACAAACTACTGACAAGCTGTGGATAACACACAATATTTGGACAGGTCTCAAGGGCATTCTGCTGAGGGGCGCAGGGGGGCACTAGTCTTTTTTCAGCAAAGGGCATGTGCTGTACAGTCCCCTTTCTGTAACATTCTGGAAATGGCAGAATTGCAGAGATGGAGAACAGCTCCGTGGAGCCAGAGCTGAGGGGTGAGGGGTGATAACGAAATGGCACGAGGGAGGTGTTTGGGGTGAGGGGACAGTCTGGCTGTTGACTGCGGTGGTGGTTACACAGATGGGGGCCCCTGTGAGCAAGTGGCACAGCCCTCCACACACACAACCATTGGGGGGTCCCGGCGATGGCTCCACGGCAGGGACCTCTCTGTAATCTTGGCATGTTCCTGTAAGCATTTCAAAATTCAAAGTTTAAAAAAAAGCAGCAGCCTTTGCGTGCCTGGGGCGGTGCTGACTGTTGAACCTTCCTGCCCACGTGTGGGCAGGGAGGGCACACAGACCCCCCCAGAATAGCTTCGCCCTGCTACTTGTTGCTCACCCACACTGAATGGTCAAATCACATGGGGGGAGCTGCAAGGGTTCTGGTGTCACGGCCCAATCAGAGTGGGCCCCCCCTTGGGTTGGCAAGGGTCAGCAGACGTTAGTTTTTATGGCCAGGTGCTGCACCGGCTGCCAGACTGTCACATTTCCAAGTGTAGTAACTGCACGCCTGGAAGGCAGGGGCTGGCCCAGGAGTTCGTGATTTGGCTCGTGTGGGCTCTGCCCTCTGGCTCTCGGGAGGGACCATCGTCCTGACCGAGCCGAGTGGTTCCCTTCTTCACTCCACTGGGCATGTGTGGGAAGGGTGCCAGGCACCGTGGGGCTCTCGTGAAACACTCTGCTAGGGATGTGACCCAAAAACGATGCCCTGTGATGCTGAAAAACCCAGGGCCGTCAGCCAACTCCTTACCCACAACTCCCCCGCGGGGATGGAGGAAGCTGGACGTGGAAGCTGCCGGGGTCCATCCCTGCAGTTACCCACCTATGGAAGAGACACACACGAGGAGGGTTGAGGAGGGAAAGGGGCAGATGGATGACTAGTGTATCCTCCCTGTAAGCCGGATTCTCCTCCCAGGTCACTGCTGACTTGTCTTTAAGAAGCACACGTGAGACATGACACGTACTTATGTGTTGATCAGTTGATGAAAACGTGTGACCAGAGGCTTGCAGGAACTGAACCCGCTGTTTCTTCTAGAAGCGAGGAAGTGTCGTGAGAGAATAAGGGTGCTGAGTAGTCTGATGGGGAGGGGGGCTCCAGACAAAGGGGAGCCCCCGTGAGATGGGGGGTGAGGGGGAACATCACCATCCCCAAAACTCTCAACACAGCTCTCAGAGCCACCTGGGCCTGAGGAAGGACCCAGAGAGGAAGCTCATGACAAGTCCTGAGCCCTCAGCCGAATTGTGTCCCCCAAGGGGCTCTTGTCCACTCTAGTTATCTTACATCTGCGGGAGATTTTTACATGGGGCTATGTGGAATATAGGATAGGAAATCTTTTTCCTCTCCTTTTCTCTCCTCCCTGTCTAAGACAATGAAATCAGACCATCAGTGGTACTCGTAGAGGTGGGAAGGTATAGGAGCAGGTAGCACGTGACGTGCCTGCTACCTCCCCTTTCTCACCTGTGCCCGGGGCGGTGGGTGGGAGGTGGGGGTAGACTGCACACCCAGAGCCCAGGAAGTGTCCCCGGCTCACTCTCCCTGGCATCTGCTCATCCCTCCACGTGTGACAGGAGGTGGCTTTCAGGTGTACGAGAGAAAGAGGCTGTGTTCACACTGCGAACCTTTTTTCATCATGTTACTACCTAAGGCTCCTGGACGGTTCCTTCCACTGTCCGGAGTCAGTCGAGCCGTGCACCACTAGTAAATGCGGTGTCCTTCGTCTGTGCCCCGTCCCACAGCCCCTGCTCTCGATGTGGACTGGCAGAACAATACTACCTTTGCCTCCTGTAGCACAGACATGTGCATTCACGTCTGCAGGCTTGGCTGCGACCGCCCAGTCAAAACCTTCCAAGGACACACAGTAAGTGCAACTTCTGACGGGGGTACTCAAGTTCGTGAGGGTGTGCTGGGAGGTGACAGCCGTCTCCTTTATGCCTCGGATTAAAAGATACTGCGACCGCAGACCACCAGTTCTTCCGCAGCTCTTTGCCGCGTGGGCTGCTGTAGTATCTGAGGCTGTTGAATTAACCCACTTATGGGCAGGCAGTGGAGACCAAGCTGACCCAGATGAGCCCGGTGTCGGATTTTGCCGGAAAGAATTAAAGTAGCTATTATACAAATGTATGAGGACATAAAGGAAAGCATGCTTGTAATGAGAGAATAGATGGGGAATGTCTGCAGAGGGAGGGAAACGTAGTCTTTAAAACAAAAAAAGTCAAATGGAAGTCTGTGAACTGAGAGGTATTACGTCTGAAATGAAAATCTTAATGGATGGGTTTCACAGCACATTGGAGATCGCAGAAATAAGGCTAATGGACCTGAAGCGAGATCAGAGAAATTAGCCAGTTTTCCTAAGTTTGGTGGGAAACGTCAGCATTCAATCTAAGAAGTGCAGGCGCCAGCCGACTTCTCATAAATTCCTTAGCACGCGCATGAGGCTCTTGGTAGCCTTTCCAGAGCAGATCCCTGTGTCCAAAACACCCTATGCCAGTGCTCCTGGAAGACCTGCTGTGTTAGAGCACCTCACCTGCAGTGCTCCCCACCTTCCACTCTCTCACAACACCCCTTTGCACTAATATAACCGACATAAGTGCCATTGTCCTCAGCGTTTGCTTCTTTCCTCGGTACTCACCTTTCCCAGCTGCTGTCCCCACAGGTCCCTGCTTCTGAAACAAGGTCCTTTTCGATCATAGGCATCCATTGTCCGCTGACATCTCATTGTGGCTATAAACTGATCCTTCTCTTCTATTTTTCTGGTCGTGATGTGTTTCTCCTCTAACCCTGGGCTATGCGACCTCCAGCTGTCTCATTTGAGACTCTCCGTCCACACACCATGTGGCTCTTTAAATGGGTCTTATTTGCAGCTCTGCATTCTGCACAAGACACGTGCTAAATGTAGTTGAGTCTGTTTTTTTCCTGGGACCTGGGAGCTGTTCCTGGATGCTTTCTGGGAACTGGGACTCGGGATGCAGAGGGCACGAGAGAGAGCCCACTCTCAGGAAGCAGTTTCTGCCACCCTGGGCACTGAAGGTGGTTTGGCTGGGGACAGTCAGTGGGTGGGGACCATCGTCACCTTCCCGGGCCCTAAGAGTTCTGTCCCTGGGTCCTGTACTTACGGTCAAGCCACCCAAGCTGCCGTTGTCCCTGGATCAGCACCTCTCATCCAGCACCAGGTTCTCTTGGTGTCCTCCTTGATCCACTTTCTCATGCACATGTGTGTACACACACACACACACACACACACACACACCCCAATCCAACCTTCTCTGTCCCGTGACTCACCTAGTGTCCTGGACGCCAAACTTCCTTCCTCCCTTTTTCCTGGGCCATCTGCCATTGGTGCTACATGGAACACAGATATGGCCTTGTCACTTCCCTGCTTCACACCCTTCAAACTCTGTGTCCTTCGCCACTAGCATGACCATAAAATTGATCATTCAAATCAGAGCACGGAGTGGGAGATTCATTGTGAGTGCGAAATCCCTTCACTGTTAGGCCAGGACAAGCATGAGTGGGGGCTGTCCTGGGCACATGCGACCCTACAGGAAAGCCATGTGAGCAGCCCCCAAAGCCATCACCCTGCTCCCACCGTTTCTCTCAGCTCACCACGCCCAGCATGCCGTCCTCACCTGCAGACTGTGGCTCCTTCGTAATCTGTGGTTCCCTTCTCCCTGGCCTATGGGTGTATTTTTCTTCAGCCTCCAGAACTGAGTCTTGGCACCACCTGGCCCCCAGAGCTGGAGGGCCACCTGCAGTCTTTTCCTTCTGCCGCTACAGCACTCCACGCCCACCTGCTGGCGCTCTCCACTCGGCTGTGTTGCAGCATTTTGTTGACTTGGCTCTTTACTCTGGGTTTCGAGTCCCCTGCCCTCCTGGAGGATTATGTTTCTCTTACGTGTGTAATCACAGCAGTTACCTGTCTGTGTGTGTGTGTGTGTGTGCAATTAGGTCACGTCATCTTCAGCCTGGGTCAGTCCCTACTTGTACATCAGACACCTTATGTCTTTATTTCCCTCCCCCTCTACTGAGCAACCAAAGAGAATTATGTTGGATTTAGGGAGAGTAGCTGTTGTATTAAAAGTGCATAGGAAAGTGATTTTCAATGTCAGTTTTAAAACAACTGTGGTCGTATTGGTTTTATGGGCTGTGCTTATTCTATGTAAATTCATGGGGCAACCTTCCTGGTTGTGGTTTTGTTTTTTTTTCTCTCTCTCGCTCAGAGAAATATGGATGAGGGTGGCTGGTTTTGTATGGTATATGGCTGTGCTTTTATATAAATGAGAAAGCAGAGTAAGAAAAAGAGGAAACGTATTTGTCGTTGGGATGATGGGCTTGCATCTCCAGGGTTAAGTGCCGAAGAGACTCTGCAGCGATGACAGCGCGCTTCTGCCCCCTGCTGGATGGTTGTGGTACCTACTCACAGACCTTTATTTCTTTTTAAAACCCTTTGCTCTCTTTCAGAATGAGGTCAACGCCATCAAATGGGACCCTTCCGGCATGCTGCTAGCATCCTGCTCTGATGACATGACATTAAAGGTAACGTGGTCTGGTGGGATGGGCTCTTGGATCCTAGACAGGCCCGTGTTCTCAGGCGGGTCTTCCGTTCCCTGCTGCTCCGGCTGGTGATGGTTGTGTTACGAGCACCCTTTGTGCCCCTATAGTTTCTGCCATTGCTAACTCGCTGCCTCACTGTCACCAGTGAACTGCTGTGGATCAGTCACAGCCCTGCTAGCAGTCCGTCCCATCCCTGTGGCCTTCAGCACCGAGGACCACCTGCGTCTTGCCCAACCCGGCGGATCGTCCAGCCACAGGCCCCGCTGGGTGCTGAGCTGCCCCAGGGGCCAGAAACCTAATGAACGCTCCTAGAATGACAGATGTCAAAAGCATTCCCGGGTGGAAAAACAGCATTTGCTCACATTGTTCCCTGTATGTTCTCTAGATCTGGAGTATGAAGCAGGATACGTGCGTCCATGACCTTCAAGCTCACAGCAAAGAGATATACACCATAAAGTGGAGTCCTACTGGGCCAGCCACCAGCAACCCAAACTCCAGCATCATGCTAGCAAGGTAATGAGAAAGCGGCCTGCAGCCCAGCCTCACTGCCGCTGAGCTGGCAACACGGCCAGCAAAACCTCCTCGTGTCCAAAGGGAACCAAATGGTGCTAAGGTCTGTTGTGAATTTGTTGACTCCCTTCCAAACTAAAAGGGCATGCCAGGTAGAGCTGTCCAGTGACACCTGTTAACCACGAGGCTGGTAGGACGGTTGGTTATATGTCCAGGCTTCTAACCCTTTGCTTTGTGCAGGGTTTTATTACAACAGAGAAAGGAAACACAGTTGACTGGGGACCTTGGCCTTCCTTTATCTCGGTTCAAGTGGGAGGTACAGGTGGTGAGAATTTTGAGTGTGGCAATAAACGGTTCCTAGCCTTAGGCCAGATTGGGCTGAACCACTGATACAGTGAACGCTTGAGGGCACCAGCATTGGAGGGAGTGGAGGGGCCCGTTACCAGTTAGTCAAACTCTTCCCAGGGAAAGAGTGGTAATAAGTGACCGTGCTGGCCTCCCCAAAACCACCTCACTTTAGGCTGCAGTCAACAGAACTGTCTGGTCCCGACGTTCATCGGACCCATTCAGGATAGAATGTGCCTTTCTCCATCCTATATTTTTCTTTTCTGTGCTTTTTCTCAATTTTTATAACAGTTTGTTTGGGCCAAACTGGAGATATGTTAGGAAGGAAGGTCCCAAATGCTCAGGAGAACGACGCTTGTGCAGTTTCTTTTATTTATGTTATGTTTTCACAATAATTTTTTGTTTTCAAATAATTTTTTCATTTCCAGTTCACATTCAATATTACATTAGTCTCAGGTGTGCAACATAGTGACTAGACATTTATATACCTTACAAAGTGATCTCCCAATAAATCTAGTCCCCACTTGATACCATATATAGTTATTACCATATTATTGACTATATTCTCTACGCTGTACTTTACATCCCCATGACTATTTTCTGTCTGCCAATATGTACTTTTTAATCCCTTCCCATTTTTTACCTTTCCCCCCGACCCCCTCCCATCTGGCAACTTGCATCTATGAATTTGTTTCTGTTTAGTTTGTTTATTTTGGTTTTTTAGATTCCACATATAAGTGAGATCATATGGTATTTGTCTTTCTCGGTCTTATTTATTTCACTTGGCATAATACCCTGTAGGTCCATCCATACTGTCACAAATGGCAAGATTTCGCTCTTTTTCATGGCTAATATTCCATTGTTATATATATACCACATCTTCTTTATCCAAACTTGTTTATCAGTGGGCACTTAGGTTGCTTCCATAGCTTGGCTATTACAAATAACGTTACAAACCTAGGGATGCAAATGTCTTTTCGAATTAGTGTTTGGGGTTGTTTCAGATAAATACCCAGAAGTGTAATTGCTGGGTTCTCATTTGTCTCTTGTTATAGCCTTTGTTTTAAAGTTTATTTTGTCTGATGTAAGTATTGCTACTCCAGTTTGTTTTATTTTTCTCGTTACCATTTTAAGGAAATATCTTTTTCCATTCCATCTATGTGTGTCTTTCAATCTGAAGTGGATCTCTTACAGGCAGCATATGTACGGGTTTTGTTTTCTTACCCATTCAGCTACCCTATTTTTTGTTTGGAGCATTTAATCCATTTACTTTTAAAGTGGTTATTATTGCCTTTTTTTATTCATATTTTTTATCTTCTTCCCTTTAATATTTCTTGTAATAGTGGTTTGGTGGTAATGAACTCCTTTAGCTTCTTCTAATCCGAGAAGCTCTTTATCTGTCCTTCGATTCTAAATGACAGCCTTGCTGGGTAATCTTGGTTGTAGGTCCTTACTTTTCATCACTGTGAATATTTCCTGCCAATCCCTTCTGGCCTGCATGGTGTCTTGGTGTGGGCCTGTTTGGGTTCATCTTGTTTGGGACTCTCTGCACTTTCTGGGCTTGTATGTCTATTTTCTTCACCAGGTTAAGGAAGTTTTCCATCATTATTTTTCCAAGTAGGTTTTCATTTCCTTGCTCTTTTCTCCTTCTGGTACCTCTATGATGCTAATGTTGGTACACTTGATGTTGTCCCAGAGGCCCCTTAAACTCTCCCCCTTTTTTTTTTGGATTCTTTTGCTGTTCTGATTAGGTGCTTTGTCTCCCCATTTTGGCTGCCTCCCTGTATTTTTTTCTAAGTATTAGGTAGGGCTTCTATGTCTTCCGGTCTTAGTGGAGTGGTCTTATGTAGTAGGTGACCTGTGGGTCCCAGTGGTGCAGTCTCCCTGGTCACCAGAGCTGGGTGCTCCAGGTGTGTCCCTTGTGTGGGTTGTGTGTGCCCTCCTGTTGTAGTTGAGCCTGGGTTGCTGTTTGCACATCAATAGGAGGGATTGACCCTGGAGCTGATTAGTTGTGAGAACTGGCCATGACTTTAGTGGAGGAGCTGTGGTGCTGGGGCTGACCCTATGGAGCAGGATTCACTTTAGTTCGGCTCTGGTGCCTGCCCAGTGTGCCCTTTGGGTGTGTAGTTCCCAGAGGTGGCCAGGTGATGCTCTGTCTTGGTCTGAAGCCACCCTTTGGGTGTGCCAGCCCTGGGGTTTCCCACTGCAGACCAAGTTTATTTTCTACCTGGGCCCTGCTCTGGGCCACTTGGTATGAGTCACAAATCGATCTATACTTGTCTTCCACTTGCACGGGGCTTAGAGGTGCCTGGGAGAGGCTAAGCTATAAGCCAAGGCCGACTGGCGCTAGTGCCAGGTTTAGGGCTGCTCAGCCAGAGGTATGGGACATGCAGAATCCAGATGCTGCTTCTTTGATATTTGTGAACCTTTAAGAGATTTTAGGAAAGTCTGCAGCATGAGCCAAGACAGGTCGTTTGTACATAAAAGCCACTGGAAGAAGCTTGGGTGGGACCGAAAGTTGAGTGGGGTGGGGTCTCTGGGAATCACCAAGGCAGGGCAAAAGATGTTAGCCAGGTTGATGGAGATTGAGATATGGCGCCCGTCTGCCAGACTGGGTGAGGGGAGTGCTCAAGAAAGGAATAATGTCTTCTGCCAGCACTTCTGTCTGGGAGAAAGCTGCCCCCTCCAGCCGTCGTCGTAAAGCCAGACAGTTCACTCACTGCCCGTATGTTCCTGGTGCCTTTCGAGCTGCTGCCCCAGGTCTGGAGCTCAGAGGCAGTGAGTCCATCAGTGAGTAGGTCCAGTGTGACCCCTTTAGAAGGAGTACCTGGGGCTCCAGCCGCCCTCCAGCTCATTCAGCCACAATCCCCACTGGTTTTCACAGCCAGAAATTATGGGGACTTCTCTCCCCAACACTGGAACCCTGGGCTAGGGTGGGGGCGGCTGAGACCCCTCAATCCTCCAGGTGGACCTCTGCAGCCAAGATATCTGTCCCGATTTTTAACCATCGCACATAAGTGTAGAACCATCTTGTTCTGTGTTTCCACCTCTCCTACCAGTCTCTGGGGTGGCTTCTTCTGTATGTCCTTAGTTGTAGGGCTTCAGTTCAGCTGGACTTCGGGCGATTCTCAGTGATGGTGGTTCTGTAGTTTAGTTGTAATTTTGATGCGGTTGTAGGAAGAGGTGAGCACAGCATTTTTTAGTCCTGTGTTTTAATAAGAACATTTAGAAGAACAAGCTAAAGAGATTCTGAGGCTGAATGCTCAGATACTTAGGGGTGTGGAAACCATGATCCAGACAAAGATGGATGCTGGTTTAGCCTGGAAAAAGAGAGGGCTTGGGAGGGATGTCTCATCATTACCAGGAAGCAGCAGTGAGTTTATTCTGTGTAGTTACAGAGAATGGGATTTTGGGGAGAAGTGACAGGTGGCACAGTTCTCCTGTAAATAGGAGGACCCCTCCATCTTTGTAGCATGGCATTGGGGTGGGCGGCCTTGCCAGCAGCAAGGATTCTTGTTGCTGAAAGTACTTGACCCGAGGTTATGTCTTAGAAAATACTGGGAGGAATTCCTACATCAGCCGAGAGGCTGAACCAGAAACACACGAAGGCCACAGTTCTCTTATTTCAATTGTCCAAAAATCCACTGAAATGGCTATAATAGAGAACACACTAGAATCCGTCTTTGGTGGCTTGAAAGGTGCTTTTGTATCATGTGGTACCTCATTACGAGTATTAATTATCCTTTTAGTCGACAAGTATAAAAGGGGCATACCAGCGCTTAATGAGTCCCTGGTGAGAGAAAGAATGCCAGATAACAGTGTTGTAATCTGTACTGTTCTTCTTAAATTTGAAAACAATTAAAATTTGTAGCTCGGGAATGTGACTGCATTTTAATTAACTTTTGTTCAGTCAATTCGCTATTTTTCCAAATAGTAGTGATAAATGTGTTTTAAATTATGGGAGCATTTTAGAAACTATAGTAAATATTCTCTAAAAGTATTCATATCTATGGGAAATGCAGAAACAAATAAATATGGATATCAATTTATTTCCCCAATAACAGCACCAGAGAGAGAGAGAGAAGGAGGGAGGGAGGAAGGAAAGATATATTTTGTAATTATGGCTTTGTTTTCAATATATCTTACAGTTTAGGAGAGACAAAGCATACCCATTTATTGTCTCTAAAATGTAAAAGCTACGAAAGGAAAACGTGATGCCTATTGAACATCTTGAGAAAACAAAGAAACCGGTGTGTTTCTATGGTGATGTTTTCTCTCCTGTCTTTCCAGTGCTTCGTTCGATTCTACAGTTCGACTGTGGGATGTGGAGCGAGGTGTGTGCATCCACACGTTAACGAAACATCAGGAACCTGTCTATAGCGTTGCTTTTAGTCCCGACGGGAAATACCTGGCCAGTGGCTCCTTTGACAAGTGTGTGCATATCTGGAATACTCAGGTAATCAATCCCCTGATGCCTTTCCCAAAGTAACACCCAAATAGTCACATTTGTGGGGACCCGGGCTCAGAACAGGAACGTGTGCTCAGGAATGAGTCACTGAGATGGAACCTGGAAGCAAAGCCGGCTCCCCAGGGCGACCCCAAGGCGAATGCCATCTGCCCCGTGCTCCATATGGGCTGGGGGTCTTCTGTTCCTTTTACTGAGTTTTGTGGCATGAAATCTTCTAACTGCCTCATCCTTTTCTTGGGCACAAGCTGTCATCTTGGAAAAGTGATGCTACCCCCCAGGTACTAAAGTTGAGGCGAGAGGCGTCCTTCCACCCACAGCTTGCAGGGGGCTAGCCAAGGGGCGAGGCCAGCCCTCCCCTTATCCACTCCACACCCACTCCTATAGCTTCCCTGTGGAGCGAACTGGGGAGAATGAAGGAGTATTTGTTTGCTGCTGTCGTGCCAGTTTAATGTTTCCCATGAAAATACTTGATGTTTGGGTAGCCAGGGGTACGTCAATATTGGGTTGTCCTGACATCAGAACTGAAGAGACAGTATTTGAATAAATGTCGCCACTGTGGGTATTGGTGGCCACGCCTGAAGGTGAGAGAATTCTGCACAGAGGGGGGCGGCATGGGAAGTTGTAGAGTGTAAGCATTATGTTGCCCAGGCAGCTCTGGGTTCTCCTGCTAATGGGAGAGAGAAATGGTGTTGTGGTAGGAGCCACTGCAAACAGCCAACCGTCTATTTTGTGTGACCTCAGGATGGACTACATGGTCTCCGATCCCCCTTCCTGATCCCCTTAGCTTAGGTGACATCAGGTGGATTTGCATTAAGTCCAGGCCCCTTGTGGCAGGGGGAGGTGGTAGATGAGCCCAGGTACCTGGCATGAGGTAGGGGGTCCACGGAGACCCCAGGCTTCCCAGGCACTGCCTCACAAGCCCACGTCCTCTGGGAGGAGCAAGCCGGTGGTGGGCCCTGCATGGGCCCAGCCTGACACCATACCATACACTTTACAGCCCTGGGTAGGCCATCGCAAACATGCATCCCGGGAATACCGTGCAAGAGTCTCTTTCACGAAACACCTACTAGAAAGAGCGAGGGGTGGATTTGTAACATGACATCGTAGAAAACTGACGTCATCAGTTAGGGAGTATCTACTGTCAGCAACTCATCAAATCGTCTCCATCCTTTCTGAGAAATCACAAATCTCTTTGAGACATTTTAAAGCTTGCTTTGATCCTCAGCGAGATGGAGACCTTTTCTGAATATATATATAAAATGTTGGGTCATTCCCTCCTCACTTCCCGTCATAGGGATGGCCGCCTCACAGTCCCCACGGCCATCAGTCACTGGCTGGAATGGCCCGTGGGAGGCCTGACCTCAGCCAGAATGTTGGGCCAGATTCCCTAGGTCAGCAACACTGCCGTGGCAGGACGTCTGAGGGGCGCGTTTCTGCGGAACACTTCCATGTGTTCGAGTATTTTCGTGATCACTTGTTGGGCAGCGAGAGGAGTGCCTCCACCACTCCTGTCAGTGCACCCCTGTCCCCTTGCATCGTATGTGACGATTGCTTTGCTTTGCTTTGCAGAGTGGGAGTCTCGTCCACAGCTACCGAGGAACGGGCGGCATCTTTGAGGTGTGCTGGAATGCTCGAGGGGACAAAGTGGGCGCCAGTGCGTCCGATGGCTCTGTAAGCAGCACCTGTGGTTTGCTGGGGAGGGGAGGGGACGGGGGCGGGAAGAGGGAAAGCCGGGGAGCTGGTGCCTGTGTGGGCCTCCAGCGGGGTGCTGGGTCCTCGTCTCGAGGGTGCTGTGGGGTGAAGGAAATTTCTGGGCTGGATCCCACTGGGTTGGCACCACGTCTGACAAGGGCTTCTCTTCCTTCCTTCCTTCCAAAATTCCTTCCAGTTGACGTTTTCTCAGTGAAGTTGGTGGTTCTCAACTGGGGCAATTCTGCCCCCGCTGAGGACATATTTTGGTTGTCACCACTGTGGTGGGCGTGCTACTGGCATCCGGTGGGGGGAGACCAGGGATGTTGGTAGGTCCCCACAGCACAGAAATGCCGGCCCCAAATGTCACGGGTGCCACGGCTGAGAAACTTGCTCCTGGCTTTGCTCCATGTTTTGTGTCCCCAACCTAGGCCCTGTGGTGACAAAGGCATGGCCTTTCTTTCCACAGGTCTCCCGGGTCGGGTCCCAGGGGCCCTATTCTGCTCCTGTGAGATGTGGAGCTTTTTGTTTTGCCCCTGCACTTGAGGTTGCTGTGACCTCGCCATGAGCTCTGAGGCAGGGGGCAGTGGGCTGGCTGGACGAGTTTCAGCATCACCCCCAAATGTTCTCCAGGGCCATGTGCTCAGGCTTGGGTTGTCCTGTGTTCTGCCACTAGGTGTCTGGTCTGTGACACCTGCCGAATGCTGCTGCCACCCCGTTAGATCCTGGCATTGCTCTGCCCTGGCTCTCCCACTCCATGCTGATTGCTTGGGGTTGGTTGCTCAGACGATCAGACACTACCCTGTTCTTAGAGCTTCTCAGAACCTTCACGACTGTGTGCCGATAAAACTTTATTTATAAAACAGGAGTGGTAGGCCAGATTTGGTCCATGGGCCATATAATTTTGCCAACCTCTGCTCTAAAGGCTCCTTTGTGTTGTCTCTGAAGATAACAGGCGCTTTCTCTTTCCTTCCAGGTGTGTGTTTTAGATCTGCGAAAGTAAACACAAAACATTACGGGAAAAAGAAAAGACTTCTAATGGACCAGCTGTGAATGTGTGGGGTTGCAGCACGCTTCAGACACAATTCTGTCAGCTCCAAAACTGTAGGAACGTGACTTGCGTTAGCGTGTACTTTGAAATCAAATCATCCCTGGCCACAGGAGTCTGTATTTTTTCGTAATCCTCATCGAGAAGTTTAAAACAAAAGTGTACACACAGTCATCCCAGAGGGGGAAAGAATGGTTTCCACCTAGAACATTCCACCTGGAAAGCATGAAGCCCGCAGCTAGACAGTGCATGGTTTGGTTCCCATCCAGACAGGCTCTGATACCTGAGAGGGGAGGGGGGCGTAAAAAAAAGCTGTGCCAAAAAAAAAAGAAAGAAAAATGCTGTGATAAACCAAAAGAAGGTGGAAAAGTTCTCCTCCACGTGGTGGGTTGTTTTTTCCCCCGAACAATTTGGACACTACAGTTACTCTCGCAAAGGATATTCCAAGACCAGTTTGTACCGATGAGATGTGCAACTTTGTAATCCCAACACTTCCTATTTTCCAGAACCTTCTTTGTCCAGTGGTTTTTCTATCGGCTGGAATCCTGTCGTCAGGGGGCGTTCCATCTGAGATGGAAACTGTTTTTGGTTTGTCGCTTGTTCCCGGTTCTTGCCTGTCCTCTCCGCCTTTTCCCTCTGTTGCGTGTGGTCTTGATTTGCAGTAAACCCTCAGTAGACGCAGCCCCGTGGACGCCGTGACAAAACCTTTGAAGACAGCCTTCTCATCCCCACCTCCACCCTCCTGCCGTCCCCCCCCTCCCCTTCACCCTCTCGCTGTCCCTTTATCATAGTTGCTTCAGATCTTAGGTCTCAAGGGCACTTTCAGCACGTGATAAGTGCTTTATGTAAGAAGACAGGGCAGGGGGGCTTTTTACAGGAGAAAAAAAAAATGACCTTATAAGAGAAAGAGCCCGGAGTATTTTTGGAAAAAAAAAAAATATTTTTATGTTAGAACAATTTTAAAATCCTAAAATGGCCATCAGACAGAGAGAGCTTTGTGTGGTTTCATATTTAAAAAAAAAAAAAAAATTTAGGAAGACACAGCCAGGGTCCAAGGTAGCTCTTGCCGTTCCCACCGGCTGCATGAAAGGTGGTGAGCGTGTGGGGTGGGGTGGGCTGGGGACAGGCTCCGTGGGTCGCCACGGAAATGGGCTTCAGCCCCAGGCGGACATCCCGGCTGTTGCAGCTCAAGGACCGGTGGCATCTCTCGGTGTGTGTACCTGCACGACTGCAGGCGAGACGTGACGAATGAAGCGCTGAGCCCGGAAGCATACCCCAAACCAAACGGAATTGAAGAAGCCATCGAAACCGACAGCTCAGCTCCCTGCGCCTGTTGGTGACACTTTGTTTGCAGTGCCGGTCATTTCCCCAAGATGGGCAGCGGGGCGAGTCCTTGCAAAGCTGACCTAACGACAGCCGTCGGGCCTTCACGGGGGTCGAAGAATGAGGGAAACGAACGGGGAAGGAAGGTTTTTCAGTCCTGAAGGTGAATTCACGTACACTGATCATTTCTGCCGTCTTCGTCACTTCTTGCTCTCCCAAGAGACTAGGAGCAAGATTTTCTTTTTTAAAATAATGAATCTTTTTACTGTTTTTAAAAAATTAAACGTGGCTTTGTGTTCCTACGGGAGTTTCCTTTCATTGGATCAGGTGACCTTTGTACTCGTGTTGTCGTAACCCAACACTGACCTATTTTTAAAATGAGCAACGAGGAAGGACCTGAAGATGGGACATCTTCTCTTACTGGTTTTCCTGCGGGCACGGAAGGGACGGGGCCGTTGGCCAGGCCAGGGGTGCTGGCCCTGGGCAGGTTTCAGCCAGGTGTGTGTGTGTCCACAATGACATGCGATGTGATTCAGAGAGTGGCGTCCATCCGTGGACCCAAACATGCACCATCGGGGCAGGGTAAGTGCATCCTGCAGATCTTGGAACGTGCCAGCTACCAAAGCCACAGCCACATCTGTCTTTGTCAGGTCAGGACTGGGCCCCACTGGACATGGGACTACTTCAAGCCCCAGCCATGGAAGACCAAAAAGTGCTCTGTTTACAAGTCGGGTATTTTATTCGGGCTGTGCGACCTGAGCAGCCAGAGCCCTGTGGAGTCGCCACTCCCGTCTTAGAAGACAGCAGACACACCCCCACTCCTGGCCACGCTGATTGCATTTCCTGCCCCAAGAAGCCGTTGGGTTTGGGACGCAGTTTGTGGAGATCCGTCCTGACCCCTCCCCAGACAGAGACGTGCCCCTCTCTGCACAGCATGAGCTGTCGAATGTTGTGCGGGGGACACAGTGAGGGCTTCTCTAGACTACCCTCCTTGGAAGGTCCAGAGCCAGGGTCTCGCTCAAGTGTTGCCTCTTGCTAAATCAGAACCGAGCTCAGAAGCCCCAGTGCCCGGCGGGGCACGTGACAGTGAGGAAGGCCGGCTGTCCACCTACCTGGCTTCCCCAGCCGGCCATCGGAGAGGAGCTTGCCGCAGGCCCCAAGGGGACCAAGCGAGAGCGTGTGGTGGGGTCCGCTCACATCCATCCTCCTTCTGAGCACAAGGACAGCCTCCAGCCTTCACACGCCACCCAACAGCCTGCGTCCGGCAAGTCAGGAGTTCACCTTTGGAAGCCAGGTGGCTCCTGTGTAATGTGACCGTGTGCCGTTGTTCGTTGTTTACAGCTCTTAAAAATGGTGAGTGATGCTTAAGTTTTAGCGACCAAATGTAACCTGGATTCTGAGAGCAGACTGAACACACCGGAGCCATCGGTTGGGTTTGAAGTGACCTGGAGCCCGTCCTGCCCACGGGATACTGGGGAAGGGGAGCTGCAGGGACCCCACACGACCCCTAGGACTTGACCTGCGTTCTGTCTTTCTAAAAATAGGTCATGGAGCCAACTGAAGTGCACTTTGTCAAACGTAAGGGTCTGCTCTGTTCCTGGTTATTTTTCTCTATTTTTAAACCTGTTCCACTTTTTTTTTTTTTTTTTTTAAATCGTGTTTCTTGTCAAATGCAGAAATGTTCCTTCCGCCACTCACTGAGGTTTTGAATTCTGGCTTCTGCGGTTTTTATTGTCTGTGTCAGACGTACAGCCAGATGTGGTTCTCTGTCCGCACCTCCCAGATTCTGCGCCTCCCACATCACCCCGTGCTGTTCTCCCTCCACCCCCACCCTCACGCTCTCCTGTCCGAGAAAAAGAATCACCTTGTGTGTCGTAGCTCATTTGTTTCGAGAGAGAATCAACAGATCATATTCAGTGTCTTGAATAAATTGCTCTATTTTGATATTAGAGAATGTGGTGGATGTGCTTTCTTCGTCTCGTTCGGTAATTCGGGGACCCAGCTCCACACCGACGAATGGAAACAGGACTGCGTTTTCTCAAGGGGAAAGTCCCTCCAGTCCCTCTCTTGCCAGGGCTGCTGTTTTAAATAGCGGGGCATGGATGCCGTGGGGTGGGGACGGCAGCCCCGTTGTTATAAAAGCTGCTTACACAAGGGGAGCACGTTTTGGAGTGTGTTTCCTTTTCATGACTTTATTTCAGGCTGGCTATTTGAAAAAGTCAAAGCAAATGGATTTTTCTCTTGTCCACGGGTTGGTGTGCTGGGAGTTTGGCTTCCAGGATAAGCTTTGCGTGATCTGGAGGACCTGAAGTCCCAGGACAGGGGAGACTTTTGACATTTACTTCTGCATGATGCAGACACCTTCATCAGACGTACCATCTGCTCTGAGCCAGACTCCCTCAGGGGTGTACGTTGATGCCACTTTCCTCCTTGGTGGGTGTTACATAATTTAGTTAGTTAATGGATATTGCCCTCCCCGTGACAGGGAAGAGGCAGCTGTCTCTCACAGATGGGCTGGGTTTTGCTGTACCAGCGAGTCACAAAGCAGGTCCTGGTGTCACTCTCCTTGCATCTCAACTTGATCCTGCACGGGGGGCCCTTTCCTGCCTCTGTTTGAGCCCAGTGTTGTCTGGCATACCGCCTGCTTATTTTCATTTTCCTCTTTTTTTCAACCCCCACCGAGTTGACCAAGCCTGTACCCACAAGGTGGATTTGGGGTGAACTGACCACCCTCAACCCTGCTACAAAAGCCGTAGGAAGGTCCTGGGAAGAACTTGGAGCAAACACTCAGTGGGCAGGGAGGGAAGGGCATGGCACGCGCTCCCTGGGTCAGAGGCACGTGTGACAGGTGGCTCTGGTGGCTTCAGCAATGATACTGTGACACGAACAGCTGTGAATGGGTTTCTTTATACCCTAGCAGAAAGTGGATTGGGACACAAAGATCATCCAAGGTTGGTGTGGCTTTCATCTGCAGATGGCTTGGAACCCTTTGCTGCAGGGATTCTAACGTGTTTCTCGGTCCATGGAGGCGACACTTGATTTAAACTTATCTGGGGAACCTAAGCTTCCTCTCAGAGAACGGGGAACTTTGCTGTTAATCGCCCACGCGTTGGTGTTGCTGCTCAGGGAGTTTGGAGAATGTGCTTTGTCCACGGGGAGCTGTGTGTGTGCCTGCGAGGCGGGCTGCCAGTTGTTCCTGCCGACGAGAACCTGGAAATCGCTGTGAGATGCATGGAGCGGGGTGGGAGGCAGGTGTATTATGTCCTTACAAAAGACTCAGCATGTGGCCGAATGTTTTTGTTTTGTTTCCAGTCTGGCTCCTTTTTCTCTGAAGTGCTTCATCCACTTGCAAGGGAAGCTAGGCAAGGGGACGCCATTCCACGTGGAGGGGACGAGGGCACAGGGCCGGGCAGTGGTCCTCATGGAACTGCCACTAAAACCTGACGTTCTTGCTCTGGGAAACGGCTCTGATGACGAGTACTCGTCCTCCCGGAGAGGCACTTCCGGAGGACGTGGCTGGGGCACTACGTACGTGCCACCATTGTTACGCAGTCGGAAATGACAGGGAAGAGAGCTTGGCAAGAGGGGACCCAAGCAGACCTTTACGTCTTATGGTGTGATAAACTGGCCAGAGAGCTGAAATCGAATGGGAGCGACCTGGTAGGGGCCGCTTTCTACCAACGCACACTCCCAGCTCCACCTGGGAGTCCAGCCAACACAGACGCCTGTGTGAGTCCCAGTTCCCCACCTTTTCAACAGCTTCCCCGCCTTACGTATCCCTGCCCTCCCGCCGTCTGGTCGTTTTCACTGCCCTTAGCGTTCCAGCATTTTCTAGCATGGGCCATCGGCAAAACTAACCACAACCCCCTGCGCTGACCATCCTTCCTGGAAAATTGCTTCAAACCAATGTTCTCCTTTAGTTGTTTGCTCAATTATTATTTCTCTTGCTCCCCAGATGGACTTGATACCCCACATCTCTGATGGTCACTGGTGTGTCCCCAGGGCCTGGGCGTAGCTCAGTGCCTGGCAAGTAGCCATGACAAGGGATGCCCTCACCCTCACGCTCTTGGTTCACCCCAAAACCACCGTGCCAGCCGCTGACACGGACACCCCATCCAAGGAGGAGTCATTTTAACGGGATAACCAGATTGGTCAGGGTTCTTCCTTGCTGGCGTCTGACCGTGCCTGTGGCTAATGAAAACCAAAAAGAATGGGCGACGACATTGGGCAACCTTGAGTCTGGAGGCCTTGCAGACCGGAACAGCCCAAGGCGGGCTAGGACTGGTCCCCTGCAGATCACACGGGGCGCAGACAGCACTGGGGGCTGCCCACACCCCCATCCTGGACACTGGCGGCTCCTAAGACAATGCCCACGATGCCTTCCACAGCCATGCATCTGCGGGGGGCCCTCTCCCCAAGTGCTTCTCTGAGACCCGTGTCCTTGGGCACTGCCTTCTAAACAAGACTTGGGACACATGTCTGATTGGCTCCCCCGAGTCCTGTGCCTTCCTCCAGTTGCAGGGGAGGCTGGGAAATGGAGCCTCTGGCATCTTTGCCTCCAGAGTGGGGGTGGGGCTGTGTCCCCTCCGGTAATGGGGGCTCCTCAAACCCAGGAGGGGCTTCCCGTGTTGCGTGCAGTCAGAATGTCAACACAGATGAATGCAGATGCCACCCAGGAAAGCTGACATCCCTTCACGTGTCCTTGACACTTTGGGTCAAGGTGTGTGGTTCTAGGGCAGGTCTGTCCTAATGAATGCATAACCCTAGTGACGACGCTGACAGTCGCCGCGGGCCCTGAAGCCATCTGCAGCCCTGCGACTCTCCAAAAGCACAAGTCCAGCAGCCTCCTGGACAGCTTTTCTAGAGCGAAAGGGAGTCCTAATCGTGATGGGAAGAGGTGTCACACGGCAGAACCGTCCGCAGTGCCCTCAGAAAAGGGTCTTGCTTTTGTAAACACCTAGCTGGATTGCAACTGCACTTTCCAATATTTTTGCCAGTATGGAAAAATGGAAAGATGGAGACCTAGGCAACTATCTGAGAATGAATCGGGTTCCAAGGATTCCTGAGACTATTTGCTGAACACAGCGTGGGGACCAGAGGCTCAATTCCTGCAGCGAGCTGCCCCTCTGGCGCCCTCTCGTGGTGAACGGAGACCACGCTGTGCAGCTGCTCCGTGTGTCCCGTTCATCCCGCTGCTTGTCGGCTTTGCTGCCTTTTGGCATCACTGCCTTACTCGGGAGCGTTTGCTGGACGTGTTGTTCGGACAGAATCCAGGCCAGACCGGGAGCTCAGTTGGGATTTTTTTAATCAACTTTCCCAAGCACTTGGACCTGGCATTACATTGCAGCGTCTGCGGAGGCTGCTGAGCCTTGGTTCTGGAAGGAATTTTTCCATTGGCACGTGCACAGTCAGGGATCACTTATCCTATAAGACCAGCCTCGGGCAGGAGGTGTAACATGGTCCTGAGAGTGAGATTTCGAGGGACGCCACACACCCTGGCAGAGATGGGAAGGAGAGAACCCAATTCTAAAGAAGGAGAAACGCAGAGTCTGAGGACATGAGGGAGGGACCGTGCCACGTCCCCCTCACAGGTCTCCCTGGAGTTTTGGAAAAGGTTGAACCTCGTTTTTGTTGCGGGACCCACTGGCAATGTGGATTTCAACTGTGCTGGCATCGGAACCTGGAGAGGAAAAGAGAAGAAAGTGGGACGGTGCCGACGTCCTGGAAGGTGTTTCCTAAGCTTCACAGACGTTCCCGGGTGTAGGAACTCCACACTGCACTGCACTTCTGTGCGTGCTGGTGCAGCTGCCACACGGGCACCCGCTTGGGCATCGGGCCGATGGTTGCCTGGCTTCCTGCTCTCCAGGAGGTGCCCTAACGGAGGGAGACCACCACCCTCTGTCAACCTCCTGGTCTTTTCACGGATGATGCCAGGTGGTTTGGGGAGGTGGAGGTTATCAGTAAAATGACAGCAAAAGTCACTCCTGCCAAAGGAGTCACCCGGAGGTCTGCTTAGTCATTCCAAGAACACACCTTCCTTCAGAACCTGTGGCGGTCCTTGGGGGCAGATGTCAGAATTGTTCTTTCATTCTGCAAATCCTCTGCTGTGTGCCAGGTTCTAAGCTGCGTGTGGAGGACAGAGCGACGGAAGACACAAAGAACCGTGGCCTTTGCCATTGCACATGGGGCATGTGACTGCCCTTCCTGGAAATCGCCAAATCCCAGCCTCTCCCTCAAGGAGCCTGGCTGACAACTGCAGCCGTCTCCGTCACTCCAGCACACGGGGCACTGTCACATGCCAAGCTCAGTCCCGCCTGCCACAGGCCTTCGCACGGCTCTGTTTTCTGCCTGTACAGCTCCTCTCCATTTTTTCTTGTGGCTCCTACATTTCATTCAGGTGTCAGTTCAGATGTTACCTCACCCTCGGGGATGTGTCCAGGACACTGTGCAGAGAACCCGTTTCCTGGCCCCGCCTGATTTGTTTTCCTCCATAGCCTCTCGCTAGCTCCCTGGGATGTTATAATTGCTTGTGCTGTGCATTTGTGTGTCTCTGCCAGTACAATGGAGAGCGTCACTGCACAGGACTATGTCTGTCTTAGTCACCAGCGTACCAGTGGTGCACCTGGCACACAGAACGTGCTCCAGAAGCAAATCGTTTGAGTGGATAAGCACCGACGGACACATGACGACATCCGTGGGGTGCAGCGTTTACCCATAACCTGGAGCAGGCAGACTGATGGGTACAAAGAAAAGCAGGAACTAGCACAATTTAAAAAGCGACATATGCAGTTTTGGAGGACATTTAGGAAGAAAAGAGAGAACATCCGTGTTATGTGGAAGAGTGGAGACATGTGCTTGGAGATATCTATGGAGGCCCGAGTTACAGGAAGAGGTGACCCCACGACCAAGAGAAACAAGTATGGTACCCCCCACCCCCAAACCCCACTGTGGCCTGTGGGTCTCCCAGGGCTGGATTAGGACAAGTCTGGGAGAATACAGTCTGAGCAAGTCACACCCAGGGCGATGAAGGAATTCAGAGGGCAGCAGAAGGGCTAATGTGGCCACGGACCCTGGGGCCAGCTCTGCAGAGAGTCGGCCTTGCCGACAAGGGTGATGGGAGAAGACCTTTTGTTGGAGCCGTGAACCTGCTTTTCGTGGACACTAGGCACCAGCGGGGACGATTTCTAGAAGGCGCTTCCAGTCCCACCACCCCATTCCTGCTGCAAGGGCTGGCGGTACTTCAGAAACAGTTGATTGTCCCAGGGTCCCCTACGGTTTCCGAGAGCATCTTGGGCTCATGGGAACTTCCATGCGATTTCTGACATCTTTTCAGAAAGACCCTGGACTGGACTGTCACATGGTGGCATGTGACCACGGCCTGGGCCGAGGACCTTCCCGTGACTTCCCACTTTGGGGCATGCTCTGACTCCTGTGGCTTTTTAACGTTTCCTGGTTTTTTCATCCTTCCCCTGGGGCTCCACGGAGGAGACGCATTTGTGCCATGACAACCTTCTCAGATGCCAGTGCGGCTGCTGGCAAGGCCCCTGAGCCCAGCCCTGCCTGCGCTTAATTCACTGGGTGCTGACAGTGTGGCCTTGGAGGTCTCCGCCAAGAGAGAACGTGTCGGCTGAGGAAGTCTCTGACAGTGTAATCCAATGAGGCCATCGGGGGGCGTGCACTAATTCTGTGTTGGTGCAGCACGTGACTCTCTGATGAATGTCCCTGCACGAAATGCAGGTGCCAGAGACCTCATGAGGCCCAAGAGCCACGCCCCTCCCTCGCCACCTCTTTAATATGCCTGGCAAGCCCAGGCAGGTTCTTGGGAACTTCCTGACCCTACATGGAGCTTTGTCTTCTGCACCCTCAGCTGTTGTTCATGGATCCCTTGAAAGCCTGAAGCTCTAGGTCGAAACCCCAAGTGGCGGGCACTGACCATGAGCCCTAGGGACCATGTGACACCTGGGCCGGGAGCCCCTTCAAGGTGTTGAATTTGACCTACCGTGTTTCCCCAAAAATAGCACCTAGACGGACCATCAGCTCTCATGCATCTTTTGGAGCAAAAATTAGTAAAATAAGTAAATAGTAAATAGTAAAATAAGACCGGGTCTTACATTAATTTTTGCTCCAAAAGATGCATGAGAGCTGATGGTCCGGCTAGGTCTTATTTTCGGGGAAACACGATAAGAGACCCTGGGCTATCTGTGTTCTCTTCCACACTCTGAGCGACTGCACTCCGTGGGGCCACCTGGAGTTACATTCAAAGGGAGGGCAAGTGACATTGGAGAGTCACAGAAGACAAAGAATGGACATGATGAGAGAGAGCAAAGAAATGTGGAGGTATAGGAGAGAATTTGGGGAAAGCAGCGATAATTACCGGAAAGGACAGTATAATGGGAGAGTGGGAATTAAGGAGAGACCAGGAATTGTGGAAATGACAGGCAATTGTGGGAGAAGAGAGTTGTGGGAGAGACAAGGGATTGGGGGAAAACAGAACTGTGGAAAAGAATGGGAATTCTGGGGAGAATGGAGAAGTGCGGGAGAGATGGGCTCAAGGGAGAGAAATGGAATTTTAGGAAAATTGAAGTCCTGGACAGAGGGCAATTGCGGGAATACCAAGGGACTATTGCAGGAAAGGGAAACTGGGAAACAAAAGGAATCCTGGGCAATCAATGGAATTGCAGGGGAAACGGAGTACTGTGGGAGAGAAACGGAATGGTGGATATGACAACAGAATTATGGGAAGAATTACATCATGTGTAGGTAGGGGAATCGTGGGAAATACAAGGGATCACGTATAGGTAGGGCATTGTGAGAAGGACAAGGGATCATAGGAGACAAAAGGAGTTGTGGGAAGGACAGAGTATCATGAGAAGGAAACAAGTCAGGGAGAAAGGGAGCATTGTAGGGGGGGGGAAGGTAATTGTAGGAAGGATAAAAGATGAAGGGAATAATAAGGGATTTATGGGAACACTAAGGGATTATGGGAGGAAAGGGGAACTATGGGAAGAACAGAGGATCATGGGAGGTGATTGGAATTGTGGGAGACAGGAAGCATTATGGGAAGGATGAGGTCACAGCGAGGGGATTATGGGAACACCAAGGGATTATGGGAGGAAAGGGGAACTATGGGAAGAACAGAGGATCATGGGAGGTGATTGGAATTGTGGGAGACAGGAAGCATTATGGGAAGGATGAGGTCACTGCGAGGGGATTATGGGAACACCAAGGGATTATGGGAGGAAAGGGGAACTATGGGAAGAACAGAGGATCATGGGAGGTGATTGGAATTGTGGGAGACAGGAGGCATTATGGGAAGGATGAGGTCACAGTGAGGGGATTATGGGAACACCAAGGGATTATGGGACGAAAGGGGAACTATGGGAAGAACAGAGGATCATGGGAGGTGATTGGAATTGTGGGAGACAGGAGGCATTATGGGAAGGATGAGGTCACGGCGAGGGGGTTATGGGAACACCAAGGGATTATGGGACGAAAGGGGAACTATGGGAAGAACAGAGGATCATGGGAGATGATTGGAATTGTGGGAGACGGGAGGAATTATGGGAAAATAACGGTTATGGGAGAGAAAGGAATTGTGGGAGTGATGAGGCATCATGGGAGAAAATAGAATTGTGGGAGATAAGGAATTATGGGAAGGATGAGGTCACTGATAAGGGATTGTGGGAACACCAAGGGATTATGGGAGGAAAGGGGAACTGTGGGAATGATGGGATCGTGAGTGAGAAATAAAATTGTGGGAGAAACAGTACATTGTGGGAGGAAAATGGAATTGTGTGAAAGACAAAGGTTCTTAGGAGAGAAAGTAATCATGGGAAGGAAAGGGATCATGGGAGAGACAACGGGAATTGTGAGAACACTAAGGGTTATTGGAGGAATGGCGAATTGTTGGAATTCCCCCATAGAAGTGGCGACTCAGGGAATTGTGGGAGACTCAGGGAATTACGGGAATGACCAGGCATCATGGCAGCGAAAGGGGAACTGTGGGAGGCACACAGTATTGTGGGAATGACAAGACATCCCACAAAAATGGGAAGAAAAGGGGCATTGGGGGACCATGGGAAAGAAATAGAATTGTGGGAGAAACAGAGCATTGTTTCAACCACAGAGGGAGAATGGGAGGACAAAGGATGGTGGGAATGATAGGGGAATTGTGGGAAGACCAAAGTATTATGGGAGGATAGATGAACTATGGGAAGAACAGAATAATGGGAGATAATAGGAATTGTAGGAGACAATGAATATGGGAAAGAAAGGGTCATGGGAGAGAAATAGAATTGTGGGAGAACTAGGAAGGGTGAGATCATGGATAGGGATTGTGAGAACAGCAAGGGATTATTGGAAGAATGGAGAGTTGTGGGAATGACGGTACCATAGGATAGAATTGGAATTCTGGGAGACTCAAGGAATTATGGGAACGACCAGGCACTGTGGCAGAGAAAGAATTGTGGGTAACAGAGGATCATGGGAGAGATAGTGGCATTGCAGGAACTGCTAGGGACGATGGGAGGCACGGGAATTGGAGAGCAAGTGAATTGTTGGAGAGAATAGAGAATTATGGGAAATACAGGGAATTGTGGGTCAGAAAAGAATGGTGAGCGAAACGAGGAATCGTGGGAGAGATGAGGCACGGTGGGAGACGTCCAGCTAAGCCCCTCACTATTTTCCACGATATTCTGAGTAGGACCTGACTCTTGGACTGTGGACACACCCCTGTGATGTGTTTTAACCACGACCCTTTCTGTGTCCCCACACGCCCTGTGCCTCCCACCACACATCCCCTTAATGCTGTAATCCACATTGCCCACAGCCGGGGCCAGTGCCCCTCCCACCCAGGCCTGGCCTGTGCCTACCACGCCACGCCCCACTCAGCCTGAGCCCAGGCTTCCGCCCTGAGGCATGCTTCTGCACTGCACCCCAGGGCCCTCCTGCCAGGGCCTCACCCAGACCCACTTCCATTGTGGTCCCGCCGTCTTGCCAGAGCCAGCCGGGTCCAGGGTGACCTGGGAGGGGTGGAGCATGGATCGCACTAGAAATCCACCTCCCCAGTCACACCCCCTTGAAGCCAATACTAAGACTGATGTATGTACCAGGTCCTGAACTTTCTCCTCCTGAGCACAGAGGACAGTGTCCTGGGTACAGGAGAGCGAGAGAGTTGACACTAAGCTTGGTGCTCGCGGGAAAAGGAACTGATATCTTAAGGTTTTCTGCCGGCCCTAAGCTAAAAGCCAGCCCGGGGTTGTATTGTTTTGTTGTCTGTGACAAGGACCACTCTCCTTGACTCTTAAGTCCCGAGGGAAATTCTGGTTCCTTATAGGCCCTCCCTGAGGTTACAGTGACAGCTCTTCCGTGACAAGCCCTTTCCTTATGCTTAGCTCATATGTCACCAGCTTCCAATAAGCTCCACACATGTTGCTATTATTCAAAGAGCTTACTTGTTATGAAATCGGGAACAAAATACTTGAGAAGACCCCCAACTATTTCTTGTCCCCGCTTTCTTGAGATGTAATTGACATAGTATCCTGCCTCTTACTATTAAGAATTCTTTAAATCTCATAATTGGTTGCTCTTGTTTGTCAGTTGGGCCTTTTGGAACCATGAGCTGCTACCAGTTTTCCATCAGAGTTTTCTAATTTAACATTCTTGTCACCAACATCCACTGGGCGCCTATGTGCAACGGTCAAGCATTGGGAACGCGTGCAAGACTGGACTGCGCAGCACGGTGGCAGTGCACACACACGTTCTGGTCCGAGGCGATTCCAAACAGCTCCAGTGCAATAAGGTGGGGCAGGGGACGGCCTGCAGGACCTCGGGGGGCCACCAGCACAGGCCAGGTGGCCTCCTCCCCAAACAGCATTTGTGGGAATCAACCCACGGGTCCCAAAAGGAAGCTGCCCCAATCATGGGTCTCTTCTTGTAGAGAATTTTCAATCTCGTTACCCAATGCTGACAGCAAAAGTTTTACTCAGGAAGACTCTTTCAAGGGCATAGAATCGGAGTAGACGAGGGAGCGTAAAACTAATCACAACAATGGCAGCAACTGAGACTTAATCAGAAATAAGGCTCATAGGTCTGACTATTTACTATACTTTCTTCTGACCCGTCTTGATTAGATCATAAATGAGCTTATTGTAATAGTAATTTCAGAATATAGAGCAAATGATAAATTTAAGGTTATAGTATGGTTAATGAGAAGTGTGTATTATATATATATATATACGTATACACACAAGTATATATTAATATAAATATAAACATATATATCATATATATTACATATATATGATATATATTATATGTTATATATATTATATATTTTATAATTATATATATTAATATATAATATATATAATTATATATATATATGCCGGCAAGTGGCCCGTGAGACATACTGACCGGGGAAGAGTTCAAGGGAATGCTGGAATTGTCCCAGAGAGCAATGGTAATGACAGCCCAAAGACCCATGTGGGGATCTTCATAAGGGGGCTGAAGTGTCCTAAGCAGCAAAATACTGAAATGATTTAATTTCTGAATCAAATCTCTCTGAATTCTTTTTAGCATCCTGGACGCACATTCCAGCAGAGGGTTACTAAACAAAGCAGTGCGATGGTACCTTAGGGGCACACTACGTCGTTTTGCTGCAGCTCCAAGAACATATCCGCCGCGGTAAGGGAGGACTTACTGTACACTTAAAAGGATGATTGTTATGGTATGTGAGTGATATTTCGATTTTTTTAAAAAAGCAAAGGAGTGGGGAAAGCAGCATGCGACTGGGACCGCTCCACAATTAGCTGTGAGCCCTGCAGCCAGAAGTCTGAAGGAAAACTCCACTATGTCCAACTTCAGCAGGTAACACACTGTGCAGACTCGAAGAATTTTAAGATATTTCCTTCCTCCATTATTTTCCAAAATATTAATTGACTAAACATGGAGTTCCAGTCTGAAAGACAGACTCCTCTTCACGCATGGTGACCCTCTGTGAATGAGGCCATTATGTGAACCTTGCCAATGCTGTCACTGAGGAGGAGGTCAGGGAAGGCAGTCTGAGAGAGCAGCTGCCAGGACACCCTGCCCTCATGGTCTTTCTACTGGGTCTTGCTCTGCTGGCCCTAAAACCCCTGTGTGTAAACTTATGACCTAGGAGGGGCAGACCCATAAACAGCTTGCAGGAGAGAATGAGACTAAGGAAATGCTGATTGAGCTTGTTCCTTGGTGGTGATCGGGGCAGGGCAGATTGGAGTAGGTTTTATTGTGATTTCCAATGTTTTACTTGACCTTCAAAGATGGGCACAACCACTTAAAAATGCCAGGATGTGAAGGCCAACAAAGCCAGATACTTCGAGATAAAAATTTTTAGCTCAAGAAAAAAAGAAAAAAAAAATTTTTTAGCTCATTCCCACGTGGCACCATGCTCACTGCAATCCCACTGGTGGTTCCCTCATCCTTGGTGAATGATTTGACTGGACAGAAAGTCTGGAAACACGTGGTCTCTGTCTAGTAGCCACGCCTACTGTATCCCTTAGAGGTGCCCGATGTGAACCAAACAGTACCCATCTCCGAGAATCTATCAGTTCATCACCTTATTTTTCGGCCCTGAGAGTAAACCCCGTTTCTCACCTGAAAACAAACCCTCCTTCAATGTATCTGAATAGTAAATAGGAGTGGGGAAGAAAATGAAACTCTGAAGTCATTTCCAGACTTCTTCCTGCATATTTTCTTTGTTCCACATTTCAACATTATTTCTGCACAAAGCGGTTTGGGTTCTGCAGTGTTTATCTTTGGTTTAGCTCACACGTGTGTGCGTGTTTGTGTGTGTGTGTGTGTGTGTGTGTGTGTGTGTGTCATTTAGCTCAGACAACATGTTGGGGAAAGCAAATGTATGGTTCCAGGCTTTGGAGAGACTACTTATTCTGAGACCCTGGTTCTGAACTGGGGTCACTGGGGCCCCCAGGGGCCGTTTATCAATGTCTGGAACCCGTTTTGGTTGTCACAACTGGGAGAAGTGCTACTGGCACTGAGCGGGTGGAGGCCAGAGATGGGGCTCAACACCCCACAGTGCCCAGGACGTCCCTCGGGACAAAGACTCACACAGCTCGAAATGCCCGGGATGAGGACCCCCTCTGAAGGAAGAGACAGGAGGTGGGAAAGGGCTGGAACGGAGAACTCGGGTCCTCACCTCCCTACCCGTGCCCGCTGAGGAAAGGCAAAGCAGCCCTCCGCCCCTGCACACACCCGCTCAGCGTCCTTCAGTGTCCTACTCTCTCAGCGCTCCTCTCCCTCTGTTCAGACAACCCGAGCGCGCCCATACAATGGCAGCTACCAACGTCCTCCTCTCAAGGATCTGTTTGCTCGGACATTACAAATCGTCAGCTCCGTGCAAACTTCGTGGAGGTCAGAGTGGTGATTTTCAAACCTTTGTTCCTCATCGGAAGATGCATTTTTGCTAAAACTGAACCTTACAAGGAACCCTAATACACACAGGGTAGGGTAGTATATTGGCAAAAATTTCTTTTGTAAGGGACAATTTGGATTGTATACAAAATGAATGTAATGAGAACTATGAAGGCTGCTTTAGCCAACATCAAACTCTGACACAAAGTACGAGAATCTACATCAACTTGAACGTCTAACTTTTTCGGTTTTGATTTGATTGCAGCATACTAAGGACATTGAGTTATGAATAGCTGAGGAGCTAACATGTAATGGTCTTTAGGTAGCTCATCTTGCCATCTCAGGATAGTCTTCCCTTAAATGAAGAGGGCGGGTGGACGTTACTCTGAGCTCCACACACACGCACGAACCTGAACGGATGGGTGGGTCGGGGGGCTTAGTATTTGGTGCCCAGCGCATTTGAGCATGCACAGTTTTTCTCACAGGTTTTCATACGAATTTTGGAACAGGATATGAATCGTTTCCTAGGTGCCTGAAGGACCACATGAGGGTCTGCAGGGCACAGTTTGAAGATCACAGCACTGGCGTTTAAACGAAAAGGACAGAAGAGCCTGCACTGGCTGACTGGCTTCTCATCTTAAAGGCCCCCAAGTTGCTGGACAAATCAAACTACACCTATTGTCTACAGACATCATGTCATACCGTTCACTGCCTCACCGCAAATGTTACGGAGGGGTCTGGAGTGACAAGTAATCTCCTATTCAAAATACCATCCCGCCCCAGGGGCAGCCAGTTATAATTAACGTAAGGCTACAGTGCTTCATACGGAAATGAGAGGCAGCATTGAAATATGGAAAGGAGACGTGCATGATGAAATGCACGATTAGCGTCTGTGCGGTCGGCTATGGTAACTTTCCATGCACACCCAGAGAACACGGACACCGCCTCCACACATGTCACCTCCGTGTTTGAGAAAGGACCCGCAGGGGAGCCCCGGGCCCGCAGTCCCTACCTTCAGACAGTATGCACAGGGCCTCGTCAGAAGTGTGCCTGCTGACATGCAGCGCCGTCCTGGAAGCGGGGCCGTCACGGGGCACACAGGAGCCCTCCTGCGGCGGGAAGGCCCGCTCGGCGGCCGAGGTCGTCATCGATTCCCACTGGATCTCCTTCCTGGGAGACCGGACGCCCAGGCCACATCCTGTCCAGCCGTAGAAGGCCAGCGACAAGAGGAACCCTTGGGCTGGATTCAGTATGCCCTGGGCATGGGGACAAACAGACATGGGCCAATGAGTGCCGTGTGGCAGGGATGAGAGCCCCAGATGCTCACAGAGGGACAGACTCCACTCGGGAGGCCCACTGGCCGGCCTCGCGTGGAAGGGACCAGTTGGGTGGTTGGTTTGGAGCACGACAAAGATTGGCTGTAGGTGCCATATCTTCAAGGGCGCTTCCGAGTCAGAATTTGATCTAACCAAGGCTCCTGAGGTGGAGGATGAGTGCAGGTAACACCCGTCCACTTACGTGTAGTACGTACACGGGAAGCCAACCAAAGGAACCAGCTGGAACTCCAAACCACAGCACAGGAAGTTAACACTGGTCTTATTTTAAAGTCCTTGTGAATCAGATTTCCCCCAGTTCTGAAGCGACAGAAATATTAATTCTGTGTAGGCCACATGTATCTATCTCTCCATGTATGTCCCCCAGCTCATGTATGTGCTTTTATTATAGATGGAATATAATAAAAACATTGGGGGAAATCTTCCAATGGTGTTTCCACCTCTATCATTTTGTGTATTTCTAGCCAATCCGTTTTCATATGGGGGTTATTATGTAGCTGTGTCTACCACAATTTTTATATTCTGCATTTCTTACTCGATACTCGAGATCTGATAATCGTCATTCTTTTTTTTTTTTTTTGATAGTTCCTCAAGGTCATTCTTTAATTTTATCCATGTGTATGGAACCTTTGCCTCTCTCTCTCAGCTCTCAGTTTCCTCATCTGTACAATGAAGTGGTTAGACTAGACCAGTAGTTCTTAAACTAGACCAGTACATGAGAATCAGCTAGAGGGCTGATTGCTGGACCCTTCCTAGAGTTTCTGATTCATAAGGCCCAGGTGGGGAGCCAGCAAGGGGCCTGGGA
The DNA here is from genome assembly GCF_004115265.2 of Rhinolophus ferrumequinum. Classification (NCBI taxonomy): domain Eukaryota; kingdom Metazoa; phylum Chordata; class Mammalia; order Chiroptera; family Rhinolophidae; genus Rhinolophus; species Rhinolophus ferrumequinum. The sequence goes on along the minus strand of NC_046284.1, from coordinate 119,737,431 downwards.
CTTTGCATTTCTTTTTTTTTTTTTTCTTTTTTTTTTTTTTTAAATTTATCGGGGTGACAATTGTTAGTAAAATTACATAGATTTCAGGTGTGCAATTCTGTATCACATCATCTATAAATTACATTGTGTGTTCACCACCCAGAGTCAGTTCCCCTTCCATCACCATATATTTGATCCCCCTTACCCTCATCTCCCACCCCCCACCCCCCTTACCCTCTGGTTGATAATCGTCATTCTTAACATTCCATCAAGACGAAAGACCTTAATTTACCTATAACCATTCACTTCTTTTAAATTAGGGTTGTTTCTAATGCTTTCTAATTACGCATAATGTTACAAGGAATACCTTCATCCCTATGGCTTTTTCATAGTCTAAAGTATTTCTTCACGATAAATTCCCTGACAGCTGAGTCTGCCTGCAAGGTTTGACATACTGTGCCCAATTGATTGACCAGAGTAGTCCCCATTTAATGTTCCCCACAATGAATGACAGTGGTAGCTAGTGTACCCCGGCCAGAGGTAAGTAGTCCAGGAAACTATTCAACTCATATAGATTTAAATATTAGGTTGGTGCAAAAGTCATTGCAGTTTAAAAGGTTAAAAACAATTGCAAACACTGCAGTTACTTTCACAGCAACCTAAGAACAAGACATTATATTTCTGAGTGGGTTTTTTTTTTCTTCTGATTTTTTTGTGTTTTTTTTTCAAAATGAAAACTTAAAATTAAAATTGACCTACCATAATAAACCACGTGGTCTTGGCTGCATTTCTGACATGTTTCAAAGAGCTCTCATTGATATCTGGTTGCATCTCAAGGTAGAATAAAAGGCTCTCATTGATGATGTTCGACAGCCAACTGTTAGAAAGAAAACGGCCCACGGGTCAAGACAACAGGCAGCAGATTCATTTTTCTAAAGGCTGGGGGTCATGGAATGTGTCTACCAAGAGCTGAAAGCTGTGGAGGGGTGGCCATTCAGCAGCTAGGAGGAACCAGCACATCGAGAATCTGATATAAAAGTAAATGTCTGGGGCGGCCGGATGGCTCAGTTGGTTAGAGTGCGAGCTCTTAACAACAAGGTTGCCGGTTCGATTCCCACATGGGATGGTGAGCTGCGCCCCCTGCAACTAAAGGTTGAAAACGGAGACTGGACTTGGAGCTGAGCTGCGCCCTCCACAACTGAATTAAAGGACAACGACTTGGAGCTGGTGAGCCCTGGAGAAACACACTGTCCCCCGATTTAAAAAAAAAAAGTAAATGTCTAACCCTATGCTGTACACCTGCAAGTAATATAAAATAATATTGAATGTAAACTATAATTTGAAAAGAATAGTCATGGGGATGTAAAGTACAGCATAGGGAACATAGTCAATAATATTATAGGAACTATGTACAGTACCACATAGTGCCAGACGGGTAATAGACTTATTGGAGTAATCACTTTGTAAGGTATATAAATGTCTAATCATTATGTTGTTTTATACACCCAAAACTGAAAAAAAACAACAACCAAAAAACAGACTTTGGAGTTAAAAAAAAAAAAGCATTCGATGTACGAGACATGACTCCTTCTGTCAATCTAAGGCAGAGACCGACAAATCCTTCCAGTGGTAACACAACCTCAGGTGTAAGGTTCTAGCACTACACCAAACAACCCAGAATTCGGTCTTCATCTGATGAGTAACCTAAAGTTTTGATGGAGACCAAAGCAAATCTTATCTTGACATTTTATGTTCGAATTTTTGGTGTTCTTGTTGGTAGGCCAGCGAAGTTTGAAACGGCAAGTTCAGTGCGTTTTTAGAGAGAGATCATTTTCGTCTCTCCTAGGAGAATGTCCAAACCTCCTCGTATCGGGTAAATTATTAACACCACGAAGGTATGCCCCGTCTTGCCAAGTATCACTTCACAGCAGCGAAGGGTTTTCTGATTCCCATCTGTTTTGCATGGGTTACGGGTCTATTTTCAAGGCATCCACTTGAAACAGGGGGGAAACCGAGAGAGAAATTGCTCTCTACTCTTCTGGCCTGCGCTATGAGTCATCACACCAAAGACGTGCCCTCGGCCTTGTTCTGTCCTGGTGTTAAGACTGATTCAAATCGCTGGATTTAAAAGGTATGATCCAGTGCTTTATTTCCCCATGAACCCTGGCAGTGGGGCAAAACACCGGCTGCATATCACTGGGACGTATGGAAGCTAGACTTGGTGCTTTTTGTTCTGCGGGCTTTAGCTATAATTTCAGTAGATCTGACTCACTTTCCAGAGGTTCATGGATTTAGACTTCCCTTCCTGTCTCACATGCATTTCCTCAAAGGGCTCCTAGCAGAGTTTCAGAGATTTCCTTCCCAAAGACTTCCCTTTGGAACTTTCAGGTCACGCTTGGAAGAGCAAAATGGCAAGGTGCTTGCCTGTCCCTTCCCAGGGACGATTAGGAAAAATAGAAGAAAGGTTACCAAATAACGAAAAGCAGCATTATTTTGAAAAATCGGATCTTGATCATGGCGCCCATCCGTCTCTCGTTCTCTGTGTAAATGCCTTGTCGTCCTTTCAGTAAGGAGGCCACTGTGAAGAACAAAGGGGAACCGCGTGTCATATTCACTGATGACACTGACGGAGTGTCAGGGAAGGGAATCAAAGCAGTCGTGAGCCTGTGAGCAGAGCCAGGAAAGCAGGAAGCACGGCAAGACACTGCCCCGCTCTCCTCACAGCGCCCACGTTGGCGTTCCCGTAGACTCAAGGGAATATATATTTTTTGGGGGGAGGGAGAACTTTTACTTTGAAACAAGTTTAGATTTACATAAGATTTGCAAATCTAGTACAGGGAGGTCCTGTATACTTATACCCAGCGTCCCGCCAAAATAACATCTTACACAACCGTGGTCACCTTTGTCACAATGACAAAAACACTGGAACAGTACTATTAGTTAAAGTCCGGATTTTATTTAGATTTTACTAGCTCAGGAACGAAATTTTTAAAGGTTTATATTTTCTGTTCTAAAAATAATGCAGACTTGCTCTTTTAAAATGTTGCAAGATTTAAAATTTCACCTATACACACAGTGGAAAATATTAAAAAGTTTAGAGAAGAATGAATGACCCACGGTCCACCCAGCCACAACCACTGTTAACATCTGTCTTTTTGGAGTCTTCTTTCTATAAGTCATTTTCATTTGTTTGGTGTAATCAAATCACTATTTGTAATGCAATTTTGTTTTTAAAAAAATGCTATGTTTAATCCCCCATTTTTCAATGTAGATGTGAAAAGAGCGATCCCAAGAGCCTCAATGATTTCCTGTTCTCAGCGGTAGAGTGCTCTAAATGGTTTAAAGTTCTACAATCATCAGCTGACCCTCAAGCGACCTTCCTCACTCTCATTCTGCCCTTGAGAGGTTCATGCAGCTCAAGGAGGTGGGAGACGTACGTGCTCCAGGTCACGCTTCCTTGAGGATGGGGTCGGGGCTGGAATGCAGGTCCCAGCCTCAACCCAGAGGTCTTTCCGGTGCATTCTGCTGACTTACAACATCCCTCTTTATCCAGTTCTTACCATTGCATTTGACTCATTTCCTGTGCTCTGCTTCCTGTTTCCTGCCCCACTGAGAAAAGACACAGGCCAAGGACGTTGTGGGAGTAACCAGGCCCACGACTCTGCTCCGTAGTGCATGTGTTTACCCCTCCCCTTTCCTCTCCTTCTGCTCCTGTCTCATCTCCACCGTTTTCCAAGGCCACCTCTGAGGCTACCAGGGCATGCCAAGGGCAGACCCAGCATGGCCCAGACGGAAGTGAAAAGTCTTCTGGGGCTGGCCTTCAGCTAACAAACATTGCCCAAGGACGGGTGTAGCCCAGAACCAAGTCGGCTTGCTCACTTGCATTCATTAAACCTTCTCACTTTCTCCAACTGTAGCCCTCTTACGTCTCTGGAGGATGACACGTGAGGTCAGTTGTCCTAGATCATTCCAGAAGGACAGTGTGTGTCATTATCTGAACCCAAGGCATGGGGCCGTCCTCGTGGCCATGCACCGGAGAACCTCCCTAGTCTTTACCTGCAGTCAGTGTCTTTCGGAACAGGATGGGGTTGGCCACGAGGACAAGCAGCAGTGGCAAGTACGTGGTGACGTAGTGGGGGATGGCGTGATCCAGGCCCCGCTCACACCTGAGGGAGGAAAAGGGAGTCATTCTCGAACACACAGCTTTGCCTAAAATACGCCTACTTATCTGGAAGCCGAGATAAGAGGACGACAGCAATCGACTCCTGACTCTGCCCAAAGGAAATCTGACTCATATCTCATGTCTATGAACGAGCAACACACCACAGAAGAGTAAGGGAGATCAGTCATGTTTCCGTTTCCAAATGAGAGGACCTGAAGGCATTCCAGGCGGGGGGAGCTTTCACAGTGCCCCGCTGGGAAAAGGAAGACCCTGGGATGATGGATCCCCGGCCCCCGGTCTCTTCAAGGAAAAAACACACAGTTCAAGGAAGACAGACACTCAATGAACTAGTTGGTTTGGAGCACTTTCCTGGCTACGCCTGGCCGATGCCACAAATAGATTTACTTCCTCTTCGTGAGCAACTCAACTACCCAAGCTTCATATTTCAAAGGACGCTTGGTCTCGTGGTGAATGATAACGATCACGGCAGTGCTTCTGCTCAGGGCAAAGGACCACGATTTCCATGATGGGTCAGGTAACCATCGGTCACATAGGACACGGAGGAGTGCCACACACAGGTATTGGCCAAGGTAGGAACTGTCAGCTAAGAAATACAGACTACAGAAGAAAAATGGCCAAGAGGAAGAGAGAATCAAGACAAAGGGGAGAGAGGACTGCTCAGGCCGGACCCAAGAAGGAGGTGGAACAGCCCCTGTGGCCACAGAAGGGGGAGTGGCAACAACCAGGCAGTCTCGTTTTGATACTCGTAAGTATGGAGTGATCAAACCGGAAGGGGGACCATGGCAGGAAATGCCAAAAATCCCACAGGGGAAATGCAAGGCCCATCTTTTCTTGCCACAAGGAGGATTACAATACCACCTAAGGATGCCCCCTTCTTTTGAATAGAAACTCTCTTCAGCTGAGCAGGCTAAAATGTGGTCTGGAAAGGCTTGAGGGGAGAAGGGAAACTGGCAGAGGAAGAGACACCCTTGCAGAGACTGAAGGTAAATGCGCCTGAGAGAGTGGGGACGGCAGCTTGGAGGATGCCAGGGCTCTGGGTCACGGGGTGTGAGGTTGGAGAGATGCTTAACGATGAAGGTGGCTGAAAGGAGCTGTTTCCCAAAGGCTGTGGGGGCACCTTGGGAGCCCTGAGCAATGGCTCCCTCACGCTCAGCTCTGTCTTTTCTAGGAGATTCCAGGAGCCACAGGAGGAGGTAAGGGATAAAAATTCCCTTTCTGATGAAGTGCATCCCATTTTAACAGCCACCGACATTGTACGTGTCCTAAAGTTCCTGGGGAGAGCAGGCTGTATGGGTGAAGTTACACAGAGCTCTGTGCGTGTCCAACACAGCGAGGCAACACCGATCTGGACACATCTAATTGAGTCGCTGCAGGAAATCGAAAGAGAAAGGAGAGAAACAGTCTGCACCGCAGGGCAGCAAACTTTTTCTGTAAGGGGACAGATGGTAAATATTGTATGCTTCCTGAGCCGCACAGCCTCTGTCGAAGCTATGCAACTCTGACGTTGTAATGAGAACGCAGCCACACGTGGTCCAGAAACAAATGGATGTGGCTGTGTTCCAATAAAACTTTATTTACAAAAACGGGCCGAGGGCCGGACGTGTCCTGAGGGCTGCTGTGTGCTGGTGCCTAGCCTGTGTAAGGTAAGCCTCAGGTCACAAAGAGACACTGTCCAAACTCTGATTTTCAGTTTCCTATTGGAAGTTAGACGATATATATACTTGGAGAGACCTTGAGGCTTTACAGACGGTTGCATAGATGGAATTTTAAACCTGAAAGCACACCTGGGACAATTTCAGAGGCCACATCTCCCTGTATCTGTGTTCAGGATGGCCGAGAGCATAGGCTGGAAGAGAAGTGAGAAAGTGTAGCAACCGGAGGCTTAGAATGAGCTCTTCTAAGAGTGACCGTTTGATTCTGCCACACCGTCTCGTGCTGTTTTTTCGAACGTTAAACTCACCTGCTCATCCCGAGGAAACTGGTTTGAAGAATACAAATGAAAGGGTGGGCATGACAAAGCTGTATCCACGTGGAGGGGGGCGTGCCCAAAGCCTTGCACACACACTGCTGTAGAGGAGACCAACCTCGCGGTGTGCAGACGTACTGTGTGCTCAGCCACCCACGCACACCCACGTGAAAGGCAGAGGTGGGAGAACGCACAAAGGTGCAAGGTATTGCCGTGAGCACTGGGGGTCCGTGAGTCCCGAGACAATGGGCTGACCTGCAGGTGCCCGGGCCGGGTCCGTGCCCATGCATTTCCTGGGGGAACACACACCAGGGGAGGGACCGGGTGAGCCGGGTCGTGGGGGGGTCTGGCTTACCTGGACACGGAAGGGTAGTAGAGCATGAGGACGCCCTCCGTGCAGAGCAGGGCGGCCAGGCCCCAGGCCACGATGTGGTACAACATTATGGTGCTAGGAGACAAGAAGATGGTGCTGGGAGATAGGTCCCGGCCAGGACTGAGAAGGACTTCCCATGACGGCAACCACCAGACCGGCTCCCACCCTCCAGGAGAGTCAGGAAAATACACTCAAAGAGCTGCCTTCCTTTGCCTCTGAGGTTTGTTTCTAATTGAGGCGAAATTCATAGAACACGAAACAAACCATGTAAAGTGCACAGCTCAGTGGCATTTACTAAGCGTAGTCTTAATGAGTGGCCACGACCTCAATCCAGTCCCAAACCAGCTGCGTCACCCCAAAAGGAAACCCTGTACCCACCCCCAGCCCTTGGTAACCACAAATCCACTTTCTGTCTCAGTGGATTTCATCAAAATGGAACCATACAGTGTGTGGCCTTTGGGTCTGGCTCCCTTCCCTCAACATAAGGCTTTCAGAGTTGAAGGGATCGAGGCGCGGGTACCTCGTAAGTCCTCATAAGTGCCCAGCTCACCTAATAAGCAAGGCGTTCCTGTCCCCAATCCTTCCCTAATCCCCCACCCCTGTACCTAACGTGCAAGCGTCTTAGCGTTCAGTGCAAACCAAGGTCTCGGAAGAAGTGGGTGATTACAGGATGTTTCAGGAGGGCAGGCAGCCTTCCGTGCCTGCCTCCCACCCCTGCACTGTTCCTACACAATCTCTATCTCTGTATTCCCAGACACCCCACCCTGTTCCCCCAAAGGAGTCAAGGCAGCCCAGCCCGCCTTGCGGATGTGGTCTGACTGTTCCAATCCAGTGTTTAATTGGCCTCCTCTGAAGGATGGACCGGGGGCGGGAGCTCCATCAGATGTGGCACTGTCACTCCAAGATCGCTCAGACTCCTGGCAAACAAGTTGGCACCCCCCAACTCATCAGGATTTTAACTCGGAAGACCAGCTGTGCAGACAAAGACAGCAGTCAGAGATCAGAGTGAAAGGAAAAGGACACTCTTCTACACAGAGCCCAGGAGAGAGAAAGAGACAGCATTAAAGGAACGAGCTTCAGGGAGGAGAAACATTTCGCAGCGGCTCTCCGGGACGCCGCAGACCAATGCTTCCAGCATGTTTTGCTTCCCACATCATAACCAGTTCTGGGGCAGCTTCCCAGCGTCTGGTTTGGGAGCGGGTGGAGTGTGTCTTGTCCAGAAGCCCGAGGCTTTGCATGAGACTCAGAAAACGACCCAGCAGCTTTCTGCGAGCGCTGGGCTGCTGAATAGAGCAGTCTCCACATTCCAGACACGAATCTTGGATTGCAGGGTGGTACTGAGGTGGGAGAGAGCGCGGGTGGTGGCGGGTGGGGAGGAGGCTAGGAAGGAAGCTCATCCACACCTGGTCAGCGTTTCCCTGGCCCTGAATGGCCACGAGGGATCTAGGCCAGGTCACACAGGTGACAGCCATTTCAATCTCTGATACAGCCCGAAACCCACACCAGGGCCTGAGTCTGAACTCCACTGCAGCCACGAGCTGGAGCAGCCCAGGGCTGAAGACCTTCGTCCCTTTTTTCTGACCCCTAGAAGGTCCTCCCAGATGCCCTTTTCTCTCCCACTTTCATTTTCTTAGAGCAAGTACTGTCTTCGATGGAGGGCATTTCCCAGGGTCTCCAGAACCTTCTGGTATTGTTAAGCCTGTGTATCCCACGCCTGGAACCAAAGTAGCAGTTTAAATGTTAACTGTATAAGGACATTTCTTAGGATTAGGATGAAAGGTAAAAATTCTCCCATGCCAAAGAAAACAGCTAAAGACAGGAAGGGTCTGGAAGTACATGTGGCGTTTAATCCAGCCGTCCCTGCAAAGCTTGGCCCCCTGCCCTGGCATTCCTGGGACCCCTCCCCACCAGCTGCAGTCTCTTAATTGCCACCTGCAGAATTAACTCCACCCTGCCCTTCCTGTGCCCTTGGGAGGCTTCCGCCTGTTTCGCATCCTTGGAGTTTGCCTCCTGCGTGATGGGGGGCTCCTCAGAACCCAGTCTCTGCCCGCACCCTAGAGTCTCTGCGTTCTAGCTCTAGCGGTTTGTCTATCCACATGCTGAGCTCCCAAATGAGTCCCAAACACTCTCTCGGGTGTGAAGAGGGCTCTGGACTGCCTGTGCTGGCTTCTCAGAGTTCTGCCTGTCCTGCAGGTCCACGCAGCTGCCAGGCTGCCCCTTCCAACCCCCAGGGGTGGCGGTGGAGCAGTGCATCTTCCTAAGACAGCCTGAGGCATGCATTTGCTCCAGCTTCCTTTTGGTGCCCAAGACTCCTCTTTTCTCCACGACTGGTGGTCTGTCGACCTCTAGTTGTGTCATAGCTCTGACCCCTCCACAACTCAGCTAGAGAGCCATCAGCCAGGGACAGACACTCGCACTGGGCGTCAGGAACAAGGCCTTCTTATGTTCCTAGCTGCCCACCTAAAAACAGTCTCCAATTTTTCCCTTAGTAACATAATCTGCACAGCATGCAGAGCAGCAGCATGGTTGGCCGACCACTATATTTTCTACCTCCTCTTGCAGCTCAGTGTGGCCATGAAACTAAGTTCTGGCCAATCTTGTGAAAGTGGAATTGTTGTGTGAAACTCCCAAGGAGGCTGCCTAAAGGGAAACGTCTTTTGCATTGCTCCCTTCCTCTTTCCTGCTGCCTGGAATGCAGACGTGATAGCTGGAGCTGCAGCAGCTATTTTGGGCTATGACACCTTGAGGATGGAAGTCGGACAATAGGATGGTGGAGCAGGAAGGTAGAAGGAGCTTGGGTCTCTGATGTCCATCGCGAGGCATGGATTGCCTAGCTCTGGCCTCTTTTAGTATGATAGAGAAATTCCTATCTTGTTGAAATCATTATTATTTTTTGTATCCAAATCTAATCTTCACTGATATACCTGATTGGCTACCTTTGACCTCAACTCTCTTCCCTAGAGGATTTTCACAAACAGAGATATCTAGGTTCTATACAAATGTGTAAGAGTTTGTATGAAGTAAATAAAAAAGTAAAAAGATGGAAGGAACAAGCGCAAAAATGAAGGAAGCATTAAACTTCAGGCCAGAGAGACCAAAGTTGATGATGTGATCTACATGAGGAATAGCAGTGATTTTAGAGCAGGGATCTGCTAAGACTGCCCAATGTATTCTGTTAGCCTGAATATCATCCTGATTCGATTAGTGTATTGGTTTTAAAAGTGAACTTATTCAACGAATTGTGCCAAGACAACTGGATATGTACACGCGAAAGAAAAAAAGGTGGACCTTTTCCTCACCTATACACAAAACTTAATCCAAAATGGACCACAGACCTCAAAGCGCTGAAACCATCAAACTCTTAGTAGAAAATACAGGTATAAATCTTTGTGACCTTGAGTAAAAGGCAAGGAATGGGAGAAAAATATTAGTAAATCCTATGTATAATAAGGTACTTGCATCTAGAATATGCAAAGAACTCCTACAGTTCAACAATAAAAAGACAAATAGCCCGATTAAAAAATGGGCCAAAGAACTGATTAGACATTTTTCCAAAGAAGGTACACAAGTGGCTACTAAGTACATGAGAAGATGCTAAACGTCACTAGCCATAAGGGAAATCACTCCACATACACTAGGAGGGCTAAAATTTTAACCCCCAAAAAAATACACAGAAAATAACGACTGTTGTTCACGAGGATGTGGAGAAACTGGAACCATCACACGTGACCCGTGAGAACGTGAAATGGTACAGCCCATCTCAGCGGTTAGGCAGCATCTTACAAGGTGGACTTACTCTGTGGCTTAGGAATTGACCTCCTTGTTATACACCCATGAGCGTCTGATGAAAACACATGTTCTTTGCAGCATCACTCCTAGTACCCCAAAGAGTGAAAACACCCTAAACGTCCACCAACTGATAAACGGATCAAATGTAGTATTGCATACAGTGGGCTATTATTCAGCAACGGACAGGAATGAAATCCTGATATTTGTCTACAATGAAGTCCCGAGGTTTATCGACAACATGGATAAATCTTGAACATGTTTAAGAAGCCAAACACAAAAGGTCACATGTTGTATGATTCTATGTACAGGAGATGTGCAGAACAGGCACATCTAGAGACAGAAATTTGATTAGTCGTTGCCAGAGACTGAGGAGAAGGTGAGAATGGAGAGCGACTAATAACTAGTACAGAGATTTTGGGGGGATGATTAAAATGTCATCAAACTAGATGATGTGATGGCTGCACAATTCTGTGACTATACGAAAGACAATGGATTTTATACATTGAAATGGGTGAATTTTATAAAGCTGTTTTTCAAACAAGCAAGCAGGGGTCTGCCCAAAGGGGACCTGATTGAAGTGGACCGTGAACTCAGTGAGGGACAAATACTTGTGGACTTGGAGCCGGAAGACCTGGACACTCTTGCTTCTGTTTGTCACGTAGGTTGTCTGTGTCTCTGTCCCCTCACCACTCGTGCCCATGCTATCGTTAGTGCTCAAGCACCATCCATAACCATTTACACACATTATCACGTTTACAGCCACGCCAAGTCTTGTTTTAGTACGGGGCCAGTTCCAAATATGTGATTTATTGAATGACCCGTTTTCAGGGTCCTAAAATCCTTGGCATTTTGATTCTGCGTTTGGCCTTTTATAAAAAGGAGTTGCCGTGGATGTGTCTGGGTGGAGAAGCCAGCTGACAGATGCTGACGGACTGTGTCTGCCGCCCTGAAAAACCTTTGGAGACCTTCCTTCCAACAAGGGAGCCGGGCAGGCCGCCCCACTCGGTCCTCTGCCTACCTCAGACCTGCCGATCTCCGGATCACCAGGTAGGCGTCCACCGCGTAGCAAAACAGCCACCAGAAGCAGGCACTGTATAACAGCTGGATCCACAGCTGTAATGGGGAAGAGCCGGCATCAGAACCCCTGGCGACAGGCACCAGACTGCCCCCACGTGTAAGATGAGCGGGCAGATGTCAGGAGGCAGCTGGGAAAGCCTCCGGAGACACCGGGGCAGCCTGGGAAACCGTGGGCCGATGTGGACGCTCACAGGTGTGTGGCTCTGTCCTCCGTCTGCTCAGCTGACTGCATAGGCGAGCCCTGCCTGCTGTGCACCAGTACACACGGTGGTGCTACTTCACGGGAGTGAGGCTTAAACCAGCCGGAGGGCTCCCAGGGTCTTTGAACTAGAAGCTGTTGTGCTGAGAACCAAGGAGTGTGGACAGGCCGTGACTCAGAAAGACCTTCCCAGTAGAAGGGGAAGGGAGGGGCTCCGTAGGCCAGAGGGGGCACACGACCGATATGCCTCCTGACGAGGCCTGAGACAGATGGCCCGTCAGGACGCAGGCCACTGAGGGGAGAGGAGGAAGCTGTCAGTCCTGCTACGGACTGACCTTGGGATCATTCAGTGGGCTGTTAACGTGGTGCACAGAGAAATATAGAGATTGCATTCAGTAAAATACAGCCAATAAGTCATTCACTCTCTTTCTTTTTGTTTTAGCCAGCTGGTTCTGATTGTGGATCTGTCTGAGGTAAGGATTGGATTGTATATATTTGCTTAAGACTCTGAGGAGAGAGAAACCACACTAAATGACAGAGGGCCCCCACCCCGGGTTCCTGATCAGTAGGTCTGGGGAGGGCGGGGGAGGGACTCTGAGAATTTGCACTTGGAACAAACTCCAGTGGGTGGGTTGCTGGGGTGGGACCACCCTTTGAGGACCTCAGCATAACAGGAGCACAGGGAGGGAAAGGGGAGTGAACAAAGGGAAGCGTACTCACTGCACTCCCCACGCAGAAGGCGGCAGGCCAAATATCTGTCCCGTTCACCTGGGAGACGTTTTCAACGAAATCGGGGAATCCTAACCACACCGCAGATCGAACTACGATACCTAAGCAAGAATTAGATGATACGTTGTATCTGGTCCTAATTTGGATCTAAAGCTGACTTGTAATACAACACTGTAAAAATAATAGATGGATGGATGGATGGATGGATGGGAAGACACAAAAGAGGGAGGAAAGGGAGAAACACCATATTCGTGTGTGCAAACAGAGGGGAAAAAAAATAAGACTGAGTTACTCAGAAAATAATTACTATGGTGGCAAAGCCGTCCCAGGCATTTTGATTTCTAGTGAAACCATCATAAACCATAATCGTGTCTCTATGGTTTATGTTTCTTTGGCATTAAGAAGTGATTGTGTGAATAACAATCAGTACTTCTTGGCTGTAATTTTAATGTCCGTAACTCCTCTTCACACAAAAAAAGGATGATTGAAAAAACACAATTCTGAAGTTTAAAAAGACAGTTCTTTCATTCTTTTAAAAAATACATTTAAGGGGTGGCCGGTTAGCTCAGTTGGTTAGAGCGCAGTGCTCTTTACAACAAGGTTGCCGGTTCGATCCCCACATGGGCCACTGTGAGCTGTGCCCTCCACAACTAGATTGAAACAACTACTTAACTTGGAGCTGATGGGTCCTTGAAAAACACAAATAAATAAAAGTTTAAAAAAAACATATTTAAGATTTTTACTTGATGATTCGTCCTTGATACTTTGTTTTTGACATTTGTTATTTGTGAGTTTTCCTTCCTATTAGACCCAGATACTGAATTCTCCTCTAAACAGCACACACGATTAAGGTGCATATGAAGGTTCTTTGTTACAGAATGCAATACTTTTTGGTTAAGCATACACTGTGATATACAGCCAAAGAGGAACTGTAAACAGCACAAACTTATGTACTAGTGTACCTAGTATACTGTGTAATACACAAGTAAATATATATTGTACAATATACTAAAATATACACTAAACGTGAACTATACATCCTAAAAAGCTTACAATAAATCTCATTATCAAGCCACTGCTAACACAAATAATGCTTTTGTTCTATACAGTGCCTTATCATTTTCAGCACATAGCACTCCTCTGCACTCAGTAAACAGCCTGTGAGGTAGGCATGCACATTTCGTATTTTTCAGGCAGGCGGTCCGGTCACCAAACCGTCTGGACCTCTGCTTCTGCTCACCTTCCCACAATATCACCCACCTCCCTTCTAAAGGAGAAAGAACATGCAAATATTATTTCACTGAGTCTCAAAAAATGTTTGGGTGCTTTATTTCCAGATATTCAAATTGCAGGAACTAAATGACTATTAAGACACTTTTCCAAAGTGAGTTAGCAGAATGGAGAAGAAACTCATTTTTGATTTAATTATCCTGACCCGAAATGATTTTCATAGAAAGGAAGTCATACTCCCTCGAGTGTGAGAAAGCTCAGAGGTCTCTAAAAAGTGCCATGCTATAGTTTAAAGCCGGATTGGCAAAGTTTCTGTAAGAGCCAGACAGTAAATACTGGGGGTGCCAAAAAATATGTACGCGAGTGGACATTTTGGTCAACGTGGCTCAAGCAGTAGTTCACCATCATCAGAAGTGTCTGGACACTGATGGGAACCACTTTCAGCACCTACTGGCATTGCAGGAGTCAAACAGGACTTGTATTCCTCGTTTGTTATCAGTGTATATTGAGTATTACAATTTTAATAGCTTTCCTTTCCTACAATGTGTATACATTTTTTTGGCACCTCTGTATTTTAGGCTTTATGGGGCATACTTTCTCTGTCAACATTCAGCATTGCCACAGGGCAAAGACAGCCCCAGACAATGTGTAAATGCTTGGGCCGGGCTGTGTTCCCACAAAACTGCACTTACGGACACTGGCATTTAAATTTCATGGAATATTTACATGCTGGGGAATACTTTATTATGTTTCTTTAAAATATTTGAAAATATAAAACCATTCTTATTCTTAGATCATGGCCCACAGAAAACAGGCAGCAGGCAGAATTTTGGCCTGCAGTTGCCTACCAGTGGTATAAAACCCAAATCTGGAAAAGAAACACACACACACACACACACACACACACCTGCTATTCTCTCACTGGTGGAATAAGGATGCATCCATTATTTTTTCTGGGTTTGGCTTAACTACACTCAAGTTTCTCTAGTAAACTTGCAATAGCAAACCCTATAAACTGGTTTTCTAGAAACAAATGTCTCTGGGACTTAACTTTTACGGACCGTCTTGTTTTGCAGAGTCCCCTAGTCTTCCTGTCGGGTCCCTAGGAAGCCACCTCTGGTTCTCCCTACTCTGTGCTCGGAATATGCACACGCCCTGCCCCACCCGCGAGCCACGCGCTCTGATCCAGGCACCAAGCAGACCACAACCAGCGGGCCAAGGGCCCCTAGCCATGCACGGACCAGGACTACCCTGGAGCCGTGCGCCCTTACCCAGGCAGCCGAGCACGTCGCAGGCGGCAACCGCGCGCAGGATTCGGGTGGAAGCCGGCACGCGGGCAGAGGCCCGCGGGGACGTCCAGGGCGCCCCGGGGCCCGCGGGCCGGCGTCCGGGCAGCAGCTGCAGGAGACCGAGCGCCAGGCGGAGCGCGCAGCTGCCCAGACACAGCGCGTGGAACGCTCGCGGCTGGAAGCTCAGCACGAGCTGGGTGGCGGCGTCCCGCGTGGGGCAGCAGAAGGTCCCCAGGCGCGGGGAGGCCATGGGCTGTGCTCGGGGACGCGTCCCAGGTCTGCCAGGACCCCGCCGGCCGGCCTGGGTCATGTGCTGGGCCGACTGGGAGGGGGCCATCATGTGCCCTGGGCCTCTCCCCCCAACCCCCGCCCCCGCCCCAATCCCTGGTCCTTGCACAAAAGGCGCCAGGCTCGGTGGGGGCTGTGCGCCCTCTGCAAACGCCACGAGGCCTCACGAGGGTGATGCTTGGTCGCGAGGGGAGGGGGTAGGGGAGGAAATAGCTGGAGGTCTGGAGGTCAGCGTTCTCCCCTTTCACTGAGCCTTCTCAGTGGCTGAATTCTCCAGAATCCAGACACCCGTCCCCAAAACTGCCACCTCAACTGATCTTCCAGAAAAGCATGCCTCCTGGGCCGGAGCTTTCCTGATTGGGACCTGGACATCCCTAATTTAAGGCGTCACAGACACCAGAACGCTTTCATAAACTGTGACTGGTGTGATTGGCGTTAAAATAGTGCTTTTTTATGTTCCCTCTCCCTCACTGACACAATCCCACTGAGGCGGGGTTTTCATTTAACATCAACAAATAAATCTTAAAGAAAGGGGAACCTGCTTGGTCTAACCAGATACACACACACACACACACACACACAGATTTTGCATCTTCCCTTTCAGGTGTATCCCATTTTTACTCAGCTCAGTGAGGTAGGGTTAAGTGTTTGACATTCTAAATGAGCTTTGAAGAGTAATTAATTCTCTTTAGAAAAAAAATATGTTCAGTTTATTCTAGTTTTCTTAATTGCTTTCATTTTCCTACATATTTCATTGTACATTAAAAAGCATGCTTTATTCAAAATGCATAAAAGTTTCCAAGTTATATCAATACTAACGATAACCATAAACCTATGGAGTGAAGTTTTTTAAAAAGCTCTTCAAGGTTAAAACTAGAAGATTTGCCTCCAGGTTATGGCTTTACCAACCAAAGCTTTATTTTTAGAAAAAGAAGAAAAAAAAAGCCAGCTCTTTCTGATGAATCGTTATCAATAAACCTAATTGGCCCATTGGCAACCCCAAAGCAGACACCCTTTGACCTGCCCCCCACCCCAGTCAATGGGCCCCCTCTAGGTTTTTTCCATCAACCAAAGGGAGGGCGTCCCCACTGTTCTCAGTCGTCTCTCGTTAAACATTTAAATGCAAACGCTTCTGTGCCCTCCCACCCCAGCGGCTCATCTATAATACATTTCCACCGCGGCTTTGGACGCGCTGAGGCTGCTGAGTCGGGGCTCAGCGCCTGCGCATTCTGCCTGAAGACCAGGGGACTGCGCTTCCTGTCGGCCCCCGGGCAAGCCAGGCAGGCGCTGCCCTGCCAGATGGGAAGCAGAGCCTGTAACAAAGGGCTGCCAACGCCGCCACTTCAAAAGGACCCGAGCCGGCCAGTCTGCAAGCGGGGCAGCTGCTTTGATTAGAAGTCCAGAACAGACTGACATTGTCAAAACCTTCACTGCTCTTCCGTATTACACGCTTGTGAAAACAGTAGAAAACATCGTGGAAGTGCTCTCCCCGGTGCTAATTTGTCGGTCCTTTAGAAAGCGCGAGTCCTGCTACCCACTTTGGACAGTCAACCTCCCCTTGCCTTCTTCGTGCTTGGAAAGCAGAGGGCTGCTTGTGGAGGCCAGTGTCTGGAAGGAGAGTAAAAGATAAAAATGAAAAATCCACCAATATCTGCCCTAATACCAAGGGTTTGAGTGGCCAGTCTCGGCAAAAATGGCACTATATTTCATGTCTGCTTTATGCCCAAGCTGCACCTATGCAACTCTCTGCTTCCTATGTGCAAACCTGCAGGCGCTGGATGACTAGGGTGTCCAGTGTTCAAGGTCACGGCTCCCAGAGGGTCAGTGGTGAGAATTACCTTGGGGAGGAAGTTGTTACCCATGAGATTCCTCGGCTGGAAGGGCTTGGACGCTTTGCTGCAAATGGGCCTCAGAGCAAACCTGCAAAACGATGGCTGGAAGACTACATTTCTTAACTATCAAGCAAGCAAGAGACAACTTGAAATTAGTAGAAATAAAGCTGCGATGACACAAACTTTTTCATGAAACGGTGCAACTACAGTGTGCAAAAAAGGAAGCAGGTAAAGCACACGCATGCACAGACACACTTGAGGGCAGAAATATCTGGAAGTACCACGGTTGTGAGCACAGCCAAAACCAGGTGAGTATGAACGCTGAGGTATCTGTGCAGTAACCATCAGAGCCTGTAAGTATACAAAGTTCCTTTTTCCATCCACTCCCCGGGCCTCTCCCTTCCTCCCAGTTTAGCGCCTGACGTCCATCTTGCATTTTCACAGACTGGGTTACCCAGGAAGTGCCCTGATGTCTTGGCTTTCCCTTCGCTCCACAGTTCACAATGCGCCTGCCATTTCCACTTGATCAGATCCACTCACCTCTGGGAGACGCTCAGGACTTTTCTCTCCCAGGCAACTTATTTTCCACAGTCAGTCCCCTGACATTCAGATGTCTCAGCCGAAAGGCTTGAGTTCTTGGTGAGACCCTCAGGTATGCCAGGGAGCCCACATCAAGGACAAGGCCTGGCTGGTACCGAATAGACGAATTAGTCATCAGTATAAGTTGGGGGAAGGTGGAAAGAGGGATTGAATAGAGTTAAAAATTGTACTTTTTCTAAAACAAAGAGGCACTTGAGTGATTTCAGACCTGAGAACAGAATTCATCACCTTTAATGTGCATTCCCTTGCAGATCTCATTGAAAAGCAGATTCTGATTCAGGATACCTGGGGTGGGGGCCTGAGACTCTGCATTTCTAGCAAGCACCTGAGAGATGCAGCTGGTGGTCAGTACCTGGAATAGCAAGGCCCTAGAGCTGATATCGCAACCTGAAAAGAAAGGGAACGGTTGGGCCATATTTAAATTGTGTGTGTGTGTGTGGGGGGTTATTAACCAATGTCACCGCCAATACATTTAATTTTTAAAAAGTTATAAATTGGGGAGGGCTTCCTTCAAAATAGAGGTGGAGAAATTGATCAACATCCCATTAAGCCAAAGAACATTCTAAATGCAAACGACAAGTCAGGGGTGGGAGTGTGAGGTTAGCAGTGATGAGTTACTTCCTTCCTCTGGTTTGGAAGGCCCCAGTGAGTGAGAAATGTTTGGGACAAGTCAGGATGCTGGGAGGAAGAGAGGGCACAGAGAAGGAAGAAGGCAGATAAGCGCTGGGAGAGACAAACACAAGTGGCTTTGTGCATGTCCTGACAGAGTTCTGGGACCAAACCTTAAAGAACCTTCACCCTGGTGGAGATGAAAGAAGAGGCCAGGGCTGTGATAAACACCCACTGACGCTCTTTTTGTACAGGTGAGCAGTTCAGCGCCCTCAAATGGGCCTGTCTAATCCCAAACGATCCCACCTCATCATACGTCATTTTAAACGCTGTTCCCTTTGAGAGCCAACTAGCCAGTTGTTGGATATACAAAGCTCGGATGGCAAACCAGGATTTGCTTCTCAGAGACTCAATTTTCAATTTACAGCTAAATTTGCTGGAACGAAACCATTCCGTAAAGGAAGAACAACAACCATGACCAGTCTGGTGAAGTCCGTGTACCAAAGGTAATAGTAATAGCAAAGCAAGTTGCCATGGACGTGAGTGATGGACTAAACACCAAGGAGAAAGAAAAGGAAACAAAAATCAATTGTGATTGTGATATGAGTAGCTAATGTTACTATTTTTAAATAAATAGTGAATGACTAAGAGAACAGAACAGCAAAGGAATAGGCAAGCGTGAACTATGAAGGATAGTTCCATGGCGAGCCCAATTAAGTCAACAAAGGTATTCTAACGTAAATTCACATTTTGTGCTGTTTCCGATGTTCATGAAAACATAAGTAATTCTACATTCCTTCATGGTAAGAAACATGGTGAGAAATTCTTACATTTACACATCTGGAGACATTTCTCTATCATTGTTTATAAGGAGAAATAACAGCATTTCAGTTGAATTCACCTTATCCTGTACACTGATGTTTAGATCTTTTAGCTCAAAAGGAGAAAAGGTGTTTTTTGAATACAAATTTCCAGCACCCAAAAAGGAACGTAATAATTTTGAGACTCAGTGTTCAGCTGTGTAGTTGAGGGGAATTGACAAACACCCAAGGCTGATTCTTTTACACAAATCTGCTTTCTCTGGAGTGGCTTTCAAAGTATACACACACAAACTTTTTTGTTGTTGTTGCTTAAATGTACACACAGAATTAACTCTTAACAGAATTGTAGAAAAATTACACACACTTGATTGGCAGCCAAACTGAACTTAGAGAAAGCTGTATTTGTGCTTTTAAGATCATGAATGATGGAAATGATTTGTTCAATCAAAAGTCGGTAAATCCATTCCAATTTGAAATGATGTCTTGAATGGGTAACTGTCTCCTACTAAAATCAACAAGCACCCATACATCACCAGGTCTTTCTTTTATGAAGAATGATTTTTTTAAAAGATTTTATTGGGGAAGGGGAACAGGACTTTATTGGGGAACAGTGTGTACTTTCGGGACTTTCCCAAGTCAAGTTGTTGTCCTTTCAGTCTTAGTTGTGGAGGGCACAGCTCAGCTCCAGGTCCAGTTGTTAGTTGCAGGGGGCGCAGCCCACCATCCCTTGCGGGAGTCGAACCGGCAACCTTGTGGTTGAGAGACCACTGCACTCCAACCAGCTGAGCCCTCTGGCCACCCGGGAGCTCAGCGGCAGCTCATTGACTTCATTCTAGTTGTGGAGGGTGCATCTCGCTGGCCCATGTGGGACTCGAACCGGCAGCCCCGTTGCCCAGAGCTCATGCTCTAACCAGCTGAGCGCCCCCCCCCCCACCGTCTGCCCCCCCAGTCACCAGTTCTTGATGGGGTAAGAGGTGATGGGCAGGAGAAAAGGATTTGTCTTTCGGGGGAGACGAAAGGGAGCAGGAATGCAGATCACTGTTAGAAATTACTGGAAAGGGAGGTCCGAATCTTAAGCGTGGGAGGTTAGAAAGCAGGAGGGCCCGTCTCTGAAGTTACACGTGCAGTGTTAATGACTAAGAAGCATGCTGCAAGGAAACAGTGGAACGCAAAGGTATGGATGGGCATGCGTCCCGGTGACTGGTTGGCTCCTGGCCAGGCACAACTGGAGGTGAGAGTTCCTGTGGTAGCACTGATTTGGAAGAGTTTCCAGGGAAAGCCAGCAGGGGATGGAGGCGTGTGACGGTGAGAGAGACACCAACCGTGGATACCCATGGAATGGACAGAAATGCTCAGGGTTGGCTACAAAGCTTTAGGGGGTAAAGTTGCTCTGTCTTCTATCTTGGCAGTCAACCCCTTTCCCTGCCCCGTGGGGAATTAATTCCGTAGCTCTGCACATCTTCCACACGATGAATGGGTTCTGAGCCTGGGCTTAGAACCCAAAGAGCCTGGTTCTGTCATTGGGCAGTGACTTCCCCTGAGGAAACAGGAGCATCTGGATTCTGAAGGAACCTTGCCCTTTCTGCTAAAAAACCACAGCAATTCAGACATTGAGAAACAGTGCCCGCGAGAACAACCTGAGCTTGGCAACTTCAGATAATGAGTCTGTGAGCTCAGTCATGTCAGCCTGAAGAGACAGGCGGCAAGACCCAGCGTGAAAAGGAGAGGGGTGGGGTGTGTGTCCTGAGAAGACGAAGGAAACGAAACTACCATTAATGACATGACCTGATTGCTTTCCATGAGTCGGCAGCATTGGGGGTTTCATGTGTTGCTTCACTCTCATCTCCACCCGTATGGCTCATCTTGTTTATGTCTGAGCTGTGTACAAGGTGCTAGAGGACGTGAGGAAACCAAGGTCACGGAGGCAAACCTGAGATCCATTTCCCTGTCACCATGACTGTCTACAAACTAGGCAGACCAAGGAAATGCACCTTTTCGCCCCACCATCTTGAAGCAACAAGGAGTCCACTTTTGACAAGTTGGAGGCATGTCGCAGATGGCCAAATCTGATGCCATGTGTACTGTAGCATGCGTGGAAGGTGAGGAAGTGTGTGTGTGTGTTTGTGTGTGTGCACGTGCATGTATGTGTGCATGTGTGTGTGTATATTTGTGTGGCAAGTGAGGTGAATGGGGTAAACATACACATACTCACGTTACATATTTCAAACTGTTGAAATCTTGTTTCCTTCTGTAGCACACTACACTAATACACTAACATGAGGTGACAGTTGTTTCTGGGGTGCTATATGCTCTGCAGTCCTCAAGCACATGAGCCGTATCTAAGAAATCTCACATATGTAACAGAAAGGACTGAATCTGCTTGTGAACCACAGACTTTGACTAACTGTGAAATGACTCCCTCACTGGTACTCGACAGGTCGTGAAGAGGGAATAGGAAATCCGTATTAGCCTCCAGGGCTTGGCTTGTGGTTAGAACCACAGCAGGCTGGTTAGATAACACAACCTCACGTCAAGCCGGTCGTGTACACCGCAGAAACATTTGTCTAACACGCATGCTATAGCACGCGTCCCAGTATCAGAAGGACTGAAAGGCACTTGTATAGAAAATGGGGGCTTGCTAATCCTCCGAGGGGAGCCTGACAGTTCAACTGTAAGGGCTCTCCCCCAACAAGTCTTTGGGGCTCATTGTGTCACCTAAACCGTGGGTGTAACCCATCTCTCAAACTTGTGTCATTTCTTTAGTCTATCGCAACGGCCAGAAAACTTGTTGTTAAGGGACCAGATAGTTAATATTCTAGCCTTTGCAAGCCACATGGTCTCCGTCACAATTACCCAACTCTGCTATGGGAGCCCCAAAGTGGCCATAGGAGGAGGCAAATGAATGGGTGTGGTGTTGTACCAATAAAGCTTTATTTACAAAAATAGACAGCCAGTCCTCAGGCCTTAATTTGCCAACTCCTGGTCTTTTGTATAAAACTAAGCAAAACAAAATGATAATAAAATTGGAAATATGTATGGGCTTTTGTAATATGTATTTCCTGTACTTTTAAAGAGTATCTGAGTCTGCTTTAGCAAATAAGAGAAATTCTGTGAAGAAGCAAGTAGCTTCTAAGACATTTCAGATGTACACGTAGTAGGACATTTGTGAGCTATACATACATACAGAGGGATGGAAAGACCGAGAAGGCTCCAAATATCGGTGAGGTCTTAAATTGGCCGTCATTGCTCACACACATTCTGGCCACTGACGTCCTCTGAGAACTGCAGTCAACACCCAGGATTACCTGGCAGGTTAACTAGCGAGCCACAGCGGTAGCCAGACATGCTTGCACCACTGTCTCAAAGAGTAGTGGTGTTGACTCCAGGTACCTTTCACCTGCTGAACTACCTTGCTCACGTTCAACTGTGGTCCTCCTAACCGCTCCCTCGGCAGGGCAGGCTGCCATGGCAGAGACACAGAGAGAGGGAGACGTAGAAAAAAGCGAGAGAAGACGTGCACATCGTGGAATGCAAGGTTAAGGCAGCGTGGCCCGTTCACCCAGCTGGCATCCTGCTCCAAATGCATCCACCTTCCCCCTTTCTCTCAGTGCTTTAAATTGACTTACTCAACAGTGTGACTTGAGTATTTTAATTTGGTCTCACCGATGGCCTGCCCAGTTAGGAACTTGGTGGCTCGCATTGAACCAGAGTGATTTCCCACAGAACACGTTTGCATCCTAAAACCTGCCATGTTAAGAGTCAATCAGGAAGGGAAAACCGTGAGAAACCTGGCAGTCACTTCCTTACTCTTGTGATCAAGGTGACTATCACCAGTGACCAGCCAGGTGAATGTCAACTACCCACTATGTAGTAGCAAGTGTGCTGAGAAGGCAACGTCACCTCTGTGTGTTCTTCCTCTGAATCCAAAACCCAGTCCAATCATGACAAAAGCATCAGTTCGTAGAATTGGGGGACATTCTACAAAATACCTGAGCATCCCTCCGCGAAACTGTCCAGGTCACAAAAAACAAGGAAAGACGGAGAAACCCCAGGAGCGAAACGACATGACAGCTAAATGCAACACAGGGTCCTGGGACAGAAAGAGAAAGAACCTCACTGCATGAACTGGGGAAATCCACACAAAGTCTGGAGTGTAGTTACCAGGAATGTACTGATGTTAATTTCTTAGTTTTAATGAAAGTACCATAGCTGTGAAAGATATTAGCATTCGTGGAAACTGGGTACAAGGTCTCTCGCTGCTATCTCCACAAGTTTCCTGTAAATCTAAAATTATTCCAAAATAAAATAAAATTTATTTTTCAAGCAGTCAATCGTACAATATTTCCCATGGCCCTCCCACGGTGTACAGTTATGCAAAAGTAAAAAATTATCATCGTCACTTAAATTTTTAGAAACTTCTTGTATGTGCCTGGAAGAAATCAGTCCGTTGCAGTAAAAATTCTCCCGCCTTTCAGACAGGCGTCCTCTGCGCTTCCTGTTATTTCTACTGCTAGTCAAATACTTCTACATTCCTTGAAGTTCAGTCAAATGGATTCCATTGAAACAAGTATTTTGGCCAGCGGCCAGTGAAGGAATTTCGCTTATCCGAATCAGCAGCCCTCCCAGAGGCAGCTGCTTCAGCGCCTCTCCTTCCCCCAGCCCCGGAATTATTTCAGCTCCAAGGGGGCACAGATGGTCCTTTCTGCTTGTGTGTGTTTATGTGGCTGCGCTTCTGCAGCAGGGTCAGAGGGAGGGAATGAAGTAACCTGTACTGAGCTCCCGCAGCTTGCAGACTCTCCTGGTTAGGTGATTTTATTCCATGGGTCTCAAAAGGTGCTTTTGAGCAGGTTAGAAATGCAAGTTCAATGTGCTTTCTCTGAGAGCCCCGACAAATACCTCTATTTTTTCCCTTCTCTCTCAAAGTGTGGAACTAAAAAGGAATTCCATAATCACACAAATGCTATCAGAGTGAAACAGCAGAAGCTTCACCCTGCCTTCAGGAAAAGCAGTTCGTTGGAGGCTATCTCACTGAAACCTCACGTGTGGAATTATTTTTTTGCGCTTGAAGTTACTTGTGTGGGTTGGCTTGCACCAGTACCCCCGGAACGCTATATGGGACTCGGGTATCGTGTTTCTATCCTGTGGTTTAGTTGGCAAAACTATCCCCAAGTTACAAGCCGGTTGGGTCCCACAAGGTGGCTGAGATTTGAAAAACATTTCCTCCAGATAGAATGTTACCAATGAAGATAAGCGTCTCCGGCTGGCGTCCAAAGGCCTGTCTTCTCTGGATCCCCAAGCCCTGCCCCGGGCTGAGCTCTGACCTCTGACCCCAGGTGTGCGCCCAGAACCCCAAGAGCAGAAGGCTCTACCGGGCACCAGGGACCCCCACCTCTCCCCTGATGTAGACCTCACCACTACACCTCTGCCTGGTAAGGAGACCACTTGGGCCTGGAGACCCTGGTGACATTTAAAGAACAACAATGAGGTGGACACCAATCATTTACACGCCCATTCCTCTTTCTCCAAGGAAAACCATTTCGTCTCTTGCAAAGAAGTCGCCACCATTTAACGTCCTTGCTGGGTCAGCTGCTGACTTTTGGAGTAATTTGATATGCAGGCCTTCTGCAAAATGAGACGTCCCTCTCCCCATCCCCTCCAGTATCTTTATGAGAGTGGAGGGTCCTCAGTCGCCCTGAGGGTGGGACAAGCTTTCCCCAAGCACCCCCGAGGGTAGGCAGATAAGTAACCTGTTGAGCAACATCTCTGAGCACTCAGAACTAGCAGCATGAGCGGTGGGACGCTAGCCGCCATCCTTCCAAACTGACGGGGCAAGTCCCATTCCGTATCTTGGAGCCGTTTAGAGTGGTTCCATCTGGATAGCTGCAAAAAACGAATGTTCTCCAAAGACAACAGGACCTAATCCTTGGCACCTGTAACTGTTACCCTCCTTGGAAAAAGGATCTTTGCACGTGTGATTAAATTCAGGATTTTGAGATGAAGAGATGGCCCTGATTCTCCAGGTGGGCCCTAGAGGCAATCCAAGTGCCCTTGTTAGAAAGCGGCAGCCAAAGACTAGACGCAGACACAAGGGGTGAAGGCTGTGTAACCACAGAGGCAGAGACTGGAGCGATGGATGTCCAAACCCAGGAACTCCAGCAGCCACCAGAAACTGCCAGGGGCAGGTGACAGATTCTGCCCTACAGCCTCCAGAGGGGGTATCGCCTTACTGACCTTGATTTCATGTTTCTGTCCTCCAGGAAGGAAAAAACATTCTCTTGTTGTAAGCACTTTATGGTAATTGGTGAGAACAGCTCTAGGAAACCACCACAGTATCCCAAATGCATCTCAAATTTCAACGTGCACCAAACAAAACTTAGGATGGTCTCCCCTCAGCCTCCCCTGGTGGCTGTCCTTGGGCCACCAATGTCCATTTATCAGCCGCTCAACTCAATTACTTCAGCCAGGAAGCCAGTAGTTTTTGACCCCTGAACCCCCATCATACACACACACACACACACACCCTGAAACAGACTGGGGACTTCCACACTCATTAATAAGGTTTCTGCCTTCAAGTCCTCTTGCTTTCAACTTCCCCACAGAGAACACTCCTTCAGTCGCAGGGCCCCACTTCCTCACGGTCTTCAAGATAATAGCTCAGTCATTCCGGCCCTTGGATGTGCTTTGAAACACTTCAGGAAAAAACGTGGGCAGGGATGGAACAAAAGCGTTCAACTTCTGTGTCTATTTGCAATTTCCACAATAAAAGATGAAAACAAAATTACACCTCTGGTTTTCTTAACTCCCTTCTTCTCTTGGATTTGTCTCCTGCTGAAGCTTTTACCTGTTAAAAGTTGTTTGGCACTTAATTGTGCCCTAATTGTTTCTCGGTGGTTCTTTCTTTTTTCTTCACAATTGGAGTTAATGTTTCATATTTCCTGCGTCCTTCACATTCCTTAGTGACCTCTCCCCAGTACTGGGCGAGGAAAAAAGGCTCGAGAAATGGGTGTTCATTGGCTACTTTACAGAAAAAGAAAAACTGAAAAATAGCCAATGGCTTTCTAAAACTGCATTTTGAAATGTAAAAACTTTTTAAATAGTAGCTCCAGCTAAGTACTCCCTCTTTTTAAGTACTGCTGGTTTGAAGAGTTAGGTATCGTGCCTTATATATATATATTCTTTTTTCAGAAAGGATTAGCAACTATTGATGAAATCTGACAGTTCATTTTGCCTTTTATTTGTTGATTAACTCATTCACTATTGGTAAAAATTTATAGTAAAAAAATATTTTTAACCACCATTTATTGAGTCCCTTCTAGTTGCCAGGCGGAAACGTGCCCCTGTACAGATGACATTTTAAAGAGCATGTCCTGCAGGGGGAAGAATTGGAACTCAAATAAACCTGAAGGAGCATCCAGTTTTACAGACAAAGCTTCCGTCTCCTTCCTTCCTGTACGGTGCTTGGTGTTTGGAGAGCAAGGCAACCTCCAAAGGTGGCTGGTTGTCTAAACATTTTCCAGAAAAAAGTGCTCCCACTTGTTCAGTGAAAACTGCCCTTCACTACCCCATTGGGCATTGGTCCCTGTGAGAGGAAGAGCATTAGTCCTTGGGGGGACTGGGCTCAATGACCTCAGGTCAGTTATTCAGCCACTTTGGGACTCCATTTTTTCTTCTTTTATAGAAGGGAGTGATGCATGCCCCAAAAAGGTGTGCTGAGAGGACCTGCGTCCATTTATGGAACATGCTTGGCACACAGGTTCCCCATGAATGATACTATTTCCTCGTGGCTGTGGTGGCTTTCTTCTCAGCTAAAAGCGCCGGGCCCTCAGATGCAAGCTCCAAATGTATGTGGGGTCCACAAACAGGGTAATGGTGCCAGGCACAGGCAGAGGCTGAGGGGTCTCCCCCTCTTCCCCTGCCAGCACAGAAAGAGGAAGTCTGCAAATTTACCAACTGACAACAAGATCCAGAGTAAAATCCTTAGGAGATGAGACGGGAGGGGGTGGGGGTGGGGTTGTGTAGCACTCAGCTCTGATCATGCGGCCAAGATCTGCAGCTAAGTTAAATTCCAACGTTTACACTAAGAGCTCCTAGAAATCAAGAAGAGGACAAACGTTGGTAACTAAGGGCAAAGTCATTTTGTTGGTTTCCCTTGACCTGCCATCACACCTGTGCACCCTGAATTCCGAGGGACCCTACCTCAGGCACACTATGGCACAAGTAGGGAATGGCTAAACTTGCCTTAAAAAACAAGGGCCCGGCCCGGTGGCTCAGGTGGTTGGAGCTCCGTGCTCCTAACTCCGAAGGCTGCCAGTTCGATTCTCACATGGGCCAGTGGGCTCTCAACCACAAGGTTGCTAGTTCAATTCCTCGACTCCCGCAAAGGATGGTGGGCTGCGTCCCCTGCAAGTAAGATTGAACACAGCACCTTGAGCTGAGCTGCTGAGCTAAGCTCCCGGATGGCTGCCTTTAATTCACCCCTCTCCTCTCTAGCAAAGGAAAGAAGCCTCAGATTTGAAAAGTGGCACACACACATTCGAGACTCTTGAATGCCTAGGTGTGGGTGCTCAGAGGGTCACTCTGCCTGTCCAGAGGACTATGTGCTCACCGTCGTGTCTTTTGAGGAATGAAGCTGAATGTCTAAGGAGCAAACGTGCCCCCAGCCTCCCAAAGGACAAAAGCTAGATGCTGACAAACAGTATTCTACTCTTGGAAATTCTGGCTGAGTTGTGAGTTCTCAGAAAAGCCATCGCCGCTAGAAGTCTACACTGGTTCAATGTCATACTAAACTGTTCCAAAGAGGTGCAAGGTTGACAAATTGGGGGGATGCCTATCGGACACAAGACACTGAGATTTTCACAGGATGTTTGATAAGGTCGTGTAGTAATACACGTATAATGGACATGATGCAGAAGTCTGGCTGTGATGTTAACACCGGAAAACGTGCTCAAATATATAGTAATCCCAAAAGTCGGTGAGAGAATTTACGTGGGTCTGAGAGGAGGGCACAGATCTCACAGCAGGCCACACAAAACTTGGGCCGGTCCCTTTTAGCCTATGTCTTAATGCCAACGTAGACACCAACGTATAGTCAAATGATGCTAAGCTGGGAGGGATGTCTCATGTGCAGATTTAAAAAAATGGACAAAATAATGTTTAGTAAGCATGGATGTAAATTTGCCACCAAGTTTAAGGAATGGACAGTGAAACCCTTTCAAGTGACAGATGGGAAATCTGATTATACAGTGAACAAAAAAATATTAAAGACGGCTTTGGCTGAGATTTACAGAGACAATGAAATCATTGTCTCTGCTTTAATGAGTCTAGTGGCCTGAATTTTAGTGACGGATAAAAAGTGAGATTTAAGTCAATATTACCCTGTGGTGGGGAGAGCCAAAGGGCTTCCAAAAACTCTAGGTGCATGTATATGGTTCTTTTTTCTTTTTTTAATTGGGGAACAGTGGTGTGGTTTTTGTTTTTCCCCCAGGACTCATCAGCTCCATCCAAGTCAAGTTGTCCTTTTAATCTTAGTTGTGGAGGGCGCAACTCAGCTCCAGGTCCAGTTGCCTTTGTTAGTTGCAGGCGGCCCGCAGCCCACCATCCCTTGCGGAAGTAGAACCGGCAGCCCTGTTGCCCAGAGCTCACACTCTAACCAACTGAGCCACCCCTCTGTCCTGTATATGGTTCTTTATCTTGCGGCTTATCAGATCCATCCACTTCTTAAACGTTTTATTTGGAGAGAATTACAGATTCACTATAGTTGTGAGAAATAACATGGGGAGGTCCTGTGCACCCTGCAACCCGCCTCTCCGCATGGTAACACCTTGCAAAATTACAGCACAGTATCACAGCTGGGTTAGTAACATTGACCCAATCCACCAAGTGTGCTCAGGTTTCCCCAGTACATGCACTTGTGTGTGTTTAGTTGTGTGCAATTTAATCAGTCTGTGCAGATTCGTGTGACCAGCACAGCCTGCGTACACTTGAGATGGATTCTTCCAGGCATACTCCTGAAGTCTCCGTTTAAAATGGGAAAAACCGCCTCATTCCTCTAACAACTAGAAGCACTCTGGACACTGTAGCTTGGAAATTACTCCTGGGGCAGAAACCACTACTCATGACAGGTGCTCAGGGCGGTCTGCAGTCTTATTTCAATTGCGTGGATGAGACACAACAGATCTGCCACAAAACGCACTTGACACTGAAGAAGCTGAGACGAGAGTTGGACGTTCCTAGTCCTGGCTCTGCAGTGGCACAGCCCAGACAAGGACCCAGGGACCCGACTGTGTCCAGTATTGGCAAGGAGTCTTGTCCTGGCCGCCTACTCCCCGCATGATCACCTGCCAGAAGTACTCGGATGGAGCTGCTTTGCGGAAACAGGTGTACATCAGCGTCCGTGCTACTTAACCACAAGCAGCAATAACTTTTTTTTTTTTTTGCAAAGCATGCAAATGCCTGTCAAAGCAGATATTTCTTTACTCTGGACTTTTGTGGAAATTGAAAAGGGTCAGGAATAGGTAGCACACCTTTTCAATTCACAAACATTCAGTTCAATAGTTCCAGACCTCCAGCTCCCCTTTGCAGCGGCACTAAAGGACGCAGCTGTGGGACCCTATGAAAGGGAGACGTGGGTTTGAGTGGACTTTCTGGGCTGTAACTATCGGGAGAGCCGACAGAGGCCATTCCTCCCGCGTGAGGACAGATCCAGCGCCCTCGCCTCCTGCCCGGCTTCCCGAGCGGTCCGTCACCTGAGGGCCAGCGCTGGGGCCCAGGCTGCGGGGGACGCCCCTTCCCGTCTCTCGGCTGCGCCCCGGCCGGGGCCAGGACCGGGACGGCGTGGGCGCGCGGAGGGCTCCCGGGACCCGCCGTCCGCGCGGGAACGGGCGGGCGCGGCGCCGGCCCGCGCGGGCCCGCGGGTGCCGTCCACTTCCGGCCTCACCTGCGCGGTCCGCGCCAACAAAGGCGAGGGCGCAGGGCCGGCCGCGCGCTCCAAGATGGAGACGTCGGGAGCTCCGGCGGCCTCGGGCCGCGGCCCGCCCCGCACGGGCGCTCCCGCCGCCTCACCTGCGGCGCCTCGGCCTCCCGGGCGGCGAGCGGACCCGCCCCGAGCTTTCCAGGGCCGCCGGCGCCCGCGCGGGAGGAGAGGCCGGGCCCCGCGCCGCCATCGGCCCCGGGCGCGCGCCCCGCCCACCCTGCGGGCACCTCGCGGGGGCCCGAGCGCGCCCCGCCTCCTGCCGCCGAGCCGCGCGAGCCCCCAGTGCGCGGGCCGGCCGCTCCCCGCCCCGTCGGCCCGCCCCCTCCGGGCCCGCCCTCCCCGCCGCCCTCCCCGCCGCCCGCCCTCCCGGCTCCCTCCCGGGCCCCGGCCGGCACTTTCCTCCTAAGTTGCAGCGCAAGTTTGCCAGTGGCCGGCGGCAGCCCGGAGCCTCCCTCGCCCTCGGCCACCCGGGGCTCCCGAAGTGCATGGGCGCGGGCCGGGCGGGCCGCGGGGGCTGAGCGGCCGCGCCGGCTCCGCGCCCCGCGCCCGGTGCCCCGCGCCCCGCGCCATGGAGGGCGCCGAGCCCCGCGCGCGGCCCGAGCGCCTGGCAGAGGCCGAGGCGCGGGCGGCCGACGGCGGGCGCCTGGTGGAGGTGCAGCTGAGCGGCGGCGCCCCGTGGGGCTTCACCCTGAAAGGCGGCCGCGAGCACGGCGAGCCGCTGGTCATCACCAAGGTAAGGCGTCCGCGGGATCCTCTGGGTGACAGCCCGCAAGCGGGCGGGGGGCGCGCAGGGGGTGGGGGCGCCGGAGGGGGCGGCGCGATGGAGCCCCCGGCACCGGGGCGCGCGCCTGCTCGGGTCTCGTGCGGGGCCGTGGGCACCTGGACGCGTATAGGTGTGTGGTCCGCGCGCTACCCCCGCCGCTCCGTGGCGGCTCCCAGCCCTGCTGACTCCCGGCGCCGCACGGCGTTTAAATGGCTCCTGTTCCGGGTCCCCTCCCCTCCCCCTCCGGGAAGGGGCCCGGCTGGGTCCTCTGTCACTCCCGGCCTGGCCAGCGGCGGCCTGCACCTGTGGGGCTGCCCAGAACCCGTGGAGGAACATTCCCACGTTCCCGGGGGTGCGCAGAGCTGCCCCCACAGGTGTTTGCCTCTCTGGGTCCTTGGTTCTGCACGCCTCGGACCTGCACCCCTTATCACTAGGAAACCCAGACCAGAGCTGCCGCCAGCCCAGCTTCTCGATTCCCATCAGCCCATCAATATTGACTGAGTTTCGGCTTCCAGCCCTAGATCCACGGCGCTGTGGAGACCGGCAGAAACGTACAGAAACTTTGCTGCGTTCTTTAGGAAAGTGGGATTTGAGCTCCAATAATACGAAATTCCTGATGTGTCTCATCAGGAATGTGTTTTGCATAAATGTGTGTTGGGGGGAGGGGTGCTTTAGACCTGAATTCTCTTGTCTCAAAACTGGGAGAAAAAAAAAAACTCCATCGTGAAATTGACCAGCCCAACTATACAGATCTGTAAAAACTCACAAACAACCCAGTCGTCCAGTTTTCTTCTGATGAAAAGTGTCCATTGATCAGTTTCTCTGGGAAAGGTTGGGCCCGGTTATTCCTAGGGACAAAGTTCCCTTAAAATGTAAAAATTCTTGGCTACTGGAAGCTTTTGAAGGTGACCTACCGGTTTTCTCTGCTTTCCTGCTTCACCACTGCAGGAAGAAATACAGTGACTCCTCACCCACCCCTCCGGTAATGAATTTGGGAAGTGGTGTGGCTTTGTTGTTCAGATGAGCAAAGGAGACACCAAACTTCAAGGTTTTCTCTCATTTTTATATGGACAGAACTGGAGACTTTGAGGGGAGACTTGTTCAGATGTGCACTGAATTTGTTATCGAATGGGGTTCTTTGAAAAGATGGTGGGCAGTCGCCAGTACAGTTTGCCCAGAAAAGGCACTTTCTTGCATATTTGTGTATTACAACGTATTTCTTTGCCTGTACCTTTTTCATAAAGGGTTTACAGGGCATTTCTGATGGCAAGAATTAAAAAGATAGCAGGTAAATTACTCAGACCTTTAGCATTTCATGTATTTCTTTTAAACAAAGACACGATTCAAAACATGCCTTCCATGTTTTGATGGAGTCCAATCCATAGCAGATGGAGTAAGTTGTCAAAACGTTTTTTAGGGTGAGTCTTGCTTTTTGACCTCACAAAGTAGAAGAGAGCTGGAAGTCACTTTAAAATTCAGTTGTTTTACCAGAAGCTGGATAAAGGGACCCCAGAAAAGCTCCTCCTCTTTTCTACAGGTACCCCAGTATATTTTTAGTTCTAAAACGGTTCCAAAAACCCCCAGTGTGTTTTTAGTGGCCTCCTGTTCTCCCTGTCCAAGAGGTCCCCATTCTAGAAACGGAAGGAGTTGGTTACTAAACCTAGTGGACATACACCTGGGCCTTTTCAGGGCATGTGAGGCGGTTTGGGCCTTATTGGGCCTGCTGGTTAGCTTAGCTCTCACACTAGTTGCTAAGGTTTTTGGGGAAAGGTTTTGTGGCTAAGCTGGTAGCCGAGTGTGAGCTCGACCTTTCCAGATGGTGCTTCAGGATTTTGCAGAGATAAAATGCTTGTGACTTTTACTGGAGGTGAGCATACCTCCCTCCCTTAAACTGCTTAGTTTTTATAGAGGCTTCGTGGTGGCTGGAGATTCGTGGTTTCTTTGCTTAGGATGGAGAGGGTTCAGAACCTTTTGGGACTTCTGTACTTAGTTTTCATGCACACTTGTATATAAAGGTGCACATGTGTGCTTGCACATGCGCACGTATTTTTTAACCACATGTTGTATTGTGTGGTATTGGCAGTCTTTTCTCTTAGGTGAAGTTATCAGTGATGCTTACGATCCAACAGCTAGTAATTAACTACCACATTATTAGAAAAAGAGGAAGGAAAGCATGTCCACTTCTAACCACTTAAAGAATGGAAATACACGCTTGTGACAGAGACTGGGGAAATGGTTTCACCACCAGATTTTGAATGAATCTGAGTTTGGAATCTTCCTTTCCCTATAGCTACAGAAAAATCTTCAGGGCTTAATTAGTAGATAGTAATTTTTCTAATAGGTTTTTTTTTTGCATTTAAAAAGCTCTGTAATTAGTTACGTGTTAGAGCTCTGAGGTCCTACACAGTACATTTTTCTGTTTAACAGAATGTGACGTGGGAGAAGCCGGATCCAGTGTGGGAAGTCACACTTGTTATGATAAGGAGGTCTCATTTAAAAGCCTCTCAGAGTGTGTATCTTAGAACTGGAAGGCCAGCCACGAACAAGGCTGCTTCAGTCCCTGATCGTTACACGGAGAAGCTGTTATTAACCGAGAGTGGTTAAATGGTGTGCCCTGAGGTCACAAACCTGGCACATCTAGAGAAGGGTCTTGAGGACCAGATCTTGTCTGCGGATGTCCCTATGTTTGTTTCCTCCAGTCAGGGCCATTTGCTCTTGTCCGGAATCACTTGCAAAGCCATATTAAGTAACTGTCACATCACTGGATGATGGTTTGTTAACCTTGACACTGTCGATATTCTGGGCCAACTCATTGTTTGTTGGGGGGCCGTCCTGTGCACTGTAGGATGTTTAACAGTGTCCCTGGCCTCCAGCACCAGTACCCCCTCTCCAGGTGTTACAACCCAAAAGAACATCTCCTGACACTGCCAGATGTCTATCCCCTGGATGCAATACTGCCATTGCTAGATTAGCCATGTAGCTGTCACCTTTCTTTGAAAGGGTTGTAGCTTTTAAAGCTCATGTTCATTCTT
Source organism: Rhinolophus ferrumequinum (assembly GCF_004115265.2). Lineage (NCBI taxonomy): Eukaryota > Metazoa > Chordata > Mammalia > Chiroptera > Rhinolophidae > Rhinolophus > Rhinolophus ferrumequinum. The sequence goes on along the minus strand of NC_046284.1, from coordinate 119,703,700 downwards.
GTTGAAGACGGCGGCCTGGAGGGTGGTGTGCTTGGAGGCCCCTGGCATGGCCAGCCCGTGCCAGCAGAGCTGTTTCCTTCCCAGCGCTGGCCCTGATAATGGGCTTTATTTACATAGTAAAACTCAAACAAATACTTGCTTCATCTGCATTTTTGTAGCTGGAAAAAGGAAATCGAAGCTGGACCTGCCCAGTGCTGTGTTTTCTGGGCGGTCAGCGGGGCTGCTGGGTACGGACTGTCTTTTCTTGGGGTCTAGTTTGCAGTTAAGGGGATGCTGACTTACCGGGAGTGGCATTCTTGGAATTCAGAACGCCTGTGTGAAGTCCCACCAGACCTCCACGGAAGGTGGCCACCGGGCTGGTCACCGCTGAATACACTAACGCTGACTTGGAGCCTGACATTTTATTAGGGCTAGAAAACACACCAAAGCCCTGTTTCCATGCTGCTGCCCGAGAGGGAGCAGAATGATGCCTGCGTCCTGACAGTGACACAGACCTTGAGCAGTTCGTACTTCCCAGACTCCACTGGGAGGCAGAACCTGTGTAAGTAGATACGGCCATGCACAAGGTCCTGCTGTTTCTGCCTGTTCCTTTCCCCATCAGTTCAGCAACGTAAAACTTCAGTGGGGGGACCTGATTTCTAAAATGTCACTGGAGGGGCTAGGATTCCAAGGAAGCATTCTTTGTGCCAGCTGGGTGTCAGCGGCCCCCTGCGGCCTCAGGAATGTTTGTGGAGGGGGAAGGAATGAAGCCCCAGCCCCTCCTTTCACCATTTCTTAGAGTCCCCCATTGAAGAATGCCAGAGCCTTACCCAGCTGCCCCAGGGGAGACATGGCTGGGGGCCTGGCCTGGTCCATGGGCAGCTCCCAGTTTTCAGGGTGCCTTGGAGGATAGAACCCTCCTGAGGAGGTGGGAGCACTGTGGTTTGGGATGCCACCCAGCCGGGGCTGCAGATCCTTAAAACGTGTCCCTGGATAGGAGACAACGTCCTTAAATGGCCTTTCTAGTTTGGATGGTGCAGGTGGGATGGAGGGGGATCGTAGCACAGCTGGGGTGGGGCACACAGCCAGGTGGCAAATGTCCTATGTAAACCATCAGCCAGCGCCGCTCACGGAAGGCGCAGGGCCAAGATGGCCATGGGTCGTGGTGGGCGTGGGAGGCACCGAGCCCGTCACGCATCCTCCTTGGTGGTTTTGAGAAAGGGCTCCATTCTATGGGGCCTTGCGGTGTCACTGTCATCAATGTCACCGTCACTGGGGACCCCAAGACCAGGGAAGTTGCAGTGAGCAGCGACGTTGTCCTGATGGCCTTATATGTGTCCCCAAGAGCCAAGTCCTTTGTCAGTGATCAGTAGAGGTTTTCACAAAGCGGGGTCTGCTGAACACGCCGTGGGGGAGGGGCTGAAGGACCTCAACATGTCTGGGGATTTTGCTGGATTTCTGTTTGAGCACAGCCCAGGTCAGTCCCTGCACCGAGGAGTCTGCTGCTTTTCCAGGTGTCACAGGAGGTAATTGGGGAGGTCTGGGGTCCCGCCGCCTCAGCAAACCCAGGTGCTTTGGGTACTGGCGTGGCCGCAGCCACCGCTCACGGCCGATCGTGAGGTCCCTGCCGTTTTCCGAGGTCAGACGCAGTGTTTTCTGTGTTGCTGGGATGAGTGTGATTCTAAACACTCATTTGTACTGAAGAATTAATAGTATGCCTAAAAAAAAAGAAGAAAAAAGGTGCGTTTTCTTTCCTGTGCTGAAAGACCCTTTCAGTTGGCAGCCCTGCCTTGCCAGCTGGCATTCAAATCTCTCTGTGTTTCCCTGTCTCAGCCTGCGCCCGCCTGGCCCTGGCAGCTCTCACCCGGGTCCTCGCAGGGCTTTTGGTGGGGGTGGGACATCAGGCACAGAGCCTGAGACCCCGCCCTGAGGTCTGGTGGCTGGGGCTCGGAGCTTCTACGAGTGGAGGACTCTTCGCCTCTCAGAAAGTAATTTAGCTTGACTCACACCTATAAATCCAGAGGCTTCTGCAGTGTGAAAGCTGCAAATGCAAACTGTGCGTCACACTCCGCCATGATGGATTGCTTTTCCTGGCTCACTTAGGATTATTTCTTAACATGTCCTAACAGTCATCTTTTGAAAAACAAAAAAAACTTGTTTTCCCAGGAGCTAAATGTAGAATAGTATGATAATGTGATAATGAAAGGCGCATAAAAAGACTGTTTCACCTTGTCCTGACGGGCTGGGGTTTCTTAACTTACTTTTCTATTTCATGGCCAAGGACACGGGGCTGCTTGCTCGGAAAGGGTCGGTTTCTCTGTTTGGAAAGCATTGTGGAGTTGTGCCCTTGCCAAAGTTGTGTTGTGTCAGCATGCAAATAAACCTGGGTTTGCGGATTTCTTTGGGACTCTGTGGTGCTTTTCTTGTACACTGGGAGCAGTGTAAACACTCAGCAAGATCATTTAAGGATTTCGAGGCCAAACAGACTTTTTCTTCAGATCTTCCTTCTTTTGCTTTCAAACACGCGGCAGGAACGGGGCAGCGCTCTGAGGACAGTTTCTGCACGGCAGGCTCTTCCAAGCCGACCACTTTCACCCCCATGAAGCACTTTGAAAGAGCTCAGGGTTGCATGGTGCTCTCTTTGGTCTTTTTAAAACATCGCCACCAGTATCCAGCACTGGGGGTGTATATTCTGGAAGAATTGTTTTCCAGTTACCTTGTTGGATCAGATATTTGCATGGCCCTGTGGTAGGTCGAGACGGTTCTGTTCAGCAGTGTGAATGTTACGGCATCTCTTTGGGGGAATAGATCTTGGTAGAAGGACCCTAGGGTATCATTAAAAATGAACCGGACACACCTTATTTTAGGTTCATACAAATCAGGTTGTTCTGGAAAGCCAGGATGGTCTGAATTGCAAAGCAAAAGTATCGTTTTTTACTTGGGCTGGTTTTGAAATCTCTGGGGTATTATTAAATTGTAGGGAATATCAGCTGCCTCTGTTGGATGGGGGAGGAAGACGGGCTGGGAATGGTAGTGATTACTTTCTTTTGGCCAAAGGGACTGAAACATTCAGATCAAAGGCAAATTGTGAAGGTCAACCAGAGCCCAGGCAAGGTAGCTGCAGAGCGCTTTAAAGGCAGTATTTTTACATATTCATGGAAGGAAAGGGACAAAATGTTAGTGTATCTTTTTGAGTTTTGTTTTCGTTTTTATCAAAGTAGTTCTTACACAGTTTAAATAATCAAATAGTTCCTCAGGCTAGTTATCATACCAGCAGCTCTCCCAACTGTCATTTCCTCTTCCCTGGAGACAACTATTGAAACTTTTTAGCTGATTTCTGTTGGCATTTGCTTACATTCTAGAATGCTGCTACTTTGTTTGCTCCTTTCAGAGGTAACTATTAACTTCCCACTGTAGAAGCCTGGGATTTAGTCTCCCCCCCCCCAACACACCTCCTTCCAACCACCTACCTAGGCACATTGCTTGGGCCCCCACTCTCCCCATGTCATTACATGGTAATTTTGGGTAGAAGAGGGTTTTTCAGCTTTAGCACTATGCACATTTTGGGCCAAATCATTCTTTGTTGTGGGGGCTGCCCTCTGCACTGTAGGATGCTGAGCATATCGTCCCTGGTCTCCATCCCCTGGAAGCCGTTAGAACCCTCAACCCAAGCAAACGTGTCTCCAGATAATGTCAGATGTTCCTTGGGGATAAAATCACCCCCTTTGAGGACCACTGAGTTGCTATTCAGTGTTTACATTATTTTGATTGCCAGTGTTGTCACTGCTGAGCCTAGTGGTACAAATTATGATTCCTTGCCCTGCCCCCCCCAAGTTTTCATAATCATTAAGGTTAATGATATTTTTGTCTCTTTGCTTAATTTTCTATGTACTTATTGATTCATTCTCCCCCTTGTTCCCCAATTGTGAAAAATCTTTTAATCCATTCAGACACACGGGATAGTCTTTTGAGACCTTTTGTGTCTGAAAATGTCATTATTTGACCTTAATAAATGTATTGTTTGGCGACAGTTGGAGACTGTCTCAGTGAGAGAGAGCTCTCCCCAGGCACTTTGTAGGTGTGTTCTGTTCTCCACCAGCGGTCAGGCGAGAGGACACACCTTTCTGTTTCTTGATCCTTTGGACTGGCTCTCATTTTTTTCTATCTATTTTTCATTTCTTTGTATTTTTGTGCTTGGGAGAGTTTGTGCAACTTTATCTTCCAGTCCTTCCATTTGAATTTTAAATTTGTGCTCTCAGTGTTTTCAAATTCCAAAGTTTTTATTGTTCTGGAATGTTCCTTTTTTGATACCATGCTGACCTTGTTTCATGGTTCTTTCATATCTTTGGGGGATATTTAGCTTTGTTTTCTTGAATGTCTTTCCGCATAGATTCAGTTTCTGAGCTCTGCTTCTGCTTTCTGTTTGTTTGGTTTGCCTTCTCTCGTCCCTGTTAGGGTCTCTCTTCGATGTCTGGTGATCGTTGCCATCTGCATGTAGTTGAAGGCGGTGACCAAAGCGGTCTCTGGAGGCTGTGTGCTAAAGGGTGAGTGATCTGGTGTGGCTGCTTCCCTGGGGGCTCCTTTACGGCCACAGTCTCCATTGTTTCTTTGGGGCTGCGCATGATCTTGTCGTAGTAATTTTTCTCTCTGCTGAAAATAAATTTGGGTGTAGGCAGATTTGCAAGGTGATGGGAGTGAGGTCTGCCAGTCTCGAGGAACCCTGCTTTGCTCACTGAGGAGAGAGGGGTCACCTCTGCCCCTTGTTCTGGCCACCCGTGGTTCCAGTGCGGAGGGAAGATCCTCACCAGTGATGAGTGGCAATGCTTGTGTGTCCTTTCCTGATCCGCAGTCCTTCAGGCTGTCAGACTGGAACCATTCTCATTTTAAGCACATTATCATGGGGGTTAAATAAGGTAATACAGAAAGCTAGCTCTAGTAAATTAAATTTCTCCTCTCCTCCCCTGTGCCTTTCCCTATTCAGTTCTGCTTCTTTAAGAATTTGAAAAACTAGGAAAAGTACTATGAATGTAGTGAACCGCCTCTGATTTACTATAGAAAGACTTTAAGCTGGATTTTGTATGGCAACATTTTAATAATATGTCTACTAGAGATTTTGTGGCTGATTTTGACTGTTTAGGGTAGGATTTGAAAAAGAGTATTTAATTAAAATAAATGTCTGTTGTCCAGCACCAATATATTCATTGTGCTGTTTACAGCCCACTGGAGTGATTCTTTCCACCAAAAGTTTTTTTTGAACACTAGTGTTTCTTCTTTTTAAAATATCAACAAAGAGTATCTCTTTCAGATCAATTCAGAAAATAGGATTTTAGAAAAGTGGTTTGGGATGTGAAAATAGTCAGAAAGGTGGGCGTTAAATATTAGCCGATCTTCCAGGCATAGAGTTGGACCCGTAGGAGTGGCAGAGATACCGTTCTTGTTTCCTCTTCCTTGTGGACACACTGCTGGACTACATTTCCCAGCTTCCCTTGCAACTAGATATGGCCATGTGACAGTTCTTCCCAATCAAATGCAGCCTGCCCTACTGTCCCCCTTTTCCGGTTGTCTGGAATAAAGGTGGCCCTAGGACACAGCCTTATCATGGGTCCCTGAATGACAGGAGGTTGCTGCCCAGGACACGTTTCACCTCCCACCAGTGCCATTACATGAGCAAGAAACAGGCCTCTGTTGTGTTTGGGCCATTACACGTTTCTTGGATTACTTACTAGAATTAGGCTATTCTGTCTAACAAATGAAATCGGGAGCTAAATCAAAGTTTTCCTTTTAACAAATACACCTAGCTTTAAGAGGCTGAATGTACAATGCTTAACTTACACCCATACAGGAGGGAATGACTATTTACTTTGTAAAAGGAATCACCGTGGGTGTCCAATTAGCACGTAGCTCATTGCAGAAAATGAGACCTGCACGCCCAGAGTTTTGGCTGCTTTCCACCTCCGATTTTTCTCTCAGTTGATAATTTAATTTTAACCCTGTCTTGCTTTGCCCCTCCCTGCAGATGGTTGCCTGGAGCTGTGGAGGCGTGGGGCCGAGGCAGGGAGATTCCCCAGTCCAGATAAGGAGGGCTGGCCAGAGAGGAGCGTGGGTGGCCAGCTGCTGGTGTCTGTCGGGGATGGGACCGTCCTCCTTTCCTCCGGGTTGAATTGTCCTTTCCTTAACCACCTTGGTTAGATAGAGTGCAGGAGGTGTTGCCTGGGAGAGTTATACATTAAATCCTCACGACCAGGGCTGCCTTTATCAGATTAATTACTTAGAATCTCGTATAGCAGACTATTTGCCCCCTGGGGAAATGGACAGACACACTTGAGTTAGACCATCAAAGACCGGGAGATGGAGATGAGCGTAGCAGATCAGTGGTGTCTGGAGGAAAGGGGAGTCAGTGTAGGGTCTGGGGAGGGACAGGAGGCCTCTCCCAGAGCCTGCACAGGTGAGGTGGCTGTGGCACAGGTGACGTGGCTGTGGCCCAGCTTGCCCGGGGACGGGTAGCCCTCCCTGACTGTCAAAGGACAGGAAGGTACTTCTTTGCCTGTGGCTTGCAAATGCTTAAGCTGACAAAATTCTGCTTCTGTCTGTGTTAATTGTGCGTGTTTGTAAATTTGTAAGCACCGTGATATCTATCTGTGCTAATTGTACTTAGGCTTGTAAAGTAGTAAGCATAGTGGTACTGCTTTTTCTTGTAGAAACATTAGAACCTTCTTGGAAACAAGGGAAAATAAAGGAAAAGATTGATCAGTGGCCCAAAACATATCATAATATTATTTCTGGCAGTATATGTAGCTATTTTTTTTTCCCCTCTCTGTGGAATTCTCTGCTTTTGCATGTAGGTCTGATTATTAAAATGCTTGAAAGTAATTCTCTTAACTACAATATTGACAGTGTTTGGAATCAGACAGTAGCTTAAACAAAGCTTAGTTTTGTGTATGCTACTTGCAATTTCAAAAATGACATGTTATTCGGGAATATATTGAGTTTTATCATTTAGCTTTTTCTAGACAGACATATAAAACAAACAATCCTAACTTCTGGAAAACTGAGTATTTATATTGGTCAAATACGTCAGTCTTTAAACAACTAGGTGCTTTTTTGGGTATGTGTAAGCTTTTAAAAAAGGTTTTCCTTACTGTTTAGATGCCCTGACTATTGAATGAAAGTTTGGAAAGGAAACATCTGGACTTGTAAAAGATAGGCCTGCTGCTGCTTGAATCATAGGTATTTTGTGTGCATTTGACCAAATATCTTACACAGCTGATGTCGCTAGGGTTTACAAGCTGGGGGTGGGGGTGGGGCAAGGGAGTTTCCAGTCTCCTTCCCCGTTTTCAGTGATGAGTGTTTTGGAGAAAACTCATTACAGCCTCCTAGCACCCTGCGCAGTTGTGAAATTTCACCCCCAAAAGTAAGTTTTACATTCTTTGCGGGTTCCTGAACGTGCTCCTTCTTGGGCCCCGAGGCAGGGATTTGGTCTGCTTTCACAAGAGGTGAATTCACAAATGACCCATGCTGTAATTGCCATCTGAAAAAGGTGTCTCATTCTCCTGAAAAACCCGTTGTTTCACTTTCTTTCTGACCATCTCACGTGTGATCGTCACTGGCTCGTTTCCTTTTCAGTCTGCCACAGTGTTCGTTTCTTGAAGGCCCTTCCTTGACCTCTTCTCTCTCACCTGCGGGGGGATCTCTTGTGCTCCCTGTAAAGAGGGAGTGTGGACTCTCCAAGTGCAGCCCCAGCCTTGGCATGGCCTCCCAACTCCTCCCTTCACTTCTCGAACTCTCCTCCTGCATTGCCAACCTTATGCATAGGTTTATACCCCAATCGAGCAGTTGTCCTTCATGTCTCTCTCTCCCCTGACCTTCCACAGCCACCTGCTCCCCAAGTCCTTGGCAGGCTGAATGTCTTGGGTTCGTTGCTTCTGTTTCATGCCCTTGCCAATACCTGCATTACTGCGTGCCTGGACCGTCACAGTGGTCCCAGCTTACACACTGCCTCTGGATTCTCTCTCCTGGTGTCAGATTCCAGACCTCGAGCAATGCAGGTGCCACAACGGTCATTGCTGTCTCACCCTCTTGTTGGAACTCAGGAACGGTAACAGCTCAGCAACTCCTCATGTGACACGGTAGCTGGGTATAGAAGGTTCCTAATTTTTTGGCTTCTCACTGTTTCCCAGCCTTTCCGTGTCCTCTCTCCTACCTTGGTCCTTAGTCCTGCAGTGTCCTGTATGGCCGCCACTTGACATATGTGACTGTCGAGCAATTGAAATGTGCCAAGTCCAAATTGAGATGTCCTGCAAGTTAAAATGCACACTGGGTTTTACACTTAGTCTGAAAAACAAGGGATATAAAGTATTAATAATTCCTTTATGTTGATGACATGTTGAAATGATAATATTTTGGCTCCATTGGGTTAAATAAAGTCTGTTATTGAAATGAACTTCACAAATTCCTTTTAAAAATGCTTTTTAAAATGTGTCGCCTACAAAGTCGAAAGTTACATATGTGGCTGTTGTCATATTTCTTTTGGCTGGTTGTGCTGTAGACTCTCGTTAGGCAAAGTGTGGCCCCTGGATGGATAGTGTCAGCATCCCATTGGTGCTCAGGAGAAATGCAGACTCTCAGGCCCCGCCCCAGCCCTGCTGAATCAGAATCTGCATTTTAACAAGAGTTGAAAAGATTCAGATGCGCTCAGGTCAAGTTTGTGAGTGCTGCATCGGAGAGCTGTTAGCTGGTCCTCAAGGTCCTGTGTTGTTTGAGGCTTTGCAGAGGTTCTTTGTCTTGCTTTCTGTCCAAGATATTCATAGTTCCGTAGCCGTCTTTGCTCACATTGCACGTCCCAGGCAAAGTGGCCCCTGGCCTGCCCTCCCGCAGTGTCCCCGTGCTGCCCTTTGGGGGCCTGTGTCATCCAGGACCTTGCAGCATCCTTGAGCCTGATTGACTGGGACAGCCCGAGAGAGGGGACTGGCTCTCGTCTGTTCTGGGTACCCCAGTACATGCTTGGTATGTAATAAAAGGCAACAGTCAAGTGTCAGCGTGTAACGGGGCCTGCCTCGTGCTGCTGCTTTGCTTCCAATGTGGGACTTTGGAGGCCAAGGGCAGAGTACCTCTGGGACCACGCAGGTCATGCAGGGAAGCTTTTTTGTGGGCCAGGGCCAAGGGGACCTGTGGGGAGGCTGTGGGTGCAGGGAGATTTAGGAAAGGACCTCTTAGGTGTTTCGAAAGTCAGTACAGAATGATGCTTCCTGGGCATCATAGCAAAGTGTCAGGAGCTGCAGCGTGTAACGTGCAGTGGCAAGAAAACCAGAATATAGAGCCGTGTGAGTTCTGGTGTGACCTGTACGGAAGGCGCCTCTGCTGTAAAAGCGGGGAAATCAGGCAGATGTGTGGGAATCCTGAGATGAAAGCCGCTTCTTCTTCTCTCTTTTCTGAATTGCTCGAAGCATGGCTAGCAGGGCTTTGCTTTGTCCTGAAAAGGCAGCTTACGCATTTCATCTCATTTCGTATTTCCGAGGAAACCCTGCTGAAGCCCCCTGGGGGAGAGAGGGCTGTCCTGAGTCTCCTTCACCTGCTCTCCTGGGCTGCATTTCCCTATCTTCACTGCTTCCAAAATTCCTTTGGAACCAGAGTTCAGTGTCACAGGGACCCAGTGAGTGTGGAGGTGGCAGAGTCTGCCTCTCGATCAGCCTGGGTGACACCTGAGCACGGGCTGTGGCCTGAACAAGCCCAGGCCTGGCGCTCAGGGGACGTTGTCCTGTGGGTTCACAGACTGGCCAGGCCTGACTTCTTTCTAGTCCTTGCGGACCTGACAGCTTCCTCGTCTCCGGGTCTGAGAGAGTTTTCTTCCAGCAAATCTGGAAGTTGTTCTGCATCTTGCCAGAGTAAAGTGTGCCCCGCAGTGGCTGAGGAAGCCCGCTGCGTTTGCTGGAGTGGCTGGAGATGGGGGCCGGGGAGGCCGGCCTGCCTTTCTTTTCCCTTGAGTTTAAAACATTTTTTTTTTTTAATTGAAATGTAACTCACATGCCACGCGATTCACCCTGTTTGAAGTGTACAGTTGAGTGGTTCTCAGTATGTTCACTTAGTTATGCCTCCATCACTCTATCGGATTCTGCCTAAATGATGACTGTTTTCTTCAGCTCCCCCTTCTGCCCCCCCCAAAGAAGAGTGCCTATTAGCAGTCAGTCCCCTTCTCCCTCTGCTCCTGGCAACCACCAGCCTTCTCTCTGTCTCTATGAACTTGCCTGTTCTGGACATTTCATACAAATGGAATCACACCGTATGTGGGCTTCTGTGCCTGGCTTCTGTCCCTCAGTATAATGTTTCTGAGGTTCCCCCATGTGGTAGGCTGTGCCGGTACTTCATCCTTTTTTATGGCCGGGAGTATCCCATTGTACGGTGTTTAGTCGTCTGTTGATGGACATGGAGTGGTTTGCACTTTTGACAGTTATGAATAATGCTGCACGCATTCACAGGACAGATGTTTTCCGTTCTCTTGGGGACTTTCCTTGCATTTTGAGCTCGTCGTACATACACCCAGGCGTGCTGCCTGTGATTCCAGAGCACGGGGCATCGTGCCTCTGATAAATACAGAGTAGGGTTGGTCGTTCTGGCTTTGGGGCTGTTCAAACAGAATGAAAAGGAACAATTTTAAAAACCTTAAAATCTTTTAAAATCTTCAGACGGACAATTTTCAGAACACATGGGATATTTGTCTTAAGGACAATATGTAAACGAAAGGGCTGTGTGCCAATAAAACTTTATTTACAAAAGCAGGAGGCGGGCAGGGTTTGGCAGGCAGTCCCCAGCAAGCAGTGGTTTTCAACGGGGGGGTTCCCAGACCAGCGACTTCAGTATCACCTGAGGACTTGTTAGGAATGCAAATTCATGGTCCCCACTCTAGCCTACTGAACTCAAAACCGGGGGGTCTGTCGTTGGGGAACTGTCCCAGCGATTCTGATGCTGGGTCACGTTTGATACCTGCTGCTGTTCCATTTGCATTAGAATCAACAAGTACAAACCCTCTGAAACACTGGTGGCTGGCGGCCCAGGAATCTGAATTTCAACAAGGAGTTCAGATGGTCTTACGCACAGGAAATAAGAACCAGCTTCCAAAGCAATGCTGCTTCTCTGGACCCGTAGAGGAGCCGTGGAGGCGGCCGGGAACTTCCCCAAACTATAGCCTGGACTTGTGCGGGTGGTTAGGGGGAAGGGGGTGAGTGTGGGAAGTTGGGGTGGGTGGCCTGGTGTTACCTTAAGATGAACTCTGCCTGGAGTCTCTGGCCCCAGAAGGTGATTGACTCCTCCTAACACCTCGTGTGTGTCCTGAAGCCACGAGTTCCTGGAATTTCAATCATGCCCTTCTGCTCATTACTGCCGCACGCCACCGACGTTGGCCAACACATGCTCAGTATTGGAAATGCAGACAGGTGGAGAACGTAATGTATGGTCTGTGGTATCAGATGTCCGGCACGGATGAGCACGTGGACCCAGAGGAGACGGGTGGGTGCCCGGGACCCGGGCAGGATCTGCTCACGGCACGGCTTTCCTCTGGGAGTGATGAAAATGCCCTAGAACTAGAGGTGAACGTTGCACAACTCTGAGTGTATCAAAACCCACAGAACTGTATGTACACTTGAAAAGGGTGAATTGTATGAAATGTCAGTTATAGCTCATAAAGCTGTTATTTAATAAGAGGAAAGGGGCCGAGGTGTTCAGCGTCCTTCTGGAATTGCAAGGACCTTACTGAGAGGAGCCAACCAGCGAGACTCCATCCTCTGGGAAGTTGCTGGGTGGCCCTGCATGCATGTCACAGGGACCATGTCTGTGGGTGCTGGCTCCCACCCGCGGGCAGACACCCAGGGAGAGAGTGTTTGCTCTTCAGGGAGAATGACCTCTGGCAGCTGGGGAGCCGCTGTCCCCGCAGGTTAGACGAAGGGGAGAGGCCTCGGTGCACGAGGCAGGCCGGAGCCCAGGCCTTGCTCCCCGACACAGGGGGCCACGGAAGGTTTTAAGTGGGAGGTGGTGGCAGGGCTCTCTCTGGCAGCAGAAGGGCAGAGGGTGCAGGCATGGGGGAGGAATGGGAAGACTTGAGCTGCTGGTGGTGACAGAGAAAAGTCAAGGAACCTGACTGGTTCCCCCACGGCACAGTAGGTCCCACCTGGCACCTGGATGGAGGGTGCTGGAGACGTCACCTGACTGAGGCATTTGGCTGCAGGGCTGTTGCCTCTCCTGTTCCGCCCAGTGGAGTTCTGGGCTGCAGGGATGGGAATCCCAGCTCCGAGATGCAGGTGGCGCCTCCAGAAGGTTCTGTGGAGGGAGCAGGTGTGTCCAGGGCTTACCTGGCTCTTGTCTTTGCGCACGTGTGGTTGGGGGATGGGTAGGCACTGTCTGGACAGGCTCACTCAGGTGCCCGGCGTCTCCCCATGGCACCGCCCTTCCCAACAAGCGCATGGCTTGCTGTGCTCCTAAGTGTGTGTTTTCCATGCCTGGTCCTATCTGCTTCTAAAGGAAAGGAAACGGTTGGGAAAATAGTCCCTTTTCAGAGTAACAATAGTGAAAAGTAGTATCTAGTTAAACCGTCTGGGTCACTTTGATTTAAATTGTCTGCTCTTCACGAAACATGCATTAAAATAAGGATGTCACAAACACAGGTAGTTGGGTTTCTCTGAAAGAGAAGATGAGAATCTTTTTCCTTTTTTTTGTAATAACATGGAGCCAGCAATTCCTGGTGGGGATTAAGTCTTCTAATTTTGATTTCAGTAGGTGAAGAAGTGACGAGATAGCTGAAGGGTCATTCGTCCCTGTCACGAACAAGCCTTTGTGAAAAGTGTCTATGTGCAAGTGTGTTCACTGGATTAAGGGTTTACAGACCATGTGTAGAAATGACCTCTGCTTAATACAGAAGAAGGTCATTTAAATATTAGTCTAATTGGGACAGAGAGTGGGCTGAGCTGCCTGAACTTTCGGGACCCAGTTCCAGTAATAACTCTGCAGTCCAGACTTGCCCCAAGCTGTGGCCCCGTAGAAGTAATATTCACCACCATGAAATGGGAACTCATCAAATGACTCATCTGTGTGATGTTGCACAGGTTGATAACCATCTATCTGGTTATGTATGTGGCTACTGCCAAGCCAACAGCGCTCTAGAATAAAAACTGACTGTTATGTAATTGAATAATAATCTCAGAAATTTCTCGTTATTCTTAATCATCATGAGACTGTATTTGAATTGTCCCCATAAGTAATGAGATTTTATTTTTGTAGTCATGCCTTTAATTCATGTAAAATTGTATAGTGTGCCATGAAAACATCAGGTATGAGTTACTTTTCTTGGAAAGAGGCAGGATATGAACAAAGCTCTTTGTCTTTTTTACTTTGTCTTGTTTTTGGTAGTAATCATGAAATCATGTTTCAGATTTACATGGAGAAGCAACATTTAGGGTTTAGGTGAACGAGGTTAGTACATCCTGGGTTTCCCCTCAGATCTTTTTAGTTCAATGGTTTAAACATGAAAAGATCATTGATTTCTAGTAAGAGAAAGGAACATATAAGTTGGGGTCCATCAACCTAGAGATCATTCATTGATTCTCCCCTACCCCCAGGGATAATGCATTTGGACCAAAGTATTTGTGGGAAACCTTTCCTCGCTAGCTGCCGAACTCAGGGCTTGGAGTCCAGGCTGCAGGAGAATTCTGGGTAAGCCGTGCCAGCCAGGGGCCAGGGGCCCGCTGTACTGCTGAGATCCCGACACACAAGAATTCTGCCCTTGGGATCTGTGCAGGGTCTGAGCTGGGCTGCGCCCATTAATGTGTCCGTTTCGCCCTGTTACGACACTCTATTGCATCATACCTGGGGAGGATAGGGGCACATTCCCACACAGCTCCTGCGGGGTGCGCCCCGAGTGGTCGCTCACTGGGACCCCAGCTTCTCAGGCTTCTCAGCGTCAGGGAGGAGGCCACGGTTTGCTTTTGCGAGAGGAGTGGAGCAGTTTCACTTCTTTTAATGAGGCATCTCGTTTTCCGATGTCACAAAGTCAAAGCGGGAAAGATTTCTCCTGGATGCAAGTTTACTCTTCATATATTGGGAGCTTTGGAAAAATAACCCCTGAATACCAAACTGCAAAGGTTGTGGAATCACAACCTTTCAGTTGTGCTTGGAAGAGCTTTAAAGGGCTCTATCTAGAAAATGCAAGTCAAAAAAAAAAAAAAAAAAACTTCTTCGCAGCTCAGTATTTAAAAAAAAAAATATAACAGACCGCTCTTGGAAAAAACTGAAAGAAATCACGAGGAATGTGTTTTAAGCCCGTGACTTTCGCTGGGGTAATTGCCCCATCACTCCTTCCTCCCGGCACACACCATGTTTCATTGTGTAATTGGTCCTTGCTTCAAGAACCCAGTATTTGTACCAGCGATCCCATGACAGCATGAAATTTCAATTTTCACTTTCAAAGCTTTTTGGGTTCTCAGAAAATGTGAGGATTTTTCAGTGTTCTGTTCCCATAACCTCAAGTGGAGATGATAAAGTGAACGAGCTGGCGTGTTAAAGGTACGTGCTTGTGACTTCTCCTCCTTTTCCTGTGTTTATGTCCACACTGAGGAAAACGCACCCTCGTACTGCTCAGTCTTCAGGATGTTGGGTGTTAGGACAGTCTGCCCAGCCCTTGGGAAGTGGGTGCTCCGGGACGTTTATTTGTATTATTATTTTTTTTACAGTATATATGTTTTATGGGAACTTACCTTTTTTCTTTTTAAAAAAAATTTCAATTACAGTTGACATTGAATATATTAGTTTCAGGAGTATAGCATAGTGGTTAGATGTTTATACAACTTACCAAGTGATTCCCTGATGAAGCTAGTTCCCACCTGGCACCCTGCATACTTATTATAACATTATTGACTATATTCCCTTTACATCCCTATTGTATGTAACTATTTTGTGACTATTTTGTAACTACCAATTTGTACCTCTTAATCCCTTCCCCTATGTCACCCTTCCCCCAACTCCCTCCCATCTGGCGGCCATCAGTTTATTCTCTGTATCTCTGAGTCTGTTTCCATTTTGTTTGTTTGCTTTGTTTTTCAGATTGCACTTGTAAGTGAGATCATATGGTATTTGTCTCTCTCAGTCTGACTTATCTCACGTAGCATAATATCCTCTAGGTCCGTCCGTGGTGTTGCAAATGCTAGGATTTCATTCTTGGTTATGGCCGAGTAATATTCCATTGTGTAAATGTACCCCAGTTTCGTGACCCAGACATAGTTTATTAGACACCGCATGCTGAAGCTGTATTCCCAGTCCCGTACGCAGGGAGTGTGTGTGTTACAGGACGGGAGTACAGAGCTGAGAGCTGTTACTTCTTACTCAGGGCTCATCCACCTTGCACGTGCCGCTTACCTGGAGACCTGGAACTGGGAAAGGGGCATGTAGGCTGCACCTCCATCAGAACCCTTTGGGCGACTCTAGGGCTTGGCAGCATGGGCCAGGGCTCCCCTGGGATCCTCCGTGTGCCCAGCGCCTGACACGCTTTAGGTACTTAATGAGCGTGTTATGCATTGACCTCTGTCAAAGTCAAGGGTACCTTTTTCTTCATGTTCATTTTCCAGGTTGGGTTTTGCAAGCAGGTGTGTGGTCGTCAAAGCCACGCTTTGTGAATAATCGAGCCTTATACATCACTGCGTGAGTGACCCACATGGAGTGGACTTTTGAATATGAAGGGTTATCGAAACAGCTGAAGTTTACTCCAAATAATCTTTCATTGAGAGCTGTCATTTTCCTTTTCAAAATTCTCTATTCCTAAGAATAACTTTATTTTCAGCTCTCATCAAGCATTTCAAAACCATAACCACAACAAAATCACTCTAGATGTGCTCACCTTTCACAGGATGAGCAAGAGTTGGGAAAACTCACCCCAAAGCACCAACGCTTCTGAAATGTGGGCAGTGGTAAAGCATGCTGAGCCTTGGGGGCTCTGTGCAGCGTGCAAACCCGACTGACTCAGGAGTGCAGACTGACTCCTGCAAATGTCACTGTAGGCCTCGGTTATACAGAGGAAGGGGGATGACTTCCGTTTCCTCCGGCACCGTGGATTGAAACCCTGCTGCACAGTTGAATCCCCGGGGGGCTTTGAAAACTAGGGATGCCTGGCTGTAGTCCAGACCACTTGAGTCGGCAGCTCATGGGTGGGCTCGGGTGTCACTCGTTCTGAAGCTCCCCAGGAGATTCCGAAGGTACAGCCGGGGGCACCATCACGGGCTTACAGTTTGGCCTTAATTCATGTTGGTTTACACACAGGCCCCAGGAGTTCTCTGCAGAGCTCAAGAAAAAAAGAAAATCAGTCCATCTGGTCCTGAACAGGTGTGTTTTCGGAGCCCGAGGAGGCCACGTTGGTTCCCCATGTGCAGTGGAGCAGGTCAGGCTTTGCCTGGGCTCTAGTGGCCAAGGGGTTATGAGAAGGGAAGGGGGCAGCCTCAGTGCTGAGGCTGAGTGAGGGGCGGGGGCTTTAAACCAGGAAGAGAGAGTTGGGGCGGTGAGCTGTTTCATGGAGTACAGGCCACCAGCTGTGGCCCTGTGGGCGCCAGGCTCAATGCTCCCCAGCAGAGATTGTCTGAGCGCAGTGGCACGAGCCTCCTCGGAGCTGGCCAGAAATGCAGAGTCTCAGGCCCTGCCGCGACTGGCTCATCGGAAACTTGGGTGGGGCTCGGGGAGCTGTGTTTGAAGGCCCCTCCAGGGGGTCCTGAGTGTGGGCTCACGGCGTGTGGGAACCGCAGCTTTGTACTATATATGTTTTATCTCATTTGTTCCGCACGCCTGTTCTGTGGACGTGCTTGTTTGTGCGCATGGTCCATCTGGGCAAATCATTATTCTTTTACATGTTCCAGCTTTGAAAACTGAGGCTGAGGATATATGAGTCTGACTTGCGAAGGTGGTAGACGGCAGAACTGTGAGCTGAGGGCGGGTGGGTATCCCCTTGGCTCTGGAGGGGGGCTTGGGCCCTTGGGGACCTGAACCCCAGGTCCCTGAACCCCAAGTTGTTCACCGTTACTACATCTATTTCCAGAGGATCAGATGAAATAAGGTGTGTAAGTGTGGCCAGTGATTGGTGTTAGATGTTTAGCATTTATTAGGTTGGTGCAAAGTAATTGTGGTTTAAAAGGTTAAAAAAAAATAAATTGCAGAAACCGCAATTACTTTTGCACCAACTTATAAAAGGACCTTGTGGGGCCGGTGGAGGGTTGCTTTGTCTTTCTACTTCATGCACAAACCTAGTGCTTGGTTTTTTTTTTTTTAAAACAAAATCGTGGGCATGTGTGTACACATGTATACCTACCTTTTACAACTGGCAAAGCAATGGTTGTTTCCTTGTTGAACAGGCAAACAACAAAACCTCAGCGAGGCGTAGCATAAAGACCATGGAATTATGAGATAGAAAACCGGGCGCGAACCCCTCCCTGTGGATGGACCTTGGACAGTCACTGAAAAATCTTTGAGCACAGTTTTCCCGTGTCTGTACTCGGGAAAATGGCAGTTTATGGGGTGGTCTAGTAGTGGGCCCACGTGTTGTAGAAACGTCACAGCAATTGCTGGGGGTGGCAGTGGTAGCAACTGCTTTCCGGGCGGCCTGGCAGTAGGTGTGGCTGGTGCGTTTGGCCACGGGTTGATGAGCGGGGTCCCTGGTGGCAGAGCCACCCAGACACATGCTGGGAGAGGTAAGAATGGGGCCACCGTTTGTCCGGACAGCAGGTGGCTACACATGTTTTGTGTGCCTTTTTGTCCTTAAAGTGACAAGAACATGGTGAGAGTCCTAGGGCTAAAAGGTGTGGAGCCAGTCCCTGGTAAGAGACCGCGTGTGACAAGCGCACAGAGAGCCTCAGGGTTGGGCAATTACTGTTGGCTGAATAAGAAGGAGAAGTGAAGCGATTTCTGAAGTGAGCATCTAAATAGAGAGGGTGATTCCGGTTGGAAAAAGCACAAACCTGTTCGTTGCGGCAAAGTGCCCTGGATACCCGGATGACGGCGGCCTTCCAGCCCAGGTCGCTACCGAGGTGAGTTACTGTGCATGTTTGCAGGGGGAGAAGCGCACGGCGTCGGACTTCGCGCAGTGTGCTGCGGGTGTCACGTCTGGCTGGGACACGACCTGACCCTGTGTCTCCAGGATCATTAGTTAATGGCCTCAGAAAGTCCGTCCTGTTGTTTTGGATTCTCAGTGAGGGTTTGGACCTGGGGGAGGCCGGGTGACCCCTCCTCTGCGTGTCCTCTGGGAGCGTGGTCGGCTTGGTAGGAAGTGGAAAGCACTCAGACCTAGGTGGCCCGCCCAGCACACGTCCCTGTGATCAGTCTGGGCCACTCCCGATGGCCAGAGCGCATGGCTGGGCAGGCAGGCAGGCTCAGTGGTGAGGAAGCGCTTTACTCAGCAGGGGCAGGTGGGTAGGGAGGGGGCCCAGCTAGCGAGATGGGAGCTGGCAAAGCCCGCAGGAGCCGCAGTGCCTGCCGAGCAGAGGTGCGGCTGTAAACCGTGTGCGTGAGTGTGTGGCGTGGCCATGAGTCGCTGGCTTTGCTGCTGGTCGGATGCTAAGGTGGCATCGCTCTGGGGCCCACCCTGCTCGACCCCCGCTCCGGGCCACTCTGTCCATGCCGCCTGGCTGGTGATCCCGCAGGTGTTCCCCGGACAAGGGCAACACATCCGGTACTTGCTGTCTCTACTTTTGTGTCTAGGCTGTTGGGTCAGATGGAGGGTGAGGACTTTTCTGTCCTGGCTCCCAGAGCAGAAGGGTTTTCACGCCACTTTGTACTTGCAGACGAGAGGAGAGGGTTGCCGGTAGCACAGGGAATGTTTCCCCGCTACGTACGAACAAATGGTACCGTCTGTCAAAGCAGAACCACAGGCAGTCCTTGACTCTGTTTACTGGGGAATGACACGTCTGAGCAAAGCCGCAGCCTCCTAGAAGCTTCCCTGAGCACTCCTAACTGCCCGCCCGCGCCCACGAGTTCGTTCTCACTGTAACAGAGCTGGATGTCCCTGGGGACCCCGCGTCCTGCAACGAGGGCTGTGTCATTGATTGCCCCATGGTGAAATGCGAGCAGGTCTCTCCAATTCTTCTCTCTGGCTGGCGTGTTGACAGTGAACTACAGTCTCTCCAGGACTGAGAATTCCATTCTGCGTTTTCCCGGTATTTCTGAAATGCCCATCTTAGATGACAGTTGAGAAAGTGATTCAAAATATTGGGCAATGTTTGATTTCCAACTTTTTCTTTTCTTTCTTTTCTTAAATTTTTTTGGCTGAAAACTCTTGTGGATCTCCGTGTGCATTTTTTACCCTCCCCTGGCTCCCACGGACCTCATCATTAGAGACCTTATAACTCTAAGCACTTAGTTACCGAAGAAGACTCACAAAGAGACCCACAGGCCCTTTCAGATGTGTGTCTGGCTATCGGAACAGAGAACTGGAGGAGAGCCAGAACTATTTTGGATGCAACACACACACGGCATAAATCCACACCCTCAGTGGAAAAAAGAGTGATGCACGGACTCACCCAGCCGGGGAGTCTCCAGGATGCGTCAGGCGTGATGCACAGCAGGATACTTGGCTTCATGACTTTATCTGGGGACTGTGGTGTCCCTTGCGTGGGTGGAGTGCTGTCCCTTGTTGTCGGGAGTGGGCTGGGGTAACAGGACATTGATGGGAAAACCTGCAAGGGAGAAATGGTTTCCTCAAGAGGAAGGAATGCCGCCGGCTGAGAAAAGGAAGTCTGTGCCAGTTAGACTTAGGTGTGGGCCCTGAGTGCACTTAGTGGGTCTCTTCTCCGGAGTAGTGTGTGCACAGTAGGTGCTTGCTAAGTGGATGTGGGCCGTCACACTGCAGTGGCTAGCACTGCATTGAGTGCTGTGGTAGGGGCTGTAAGTTCTTAAACGCGAGATCAGTCCAGGGTAATTGATGAGCCCTGCTTAACGTTGCCTGCTGTTGCTCTCCAGTGCCGTGGGGCGTCCTTCCCCAGTCCTCTCTCCACCTGCTTTTGTTTGTACAAACCTTGTCACTTCCTCTGTCAGCTCTGTTAGCGTCCATTCATTTTCCCTGCCTGGTAGGTCTCATTTCTTAAAGTCCCACCCCTTCTCTTTCGTCAGGTGTCATCTGCAGACCCTGATGACATCTTAGGGCAAGAAGGGATTTCTAGTTACACAGCTTTGTGTGGTGGAGAACACGCTGAAGGTTAAAGGTCTCTCCCCAAGGTCACAGAGTTGGTTTACGGCAGGAAAATGTCTGACTGAACATAAGGGCGCCTGAAAGGAGGTTTGTTTGGGGCTGTTTCTTTAAAGAAAATTTATATGAATGGTACAAAATTGCGTAATTACTTCCAAAGTGTCATAAACAACCACCATCATTGTAGCCCAGGCTTTCAGAGATTCACGCAAAATAAATGTAGACTTGTTTCCTTGGTATCTGTTTATTACTTGGTATTTTTTCTACTTAGAAATTTTTGGGCTTAGAAATTATGGGGGTGATTTTTTTTTTAAAACTATTTTCAGTGTGTTTTCCCAGGACCATCAGCTCCAAGTCAAGTAGTTGTTTCAATCTAGTTGTGGGGGGGGGGCGCAGCTCATAGTGGTCCATGTGGGGATCGAACCCGCAACCTTGTTAAGAGCACCACGCTCTAACCAACTGAGCCAACCGGCCGCCCCGATGTTTGGTTTTTTATTTTAGACTCTATACAGATGTTTTAGGTTCACGATAAAATCGAGAGGAAGGTACAGCTGTGACGTATGCACTCCCTGTCCCCATAACAGCACCCCCTGTTATCAATGTCACTCATCCAAGTGGCATGTTCTTACCAAGAGTAAACCTACATTGACACGTCACTGTCACCCACCGTCCACGGCTTACACTAGGGCTCACTCTTGGTGGTGTACGTTCTGTGGGTCTGGACAAGTGTACGACGACATGTGTCCACCATGACAGTGTCACACAGAGAACTGTCACTGCCCTAACCATCCTCTGTGCTCCATCTGTTTATCTCTCTTCCCTCCTAACCCCTGGCAACCCCTGATCTTTTCACCATCTCCATCGTTCTGCCTTTTCCAGAATGTCACAGAGTTGGAGTCATACTGGCTTTTTTTCATGCTGGCTTCTCTCACTTCACATGCATTAAGGTTCTTCTATGTCTTTTTGTGGCTTCGTACTACATTTCTGTCTAGCGCATGCATGGAATCAAACGTTTGATTTTGAAATTTCCTGTGGGACACTTATGGAATGAAGTTTTGATACGTATTTTTTAATAAATAAAATGAGTTTTTTGCTCCTTCCCACCCCCCATTGGTTCTCCTCCTACCTGGACTTCTAAGCAGTTTCTCTCCTATCTCCAGTTGGTCCTGCACAACGTCCCTAGAAATATTGTCACTAAATACTGTCACCTGGAAGAGGACAGCTGTCCTCTCTGTTCTCTTCCTCTATTACTGTGGGTTTATTCGCGTGTCCCCACGAGTTGATCTTTGTCTCTTAGCTATCTGTACGTTCAGTCCCCTGGGAGCCTTCTCTTCCTGCGCGTTCAGCTCCGTGCTTTCTCGGTGCCTGCCCTTGGGTACTGGTGCCCCTGAGCTCCACTCACCTCTCCTGCCGTTGTTTTGTGTTCCCCACCTACCTGCACTGGATAGAGAAGCTCCCCTGGGACAGCAGAGAGGGGAAGGGAGGAGGTGAGGGAAGAAGGTGGCAGGTAGGTGGAGAGGAATAGGTAATGCAGATCAGAGAAGCAGCCAAAGGAGGGAGGAAATGCCACTGTGGAATCACAGTGGTCCAGCGTCTGCATGTGCAGATGCTCCAAAGGACCTCTTCTCTGCGCACTGGCGGACGCTGCCTCCCTTCCCACCTCGTGACTTTCCCTGCAAATTCCCAGGTGGTGTGGGCGGTTCCCTGCATTGCTTTGGAGCCTTTTCGGGAGTTAGGACGCATCAACGGGAAGAAAAGGGAGTCCCAGGACACAGCCTGCGAGTATGGTGGGCGTTTCCTCATTAGAGATGAGCAGGCACAGGCCCTGCATGCAGACACACAGCGGACATGCTGCTTGTGTGTCCCTGGGCCGGCAGGGCCGGTGCCTGGGCTTCCTGTTGCCGAGCCTGGTGAGGCCGGGGAGGAGGGCGCCGTCTGTGCCTGGTTCCTGTGGAGCTCACGGGAGCTTGCCAGCACCCGCGGCACGAAGAACCAGGACGTCCCTTTAGAAGACGGCTGTAGTGTGTCCTGCTCAGCCAGTCAAGGTCACCTCTGCCCATCCTGGCTGGTTCCAAGGCCCACAAAGTCTTACTTCGCTGCTACGGAAAGTAGGTTTTATCCTGTTAACTCTGGAAACAGCTCACTGCATTGGGAAAAACAAAATACCCATGTTTACTGTAAATACGGTGACCTAATATTTTCATTTCAAAACAGAGTCAGGAAATGTAACTCCAAAGGCCACTCCTTTCTCTCTTGACCGTTGGCCTCAGGTAGAACACCTGACTTAGGCTCTGTGGTTGTTTGAAAGACCTGGAGTCCATGGGAAGCAGGAGCGGGTTGTGTCTACGCACGGATGGATTGTACATGGCAAGTGATTTCTGGGCTTTAGTCTGTCCGTCTGCCCCTCCTGTCCCCTCTCCTCCTGTCCCCTCCCTCCTCCTCTCACCTCTCTCCCCTCCCTTCCCCTCTTCTCCTCTCCCCTCTTCTTCACTCCTCTCCCCTCCTCCCTTCTCTTGGGCCCCAGTTCCTTCATCTCTCTCCTCTTTTTCCTTGACAGGGAGCTCAGGTAAAATGCCTAACCACAGCCAGCCTCAGTTTGCACATCTGTAAAAGGAGTTGGAAAACCCCACCTTGCAGCATTCTTTCCAGAATCCGTAGGACCTGGACCTCTTGCCCGACACCTAGATGGTGCTCAACAGGTTGGAGCTAGAAATCGCTAAGAACAGCTGTGACCCTGGATTGGGCGTTGGAGGGCACATCTGCCTCCCTCACTTTATCCCTCTTTCTCCCTGCATCGTCCTCGGTCTACACCCAAGTGTTCACTTCCTTGTTTTCTTCCTGTCCCCTTTCCGGTCCTCCTCCCTCTCCCTTTTGTTTCTCAGCTTTATGCAGGTATAGGATTTTGAATCTGTACAATTCACAAGATTTGGCGGAGAGTCTCCCCTGCTTGTGCGGCCCTAACCCACAGGTTGTTGTCCCTTGAATAAAGGAGAACGAACTCTTTAAAAAAAATCCACCAATTTTAAGTGTATAATCCAGTGACTTTTAGTAAAATCAGAGTTGTGCGTGCATCACTACAATCCAATTTTGGGGCATTTCCATCTCCCCCAAAACATCCTCTGTAGCCTTTAAGCCGTCACTCCCTGTCCCCACCCCAGCCCAGGCAGCCACATGTCTCCTTTCTGTCCCTATGGGTTTGCCTGTTCTGGACACGTCATATAAACGGAATCACTCAGACACGGTGTCATTTTGCTTCTGCCTGTTTGTACTGAGCACCTTGTGTTCAGGGTGCACTCATGTTGTAGCGTTTCCATGCGTCAATTCTTCTGCTGGCGGCTGTTGCGTTGGGTGGACAGACTCCATTGTTCATTCATTCGCCTGTCAGCTGATGGACATTTTTGTTGTTTTTTTATGCCATGTCGGACAATCCGTGCGGGTGGTTCCCCACCTCCCATGGGCACCCCGGGAGGTGGCCAGGCTTTGTGGCCTGGGGCAGCTGGGTCACGTCAGTCCTTCAAGTATCAATTCCATCACTTGTAAGCAGGCCTTTTTTTTTTTTTTTTTTTTTGGTAAATATAATAGGATTGTTAGAAAAGCCTAGTAAACCAAATATTTGAAAAATGTGTTTCATGTCGTCTCTCTCTGACCTCAGGAAGTAACTCTGAATTCTTATAACGTGGAGAAAAATCCCCAGCTTCATCAAACTGACAAATAAATGGCCTGGGCCTTCTAAGGGAGCCATGGTCTCCGTTAGGCTTCCTCGAGATAAAATGCTGGGCGTGCACATGCCCCGTCTTGCCCTTTTGAAAGTTGCGGAATGTGGAACCAACTTACAAAACGCTATTCCGGTAGAGGCGAGTTTCAGGGTGCTTGTGTCACAGTGGGCGGTACCCTGGGACAGAATTCCTCGTCTTGTGAGACTGTTTTCTTTGAGGAGTGGAGCCAGCACGAGGGGTCAGACACACGCCACCCTGGGCCCCTTGGGCTCCAGCTCCTCTCTCATGGGGTCACAGTGTGACAGGGCCCCCAAGTCCTTGGTGGGCTGGTGGGGTGCCTTCCACTCGGCCCTGCAGTTGGTCCTCCTAGCCTAGGACCAAGGGTGACCCTGTCCCTGTGTGCGGGATCAGGCCTCTGGGCGATGGAGTCACACTGGGTCAGAAGAGCTGGAATTGGGTGGTCACTTGGGGACATTTCCTAGAAAGCAGGAGCGCCGAGTGGGTCTGGATCTCAGGACTGGAGCTGGCTGGAACTGGCGTCTGCTGCCTGACCCCCAGGACAGCTGCAAACTGCTTTGAAAATGCCTTTTGTTCGCGTATTTTATTATGGTCTGTGTGTCTGTCAGGGAGCTCGGGGATTTACAAACCCCACACAGAGCAAGTCTTGACTGATGAGGAAGAAGTCCTTAGAGGAATTTACATGTAAGTATCTAGAACAGTGAACGGCTCTTCGAGGTAGATCCTTTGTTTCTTTTCAAAAAGGAAAGTCCAATGGAAACCTAAGCCCCCCCAGAGTTAAGCCAATGGGAAACAAAAATCCTCAAATACTACAATTTGAAGACCCCCTCTTCATGCCTCCATGTGGAAGACATTTGCATACGAGGGGTGACGGGTGAACAGGGCTGGCACTTGCTCCAGAGCCGACCACTAGGTGCAAGGATTCATCTTCCTGAGAGGGAAATCCGAAACCCAAGGGAGGCCTGGACGCTTTGAAACAGCGGCGTCGTTTTCTTGACTGAAATTTCAGCAGGTGGCTCTTGGTGCGGAGATAGATATCTTGAGCAGTCTCAGGTTACACGGAATATTAATTATTTCTCTCACTTCCTAACTGGTGCGCTGGACTCCACCCGCCACTGTGTGTGTGTGTGTGTGTGTGTGTGCTGTGTGCCAACCGGTGTTCGTTTCCATAGCGACAAGATGGCTTGGGGGAGGCGGAGGCCTTCTGCCCGTCCCCGTCTGTGGTTTGGGCGCAGTATATTATGGTGGCTGGTCACCCACATTCCTCCAGAATCTGGCCAGCAAGGAAAGCTTGTTTCTTAAACTGGCTTGTCCTGAGGTTCGGGGCTTCCAGCAAACGAGCTAACCCTCCAGCTCGTATTAACCCTCCAGCGAACGAGCGACCAGGAGAGTGTCTGAAAACTGCACCTGAGACCCCGCCCCGCCTGATGTGCTCCTTAACCGCGTAGAACCCACCCCGCAGGCCACGTGAAAGCTCCGTCAGAGAGTGCGCGCGCTTGATTCCCACCTTCAGTTCTCGTGCGTCTATGTGAGAAAGCAAAAACTTTAACCTCAGGGTTAGAATCCGCTGCTACTATTTTCATAGTTCCTAAGTGAAAACAGAGTCAGAATTCTGTACAGTTATTTAGAACATGGAATATTCTCCAGCAATTCCAGCTGCTGTTTATGTGGGGTTTACAAGAGGGCACATGCTTATAATTTCACATAATGTTGCATGTGCAACATAGAGGGGAAAAAAACGAATCGAGAAGACATCAAGATGTTAAAGAAATGTCTTTTAGTTGTGGATTATGGGTGAGTTTTCCACCCCTACTTCTTTGTACTTTCATATAATTTAAAACTGTTCTTTAGTGAATAATTAATTTTAAGAAAGCACGTAGCTGTTGTGTTCCACTTGCTTTTGCAAAACGTGGCTTTTCCAACGAGGGTGACTTGAGGACTGACAGATTTCGTTTCTCTTTTAAAAATTCTTCGGCTCTTTCGTGGCAGTGACTAGGGTACAGTCAGATGTACGGAAGGATTGGTATAATGCATAACACGTAGTAGAAATGATGGTACGTACCGTTTGATGTCACTAAGGACGCTTCCCTGTGGCTTAGGCAGCCAGCGATGAACACCTGGGCCATCTTGAATTCCTAGGATGGGAAAGACAGGACTGGAGAGAAGATCCACTGGGGAGATGGCAGAACAATAGCTTTTTAGTGCCTTGGTCTGCTGTGTGCCAGATACATGATGCCCCTGCATTGTCTCTCGCCCTGAGGGACGGGGTCAGTGCCCCTTTACCTTGCTCAAGGTCACACAGCTTCCCAAGTAGCAGGGACACTGAGTCTGGCCTCGCTGGGCCCTCTTGGGCCGTTATTTGGAATGAGTTCTGCACGGACATGGTTATGGAGACTTGACCGTAACGGGCCACAGAGTTGAATGTTTTCTGTTCCACCTCCCTGATGCCGAGGGGTGTGCACGTGTCGCCTGGTACAGTAACCTGGCAACTTCTTTAATAAGCATTCTGTATTGTAAATTTCTCTTATTTATGACTTCCCGAGTTTCCTTTCTTTCCATTCTTGTGAAAGGAATGTGAATTTTGGGAGTTTGGACCATTTCTCTCTTAACCTACTGTTCTATTTAATGGTTGATACATTTTTATTTAAAGTGATTCCTGGGTGGCTGGATGGCTCAGTTGGTTGGAGCGCCATGCTTGTAACACAGGGTTGCCGGTTCGATCCCCACATGGGCCACTGTGAGCTGCGCACTCCACAACTAGATGGAAACGACTACTTGACTTGGAGCTGATGGGTCCTGGAAAAACACACTGAAATAAAAAGTTTAAAAAAAAAAATAAAGTAATTCCTGAAGGTCCGTGTGGGATTTGGAGCGATTTCTGTGAAATATTCTGGTGGTTTTTTCCTTCGAAGCACGGCAGGCACACGCCTGTACTAGGGCCAGGCACGCATGCGATGGCTGCATGCCACTTCATCCTAAACCGGAAACGTGGTGGCTCCTAAGGGTGAGTCAGGGTCCCCTCTCTCGTCCTCTCCTGAAGCCAGCGCCTAATCTGATGGCACAAACGCCTCTGGTTCAGGGCTTTCAAAGGGATCTGTCCCCACCCCCACTTCCTCTGCACCAGATGAAAGGGTGGAGGGTGATGCCCCAGCAGCTCGCGCCTGGTCCTTTGGTTTCCCCAGAAAGCAAACGGAGCTGCCTCAGGAATGCGGCCTCACATTCCACACGGGTGCTGAGGGCAGGAGCCCTGCGTCTGTTGGTGCCGTCTGTCTGTCTGAGTGTCTGTCTGGCCTTCCCTCACTCACCTTTTCCCTCCCTACCCTTTCCTGCTACCTCTCCTGGGGGTGGGGGTGGGTTCTGTCTGGGGAGGGAGGGAAGGAAAGAAAGAAAACTGGAAAGTGTCCCCACTGCTTCCACTTTGCCCTTTGGTGGCACCATCCTGCCCATCCGGTGCCTGGGGTGCCGGCTGCCTGGCAGGGCTCCTAGGCCACGGGCGGCCCTCTGGCCCCAGCTGTGGGGAGCACTGCGGCTCCTGGGCTCTCCTGGCCAGTCAGGAGGCAGTGCTGGTCCTGCATGGCGCTGGTTTTACATGTCCCGTGCACACGCTTTTTTACTGTTTCTACTAAAGCTTATGAATAACACTCTTACGACAGAGAGTTGTACAGCCAGCCCCAAGTTCCGTGTGCTCAAGCCGTTTCCTCTGCTGGTACCTTGTGTTCCCACAGGACCTGGGTTTCAGTCACTGACCCCCTGTAGACAGATGATGGCCAACGCAAGCCCGCACTTTGTTCCGATTTCCTTCGTTGTCCTGATGTCCTCTAATGTTCCTGGAGTCCACTGAGCCCCCTGTTGCCAGCGGCTTGTCTTGGCTGGGACCGCTTCTCACATGTTCCCTGTTTCTGAGGACTCTGACGGTAGGGCATCTTGTGGACTGCCCCACGATGGGGTCCGTCTGACACTTGCTTCATGGTTAGACCCGGGGCGGGGGGCTGGGTTTGGGGAGGAAGACCACCCAGATAGAGGACCGTTCTCATCACACATGATATGTTTGTTTCACTTTGATTTTCCAAGTTTTCTGAAGTCTAGGAATTAAGTTTTTTTCCCCCCACAACTCCTGTGCTCTGGAAGTTTTCCTCTGATGACGCTTCTTTAGGGGAGAAAAACCAGTGAATTTCCTTCTGAAACTGTTTTGGCAAAGAAACTTGAACAAAACATTTTGGGGAGGGGTTGGTGGTAGGGGCTGAGCTGTGCCCTCTCCAAATTCCCAGGTTGAAGCCCTAGCCCCCCCAGTCCCTCAGAGTGTGACTGTATTTGGAGACAGGGCTTTTAAAGAGATAATGACGGTAAATAAGGCCTTACTCCAACCTGAACGGTGTCCTTCCAAGAAGCTGAGATGCCAGGGCTGCTCATACAGAGGAAAGAAAAGCCGCGTGAGGACACAGCAGCCGTCTGCACGCCAGGGAGAGCGGCCTCAGCCAAAACCAGGCCTGCCGACACCTCGGTCTTGGCCTTCCCGCCTCCAGACCTGTGCAAGAATAAATTTCTGTTGTTGCAGCCTCTCTGTCTGTGGAATTTGTTCTGGCAGCTCCAGCTGACGAGTACAGGTGCTGTGTTACACGTAATTCAGCATCTGTTGAGGTAATTGTGTTGGACAGGGAGGCCCGCTAAGGGTGTCCTATGGGTGTGTCATCTTACTCTGTGCCATTCTGTATCCCCAAAATAAATAATTTAGGTTTCAGAAGCGTGTTCGAAACGACTCGGTGAATTGATCTGCTGCTGTAATGGTCTTATTGTCTCAGTCTTGAAAGTTGTCAAATCTTATCTTACGTTGGGATTACAAGCTAATGTATTTCTCTAGTGCAAGAGTTGGCAAACGGTTTCTGGCAAGGGCCGGGTAATCATGTTCTAGGTTTTAGGGTTGGGGGCCACATGGTTGCTCTGGCAGCTCCCTGACACCGCTGCTGTAGGTTGAAAGCAGCCACCAATGATGTGGACACGAATCGGTGTGGCTGTGTGCCAGGGAATCTTTATTTACAAGAAACGGGCAGCAGCCAGACTTGGACCCCGGGGGGGAGTTTGCTGACCCTGGGCCCATTGCAAACATACACAGATCATTACTCCCTTGCCCTACTTTGTCTGGATTTTGTTTTTGTTTCTTTGCTTTTCTAGGAGAGTCCACCTCTGGGTAGGTTTCGTTTGTTCATTTGGCAAGTATTTACTGGGTCCCCACCCACTCCGTAAGGCGGCTCAATTTAACAGCACTGTAATGCTGACCGAGGAGCAGCCGGGGCAGCCGGGGTGACGAGGCGTGCACCCCTGACCCTGCCGTAACGACTAGACTGGCTGTGACATTGCAGGGGCGTCATTATTCCAAGCTAGCATCTAAAAAAGCATACATTGAAAACAAAGACTTCCATTGTCTCCAGTTGTCCGGAGAGAAGGGTGTGTGTTTGTAAACTTCCAGAGTCAAAGGGCTCCGAGCCCTCCTGGTCTCTGTCACTCTCCTTTCTGTCTCCCCCGCCCCTCCCGCCTCCCTCTGCTGCACACGGCCCTTCCTCCTGCCCTTCCTCCCCCCGTGGCTCAGGCCCTGGCAGCCCCCCCTCCACAGTGGGGCCAGCCTCAGGGCGGGGAGGACTGTGGACGCTGTGCCTCGTCTGACTGCCCGAGGGATGCTGGTGTGGCCTGTCCTCGCTGCACGGGGCCATGGAGCTTGGATCCGTGTTCTCCTGCCGGCGTAGCCTCCGCTGCTACTCTGCCCTGCCCTGCACAGTTAGCGGGAGCCGCTCAGTGTGTCCCGTCGTTTCCATGTCCTCTCCCTCCCTCATCTTCTAGATCATTGAAGCAGCCTCCCAACTGCCCTGGTCTTTCTCCCTCCTCCAGGTCGTGTGAGTACGTCCCAGAGCTCAACCCTGGCCATGCGAGTTCCGTGTCCGTGGAAAGTCCCCTCCTTCATGGGTTATTAGGAGATGGGGCTGCAGGAGGCCTCATTCTCTGACCAGTGATGTTTCAGGAATGGCTCCGTCCTCATCCTGCAATGTCTTCCCTCCCCCACAGCCCCCACTCAGGCTTCTGATTGGGAAGCAGAATGAATTGGTGACAGTCTCCATTTTCTTAAGGGGCTGGTCCAGGTTTTCAGCTCCTTTCTTGCGTCAACCTTTGGATCATTCTCCTTATCAACACACAGATTCTAGCCTTTCAGTAAGGCCCTCAGTAAGGCCCTCAGTGAGGCCCGAGTCTTGGCGACACTTAGGGAGCTAAGGTATGTTTTTAAGCTTTGATTCATTCTTTTTTTTTTTTTTTTAAAGATATTGGGGAAGGGGAACAGGACTTTATTGGGGAACAGTGTTTACTTCCAGGACTTTTTTCCAAGTCAAGTTGTTGTCCTTTCAGTCTTAGTTGTGGAGGGTGCAGCTCAGCCCCAGGTCCAGTTGCCATTGCTAGTTGCAGGGGGTGCAGCCCACCATCCCTTGCAGGAATCGAACTGGCAACCTTGTGGTTGAGAGCCCACTGGCCCATGTGGGAATCGAACCGGCAGCCTTGGGAGTTAGGAGCACGGAGCTCCAACCACCTGAGCCACTGGGCCAGCCCAATTCATTCTTAAATCCAGGTGAATGAAGGGTGAGTTTCTGCAGAGGATGAGCTGACCCGGGAACTCCCAGACTTCTACTGGCTCTGTACTTGGGCAGGGGTCCCTTGTTTCTCATTTTCAGGGTTCGTCCAGGAGATCTAAAAACCTTCTAGGATAGACGCTTATTGTTGAAAAATCTTTGAAGCTCGGTTTAACTGTGTAGGGATTTTCAAATATACTGCATTTAGTGACTGTGTCTTAAAAAGTAAAGGATGATATGAATACATATTTCTTCTCTTTTTTTTAAAATGAAAGTTTATTGGGGTGACAATGGTTAGTAAAATTACATAGATTTCAGGTGTACAATTCTGTAATACATCATCTATATATCACATTGTGTGTTCACCACCCAGAGTCAGTTCTCCTTCCATCACCACATATTTGACCCTGTTTACCCTCATCTCCCACCCTCCACCCCCCTTACCCACTGGTAACCACTAAACTATTGTCTGTGCCTCTGAGTTTTTGTCTGTTCATTTGTCTTGTTCCTTTGTTGTTTTCAGTTTTATATGCTACATATCAGTGAAATCATACGGTTCTTGACTTCTGTCTGACTTATTTCGTTTAGCATAATAATCTCAAGATCCATCCATGTTGTCGCAAATGGCACTATTTCATCTTTTCTTACCACCGAATAGATGGATATACATTTCTTAAAGGCACATTGATGATAAATTTCTGACTCTCAGGGAAGTACTAGTGTGAGTTGAATTTATGCCTTACCTCCACTTTTAATATATATATTTTTTATGATGAAGTATAACTTGCATTCAGAAAAGAGAACAAAAAAAATGACTGGAACAGCTGGATGACTTTTCTTGGAATGAACGTGGCTGTGTAACCCACCACCCACAACAAGAGTGAGGACTTTGGTAATTAATGTTCTAGGGATGTCCTAGCCCCCAGGGGTGCCCTCAAACCTCTCCCCAAAGATACTACTGTCTTGAATTTTCACACCATAGAGTAGCCTCTGTTTGACCTTTATATAAATGGAATAGACTTTTTCACATCTAGCTTTTTCCACTCAGTCGTTTGAGAGATTCATATCATTGCTGGTAGCAATAGTAGTTCATTTTCTTTGCTGAACTTCACTGGTTTTTCTTTTTACTTTTTTTTTTTTTTTAAGGGTATTTGTGAAAATTTTTAACGGCTTTGACCTTCTAGCTATCTTGAACACAGATTTGGCATCTGTGTTGTCCCAGAACCCATGCCAGGCTGCTCTGTGGTTGGCGTCTGCCTTGCAGAAAATTCATTGTTTTCCCACTGTAACTATTTCAGTAGAGTTGGCGCCCGTGCTAGAATGCTACTTCTGGGTCTCATTTCATTTTATGTTTGGCACGCTTGGAGGTTGCGAAGGTTTGGTGATGGTGGCGGTGGGGCTCAGATGGAGTCTGGACCCCAGGAAACCTAATTTCCCACTTTTAAAAGGGTAATTAGCTGCTGGAATATCGCCTTTGATATGTCGGGTTTTCTCACTGTGGATTTTTTAAGGGTGTGAACCATTTTTTATTCTGTGCTTGTCTTGGCTTCACTTCAGTATCTACAAAACTGGACAAATCTGGTAGAATAAGCCTGGCAAACCAGGCCGATAGCATTCAAACCCAGTGGCAGGGAATTAGACCTTGAAATTGGTGTACATCCATTGACTTACTGGCCCTTCATTGGTGGGCCTTTGTTTTCATTACAAGATAGTGGTCAGTGACCTTAGGGACGTTCAGGGCACATGGCCTGCTGGTCTGCTGGACGAGAACGGGGTTTCATAGCCAGTATTTTGCAGTGGGCCTCCGGTTGTATGCTGCTCCTAAGACGTCCCGGGGACACTCCGCGGCCACTCCTGAACCAGGGGTGATAGTGGCGTTTGTTTTACTCCGTGTTCTGGTCCTCGCTACTCGCTAGCGATTTGGGAGCCCGCCTTCTGCTGCCCTGCCTGAATGCGTGTGCTGATTGGTGTGCTAACTTCCTGTTGTACGCAGGCAGCCCGAGGCCTGGCGAATTCCTTCGACGGATTTCTTCCATTGGACTTACTGGGGTACCTAAGGAAATCATCTTTCTTTGCATCATTTTTCTCTTTAGTCCTTTGCCTCTGCAGCGACATTTCTCCTGTAAGGCTCAGGAAAGGGGCGGAAGGAGAAATAGATCATGGATTTGCAAAGCTTGCGTGATGAGGGGGTTACGTACCACCCAGGCCTTAGAGCAAATGGGCTCAGAGGGTCAGCACCCCTGGGGATGACTTCTGTCTGTTGTACTTGTGGGCACCTCGTTCAAGGGCCTTCTGCAGTCAGTACAGGGCCGAGCTCTCTCTCATTCTCTCTCCCTTCCCCTCCAAATGTCTTGCTCTGGGGTAGAAGCGTTAATGCCTCTGCCATCACTTCAAGACCTCCAGTTAATGTCAGTGAACTTGGCCAGCTTGTCTGCCAGCATTTGGGCCGGGTGAAGCTACGACCAACAGACGACACAGGACACTCTTTCCTGAGGGTCAAAGGAGATTGTTGAGTACAATTTAACAAGTCATGGTTACATCACATTGGTATAAAAGTGCTTGTTACTGTATACTTTTGCAGGAAGGGCGGACACAAAGAAGATGTCCTGTATACACTGTATCCGTTTTGGTAGTGGTGGGGGCGGTTTGGGGACAGCGATTTCTTCCCCTTACAGCCGGGGAGAGCTCAAGAAGGTGATGGACTCTGGCACTGTGAGGTGAGCACCCGGCGCCCAGGCGTTCCTTGTTGCGCTTACACCTGGTGGACATCTTGGGTCCAGGTGGGCTGCCCCAGGTGCAGAGTAGCTTGACGGCCCTTGTTGGCTCATCCCCGTCTGGAGCATATAGGGGGCTGTTTGTTGCATAGACGGGGGGCTCCCAGCATGGTGGGCCTGCTCTCTGATCTTCCCCACACACGTGTGTTTCGGCTAAAAGCCATCACCTTCGTAGTCTCCCCAACCGTTGTGTCTGCCACTGGTTCAGTGGGGGTGCCTTCATGAAAAAACGCACTTTGGTTTCTGCTTTGTTTTGGTTACTTTATGTGTTACTACTTACTTACCTGGTGGCTGAGCATAGAGAACTCTGAAGTCAGATACTGGCTGCCAGACTGAGTGCTTACATAATTACCTGCAGCTTCAGAATCTCACGTAATTCAAACTCGGGTTTGGGAGAGCTACAGATGACTAAATCTCACGGCCTTTGGGGGTTCCTTGTATTTTATCAAACCTGTGAAAGGTAAGTGGAAGATAGCTTTGGGTGATACTGTCTCTTCTACCCTGTTTAAATGTTTTTTATGGTTCCTGAATTCATAAAACATTTGTCAGAAGGCTTGACATATGTATGCTCATTGGTTTTCAGTATGGTGGTGGTAAAATGACAAGGGACTGCTCAGTTATGTAAGTTATAGTTTATTTGTTTAAGCAGCTGGTTATTCAGAAAATATGGGTCCTTGCCATCCACCAGGTTCTGTGCCACGGGGGCTGGGAGGGCTTCCAGGAGGAGGAGGAGTCAGGTCTGGTTTGGATGTACCCCCGAGCAGCCCCACTTTATAAGTGGAGTCCTACACTCAGCAATATGTTGCTGTTTCAAAGTTTATGATCATATATTCACTCTAAGTTTGGGTTCTTTTTCAGTAGTCAACCCAAAGTAAGGCTGGACAAGTTTTAATCTTATCAACCTTGAAGTCTTGTTCATTTAAAAAATTGCCCATTAATTTATGTACTCAAAGGGGCATATAGCTAAAAATCTGACTAAAAAGAGATGTGACAGTTTTGTTAAGTACAGAGGGACAACATATCTAGTCCTCTAGCAGTTTGTATTTAACTGAGTTAGATAAATTCACGTCATGAAGCATTGCTGATACCAGCCTTTAGCTGTCAGTTAAGATAGAATATACGAGGTCTGACAATTAAGTTCGCGAACTCATCCTAGAAAAAGTGCTACACACCTCACTGCTGAATATCACTATGGTCACCTTCAAAGTACTCCCCTTGGGAAGCTATGCACTGATGCCAGCGCCTAGTCCACCCTTCAGAGCAATTTTGGAACTCTTTTTCTGGAATGGCCATCGTTGCTGTCATCGGATTACCCTTGATGTCCTGAATGTCCTCAAAATGTCTTCCTTTCAATATTTCCTTTATCTTCGGGTAAAGAAAGAAGTCATTGGGGGCCAGACCAGGTGAGTAGGGAGGGTGTTCCAATACAGTTACTTGTTTACTGGCTAAAAACTCCCTCACAGACAGTGCCCTGTGAGCTGGTGCATTGTCGTGATGCAAGAGTTGTGAATTGTTGGTGAAACGTTCAGGTCGTCTAACTTTTTCACACAGCCTTTTCAGCACTTCCAAATAGTAAACTTGGTTACCTGTCTGTCCAGTTGGTACAAACTCATAATGAATAATCCCTCTGATATCAGAAAAGGTTAGCAACAGCATTGCAACAAGTTCGCAAACTTCGTTGTCAGACCTCATATACTTATTATAAAAACAGGCTGCCCGTCAGGCTGTTGATTTAAAATCAACCTCGGCGTCTGCCTGGAATGGCAGTAGGGACGGGGGCACCGCAGTAACGTGTTTTAGGTCTCCTTTTTGTTTCTTTTGGTCACTCTAACAACGTCTCATGACTTTGTCCCATGGGCTGAGTTGCTCACAGCCTCCTGAGTGGCTGTGGCCGTAAATGACAGGCTGAATTCATGGAGCGTGGTAGTCATTTTCCTAACATTTTTCATAAAAGTAGCTTCCTATTATAAAGTGAGTGAATGGCCTGCTGGCTGGCTGCTGTGTCACAGCTGTCATCTGTTCAGAAGTGTGCAGTGGACGTGCATTGGTGTTTGGCTTTCTGGCTTACATGCCCTGTCTGTGTAGCACCCCAATTTCCTTGTGAAAATGACCTCCCATTGTTGGTAAGTGGCGGTGGCCGGGCCCCTGCTCTGTCACTGTGGCTTTCTAAGGGTCAGCCCGATTCCTTTGCTTCCTGCCCCATGTCGAGCCCTGGGGACCTCATGGTCCTCTGCTTGCCACTCTCTTTTTTTAAAAGTAAACTTTCTCGTTGAGGTGATCAGTGACGTGCCGTTGTAAGCATACGGAGGAAGATCTCATAAGTACTTCCGGCTCCGTTCCGGACCGCTGCATCAGCACGTTTCGCAATAAAGCGAGTTGCAATCTTTTTGCTGGTGGAGTTCTTCTTGCCTTCAATATGTAAAAAAAGAAATGGGTCCACCTGTGATGAGCAATAAAGCAAAAGTACAGTCAAATGAGGTCTGCCTGTAGAGAGACGCCTTGAATCCCTTTCCCTGGTCCCCCAACGGGAACACCTTGCAAAACCCTCGTGACAGCATTACACTGGGACTCCCATGTGGGTGACACTATAGACCATTTCGATCACCACATGAACCCCTCACGTGGTTCCCTCCGACCCCACCCCACCTTAGTTCCTGGCCACGCTTTCTATGATTGTATCTGTTCCAGACGTTTTTGTAAATGGAGTGGTACAGTGTGTGACCCTTTGGGATCGGCCGCTTGCCCTCTGTGTCATTCTCCAGAGACGCGTGCAGGTGGTGTGTGGGTCTGTCATTCCTCGTGTTGCTGGCTGGTCGTCCATACTCTTTGGCCTTTGGAGGATCCCGGGCCGGTCTCATGTCTCCCCAACTCCCAGGACTGGGTTCTCTGCCTGGGGAAACAGCGAGGCTGTCACGCGTGGCATCCCGCCCCACCCGTTTCTGGCCTGGCCAATGCTGACTTCTGCTTTGTGCCTCTTCACCCTCTGGAACGTTCTGGGGCCATTCCCAGTCCTGTGGTTTCCATGACTCCCCCCGTCTCCCTGTAGCACATCCCACTTTGTGAACCGGAGTGTGTCTGTCGGAGCCCCGAGTGACCCAGAGCCCAGGGAGTCCTTGGTATAACCCACCCTGCTCGCGTTCAGAGAGAGCGCACATGCCTTGCTGCCACCCAGCTATGGGGTTCTCGCCCGCTCCTGCGGCATTTTCCTGTGGCGTCTGTGTGTGTGGAGACAGTGCTGTTATCCCAGGTGCACGTGTCGCGGTGTAGAAAGGGCCTGTACTCCCCTTGCCAAATACTGCTGATTGCCCTTCTGCTTACACTGCGTTCCTTGGGTTTCTGCCTGAAGATCCCATCTCTCTCATTTCCGTAGAGAAAAAGTTCAAAAACTCATTCTGTAGTAAAACTGTTACTCGGCCATTGATCGTTGAGCCTGGAATTTAAATTGGAGGTGAGGCTGTTCCCCAGGCGACTGGAGCCTGTTTTCTCCTTTCGGCATCTAACTTTGAAGTAATAGGCGTTGAGACCCGTCCGTCACTGCCTCATTCTGGTCCCAGTCGAAAGGGCCTGCCCGTTACTGGCAGTGACTGGTCAAGTTCACGGGGACGTGTTGGGATGTGGGCGTGACTACCAGCTGGCCGAGCCTTCACGTCCTTTGGGGGGTGTTAGTGCCGCAAAAAGGCTACGTGATGGTCTGCAAAAACCCGGCACTACGTCCCAGCAACATGTCAGCTAAAGCTTTGATTAATTGGAAGCTGAGCAAACTAGACTTTTTGTCTTTGTGCTCTGCGTTTGAGAAGGCATCTCCATCCACCCTCCTGTTGGCTTTGGCAGTTCCCTGGGTACAAGATACACCTACGGATGCCCAGACCCCATGCATCTGTCCTGCTGAGACCTGTCTTGCTCTTTGCTGGCTTCTCTCAGGATCTGACTGAGGTTTAGTTCTTACTGCCACCACCTGCAGTTTCCACAGAGCTGGGTCTGCGGAAAGCTTTCTCTTCCGCCCAGTCTCCCCTGGGACACATAGCACATCTTATTAGTGAAAAGTTGCACGAGTGGCAGTTCAAGACTTGAATTAGACCCGTGTTAAGAATGATGGTTGTGGAATTGGAATTGTGAGAATTTAAAGCTAAAAGTGATCTTAACAGTCAGGATTGAACTGATCATTTTGTGGGGAAGGAAACGGAGGCACCGAAAGGGTCAGTGGTTCGCCCCTCCTGTGTGTTTGTATCTCTGGGGAAAGCTGAAAATCAGTGCCCTTTTGTCAGTCCCTGGCACCCCGCCTGCGAGGCTTTGACAGTGGATGGTGTAGACCTAATATCCGCCTCACCCTGAGTCCCCACCCCCCACTGGTCACGGATCCTGCACCACCAGCTCGTAAGGGAGCCCCTGTCCTTCCTGCTGGGCTGGGGGCAGGATCCTGAAGCATCCATGGACAGCCAGGACATACCCACTCGCCTGCCAGGACCCCAGAAGCCAGGTGGGCAGCCAGCAGGAGCGTGGATGAGCCCCCAGTGGGGGTCCTGCTGTGCGTTGTTACAGAAGCCCAGGCTTGGGACTACTGAGTCCCATTCTGGAACCGTTAGGTGGCCGTGCCAGCTGTTCTCTGTGCTAGTCTTGGCAGCCTTCTTCTTGTGGCAAAGGAAGTCTCTATTAGTTTCCTAGGGCTGTTGTAACAAAGTACCACAAACCTGGTTGCTTAAAAGACAAGTTGATTGTCTCACAGTTCTGGAGGCTGGACGCCAGAAACCAGGGCGTGTTCCCTCTGCAGGCTCCAGGGGAAGATCCTTCTTGCCTCTTCCAGGTTCTGGTGGTTCTGGGCGTCCCTTGGTTTATTGAAGCATCACTGCAATCTCTGCCGCCATCTTTACGGCTCTTTTCCCCGGTGTGTCTGTGTCCAGATGTTCGTCTTACTGTCACTGGGTTAGGCTCACCCTAACCCACCCTAACCCAGTACGACTTGTCTTAGCTTGGTTACATCTGCAAAGAGCCTATTTCCAAAGAAGCTCATATTCACAGGTTCGGGGGTTAGGACGTGGACATATCTTTTTAGGGGACACAGTTCAGCCACTAACAGGGTAATAAATGTTTTCCTGTGATACACTCTACAAACAGAACAGTGCTCATGTTGTAAAGCATAGACATTGATGGATTTTCACGGGGACGAACCATACTTGTAACCTCCAACAAGGTGAAGGAATAGACAAGGTAAGTGTTAAAAAAAACAAAAGCAAAACCCCAAACCACCCACAAAAGCACTCCATCCCTTTTAAGGAAAGGCTCTGTTGGAAGGCACTGCCCCAGGCTCTTCTGGTTTGTGCTTTTAGGATTACATCTTGTCCCTAAACCCTGACGCAGGCTGGGACACTGCAATGACAAGCCCCGTGATGGGTTTGGAAGAGACTCCCACGGTGTTTTTGAGTCTTAGTTGTATTTCGTTGGTTTGTTTTCATTTAGAGAAGCAGCATATTGAACAATTGTCCTCGTTAACTAACCCCAGTGGCTTTCCTGAGAACTCGGTTGTAAAGCATATTGTTATAAAACGAGTTGCATTTTTAGTAGGAATAATCAGATTGAAGTCCGAGATTGTGGCAAAAGTGCCTTTATCCAGGCTCAGGTGTGAGCGAGTCCATCCTAAAAGCAGAATCCCCCTGGGATCTTTCTTTGCCGCCTTAGGAGCCTCGCCAGTCACTGTGGGTGCCTGGTCTGGGACGTGGAAGGGTGGTCTTCCCTGGATGGCCGGGGGTGGAGGTGCGGGGGGTAGGGGCTGTGGTCCGCCTCCAGTGCCAGCCTCTGTCACACAGTGTGAGAGCCGAGGCCAGAGGACGCTGACATGCGGGGGGCACCTGGATGGATGGGGTTTGCAGAGGCTGCATTTTCTCCCATTTTTAAAGCCGTGATGGCCACTGACTCCAGTTTTGTCCACCCTTCTGGTGGAAATCACATGCGCATGCTAACTGTCCCTGCAGGTCCCTTCTCTTTGTGATGCTTAGTGTCCTTTTCTGGAGAGTTCAGGACAAAATTCCTTGTCTGACCTCCTATCCTCCACTTGTTTCTAGGAGCGGAGATCAAAGGCGGCAGGTGGGTGGTGTGGGACCTTCGCCCGACGTGGAGGGTTCTGCAGAAAGCAAGCCGGGGGCAATGAGCGAGAAATGAGCTCTCAGCAACACTGGACGGCGGTGTTTGATTGGGTTGCACTGTGAAAGTTGGGTTGCGTTTAATTGAGAAGGGTCAAAGAAACAGGAACGAGGGAGTCAGGTCTCACGGCCAAATCCTCCTTGATGATTTGCACTCCAAGTAAACGACATAGATCATTTTATCATGCTGCATGTCAGAGCATGTCAGAGAATGCCGTGCACGATTCTGACGTGATCAAGACCTCTGTATAAAGGAGAACATTAAAATTTACCTTTCCCTTCGTCCTATATGGATGATTTAAATTTTATTTTAAAAATCACATAATTATAAACTGCTCTTTAAAAAAAAAGCATCCTACCTTAGAATTATGCCCTCGATGTCAAAATATGGTGAAAAGGACCCTTTTTTGATTTTTTTGCCAGCTCTGTTAGGTATTTTAGCTATGTTTGGAATCTGTCACTTACCTATGATTTTGGTTTCAGGATCCTTGGACAGAAACTTATTTATAATCTGTCATGGGAGATGGCTGCCTCCGTCCCGTTTTGAACACAGTGATTAAAATACCAAATGTTCCCATACGAGTCCTTACAGATAAATGTTATATTTTATGTCAAATACTGTCCCTAAAAGGAAGGAATAAAGCACGGGACACGGAATGAAGCCAGGCTGCGGCCAGCTTCAAAAATGGCCTCGACGTAGAAGCTGCGCCGTGGCGTGGGAACCGCCGGGATGCAGAAGTGGAGGTTCCCACTGTCGGGCGCTGGGCATCTGTGCCTGGCTCGGCACGCTTCTTGTGCCCGTCTTCAGCTAGGCACATAACTAACTCTTTTCATTTGGCTGGTGAATAATTCAGTCTTCAACCTTGGAAAACGTGGAG
This sequence comes from Rhinolophus ferrumequinum, assembly GCF_004115265.2. Lineage (NCBI taxonomy): Eukaryota > Metazoa > Chordata > Mammalia > Chiroptera > Rhinolophidae > Rhinolophus > Rhinolophus ferrumequinum. Next base: position 119,663,399 of record NC_046284.1, on the reverse strand, counting down.
GTGGGCTACTGAATAAATTCTGATACTCTGGTCAAAGCTGGCCTCCCCCTGCCCCCCGCCCCCGCCCCAAAGCACAACCCAGAGGCTTCCTTATTTGCTGTGCCTTGGCTGACGCTGTAACACGACTGTCAGAAGCATTAAGCCATTTAAATTTGTCTTTTTTTTTGTTTGTTTAAAGACTTAAGATGGTTTCCAGTGCTTCCCCTAAGCTATGGCTGAACTTGGGAGAAAATAATCACACGTTAAGGAATGAAAATGTTGGCTGTGAAAGTAAGCCGCCGGAAAAGGCCAGGAAAGGGTTTCTCGGGCAGTCTTGTCAGGACTGGAGTGGCGCAAATCTTAAGTGTTTTCTGTTTTTCCTGTGACAGAGGGAGAGTTACAAGTCCGACAATAGTTTGGCCATCTTGGTGTGATTCTAGCTTCAGCTCACCACGCTGGAGGAGTAACGTTACTGATGAGATGAAGCACGTGTTTAGTATAATAAAAAACCCCGATTTCATGTAGTCCCATTGCATTTAAACTATGTAGACTTTATAAGTGTCCAGCCCTCAGTCCCCTTCTCCATGATATTATTTTAAAAAGTGCATTCTCCCAGGATATTCCTCTGTCAGCCAGGAGTTACAGGCATTTGATGAGGCGAAATGTAATGACTCCTTGTCGCTGGTCGACTTTTCCGGTAGAACTTTTGGGCAGATGCTGTGTGTCTCACTCTCAAATAAAAACATGAATAGAGCAAGACATTATAGTTTTTCTTAACCTGCCTTTCAGACATGATAAAAAGTGACACCCTTCAATAGTTGTTTTGAGTTACAAAGTGTTGCTGTTTAGAACTAATTCTGTTTGGTGTTGATTTTTAAAAATTGTAACATTAAGGGAAAATGACCTGGGTTTATAAAGAACTGTGACTTGTTTGAAATTATCAGTGTCTCCTGGATGAGCCTTGCTGGTTCTCTGAGTATCTGGGCCCAGGCCCTTGCAGGGAACGCTCGTCAGCTGGGCCGGGGAGCTCGTCGCTACCCGCACGCCCAGCTCCCCAGTGCCACCTGGCTCTGGGCCCAGGCGGTGGCTCTCCCATCCGGACTCTGTGACACTTCAGGTCTCTCCCTTGTGGTGTCTCTGTTCACAGCCAGACGGAAGGGGAAAGGGCGGCCCTAGGTGTTTCTGCCCCTTTGATGCAGAGACCAAGGCTTTCCTCAGAAGCCTCCAGCTGGCATCTGTCCCTGGTCAGGGCCGTCACAGCCACCCCTCCCTGCAAGGGCAGAGCTCTGGCTCTGCGCTGGACTCCAGCTCCATCCAGGGAGAGCAAGGCTGTCAGCCACCAGAGATGGTCGCGTCCTCGTAATGATGAGGAGGGTATTGCTTCCGAAAGATGCTGTCGGGGACCCTGGAGAACTTGGGACTTGAACAAATTCCCGGAAGAGGTCGGTTTGGGGAGGCAGAAAGAGTACCTGAAGGTAGGCCTATGAGCCGTGTTCCGGATGAAGAGAAAACGCAGGGGATGTGGAGAAGGCCCCCTCGGTGGGAAGGGCATTGATGTGGTCCTGTGGGTTCTAACGCAGATGAGAAGGTGTGCCTGGCAGAGAGCAGGACGGGAATGACTTGACCCAGAGGTGCCCATTGGGCTGACGCGTGTGTGCCCTTCTGACATGACTTTCCTTTGGCCTCTTCTAGTCTTAAAAGCATAGGGCTGCCGACATTTGAGGACATAGGGGGACAGTAGCCCTAACAATCCAGACTTCCAGCTGATGTAAAACAAATTGGAAGAGCTGCCCATGCTGGGGACCGATTTCCACAGGGCTCCCAGTGGCTGGCACCAGATCGTCGCTATACCTTCAGAAGGGAACAGCTTGCCACTTTCCCTGGGGCCCTGTCAAGGCTGCCTTTTGTACACCGGCCCCTTCCCTTATGCCAGCCCTTCCTGATTTGTGTGTGCAACCCAGAACTTCACGTGTCCCCCCCAGTGCTTAGTTAGGCTCTCCGGACGGGGCCTTTGATAGCTGTCTCCATCCATTTGGGCTGCTGTCACAAAAATATCACAGACTGGGGGGGGTCTTAGAAACAGGAAACATTTATTTCTCATACTTCTGGGGGCCGGAAAGCCAACAAACAAGATCAAGGTGTGCCACATTTGGGCTGAATGCCCACTTCGTGGTTTGGGACCAGCTGGTTTTGCCTTGTGCCCTCACATGGTGGAAAGGCATGGGCCCCCCTGGGGTCTCTTAGAGCTTTGTTCCCATTGACGAGGGCCCCTCCCTCATGACCTGACCACCTCCCAAAGCCCCCAGCTCCTAACTCCATCCCTTTGGGGATTGGGCTCCCGCATGTGAATTTAGGGGAGAGACTAACATTCAATGTGTGGCAACATCACTGAGAGGAGTTTTGTTTTCTTAAAAGCCCTTGTGATGGGTGAGATCCCCCGTATTTTACCCGATAAAAAGATGAAGGGGAGCTGGATCACCCGTAGGAAAGGTGAAGCCCCCTTGGCTGAGGTCCCTTTCAGCAGCGCCTCTCCTGGTGGCACCAGTGGCAGCGTTATCTGAAGGAACAACTGCTGTTCCTTTGAAATAGCAGTAGGCTGGGACATCCATTAAAAGTAAACAGCCATGTGTTCTTTAAAAGCGGGGCCACTTTGTTCTCATGGCCGGCACTTCCTTTTCCTGTTTCTTGATTGCCTATCAGCCCTTTCCGATTGCGTTGTCACTTGGAAAACAGCAACATGAAGTGATTCCAGTCGTCTGCTTAACTCTTGCCTTCAGTGTTCCCGCTGCTCGTTGTCAAAACGACCTATGAGGAAAGGGTTAGAGGTGGGCTGCTCACAGCAGCTCACGGCAGCTCTCCTGGCTGCCGGCCACTCACTCACACTGGCTGCCAGCCACACACTGGCCACTGACCACTCATGGTGGCACATGGTAGCCCGTGGCAGCCCACGTCGACCTCCGGCTGCTCACGGCTGTGGAGGGCACAGCTCACTGGCCCATGTGGGAATCGAACTGGCGACCTCATCGTTAGGAGCCCGGCGCTCCAACCACCTGAGCCACTGGGCTGCCCCGCCCCCCCATTCACCCTTTCCAGAAACGTCTGTTCCTTTCAAACAGACATTGGCATAGGAGGGGCAGAAGCAAAGATAACTTTTGGGTTTTGTCCTGTGAAATGCTGTGTGGCTAGAAGCATCATCAGGGACCATAAATAGGGTCTGCAGCAGCGCACGCAGGTGTCAGGGAGCCTGGCAGGAGGGTGTCCCACAGTGGTGGTGGTGGTCCCAGAGGATGAGCAAGGACAAGCCAGGCAGAGTGTGTGGCGTCGTGTCAGCGATGGGGGTGCGGTGGGACTAGGCGTGGACCTCGTTTCCTCTGGGGAGAAAGGCTTTGTTGCGGTGCGGGCTGTTGGAGCAGGGCGGATGGTGTCCAGAACCACGAGGCCTGGTGTGCATGGCAGTGAGTGCTGGCGCTGGATTCAGGCCACGCACCTCCATCTGGCCCCATCGGCGGGCCTTTTGCAGGAGACCAGAGAGGGGACGGCTTGTACGAGGCTTCCTGCCCTGGTGGCTGGGCTGAAATGGGATTTTAGAGGTGTCTTGTGTTCCTTTTGTTCCACAGGAGCTGAAATGGTTGTCTCAAATACATCATCTTTTCTCTAGAACAGTGCTTCTCAACTGGGGTGATTTTTTTTTTTTTTTTTGGTCCCCCAGGGGACATTGAGTAATATCTGAGGACATTTTTGGTTGGTGTTATACCCTGGGATTAGGGAGTGCTACTGGCATCTAGTGGGTGGAGCCAAAGCTCCTACAGTGCCCAGGACGGCCCCCAAACAAAGGGTTGTCCAGTCCCAGATGTCGGTGTTGTCAGGTGGAGAAATACGGCGTAGAATTGCGTCATTTATTTTATTTATTGGACATCTGGGTGGTTTCCAGGTTTTAGCTATGACAGATGTGCTGGTGTGGACACTCTTTGGTTACCACGCAGACGCACCGCTGAGCGTAGGTGATTCAGCTGTTTTCCCAGTGGTGGTGTCGACGTATGCGTCCCCCAGTACTGGAAGCCACCCACGTGTCCATCAAGACGGAGGATACAGAAAACGTGACATGCACGTACCACAGAACATTATTTAGCCTTCAGAAGGAAGCGTGCTACACATCACGTGCTGCCTGAATGAACCGCGAGTGCTGTACCCAGACACAGAAGGACTAGTGCCGTACGAGTCCCCTTAGGCCAGGTATCCGGAGAAACACAGTAGAATGGTGGGTGCCAGGGCTGGGGGAGCAGGCGAGCGGGCCGCTGCTGGATGGACGTAGCGTGAGTTTCGCAAGATGCGGAAGTTCTAGAGACCTCTGACGCACAATGTGGTTGCAGTTAACACCCCTGAACTGTACACTGTAAAAGCGGTGGTGAGGTTACATGTTGTATGACGTGGTTTTTTACTACCATTAAAAAACACATAAGAGCTGCAGGTGCTTGCAAGCGGCTTTTCCTTCCTGGCACGCTGGTTGATGTTGCCGGGTGGTAATGCGCTCCTGTCCATCGTGGGTTGTGCCGGCTGCTGGGAGCACCCGTGTCACACTGCGGTGTCACAGGCACGGCCACCGCCTCATCCCACCAGAGGCGCTGTGTCAAAGGCGTTAGAGCCCATGGGATTGGAGGAGAGGGGAACCTGGACGGGAGGAGTACCTCTGCGCCACCAGGTCTATCCAGCATGGGGGCCCGAAGGATGCAGTCCTGTTTGTATGGCCCCCGCTCCATGGGGCCACGCCAGGCATCTCCATGGGTTCCAGCGCCCCAGAGGGAAGAAGGCAGTGAGGCAGGCGGGCCATGGAGAATGGAGACGAGCTGGAGCCCGCGGGGCACCTCTGCGTCCGTCACTTGCTGAGTGTCACCTCTGGAGGAGTGGCTTGCTGCTGCATCACTTGTGCCTTCCATCCTCGGGTGGGTTCTGCTTCTACCTAACAGGGATCCACACAGATGGACATTCTGGACAACGTGTTCCCATTTTAACCGAGAAGCCCCAGTCCTCTGCCTGCCGCGAACACCTCACCTGTGCGTGTTGTATTCATTCAAAGGGCCATCTGGGGAAATGCACTGTTCTTTTTTCCCCTTTGCTTCACTGCAATCCCAACTATTTAAAGCATGGCATATTTTAAAGAGGTATTTGTGTCTTAGCCTGAGAATTTAACTACCACTTAAATCATGTTGTTGTTTTTATGAGGCAAATGTGGCCTGGTTTTCCCCATGATCCACTTAGGCTAAGCTTTTGTAAAACACCCCATTTATAAATTGGAACTTTCTGTGTTTTAGACGTTTGTCTGTAATGCAATAGTAGCTAAACAAGGGAAAAAGGAAACTTTAAGTTTAACGTAAATAATAAGAATGTCTATGAAAATGGAGCTTTGGGATTTTTATCCCCCAAACAATCTTATATAAAAGGACTTAAAACCACTCCACCGATAGCTTGGAGTACTCATGTTTGTACATGAAGCAGTCTCCCTTTACCACTTAAGTTTCTAGTTTCCTCGTATTAAAATCAAGAATCGGATCGCTTGTCACTGACCTTGAGAGTCGAAAAGCTTAGCGTGGGTTGTACTTCCATTTTGGACACTAATAAATTATAACATAAATGAAATGACTTGTAAATATACTTGTACAGTATTTTCGAGTTTACAAAACATTTTCATAATTGTCTCACTTTTATTCTCCTGATTGTCCTAAGATGTAAGACAACCAATAACTTTTATCACCATTTATTTTGGGTGACAAAACTGAGACACAGAAAAAAGGAGGAAGTGCCTTCCTTCTGATGCTTAGCCCTCCCCGCCATGATTTCATTATTCCCTCCCCTGTGCTGCCAGGGCTTCTGCAAGCCTCTGTTATTGCCCTTGTCACATAGAATTTATATCCATCAGGGACCAGTTAGGAGGTACAAACCGCATAGTAAATTCGAACAGGGAGGGAGCGCTTAATATAAAGCAGGAGCCGGCAAACTGGCCAAATACCGACACAGCTCTTTGCTTCGGTCTTGTCTGTCGGGCAAGGTGGAGCAGTTGCCATAGAGACCGTAAAGGCCCTGCAAAGCCTAAAATGTTTATTACTATACATATGGCTCTTGGCGGAAAAGTTTGCTGGCCCCTAATGCAAAAAAATTAACTATTAACAGAATATTACTGATTATCGATTTAGTGTCGAGTAATTATTAACTAGTCAGTCCTGCGGGTTAGAGACCGCTGAAGAATGCAGCGGCAGTACAGCCGCCGTCCAGGGCCGGGGCAGATGACCTAAGAAAGCCGCTGCAACTCCCCCGCGCGGGGATGCGGCTCTGCATGGAACCGGTGTGACGGCGGCCCACTGCACCGTGGAGTTGACCGAGTGCCACAGGCCCGCTGGCAGGCAGGAAGCTCCCTGGGCAGCTGGCCGGGGTGGATTGGAGCTGGCCGGGCAGCCTGCTGCTGTGCCAGTAGAACCTCCTGGGAGGCCACCTGAGGTGTGCGAGCAAAACCCACCTGGAAGCTGCCCACTGGGGTGCCTGGGGCACGTGCCAGGGCGCCGTGTGGGGTCAGTGCCGGGTGCATGGGAATGAGGCTGGAACTGGAAGGGAAGCCCCCCTGCTCCCGCCAGCGCCCTCTGCTGACAGCATGCACCCCCGTGCCTGCCGGCAGAGGAGAACCTTCTGTTCCCAGGTCCCACCGCAGTACCCCACCGGAGGGCAAGGAACGGCGCGTTTGGAGTGAGCGGCCCCACGGCGCTAAGTGTGGGAGAAGGGTGTTTCCACATCTTTCTCTTTCTGGGTTGTAGCTGTGCCCGACAGGCACTGGTGCTCAGAAAACGCATCCTGATTGTTGCTCTCCAGAAATGGTCTCTCCACCAATCTATCCCTTGGCCTGTGTTCTCTGGAGAGCCGCCGGGACGGCCGGCCGCTCAGGACTCTGCAGAGCCCCAAGGCCCTGGACCTTCCTGCACCTGGAGAGGAGGCTCACACCCAGCTTTGTCCTGCCCCAGGGGCAGTGAGCCAGGGCTCGGAAAGAAGGCTCCTCTGATTTTCTGTGCAGCTGCCGCTCCCGACTGCCTGGTGCAGACCCCCTCCCTCGCGGGTCCCCACACTCTCCTGGGGCGGGCAGTCAGCCCTTTTCTTTTTCTCCTTAGACTTCTGGGTGCTAATCACTGCCTCCACGGCCTCCCGATCTTACCCTGGTCCTCTGGCGGAGTCGTCCCTCGATGTTTCTCATAGCCACGTGCCTGCTTTGTACAGGAGCTGATCACCCGGCCATCATGTCTCTGGCACACATCTCCCTGGCCTGGCTCTGTCCCCTGCCCAGGCCACATCTGCCTTTCTTTGTCTTAGGGCCCTGATCCAGCCCTCGTTTCAGGGAGGCCTGAATCTTCAGAACACACCCTTGTGTTGCTAAAAGCACTCGACTAATTGCCGACTTGGGCCCAAAGCATGGGAGGTGGGTTTTTGGTTTATTTTGTTACGTTTTTTCATTTATGTTCTATCATTTTTCTTGCTTTGTGATATAATTATTTTGGTGGTCAGCCATGAGGAAAGGTGTTTTTCTTTCATAGCTGAGATTTTATGGGTTGTTTTGAGGATGAATACCCAGAGATTTCAATTTGTAAGATTTCAATTCTTAACGCCGTATGTGCTGAAAATCTAAAAAGCTGTACAGTTGTGATTCTTTTCTAAAGAGGTATTCCAGTGACTTTCCAGGGTGACATGTGGGAGCACATTTCCTGTCAAAGGGTATCAAGCATCAGTCTCTTCAAATGTTGATAAGCCGTTACGTCTGAGGTCCCACTCCTTGGCCACTTCATATCATCAACTGTGTGCTCAACTTTTATTTTCCATGGCGCATTAACGAAGTTATTAGGGAAACTGGCCTATCGTGACCAGGGGCAGGGAGAACCAAGATGAAGGAACGGTTTTCTTTAGGAAAACTGCTGAAAAACAACATAGACAGGAAAGGTAATTACAAATGTTGAAGGCACAGCAGATGTGCGACTGTGATTCCAGATTGTCATTCACTGTGCTTTGTGTCATCGGGTATAATAACGACTCCCCGCCCCCCATGGAATGGTAAGCTTACACCCAGGGACCCTGGAGCCTGGAATTCAGTACCCACTGTGATTGTAACCCCAAAAAACCAGCAAATGAATTCACCTCTTTCAAAAAAGCATTTACACTTTAAACTTGGGGGACAGTGGGGTTTCCTTCTTTCTCAAACACATTTCTAGAGCTGCTGTAAAAGTTGCATTTCCAAAATAGTTGCTCAGCCACTTGACTGGATTTTCCAGGAAGGGAGACGGGACCACTGATCAGACGCAGAACGTGGTATTATTAATTCGCCTCGACTTGCTTCGTCAGAGGCTGCAGGCATCTGTGTTTTGTGTCTGTGTTTCCCAGGTGGGTCTTTAGTTTCTTGGTTAGTTAGCCCTTTCCGTCTGTTTCCGCTGTTGTCTGTCTGAAGCTTTACTCTTTCCTGATGCCGTTTTGCTGGAAGCTGGGCTGCCTGGCTGCCATCGCTTCTCCCGCTGTGGGGGCCAGTAATTGTCAGTTGGTCTCAACACACGTGGGTGCAGGTTTTCAGTATTCGATGGGCTTCTCTCTTACCAGGGATGCGCTCTCCCATTATTTCACAATTTGATACGTTTCATGGATGAGTCAGGTTTCCTTTCTGAAGCAGCTGAGTTCAAGGGAATGAGTAAAATGATTCAGTGAAGCAGACGAAGGAGGTCACGTCAGTGATTGTCCTGTCTGACAAAAGACATTGCTTTGTCAGGCTTTTATCTTATTGTCTGGGAAGTGAAGCGTTCTTGAGATAGCCATGATAGATATGGGTGTGATTCGTGGGCTTTGAAATAGGATATTGGACTTAAAAGAATCGTTTTTCCTCTTTCGGTTTGATCCGTGGTCATTGTGATTTTCCATATCTCTCAAGCTCAAGGTCACAGCACTGCAGACAGACCTCATTCCTTTAACCTTCACTTCCATCAGTGATTGAATCATTGGTGCTTCCTTCTCGCCTTCTAGAGTCCTTACTCAGGCTCGTTCTCTCTGCCCTGTTTTGGTCTGAGCCCTTGCTTCTGTCCAGTGCAGACATGGGGTAGGGACCTGACAGGATCCACTTCCTTGCCATTTCTTCAGTTCTTAGGCAAGAGAAACTCATTTTATGTGTACCCATAGTACGTCTCTTCCAGAAGTATTTGCTTGAATAGTAAAGTCACTTTCCTACTTCCACGTCTGCCTTCTCTGGGCTTTCAGCACCTACAGGATGTGGTCCTGATTCCGATTCAAGGTCAAGTTCCCAGTCTTCCCCTTTCTGCCCTTATCTTCAAACGCTCCTCTGTGAGAGCTTTTCACCCTGCCAGGCTGACATTCCTCAGACGGCCTGGGCTTCCTGCCTCTGCGCCTGTCTTCACGCAAGACCCCACTTTGGAATGTCCTCCCCCATCGTTTTTCAGGGTCCTTTCTGTTTGTGGAGCCTTTTCATCTCCACCCTGAGACAGAGGGGAGCGTCCTCCCTCACACGTCCACTGCACTGGGCACAGTTCCTTTCCACGTGGGCCTGGTCGTCCACTAGAATCAAGATTCTTCTGCCTTTGTGGGTCCTCATTCTTGATCATCTGTAACACCCGTACAATGAAGTATGAAAACTGGGTTCCAAAAGGACTTTCATCAACTGTTTTTTCCCCTCTCCTGCTGTTTCCAGAGAAAACATTTCCATAAGAACAATAAGGCATTCTGCAACCTTGTGGGGCATTGAACTCTTCATGGGGGCCGTAAAAGGGAGTTTTCCATCCAGCGTGCCAGTTAAGAATGCAAACCTGGAATATGTGGCCTGGCCTGTGAATTGGGGGGTCGGGGAGGTTGGGTCCATAAGTGTGTGCCGCGTGGCACACAGGACCAGCCTGCAGCGTGAGTGTGCAGTGACTTCTCTGCCTGCCTGCCTGCTTTTTGCAGAGGGATTTTTTGGGGTCCGAGCATGGTTCCTGATTGCCACGGGACACAAGTGACCTGTTCATGGCTCCTGCACTTTGCAGCATTTGGCAGCTGTTTCTAGACAGTGCCAGGCGCTGTCTTTACTTTGTACTGCGGGACTGTGACAGAATGAGCGTCCACGCCTGTAAGGCGTGATGCACTGCAAATGCCGGCAGGCAGTCCTTCCCCCATGACGCTAGTGCCAACTGCAGGTTGGTTTGTCCCCGAGTTCAAGCCTAATCACGTGTACCTAATGTGAGACGTTTGATGGGGTAAAGTGTATCGAATGCAGGTTTTCAAAGCTGCCCTGTCTTGTACTGACTTTCCCCTTGAGCATGATAATATCAGAGATACCTTCTCTTGGAAAGGAAGCAAGGGGAGAAAAATGCAGCTACTTGATCGCCTCACCTAGACCCGCTGGTGCTGCGGGGCCTGGTGGGGTCCAGGCCGGAGGGTGGTGTGGGGTGTGCTGCTCACGATACAGGAGGGTGGGTGTGTAGGAGTCCGCAGATGAGAAGAAGTGACAGGATGTCCCTTCGCCGGGAAGGCGGAGTACATGACAGCGCTTCCCGAGTCTCACACAGAACTTGTTTATATACAAGGGTTTGTGGGAATGACACCGAAACACCCACCGGGTCGTGGCTGAGTCGGACACAGCTGACGTGTCACCTCCAAGGACGTGCTGCTTTCAAGTTGCGAGTCATAGTGGTTTTTCCTCAAGATTTCCCTAAAACACTCGAATTCCAAGCGATCGTTGGAACATGCATTAGCGCATTCTCATCCTGGGTCAGATTCATTTTTTGTTTGAAGATACTGAAGAACGCATAACTGTTACTATGGTAAAATACATGTAGCATAACACTTCCCATTTTAACCACTTGACAGCGGCATTTACAGTGTTGGGCGACCGTGACCACCATCCGTTTTCAGAACTGTTTGCATCTTCCTGTTCTCAGGCTCTGTCCCCGTTGAACAACGCCCCTCCCCCCTCCCATCCTGCTTTCCGTCTCGGCGAGTTTTGCCTGTTCTAGGAAGCTCATACAAGTGCGCTCATTCCGTCTTTGCCTGAAGCGTCTGGCTTCTTTCCCCGAGCTTAATGTTCTCAGGGTTGGTGCGTGTTGTAGCCTGAGTCAGAATTTTCCTCGTTTTCAAGGCTGAATAATATTCTGTCATACGGAGAGACCACGTTTCATTTACCCTTTCACCTCTTCATGGACATTTGAGTTTCCACCTGGATGCAGAACTGTGTAAAGGCAAAAAAAACCCCAGAAAACAAAATAAGATTGTGTCCTCAGAAATTTGTGATGATGGAGTTAGATTTTATAAATGTGCATTTTTTTTGAGTACAAAATACCGACCAAATTATTTTTCTAAGTAGGCATCTGATTAGCACGTGATTATGTCAATATTTTCATGTTGTGCTTTAAAGGTTGGAATCTTCTCTTGAGTACTCTCTTGTGCCTTCCTTCTAAGTCAGTCATTGTGGAAATGGGATTCTCGGTTCACACCATGTTTCTACTCTCGGCAGCAGAGTTGAAATTGCTAAAAGTCAGCTATGTTCATAGAGATCAGTGTTTAAGTCTCTTAAATGAGCTAAATGTATGTGCACATATATGAATGGTTTTCTTTCACTGCTGTACTCTGGAGTAGGTTTCCCAAAAGGACAACACAAAGCATAGGTTGAAGGGAGAAATATCTACTATCGAAGTATATTGAAAGAGGCCCATCTTTTTACCTATTTGTTGTAAATAAATTATAGGTTTATGTTCAAGCATGAGGCTATCTCTTGGGAAGGAGGAGTTATTCTTCATTTGAAATATGGCCAGTTGTAGACAATTTCCGCTAAGAATCGTTAAGAACTGATTTGTTACACCTCACCCAAGCTTTGAATGGAACGTTTGTAATATTAGATTTAAAAGAAAAATACATTACTGGCTGTGATCAACAGCGTCTGCGTTACAGGTAAGTTATGCTCTCCATTGTAAATAGAAGGCAACCAGGAGAAAGCGATCCAAGTTTGTAGTGTGGAGTTTGTGGCCGTGGAATACACGTGGATGGAAAAGACGGATGTGGGCTTGGAACCAGGTGACAATCCTGACAGTCAAGGAGGGTCCCTAAAGATAGCCCATCTCAAATGGAAAGACCCGCCCGCCCAGGTCGGTGCACTGACCTTGAACCCGGTGCACTGACCTTGAACCCGGTGCACTGACCTTGAACCTGCTCGGCCCCTGGAGCTGGGAAAAGCTTGTCTCCTCATCCACCGTCTCAGGGCTGGAAGGCTTTCCCACACTGCCCCGGTGCCCTTCTCTGCTGCAGTCGGGGCACAGAAATGAGCAGCCAGCCACACGGACACTTAGGCTTCCTAGCACAGGTTGCAGAGAGACTTCCAGCTGCCACAACTGGCAGTGACATGTCGATGCCATCGTCCCCTCCCCTACATCCTCCTGAGGCTCCGCCTGGAACAAGAGCCATCCTCGGCAGAAGCATGGCAGGACCCCCTGTGCCCGCAGGACTCCACATCGAGAACCCTGTGCCTACCATTTTGATGCCCTTACATGTGCTGTTGGTCCCTGACAGCACCTGTCCCTATGCAGTCCCTGGTCTGTCTCAAAGTCTGCACTCCTTCAAGGCCACCGGAGGGCCACAGGCTCGGTGACAGTCTTCCTTGAGCATCCACTGCCGAAGGAAGACAAGCGTAGTTCCCAGTCATCTAGTGCTTCATTGTTTCATGTATGCGCCCCTCCTGTGTCTTATATCGGTACTCCCAGGAGCTTGTTAAAAATGACACAGAAATGCAGATGCTCAGGCCCCACCCCGGACGCGCTGCACCAGAGCCTGCACTGTAACTAGCCCCTGGGTGATTTATCTGCGTTACAGTTTGAGAAGTGTGGGTCTGCAAGCCCTTATACGTCTCTCAAGTAGGAGCTGCATCTTTCAAGAACCCTCGCCTGCCCCACGTGTGTCTTCTTCACTTTCGTTGGGCCCCTCCTCCACCCGACCTGTGAATGCGGGAGGACCGGGGGTCCGTCCTGGGTGGTCGTCTGTCTGTGGGTCTGTTTTCTGCCTAGCTGGTCTCCTTGGGTGCCCCCAGCCACTCCAGTCTTTAAACTCGCTCTGCTCGGGGTCATCCCTGTGTGATTACCTTTTCCTGGGCACTCTTCTCCCACAGCCAGCTGCCCGCTGGACCCTCCACCTGGACAGCCTGTTGGCCTCTCACAGGGTTTGTCAAATCCTGCACCATGTGGAACCGACCCCTTGGCTCTCTCTTGGGCGGGTGGAAACATACTGACAATCCACCTATTATTATGTTGGTCTGAAATTGTCTAGACTTTTGAACCCAGTTGTTAACTGAATAATCGCTTCATATTTTTGTTAGGAGTGGTCTTTTAGTTTTGTTTATGGTGTTGACTTGTAATGAATAATTGCTTTATTAACCCAAGAGTTCAGCTGTCCTCTGATCGAGGTGGAGATTTGTAGAAAATGTGTGGCTTCAGAACTGAGGCCGCGTCAGTTATTTGGCACTCAGTATTTTAGCTCCCAGAGGGAAAACCTGCTTCAGTGCCCCGTGCAGACTTTGGAAGTAATTCTTACCGTGTTTCCCCGAAAATAAGACCTAGCTACACCATCAGCTCTAATGCATCTTTTGGAACAAAAATTAATATAAGACCCGGGTCTTATATAATATATAATATAGGACCGGATCTTATGTAATATAATATAATATAATATATAATATAATATAATATAATAATATAATATAATATAATATAATATAATATAATATAATATAAAAGACCCGGTATTATATTATATTATATTATATCATACCCAGTCTTATGTTAAAATAAGACCTGGTCTTATATTAATTTTTGCTCCAAAAGGTGCATTAGAGCTGATGGTCCGGCTCGGTCTTATTTTCGGGGAAACCCGGTAGGTTAGCCATGACATACAGTTGGGCAGGGAACTTGCAGACTGCACACAGATATGTTCCAAACCATTCACGTGGTTCAGTACTTTTCCTAGCAGTTTGTAAAAATAACGCCTTTGGGGTACAACACGGGCTGCCTAACTTTAAAAAAAAGCCAAGCAGTGCTTTTCACGAAGATGGCACTGAAAGCGAAGAAGGAAGCCCCGGCCCTTCCCAAAGCTGAAGCCAAAGCCAGGGCTTTGAAGGCAAAGAAAGCAGAGCTGAAAGTCGTCCACAGACACACAAAAAGAAGATCTGCACATCACGCACCTTCTGAGGGCTCAGCACACGGCGGCTCAAAGGCAGCCCAGATATCCGGGGAAGGGCACCCCCAGGAGAAACCAGGTTGACCAGTATGCCATCATCAAGGTCCCCCAGCTACGGAATCAGCCATGAAGAAGATAGAGGACAACATACACGCGTGTTCATTGTGGATGGCAAGGCCACCAAGCCCCAGATCAGACAGGCTATGAAGAAGCTCCATGATATTGACGTGCCCAAGCTCAGCACCCTGATGGAGAGCAGGCCTGATGGAGAGGAGAAGGCGTATGTCCTGATTGACTGGCTCCTGATTATGATGCTTTGATGTAGCCAACAAAATTGGCTCATCTACACTGCGTCCAGCTGGCTAACTCTAAATATAAAACGTTTTCACTGTTAAAAAAATAAGCCAAATAGTAAATATTTTTGGCTTTGTGGGCCAAACCTCACAATTCTGTCCTGTAGCAGTTGGTAAACAAAGGAGTGGGGTTGTACACCAGTGCAATTTTTATTTATCAGGGGAAAAAAAAGAAAGGCCACTGGCTGGATTTGGCTCCTGGGCCATAGCTGGCCAAGCACTAGTACAGAAAACAGGCTGGCTTAATTGATACCGAGTTGGATCGTTGCTATGTAGGAGAAACCAGGTCGAGGATTTAAGATCAAGATTTCTCAGGGTGCAAATTACAACATGGGTAGCATGCAAGCTTTTAAGAAGTCAGTCAGTACACACGTGTTCATACCTATGTGTTTAGCGCTGAGAGGTGAATATCCTCACACACACAGCCTAGTATGATAATGTAATTAGGACTGTAATCAAAGAAATCAGATAATAGCAAGTGGTAGCAAGGATGGGGAGAAACTGGTACCTTCTTATGCTGGTGGTGGGTTGTAAAAGGGTGTACCTTCTTTACAAAGCGGTCTGGCAGGTCCTCAACATGGTCACCGTAGTTACCATATGACCCAGCAGTTCCATTCCTGGATACACATCCAGGAAAGGAAGACACGCCCACACACAGACTTGTGCCGCAGTGCACACAGCAAGCAGCGCACACAGCCAAAAAGTAAAAACAACTCAAATATCCATCAATTGATGGATAAATCAAAGGTGGCATTCTGTACGATGGAATATTACATGGCCATGAAAAGGAGTGAAACACCAGCACGCGCTACGACGTGGATAAACCTTGAAAACGTGATGCTGAATGAGAGAAGCCGGTCACAAAATGCCACGTATTATTATATGACTCTTTTTATAGGACATGTCCAGAGTAGGCAAATCTATGGAGGCAGAAAGTAGACTAGCGGTTGCCAGGGGCTGGAGGGATCAGGAAGCGACGGCTAACAGGCCGAAGGTTCCTTCTAGGGTTAGAGAAATGTTCCAAAATTCATGATGGTGATGGTTGCCCAAGTCTGTGAGTTTACTAAAAAGCCATTCCCTTGTATGTTTATCTGTATTTTGAATGATCTCAGCGAAGCTGTTGGAAAAATCATTTACTAGGTACGGGATTAATGTATGAGAAATACTTAGTGAATGATTAAAATGATCCATCATTACTGTTTGGATAAAGGAGAGCAGAAAATAAGCCGGTGTCTTGGGAGCCACTGTTCTGGGTTGTGTGCGTTCCTGAGCGTTTCATGCTTTTTCTTCCCCGCTCCCGTGGTGAATGGGGTGAATGGTGGCCCACGTCCTCGCAGAGGCAGACCAGGGGAGGCGGTGCCCCTCGTCCCCCACATGGGGATCAGGGCCGTCTCCGGCGCCCAGGTGGGTCCTTTCACTGCCGGGTAATCCGAGGCCAGTCCTAGAGCATGTGTTACGCATGTTGTATTTCTGGCCGGGTTCGGGGGAGTTGCTTTGCTCCTGCCGCATGCTCACAGGACACACTTTTTTTTTGTCGTTGTTGCAGATTGAAGAAGGAAGTAAAGCCGCAGCAGTGGACAAGTTACTGGCAGGAGACGAGATTGTCAGCATCAATGACATTGGTCTCTCCGGGTTTAGACAGGAAGCGATTTGCCTGGTGAAGGGGTCCCATAAGACCCTGAAGCTGGTGGTAAAAAGGTAAGACTCATACCATGTTTAACCAAGACACACAGAAGGGAGTAGAACAGCAGCAGCATGTGATGTCTGCTTGACTTGTCTGTATCATTTCGGCAATCCTGATTTGGACTTAAGTCGTGTGTGTGTGTGTGTGTGTGTGTGTGTGTGTGTGTGTGTATGCACGCACATGCATGCATGCATGTAGAAGTATATCTCTTGGCCAAGGATGAATCAAGCATTAAAAATGTAAAAAGATTGCTTTGATTACTACCGATTGCTTATTTTGATTTATTAAGTGAATTTGAATACTCATGTCTGTCTTTGGCAATGTGTAGATTATTCTTTTGACAGGGAGAAAAACAGTGTGCTGCCGTTCCAAATGAAGTGACGTGTTGTTGCCTGTTGCGTACACAAGGTGGCAGGCTACCGAGTTTCTGGGTTTTCTGCTGAAATCAAGTGTGACAGTCGGGAGACACAGGCTAGCCAGCGCCCACAAGTTCTTGGTGCTGTGCTGAGGACTGAGGGGAGCAAGCAGCTGGTTCCTGGATATCAGATTGTTGATAGATGTGTGGGTGATTTGAAGCGAGTGGAAAGTGAAAATGGGGACATGGTGCTTTCTCATACGCAGGAAGTGGAATAGTGCTTCTGGACTCCACAAAGGTGTCTGTGACGTGTACTTTTCGTATAGAAATAATGCCCCACCTTGCATTTTGTAGTCGGCTAATCCAAAGTATAGTGTTTACATGTCCTTTTTAGCACAGTTACTGCAGTCTTTCCAAGGTTACCTGTAAATTTTAAAAAATAAATTGACTCGAGCACTTGCTTCGATTTCTAGTGCAGGCTTGAGGACAAATTCCCAAAAGACTTTTTTTTTTTTTTTTAACCCAAACTTTCATTGTTTGCCACATTAATTTAGAAACCTCATTTCTAAATGCTGTAGGTTCCTCCTTGTAAATCAGAACTAGCAAACTTCAGAATGGCAATTCTGGAGCCCTTTGGGGAGGATGGCACACGAGATGCACTGTCCCGTTGTATAATTATTCCCTTGTGGTCACCTCCTAAGGCAGGACGTGTGGCTGCATGGATTCAGGATCACCTAGTGTTAGAAGGTAACGGTGGTAAAGGAAGCTTGGTCCGCAGATGTAAGACACAAGCTATAAACCATGTCTGGATTCTCCACCCAGACCCCAGTCTGACCGGGGTCCCCTTTTCTTCTGTCGCCCATATTGTCTCTGTGGTAGGGCTGCCAGAGCCCGCAGAGTGCTGAGCTGGCTCGTTGGCTCCCGATGGGGACAATTTTGTCTCTTCTGTGGGGAAAGCCCCAGCTTTTTGGACACCGCAGATGAACTCTGGGCTGCTTACTGGAGTGCTAGGCGTACAACGACGACGTCTGGACTTGGCTTTGTTGACCAAAATCGCCTTGATCTGTGCCTGGCGTCACGAGAGGACGCCAGTATGGACGTGCTCCTTCCGTAAAACCCAGCTGTGTGACCCTGACCAGCCCAGGGGAGGCAGCCGCCAATAAAACGGACAGAGCTGTTGACACGGGATGGGGCACAGAATCAAGAGGTGACAGTATTTCCACCGGCTGCATCTAACAGGGTCCCAGGAATGTGGGTGAACCTGTGTGCGTGTAGATCATTGTGATAAATTCCCTAGCGTGGGAGTGTTTGTGTCAGAAGGTGCGTGCATCGTGAAGTTTGTTTTTGTTTGCTTTGTGACTATGACAGGTGGAAAATGGTTTTATTGTTTCCCTGGGCATTTCTGTCGTTAGAAGTGAAGTCGGACATCGTTCCACATGTTTACAAGCTTGTTTTTGAACTAGAGGGATGTACCTAAGGATATAAAAGAGACCATCTGGATCCTGTTCAAAGCTCAGCACCCATGCGTGGGAGCTGGTCCGCAGGATGGGGGGAGGCGGTATTGGGGCCTGCTCGCTGACTCCCCTGACCAGGTGGCCGAACGGCTGTTGGCCTGAGGCTCGCACTTTTGCCCCAAAGGCCTGGGGGAAGCCACAGTGCAGAGCTCGGGTTGCGTTCCGCGTACCTGCGTTCTTTCAACGAGGGCTGCGCAGAATGGTAATGTGGTTTAGATAGGATTTTGTATTTTAAGTGACGCATGTCACAAGATACAGAAACAAACCAAGTTGGTTCAAACACTTTTTTTTCCCCAACACACTTTTAATAACACACTGAGGTGTTTAACATTTTTTAAAAACAATTTTGTATTAATTTTGAATACTATGTGGCAGTATTATTTTGGCCTGTTAGAAAATCTGAAATGGTGCTTTGTTTGCAAATGTGAATGAAATTACCCACACCGGTTAATTAGTTAATATTAGGGCCTGTTGCTGCCGTCATCCAGCATGTGGCTGGAAACCCTAAAGGTCCACAAGGTAAGGACTCTAAAACTCCAAACTAACTTATGTCATTCTCCTCATTACAAAGGCAAAAACGAGAGCTTTCTTCCCCCCTTCTTCCGCCTCCCCCCCACTCCGGTTCAAGCTGTTGTTTCTCAGTCTAGGTGTGTAGGACACAGCTCCCTGGCCCCTGCCGATATTAGCAGTCGGTTGCCTGTCATCGGTCGGCCGCCCACAGCGGCTCACGGCAGCTCTCGCCAGCTGCCGGCCACTCATGGCAGCACGCGGCAGCCCACGCCAACCTCCGGCTGCTCACGGCTGTAGAGGGCGCAGCTCACTGGCCACATGGGAATTGAACCGGTGACCTCGGTGTTAGGAGCATGGCGCTCCAACCACCTGAGCCAGCGGGCTGCTCCCAACAATGAGGGCTTTTAAATGATGTCTCTTAAATCAGTCACTTGCCGCCTTCTCTCTCTAAATTTAAATGTGTGCTTAGATCTGACTGTCTTCTCTTTCTCCATCCCCAGGCAACCACTAATCTGACTTGTCTCATAGATTAATGAGCATTTTCTAGCATTTTACGTCCAGCTCCAGAATGGATCGTGTACTTTTCAAAAATAGTGGCTTGTTTATCAAAAGGCACGCTGGAAGTAATGCACGGACTCAGCCACAAGCACACAAGTAGTGTATGTTTTCTTACCTAAGAGTTTGACCCAAAGCTTCAAGTCAACCCTGCTTTATTTAACCTGATTCGACTACCTGCCCACCTCCGGTGCCCTGAGAAAGGGTGGCTTTTCTGATAGAGAGAAAGGAGGTGAGGATCTGAGGGGTGAGCGTGGCCAGTGCAGGTGTGCTGGTTCTGCGGGGAGCGGTGTGTGCACCTGCACATTAGACACATCCCCATGGTTTCGTAGACAGAACGGGGAGTGTGGCGCACGTACTCCCTCCCTCCCTTCCACTAGTGACAGCGGCCGTGTCGTGTTCCTCAGGCTGGTTTGATTTCAGGGCGGTGAGTAGGGCACCAAGCAGCCAGGATAGGATTGCGATGAGCTGGTTTTACAAAGCCATGGCATCTTGTTTCCCGGGGCCTGGGTAACTAACGCGTATCTTGTCATCGTTTAGAAGGGGCCTGAGAGCGGTGCCGTAGGTGCAGGATGGCTATCTCTCTCCGGCGAAGTGTCTTTCCCAGACAAATGACAGCGGGCACTTCCTTTCTCCCGGAGTGCTGTCAGCTGGAAACACAAAGACTGTGACAGTGATCCCCAGCAAGTGCACATATGTTCTCCTCCGCCACACCCAGGCGGCGTCCGGGGCCTGTGACGTCGAGGGCGAGGGGGGCGTCTACGCAGGCGTCGGATCAGTGTCAGGCCAGGCCGAGCGGACAGCCCTTCCTTGGCCCTTCCTTCCTCTCAGGCACTTTGCTGGTCCATCTCTGCTTGGCCGGAAGTGCCTCTCGCAGGAAAGTTCGGGGCTGATGTGGTAACCTCTTCTTTGTCTCTCTCTGTAGTCGTCATCTGCACTTTTCACCTGGGTGTCCAGGCCACGCCCTAGAGCTCCTGATGGGACGTTCTGGAACGGATCTGGGAGCTGGTGTTTTCACAGAGGGCCACAGGCTATTTTGCTGGGCAGCCGTGGGGTTATACCACTGGCTTAGGCAAATGTGTTTGGAAAAGGTTAAGAGCATTTTCCGGATTAGTGCGGCCCAGTAGGTAGGTAAGCCCACTCCATAGGGCGTGTGCGAGGGGGCCGGGCCATCTGTGCTCTCGGTAAGGGCTGTCACCGTCTTGTGGGACAGCGCTGAGACACAGCCAGCCATTTTTCTCACTTTAGAGGCAAATTACCGCAAATTCAGCTCCTGAAAAGTACGTATAATTTCAAACGCTTTATGCAAAATTTCTTTAAAATAGGCCATAAATTATTTTCTAAAGCCTGTAATTACTCTGTTGGCCTTTTTTCCAGATTTATATGGTAACAGTCGTTTACAGCGAAGTAAGTACGCCTGCCACCTCATCATTCATCTTCGTCTTGAACCAGCCGGTTGTTGCAAGTACTTTCGCCAGCCCAAATTAGCGATAAGGTTGATTGTTGATTCATGTTATTTCCTGCCTCTTGCTGACAGCCTTAAACCTTTTTCTGACTCTAATTACAGCCACTAAGCATACATTCAGGAGTAGATTAACGGGAGGAGGTGCTTTGCAGGAGGCTGTAGAGCTTAGCCAGACCGAGTGGTGTGGTCCTGCATGTGAGTGAAGAAAGCAGGTTTTGGATCTAGTGACAGCACGCATGCCTGCTGGGAGGCTGTCCTTCCGACATGCATTGGTTTCTGGGTGTCACTAAGTGGCCTTGGATTGGGTACCAAGCCAGGATGGTGCTGTGCTCCGCCCCCGCCCCTGCTTCTTGGAAGTGTCCTGAGCAGGTGGCTCTGTGTGGGGCCCCACCAGTGATGAGCACAGATGCCCCCAGAAGCGGAAGCAGCTCCGTGCAGTGGTGCAGCCAGAGTGGCGGGGTGCTAGGACATCGGCAGGTGTGTCTCCCCTTCCCTTCCCTCTCCTCCCGAGGGCTCTTCCTGAGGGCAGAAGCAGTGTTTGTTCTGATGGAGACCGTACATCTTAGTGGGGACGCTGCTGGGTGTTGACAAAACCCTGTGCTTTCGGAGGGCAGTCTGAGATCATTTGTTCAAGTTTCAGGGGAAACGTTTCTATTTTGAGCATTTTGGGAATTACGGCCGTTTGCTACTGTGCTTATTTTCTTATTAAAGCAGAGTAGATCTAGAGGTTTGTGCTGGACAGACACTCTAATTTGTTTGGGCTGTTCTCCATTATTTTTTAAATTGGGATACAGTAGTTGACATATGTTAATTTTAGGTATACCAGGTAATGATTCGGCGTCTGTATACACTGCAAAAGGATCACAGCAAGCCTAGTTAACATCTGTCACCACACATAGTTGCACTTTTTTTTTCTTGTGATGAGAACATTATTGTTTTTATTAACATCAAGAGGACAAACCGTGTGGCTCAGAGATGTTTTCTTTTGGGGAAAAGTTGCTTCTGTTCAGATTTAGACTTGTATGTCTTAAGCACTTGAATCAGGTGAATCTCTATGTGAGATGTTTCTTATTCTAAGTCAAGTAGAGACTGGTAAAAAAGACTTTGTTTTCCATGGCCAGGCATGCTAGTGATGTTTTATTACAAAATTTAGTTTGAAAACATTGATGGTTTCTAATATATTAAGACATACAGGCAATGTTTCACTTATTTTTGATTCTCTGTTTTCATAGATAAGACTCGTCAGCCCTGCCCTTCCTCCTTAGGGCTCCTTATACTTAGTTATATTAATGGTTGCAGGTTGGAATGTCTGGAGTGTCTTTGCCAAAAAATCCACTCTGTTGAAATGTTGCCGGGAAGTGTGTTGGCGTCGTCGAACACTTTGGCTTGAACTACATCGCACGTTAGACAATTGGGGCTCTGCGCTGTGAACAGGTGGTTTGGACAAAGCCTTTTTAGTACCGGTGGTGCTGAGGAGATCGGCTTTTGTTTCGTTTTTCCTGACGTGAATAGGTTTCTTGATAGGAAGATTATAAAAGTTAATGGAGAAAAAAACACACCAAGTCATTTGGGTCCACTCCAGCTCTGCCTGTGTTCAGTATGTGGCGTTTCCACACAGTCCTTTGTGCTAAAACACTCAGGAGGAACACCAAAGGCAGACATGAGAAACATGCACTTGCCCTTGGGGGTGGGGGGTGGGGGGTGGAGATAAGGGGCACTCGGCCTCTCAGATGGGAACCGAAGCTTTCATCCTGTGTGAATGCTGCTTCCCGGCCCTGGCATTTGTTTAAAAATGCAGCTTTGATGTCTTGTATCGGTTTCAGCTGTTGTGGTCATTGGGGAATTTTTATCTTTCTGTAATTCTCATGTATAAAGGCAGGAACTGCTCAACTCTTATCCCAAAGGACCATAGATTTTATCACGCGTGATGTCACCATCCTCAGCATTTCATTGTCTGACCACTGCTGGGGGGACGAAGTAGTCTCTGCCACAGAAATCTCCCCAAAATGCTGCCAGGGGATTGACTTTTTCCTTATAGTAAACACACACACACACACACACACACACACACACACACACGGACTCGTTTTTAGAGTGCTCTGACCTGTGTTTTATACATGCATATAACATGTTGTTATACATGTATGTCACTGCAGCCACGTGGTTAAGTTCTCCCGTAGGTCCTTCGCTCTGGGAGCTGGCAGCTGAGTTGGGCTGCCGGGCACGGTTGGGGACAGCTCTAACAAGTAGTGAGCCCGGCCGAGGGTAGCAGGATGGAGGGAAGCTGATCTCAGCAGTCATTCCTGAGGACAAAGGCGTTGAGCAATTCTTTGGAGGCTGAACCAGGTTCGAGATGCAAATATGGACCTGTCAGTGATTCTGGGGCCTCCCAAAGAGGAGGGCAGAGGGTGAGCAACAAAAAGGGAGTGTAGGGAATGGGGTGAACAGGTGGCTTGGACCAGAGCAGTGCTTGTCAGGCCTGGGCTTGCGTCTGAATTACCAGGAGGGTTTATGCAATCACGCCTGGCCTGCCCAAGCCTGTGCCAGGTAATGCCAGTGCCGCTGGCCCAGGGAGCACACTCAGAAGCCCTGGGTCAGGTGCCAGGAAACCTGGGAGCGCGACCTTCCTTCTGTGGCAACTGGGAGCAGCTGAGGGTTCTGGAGCGAGAGTGGTTCTGGCCAGAGCCGAGGTGCTGGGACGTTGGTCTGGTGGGAGATGGAGACAGACTGAGGCAGGGAGAGGCTGGCTAGGACACAGTCTTCCAGAGGCTGGGTGGGAACCGGAAGGAAGTGGCAGGGCCAGAGCGAGGGTCATTTTGTGTGCTTTCAATGGGCTTATTTAGTTTGTAAAGAATAAAAGGGAGTTTTCAGTTGTCCCTGTCCTCCAGCCCAGGCAGCCCCTCAGCCTTGTCCTGGCCTGTGCCCTCGGACGGACTTGTCCTGGGGGCCCTGCACCCTCTCCCTTCCCTAAGCTCCGGGGTCTCCCTGCATGGGGCTTACTCCAGTCACCCCTGAGAACTCAGGAGTATTTGCAGGGCTTCCCAGCTTGTCCTTGGTCTATCTGGAAGGTCTTTCCCACGTCTGTCCCCGTCTGTCCGCTGACTGGTGCTTCTCTTCCTGAGGCCTCACTACTGACTTTCTTTCCCGAGAAGGCTTCTCCAACTCCAGTGTTGCCTGAAAGCCCACACACCCCGTGCGTTCCCCCGTCACAGCACCCACGCAGCGCCGAGGTCCCCACGCCCTCCCAGTGACCACCTGGCCTCCCAGCCATGGGTCTCATACACTCAGACCGTCTGAGCTCCTGAGCGCCACATGCAGACCTGGTTTATTTTGTGGGGCTATGCTTGTTTGCTTCGTTTGAAAAGGTTAGGAAAATAACCCAAAACTCCTGTGCTGTTTCTTTTTCTTTTTTTTTTGAAAGGAAGGAGGAAATTCTCTTTTTTACGTGACTGATATTTCATTGCAGCCCTTGTTCTAATCATTGCTTTTCAAAAATGAATTTTGATATCTAGATCTGTAGTTAATTTCCAGTGACATCCCAGCCTTTCTTATACTTGTGATCTAAACCCCCTGTCTTTTCAAAAAAAGAGAGAACTACCCACATGTAAAATTATTTTTAATAATTGAAGCATACTTAGATTAATTTTGGTGTGTCACTTGTGGGAAGATTTTCATGGGAACCCCTGTTAGAGTGAATCATTTTATCTGGAGTACCAGAAAACCCAATGTGAACAGTCAGTGCCATGGCTTTCCAGTAATTACACGAAAGGATTATCACGCATGGACGGAAGATTATGTGTTGGAAGGCCGACCGTGGCATGGGACAGTGCTCACAGAACCCAGCGGGCTGCGGAAACGGGGGACCACCAAGTCTGCAGAGGCTGCCAGCTGTCTTCTAAAGACGCATGGAGGGAAATGCGGGCAGACGGTCCTCGTGGTCGTCTTGAGGTTCTAGGTGGTTTCCCTTTGCCTTCTTATTGGCCTTTTAAGTTTTTTTTTTTTTTTTTTTACTGTTTTTTTTTTTTTAATTTATTTTTAATTTATTGGGGTGACAATTGTTAGTAGAATTACATAGATTTCAGTTGTGCAATTCTGTATCAGATCATCCATAAATCACACTGTGTGTTCACCACCCAGATTCAGCTCCCCTTCCATCACCATACATTTGATCCCCCTCACCCTCATCCCCCACCCCCCAACCCCCTTACGCTCTGGTAACCACCAAATTACGTTCCCCAGATTAATTTTCAAACCCCGTTGTTCTTTTAAGTTTTTAATGTTCCATGCTCTCTACAAGAAGCATACATTTATGATTCACCGACGTCGGTAGCCATTTGAATGACATCTCTTCCCTGGACGCTGGGATAACAGGGTTCGGGGGTTACAGTCCAGTGGGCGTGAGTGTGCCCATAGCCTCTTGCTGTGGTGGAGCTGCGTGCGAGGATGGGGTCAGCCCTCCCCATTGTTGGTCACCAGGGTGCTCCTCTGGCACCGCTACCCACGCTGCCTGCACAGAAGCACGACCGTGGCCATCTCTGGGTCGAGTTGTGCCCTCCTTTGGGGCTGTCATGAGCCCTAGCCCTCCCTCACCTCTTTCTGTTTGGCCTCAAGAGCGCTCTTCCTGAATCAGCCCGCCCAGAAATGGCCCTCTCTGTGCCTCCCGTGTGGAAGGGGCTTCCTTACCGGTCTCTTGATTCAGACCCGTGCATCCACGCCGCCCTCAGCCAGCTTGCGTCTGACTGTGGCCTCGAAGGGGGCCTTCCTTTCGCAGCTCTCCCATTCATTCCTGTTTCGTATTTACCCGGGGCTGTGTCTCCCATTGGACTGTAGCAGACATCCCACCTGAATGAGTGGTTCAGGTGGGGTTTGTGGCATCAGCTAGTAGTGTTTGTGCACTTGCAAGGCTCACAGTCTGTGAGGTGGCACGGCTGGTCTCCCCACGCACTGAATATCACGTGGTGGTGGTGTCCCAGGCCCTCACGTGGGGTGTTTGGCTCTCCTGTCCTGTCTGTGTACTCCTCATGGCCCTCACAGTTCCAGGGACAGGGTGGTTTACAGCCACGTGTGTGTGTGTGTGTGTGTGTGTGTGTGTGTGTGTGAAGAAACACCACACTCTTGTTGACATGAGGACCTTAAATCTGTCATTTCTGTTCCACCTGGGGTGGTGGTGGTGGTGGTGGTGGGGGTTGAAACTGACCAAAGCGACAATGAGTGTGTGAGAACTCTAGGTGGCACCAGAGCTATCCGGCACCAGAGCTTTGCTGTCCAGCATTGTCACAGGATTGTGACTGAGGACCAGTATACAGGTGCCAAATGGCCTTCCGTGTCTTCTTAACACAAACCCAGCCATTCCAGGCCATCGGAGGTACTTGCAAACAGGAACCAGCCTGAATCTTCTCTGATTCCCAAATCTGTGCGTCATGCATTGGGAAATGCAAAGGACTTGACAAAAGCCCAGATATTTTAGGGAAATTTCACTGTCCCCGGGGGCTGTGATATCCTGTTATACCTTGTAGGTATAACCCTTTCCCACTGTGTTTTCATGTATTTATTCTTTTTAAAAAATAGTCCTCATTGCTACTGTAACTGTTGACTATGTTTTCTTGAGAAAGAGACATGCATCTGTGTATTATCTTTTTAAAAACGAGGAGAAACATTTACTCTAGTCTTCAGTAACCTTGCCCGCCCCCTACTCGTCATTCTGGTGGTGGGGTTGAAATGTTGCTGCAAAGTGTGAGGCATTTTCTTTTCCAAGCCTTCTTTTTTTCTTTACCTCCAGTTTCAATCAGTCTAGTCTGCTTCATTTATTAATTAACTATAAAGGAAGATGAAAGAAGTGATGGACATTATAGCACAGAAAAAGTCGTCTGAAAATGAAATTCATGTGGCCAGAACCTTCCTTACAAAGATCTTGAGCAATTCTATGAGGTATAGTCTGGGTTTTACAATCCCTTCTGTGTTGTGATGAATTTGTCTGTTTGGTGCTTTGGTTCGTGGAAAACTGGCATAAAGTTCACGCATTCCACATTTTGCCACCCCATGTATTTTTCCTCGTTAATTATTGGAATCACCAGGTGGTTTATATTAAAAATGCTTTTTGGTTTTTCCTTTGATATTCGCTTTTTTTGTATAATCTTTCATGTTTTTGCCTGCTTTGAAGAATGTTTGATCTCCCCAAAGTACCCCCCAAGGCTCACCGGAGCTCTTTGTCCATTCTTGGGCTACAAGCCGTCCACCGCGAGACTAGTTGTGTCCTCCACTGAAGGCGTGGAATTAGAAGAGGTGCCCGGGGGCTCTGTTGTGTTTACACGGCAGCTGGAGGGATTTCCACCTGGACAGACCTTAGCACACCTGGGCAAGTGTGGACAGAAAACAAACCACGCACGGCGTGGTGGGGACTGTGGAGAGGGGTCTGGAGAAGCCTCATACCACAAGTCAGAAGCCCGGCATGAGTGGACTAGACCTGTTGGTGCAGGGCGTTGCGAGTCACGTGATGGGGACCTTTAGCTGACGTCTCAGACACTGAGAGGCTCAGAGGCAGCTCGCCTTAGTTCACTATGCGATAGCTGTATTTACTTAGTTAAGTGAGTAAATAAACAGAGAGAAGCAGTGGAAACTCTGCGACCCAGCTGAGCTGGGGACTCCCGGAGCTTTCCTCCAGCCCAGCACCTCGTCCTCACGGAGGCCCGGGGGCCCTGTGCAAAGGTGTGCGGAACAGGAAAGGTAGGGGATTCTGTTTGTGGCCTTATGGGGGGGTGGGGGGCGGGAAGGGCAAGGCTTATTTACTTATTTAGAACAAATTTTGAAGAATAAGGGCTGGTTCACCTTTTGGAGCCCGTGATTCTCGCTCTGCTTGAGAGCAGGGTCTCCATTAACAGACGTTTCCAAAGAGCGTTCCGGCGCAGGTGCAGTGGGAAGCACCGGAAAGGGACGGTGTAAGTCACGCAGAGATAGCCGTGACTTCTTTCGGTCTCTCGCTCCCGTCTCGCCACAAGGTTGTCCTTTGTGTGAAGTCCCTGAGTTGCCTGTGTTCTTTTTCAGGAGGAATGAGCTGAGCTGGAGGCCGCACTCCTGGCACGCCACCAAGTTCTCTGATAGCCACCCCGAGACGCCGGCCTCTCAGTTCTCCTCTGCCAGCGTCTGCCCTTCTTGGCACGGCCGCCACCACGCGAGGTAGGCGCTGGTTTCCCGTTAGGAGGATGGGGACTTTGACACGCCACGGACACTCATAGCCACGCAGCCCTGTCACGATGGCACCTCTCTTGACTTGAGAATGATTTTGTTTTTCTCATGAGCAAAGGCGATTGATTGACTCTCCAGTACTGGTAGGACGGTCTAAATCTGTTTGCTGTACAGGCAGGTGTACAGTGCTTAAAAACAAACACCAGGAATGAAGCTGAACAGGTGGTGCTTTCTCATCTATGTTGTTTAATTAATGAGTCCAGAGCCAGGAGACCTACCTTTTTTGGCAGAATCCCTTTGGGCCAGCTGAGTTGGTAGTCCTGAGCCCACTGGGACAGGTGTCCATGTGACGCACATGTCCACAGCCACAGCCTTCTTTAGAGACTTTTTAAAATTAAATTTATTGTGTGACATCGATTAGTAAAATAATACAGGTTTCAAATGTACATTTCTATAATATATTGTCTGTATGTCACATTATGGGTGATCACCACCCAGAGTCAGTTCTCCTTCCATCACCATATATTTCACCCCCTTTTCCCTCTTCTACCACCCCTTCTTTTGAAATTTTTGCAGGCATATTGCAAGGCAAGAGCTACTTAAGTTTCGGGCAGGTGCATTTTACAAAAGCTTGCCCTACTGTGCTGTTGTGGAAGTACAGGAGTACCTCGGTTTTTTCGAACGTCTCCGTTGACGAACATTTCGGTTTACGAATGCTGTAAATTTTACGGATCAATGGTGTCATTAGGTAGTAAAATTCGTGCTAAATTTGCAGTTTTAGGGGTTCATTTTAAAGATCTGGAACGGATTAATCCATTTTGCATTGCTTTCTATGGGGAAACAGTGCCTCAGCTTTTGAATGTTTTAGAACACCAATGTTCTTCCGGAACGGATTACGTTCGAAAACCGAGGTGCCACTGTATAGGGAAACCAGGGGGCTTCACAGCCCCATGCTAGGGTGACAATAGCAAACAGAGTGGCTTTTATGTGTGTGTGCATGTGGATCTGTGTGGGCGCATGCATGCGTGTGGATTTGTGTGCTTGCATATGTATGTGCATGCATGCGTGTCTGTAAGTGTGTTCGTGTCTGCATGTGTGTGTGTTTGGAGCTAATGTTAACCGTCTCACGGTCAGTTTTTGACTGTTAGTAAATGCAGGTCTGCTGCAAAATTGCAAAGTAAGGGACTCATGTGAAGTGAAGGAAATACACGTCAAACACAGCATTAGCTATTTGAAGTGACAAGAGATGATGGCATTGGGAGCCCAGGGTAATTTTGAAAAACCACAGAGTCTCAACTGAGTGGTAAAACCAGTGGAAAGTGGGCCTTTTATTATTGAAGTGACTTAATGGAATAGAATCTCCCTTAAGCCCATATAGTGTTTCTCCATTAAAGAAACAGGTATGCTGCCCACATCTGTGTGGAAACCGTGCTTATGCGTTATTTCTATCTGCTTGGACTTAGAGTCTCATGGAAAACTCACCTCAGGAGTGTTGGTAAGAGAAAGCAGAGGAATGCACTCCATTTCTGAGAAAGGACCCTGGTCTGCCCTCACAGGAAAGCGTGTAAAACCGAAACGGTCACCTCCCTCCCTCAGATGACGTACCTAGCCACTTCTCTCGCCTGTGTCCTTTTCCTGGTCACATGGTTTTCTTTCTCATCCTGGTTCTCCTAAACCTAAAATGGCCACTGTTTTTTGTTTTGTTTTGTTTTGGTTTTTTTACCGTGAGGAATGAATGTTCCAGCTCTGTTGAGCTTTAATGAACATGTGTAACATGGCTGGCTACACAGTCTCAGCACATACAGAGTGTTGTTGCTACGTCACAGAGCAGTGAATACCTGAAGTAACCATAATCACCCAGCTTGTCGGAATAAACATGATTTTCTGTTTCCTCCTCTTGGACCCCCACCTTAGTTAGCAACCTGTATTGTTGGCATTCAGGTACAGCTCCCATGAACTTGGCAAGGTTTGATCAGGCACCCCCAACACAGCGTGTTGGGTGGCCCTATAAAACCTGTCGTGTGGGTTGTCTGTGAGACATTCCATTGACCGCCAGCTGACGGTGGAGGTGTTACTACAGCTCCCCTCCCCCGCCCCCTCCCTTTCTCCGAAGTGATAGCTTCGCTGCCACCAAGAGTCACGAGAAGGCCCAGGGCCCTCCGTTCTCAGAGGCGGCCACCACCCAGCGCTTTCTGGGCCTGACCCGGGCTC
Source organism: Rhinolophus ferrumequinum (assembly GCF_004115265.2). NCBI lineage: Eukaryota > Metazoa > Chordata > Mammalia > Chiroptera > Rhinolophidae > Rhinolophus > Rhinolophus ferrumequinum. Next base: position 119,633,377 of record NC_046284.1, on the reverse strand, counting down.
AGCCCCGTGGCGACTGGAGGCCGGAGCCCGCTGACCAGCCGCGGAGGCTGGCACAGCCCCGCGATGGGAGACCCGGGAGCTCAGGCTGTGCAGCAGATGCCCACCTGGATTGCGGGTGGCCCTCACTATTGCGGGTGGCCCTTTACTATTTGGGTTTGGCAAAGTAATGTCCTCCGTGAACTTTCCCTTTGAATTTGAAAATCGTTCGTTGGATTGCTTCTTTTGTGTTCATAACCGGTAATAAAAATCAATTTCTGCGCTAAACCAGGGGTCCACAGCACGTTCTGTGAAGGGCCACGGAGGAAATATTAATAGTTCAGGCTCTGTGGCCAGTGTCTGCGGTGGCTGCTCACCTCTAGCTCCAAAGCAGCCAGCAACTGTATGTGTAAACCAGTGGCTGTGTGTCCCCTTCAAACTTGATTTGCGAACACGGGAATTTGAATTTCCTATCATTTTCATGGGTCCCGAAATATTTGTATTTTGATCCTATACCACCCCCACCATTCAAACAAACCTGGAAGCCGTTTTGAGCTCTTGGGCTTCATTTTGCCGAGCACCGCACTTCAGTGGTGATTGATGTGAAAGGTGTCGACAGGGGCCCCGCCGGCTGGTGACCCCTGGAATCCGTGCAGCCTGTGGGCCTGACGTGAGAGGTGGCTCGCCAGCATTGGAGGGTATCTGTAGGACGCACACAGTTGCTGTTTGAATTGCTGAAACCTGGACGTGTTTAAGGTCACCTTTTAGGTCCGGGCATCCCATCCTGGGAAGTATTATTGTCACCTGGCCTTGTGATGTCCTGCTTAGGGCCAGCTGCATGCCCAGAGCTGTGGTCTGCCTCCCTTTGCTGTGTGCGACTTGATTCTAAAGTAAGGTGTCCCTGTGTTTCTTCTCGTTGCTAGTTCCTCCTCCCAGGACCTGTCAGGCGCGTGGGAGCAGACGAATCTGCAGCGGACCTCGGACCACTTCAGCTCCCTGGGCAGCGTGGACAGCCTGGACCACCCCTCCCAGCCCTACCCCTCCGGACGCCTCTCGGCTGCCAAGTCCAACAGCAGCATTGACCACCTGGGCGGCCCGAGTAAGCGAGACTCGGCCTACGGCTCGTTTTCCACCAGCTCCAGCACGCCTGACCACACCTTGCCCAAGGCCGACGCCTCATCCACTGAGAACATCCTCTACAAAGTGGGCCTGTGGGAGGCGTCCCGGCCAGGCGGCCGGCAGGACCCTCAGGGCTTGGAGGAGAGGCTCGGCTATGTCCCAGCCCGGCTGCCCTGTGACAGCAGCCGAAGCCCCAGGCCGGAGGATGGGCCTGAGCCCAAGCTGGCCACTTCTGGGAGGTCCAGTTTTGGGCCCGTCTGGTATGTTCCCGACAAGAAAAAAGCACCTTCTTCCCCTCCCCCGCCCCCTCCCCCTCTCCGAAGTGATAGCTTTGCTGCCACCAAGAGTCACGAGAAGGCCCAGGGCCCTCCGTTCTCAGAGGCGGCCACCACCCAGCGCTTTCTGGGCCTGACCCGGGCTCAGCCCCGTGGCGACTGGAGGCCGGAGCCCGCTGACCAGCCGCGGAGGCTGGCACAGCCCAGCGAAGGGAGACCTGGGAGCTCTGGCTGTGCATCAGATGCCCACCTGGATTGCGGGTGGCCCTCGTCCAACGCTGGAGCCCCCAGCCGACTTCAGGCTTCTCTGTCCAGCACAGACGTGCGTTTCCCGCCGTCTTCCTATGGGTGCCGCCACCTGCGCCAGTACAGTGACGAGAGTCCCTTCTTCCACGAGGGCTCCAGGGCTGCCCCGCTGCCCAGGGAGCAGCCACAGGGGGCCCTGGCAGTGGGCCGGCAGGAGCGTCCCGCCCACTGCTTCCAGGACGACAGCCCTCCTCAGGCCAGGTGGCCCCATGCTGCCGACGAGAAGGGGGACAGCGGTGGGCAGAGCCACTTCTACTGTGTGACCACAAGGCAGGGTCTTCAGGGGAGTGCACAGATGGCAGAGCTCCGTGAGGACGACTGGCATTGTGACACGCCTCTGGGCGCCCACGAGTGTCCTGCCACACACTCAGCCGGCCCGAAAACCCACTGTCTCCTTCGTCAGCATGACGAGGCCCTGTACGCCCAGGACGGGGAGAGGGGAGGCCCAGCGGACAGAGGAGCAGGGGGCCACTTGCCGGGAAGCGAGGAGCCGCCGAGAGCGAGCCATGGTGACAGGACCAGTGTGAAGAAAGTCGCTGACATCTTCAAGTGGGCCGACGGGGACAGCAGCAAGATCTCTGCTCACAAGACGCCCATGCTGCACTCACTGACCCAGGAAGGGAAGCGCCGGCCCGCAGACGGCCAGGGGGCCACTGACAGGCCGCCACCCTTTGATGGCCAGGTGGGAAAACCCACGCGGAGGAGTGACCGGTTTGCCACCACCCTGAGGAACGAGATCCAGCTGCGGCGAGCCAAGCTGCAGAAAAGCAAGAGCACCATGACACTGGCTGGACCCGACGAGGCGGAGGGAGAGGCTGGCAGCTGGACGGCAGCCCTGGTGGGGGCTGCCCCTGAAGCTGCTTTCCCAGGCACCTATAAGGACCACCTGAAGGAGGCCCAAGCCCGTGTCCTGAGAGCCACATCATTCAAGCGCCGTGACTTGGACCCCAGCCCAGCTGACAGTTACGCTGGCTCAGCAGAACCCAGGGCCGGGGACCACCGTGCAGATGCGGACGCTCCCTCCCGCTTCGGGGAGGCGGGCTCCGCCAGACTGCCCTCGTCCACCGGTGGCGTGTCGCATGTGGCCCGCATCGGGGGCCGCAAACGGTTCACGGTGGAGCAGAAACTGAAGTCGTACTCGGAACCCGACAAGATGAACGAGGTTGGGCTCTCCGGGGGTCGCCGCTCCCGCCCACACGCCGAGGAGACCGTGGGGACGTTTGCCGACAGATGGAAGTTTTTTGAAGAAACCAGCAGGCCGTTTGCACAGCGGCCCAGGCCTAGGCAAGCACTGCCTGGACTCCCGAAGGAGAAGCTGGAGCGGCCACGGACCGCGGGCCCCGGGGGTGAGGGGACCGAGCCTTGGTTCCAGGAGAGGACCCGCACCACCTCCTTCGGGGAAAATGCCGGGGGTCCCAGGAAAGCGGGAAAGGCGGGGAAGTCCGAACCGCCGCACAGGCTCGGAACCTTTGCAGAGTATCAAGCCTCTTGGAGGAAACAGAGGAAAGCCTCGGAAGCCAGGGGCTCTGGGAGGTATCACTCGGCCGATGACATCCTGGACGCCGGTCTGGACCAGCATGAGAGGCCGCCGTTCGTTCACGAGAGGTCCCGTTCGTCACCGTCCACAGACCTCTACAAACAGGTAAGCTTGTGCACGGGAAGGGCACAGCCACCCCTGAACACTCTCTTAGGCTTGTACAGGACACCCCAATAAATAATGGCTCCAGGTCAGCGTGACTTGGGTGCAGCCGTTGAAGGATTTATATGCACCAGCTCCTCTAGCATCAACTCGTGTAAAAGGGATCTGGGCACAAATAGGGATACATGTGTCCATGACAGTTGTAAGTGCTGTATTGTCACCCACACTGTGAGTTCCCAGCGTTACCTGTTCCCTCAGCTGTCTTCCTCCCCTTCTCACCTCCCCGCAAGCCTTTAGCTTGTCCCTGCCTTAGTACGTACCAAGCGAAGAACTTGGGGGAAACTGTAGAAAATAGTAAGCTCTCCTTTGAAATGAAAAGGGGTGCTTTTTGTGTCAAGGGTTGAGATGACATATGATAGCTACTTTTGAAATATTAATCTCGTTTGATATTTTTAGTATTTTTTTTAGTACTTTTTTTTTCTCCCCCAAATATTTTTCAAGATTGCTCTGGGGCAAATAATGAAAAAGCAATGCATTACCCTGTTGCACTTTTTTTTACGGTAAGAGTTTTGATGGTCAAAGTTGATGTGAAGTTTTGTGGGAAGCTACATACCTGTCTCCGTATTTACAAGCCGGCAGTCTCTCTCTGTCTCCCAAATCTGCTTTTTCTTTCCCCTACATCTGCATCTGTGCATGTCAAAGGACACATTTCCTACAGCACCAGAGACAGTTTCTTTCAGAAAGAGCCAGTTGTGGGTTTATTGCACAGTATTCAGCGTGTGCATGTGAAGGGAGCTCTCCTGTCTCTCCGTGGTGTCCTGGTGCTGAAAACCCTGTGGACGCCGTGGGTGTTTGTTTCCACCCTGGCGGTGCCCTGTGCAGTGTGACCTCTGAGAATTCCATGCTTGCTCAGTCAGGAGACAAGAATCCAAGACTCTGACAAGTCCTGGGGCTCGAGGCTTCACCACAGTGAGTCGTAAGCAGCTGGGTTTGATTTGATTCGGTTTTTTGGGCCGGTTGTGTCCCATGCTTTTACAGACCTCAGATAGGAGTTCTGCTTCCTGCCCGGAACTGAAGTGGACGCAGGGTGCAGGCGAGGTGTTTGGTCCAACGCTTGGGAGCGCTGAGCTCACCGGCCCCGTGGCCCAGGGTCCTCGGTAGCAGACAGCCGGCTTCGTCAGTGCTTTTGTGGCCCAGGCTCGCAGGGCGAACCCTTAATGAGGGGGTTCGTAATGATAGATGTCTTGGAGAAGGCAGCTTGATGACTCGGTGTCTCCCTGTGCTGCCTTTGGCAGGAAGCTCGTATGGAACCGCGGCGGCAGGCGGAGAACCCTAGTGAGCACAGAAAACTTCCCTCCACCGTTCAGTCCGAGGAGGCACGTCCCACCCCGAGGTAGGTGAATTTGGAATTTGGGGTTACTGAGAAGATTTCTTGGGGGCGGGCGTCTTTATGGCAGATCAATGCTTGGTTAACATGGTCAGATGTGTGGTTTTGGTCAGAGCTGAAGTGGCTGCTAACCGGCCACAATTTCCACTGTCCCCAGATGCCCCATCATGTCTTTACCAGAGACGTGGCCCTGCACGCCGCTAGGAAAGGTGGCCCAAGGGTGGTGATGCCTTGTAATGCCATCGTGGCATTTTTGGTTCTTAAAATGGCTGCTGTGCTTTCTGTACAGTACGGTTCTTTATGTTGACAAGAGAAGCCCTATGTTCCACGCTTGAATGCAGTGCTTTGTTCAGAACGCTGACTGAAGGGGCTTTCACAGCCCAGCGGACGCAGCTGGGTTGCTGGTGTACCGTCTCGAAACCGAAGTTGCCTGGAAGGATTGTCCAGTCAGACAGGAATAAGGCGAGCCTCTGTAAATTGGATGTGCTTAACGGGTTAATTTGGAGCTTTCAAATAGAAATCTAGTCCGTGGGCTCCCCGAAAGGATCAGAGCATCTGAAAGAAGTGTGGATGGCAGCGGTGAATGACTGTGTGTGCCCTGATTCTAAAGTGTTGCAAGTGTAGGTAGGTGTTTCATTGTAGCAAGGATGGAATTTCAATTCAACATGTCGTCTCGTTTTGCCTTTCACACCCGAGGGCGGCGGGAGGAGAAAGTATAGGACATGGCAGGCGCAGTGGTATCTCATGGCAGGCGCGGTGGTATAACTGTGTTTAAAAGGGCCAGTGGAGGAACGGGAGTCCATGGGTACCTTCGGGTCACTGCAGATTTTTCTGTTGCCTTGACAATCTGCGGTGATGGGCGCGGTATTCAAATTAAACACTAACCTCAAAATTCAAGGATCTGTTGCAGAAATTACTGTGTTTGCTTTTGAGAACCTTACGTGATGGCGTTTGATTGCATTGGACTTTACACTGAGTGCTATTGGCCTTACATGAGAGTATGAAATGTTTCCGTGGCTCCAGGGACCAGAGTGGTATTTTGTGCATGCTTGTGGAGGAAGCTGGTTACTTAACAGTCTGCCGGGCTGAAACCAAGAGCCCCTGAGTAAGAAAGAAAGGCCAAGGAATAATACACCTACGAAACCGAGCAGAGTGGGGAGCACAATTCCAGCTTTATTACTGTGGGTTCCCAGCTAGTCCTGTGCTGAATGCCAGCTGGAATCTTTTCAAAGCCCGCTTCCAGGCCCAGCTGTTGTACAAGGGCACCGCCTGGTGGCTGTGTGCTGCACTGCACCCTGCACACGCAGCCTCTGGCTTTGCTCCTGCACGAGGGCCACTGGCGTTTGAAACCACAGAGCGTTCGTGTGCTAGTTGCAGTTTAGCTCCTGTGTTGTGACTCGAGTCCTGAGTAGCTGTGGCATACAGAGAGAGTGAGAGAGAGAGAGTTGTAAAAAGCTCTCACAGGAAAGGGTCAGGAGGAAAAGGAGGGGCCGTATGCCCCACTTACCATGGCCGTGTCTTCTAGCAGACTGCATAACCACTCTGAAGAAATTAGTTCCAGAAGCTTTCTGCTTTTGAGCTATGAACCCAGCAATTTTCGGAATTGCGTGTGCTTTTAAAAAGTGGCAAGCCTCAATGAAATTCTAGAACAGGAATGTGGAAAAGTTGTTTTCAAAATTTTTCTCAGCAAATGTTTATTTTCCCGAAGTATCGGCAAGAAATAAACTTGAGAATCCAAGAACTGGAAATTCAGGCAAGGGATGGTCTTTTGCTCAGCAAAACAAAATCTGTAATGCAGACATTTCAAGGTGCCCAATGATTTGCATGAGTTTAAAGTAATGTAAACATATCTGTACAGAGAATGTAAAATGCTGATCTGATGAGTAGTGCGTGATAGTGCAAGATGTTTTTTTGTTGTAATTTGTTGTGATGATAGAAAGATAAGAATTATTACTTGTTCATGCAAACTGAGAACACTTTTGTGGGGTTCCAGATACTGTGTTTTATAGAAAGACAAATAGGACAAAGCACCTACCCACAGCAGACCTCACAGTGTAACAGGAGAGCAGAGACTCCAATACCTACCACGAAAGTGGTGACACGTGATTCTAATTTTTGTAAACGGTTAATGGCTCTTCAGAATCTTGGAGGAAAGAGGGTGAGGTGACCTCTGGTTGGGTTGTCGGGAAGACATGTGGTGTTTGAGCTAAGTGGAGCCCAAACTCGAGGGAATAGATCCAGCAGCGTTCACTTACCTCCAGCGTTTCCCGTCACGAGCAGCCCCCGTTACCCTTTCCACCTGTTCGAACTTCCCAGCTCCCACTGTTTTCAGGGGTTTTGCACCAAGATCTCCGCGCTCTGTGACCAGCAGGAGTCTGTCCCTGTGAATGCGTCCTGCCCTCACTGAGTTGGGGTACCCCGACAGCTGGGTGTAGCAGTTTGGGCAGGCTGCCGTAATCACGTGGCAGAGATTGGGAGTCATCAACAACGGAGATTTACTTGCTCACAGTTCTGGCAGTCAGAAGTTCAAGGTCAAGCTGTTGCCAGGTTAGGTTTCCCCCAGGACCTCTCTGTGTGACTTACAGAGACCTGCCTCCCACTGTGTCCTCACCTGGTGTTCCTGTGTGTGTCCTGATCTCCTTTTCTTACAACGACACCTGTCACGTGGGATTAGGGCCCACCCTGATGACCTCATTCTACCTAATCACCTCTTTAAGTAAAGACCCATCTCCACATCCGGCCACGTGCTGAGGTTCTGGGGTTTAGGGTGTCAACATAAGACTTCAGGCGGGGGCCGGGGGGAAGGGACGGACCACAGTCAGTCTGTAGCCCTGGGAGAAATGTCCCTGCCTGTCCTGTAAACCTTTTACGGCCAATCCTGTGTGCTGCGTCAGCTCTTTCGGGAAGTGTCAGTCCATCATTGAGCGGATGAGGTCCCACCTGATATGCCGGTTTTTAAAATAAAGTGCAGAGGGGAGCTGCCTGCCGTGCACGCAGCTGGTGAAGACGGGAGTTTGGCGAAACCTCCCTGGAGGGCTCTTTGGCTGTGTGTAACGGCCCTTCCGGCTGTGTACCCCTGCTGGTCAGTACCTCCATTCTTAGGCGTCGACGCTCCATGCGGACACCCACAATGAGTGGTGGCTTTTCTGCAGACGGGCAGTGCAGGGAGGAGGGTTCTCACGAGTGGCCCCCTTGCTGCCTTCTGGTCCCCTGCCTGGACGCCGGTAGTGCCTAGGACTGAACTGAGGAGGGCATACCACTGCCCTGCTCCTTTTGCTGCTCCAGCACCCTCCTGGCTGGGGCGCTGATCTGCGCCTCAGCTCCTCCCACGCCGGAGCCGTCTGTCACCCGCCTGCATCGGTGTTCCCTGAGCTGGGCTTCCTCCCCCCTGGGTCCATGGGCTTTTCCCTGCCTCCATCCAGGCTTTCATCGTCTGCAGCCTGGACCACGCCTCCTGCTCTTCCCTGCTCGCCATGCTTCCATGCCTGACCCATCACAGTCCTTTCTTCCCCTAGCCGCTGAGCTGGCCTTGGAATATACATCACATTTACAGTTGTCCCCTCCCCAAACCATTCAATGGCTTCTCCTTGCACCTGGAATAAGATGCAAACTCCATACTCTGACCTGCAAGGCCCTGCATGCCCTCTCTTCCCTGCGTGTCCTCGTCACTCTCCCTTCCCTTCTCCGGGCTCGGGGCTCATTGCCACCTTTCTGTCCCTTGAAAAGCCAGGCTTACTTCTCCCTCAGGGCCTTGATGCCTGCAAGGCCATCCTTTTGATGCCATGAGCCTTCCTCAGGACAGCTGCCTAGCAAAAGACGCCTCAGCTGGGAAGGGGACCCTGCGTAAGCATATGGATGGATGGACCAGTTGTCGGTGGACAAATGGACAGATGGATGCATGGGTGGGTGGAAGGATGGATCGGTAGATGGATAGATGGATGGTGGATGGACCGGTTTTCAGATGGATGAATAGACAGTTGGGGTGGATGGGTGGGTGGATGGAAGGATGGATTGGTAGATGGATGGATGGTGGATGGATGGACCGGTTGTCAGGTGAATGAATGGACAGATGGGTGGGAGGAAGGATGGATTGGTAGATGGATAGATGGATGGATGGACCGGTTTTTGGGTGGATGGACAGATGTGTGGGTAAGTGGGTGGGAGGAAGGATGGATCGGTAGATGGATAGATGGATGGATGGACCGGTTTTCGGATGGATGAATGGACAGATGGGTGGGTGGATGGGTAGAAGGATTGATTGGTAGATGGATAGATGGATGGACCAGTTGTCAGGTAATGAATGGACAGATGGGTGGATGGGTGGGTAGGTGGAAGGATGGATTGGTAGAGGGATAGATGGATGGACCAGTTGTCAGGTAATGAATCGACAGATGGGTGGGTGGGTGGAAGGGTAGATTGGTAGAGGGATGGACCGGTTGTTGGGTGGATGAATGGATAGATGGGTGAATGGTGGGTGTATGGGTGGGTGGAAGGATGGATTGGTAGATGGATAGATGGATGGATGGACCAGTTGTCAAGTGGATGAATGGACAGACGGGTGGGTGGGTGGGTAGAAGGATTGATTGGTAGATGGATAGATGGATGGACCAGTTGTCAGGTAATGAATGGACAGATGGGTGGATGGGTGGGTAGGTGGAAGGATGGATTGGTAGAGGGATGGACCGGTTGTTGGGTGGATGAATGGACAGATGGGTGAATGGTGGGTGTATGGGTGGGTGGAAGGATGGATTGGTAGATGGATGGATGGGTACCAGCCTAACACCCCGTGAGTCAGTCCTTCTCAGTCACGGTGAGTAATAATTGATTCCACGTTGGCACATTTGGGTGCTGACATTCCACTTCAGATTTTAGTGTACATGGCCGTCACTGAAATGGGCTTGTGTTTCTGTGCTGGCATAGTGTTCATAATCAAGACATAAACCTCTCAGAGTAAATTTGGTAGCACAGACCTGTTTTCCAGTGATGTATTTTAAGCCTCGAACGAAAGCTAAGTGGTACCATGTTTAATTATTGCTTCTCCAAGCTGAGAGTCTTCAGTGAGGATTGTGTGCTGGGAGGCTCTAGAAACGGACGCTGGAAGGATATGTGGGGGTGGCTGTGGGTGGCTGTGGGTGCTGGCGGGCTCCTTCTTCTCTGCTGCCTTCCAGCCACTTCCGCCCCGCCTTAGGAGCTGCTGCCAGCGGGCTGGCACTGACCTGCAGCCTTGTATTTTGCAGATGCGAGAGGAGAGGGAGAATGAAATACTCCCAGTAACAGCCACCAAATGGAATCCATATAAAATCAAGCTCATTAGGGAAAAAGTTCTTGAATGTTAAATTCATAAGTAAGCTAAAGCCACCTTCCTGTATGTTTTCTTCCCTGAGAGGTGACTTGGTGGCCAGAGGTTAACGTGAAGACTGGTTTTTCATTTATGAGTAGATTTCAGAGTAGGTAAGAGAGATTTGCCATCCAAGCTCCCCTGTCATTTGTCACTTTAGGCGCTTACTTTTCCTGGCCTGCAGTTAGCTGAGGGGCAATTGAGACTTTCCATTCTGAACTCCGCTGGGTAAGTAAGGGCAAAGCTAGGATAACAAGGAAAACTCAAGCTTGGGAGTTTTCCGGGGCCGAGCCCAGCATCGGGGTAGCTTCCTTCCATGGCCAGTTGTTTTCGTGCGTGGAGTCCTTGCAAACATACCTCCATCATCCCAGAAATGAGAGAAGATTGCGAAACAGCAGCTGTGGGGAAAACTGGGGTCTGGTGGTTTGTTTTTGTGTCTTCATTTGCAACTACATTTTCTCCTCGTATTTATACCCACGTGGCTTTGGGAAACACAGAGTCAGGACAGGCGACCACAGGTTTGGTCTGTGACTTCACATTCTTTGGAAAGAAGCATTTGAAGGCAGTAGTTTGAGGGTACGGGGTTTGGAGCTGGGGAGGAGACAGCAAGACTGGGAGGATAAGTGTGCAGAGCACCGAAGTGGGGGAAGAACGTGAGCCAAAGGAGGGCAGGAAGTATTCACAACGTGAGACGCCGGAGCTGAGGGAAAGACGGAGGAAACGTGGGCAAAGACTGAGCCCTGACGTCTGAGTTCTGGACGACGGGAAGCAAAGTGTTCTGCAGACAGCGTGGCTGAAGGCAGCTCCGATACATGCAGGAAGAGGGGCCGCAGTCACGTGACGCTTGCTGCTCTCTCAGGAGAATCCACAGTCCTGCAGGGAGATGTGCCTTTGTTCCCAGCGCCCATCCCGGTGACTGCACCAGGGCTCCCTTGTCAGCCGTAACGAGGCAGGAGTTCATGGTGCTCGCTTCTCGGAGGGAAGACTCCCACAGCTCGTTCTGATGTGATAACCAGTCTGCTCTCGTAGCCTCCTGTCCCTTTTCTCCTCAGTTGACGGCTCTGTGTGCCAAGCTCGAATCCTTATTGGTTGACCTTGGGTGAGTTTGCACAAAAAGGTACTCTTCTGTGTTTGTGCCTTTTTCCAGAAATCCATCAGAACACACCGGCACCCGTCAACTCCCGATTCTTCCAGACATGCCTCCTTCCTCCATGCCGTGTTTTAGGGCCGAGATGGCTTAAGCAGCAGCACCCGCAGGCCTGTGTGGATTGCAGTGCCACTTAATGCTGGTCACACTGCACCGGCCTCGGGAAAGCCGTCTGAGCTGTGGACATCGTAATCTTTGCCCCCTTTCGGGTCTTGTAGTCTCTTCCGGTTTATTGTCTGGTTAAGGTGCTTTCATCGTGACCCTAGAGCCGACTTGTGAAGTGTGAGGTCTGCGAGTCCTGTCTCTTCTAATGGGACCTCGTGTGGCACCCTACTTAATCCGTGCTACATCGGCTTTCCTGTCTTTACTGAGCGACGCCAAACATCATAATGAAACCTGTGTGATGCACCCATGTTAGAAATAAGCACATGTCATCCACGAACTGTGAACATGGGCGTTTAGTCCCTCCCCTGCGGAAGCTACAACCTGTGACGGCACCGTCGTGTTACTGTGTGACAGGGTGGTGACGTGACTGAGCATTGTTGCAAAAGTGGATGTCGTAAAACTGCTTCACAGAGATGACCCCCGAGGGTCCTGTCCGAGTTGTCCCATTCCTTCTGTACCTGCCTACCCCGAAGGCCGCCTTCAGCATCATTCGTTCTGGGGCACCTTGGAAAGCAGACACCGAATGAATGCAGGGAGTCTCTTTGTGTGGGGCGAGGGCGAGGCAGCTTCATGGCAGCAAGTTTTCCCCCGGGGCCTTTCTTCCTGTGTTGGCATCGTTACATCAGAACTCGGACATTGTGTCTGCAGAAGACCTGTGGGCCTCTCAGGCCCACCGAGGTTAGCTCCCTTGCAAGATGGCTGTGAGGACTGGACGTCCGTCTGGTTCTCCGTTTTCCCTCCTTCCCTTGGGACTCGTCCTTGGTCGGTGTCTGGCTGTTATTTGTCTGTGCGGTTACAGAAGTGAGTTGGCTTTCATTTGTAAGTTACTCTATATGACTTGCTCTTTTTTTTTTTTTTTTTGAAATGGGTTGTAAAGATGTTACTTATTTTTAAATTACGGTAAGATCCACATGCTGTCAAGTTTACCATTTGAGTGTGTACCACCCAGCAACATTCAGTTCGTTGATGTTATGCGACCGTCACACTATGGCGTTCCAGAACATTTTTGTCACCCCGGAAGTAAAGGAAACCCTGTATCCATTCAGCGGTCCCCCTGTAATGGGTTTCTTGTTCCTGTTTAACTTGAAGTGATACACTCTGTGCAGTGTCGTACTAACACACAGTTGCCACCACGTAGAGGTGAAATGGCTGCTTGACTGTCCAAATTCATGTCCCACAGACTCGGTGTGTTAAGTGGTTGTTACGTTCTGGCAGCTAGTCTCAGAAACTGATTTAACCCAAATTTTTTGAAGGTCCACCCATTTGATAAAAAAGGAGGACAGTTGTGTGAGTTGCCCCTTTCTCTTAACCAATGTAAAGTGCATGGAGACATTTCTAAGTGTGTGTAAAAGCTGCACAAACCCCCCAAATTCATACAGGAGCACGCAGAGCCAGGAGCTCATTTCATGCCCCCTCAAGCAGCCCTCTTTCCTCGGCTCCAGAGCTGACCACCAGGAGTCAGAGGTGGGGGAGGATGACAGCCGCTGGGTACTGACAGGTGACGGAAAAGAACGTCTTCTTCCGGTTTTCCCAAACGTAGAGCTCGGAGCGTATCCCTGGGAACACGCGTGTTCTCCTTGCGAGTTTAAGTTTCTGTGTCTTGGTTTCCATGCCGTTCTTAAAGTTCTCATCAGGCTATTCTGGATGGTGTGCGTGACCACATCTTGTGTGGGGGGAGTGTCTCATTGTCAGTGGTAATAATGTAGTTGTCCCAGGTGGGAGGTAAGAATAAATCTAGTTCTCACATGTAAACCTCCCTCCAGACGAGGGACAAGACATCTGGGTGCGATGCCAACAGAACTCTGTGTCCCCTCAGCCAAAAGACAAGTGATGAGTCCTTGTGTGGCATCTGGGACACCATGGTGGCTGAACCCCAAAGAAGCAGCACTGCGGTGTCTTGGGGCCACACGAGTCACAGTCCATTCTCAGCAAAGCCACACGCCACCTGTTGCATTAAACTAACGTTCTTTACAGTTTTGTTCTCAGGTAACTTGCAAATTTTTTCACGTTTCATGTTTTATAGACTAAGAACTATCAAAATAAGGAAAATAAAAAATACATATGTAGGCACGTTTAACAATATGATAAAAAATAGTGTAAGCTGTCCGTTGTGTGATTCTGTATGTACATAATACCCGGATAGGCAATTCCAGAGGGAAAAGAAAGTAGATTAGTGGTTGCCAGGAATTAAAGGATGGGGGCAGGGGAATGGCTGCTGGTGTGTTTGGAGTTTCTTTTTGGGGTGATGAGACTGTTTTGGAATTAAGAGTAGTGATGGACGCACAACTCTGTGAATATACCTAGAACTACTGAATCACACAGTTTCAAAGGGTGACTTGTATGGTGCTCTAGTCCTCCCTTGTCCATGGTTTCAGTTACCCATGGTCAGCTGCCATCCGGAAATGGCAGATGGAAAATTCCAGAAATCAGTAATTCCTAAGATCTAAACTGCACACCGTCCTGAATAGCTTGATGAAATCTCATGCTGTCCCGCTCTGTCCCGCCTGGGATGGGAATGCTCTGTCGAGTGTGTGCACACTGTGTATACTCCCCACCCATGACTTGCCTAGTTCCCATCTCGGTTGTCATGGGACCACAGTGCGAATGTTCAAGGAACCCTTATTTTATTGAATAATGGCCCCAAAGCACAGGAATGGTGATGCTGGCCATTTGGATGTACCAAAGAGAAGTGCTTCATTAATTGAAAAGATGTGTGAATGTAGGAAGAAGACACAGTATTTGTAGGGTTTGGTACTATCCGCGGTTTCAGGCATCCACTGGGGGTCTTGGAACGTTTCTCCCAAGGATAAGGGGGAGGCTACTTACTGGATGGGAACTTTATCTCAACGTTTAAAAATCTCAGTCAACGCTGGGAATCCCCAAGAAAAAAGGTTTCAAATTTCAAATGCGGCTGTGGCTTCCTCTGGTCTGAGAAATGTGGCTGGAGCTCCCAGGCTGACACACTTCGTAAAGGATAAGATGGTTGAGTGTGTCGGCTCTGAGGAATGTTTTGTTCCAGCTGGGACGAGCCAGCAGCTGGAGAGAACACTCGTCAAGGCGTGGGTGTGGCTGTCTTCCGGTAAAACTGGACAGAACCCAACGACCCTCGGATTTGCCCGGCAGGGAGTGTGGTCCCTTGACTGGGGATGGCGGACCTGAATGGCGTCTGTGCAGACGTTTTTCAAAGAGGCTGCTTTTCTGATTGTCTTGCCCTGTGAAGTCCATTCCTCGTGTCCTTCTCATTTTACCGTCTCTTGTTTGGTGGTTTAACTTGGGGAGTTGGTGCTGTGCAGCCAAGTGGAGGTGGCTGTGGCTTGTTCCCAGCGTGAGCGCGAAGGAGCGCGCTTGCTGCTGTAAGATGGGCTCCCTTGTGATGCTGGGAGGGAGAGTGGCAGCGTGGTGTAGGCAGGGCGTCCTCAGACCCAAAGGGCCGGCCGATCGCTCAGATCGGGTGAAGTGACTCGGGGAAGGTTCCGGGCTTCGCCAACATTGTCTGAGACGCTGGGAGGAGTTCTTTTGGAATGTAAGTGTGCTTATTTTGTTTCGCTCCCTTATTTGTGGAATTTTTCAAAGGCACAAATGTGCCAACTAAAGGTAGATTTGTATGCAATTTATTACAAGTATTTACCACATAAAGTCCCAATAGCACTAACAGCACAAGCTATGAAAAGACGTGAGCATCGTATGCACCCTGATAATTGTGCCTCATTCTAGGAAACATGGATATATGAAAACCCAACTACAAACCTCAATATTGGAAAAGTGCAGCCCAATGAGAGTCTCCTTTAAAAATGGATTCCTCGAGCACGTTAGCACCTAGATCTTGGTTTCTAATATGCTTCTCCAGTGAAAGGAACCGGGGCTCCTTGCAGGAATGGCTGAGTCTAGGGCAGTGGTAGGCAGGGAGTATACAGAGTGAGCCGGGAGCATTGCGTAGTGTGCGAAGGACGGAAGCACTGAGGGACGAAGAGGGGAGAGGAAGATGGAGAGATGATAGATACATAGATGATTGGTACACATGGAGAGAGGGAGAGAAGCGGGGAGAGCAGGGAGAGCGGGAGAGAGACAGAGAGGAAGATGGATGGATAGATGGATAAATAGATGATACATAGATATGGAGAGACAGAAAGAAGGGGAGAGAGGGAAAGAGACAGAGAGGAAGGTGGAGGGATACATATGCGTAGACAGGTGATAGATACGAAGAGAGGGAGAGAGAGACAGAGAGGAAAGAATGTGGGTTTTGGAGTCCAAGACATAGGTTCAAATCCTCATTCTCTTTCTCAGTCCGGCCACCTAAGCTTGGTAATAACTCACATGCCTGGAAGATGGGATATCCATAGCAGCCTTCCTCGCAGACTTTGAAAAATGCTTCCTGGGTATTACATTAAATGCATCAGCAGTGCTTACATCAAGTCGGTCGGAAAAAAATAAATAAATGAAAAAGTCACTCTTACTAAAATAGTAATATGGGGGATCCTGCAAAGTAGCATGTGTTATTTGGTTAAATGAACAAGAGTCAGAAATAATTGCTGTGAATTTAGAAGAGGTGATAGAAGCAGGTTGAAAAGAGAAAGTGGGGGCTCTCCTAGAGGCGCTGGGGGGAGGGGCACTTCCTGGGGGGAGGGGCAAGGCACTGAGGTCTCAGCTGCTAGGAGGGGAGGTGGGGCGTAGAGACTGTCAATACAGACCTTTGTGAAGTGAGAGATTGGTAAATCAGGGCCAGCCTGCAGCTTCTTTGTCTGCTTTGCTGAATGCCTTGCACACAGTAAGACTTCCAGAAACAAACACTTCCTTAGTTGTTTGGTGGATTCCTAATGAGTGTGTGATAAACCCAAGAACACAGGTAGATGTAAAATCGCGACTGAATTTTTTTTTTTTAAACTTCATCGTCCCCTCTGACTTTATTGTGATTGTGGATTTGAACTGTACATACATTATATGATAATCACGCATCGTTCGTAGAGAAAGCTGTGTGCAATTGGTGCAGTGGGCTTTTCTATATTTCCCGCTTGTAAATTATGGAAAGGAAGACACCCAAGGCTTTGGGGGTTTAAAAGGGCAAGCCTTTGGGGGCTGAAGCCTCGAAGCCTGGGGACCGACCCCCTGAGGTCAGGAGTTGTCGGTGAAGTAACATGAAATGCAAGGCTCCCGAGTCACGGAGTCACGGAGCCTGCGTGAACTTGCCCGTCAGGAGGCAGCAGGCACAGACGGGCCAGTGTGGTGAGCACGGCTTCCAGCCGGCTGCAGGCAGCGAGACACGGGCTGCGGGTCCCTGAAGGAAGCGTCCGCGCCGGCCGCAAGCCGGGAGCCCGGTAAGAATCCTGTATTCCTTCTTAGGGCATCTCTTCCCGGATGGGACTGGGTTCCTGCTGAGACCTTGGAGGTCTGCTGGGGTCTGTAGTTCCAAACGCCTCTTTTGTTCTTCTGTCTGTGAGAGCAGAGCGGGGGTGAGATCTGGGGAGATCTGCAGATGTTCTCCTTGCTTATTGTTGTGCCTGAAGATGAAAAATCATGCAAAGCCGGGTGCAGATTCCAGCTCGCGCCCTGCATGCGTGCACGTATGTGTGCGGGCACGCACGCCTGTGCTGCTGCATGTGTGCCTGTGGAAGCATGCAGCTTTTGCAGCCTTGCTCTTTGCAGTTGGCTAAAAGCGCATTGGAAAGAGAAGGCAGTGCTTGTAAGCGCACTTGGGCTGCAAGCGTGGCGCTCCTGTGACCGGGTAGCCCTTGCTGTGTGGGGGCGGGCTCTCTGTGAGGTCTGCAGAGACACCTTCCCTGCGGACGGGTCACCCAAGGAGCTGGCTGAGGACGCCGGTATTGCATGAAGACCCGACTTCCTTGCCGTGCCTTTTCTTTCTCCATAGCAGTAAGAAATAAGCATTTTCATGATGGACGCATCACATGTGGAGATTGAAAGGAAATGGTGAGTCAGCCACATCGACATGAAAAAATAAAAAGAGAGAGAAATCAGGTGTGTATGTTTAGTCATGAAAACAGGCTCTGTGGGTAGATTCCCCCACAGCCTGCTCATTGCAATGAGACCTGTAAGTGGGGGAAACGGGGTCTGTGGTTCTGAGTATTTTCCAATTCTGGGATTTCGCTCTCCTTGGTGTGATAGTGACAATTTAGAGGCATGACATTGCTCTACAGGCTTTACTGGACATGCGTTGTGGTTTTGTGTGGGGTTTTTTGTGTGTGCGTGCATGTGTGTGTGCCTTTTGTATTCTGATAAAAAACAGGTTAGGATGAGTTTTGGCCATATTTCTAAATGACAGCAATGCCTGTGGTCTCCTAAGGATGGTTGTGTGGGGGAGGGACGATGCCTTTTCACAGGGAATTGCTGCATGTGTGTGGGGGGGTCTGCACGGACTCACGCACATGGGTAGGAGTCTTTTTGACATGCATGTTTGCTGGTCATGCTAGGTGAAAGGTAAAAAGGAAACGGGGTTTGAAGAAAGGTTTTCAGAGATCTACCCGGTAGCAGCATTTATAATTAAACAGCCCGCTGCTTTGCCCATTGCCTGAAGGTTTATAGAATGAATAAAAAATCGTATTTTAACATGTCACATAAAAATAACAAGATTTGACGAGTGGCTGGCATATTTCTTTTCCTTGCAAATCTGTGTGCGTAGTCTATAAATATTTTTTACGATTTTGTTGCAGGAAAGTATTTCATGGATGGTAGAAAGAGGGACATGTCTATGCTTTTGTCATGCAGAGTAGGAAAAAACATTTTATACACACACACACACACACACACACACACACTCACACACACACACGCAGCCTATATCTGCAGGGTTATTTTCCTTCATAGATGGATGAACGAAGCACACACAAAAGCAATTTTTTAAAAAAGTGCTAGAAGTAACCATAGGTGTTGTTGACCGTTTAGGTTGCGGAGGCTTCTGTGGCCCATCTGCGGTGACAAATGACCCTGGTGTGCACCGTAACTGCTGCTTGTTTAGCATGGACTGGCTGCTCTCCCAAAGCCGGCTTCTGAATTTTGGAGGTTCCAGAAGCTAATACCTTATGTGGCCTTTAGAATGCATTTGCCTGACTCTCACTCACCAGTTTGTTTGACCTTTTCTGTGCATTACAATCGAAGAGCAAGGTGGGGAAGCTGTGGAAACCAGAGCTGGCGTTTGTGTCCATAGGGTCAGCCCGTCTTTCCCTTGTCACGGACACTGTGTTTTCTAGCTGGCTTTGCCTGCAGCGCGTTGGGTAGTCAGGTTGTTTCTGGGAGGCTTTTAGTCATCCCTGGGGGTCTGAGGAGATCCTTGAGTGGTTTAATTTTTTTCACCTGTGAAAAATATTTGCAGAATCCTTTGTGTCCATTCCTTCAAGTTCACACATATGTCTTGGGCCTCATCACACAGGTCCCAGGTCCGTTTCACAGCAAGCGAGCTGGGCCTTGGCTGGATTGCACGGCTAGTGAATGCAAAGCCCTGGCATGCGCTATGGCTCGTTTCGAATCTGGTGGGTCCCTGCGAATTCACCTCTGACGCTGGCAGGTTCTACATGGCCTGAGGGTACCTGCTGCCGGATGGCGACCGGGTCTCTCATTAGCTTTCATGTCGCACGTCCAATGCGGTGGCAGTGCAGTGGAAAGGAACTTCAGCGTGGGCTTCCAGGGTGTGTGGATGAAGACACCCCGTCTGCCTCCCCAGCCAGGCTGAGAGACAGGGGACACAAGATTGGGAACACGTGACCCTCTATTTCTTTGCCCATAAAATAAGGAGTTTGGATTAAATGATTTCTAGCACTCCTTTCAGCTGTAACAATTTTTGATTCTAAGGGACAAAAGCCAGGGACTTGAATTACCCTTAAAAGTCATGTATCTGCCCCGCCAGGTTGTGTTGTTTGACTCATTTGCTGTCAACATTCATATGAATGAAAACTGACCTGTAAGTATATACGAGACACACTCATAATATTTTTGAGGCCCATTTACAGATAAAATGAGCTCTTGGCAGCTGACTCAGTTTCCTGCCTGCAGGGCTGTGGCAGTGCCCTGGTTCAAGCTCCTCCAAGAGTGCTCTGTGCTAAAGCCTCGTAAACTCAGCTGCTAACCGGTGAAGTTCTTGTGGGTATGATACTTGGTATTTAATGATTTTGTGTAAAAAGGTCTAGCCAGTAGGCCCTTAAATGTACTTGGAGACCCTTAAAGGTGGAATGACTAGAATTATAGGGAGATATGGAACATTCGCACACACACGGATGCAGATAGATGTATGTGTATGCACATAAACGTCACACATGTATGTGTTAAAGACTTTATGTCGTAGTAAAGTAGATAAAGTAAATGTTTATGTGCGATAAATACCTAAAGCCTATTGGCTTAAATAATCCATGTCCACATACGGTTTAGCCGAGAACCATTAATGGGCCAATAATCGAGATGTGGGCATTTCAGAATTCTGAGTCACATGCGATTGTGATCAAAGGAAGACACCTGAAGCCAGCGGTGTTCTCTTAATTTGTAGAGATGATACGCTATTCTCATTATAGTTTAATCTCTTTTCTCACGGGGTTACCCAAAATTCAAAATGGTCCCTTATTTCATAAGCTCGATGTATGTTTTTGAAAGCCAAGACTTATACTAATCTGGGGTTACCGGTTCCTAGGCTGTGGCATACCGTGTTTTATAACGTTTCTTTCTTTTTTTTCCCTTAATAAAAAGCTATTTTACTAATAAACACATTTTTATTAAAAATACGTGGGAGTTCTAGAAAGCAGAATGAAGACATTAGAAATCGCCCTCCAGCTCACCATCCAGAGATAACACTGTGGAAGGTTGAAGTGTGTGCACTTTGAAATCGTTTTTTAGCACAGATACACATCATTACACACGTGGTCACACTATACATACTGTATGGAAACAGCGTGTTGTTGTTTTTTTTTCACTTGTGCATGTATGATGCATGGACTCTAAGGCATGACTGCCCACTGCAGATACAATGGACTTTGAGGGTTTCCACTCTTTATTTTGCGGGGTAAAGGGGAATATTGGGGAACAGTATGTTTTTTCCAGGACCCATCAGCTCCAAGTCGTTGTCCTTCAATCTAATTGTGGAGGATGCAGCTCAGCTCCAAGTCCAGTCGCCGTTTTCAAACTGAGTCGCCGGGGGCGCAGCCCACCATCCCATGCGGGAATTGAACCGGCAACCTTGTTGTTGAGAGCTCACGCTCTAACACACGGAGCCATCCGGCTGCCCCTCCGGCAGCTCAGCGGTAGCTCGTTGTCTTCGTTCTAGTTGTGGAGGGCGCAGCTCACTGGCCCATGTGGGAATCGAACTGGCAACCCTGTTGTTCAGAGCTCACGCTCTAACCAACTGAGCCACCTGGACGCCCGAGGGTTTCCACTATTTTACAATTATAAGTAAAACACCAGTGAACATCTCGTAGGGAAATATTCGTGCTCTGACACGCCAGTTCCCTTAGGATAAAATTCTAGGCATGGACTTGCCGGGCAGGCTTTGGGAAATAGCTGCAAGTCGCCATCTGTGAAGTGTGTGCGGGTTATACTCTACCATCGACAGCCTCCGATAGCCCTGCTCCTCCTAAAACCGGGTCTGTATCAGCCGTTTTACAAACCCTGTGATTGGACAGGCAAAAACGGTCCTTCTGTTTTGACTCTCATTTCCTAGTGAAGTTGGACGCCCCTGTGTCCTGTCGAGCTCTCTCTCGTTTTCTTCTATGCATTCATTACTCTGCACATCTTGTGTTTTCCCGTATGTGTGTGGGTTTCTTTCTCAGTCATTGTTATTTAGGTTGTAAATGGATCCCTGCAGTGCATTGCATGCTTTCCGAACGTTTCCGGTTGGTTCGGGTTAGATTTTTTTCCGGTCAAGTGTGTTTCCTTGTGTCATTGTCCTTGCGCCTGGGCTTCGTGCTGTCCCTTCCGTGTTGTGTGCCTGGCGGTTGTGTGCCGTCCTTAGCGTTTGTCTGCCGTCCTTAGCGTTTGTCTGCAGAAGGGATGGCCACTGGGGCTCTGTGTACATGAATTCCTGACGGGGTACAGACTGCCCTCGGAAACATTTCTCCAGTGCTTTGCAAAGAACACAAAACTGCCGGGGAAGAGAAGACACTGGGCGGGTTTCAGGTGAACATCCAAGGAGGCGTTGCAGAGAGGAAGCAGGAGCTGAAAGAGGAACATCTAAATCCTGGCTCAGGTCATGTCACTCAGGCTCCCAGACGTCAGCGTCCGCACAGGCAAGACTGGGGCATACCGGTGGTGCTTTCTCGGTGGTGCTTGTGCAAAAGGGAGGTTGGTAATAGCGTTGGTTCTGCTGCAGAATTGAGAGACGCCCGCTTGCCACTGGCCCCAGCTCATCTTGCCCCCCTTTTGTTCTTGTTGACAGGAACCCCAGCGTCCCGTTTGAGACACAGTTGTGCATTCTAGGGTCTGCTCCACTGGGCGCCTTTCCACACTTGTGCCTTTCTACGTTTTTGTTTATATTTTTCTCTTGTTCACATGTTTTTATGTTCATTTTAATGGTCTTGTTGTGTGTTTTCCTTTGGTAAGCCACCTTTCAAAACATTGGATCATTCAGGGTATAAATATATTGAAATAAAATAGCTATAGGCCATTTAACTACAGGTATAAACACATTCAAAAGAGTAAAGAGCCTCTCAGTAACCACTTAACTCTTTTTATTATGGTCATTGTTTTATGGGAAAATTGCGTTACTTCAGCTTGCCCTCAGTGGGCAGGTGGATCTGTTTCTGTAGCAGTCACGGCACAGTGGGGTTAACCTGGGAGGAATAGGGGTGGAGCTGTCCACCTGTCTCGTAAGACGTGGTAGGTAGGGGCTGGGGCCGCCTCCCAGCCTTTCAGCTCCAGCACAGTGGTCTTCTAAGTGTCTTTATCTGCTGGCCCCTGCGTTTCAATTACCACTTGGTCAGAAGAGCTGTAGCTGTGTTCTCAGTGAGCAGGTCTTCAGGTGACACAAGTATGTTGTCTTACTGGTTACCAATCCGTATTCGTGTGGTTGGATGCCCTGGAGCCTGCAAAGTCCAATCAGGTACAGAGAGAACCTCCCTTGACGGAGCTTGTCCTGTATTATCAGGGAAAATAATACCTAACAAACGACCACAGATCAGGTGCTTAAACCCCAGTTTATTTCCCACAGTACTGGAGGCTGCAAGTCCAAGATCACGGTGCCTGCCAATTCGGTTCCTGGTGAGACCTGTTTCCAGATGGTTGTCTTCTTGCTGTGTGCTCTCTGGCGGAGAGTGGAGAGACAGGGGGCAAGCTTGCTTTTATGAGGGCACAAATTCCAGTCAGGAGGGCTCCACCCTTGTGGCCCCACCCACCCTCTAATACCAGCACATGAGGGGTAAGATGTAACACAAGAACTTTGGGGACACACACAAACGTTCAGTCTATATAACATAAGGGTACAGGGTAGTCAGAATGCCCAAGAGAACCCGCCAGCTGGCCTTGCCTTCCTCTCCTTTCCTCCTCCATCCGTGCCTCCCTCCCTCTTTCCCTTCTTCCTTCTCTCCTTCCCTCCCTCCCTCCCTCCTCCCCTCCTTTCTTCCCTCCTCCCTCCTCCCTCCGGAGCCTTTACCGAAAACTGCTCTGTGCCAGGCACTGTGTTAGGCCCTGGAACACAGGCGTAGACCAGACAGAAGTGGGTGTTGTTGCTCCACCTTGGAGGAGTGACATTAAATGAGAATAACAGATGATTTGAGTACAGTTTGGGGACAAACAGGTAGAGAGGAAATCCTATGGGGGTTCTGAAGAAGAAAGGCTCATTTTTGTCAGCAGGTCCAGGAAATGCTTCATGGGAAAGATCGCAGTTCATTTGGATCTTAAAGAGCAGGAATGGTTGGTGTCCATGGGGTGGATTCTGGATCAAATTGGACATGTGGGAACCACAAGGCATGTCCAGCAGGGGATGGCCTTTAGCCAAGATGTGCGGCGCAGGAACAGGGGTCACCGAGGGGTGAGAGGTGTTTTGGGGAGGGCGAGAGGGAGCCTGGAAGATGAAAGCGTCCAGCCTGGCCTTGTCTCGGTGGTGTTGGGAGGGCCGGTAGGCCTGGCAGTTTCCGGGGGAGAGGATCAAGCACACCTAGTTTTCATGCTCGCGGTGACTAAAATGTGTACACGTTTGTCAAAGGCAGTTCCGTGGAGGAGAGGGGCCGATGGGAAATGCGCATTCTGGGTCACCCAGCAGCGGGACATCTGAACCACTCTGCAAACGTTACCACAAGGTGGCGACGCTTTCAGGAAAGCCAACTCATGCGAGTTGTCAATAGATTCACCCTCTAATTTGTTGAAATGGGGTGTTTCCCTATTGTAATGTCACGGTGGTTTTAGAGAAGCCTAATCCTTTGCATCTGCTGTGTAAGATTGGCCCTCCTCGAAGACAAGAACACTGAGTCCACTACGAGGGTTTCAGGCAGGGCCCCAGGGAGGGTCGTACATCAAGAGGCAAGTTTCCGGGGGCCGTGGACTTGTGATTGGACTTGCCTGTGATGGCGAATAGACTGCGCTGAACATTTCCCCAAACTCGTCAAACAGTACACCTCAAATCAGTGAATTTGCTGCTGTGTACGTGATACTTTGATAAAACTGTCATGGGGGGTGGGGGCGAATAGAGGTGGAACTGTTTGGTAATGGGTAAACCTCCTAGATCCATAGCTAGGTTTATAGGAATTCCAACACACATTAAACAACAAAACAAGACAAAACTGAAGTGGCTCAGAAGAAGAGTAATTCATGTATTGCTTGTTTACCAGGGTCCTCCTACTGTTTGTAGCTTTCAAGTGTTTATCAAGAATACATCATGCCTAATAAAAACGACACAACCTAGATGCTCCTACAAACATGACTGAGGTAAATGAAATGTCTGCCATGATAAACTAACGTTTGTCATGGTGATTCGGCTCTCATGGTTCCTTCTAATGGTAATGACTTCAAATGACAGTTGTAGAGACCACTGCTCCCACTAGCCATTAACAAGAGGCCAGGAAAGTTATAAAATCATAACTTAAAAAAAGAACTCATTAGATCCATGTAAATAAAGTCTACACTCTTCTCTCTTCCTTAGCATTCTCTTCATAGCCTTTATATTGCCTATCAAAATCAACAATAACATGTTCGCATTTTTAAAAAATTAACGTCTGCCTGCCTCTAGACTAGGAATCAGCGAGCTATCAGCCCAAGGGCCAAATTCCCTGAGTCCTGAGGTTTGAGAAGCTTCTCTGGGTGAGTCCCGGGTGTGAGAAGCCTGTGTGGGTGAGTCTCTGGTGTGAAAACCCTCTTTGGGTGAGTCCTGGGTGGGAGAAGCCTCTCTGGGTGAGTCCGGGTGTGAGAACCCTCTCTGGGAGCAGGAGTATGACTGCTCCCTCCAGGCCTGGTACCAACGGGTGCTCACTTCCACCGTCTCCTCAGATGACGATAATCTAATTTGGGCGGGACATGCCACGCCAAAGAAAACTTCAGGAGTAGCTTCAAGTATCCAAATCCAAGTGGGTATAGAGGAATCTTGGAGGGAGGATCCCATGAAGCAGATTCTCAGCTGGCTTGACATTTGGAGTGACTTTCTCACAGATTCCCTCTCTGCCCGCCTGTCCGCAGACCTGGCTTTCTGGTGGAGCGAGTTTGAGGGGAGCTTGGATTTGTGTGTTCCAGATGCTCCCCTCCCTCCCTTCTGTGTCCACCTGAGACCTGGGGGAGTAGGGCTGAGGAAACAAGGCGCCACGAATCAGGAGGGTCAGGCTCTCAGTAAGGGATACATTCTCTCATGTCGTCAGTGGAAATGTTCTTATTTTAAAAGCTTTAACGCCAAAAAAATACACGTGAGAATGTTGTCCATTCTAGTCAGTCAGGGCCGGGCTTATTCTGGGTGGGAAGGAGGTGAGGGGGACCCAAGAGTGAAAAAAGGACTCGCGTACCTGCAACGTTGCATTTCTTTTCACAGACACTGAAAGCAAATATGGAAAGGGTAACGTCATGCCTGAGAGCTTAGGAAAGCCTCTGATACTCGCTGTATTTTTCTCTGAGGGTTTCGGATACTTTCTGAGTGTCTCTTGACCGCTCTAGGTAGTCCGGCCCACCATTAATTGTAGTTTCCTAAGCGAGGAAGGACCTCTAGTGGTGAGAAGGCAGAAGGAACTTCTCGTGTATCTCCCGCCAGTGGTTCGCACTATGTGTCCTGCTTCAGGTGCTTTCTGCCCAGGCCTTGGTTGGTGCCTGTTGGGAGTGGTTCCCTAGCTGACTCCCTGTGCAGCTGAGCCAACGCCTCTGAAGAGCTGCCAGATCTCCCTGGGCCCAAGGGGGTCACGTGACGTGCCGTGGAACAGAAACTGATCTGGAGCTTTGATTGGCAGAGGGGATTTTCCTTGATTTTTGTCCCAAAAAGTTCCGTGTGTCACGTCTTGGGATCAAGGATGAGGGTTTCCAGCCACAGAAATGAGCGGCCTGGAAATAGGTTCTCAAAATGTGTTCTGAAGATGCAGAGTTGGTTACGGTTACCTGAGGGCTGTCACGGATTGTAGTCTCCAAATTTGCCTGTGTTTCCCGCTACGGGACCCTGGCCCCTTAGGTCCGCGGGCATTTGGTTTTAGACCATCTGTGAGTGGAATCTCTCTTCATCTCTTCTCTCCCCACTTAACCACAAATGACTTAGTCTGCTTCATCTTCATTTCTGTTACCATCCACGTTCCTGCAAGCATACAGAAACCCAAAGGAAGCAGCAAACCCTTTCAGCCATCTGTTAAGACATTGGAGAAATAACATGCATCTGATTTTCTGAAGTAATTGCTTTCCCCACTTGGCATTAGAATCACGGAAGAGGGGCACTAGTGTCTGTCCGTTCATTTGGTAAATACGGTCTGCATGCCCAGAACCCGGGATAGAAAGGCATCAGATAGCCTCTCCCCTGCAGGGGCTCACTGTCTCGTAAGCCCCACGGTACACTGGTGTTTCCCGGGACGGAGTGGCTGGAGCCAGTATTCCTGGGTGTTCAGGCTGGTTGACATGTTTCTGATGTGTTTGTGTCTGTTCACCAGTGGGTTGGCCGGTCGATTGCCTCCCTTGGGCTCCCACATCTTGCCCACCATCTCCTTTTCCCATCTCCTTGGGCTCCGGGAAGCTGTGCAGACCGAAGACCCTTCCCCCAGCCCTTGGCCAAGGAGATGTGTCTGTTGAGAGTTCCCTGTGGGAACGGGCAGATCAGTGGGGACGTCCCGTCCCGCCAGTGCCTCATTCAGGACACTTGCACTTCGAATGTGTGCGTATGCCCTGCCTTCCCAGCCGCCTGCCCTAAGGCGCCTGCCCTAAGTCTCGGTGGCCTCATTGTCCTTCAGCGCCAAACAACCTGACTAGGAATGTCTGATACATCCACCGGGGCCAAAGGACAAGTAAGCCGCCTGTGATTTTGAATAAACAATTCTACACCTCACAAAGTCTCTGTGACTCACACCCACAAGCAGTGGAAGTGTGCTTGCTGAATATGACCTCAGGCTGTAAATGCTGAACCCGAGAGTCGCTCATGGAAGCGTGGCTCTGTGGGGAGCCGGCACCCCTGGGTCATACCCCACTTGTCCCGTGAGCTAACCTGGCTCCGTGCACACAGCTTAGGGCCCGGATCCTGCCTTGGCGACACGCGCTCTAAAGTCTGATTCGCGCACCATGTCAGGTACCGCAGCCACCCTGTTCATTGCTAATCTCGACTGCATGCTGGTTGTGTGTGTGGCGTAAGTTAGTGTTTTGTGTAATAGTCAAATGAAAGGAAGAAACACCTCGGTGATGTTGGGCGCTGCAAGCTTGCTCTCGCTGTCTCCCTCTCTCTTCCCTGTTAAAACGAGGTGATTCCATTGTACTGAGTTCTGGGGGTGCCCTTTGTATGTCCTCGCCACTTCGGAGGCCCGGCCTGCCCTGTCCCAGGTGTGCTGTGTGGTGGTATGTCAGTGTAGGTGGCGTGTTGGTGTCACGGAGACCTGCTTTGGGGTCTCCTGCACCTCAGGCTGGCCCTTTCCTGTTAGGTGCTCGGCCCAGCGCCTGGCTGGCAGGAACCTTGCCACATACAGATCCTGCCACGCCAACTGTGTCTTATCTGCCTCTGCCTGCAAGCCCACCCCACATGGGTGGCCTGTGACTCGCTCAGACCGGTGAGGAAATGCAGCTCCATGGGGCACAGTCGCTTGCCCGACGTCACACAACTAGTGTGTGATGCCGTGATTGGAAGTGTCTGCCTGACAAATTCCCACATCAGCTGTGGGCTAGAGCTTTACGCAGACGCTCTAATGGACACAGACGCTCGAGCGCATTACGAGCGACAGCCTTGAGCAACACGTGTGTACACACGTGAGGACGGGCCGTGCATCCCTTCACCATCACGGACTCCATGAGCACCGAGGAAAAGAGACCCCTCCCTCATGTGTGTTACTAAAGTCCGAAAGAGTCCGAAATTATTGTCTCTGGCGTGCTGAAGGGACTAGGTAACCCTAAAGCAGGTGATGTGAATTATTTAGCGATGACAGAGCAGTCCAAAAGTTAAAAAATAAAAAAGTCTAGTTATATTGGGAATGTTCACATGCAAATTATTTCACTGCCTGCATCTCAAAAAAAAAAAAAAAAAAAAAAGAGAAAAAGCAGCTTTCTTTTGTACCAATCAGCACAGTGACCGGAAGCAGCAAATGCCTGTATGTGTCTGATGGCCATTCCGGCGGCGGCATGACCGAGTACGTGGAATAAATACTTGCCCGTGAGGCCCTGAAGAAGATAGCTCGGCTCCCTGGCCGCCGTGGAGGAGCTCACAGCCCAGTGACGAGAGTGGAGACAGTCCAGTAATTGGAGAGAAGGACACGTCCTGTGCTAGGGGTGGCCTGGAGGTGGCGAGACAGCAGGGCGGGTGGAGCTGAGGGCCTGTGTGACAGGCAGCTGTGCAGAAGGTGGGGAGGCAGGGTGCGGAGAACCGAGGCCCAGGGACGTCACGGGGCTCGTCACACACAGATGGAATCCAGAACTACAACCACCACCTTGCAGGTGTGGCATTCACATTCGGACGTGGGCCTCGCCGGCTCCGCATATCAATATCCAAACTGCAGATTTCAATAATAGTGGACAGGATTTCAAGGGCATTTGATCTCATGTGTGTGTACACACACACACACACACACACACACACACACACACCCCTACCGCCAACAGTACAGTAATTTCTGACCTATCACAGGGTGTCTGCACTACTGAGCAGTGATTCATGTGGCCTTTCCTCCCGGCTTTTCCTCTTCAGTTCTGTTGTGCTTTGCTTTGTGGTCTCACTGCAGACCCTTCACCTCCCCGTTGCCGTCGGCAGCAGCCAGCCCAATGAGAACAGCGTGGCCCCGGACTCCCCGTTGCAGGTCTCCTGGAGCCTGGCATACAGCCCGCGTGCCCTCCCTCCCTCCTCCCGGGCTGCACTAGCAGTTCTCTCCGTGGTACCATGTCAATAGCATGTTCTGCATGAGAATGAACAACCAACCTAACCTGAATTTCAATTTCCGGGAGTCTGGAAGGCAGCCGCCCCGTTCATTTTCCTTTGTATGGCTTGGCTTGACTCACTGCTCAGTGTGTACGGGTGTCTACCAAGGAGCGTGTGCAGGGAGGTGCTTACTTGCTTTCACTGGCAAAGTCCTTAAGTCGTCTTTTTTTTGCTTTTTCTGTTTCTGGATTTTGCCATCACCACTGACTTTATCCTTAAAAAAAAACTATATACATTAGACACAGATACACACGTGTAACATACGTGATACAGACACACATACGTAAACACATGCACATGGTCTCCACAGTGGTCACTTGGAAGCTATTAGTAACACAGATTGGAATATGACCCCAGCGGAAACCCAAATTCCCATCTTTGGTCCTTTTTTTTGGACCCCAATTTCCTGAATTCTTATCAACTGGGATAATAAAAGCCAATGAGTATTTTTATGGTTTTTGACTTTTCAGGGTTGGAGAGAGGAATCAAGAAAAAACAAAGGGGTGGGGGTGAACTTGGTCCATCAGTCGCTGTGCTAGTGGGACTATAAAGTGAAATGTTGGGGTGGGGTGCAGTGAACCACACCTCCAGAATGAGAAGGGACCATGCAGCGTCCACGACCCCTATGCCCTCCAACAGAGTGCCCTGCAGCCCTGCAGGTATGCCCTGTCAGGAAGACAGGAAGGAACCCCTGTGCCTTCTGACAGAGACAGAAGCCAGGAGCCCACCTGAGTCATTATTTCCCAGAGGGCTTTCCTTCCTCATGTGAGTTCTCGTCTGTTTCTGGGTAGATCCCTGACCTTGTCCTGTCTAAGGCACTTTGCAAATACCCTGTTTCCCCAAAAATAAGACCTAGTCGGACTCTCAGCTCTAATGCATCTTTTGGAGCAAAAATTAATATAAGAGCTGGTCTTATATTATATTGTATAAGACTCGGTCAAGATCTGGTCTTATAGTAAAATAAGACCAGGTCTTGTATTAATTTTTGCTCCAAAAGACGCATTAGATTGTCTGACTAGGTCTTATTTTCGGAGAAACACGGTAGAGCTCCTTTTTAATTAACCCATTAAATGGGAATCCACATGGCCAAAGGCACTTAGCTTTTAGCAGTAAATTAGCTAATTTAATTCTCTGTTTCTGTGAGGTGGCGGGTATTTATTAAATTACAGGTGCTTTCGTGTGGATTTATGCATGCTAGATTTCAAGAGTTTTATTAGTAGGAGAAAAAATGTTCACGTGTACCTCCAGTCTTTGAAATGAACTATTGGGGAGGCATTCGTGAATTGTCACAGAAGTAGGTTTTACTGGCCTCAGAGGCACAGTGGCTTAAATGGGAAGGGATTCAGGGCCGTCACTTCTCCATGGCAGGCCATCCGAGCCGCGACCTACCCTTCTTAGACCGTGTTGTCAATTTGACAGCATTTAAATGCCATTCTGAATTTTGTAACCACACAGCTGCTGGATGGTGTTCTCCACACCATTCATTGCTATATGCAAGTTATTTTGATAACTTCTAGTTTCTCTTAGTGTGTCCCTAATACACATTTGGGAAAAAAAAAGTCTTGACGTCCCAAACTGGGTTGATATTTTCTTAAGCTCTCACCCGGGGCTGTTTCTTCACGGCTTGTTTTCTAAGCTCAGCCCATGTCTTCCACCTCCTGGAAGCAGAGAACAAACCTGTCGTCTTTCAGGGTCGCAGTGGGACTCAAGCTCTTCTGTCTTTTGCTAGATGCCAAGGACTTCCAGCTTCTGGCTTTGGGGCGTCGTGCGGCTGTCTCTGCTAGGGGTAGTGTGAGGGGCGGGGGTGACGCCCCAGCTGGCCAACAAGGGGCAAGGGGAGCACACTGAGCGTGATCTGGATTCTACAGTAGAGCATCTGTTGAACCTGGAGGGGACCTTTCTCCTGAGGATTAGCAAGAAGGACATGCACAACGTCCTTGACTTGCCATGCAGTGGCCTGGCCTGGATAGCGTTGGGACGTCGGTAACTCCCAGGCCAGCTATCATGTCCCAGGGGGCAGGCGCACTCCTGGGCCTCCAGCGGGCTCTGGATGTCAGGACGGTGTTCTATCCTGCTCGGTAGTTAATAGCTGACATTTCTTATGGGGCCTTGTGCTCTGCCTACTAGTTCTGTTTGCAGCCCCGGCTAGAATCTCCTTTAACAACTCACCGTGGCTTGTCAACAGAAAACAGCTCTTCTCTTGACTAGGAGAGTCAGTCAGAGGCTCGTTTCATTGCTCTGTTGGGTGGGAAGAAGCAGTGTGTCGGCAAAGGCATGGCTGACAGATCTGTTGCAAGTTCAGTAGTAGTTAGCCTATGAGCTTGAGCAGTGGCACAGAGAAATATGCGTGTGATGCGTGCATGCATGTGTTTTGCAGGCATGTTTGTGTGTGCGCCTATAAATACGTATGTACATATGGAAAGGTAGAAATGGGAAGGTCAGTGAGTCATTGCAGCTTCCCAAAGTAACAGTCTTTGTTTTGTTTTGTTTTTCATTTTTAATAATACATTACTGCTTTTAAAGGGTTTATTAATAAGTGTATTTGTGGCCCATCCTAGAAAGTTGTGTCCCTTTGTATGTGGTCATTTCCTGAAATAAGCCAAATAAAACTATTGTTGCAACATGAAATAGATATTTCTGAATACAGTTATATACAGGAATTTTCACAAACATTGTTTTTTAAAAAGTTTGTGTAAATTTTGTTTTTACCCCCAAATGCAGCTTGTGTATACATGTATGTGTGTGTCTGTATCTAATATGTGTGCACATGCTTTTTAATACCTCGCATCCTGTTGTGTGACATGCCAGTGTGTGGCCTGATGCTGTCCAGTGTGTGTTTGGTCTCAGTACCTTGCATTAAGAAGTGCCGTGGGGACAGGTGTGGGAAAATGTATGCGGATTTAATTCCTTGCGATACCGTAAGGAGATTAGCAAGATCTGGGTCTAGTCCCGTTTGGGCGAAAGATATTAATTGGAAACGTTTGCTCATTGTTTCTTGGTCTTCCTCTAGACAAGCAGATGCCCAGTGTCGAGAAGGCAGTCCGGGAGCACAGCAGGACCCACGGAAGCCGTCCCAGGTGTCTGAGCAGTCTCCCACGCGGGAAGCTCCACAGGAGGCCCGGGAGGGCCGCAGCCGAGCAGGGACTCTACCTCGCGATTACAGGTACTCAGAGGACCACGCGCCCGCAGACCCCCCGCCACCGCAGCCGCCGGGCCTGGGACCGCAAGTGCAGAGCAGCCTCTCGGCCCCGCACGCCCGGGGGCAGGACCCGCGGCCCGTGACCGCTGCACCCGCACCGCTCACCAAGAGACCAGCCCCGCAGAGGCCGCCACCGCCCAAGCGCGAGCCCAGGCCTTTCAGGGGCCCCACGAGCACCACACCTGCTGGCCCTCCTGCGGCCAATCACCTGGCCTCGCCTGGCAGGCCCGTCCCCTCGCCGTGCCCCGCGGCCCTGGAGGTGTGCGCGGACCGCCTGTCCCTCTCCCGGAGCCCCTGTGCCTTGGCGGACAAGCGCAGCGGAGCCCAGCCTGCAAACGGCCCGAAGGCCCCCGGGGAGCACGACAGGCCGCAGGTAGATGAGCACCCAGCCTGTCCTAAGCGGGACGCCCTGCTCCCTTCCAAGTTCCGGCCCCTGCAGACATCCGCCATGGAAACGTCTCGCTCTCCTTCTCCTCAGTTTGCCCCCCAGAAGTTGACTGACAAGCCTCCCCTGCTCATCCAGGACGAGAGTTCCACAAGGTACTGTCCTGGGATGCGGGCCTTAGGCATTCTTCCCGTTTCACCAGCTCCCTTCCGACTGCGGGAGGTTTCTGGTGCTTGTTCCCTGGGCGGTGAATGGCTGGCGCCTTGTTTTCTCTGCAGACACTGCATTGTAAGTTGGTCCTGGGAAGAGCTACACAGGGGAGAGAGTCGCAGCTCCAGTCAGGGGGTTCCCAACTTATTGGAGAGCTGCCCTTTCCCACAGTAATGTGGAGGAGGTGGTAGACCACCCCGCTCCCCTTCATGGAAGCCCGAAACCCTTTTATCTGTGAGGCCCGAAGGTGTCCACAAACTAGGGATGTGTGATTTCTCTTTGTCACTCGAATCCCCTTTCACCTAAGCACGATACCTTCAGGCAAAAGGGATGTTTTTCCTAATAGGCACTGTTCCCATACTCCTTTTATCCAGATACCTTCCTGTGCAATAGCTCAGCTGGCATACACCCTGTATGAAAGCAGAAGAGAAACCAATTACATTCCTTGGTGCTGTTGTCAGAATGTCAGGCGTGGAATTGTCTGTCGTGCCCGTTGAGATGCTGATAGATGCTGGCAGGCAGGGAAATGACCCGTCCAGGGTACGGACTGTTCAGGTTTGTGCACCTGCTATCTGAGTGCCTTTGAAGAGCGGAGAAATGGAAGAAACGGAGACCTTCCGTCTCATTCTCTAGAGCAGTGGTTCTCAACCTGGGGGAGGGCAGTTTTGACCCCCAGGAGACATTTGGCAATGTCTGGAGGCATTTTGGGGTGTCACAACTGGAGAAGGGGTTGTTCCTGGCATCTAGGGGGTAGAGGCCAGGGATGCTGCTAAATATTGTGTGGGATGGCCCCCCCCGCAAGGAATCACCCAAGACTGAATGCCAGTACTGTCCCATACAGTAGCCTCCTGTCACATGCAGCTGTAGGGATACAAGTTAATGACAACTAAATAGAGCAAAATTGGTCCCTCTGTTACCCCACATATGGCTGGCTAGTGGACTCCACACTGGACGGCACAAATACCGGCTGTTTCCATCATCCCAGACAGTTGTGTCGGACCCACTGCTCTTAGTCTCGAGCTACCAGCCCTGGGCCTGGTATCGTTTCCAATGCAGACGTCACTTCAATAGCCTTTCGCTTGCTGACACTGAGTTCTGAAAGGAAGGGAAAGCCAGAAAGTAGTCTGTAGTGGGTCGAGTTATGATATTGTCACAGGCAAGCTGGCATAGGCCCCGCAGTTCTCAGGAACTGGTCCCTGCGAGGTGGGCTCCTGGAGAAACACGCCACGGGCTCATAGTGTGCCCACGACCTGAGGTGGTGACTGTTTTTCATTTTTTCCTCGCCCCAAGTGAGTGTTGATTTTCTGTGAGTTTGAGAGGGATTTCAACAAGCAGTGACAATGCTTATGGAACGTACTACGAGGGTCTTCGGGTGCCCACGTTATTTAGAGTTCCATTTACCCCGTCATTCGGGATAACAAAGGTCATCCTTGAACCAGTGTCTTCGCTTTACAAGGCCTCGTAGAGAACCTGAATTTCAGCCAGGGTCCAGAGCCGTCCCCGCTGCGCTTCTCTGGGAACACACTAGTACAGACGGTGGCCATGCCACCTACGGAGGTAACTACTAAAGAAGTCTCTCATAAGGCCATGAATTGACTGTCACCATCCCCAAGGGTACATGTTATCGGCCAGTCCTGGTGTGAGCATGTGGAATTGCAGTGACAAACACGAGCAGGGCCCTGCCCGGTTCCCGTGATCCACTGCAGATGGATGGCTCAGCAAGTGAAGCACGCCGGGACCAGGCCCCAAAGCTGCCTGTCCTTTGGCGCAGCTCAGAGACACTCTTTAAGTCCCGCCTTTTGGTGACTTGGTTTCTTGAGCATTACCTGCCCACCTCATCTCCCCCGTCCTTCTTCCCCTTAATCACGAGCACTCACCGCCTGCTGGGGAGCTGGCCAGGGTGCAGGGCTGCTGCGTGACCCCAGATGCAGCAGGCAGGTGCTGAGCAGTTCCCGTGTGCTGTGCCAGGCCTCACGCTGGCAGCAGGCGTGCAGAGAAAAAGACAGTGCAATGTTCCCACCTGCACGGGAGCAGTGTACAGACTAATCATTCGTTCCAAATGCGTCAACGCCTGCCCTAAAACTAGGAAGCTTACTTTTACGTTTTTGAAAAGTCTCTGAGATTTGTCTGTTTTTTGAACTACAAATGGAGACCACGGCCGACAGCGGATGTTAGAGCTTTGAGTGCTTCCAGTGGTGGCCTCGGGCGTTTCCCTGAGGCCGTTTTCTGGTCGTGGCGGTGTGCGTGTGACAGCACGGAGCCAGCCAGGATCGCTGCTCTGGGTCCTTGGCACAGCATCATTCCTGTCACTTCCAGCATCGTGTTGGAGAGTCTCCTGAGTGGGTCGCGTCGTTTATCAGACCCAGAATGGCATGCAGGCCAACCGGCTCTCGGGTGGCAGTGTGCGCAGAGCTGGGTGGGCAGTTTGTTGTGCGGGCTGGGCCCCTGAGGGCAGCAGGTGACTTACCTGGAGAAAGCGGCACTCTGTGAGCAGCCGCGTCCCGTCCGGTAGAGGTCACCAGGGCTTGGGACACCTCCTGCACCATCTCTCCCGGTCCCGCCTTTTGATTAGGAATCACTGAGATCTGGTTGCGGTAAGGTCTCATCCGCTGTGTTTTCTCCTCATTTTGACGACGTAAGTTTGATGAAGTCATGTATGGCATTTTCTCCTAAGATTGATGAAGTAAAAGTTCATCAGACGTATTTAATGTGGGAGTTTGGACAGTTTTCAGGAGGAGAGACCATTTGCGCTTTGAAATGACCAGGAAGAGATGCTTTGTTGGAAAGTTATGTCCACCTGTAGAGGACTTGTTTTCCTTGTTTGTTTTTTTTCCCCCCCTAATACTTCTTCCTTCACCGGAAATCAAGTTTTTCCATGCATGGGGGAAGATATAGGCTGGCTAAAAAGTCACTAACTGATGGTCGGAGTTTGTAAGTGGGGAATGAAAGGAATGGAGAGGGGTTGTTTGTTCTTGCTTGGAGAAAATGCCAGAATTTTCAGAAAATGCCAGAATTTGCTAAACAGAATTTGAAGTTTAGCAAATCTATACGGTATTTTGTTTTAGCCTTCACACCACACCCTTGACCAGAGAAAGAACCACGCTGTGTTCCCAACCACCAGTTAAAGGGTGAAAAATGGCATTTAATTTAGAGCATGGAGCGTCCTTTCTGCTACATAAATAGGATTTGTTAGGGTCACGTGGAGAAGTGATATTAAAACCCACTGAGTTAGAAATAAGTTTGGAGTTTCGGTTGTGATCTTGGCTTGTTTTTAATTTACTCCTGGCCACCAGTAGATGGCTCTCTGTCTCCGAAATGTCCTTTAAAAATACTTGGAACAGATTTTTGTCCTGGGGAACCTCCCCCATAGGGTCCCAGGTGTGGTCCAATGAGTGAGGCTTAGGGTTGTCGCAGATGCAGCCCCACTGTGTTGACCAGGCTGTTTATTTTTATTTTCTCTCCCTCCCCTGTGGGTGCTCCAGGAGCCACTCCAGCTCTTTGCACCAAGAAACTTTTTTAAAAGGAAAAGTGTGTCCTTGGTGAGTCACTTAAAATGATACAGAAGCAGTACATCCTCTGTTTGTTGCCAGATGCTTATCTCACTGGTATGAAAAGCCTTGCAAAGCATGGCTTGAAGTGTTCGGTGGTGGCAAGCGGTTGGAGATTGACACCCAGTGCCCACAGCATGTAGGGGAGCTTGAGAGTGGGGCCGGGGATGGGTGGCCTCACATTGACGCAAAACATAGCCACTTTTTGTAGGAGTCATCCTGCAGCCCTGAGCGCATGCGGGCACCCACCCTGCTTTGAGAAACACTGACCGAAGGCACTCACGGTAATTGTGTGAAAAACGCCTGTCCATTGCAGCTTTCCTTACAAAAGAATGTTTAACTGAGGGGCATTCGTCGGAGTTTGCACGGTCATTGACATGAAAACAAATGAATGTGAATATGCTCTCAGGCGCCTGTAGGTGTGTGGTGACAACTAGAAAGTGGAAAGAAAGGTGCCTGGACACCAACAGTCCAGAAACCACGTTAGGGGTGGCAGGGGACTCCCTGACCTCCTCTTCCTGCCGTCCTGGGCCCTGTGATCATGGAGGCCCCTTCCAGTGGGGTGGCTGCAGATGTTTGTGTCAGGGTTCCCATCGGTACGGGGAGGCGAGGAGACCAGCCATTTCTCATCCTGGGTAGGAGTCTGGCCCGGCGCGCTTTGCGTGTTCAGCAGACGGCTCTTCTCTTTCCAGAATCGAGCGGGTGATTGACAACAACACCACCGTAAAGATGGTACCCATCAAGATTGTGCACTCGGAGAGCCAGCCGGAGAAGGACAGCCGCCAGGGCCTGGCCCACACCGCCGAGCCGCCCATGCTGCCCAGCGGCCTGAAAAGAGACCAGATCAAGACGCTAAGCACGTCCGAGCAGTCCTACTCACGCTTCTGCGTGTACAGCCGCCCAGGTGCTGAGCCCGAACCCCGCACCCAGCCCCCCGCCGCCAGCGATGGCCGGACCTCCCCGCCGGCCCTCAGCTACGTGAAGGCACGAGAGAGGACAGCTGAAGACCTGAAGTCGGAGGAGCTGGCCCGGGAGATCGTGGGCAAGGATAAGTCCCTGGCTGAGATCCTGGACCCCAGCGTGAAGATCAGGACCACCATGGACCTGATGGAGGGCATCTTCCCCAAGGACGAGCACCTCTTAGAAGAAGCTCAGCAGCGGAGGAAGCTGCTCCCCAAGATCCCCTCTCCCAGAACCACGGAGGAGAAGTGAGTACACGCTGCCCTGGGTTGTGCAGCTGGCTGAGCATGTGTGCTTCTGCCGGCATCTCAGAGGGCGAGGGGCACGCGTGCTTGTGTGTTTCTGTGATTGCATTTGTGGGGACAGGTTTTCCTAAGGCTGCCCCCAGTGCACTGCACTTTTTGGCTCTCTGTGGCTGTGCCGAAGGAGACGCCGAAACATTGGGGGCCCCTTGCCTGGGGGTGGTGACTTCCAGGCCTGGCAAAGACGTGAAAATACTGCAGCTCCTGTGCTTTCTCACGAGGCAGCGGTTCCCTGGGCCATTGTCTCCCCCAGGAGACAGTTAGCGATATCTGGAGACAGTTTTGGTTGTCACAGCCAGGAAAGCTGCTCTTGGCATCACGTGGGTGGAGGCTAGGGACGCTGCTAAACATCCTCCAGTGCACAGGACGGCCCCCCAACAAAGAATGATCCTGCCCCAAATGTCACTGGTGCCGAGGTCGAGAAACCTGCCCTCAGAGGACAGCGGCTTAGACTACTGAGTCTGTCTGTTTATGAAAGAAGAGATACAGCTATCTGTCTCTCAGTGAATCAGTTCGTTTCGACTGGCTTTGTAAGTAGCACTTTTCAGGGTCTCTCATTCAGTCGTCTGCCTGCAGAGGTGTGCGTGGTTCCATCTTTCCTGTTACTGACGTGCATTGTCTCCATAAGCATCCTTTAGGGATGGCAGGCTGGAGTGCCAGTGCAGTGCAACAGACGAGGAGAAGTAGGGTGAGACAGGAGGCAGCTGGCAGGAGGATGGAAGGGGGGGCCCCCACCTTACCTAGTCCTCGTGGGCCTCGGACTCCAGCAAAAACCGTCTGTTTACTCTCTTCCCTCCTACACGGAGGTCGTTAGACATCCCTCCTTATTGAAAGTTTTCCCCTTTTAAAAACCACATTCCAGGGCCGGCCCAGTGGTTCAGGCAGTGGGAGCTCCATGCTCCTAACTCGGAAGGCTGCCGGTTCGATTCCCACACGGGCCAGTGGGCTCTCAACCACAAGGTTGCCGGTTCAACGATTTGAGTCCCACAAGGGATGGTGGGCTCCGCCCCCTGCAACTAAGATTGAACACGGCACCTTGAGCTGAGCTGCCACTGAGCTCCCGGATGGCTCAGTTGGTTGGAGCGTGTCCTCTTAACCACAAGGTTGCCGGTTCAACTCCCGCAAGGGATGGTGGGCTGCGCCCCCTGCAACTAGCAATGGTAACTGGACCTGGAGCTGAGCTGCGCCTGACACAACTAAGACTGAAAGGACAACAACTTGAAGCTGAACAGCACCCTCCACAACTAAGATTGAAAGGACAACAACTTGACTTGGAAAAAAAAAACAGCCCTGGAAGTACACACTGTTCCCCGATAAAGTCCTGTTCCCCTTCCCCAATAAAATCTTTAAAAAAATAAAAATAAAAAATAAAATAAATAAAAAGTAGAAATAGAGTAAATAGAGCAGGAAAAAAGTGATATTTGGGCAGTAGAATAAAAACCAAACAAACAAATAAACAAAAACAAACCCACATTCCATCGACTTGATGGGTACTCATTTGGCAAGGTATTTTTTCAGTCCTAATCTTGTTACCTACTCTTCCCTCCTTTTACCCTATTATCTCTCTGGCTGCTGTCCTGCTGGTAGCACCGCCCTTTGTCACACCCCAGGTCACTGGGCGGAGGGGCACGTCTGTGCGTGTGATCACAGCTAATTGAAGTTCTGACGTTTTCACCCAGGAAGGAAGAACCGAGCGTGCCGGCGCCTGTGTCCCTGGCTACCAATTCCACCTACTACAGCACGTCGGCCCCCAAGGCAGAACTGCTAATTAAGATGAAGGACCTGCAGGAGCAGCAGGAGCCCGAAGAGGATTCGGGAAGCGACTTGGACCACGACCTGTCAGTAAAGAAGGTAGGGAAGCCGGAATGCCCAGTGGGACATGCGCAGGCAGGAACGGTGGCACACGCCTCCATCACCAGTGTGGACCCTGCACCACGCACATGTCAGGGGATTTGTGGTCGGCTTTTGTGCAAGGCCACTGGGGGCA
Organism: Rhinolophus ferrumequinum; assembly: GCF_004115265.2. Classification (NCBI taxonomy): domain Eukaryota; kingdom Metazoa; phylum Chordata; class Mammalia; order Chiroptera; family Rhinolophidae; genus Rhinolophus; species Rhinolophus ferrumequinum. Next base: position 119,593,955 of record NC_046284.1, on the reverse strand, counting down.
ATCGGATTAAGCCCTTTGTGGTTAAGGCTTCTGATCTGAAGCGGGGTCTTTCCACCACCGTCTCTGTGCCATCTTTTTGTAATGTGATCCAGTGTCAAGTTAGCTAAGTGGGCGGCACTCTCTCTCCTTTTAAGTCCGTCTGATATGTCCCTTCTACCCTGATTAACATCCAGGGACTTCACTGTGTGCCCTTCAGCAAGTCACATCTCCTCTTGGACTATCAAGTTCAAATATCCATAATCAGATGATCACACATCTAGCAGTGGATTGTAAAGGGTGTGGCAAACCAGAAGCATCATTTGTTCAACTCCTACAACTCCTCCAGGCACTTGGGGATATGGCAGGAGACAAAACAGAATAGAGCCCTTCCTTCCCGAGGGAGGTTGTGATCTGACAGCAGCGGTAGGTGGACAGCCAGCGCATAAAGAAATGTATACTATAGGGTCAGCAAACTATGGCCCATGGGCCAAACCTGGCCCACCACTTACTTTTGTAAATAAAGTTTTATTGAAACAGAGCCACATTGATTCATTAACATACGGTGTCTGGTGACATTTGTACTATAGCAGCAGAGTTGAATATCTGCAACAGTGACCGTATGGCCTACCGTAAAGTCTCAAATGTTTACTCTGTGGCCCTTTACAGAAAAAATTTGCCAATCCCTTATGTAATATGTTGGGTGGTAAGAAAAGTAAAACAGGTGAAGGAATAGAAAGAGACAAAGGAATGTGGTTACAGAGAGGTTTCTGATGAGGTGATGATTGGACAGAGACCTGGAGTGATGCCAGGGGCCGGCCCTGTGGATGTGTGGGTGTGCCAGGGTGGGGGGCCAGCAAGTGCAAATGTCCTGGGTTGGAAGCTTCGCGGCATGTTGGAGGAGCACCCGGGGCCAGTGGCCAGAGCTGTGTGGGCAAGGAAGGGAGCCTTGGAGGGGAGGGGAGGGACTAAACAGTGGGTGGCAGTGTGGTTGTGGTACGGACAGAATTATTGTCCCTGTGGCAGTGTGAGTGCGGCGATATTAGCTTTAAATCTTCACGGCATGTCAGCAAGCCCGACCTGTGACTTCTAGGTGACTGTGTGTTTTTTGCAGGAACGACTTACCGTATAGGGATGAAGGAATTCCCAAAGAACATCACTATCAGAGGCGGTAGCATGTGCTGTTTATTCCAGGGGCCTTGTACCAGGGGAAAGAACGTGAATTTTTTTTTAATATACTTAGCCCTTTGGAAAGGGCTTGCATGAAACATGCTGATTTATTGATTTATTTAGGACCCGTTTAAAACACGTATTTAAAATACGATTTATTAGATGCTTCCTCCGCCTACTCAGGACCCAGTGGTGCGGGGTGGGATGGGCAGCTGCCGCTGGACCAGCAGAGCAGGACTGCAGGGGTGCGGCCCTCCCTCCCATGCCCTTCTGTTGAGACACCCAGGGGGGCCATGTGCACCCTTGGGATCACATGGCCAGAACACAGGACCCCAGAGGTTTCCAGAGTTTCTGCTTCCCAGGGAGGCTGGGGCGGCCTTGCTGGCCCATCCCCAAGGAAAGCGTCCCCAGATGGGGCAGAGCCAGGATGGCAGGGCGGGCAGTGGGCTCTGGAAGGGGCTGATGGTGGCAGGTAGGGTGTTGCCCCCTGCCTGCAGGTGGGGAGCACCCGTCTGAGTGGGCTAGAAGGGTTGGTCGCCAGGCCCAGACCCCCAGCTCCTTTGCTTATAGGCTGACATCAGAGTAGTGGCTCAAGGGAAGCGGTTAGCTGGAAGGTCTGAGGCTGGCTCGTGGGGTCAGGGAGGAGCTGGGGGAAGGCAGACAAAGCGGGGGCAGCCTCAGGTTTCTGCCCCCCGCCCCCATGCTCCTGGGGTTTTCCAAGCCAAAGCCTGAAGCTTCCTTTAAAAAAAAAAAAAAAGTGCTTAAGGAAAGTTACAGACAACTATGAAAAAAAAACCCCAAAAATCAAACCCCAAAATCACACACACATACCCACAAAATCCAGACCGTTCTCCTATCTCCCCTGCCAGCTCCCCCCAACACAATCGTTTCCTGTTTTCATTTCTTTCTTTTTAAAAAAACTTTTTTCCTGCCACCAGCGCGAGACCTAGAGCCAAGGGTGTGACTGCTGGGGGTGGTGACAGGCACACGGCGGGCAGAAACCCATCTGCGGCCGGAGGGCGGTGGGAGCACCAGTGTCTCCTACATCTTCAATCCACACACACCCATCAGCCGTCTTCCGTCCGGCTCCCGGTCGGGGAAGGCGGCAGGAACAGGTGGCCCCAGTGGCTGAGCAGTCAGCACTTCCGGCCTGCCCACCTGGCCTACCTCTGCCCTTCTCCAGCTGAAAGGGTAGTCTCACCTTGGGTCAGAAACCACTGTTCCACGAGGGACGGACGCTACACAGTTAGAATGAGGAAACCTGGTCGGGGCAGTGGAGCTATAAAGACAGCAGCCAGCCTTCTCCCTTGCCCACTCGTGGAGGTAATTCCCCCTCAGAACAGTCTGTGGGCACAACTCAACACGCTCGGGTTCTTACTGACTGAAGCGCCATTCCAGCCCTGCTCATGGACCTTTTCTGGGCTTTACAATTAGACGGCTGTGCTGCGGACCAGTTGCTGATTGAACTCGCAGCTGGCCCTTCCTTCTAAGGGGACGATGGAGTGTGACATGGCTTGCTGTGCCTGGCCCACATTCCCACAGGGCAAGGCTGAGAGCCAGGCGAACCAAAGGAGAAGTGAGCCTGCCAAACCTAGCCTGCCACCACAAGCTGCCCTAATCACACTGAGTGGGGAGGCTGTCTGGCCGGCTGAGGGATAAGGCGCCGTGCAACGGAGGAAGACCAGAAAGCCCGAGAGGAGCCAGACGGAACACACACAGGGCTGTCCTGGGCCGCTGCCCTCTTAGCCTCTTCCACCTCCAGGAGCCAGAGCAAACCTCTAGGCTCCAGGGACAGAGGCGAGACTGCCTCCATTCCAGGCCCTCGCTCTGGATAAAGGGTGAAGGGTAGCTAGGTCTGTGCGGAAGCAGCCTGTCATCACCAGGCTTCGCAACACACAGCCCGTCTTCCCACATGTGTTCAGAATGGCCTCCTCCCCAGGTACTGATCTCACAAAGGAAATGTGCCAGCTGCAGTTCCAAGCTGATGCCATCCACAGAGATGGCGCTGCACAGACACCGTCTGACCACCCAGCAGGAGGCTGAGTCCTGGAGCCAGACGCTGTCCTGGCTTTCCTTGCGCTGATGCAAACTACTGAGCGAGTCTCACCTCCCTTACTTCTAAGCTCAGGGGTGCGGTGTCACTCCTTGCCCTCTAGTAGCAAGGCTGGCTGGTCGGGAACCACCCTGAGGGGTATGAGAGAGAAGGGGAAGTCTGTTCACTTTGCCCATCTCCCTAAATACTAGAGGTGGGGCTGGCACCCTCCCCGAGCTCTCTGAGCCTGTAGAACTAGCTCTGTCTCAGGTAGGGCCAACATGCCCTGGGACTTAGCTGGGGGCAGGGAGATATAAGCATGGGTGCTCATCTGTCCTGGAGGCAGAGGGCCCTGCCCCTTTTCTGGGCGGCGGTAGGAATACAGAAGCTAAGCTCACCAAAATCCTATTGGTTCATGTTCCTAGTGAATTGCCCAGAAACATTTTAGAGTAGACTACCAAACTACCCTTTCTCAATTCGAAATTCATTAAACTGCTAAAACTCCTCCCGTGCACTTTTTCTGGCAAATCCGATATCTGTATAAACAAACAAAAATAGAAAGGAAAAATAAAGAAGGACGTTTTCCGATGGAACGCGCTTTACGTGATGAGGACGTGCATTTGGGGGTGGATGGATGGTAGTTCTCATTTGAGTTTTGAAATGCCAAATTAGTGAGTGTGGTATAAACTTATCCCATAAACTGGTTTTACCCCACGTGGCCACGTGGCACTGTCCGACTCTACTCTGAGTCCTTGTTGGACTCAGAAGGCCCCCCCCCAAACCTTCCCTAACCCCAACCCTTTCCCTTTCCATTGACTTGGGACAGCCCTTATAGATGTGTCAATCACAGTGGGAAGGGGGGAGGTCACCGTGCATGGGGTTCAAGGTCACAGTGGGCAGAGCTAAGGTGATCACAGTGCACATAACTCAGGTCATTCCCTCTGCTCAAGTCCAGCTGTCTGCCACGACCATGTGACCCGTGGCAGACGACTCAGGAGGTGGTGACGGCGGCAGCGGTGGCATCCTTCCTCGCCCGCACTTATCTGCCCTGTTGGAAGCCTTGCGACCCATCGGGACCTGAAGGCTGTCTGATCACATTAGTGGGCTGCCTGCTGTTTTCGGGTTGGGGGGTCCTGGTTGGCCTGTCAGGGATGGGTTTCTCTTGCTCCCCTTTGGGGCTGGAGCTGCCCTGGATCCACTTCCGGGCCTTGCAGTACTCTGCCTCCTGCTGTGCTGGGGACTGGCTGGGAAGGGCTGGTCTGCTGATGGAGTTGGGGCTGGAGGATGCGTGTGTGTGTGGCGGGGTCAGGGAGTGGCTAGGGGGGAGCATGGGACGGCTATCGTTCTGAGTCACGCTGGGCACCTTGGGAGGAGATTTGGATTTCCCCGCTGTCTGCCTCTTCCTCCCAGCTCTCAGCGAGCGACCTCCTCGTCTTCCATCGTACTCGCCCCTGATTTATTTACTTTTTTTTTTTGCGAAGACCTTTGCAAAGGATTATGTCGAAAGTCAGCTGTATTGTCAGTGGTTAAGAAATGGCCCCTGGTTGATTCCAAATATGATATAGACAGCTGTGTTCCCGAAGAAGTAGTGTGATGTACACATAATAGAAAATTACTTTCAATTTACGACACGGTAGCTCTTTGGTTTAAGGAATTAAAAAAAGAAAATGAAAAATAAGAGTTTTTGTCGTGGGAGGTTTAGAGGCCCAGTAGCTAGCGCAGGGGCCCATTTGTGTTATTCTGGTGCTTGTTCCGTTTTTTTAAGGATAAATTTAAAATGTTTTCAGGTACTCTCGTAAAGCTGGAAATTATGAACAGTTAGGACAGTTACAGCTCCGTCCACACCCTAGATGGAGAGGGCTGTGTTCTTTACGGTGTATATTTGTGTCTCACGATATAATGAATTTGGGAAGCATCACGCCCTGGCACCCACTGGTATCGGTGGGCACTTCGTCTCTTTGCTTTGGGATTGAGACAAGTCACTGAGTTTGCCTCCTGACAACCTACCCCCCGCCCCCCACCGCCAAGATTAAATTCTTAAGCCGACTGACATTTTGAGTTCAATAAGCATATGTTGGGTGATTTCACCCTAAGCAACACGTGCTGTAAATCACAGTTCTCTATTGTTAGTGGCTCGGTAATCCTGCTTTTCTTCCTGATGCGACACAAGAAATGGCTACCCTGTCGTCTCGCCCTTCTTTCCAGTTACCCTGCAGATCTGCTGGGTCACACATTGTGCAAAGTGTGCACAGGTGAGCCGAGGTGAGCGCCGTGCAGGTACACTTGATCGGCTTCTCGGTGGTAAAATGGCAAGACCTCTAACCAAACATCCCCAGAGGGCCCTGGGCTGGTACGATCCCAGTGATACTGGGTGGTCATAGGACAGAGGAAGGGAAGCAGCGAGGGGCTTTGGGTGGCCGGTGGGAAGCGTGATACTAGCAAGGTTGCAGTACCGGGGCAGCTCAGGCAGATTCTGCTCAGAAAGTGCCCTGGTTGAGTTGTGGGGTTTCTCCTGGAGAACCAAACGTGGCCCATTGGGTGACGCCTGCAATTGCTGAGAGTTATGCGTTTTCTTTGGAACCAAGAGCTAGGTGCAAGGTGCAGAGGGAAAAGACCTCATTTCCCCCATAGACTGGGACAAAAAGTGGGTGTGTGAGGCTGATGGGTGAGAGGCAGCTATGCCTCTGCTGTGAGACCCGGGCCAGCCTCTGCCACCACCTACTTCCTGAATTTCAGTGCTGCAGAAAACAGGTGCACAAGCTTGCAGGCCACTCATTGTAACTTGGGCAAAGCCTTTGGCACCCTGAGGGCCATTGGTTTGTGTGCTGCCTGGGCCAGGAGGTCTCATCTCAAAAATCTTTGAAGGTCGATGTCCGCACTTCATAAAATGGCCCTTTAAGGAAGAAGAGGCAAGTGTGTCTAATATAAATGACATGAGATAAAGGAATCAATAAAGGGATTTGCGCTCCCCGCTGAGTGACCAGTTTCAAGTTAGCCCAGCTGATACTGTAAGTTTTGAAGGCAGATTTTCATGCATTGGCTTGAAATCTTCATTAGTATAATTGCTAAAGAATAATGAAACTTGCAATAACATGAATGGACCGAGAGGGTACTATGCTAAGTGAAATAAGTCAGACAGCGAAAGACAAATACCATATGATCTCACTTATATGAAAATCTAAGAAACAAAATAAACGAACAAACAAAACAGTGTCAGACTCATAGAGAAAAAAACTGATGGTACCAGATGGGAGGGGGTTGGAAGGCTGAGTGAGAAAGGGGCAAGGATTAGAAAGTACAAATTGTAGTCACAAAATAGTGTGGGCATGTAAAATACAGTATGGGGAATGTAATCAATAACATAATAACTATGTATAGTGTCAGATGGGTACTAGACTTATTGGGGGGATCACTTCATAAATTGTATAACTATCTAACCACTATCCTGTATACCTGAAATGAATATAAAATAATATTGAATGTCAACTACAACTTAAAAAAATAGAGACGGGAATATACAGAACAGCATAGTGAAATTAGTATTATAACTACCGGTATGTAGTGTCCAATGGGTAATAGATTTATTGGGGTGATCACTTTGTGAGGTGTATAAATGTTTAATCACTATGTTGTTTTGGACACCTGAAACTAATTAAAAAAAAAATAGCTATTCCTGCTCAAAAAAAAAAAAAAAAAGAATGAAGCTGAAAAAGGAGTAGTAACACTGGCTAGGTGTCCTGATCATCCACAGTCATCTAAAATGCTTGAAGTATTCGTTCAGATTAGGATTGGAAACTTCTCCATCCCCGTAATCGATTTGGTGCTTTTCCCCTCAAGTGATGAGTATCTCAAATATGGCTGCCTTTTCAGCTGTGGGATTCGAAGTTGATCTAAACTCCCTCTCCAGACAGATATACAAGCATGAGCGCATGCGCGCGTACACACACACACACACACACACACACACACACACACACACACACACACACACACTGACTCACTCACACTCGGAGAGAGAACATCCAAGAAATCTAGACACACAGTTCTAAATTACTAGGGGAAGAAAATGTCCTAACATCCCTGGGCAACTAAAACCTGACCCGGAAAAGTCAAAAGCCATTTACAGATGCCATGTGGTCTTTCTCAGGGGAAAAATGCCGATTAATCGGCAGTCAGGATGCCTGTCCTATAAAACTGCTTACTGTTTTAATCTGCCCGGTAGCCAGACAGACTGATGAATCTAAGGCAGATAGATGGAAGCAAGAGGAGGCAAGACTCGTGTTAGAGCGTGTGCCTTTCAGATTTGTAGACTTTCTATTATTATTATTTTTTTTGACACAGAAATGCTAGATGGAGCTTCCCTTGAAAAGCATCATCCTGAGACAAAGGTCACCCATGATTACCTAATAGGAAGCCGGGCGCTGCTCTGGTGCTTCCGTATGTCTTTCTTACAGTTCGACGTTCCCGGTTACGTCGTCACCGGGATGGAGTGATTTTACAGTTTGTGACATCTGGGTGGCTGCTTCTCACCCACACTCCAGTACTGCTGGTAACTGTGTAGATGGACACTTAATACCAGGTGCTGAGCTAATGCTTTCCATATGGAGATTTCATTCGTCTCCATGTCCATCCTGCAGGCAGGGCCTACTGTACCCCCGTGTAGCTACGAACTTGGTCCTGGAGAGCTTAGTGACACTTTGCTCTCCCTCCGGGCGTGTACCTTCTCTCTGCTGAGCTCTGCGGACTCCCTCTGGGGTCGGAGTTTGGAAATGGCCCCAGGACAAGGGATGACAGCATGGACGATTTCCTCAGGTCTACTTTACACCAAATAGTATTGCTTGTCATAACAGTGGGCTTTAAAAATCCTAATTGAACTTGACTGTTCGAGTTAATTGTTTAACCTTTGTTTTGGTTTGTGTATCTGGGCTCTCTTTCCATTCCGCCGTCCTCCTACCTGGCTAGCCCAGTGACACACAGGTTAGTCCAGTGATGTGTTGACGTCACATGAGCGGGTCTGGTGCAGGGCTGGTGGCAGCAAAAGTTCTCAAAAACACAGCGTGTGACTTTTCTCCTACCCATTGGCTCTTCACAGTTCACCGTATCAGAGCAAACAACCCGTTGAATCTGCCTTGGGTGGCATTTAATGGCAGACAGATGTCCATGATCATAAGAAAGTGGGGTTTCCGGGGCAAGGCTTGCCTGCAGGAATCCTTTTGAGCCTTCCCCATAATTGTTCCCAAACATGACGGTGGAGGAGGCGGATACTCGGCTTCTTTGCCCCTCCGATCAGACCATATGGTGCCGCTGCACTTCAGTACAAGGGCCGATTAAAGGTCTTGCACATTTTGTTTTTTATTTTTGCCCTTTAAAAATGAATCATTGAAGGGACTGACGGGAGCGGGGAATGGGGAGTAAGTATTTAATGGGGACAGGGTTTCAGTTGGGGAAGATGAGAAAGTTCTCGAGATGATGGTGGTGATGGCTGCGCAACAACGAATGTACTTAATGTCACAGAATGATACACTTTTTAAAAGTGGGTAAGGTGGTAAATTTTGTGGTATATAGATTTTCCCACTTTAAAAAAATGAGTCATTTATTTACATTTTGGCCAAGTTGGAATCAATAGGTTATTCTAAAAGACCGTTCTAACTTCACTGACCTCCCTTTATTTGTCTTAATTTTTAATTGCTAGTTCTATGCAGAGAACACTTTTTAATCACGGACTTAAGTACTGGACGTAAGACTCTATAGCTCCTGTATATGGAAGTCTTTACATTGGGAACTTCCAAAGTATGAAGCACACAGTATCACAGAGACCCTGAGAATTGTTGCCAAGATTCCGGTTGAAATGAGGTTTACCATGGCAGCCCGGAGGGGCCACCTCTGATATAACCCGATAGAACACTAAGAGGACGTGAGAAGGTTGAATTTGTTTCATTTCTAAATTAAATGCCAGTGATTTAAGCATTCATTGTCCTTCCCCTGGTCATATAAATCCTGTCTTACTTGACGATGCGAAGTAGCTTGTACCCAGTTCAGCCAAGTTCCCTACGTGGGTCCCCGGCCGTCCTGCCACGGCAGCTGGAGGCCTCTGGTGACCGGGCTGGGGCAGACTCTGACGAGTGTTTGCATACCGCCCTGTACCCTGCAGCAGGAGCTGATTGAGAGCATTGGGCGCAAGCTGCACGTGCTCCGGGAAGCCCGGGAGAGCCTGCTGGAGGACATCCAGGCCAACAGCGCGCTTGGGGACGAGGTGGAGGCCATTGCCAAAGACGTCTGCAAACCCAACGAGTTTGACAAGTTCCGGATGTTTATTGGGGACCTGGACAAAGTGGTGAACCTTCTGCTGTCGCTGTCGGGTCGCCTGGCCCGGGTAGAGAACGCCCTCAATAATTTGGACGACAGCACTTCTCCTGGTGATCGGGTAGGTACAGACGCATCTGGCTGGAAGTCGGGGCGGGGTGGGGGGGAAGGCTTTCCTTGGGGTGTTGGGTGAACCTCACACAACACCTACAGAGACCTGTCCACCGTGTAATGCAAGAGGCGGCTGGAATGCGGAGGTCTCTTCCTATAATGGAGGGAGTACCGTGCAGTGAGTGACAGCCATTGTCACTGCACTGCAGGGTCACTGTCACCTTCAGGGAGAACTGGGCATTCTCTTTGACATCTTTTCACGTATCCCCACTGATCATCACTAAGACCTTTCCTAGGAAATAGTCTTTCTTTGTAACTTCCCTTGCCCACACGTAGGTGCGTGAGTGCAGCTCACCCACTTCCAACGGACTGAGCTTCACTGATAACCGTACTTGCTTATTACTATTGCTGGTAACTAACAGGAGTGCAGTTAGCAGGTTGGAGAGAGTCTTAGGATGGGTCTAAGTGTTCTCCCTTTCCCGAGGTGGGCGACTCCGGGCATTCTCAGTGAGTCTATATTTCAGTTTTTCCAAATGCAAATTAAGGAAAATAGTATCTACTTTATTGGCTTTACTTCATAGGTCAAGTATCAGCAACACATCTAGCTTGGTTCTTTGCACATAATAGGTCTTCACAGTGACCATCTTTATAACAAGACATGTCAACTTCTCTAAAAGGGGAACAGAAAGGGCCCCTCCCACTTTACTCCAGGTAAGAGTGGTTTGGGTTACAAAGAAGGATCTTATAGAACGGGGATTGGAGACAGCTGCTCATCTGTGCTTAGCCAAGTTGCTAGCAACTGTCATTGAACATACTAGATACGGGTTTAAAAAGTAACGGGGGCTTTGGACCCTCATCTCCTTGGGTTATGTTCATATTCTTTTTGCTGTTTTTGCCATCTTTGCCAATCTTATCTGAAGGAACTTAAGGGAAATTCTCAAATGTTGATTTAAATGAAAAAATAGTACTGTCTTTGCAACTCCACTCATCTTTCATCCACCTTTGCCTCCCTGTATGTGGAACCAGTAAAGATTTGGAGACAGAAGGAGTCATGACACTAGGGACCATGAAGTGGTCTTCCTGGGTACCAGGCCCTGTAGCCCTCACTAGAGATCTGCTTTAGAGAATGAGGAGCCGACGGGTGGTTACTCCCCTAGGTTGTGAATAGCTGATGCAGCTTTCACCTTCCACGTTCCACTGTCACGTCCCGGTGCAGTGCAATGGCTAGATCTCCATGGTAGCCAGCGTTGCATGAGAACCTCTATGGCAAGCGGTCAAAACTTAGGAAGATCAGGTTTTTAGAGACAGATATGCCAACGAGTTAAAAGATGTGGAGTCAGGTTTCAGAAGCCTTCCTCCATCTTTTCAGGTAGGAAAATAAACACATGAACAGACACATGATGTCCTCCCCCAGTCTCTGCAGCTTCTAGCCACCAGTGAGCCCAGCTGATTTTAGCCTGAACCGAATTTTTGGAATCGGTTAAGTTCTCTTTCCCTTTGGGTTGGAACTAATTGGTTTTGCCCCGCCTCTTCCGAGACAAATACACCATACCTTTGTTTCACAAGCACCTGAGATCTAGGCGTCCTACAGAAATAGGCAGGTACGCCGGAAGGTTGTGTGATCCGGGGCAGTTTCCGAAAGCCGCACATCGAGAGTGGTTTCTGTTTGCAGCCACTGTTAAGAGCAGCTCGTCTTTACCAAGCTCTTTCGTAGTGTTGGCATTTTGCAAAGTGTGACCACATCCTGGACTACGGTTTCGGGGCGGGAATTCCCACCTGTTCTCATGAATTTTTTCCACTTTCCCATTCCTGAATCCTGAGAAAAGTTGGTCGGAAAATCAGCTTCTTGAACCCACAATGGGAAATAAACGTACTACTCACAATGTATGTCTTAGATATTTTTCCCATTTATCGCTTGGGTTTCCGGGCGGGGATTCCCACTCGTTCTCAGGAATTGTTTTGCTTTTTCCATTCCCGAATCCCGAGAAAAGTTGGGCGGGAAATCGGGAAAATCAGCTCCTTGAACCCAGTAATAAATGCACTACTCACAATGTATCTCTTAGACATTTTTCCTGTTTATCGCTAGGGTTTCTGGGCGGGAATTCCCACCCGTTCCTGGGAATTTTTTCGCTTTTCCATTCTCGATTCCTGAGAAAAGTTGGTCAGGAAATCGGGAAAAACGGCTCCTTGTAACCAGGTGGTTGGTAGTATCGGCCGTCACTTTGTGGAAACAATGCATCGTGGAGAACAGAAAACAGTTTATATCTCGGGATTTGGGAATGGGAAAGTGAAAAACATTCCCGAGAACGGGTGGGAATTCCCACCCGGAAACCCTATCCTGGACGTTCACACATGCCCATTGGGAACTATCCGTGGCTACATGGCAAAGCGGCAGGATAACAGGGTGCCTGTGTGACACCCAAATAAAAATCAGAAAGTCACAGCGAGGGAAGGAGTTCCTGGCTCCTCTCCTGGCCAACATTTGAAGACACTTTGTGCATTCATCTGGTCCTTTCTTAGATTTCCTTCCGCTTGGGGAGTGTAGGGAATGGAAGTGCGTGTTCTGCAGGCAGAGAATGGTTGTGAGCGCCTCGTTTTGGGAATGGGGTCGTCTGTGTGCCCCAGAGCAGGACCCCTGTCAGGAGCGAGGGAAGCTTCCCCTGCAGCTGTGCACCTTTGTCCTACCTTCCCCTGCTCCCTCATGCGTCCTCTTCAGAAAGGCCGCTCACATGCTCCTTTTCCTTTTGCCGGAAGGGTTTGGGAGTCCTGCCCTGGGATTTCTTCAGAATCTGTTCCTTTTACCCACTCGGCCACAGTCTCGTCAGGCCTTTGACACACGTACGATCCCTGAGTCCTTTGTCCCTTTGGAGCATTTCAAAGTTCTGCAGTTTTCAGTCTCTTGCTTCCACTCGTGCATACCACGGCTGTTTCCAATAGCATTCAAAGCCGGTGGGAGCATTCGCAGGTGGAAGAGGCCCAGGAACCCTGACGGGAGGGCCGGGCTGGAGCCTGCCCAGTTCCAGGTATTTCTGAGCAGATCCCGTCAGACCACTGCTCCCTGACGTTGGGGTCTGTCATCGGCACAGTCCCCAGAGTTGCTGGGGTTTCCACGGTGTCGGCCGGAGCGCCCCGCATTCACCCTGGTCCTCAACGGGCTTGTACCTCTCTCTGTCTCCCCCTTCACAGCAGTCGCTGCTCGAGAAGCAGCGGGTCCTCGTCCAACAGCATGAGGACGCCAAGGAACTCAAAGAGAACCTGGACCGCCGGGAACGCGTCGTGTTCGACATCCTGGCCAGCTATCTGAGTGACGAGAGCCTGGCCGATTATGAGCACTTTGTGAAGATGAAGTCAGCCCTTATCATCGAGCAGCGGGAGCTGGAGGATAAGATACACCTGGGTGAAGAGCAGCTCAAGTGCTTGCTCGACAGCCTTCAGCCCGAGAGGGGCAAATAAGAGAGCCCTCCTCGCGGGGCACGGAGCCGGGCTTTCCACCCCGTCGCCCAGGGCCACGATTTGTGTCCTCTCGTGAGACTCCCCCCATAGCGAAATGGCAGTCACAAAAGCAATAACTCTCGTGTTGGTTTGGGATGGTTTATTTAATTGTTGAGTTTCCCTTCTGAATGCTGAGCAGAGTGGCTCACGTTGGCCATTTTCCCTTACAAGCGACTCACACGTGCCACTCGGCTCTGGTGGACGGCGAGTTTCTGCAGTATAGACTGTGGACTCTGGTCCCGTAGTGCACACAAGTGGTCGTTCGCTGTGGCCGGCCCACCCTTCCTCCCGCCTTCAGATGCTGAACCAACCACTCGGGAAGCAACCGAGGGAGTCTTTAAGGGGCATGAGATGGGAACCCTGGGCGCGCGTCATGTCATGTGATCCATCCGAGGCATGGGCTGCCGTGTTTTATCCCTGTCCGTCCAATGGTGTTGAGCGTTCACTGTCTCCATCTCATATAATGATGTTCTCTGACCCAGCAAAAACCATGATGATGATAATTTATTAACATTTCGGAAAGAGGAATCGTTTCCGAGGGGTTAAAAACCAACTGTGAAATGAATAACCTACGTGTTGGGCTCACTCATTCTAAAATCACCCCTTAACTTGGGTGCATGCTTTAAAACTCACGCACAGAGCACATAGCGTTAGTACGTGTCACCTGACAGCACGGGTCAAATGTTTTCCTACGACGTGAAATGACTTGGTTAAAAGTGTGTCCAGTAGTGATGTGTTTGCTAGATGTTTGTTTCTTGACACCAACAGCTTATTTCTGAAATTGCTTTTTCCCCACATTTGTTTTGTGTGCATATGGTCATTAATAATTGGCTACTTTTCTCTTTGTGCCTCTTGAAATCTGTCACCATGCTGTGAGGGCCGCGTTTCGTTTACTCTGGTTTTTCAGAGTCTCCGTGGACTGTACGATGTTGCCAGAGAGTTTACTCGGCCCTTTTCCTTGGTTGACATCACAAGGTTCTAAAGGGTCTATTCACTTAAAAAACAAAACGCTGTCATGCTGTCGATATCCAGTTGACAAGTCACAGACTGGGAGGAAATGTTTGCAAATCACCTATGTGACAAAGGAATTGTGCCCAGAATATGTAACTCTGAGAACAAACAGCTCAATTAAAATGTGGGCAAAAAATTTCACCGAAGAGGATGATACATGGGTGGCAAATAAGCATCGGTAAAAGATGAGCAACTGCCAGTGGCTTGAGTTTCACTGACTGATTTTTACCTAAATCATCGTAGGCACATTTCTTCACAGATGCTCATCTGATTCAACGCGTGATTACTGGAAGGAGAACCCCTTGGATGAGTTCATGTCAAGGTAATATTGGGAGATTTGTCTGCTGGAGGGATCAGTTTAATCCTTGTTTTCCCTTATTCCCATCAAGGAAGTTTTCCAACAGGTGGGGAGATAGCTCTGTCAGCAGTGACTCCTGCCTTACCAAACACACATGCACACAAATGTCGTAAAGACAGGTGTCCTGCTTCATGAGCCAGACTCCTGTGCCGCTGTCCTCTCATCCGTGTGCTCGGGAAAGGGGTCCAAACGGGCACGCCTCAGTGATGCAGCCAACAAACACTCTTTTTGGCAACCTACCCACGCCAAAAAGAGGAACGCTCTTTCAGACGTTTTCATTCCTATTAAATTATATCTGACTTGAAAAACCTGCCAATGAAGTGCCCTCTTCCTTTCCGCCTGGTGTTGTCACTTGCTGTGAAAACGGGTCACGTCGGAGAAGGTTCAGCTGGCTGTCCACGGACCTCTATCTCTCTCCTCTGGGGAGACAACCACAGTGATTCTGGTGTGTTTGGTTTCTCATTTAGACAAAGCTTTTATCTGTGATTCTTTCTCCTCTGCTCCAATATTGTGATCGTTTTGATGATATGAGTGTAAAACGTGAATAATAGAATTTCTGTGTCTGTATCCAGCCTTCTGATGGCTCTTGAGGACTTCCATATACATAGCAATATAGACGCCTTCCCCCTTTGAGCAGAGCACCTGTGATCACAACAGTCCCACCCATTCCCGTTTGCCTCTTGAATGTCTGATGAGCAGGGACCCAAAGATCCTAGTGAGTCATTGTACAGAACTTTGTATATAGTTCTCTCACTGCACATGAAAACACTCTGGTGCTAATATTTCACCCTTGACATTCTTAGGTGGTGGCTCTTTCCTCACCCTGTCGTAGCTCAGCCGTGGAATGCTCTGTGTAGGGAGTTTTCAGTCAGAGCCATTGCCTGCGGCTTGTGTCCTGCAGTTCACCGTGGAAAATGTGTACAGATTTCATGCTCAACACTTACCACTTACCGCTCAACAGATCATCCTGCTTCACTTTAACAAAATAAATAGTGTCTTTGAGTGACTGGAGTGTGTCTTTGATTGGCCTACTCTACATCTCCTTATAAAGACTCAGAATGTCCTCATCATATGTCATAAGCCTTTGACAGTTGTGGGGTTGATTGTATGTGTGTAACTATTTATACCAGTCTAGGTAAGGCCAAACATTTTGCAATCAGGAAAGGTCAGGGACACGGCTTGTATAGCTTAGCTGCTGCCATGGTAATGCTGCGTAACAAACAACCATAACATCTCGGCAGTGTCCATGGAGAAGTATGTCTTTAGCTTGTGAATCTGTACGTGAGCGGGCTGTCCTCCATGAGCCTGTCATCTTCCTCCTGGGGCCAGCTGTCTGGCCTGGGCGTGTCCATGGCAGGTGCACACGAGAACAAGCCCAGTGACAAAGGTGCTTTTCACGTGTCTGGTCCCAGCACACCTGCTAAGCTGCCACTGCCTGAGCAAGTCCCACTGCTGAACCCAAAGTCAAAGTGGGTGGGACGTGCTCCACCTCCTTAGTGGACGGGACTGTAAAGGCCCATGGCAGAGTGTGGATACAGGCAGATGGGAAGAATCAGGGCCATCAAAAGTATCCTGACCCAGAAGCCAAGTTCCTGGAGCAAAGCTACCTCTGTCACTTCCTAGTTGTATGGCCGTGAGCACATGGCTTAGCCTCTCCAAGCCTCAGTTTCCTCCTTTGTAATTGGAGAAGAGCTGTTATGAGATCAAGTGACCTAATACATGTTAACGTGCTTAGAGCCATACGTGGTTCAGGAAAGTGCTTTATAAGTGTTTGCTCTTCCATTTTCATGACTCTAGCCAGGACGTGGAGAAAAGGCCTTTCCTGCCTCGGAAGCAGAATGTCAAAACCACCCAAGACACGGCGATAGCTTCTGGTTGGGATTAGAAATCCTTCTGTTGTGGAGCACGCCTGTGGGACCGGAAGGTTAGATGATTTAGAGGGAGGGGTTCTTTTAATAAGTATTCTAGAGTGAATATTTAGAACAGGAAAACGTTCACACACACTACAGATTTAAACAGCACACAAATACCACACATTTTTAACGTTGGCTTAATACAGGAGAGCAGTTCAAACGCAGCTGTAGGCTGCTGCTGTGATGACACGTTCTGTGTCCCATGGATGGTGACATGGAGGTTTTTGCCCTGGACACCTGTGTGCTCAGACTGACGGAGTGCACGTCTGATGGTTTGGTGTGTTCTCTGGCGTGGGCCGTCGGACTTCTTTAGGACAAGCTGAGTCGGGTACAGGAGCTACACACAGTCTAGGGCAGGGGTACACACCAGACACTCGCCCCACTGTCAGTCCTGTTTGCCTGACTGCCACAGGTCTGTACCTTGCAAGCACAGCATTCTGAGTGTTTTCTGCATTTCCCATTAAGAGAAGGAAAGCGGTACACGGTGTCTATTCTTGTATATGCTGCGTCCTGAGTCTCAGCGACCCACATAAATGTATTCCACTAAACCCAAGCTGTGTTCCCACTCGGCTCCCTCTCCGCCAGATCCCCAAAATGCCTGTGGTACCACCTGAAACGGGAGAGGGAAGTGGAAAGGAAGGCAGAGAGAAAAGAGATGGTGGACTTAACTGAATGCCATGAAAAGACCTTTCTTTGGCAAATTCCCCCAAAGCATAGGGTCGTGCGGTCGCATCACTGGCTGGCTCCACCAGGACCTTGGCAGGACCAGGCCGAGAGATGCCCTGAAGGTTAAGCTTATGAGCTGCACGGTGAACCCGTTCCTGTTTTAAACCTGGTTATAAAATGCAGCCAAATAACGTCATCCACCCTAGCAAGGACCACGTCAGGGGGACTTCTCCTTTGCACAGGTGACAGTACCACGAATGATGGTGGATGCTCGAAGACGGACACGACCTCCCATCAGACGTTCTTGCCAGAAACATCGCACAAACCCAAAGTGAGGGGAATCTTTCAAAACAAAACAAAACTGACCAGTTTTTCCTTTAAGTGATTGCTGTTTTTGCAATTATTTTAACCATTTAAAACAAATTTTTTAAAAAATTTTTGGGGGAATATTGGGGAACAGTGTGTTTCTCCAGGGCCCATCAGCTCCAAGTCATTGTCCTTCAATCTAGTTGTGGAGGGCACAGCTCAGCTCCAAGTCCAGTTTGCCGTTTCAGCCTTTAGTTGCAGGGGGCGCAGCTCGCCATCCCATGCGGGAAGTGAACCAGCAACCCTGGCCGCCCCAACTGACCAGTTTTTTTGAAAGGTGGCTGCGGTGATGAAAACACACACAGAGGTGAGGTTAAAATGAGAGAAAAACAAAGGCAACCTGACAGATTGTGCCACATGACCATGAGTGACTCCTGGGCCAGACGAAGGACAGTTGAAGTTCGAATACAGTCTGTAGGTCATGGCATTGTGTCAACATGGTTGTCTTGATTCTGTTCATTGTACCAGGGTTATGTAAGTTTCCGTTTGGGGAGTGTGGCCGCAGGATGTGTCCAGATCTCTGCTCTGCAAATTTCTTGTAAGTCTGAAATTATTTCAGAACGAAAAGTTAAAATATTGTTTTCCCCACTTTTTGCCTCTTCTAAAGACCCTTTTCTCATATCTCGTCCTAACTCCAGTCCTTTCACCTGGTATCTTGAAAGGAGCTTTAAAGTGGTGTATCAACAGCATAACGGACCAGCATAACATGACTCACTGCCCAGTGTGGATTGTGCTTGCATGTGTTTCTAACGCCAGTGCTTGGAGCCTGCGTACAGCACGTCCTCAGATAGCGGCCTTTGGTTATACCGTTGATGAGAAAAACATAATCTCTTTCTGGCTGGGCCACTGTCTGTGTGGGGTTTGCAGGTCTCCCCAGGTCTGTGGGTTTCCTCTGGGGACTCCGGTGTCCTCCGACGTCCCAGGAACGTGCACATGAGGTGATCTGCCCATGTCTACATTGTCCCAGTCTGAGTGACTGTGGGTGGTGTGAGTGGTCCTGAGATGGAAGGGCATTCTGTCCAGGAGGGTCCCGCCTGGCACCCCCGAGCTGCCTGGACAGGCTCCGGACACCCGTGCCCGGAACCGTATCCATTATCTGACTTGTTCTCATTCACCTTTCTCAAATGTGTGTAGAGCTCACATTTATTTCAAAGTTTCATATTAGAAGAGTTTTGGGTCTTATTTAGAAGTTTGGTGATGTTTTGTGATCAGAAATATGCCAAAGGAACTTAACTCTGTTTGTATCAATTAGTCGATAGTAGAAGGTGGTTTCGTTTAAAGTCAATTTCCAAGAACCTATAGACGATGTGAAGTGAGGACTTACTGTTTTCTCTCCCAGGGATTCGTGGAGCATGGTAAGGTTCCAAAGAAGACTGCGATAAAGAACGCTATTTAATTTTTCACTCAGTTTCCTGAATATGTTTGAGCTTGGATTGCCTCCACCCCATGTTTAAAATTTTAATACCAGTCAAGATGCCAACATATGTTGACACACAATTCTAAGGATGGCAATTACTGGTGGCAACATAGGAGTCTTGAGTGTTGAATATAAGGGGCTCCTGTCCCCTGGGATGGAGGGGAGCACCCTATGTCTTTCTCCATATAAGACCATATGCTTTAAATTTGATTTTATATCACTTTTTTATCCAAAATAAGCTTTGTGCATGATAGAAAATATGCAAACACACATATACATACATATACGTGTGTTTGTGTATGCGTGTGTGTGTTTGTGTCCATAGCTAACAATATATATTTAACCAATATTTGTGTGCCAGGTACATAGTTGGCATCTTGTACTCTTTACAAAGCAAACCTATCAATGGTGACACAGCGTTAGATCGAAGGTCTTCAGGGACAACCCCACGCCAACATCTTATCATACCCATCCTGTGGCCCCACTTCCCTACTTGGCAGCTCCACCCTCTGGCATGCCAGGTGCCCCTGGCACCATTGCGAGGATTGACTCAGGAGAAATGAAGTCTATCAGGCCCTTAGCATGTACTCTACCCCATTTCGTCCCCTGCACTTGTCATTCCCTTCCTGTACAGGTAAGGACACGGAGGCTCTTCAGAGATAACAGTGGCATGTAAGGTAAATACATTCACATGTCTCCTCTGCAGCTCCCTCCCTACATTCCTCCTTTCTCCCTCCATCTCTCCCTTTTCCTATTAAAAAAAATATTGTCTGTTTTTAACCTTTTTTTTTAATATTTTCAGGTGTACAAACCTGTGTGATAGTTAGACATTCACACCCCTCACAAAGAGATAACACCCCTCTCCAATCTCCTACCCCTCTGACATCGTATATAGCTGTTACAATTCCATTGACTCTATTCCTTAAGAAACAGGATTATACTAATCATATTTTTGAAATCTCCTTTTTTACTTAGCAACATTGGGAACTCTTTATTCACGTAATGTTGGGTTTCTGTATAATAGGTTTTGTTATATAAAGTAGTTTACTGAATGTGTTCTCTAGATGGGGTTTTTAGGATTTTTTTTCTGTTTCTTCCTAGTTATATTCTGTTATAAAGTTCGTTCAGTGTATTTCTCACAACTTTGAACATACCTCTGTTCATTTTGTGGGGAATAAATTCCTTTTCATGGAAACACTGTAAGCGAAGTTTTCAGTGGAACTTTGAGTCCTAAATACTGGCGAGCTGACATCGTGTGCCCTTTTTGGTAGCCTTGTTTCTTTCACAAGTCCCATTGAAGCTATCCCCAATCTTAGGCCAATTTCTCAGTTAGGAATTAGCTTACATATTCCGTACTATCTTACTCATGTCTACCATGTTCCAGTGAGCCTGTTATCCAAGATTCAACTAGAAAGAGATCACATCCCACAAATTATGGGTATGTGTTAGGTGTCAGGGGTCTTTCACAACTAAATCTCACCCGTGTGGATGCCACTTCTGCTAACACTGGCATGGATATGTCGTCTTTGCTTATTTTAAAATGTCATTCCCTCCAGGTGATGTGTTACATGCCATTTCTGGGGGACGAGAGACAGTGATTGGGAGACAAGTCTGAAGTTGGTGAGATCTTGAAAGAGGACCCTGCTGGTCCATAACTGAACATAAAAGCTGATAGACATAGAGGGTACCTGAGGAGAAAAGAAACCAAAGATAGTGCAGTGGTCAACCAAGAATGGATGTTGTCATGGTAACCGAGAATGTTAGGTGTGGTAGGTGTGATAACAGTGGAGGGTGAAGGAGAGGAGCTTGAGGGCGAGGGACAGGGTCACAGTGTGGCTGAGGATCGTGTCTGCCTGAAGCGAGGAGCCAGCCGGGAGGACGTGGGGGAGCTGCGTGTGCGTCAGCAGCGCTGGGGTCAGGAGCTGGCCGCCCTCCCCACGCTCCCGCTCCCTTGGAGACGCATCACTGGTTAGTGAAGGCTCAGCCTTCTTTGTTGTGTATGTTTCATTGTGGTAAAATAGACAAAATTTATTATAATTGCCATTTTTTTAAGTGTACAGTTCAGTGGTGTTGAGGACAGTCAACAGTGGTTGTGTCACCACCACAACAACCACCATCGTCTCCAGCACTTTCTCACCTTCCCAAATGAAAACTGTCCCCACTGAACAGTAACTCCCATTCCCTTCTCCTGAGCCCCTGGGAAGCACGGTTCTGCTTTCTTTCTCTGAGTTTGACTTCTCTAGGTACCTCACGCAAGTGGAATCATACAATATGTGTCACTCTGTAAACTGGCTGATCTCACCTAGCATAACGTCTTCATAGTTCATCCGTGTTGTAGCAGGTGTCAGAATCCCCTTCCTTTTCGAGGCTGAATGATACTCCATTGTATGGAATGGATGGATAGACATTTTGTCTCTCCGTTCATCCACGAGGGACCCTTGGGTGGTGCTCACCTCTTGGCTATTGTGAATAATGCTGCTGTGAACATGAGGTACAGGTGTCTGCTTGAGTCCCTTCTTTCCCTTCTTTGGGTGAATATCCAAAGTGGAATTGCTGAATCTTGGGGAAAGTCCATGTTTAATTTTTTGATTCTATGTTGTGTTTTCGCAGTCCTTCTTTATTACTTTTTGACTCCTTGGCCACACAAGTGTTGGCTTTCCCTCACTCTCATTGATGAATTGGCTGTGTCTGGCTCTTACATTTTGGTGCCCATTCCTGGGTCTCTTCTGACATAGATTGTGGTAGCACTGTGTCAGTCTGACTCACCTGTGAAGACTAAAGGAGGTAAAGGAGCTAACCTGTCATTGCGTACAGCGCCCTTCCATCAGGCCATTGAATCCTATTAGAACCTAGCGAATTCTCTCTTCCTGCTGCAGCCTTTGCATGGACACCATTGTACTGTCATCATGCTCCTTCTTTTTATTGTTTAGGTTATTGGTGTTCCATTGCCGTATTTCAATCTGTTTTACATCCTCCACAAAGCCCTCCTCTCCCAGGGCTGCTTGTCTACATGTGTCTTCATGACCTCTTCTTCCTTTTTTCCTTTACATTCTCCAATTATCCAAACACCCTGTGTCCATCAATTCAGTCTCCTGGGCTCATGGGGAAAATCTGACATTCCCCAGGGACGTGCTGGCCATGACAAGCGATTTCTGGTATCAGGGTGGGAGACGCCTCGCTCTCTCCCTCCCACGTGGACCCTCAGTGCTCTCCGTGAACTGGCTCAATGTCCTCTCCTGCTCGTCCTTTATTCATTTCTGTGCTCCTCTCACTGTCTGTGCCCCCATTTTTCTCTATTGAGAAAGGAATGGACTTTTACGTTCAAACAAGCACATATTCAAAGCCCTGCCTCCTCCCTGCCCGGTTGTCCCCCTCACCCCCGGAACCCCGCAATGCAGAGGGCCTGCTATCAGCCTTTGCCTACCTCCACTCCGCAGGCCACACGCCTAGCTGGGCGTCACCTCGGCCCCCAGGCTTTTGCATTGGTATAGGGAGCCCTACTGAGGCCTCTTCCCTGTCGAAGCGCTTCTCCAGGCTCCGCAGCACCGATCGCCCCCAACGTGGTCTCCCAGGCGGATGAAGTGGACCGCTGGCTCATCACCGACCTGCTAGACAGCTCTGCGGCCCGTGCAGCCCCGGGCCGTCCTCCGCCCGCGCCCTTGTCTCCCTTCTCTGTGGACAAGAGTTTCTCTGTTACACCCCCAGCTCAGGGTACCGGACTCGGTCCGCCCGCCTGCAGCCCAGCCCCCTGGAGCGCCTCGTTCAGCACGCCAGCATGTCGCCTGTGCCCCCCTTCCCCTACCCCTGATGGCGACCTTCGCAATAGGGAGCTGGCGCCCCGTCCTCCGCGAACCCCAGGCGCCTCAGCACACCGCCGCCCCTCTGCGCGCCGGGCTGCACTGCTGCAGAAGGAGGGCCGGCTGGCTCGAGCGCCACGCGCTGAGCGTCACGCGGTGCAAGTGCAGAACCGTGCCTGCGAGGGGCGCGCGCTGGCCTGGGGACCTTCACCTCCCCAGCCGCGCGCTGCGCCCGAGCGCCTTCACCCTCCCAGCCGCGCTGGCCTGGGGACCTTCACCTTCCAGCCGCGCGCTGGCCTGGGGACCTTCACCTCCAGCCGCGCGCTTGGCCCGAGCGCCTTCACCTCCCAGCCGCGCTGGCCCGAGCACCTCCGTACCTTCATCTTCCACCCGCTCCAGCGCCTGTGCCTATACTGGCGTCCGCCGTCAAAACCAGAAACCCCTCTCTGACCCCCAGCCT
The DNA here is from genome assembly GCF_004115265.2 of Rhinolophus ferrumequinum. Lineage (NCBI taxonomy): Eukaryota > Metazoa > Chordata > Mammalia > Chiroptera > Rhinolophidae > Rhinolophus > Rhinolophus ferrumequinum. The sequence continues at coordinate 119,570,883 of NC_046284.1, read as the reverse complement.
CTGTTAGAGCGGATTCTGCACAGCCAGCGTGTTGGCGGCACGCTCGCAGCCTTTCAGGGCCTGGACATTGCGACCTCTCTCCTTAAGTGTGACAGGGTGGGTGACAGGGTGGGTGACAGCCCCCGTTCCACCCACTGGATTTTCCCATCTCTGATCCTTTCATCCGCCTCTGAACCCCTCCCGCCCGTCACCCTCCCTCCTTGTGGCCCCCGTGCCCTGCACCTAATCCTCCATCTCCCCTACCACACACTCCATCCTTCCTTCTCTGGTCCCGCCCCCATCCTCCTCTTACATTCCCTTCACCCGTGGCCTCCAGGCCTCTCCCAGACCCATCAGATTTCTGAGGGTCTCCTCTTCCAGCTGAGATCTGGGTCTTTCCTACCTTCAACTCCCACTTCAAAGCCTCACCCTATCCGAAGTTTGGCAGCACACTGGCTCCTGCTCCCGTATTATTCATTCCCAGTAATTCTCCTCAAATTGGTGGGGTACGGTGAGGGGCCCAGACAAAAAGTTACCTTCTTCAGCCTGGCGGTTCCCTTGCCTAGGACGTGGGCTCCACGATCTCCCTTAGGCCTGGAAAGGTAGAGCATGTGGAAGAGGAATGCGAGATGTGAGCTAGAGGAAGAAGGTGGAGGGGGTCAGGGAAAGTGGCAGCCTACTGGGAATGGAGACGGGTGGGACTCATTGAGAAGCTGTAGGGAGCTGGGCATGGGAGCTGGGACTGGGCTTGCTCAGAGAGGCCAAGCCCCGCTCAAGCTGAAGCTGGAGTTGGCCCCCGCTTCCCGTTTCTATGATCCCACCTCCCAAATGCCTTCCTGAAACCCACCCTCTGCAGGCCCCTGAGTCTGAAGGGCTTAGTCTGTACCTTGCTGGCCTGCCCCCAGCATGTCCCTCCAGGAGTAGAGTCTGGGCAAGGCCCTGACATCCAGGCCACCTGTTCACATGCCCAAGGTGCCAGAACTAGCTTAGGAGAGATGCAGGCCAGAGGGCTTCCAGGCAGGGAAAGTGCGCGGCCCACGTGGGGGAATGATGCTGGCTGCGGAGGACAAGCTGTGAGGTGAGGCTATCTCAAGGCTGACAGCTTAGCCTTCATCTTGCCTCTGGCTTTGTATTTCACACCCTGCCCAGGATGCCTATTAGCCATTCTGGGTGGGGGGCCAGGAGCTTCCCTGTCCCGATGCCCACGTGGTCCCTATCATACCCCTCTCCCAGGGACTCTCCTCATTTTCTCTGCCAGCGCTCTTTCCTTTCTAGACTGCTGGGGGGAACAGGTGCCCTATGGTTGGTTCCCCTCCCTTCTCCAGGAAGTACCTGGAGGAAGGAACCTGAATCCCTGGGTGAGACAGAGGGGATGGGGGCAGCCAGCTTTCCCCTGCCCGCAGTGGGGCTGAATTTTAGGCTCAGATACCAGCCACAGCCTGTTGGGATGTCCCGAGGTTGCTTCCCTTTCCCTCTTCCTAACTGTCCTTTTCTAGCACGTGCTCTTTCTTCCTTGAAAGTTTTAAGACTTCTTGTTGCATACTAGCATAGGTCTTCCCCCTCAACCGGAGTCGAGGTTTCTGACCTCACAGCCATGCTGAGTCTTGGAGAAAACTTGGCAATGGCATGAGGAGAAAAGCAGGGCCCTCCCCGACCCTGTAGCCCCCGGCCTCATGTGGGATGTGTGCGTAAGGGGGGAGGGGTAGCCCCATGGTTGCTGAGATGGGGACCAAGGAAGCCCTGTTGGGGTCTCCTGTCCAAGGGAGTAAGACAAATCTACACTAAAAACAGCTCCAAGTCCCCACGTCGGTCCACTAGGGCCCCAGTCTCCCCAAAGTTCTCCTTCAGTTACGACCTACTCCCTTTTATTCTTCCAGCCACCCCTTGGTCCCTTCACAGCCAGCTTAGGGCCTTTGGCACTTCCAAGGGCTGAAGTGCCCTCCAATTCTTCTTGCTTACTGCTTGATGCCAGATGGGGCCGTGCTCAGTCCTGGGCGTGACCTTACCAGTGAGGGAAGAGTGGGTTACAGGGCATTTGGCTGAAATTTCAAAAGGCCCCTCCCTCCCCCTATTTCTGGAGCTCCTGTAGTTCTAGAGTGCTCCCCCTTTTCTGGAGCTCCTGTAGTTCTAGAGTGCTCCAATCTCTTCACCTGGCTGGTTGCAAGGCTCATAGGGTTTTGTACCTTCCTGTAGTATCCGTGACATTGGAGTGTGGCAATATTGTACTTATGCATAGATTTCTAAGAGCCGGCACTACTCGACCTCCTGAAGCATCAGAGCTCGTCATACTGTACTGACACTGTGTATGTGCCTTTCACTGTGAGCACGCTTCAGGATTTTTTTAAACCACAGAACTTGACTACACGAGGGAAGCAGAATTCACAAAACTCTATGAACCTTAGACAGGAAGGGTTAGCGTGTCTGTCTTGACTGATGTTCTCAGAGATCCTGGAGAAGTCTGTTCCAGTTGGTGAGTAGTAATTAATGTCAAGACTAGCAGCACTTTGCCAAAACTGAGTACGTCAGAGGGACCTGTTTCAAGAGTGAGTCCCAATGACATCAAAGGGCGACTGACAGTCCCTTCCCCGGTATGTCTGAGTGCTCTCTTCAAGGGGGTGTCACTGTCCAGCCTTGGCCACTGGCCCTTGCAGGGTATCACGTGTGAATGGATGCTGTTTTGGAGCGTGCCTGCTCCTGGGTCCCTGCCTGCAACCCTCATCAATTCGCTCTTACCATCACATCTCAGGTGCAAGGAGGACGACAGCAGACCTCTTAGGTGCCTCCTCAGATCCATGTGGCTTTATGTGAAGGGACCAAATGCACACACACTATGAGCACTCATACCTTCCAACTTGCCCTGCCGTCTCATTCCAAAAGGAACCAAGTTGGGTGTTTCGTGTTGAGACTGGCTGACATGATGAGACTCGGTTGACCGTGTTGTGACATATGGACAGACTGAAGGACACAACGACCTCAATAGGGTCCTGTAGCATGATTCGTACATGTAAGGATTCTGATTGTTAGAGTATAATGTTATTCCTCTGTGGAAAAAAAAATTTAAAGAGAAAAACTAATAAAAATCTATTTAAAGCAAAAAAAAAAAGTCACTAGTAACCATCACTAGTAAGCCCTGGAGTCAGATGCATGTTGTTTTGTTGTATCTTTCTAACATATTTCATGCTGGACAAAAATGAGGTCATACCACATACTTACAGTTTTGTTACTGCATGTGAAATCCACCCACCCTGGACGTTTTCCCGTGTTACTAAGTACGGTACTAGTCTACTTTAATGTCTGCTAAGTTTATGGTGAATGAAGTACTTTAATACCTACTAGATACTGCAGTGTCCTTATGTACCTTATGTACCAGAATTAATCAATCCTCCATTGCTTCACAACTTTCATGAAGTCTTTTTATTGCTTTCCTTGTTTCCTTGCTCGTGGCAGAAATACCTGAAAATACTGAAGAGCCAGACATCATTTTAAAAAGTCACAGCCTGAGCCTGAGGTTCACAGAACTGCGGTTCACAGAACAGAAGGAAGGCAGGAACGCCTACTGTGTGATTCCTATTGTAACAAACAGGCAAACTTGAACGACGGTGACAAACTAACGACAGGTAAGGAAGCAGGGATATACAGACCATGTCATGGAAAATCTCTTGTTTGTACAATAGACTGGTAAAATCGGTCAATTGTACATACAGTTTATATTCCCCAAATAGAGTAACTGAAATATTAAAACATACCTTTGTGTGACCACCATAACTGACCCTATGAGCAAAATAAACGGCAATATCCAATACAAGAATCGCAAAGCCCACTAACCTTAAATGCTGCATATCACCGCATACAAACTCATCTCCTTATGACGGAGTCAAACTATAGACAGCAGTCTTTAAAGCTACTCTGGCATTTATACCCTACTTGGAAGTTTATATGAAACACAATTTAATGTTAAAATATGGAAATAAACCATATAATTCCCAAACCCAGCAGCATGCCAGTCTTCTGTCATAAGAAATATTATCCTCAGCGGCTACCTCCATGGTGGCAAGCATCGTTGTACAGCGTCGCAGGTACCATATCCATGCATACCCCAGCAGCAAGTGCCAATATCCACCTAGAAGCATCTGCAGCATACGGACCAATGAATATTCCTGTTGCCCTTCGAAGATATGCCAGCAGGTCTCACAAAGCATTATAAAGCACAACCTGCTTAACAGTCATGCCAGCCTTCAGTAAAACAGCAAAGCCACATTTGCTGTTTTAATTCACGAAGCAACTCATGACAAAAGGCAGCAAGAGAAGTCCTGAAGCCATTTGACAGATTTTTAGTCAATTGCTAGGCCATCGCCGAAATTGCACGGGCCGTCGCTCCTTATCACCATCCACACCACTGTGGCGGGACGGGCACCTTTCAGCTCCTCCTGAGAGTAGTGCTGACCGTGACCTTGGGGGTGGTAGTTTGGGGTGTTGGTGGTGGTGATGGAGAACAGGATGGCAGTCACGACGGTGGTGAAGGAGATTGTCTGATGGAAATGTGAATGGCATTTCTTCTTGCAGCCTCTGGGTACGCATTCGTGACAGACTTCTTGTGGAAGAGCAGGAGCTATCGGGACCTCCTCTTCTTCTGAAGCTGCTGGTTGTTGAGAAGCAAAGCGGGAGCGGCCTTGTGAGTCTGCTCGTCAATAACCTTCAGGTCAGTCGTCTGCGTCTCCTTTCTCCTCCTTTGTTGAAAGTTGAGATTCATGCTTGGACAACTGTTTCTTCATCTCCACGTCATCATCATTTTCAGTTTTTTTAGTGATTATTGCAATAAAAGCTACGTAAGGGCAGGGCCTGTACTTAACGTGCCCAGCTCCTGGTAGGGCGTCTCCTGGCAGTGGGTGAAGAATCCATGCCTCAGTAATATGAAATGTAGAAAAGGCACATTCTTCTTTCTGAGTGTCCCCTAGGTCATCTCAAAGTTTTCTATACAAATGTTCATAGCAGCATTATTCATAAGAGCCCAAACTTAGAACCAATCCAAATGTCCAAAAACTGATGAATGAGAAAATGAACTGTGGCGCACGCTTGCAATCGAACACCACTCTGTAGTTCAAAGGAGTAATCTGCTCACAGGGCCACAACCTGGGTGAACCTTAAAAACATTATGCGAAATCCCAAGGCCCCAATGCAGAATAGCGTACCTTGTATGATTCTAGTTAGATTTCTATTGTTGGCGTATGGCTGTACCATATGAATACAGCAGAAATTATTTAGCCAAGCCCAATTGTGGGACTTGAAGTTGTTTCCCATTTTTTAATGTCACAAAGAGTGCTGTGACAACCACCTTCGTCACTCACAATTTGGGGCCCATCTTAATTGTGTGTTTGGGCAAATGCCTGGAAGTGGAACTGCCTGTGTGAATGTTGGTGCATTTTAAGGCTTTTGGTAAATATTGCCAAACGACCCTTGACTAAGTTTGCTTGGTCTGCACTCCCGCTGGCAGAGCGTTCGGGTCAAATGTGTCCATTCTCCAATATAGCACCCCGCTGTCCAAAACAGCACTGTTCGCCCCCAGGGGCTGTTCCAGGCCAGAGGGTCCCCCCTTGATAACGCCCTGTGTTTGTTTGCAGTTCCCCTCTGTATTTGGCAACCATGAGATCACGCACCACCAGTGGCAATTGTGCAGTAGCGGGTTTCGCCATCGCCACCGCAGGATGGATCTTGTCTATCACATGCATGGGTCTCGTGGACTGGCGAGTGTGGCACGTGAACAGCACTTCCATCTCGGAGCGTAGCCCGGTCTGTGTGGGAATGTGGAAAGTCTGCATTCACCGCCATGTCAGCCAGTTTCACAGGCCCACATTTTGCTACCCTTACACCTACGGTGATACCTTCCTCCCTGTCGATATTCTCGTGGGTCAACACCTCCTGCTGGCTGCCAGCATCCTGGGGTTGCTGGGGAAGGTCTGCATTGTCTTTGCACTCAGGAAACTCTCCATGGGAATTCTCGGGAGGAAGGTCATCAGCAATGCATTTGCTGTTGCAGGAATTCTGAATATGGCTGCCGGTATGTGCATTTTGATTACTGTCATCTGGAATCACAAGTCCGTGATGAATGGAGAGGGTATATCCTTCCCGCTGTCTTTCCATATACCCCTCAAACCAGATCGGCAAGAAATGGGCAATGCCATGCTCGTGGCGTATCTGGCTGCCTTCCTGATGCTGTTAAGTGTGCTGTTTCACCTCCGTTTCCAATGCACTTTGCCCAACCAAGTGCAGCCTGAAGCTTCAGAAATGTAAGATGCCTGCTTGCATTGGCTTTGCAAACCCCACATTACCAGGAAGTATCATCAGGATGCTCTATGACAGGTTTCCAGGGACTGAAGACCATGGCAAAGGTGGTCTGGGGCAGAAAGCAGCCAACTGTTTTCTTTTGTTATGTTCTGTTTCTGAATTCGGCTCGTCAATTGGTTGTTTAAATTAAGGAACTAGCATTTAAAAAAAAATCTTGCCCACCTACCAGTTGGTTTTAATGGACCTGGATTTCAATTACTGTTTAATCAATAAAATAAACCTACTCTATGCAAATAAGAGTTCCTGAGAGTCTCTCAATTCACTCTTAAACATCTGCCAAAACAACTCACCTTATTTCCCGTGGTATGATAATGATATCTCTCTCTCATATAAAATTTTCCACAATGGACATTACTCGAGAGAATAGTTTTAGAAATCCCCCCACACCCAGTACTACACCCCACAATTATCAAGATTCTGCCATGTTAGCAGTATCTCTCCTGTCTTCCTTCCTTTTTACTCTGTTTTTCTTTTTCTCAAGGATTTGAAAGCATACCCCACACATCATGTCCCTTCATCCCTCAGCACTTCAATTTTATACTCTAAAAAAAATAGATGTTTCCTTGCACAGACCGTATTGTACTTTAAAAAAGTTAACAATTTTTCCTTGTTATCTTCAAATATTTAGAATTTTTATAAACCTCAAAAGTAAATCTACATTTGGATGATTTCCAAATGTCCATCACAAGAAGAATGGATGCATTTTGGTTCATTCATACAATGGAATATAAGTATACATAGATAGATAAGTGAAAAATGAAACATGGATAAATCACACAAAAATGATATTGAGAGAAAAAAACTGGACACAAAAATAATATACTACTTTTTTATTTATATAAAGTTCAAAAGGCAAAACGAATCTATGGCTTTAGAAATCAAAAAAAGAGATAATGTTTGGGAAGAAGAGAAGGGATAGTGACAAAGCCTATCGGGATATCTGGGGTACTGATAATGTTTAGTCGTGAACTGAACGTTGGTTACACTGGTATGTAAATCTAGTGATAATTTATTGAACTGTATACTTGTGATTTTAAACTTTTCTATGTATATTGTATACTTCAATAGAAAGTTTTATTTAACCCAATAGCATATAAGCTACAATTAGAAATTTTTAGAAATTCTGGAAAATTTGCTAACTGGGTGAAATAGTTTTTCTCTTTACAGGCACTATTTTTAAAAAGGATTTCATGGTCCATTTTTTATGCTTTAAAGGAAATTCTTCACACTTTAATGCACTCAATATGTTTCATAGCGTGGGGGTCGAACATTATTCAATGCAATCGATTGACCTCGTGGCATAGAAATGGAATCCAAAGAATGTAAAATAAATGTTTGTTGAAGAGAGAATTGTGAAATAAACATATATTAGAATTTAGACTTTACTGAATAATTCTAAATTGCATGATAAAAAAGAAAAAAAGAAAATCTACAAGTGCTCACTCTGCCTCTGACATCTTAATTAAAGCACCCTTTCAAAATTCAATCATAATACACATATTATTTGGTGCCTTACTTTTTTCACTTGACAAGTAAATTCCTGCAGATCACACTATATCAGTGTATGGAGACCTTTCTCATTTTTTTTGGCTGCATAGGCTTCCGTTGTGTGGATGTACCCTACTTATCCAACCAGCTGGATGTGTATGCACGTAGGTATGTAGTATGACTTTGTGCATACAACTTTTTGTATTTTGCCAGTATCTGTAGGATAGATTCCTAGGACTCGTGGATCGAAAGGTCAACGTATCTGTCATTAAAAATATATATATTGCTAAATGTAGTAGAGCGATGACCCATTTTGCTGTCAAAATGCCACCTGGCCCTGTGCTCTCATCTGAGGGCTCAGTGGGGAAGGATCCACTTCATAGCGCACTTACATTGTTGGCAGGATTCATTTCTTTGGCTCCTCACAAGCTGTTGGCGAGAGTCTTCAGTTCCTTGCCAGGTGGACCTGTCCATAGTGCTTCTCAGAACATGGCAGCTGGCTTCATCAGAACAAGTTAAGTGTGAGAGCAAGAGAGTGCTCGGCAGATGGCAGTCACAAGTGTTTTACAACCTCATCGCAGAAGTCACGTTCCATCACTTCTGCCATTTTCTCTCTATCAGAAGCAAATCACGAAGGCAGCTCACACTCAAGGGGAGGAGGCCCAGCGGGTGAGTATAGGGAGGTGGGACTCATCTGGGCTGTGTCACAAGATGCCTACCACAATTTCCTGTTTCTAGGCCATTCTTCTTTTGATTTGTTGGTAGTCTTTATTTTGAGGAGGTCTTAAATACCGTGTTTCCCCGAAAATAAGACCTGGCCGGACAATCAGCTCTAATGTATCTTTTGGAGCAAAAATTAATAGAAGACCCGGTCTTATTGTACTATAATAGAAGATCGGGTCTTTATAATATATAATATAATATAATGTAATATAATGTAATATAATATAATTAATATAATATAAATAATATAATATAATACAATACAAGATAATATAATAATACTAGGTATAATATAATATCACATAACATAATAATATAATATAATATAATACCATGTCTTATATTAATTTTTGCTTCCAAAGACATATTAGAGCTGATTGTCCAGCTAGGTCTTATTTTTGGGGCAACATGGTAGTAAGAATATTTGCTCCTTGTCCTGTTTTAGTTATAAATACCATTCTTAATTTCTCCTTTATTTTAAAACTTTGCTTATGGTAATTTTTTGTAATGCAAGTGTTTTTGTAAAGTTTACATATTGTCAAATTTGTCTGTCCTTTATTGCTTCTGGTATTTGAGTCATAATTTACGTATATTTTCCCCACTCTCATGTTCTAAAAGTATTTGTTCATTTTTTTCCCCTAGTATTTGAATGCTTTCATTTTTTATGGGTATACATTTGGAATTTATTCTGATATACAATGTGAGATGTTGGGTGAAATTTATCTTTTCAAAATGATTCTCCTTTTGTACCAATACCACTTAATAAAAAAGCCCCATCTTTTCTCCACTGATTTGATATGCTACCTTTTCTCCTATACTGAATTTTCACAGATATTGGATCCATTTCTGGACATTCTATTTGACTCCTTTAGTGTATTAATGTGCCAATACTATACCATCTTAAATTTTAGAGTCTTATTTTAAAATAGTATGATATGTAGTATGCTCATTCCCTCCCCTTCCGTAGGACTTTCTGTGTTGTTCTGCTTATTTTTCCATATGAATTTTGCAATCAACTTGTCTTCAGACTGGAAAAAAAATCTGTTATTGTTTTTATTAAGATCATGCTATGTTTTTAACTTAACTTAGGGATAGTTGACATATTTATATTATTGAGTCTTCTTATTCAAGAACCCGGTATGTCTTTGCCTTTGTTCAACTCTACTTTTGTTTTTTGAGGTGTGTTTAAGGTGGTTTCCTTTGCACTGGGTTGTTTCCAGAATGGGGCAGTTATAAGAAAAGGTAACGTACGCATGTGCACTTGGACTGATGCAGGAATGGAACTTTTCATCTCTTGTGGGTAGATAGTTATGTTGGAGTAGGAGTGCTGGGCAGATGGTAACTCATTTTCAGACCTTAAATCCATACTTCCTTTGCCCATTCAGCATTAATAATTGTGTGTGGGTGGTGATGGTAAGTATTTCTTCTCTTTTGGTGGTTATTAATACAACAGTTAAGATAATTTTTACGAAATTTATATTAGGAACACAGGTCTTGTTTATACAGATTTAAGTAACTGCTCCCAGGACCCCAGCCAATAGGTATGCCCTTGGGGACTGTGGAAATGACTTTTGCTCCCACACTTTATGCGTGGTTCAACTAGCTGCCGGGGTAACTCGTAAGCTCCCCTAATGCCCTCAATTGATTACATTCCAAAGTCACGCTTAAGGCCAACTCAGGAGAGAGAGAGACAACAACGACTTCAGCTCATTCACTCACTGATGAATTCTTTCATCAAATATGAATTGGATGTTTTGCACATGAGAAGTGCCACCAAAACATTCATCCAAGAACTGTAGAGCTGTGGCATATACAAGACACACACCCTCTACTTGTGCTGCTTGGTTGCTCATAGCTCTTCAGATGTTTAGAAGACTTCAATCAAAATGCAACAAATGACTGGGAAAGGTCATGAGTGGTTTCCAAACTAGACATACTTGAATCTCAGAGCCACGCAGAGGGTCATACTGAGTTCATAGCAGAGAAATCAGAGTGCTAACGTGAAATGTCTTTCTTCCCGAAGAGTATTTACTTAAGTGTGTGAGAGCACAGTGTTTGAAAAATGTTCTCCACTGTGACGTAAGTTGTCAGCTATTGAATATGAGTTCCCACAACACTGCCTATGGACCCAAGTGGCTGGTGCTCTGCTAGAACGTTAAGCGGACCTTTTGCCTTTGGCCTTTGGAGTTTGATTTGTGGGCAGCAGATGCTTCCTCTCTGATGGAGGTTTTGTAAAAGTGTAATAGCATTCTTTAGGAAACGTCCCTTCCCTGCTGACCATTATTTGCACAGTGTCCTTAGCTCTCCAGCGATGGGAACTGGGAGGAAATTACACCCTTTTCATTTTGTTTGAGTTCCTGTCTTCCTTCCCGGGAGTTTGAAAGGAGCTGGATGGTGTCTGAGTCCCATTCAGACCTTCAGGGCTGGCCTTGGACTGAGTCTTACGTAGTCTCCACGCAACTACAAGAATGGCTTATAAAATGGTTCCTAGGTAAATATCACGTTTCCCCCAATGAAATCTTTCCCTATGGGATGTGTAATGGAGGCCAACCTTACATATAGGGTTGAAAGAGGATGTGTGTTATTTAAGTGGATCAAAACCATGAGTTACTTGGAAAAAAGAAGCTCTTGGAAGACATGCTTGTAAGGAACAGTTACTCAAATCCCTCCCTCAGAGGCGAGAGGTGGACCATGCTGGGGTCAGCACCTATGCTACCTCTGCTACCTGGTGGTCACAGAGGGCAGTGACTGAAGGGGCTTGGCCTGTGGAAAGTGGTCCCTTAACCCTCTTCTGCCGTCAGTCTCCACAGAGAGCAAGGTAATGGGTCATAAAGATTTTAGACACAAAGGGTGAGGGCATCACGATGGCAGGGTCTGCTTTGGGGGAGCAGGGTAAAAGGAGAAAAGGAAAAGGAGTTTCAAGACCTTCTGACAGACTGTTTAGAAAGATTCTTTAATAAGAGACTCACTGTTTTTTTATGGGAAGAAGCCAAGAGAATGTGTTCTGTGCATTTCCTGTTGGCAGAACACACACTGAGGGTGCTGCCAGGACATTTGTTGTTGAGGCCGGGAAGAAAGGAGTCACTGGTGACAGCACTCCCAGACGGAGGGACAGCAGAGTGGCACAGGTTAGTGCTGCCAACTCCTTCATGCTCCGCGGCCATCTCCTCAGTCCCAGCTTGGACTCTGAAGAAACAGCAGGAGGTGGCAGTTGTCACAATGCCCAATGAGTTGAGTGTTTCACGAGTCGCTTTCACCTTTCTCTTCCTGGCAGGTCCTGGGCTGGCCTGGGGAATGTGCTGGGTAGGGTCGGTCCCCAGGGATCACAGTGTTCCTGTGACAGAGAGAGGACATGGGGCAGATGGCTCCCTCTTCCACATGACTGATTGAAATCTATAGGTTCTAAGTGGCTTGTCCCTGGTCAGAGGGGAGCTGGGGTGAAAGCCCAGGACTTCTGACACAGTCCTCTGTCTTAAGAGTCAAAGCAAGGGATAACATTATAAGCTGGATAGCTAGTTCGCTGCTCCACAAGCCGACTGTTCACCTGGCTGAGGGGTCTGATTGGAGACCGCCCCCACCCCCTCACAATGTCCTGTTCATGCTCCTCTTAGGACAGATGTTCTTTCTCTAGGAGGCAGTTCAAGACTTCTGGCGTCCAGAATATTCCATCCATTTGCCTTTCTCAGAGGCCTCATCTCCTCTTCGAAGAGGGAAGCTCCCTCCACAGAGAAAATCAGGGGAGCCGAAATAAGGTGCATGGTCTCTTGTGAAATGTCAAAGACCCATCTAACTAGCTGTACTTTTACTAGAAAACTAATTCTACAAAGCACACATTTCCTACTGCCCCTTGAGCGTAAACATCAAATGACAGAGAAAACACACACCTTATTTCTTTTTAAATACCGATAAATTCCTCCCCATAATAGCCCCAAACTGGAGACACCCCAACTGTTCATCAACATCGGTGACACCCATACATGAAATGCTACACAATAAAAATGCACAATGTGGTGGTACGTTCAACAACACCCATGACTCTCAAAAATATGATGAGCAGAAGAGACCAAATGCTTGTGGGCCTGCAGGGTCAGGCAGTCATGGCTATTGACTAGCAAGACGCATGAAAGACCTTCCTTGCGAGACAGGAATGTTTTGTTTCTTGATCTGAGTGGAGGTTACAGGGGAACCTCAAGCTGCATGCTTAACACTGGTATATTTTGCTCTTTATAAATTATACCTCAACTAAAATATAAAACCAAAAGTAGTAAAAAATGAAACTCCAAGCCTCTCCCATTTTTCTCCCTATTTGCCATCCCCCATCTCCCCAATGTTCTCTTCTCTGCCCACTTCTATCCCTGCTTCATGCTTCTCATGTGGAGCTTCTAGAAGGAAATGTTAAATTCATGCTATAGATTTACAACTAACTCTAAGCACAGCCAGGTGACAGCCTTCTTTAAGGCAGAATAGAGGCGGGAAGAATGGAATGGACCTTTGCAACTGAAAGAGAACAAAGCCACAGCTGAGGGCCTATGCCAGGATGGGTTCACAGCACTGTCCAAGGTCACTTAAGGCAGGCACATTCCCCGTGGCCTTGAGCTTGTTTCCTATGATGACGTGTCTTCCTTACAATGGCTGTGGCCCTTCTTACAGTTTTCCTACTTAACACTCTCATGAATTACAGTGACTATTTGGCCTAGGACCTTGTGGGGACAGAGCCCCAGAAAGCAGTTTCCAGGCTCTCGGCCTCATGTGGAAAGGTGTTGGCTCAGGTAGTAAATGGCCATCAGCTGTGGCTGGTTGGCCGTCAGCTGTAACCATTGAGCCATTGGCCACTAATATAACTGCCGTGGCTACGGAGGGAAGTGGAGGAGAGAGGAGGAGAGAGGAGGAGACTGAAGGAGACTGAAGGAGACTGAAGGAGAGTGGAGGAGAGTGGAGGAGAGTCGGTCGGTTGGCAGCAAAGCGGACAGCAGGTCGCACGTCGTGTAAACCCAGCCTCCAGTGAGACCATAGTGGTATGAGTTCCCTACCTATGGCTCCGTGGGTGTTCCTTTTTGGCCTAGCCACATCCTGCGTTCTTGTGTGGGGAGCGGGACCAGAGACCCCGCCTGACACCCTGCATGACACTTGGCGAAGTCGGCAGGATCCCCTGCATGACAAATGGCGCAGCGAACAGGGTATGGTGTCGGCCGAAATTCTCCGGAATGTACTGGAGCAGTTTACACGTATAAAAGCTCATTTTCGTAAGCAGCGTGTGGTGCAGGCCAAAACCTACCAAAGCAAGGTGGAGCGGTTTGTGCGTATGAGAGCCCAGCTTCAGGAGGCCCGTGAGGAGCGACACCGGGAACGGGAGGCGCGGTCCACCTGGGAGACTCAGGCCTCCAGCTGGCACACCACCCTCTTGGCCATGGATGGCGTTGCCTTAATTTTGATGATCTGCTGCGGCCTTAGGCTCCGATGGTTGTGGACATCTTACACGGAGGCCTCCACCCACTCAGACACCTGTCACGGTGAGCAAGATTCCGACCAGGTAGGAATGGAGTCTGACTCTGGGCAGGAAGACGTGTGGCCCCCACACAGTGTGTGGTGTCCGGTGGCCACTGTTCTCAGGAGTTGGACCCCCAAGGAGGGGTGGGAGGACATGGATGGCTCTCCAGCCAGCGTGGAGAGCGCCCTGCAGGCTCTGGCTGAGCGGTTGCCGGAGGAGGAGAAGGCTACAGCCGGCCGTGTGGGCTGGCTGTTCCTCACGGCCTTGAGTCTCAATACGGAAAATGCGCTTAATAAAATGGCCCAGGTGCCGGACCAGGTGTCCCGGTTGGAAGCGCTGGAAGCTCAGGTCCGCTTGTTGGAAGCAGGGCCCCACAGTGGAGACTGAGGCAGAGGCGGAGGAAGCGAGTGGAGACAATGTAGCTCCCAACCCCCAAGCCCGGCCAATCTTGAAGCAAAGAGTAAAACGTGAGCAACCTTTGGGCCCCGGGGGTGTTGCTGTAGGCAACCCAGCTGTGACTGAGCTCACAACCTGCACCCCTTACACTCCCACTGAGTTGCAGGAGCTGGGGAGGCGGTACAAACAGAGCCCTGGAGAGCCAGTCTCGGCTTGGCTATTACGTTTATGGGATGAGGGGGCAGACAGCATTCTCTGCTCCCCGGGTGAGATGGAAAAGCTAGCCTTTGTGACAGTGCATCCGTCCCTGCGACAAAGGTTACAGAACTGCCATAGGTTGGCCCACGACCAGGGCAACCATTCTCTAATGGAGTGGCTCACTGCTGCGGTACGCACAGTTATGGGGACAGGCTGGCGAGCTGCCAGACACTGTGAGTCAATGGCAGTCATACACGGAACTTAGGCAGATCATCCGTGAAATGGGTATGAGACATGCTATTTTTAACCTTAACATCAGGGGCCGGATGACAAGCTTTTTACAGCCAGCATGAGAGATCTGGTTTTGGATACTGCACCTGCGAGTGCTTTTGGATCCTTGGTTGCTATTCTTACACCTTATGTAGGGCGACGGATCCATGAAGTTACAACTGCCATGGCCACCCTAGGGGATGTTGAAAGCCGGAGGCGAAGGAAATTAAGACAGGAGGTTCGCACAGTTGAGACCTGGAAGCCCAAACCAAAGGTAAAGGGGCGAGGTCGCGGACCTCAGAGAGTAACACGCGCACAGATGTGGCATGATCTTGTGGCAGCAGGGGTCGATTGGGAGAAAATAGACGGAAAACCCAATGCACTCCTGCTGGAACTTTGGAAACAGTTGCGTCCGGAACAACAATTCCGGAGAAGCATAAAGGAGATGTCTGGGCAAGCGCGACCCGTGTCCCTCCAGGACTTCATGCAGCCACTTGAGGACAACTCCTTTCAGCTTGATTAGAGGTGGGGCCAAGGTACCCAGTCAGAGGGGACGAACAGGGACCGGAGGCCCCATGTGGAACTATCCATACATTGGTCCCCTTCTAATGTGCAGAGGGTTTTGGCCCTAGTTGACACTGGCGCAGACTGCAGTCTTCTTTATGGGAACCCAGAACTGTTCCCCGGACCAGCAATCTGCATTGATGGCTACGGGGGAAAGACTGTGACTGTGAAAGCCGTTTCCTTACCACTGGGTATAGGAAGGCTTCCCCCTCGTACCTACAAGGTTTATGTCTCCCCCGTTCCGGAGTATATTCTAGGGGTGGACATGCTACATGGCCTCAGCTTACAGACGACGGTAGGAGAGTTCCGTCTCCAGATCCGGGTGGTGAAAACGGTGACACGCAGGCATGCTCACCACCCTCCTCAAGTGTTGCCACAGCCCCGGCGCGTGGTTACAGTGCGACAGTACCGCCTTCCAGGAGGGCAGGAGGAGATTTGTTGTACAATATTGGAACTGGAGAAGGCACATATTGTGAGGCCAACGCACAGTCCCTTTAACTCCCCAGTATGGCCTGTCAAGAAGCCAGATGGGACCTGGCGAATGACTGTGGACTATAGGGAGTTAAATAAGGTGACACCACCCTTGCACGCTGCAGTGCCTTCAATACATGATTTAATGGATCGTCTGACTGGCCGCCTGGGGACATATCACTATGTAGTGGACTTGGCCAATGCTTTTTTCTCCACTGACATTGCACCCGAGTGTCAAGAGCAGTTTGCTTTTACTTGGGATGGGCGGCAGTGGACTTTTCAAGTCCTTCCGCAAGGATACTTGCACAGCCCCACTATCTGCCACGGGCTCGTGGCCCAGGGTTTGGCACAGTCGGATCGCCCATCCTCTGTGGCCTTGTTTCATTATGTCGATGATATTCTGTTAACATCAGATTCTCTTTCTGATTTAGAGCAAGCAGCTCCCTCTCTTCTCCGCCACCTGAAGTCACGCGGCTGAGCGGTGAATGAGGAAACAGTCCAAGGCCCTGGCTTATCCGTCAAGTTTTTGGGTGTTGTGTGGTCGGGTAAGACAAAGGTTATACCTGAGGCAATCATTGATAAGATACAAGCCTTTCCCCCGCCGACCAAGGTCTCCCAACTGCAGACATATTTGGGTCTGCTAGGATATTGGCGGGCGTTTGTACCCCATTTAGCACAAATGGCAAGGCCCTTGTACAATATGATACAAAAGGGAGCCTCATGGGATTGGACAGAGGCTGTAGAGCAAGCCTTCGTTGCCACAAAACGGGCAGTGCAGCAGGCACAGGCTCTGCAAGTAGTGGACCCTGGCCGCCCATTTGAACTTGATGTTCACGTAACCCAAGAGGGGTACGATGGGGCCTCTGGCAACGGCAGGAGCGTCTCCGGTTGCCAGTGGGATTTTGGTCCCAATTATGGAAAGGAGCAGAGGTCCGCTACTCACTAATAGAGAAACAGCTGGCTGCTGTGTACGCAGCCCTAGTGGCCACAGAAGCCATCACAGGAACGGCACGGGTGTTGTTTCGAACAACCTATCCTGTCCAGGGGTGGGTCCGTACGTGGACCCAGGGACCCAAAACGAGGGTGGCACAGACCACCACCCTCGCCAAGTGGGGTGCCTACTTGGAGCAATGTAGCACCCTTAGTTCAAGCCCTTTGAGGACAGAGCTACAAGGTTCTGGGGCCTGTGGAGCTTGTAGCCCAGGCTGAGCCAAGCGCTCTGCCTAGAGGGGAGGACTTGGAGCCCTCGCCCTATAAAGAAGGACAGTCCCCAGTACCTGAGGATGCCTGGTTTACCGATGGTTCTAGCCGAGGGGCTGCAGCTGTTTGGACGGCTATTGGTGTGCAGCCCAAAACAGACACCATTTGGTTTGATACTGGGGTGGGCCACAGTAGCCAGTGGGCTGAGCTACGGGCCGTGTGGATGGTAATCAGCCACGAGCCCGGGCCCCTAGTTATTTGTACTGACAGCTGGGCGGTGTTCCGGGGCCTAACGCTGTGGCTCCCTACATGGAAACACCAAAACTGGTTGGTAGGACACCGTCCACTGTGGGGTCAAGCCATGTGGCAGGACCTTTGGGACCTAGGGCAGAGAAAAGAGGTGACCCTAATGCATGTCACAGGTCACTCCCCCTTAGTGTCCCCAGGTAATGACGAAGCAGATGCCCTAGCACGGGTCCGATGGTTAGAACGGGCTCCTGCCACTGATGTAGCCCATTGGCTGCATAGGAAATTGCAGCACGCCGGAAGCCGAACCATGTGGCAGGTGAGCAGACGCTGGGGTCTGCCTTTGAAATGGCAGGAGCTAGTAGATGCCTGCTATGACTGTGCCGTCTGTGCCCAGGACAGCCCCCAAAGGCAGAGGCTCCCCTGGTAGACACAGCAGATTACGCGAGGGAGGGTGCCCCTCACTCGCTGGCAAGTGGATTACATTGGACCCCTGCCTAAGGCCCGCAATGCGATATACGCATTTACAGCAGTGGACACTGCTACGGGATTGATGTTTGCTTGGCCGTGTCCGGCTGTGGATCAGCAGCATACAGTGGTCGCTCTTACACGGCTGTGCTCCCTCTATGGGCGCCCCCAAGTCATTGAAAGTGACAGGGGTACCCATTTTACGGGGCAAGAAGTGCAGCGCTGGGCTGCCAGGATGGACGTGCAATGGTTGTTTCATGCTCCGTATAACCCACAAGCAGCTGGCATGATTGAACGCTATAACGGCCTTTTGAAGCAAGGTCTCCGGGCGTCAAAACACCCTCCCACGATGCGTGACTGGGCCTCGCGTTTATGGGATGTCCTGAGAGTCCTGAATGAGAGACCACGGAAGGGAGGGCCCGCACCAGTAGAAACTCTGCTACATCGAACGGCCGCTCCCATTCAATTACAAGTTACCACCAGTGAGACTCTGTTAAAGCCAGGCTACGGCAGGAATGGAAACATTTTGCTGCCAGCCCCCACATGCTTGAAAGCAGGGGAACGGCAGCAATGGACTTGGCCCTGGCAGGTCAAAAGCCCCCACTGTCGATGGTTGGGCCTGATAGCCCCATGGGGGGCCGGTTTGACTCATGATTTGCAAGTGACGCCAGGGGTGGTGGCTGAGTGGCCACCACAAGTTACTGTAGTATACGAAGGTCCCGATACTGGGATGATTTTGCGGGGAGACTATGTGCTCTCACTATGGCCTATTATGGGGTCCCCTGTTCTGTTACATGTTGAAACTATGCAAGGGACCCCAAGCACTGCCATAAAGGTTTGGTACCACAAACCGGGAAAGGTGCCAGTGGCAGCAACCCTCCTTTCCCAAGACAAAAAGCTAGCGTGTATCCTCCCAGATGGAAGGGATTTGCCACTGTTGGTTCCTAAAACTACCGTTTCTTTTCGTCCGTAGGTGTCAATAGGCTAATATGGCACAGGACCCCTCGCGGAAGACGCTTGTCGCGTAGATTATGAGGCGAGAACCTGTAGGGGTGGAGTGTGGGGACAGAGCCAGGAGAGCAGTTTCCAGGCTCTCGGCCTCACCTGGAAAGGTGCTCGCTCAGGTAGTGGAGGGTCATCAGCTGTGATTGGATGGCCATCAGCTGTGGCTGGTTGGCCGTCAGCTGTAACCATTGAGCCATTGGCCACTAATATAACTGCCGCGGCTACGGAGGGAAGTGGAGGAGAGAGGAGGAGACTGAAGGAGACTGAAGGAGAGTGGAGGAGAGTGGAGGAGAGTCGGTCGGTTGGCTGCAAAGCGGACAGCAGGTCGCACGTCGGGTAAACCCAGCCTCCAGTGAGACCATAGTGGTATGACTTCCCTACCTATGGCTCCGTGGGTGTTCCTTTTTGGCCTAGCCACATCCTGCGTTCTTGTGTGGGGAGCGGGACCAGAGACCCCGCCTGACACCCTGCATGACACTTGGCGAAGTCGGCAGGATCCCCTGCATGACAGACCTCAAAAAAGAAATTTTTATTCTCGAAAGATTTCTCGAATCTTCAAGGGGTGTCGCACAACTCTAGCCTCTGGCCCTTTAAAGCATCTCTTGTCAGCCTTGGTAGTCGTGGAAACATAAGAATGTTTTGATTTCTATATTTCCCTTACAACTTGGCAGTTATTGACTGTTTGTACAAGAGACAAATAGTCCTCCTGCCTTTTTTTATCTGTTGGGGAAGAAGTGTGGTTTATTTTTGGCGCTGGTTAAGAAGAGCCTGGAGATTTCTTGAGGGCCACTTCTATTTCATCTTCTCTGTCATCGGAAGGTCCTACAAAAGGGGTAAGTACAGGCCACCTTTATTGTCAAATAAAGTAATATCACATTTTCGGCCTGGTCTACTAACCTGTGCTACTGGATTTTTTAACTGAAGCCATCTGAGGGTCACTTTGAATTGGGTCGTAATTCGTAACATTAGGGAATGTCATCTCCACCATCACATCTTTCTTGACAGGAAACAGTGACATGACTAAGTGTGAGTGTGGGAAAGCAAATGGCTAACGTGGGACCAAGAAATGGAAGTGATGGTGCAACCCAGACATAGCATCTCATTGCTTCAATAAATTGAACACATCTTTGTGCTTCATAAAGTGTCTGTTTTCTTGTGATAGGTTTGAAATTGTAGTAAAAGCTACGAGACATACAATTGACCATTTTAACCCTTTTTAAGTGTATAGTTTAGTACTAGTAAGTACATTCCCATTGTTGTGCCCCCACCACCCCCATCTCCAGCACTTTGTCACCTTCCCAACTGAAACTCTGTCCCCACTGAACAGTAACTCCCCACCCCGCCCTCCAGCCCTGGCACCCACTGTTTCTCTATCTCTGACATTGACCGCTCCACGGTCCTCCTGTAAGTGGACCCATACAGGATTTGTCCTTTTGTGGCTTTACCCAGGAGGTAAAGCACGTGGAAGAGGACGGTGAGATGTGAGTTAGAGGAAGAAGGTGGAGGAGGTCAGGGAAAGTGGCAGCCTACTGGGAATGGAGACGGGTGGGACAGATTGAGAAACTGTACGGGGCAGGGCATGGGAGCTGGGACTGGGCTTGCTCAGAGAGGCCAAGCCCCCTCAAGCTGGAGCTGGAGTTGGCTCCAGCTTCCCGTTTCTATAATCCCACCTCCCAAATGCCTTCCTGAAACCCACCCTCTACATGCCCCTGAGTCTGAAGGGCTTAGTCTGTACCTTGCTGGCCTGCCCCCAGCATGTCCCTCCAGGAGTAGAGGCTGGGCAAGGCCCTGCCATCCTGGCCACCTATTCACATGCCCAAGGTGCCAGAACTAGCTTAGGAGAGATGCAGGCCAGAGAACTTCCAGGCAGGGAAAGTGCGCGGCCCACGTGGGGGAATGATGCTGGCTGCGGAGGACAAGCTGTGAGGTGAGGCTATCTCAAGGCTGACAGCTCAGCCTTCATCTTGCCTCTGGCTTTGTATTTCACACCCCGCCTAGGATGCCTACTAGCCATCCTGGGTGGGGGGCCAGGAGCTTCCCTGTCCCGATGCCCACGTGGTCCCTATCATACCCCTCTCCCAGGGACTCTCCTCATTTTCTCTGCCAGCGCTCTTTCCTGTCTAGACTGCTGGGGGGAACAGGTGCCCTATGGTTGATTCCCCTCCCTTTTCCAGGAAGTACCTGGAGGAAGGAACCTGAATCCCTGGGTGAGACAGAGGGGATGGGGGCAGCCAGCTTTCCCCTGCCCAAAGTGGGGCTGAATTTTAGGCTCAGATGCCAGCCACAGCCTGTTGGGATGTCCCGAGGTTGCTTCCCTTTCCCTCTTCCTAACTGTCCTTTTCTAGCACGTGCTCTTTCTTCCTTGAAAGTTTTAAGACTGCTTGTTGCATACTAGCATAGGTCTTCCCCTTCACCCCGAGTCCAGGTTTCCGACCTCACAGCCATGCTGAGTCTTGGAGAAAACTTGGCAATGGCATGAGGAGAAAAGCAGGGCCCTCCCCGACCCTGTAGCCCTCGGCCTCATGTGGGATGTGTGCGTAAGGGGGGAGGGGTAGGCCCATGGTTGCTGAGATGGGGACGGAGGAAGCCCTGTTGGGGTCTCCTGTCCAAGGGAGTAAGACAAATCTACACTGAAAACAGCTCCAAGTCCCCACGTCGGTCCACAAGGGCCCGAGTCTCCCCAACGTTCTCCTTCAGTTAGGACCTAGTCCGTTTTATTCTTCCAGCCACCCCTTGGTCCCTTCACAGCCAGCTTAGGGTCTTTGGCACTTCCAAGGGCTGAGGTGCCCTCCAACTCTTCTTGCTTACTGCTTTGATGCCAGCTGGGGCCGTGCTCAGTCCTGTGCGTGACCCTCCTGGTGAGGGAAGAGTGAGTTACAGGGCATTTGGCTGAAATTTCAAAAGGCCCCTCCCTCCCCCTATTTCTGGAGCTCCTGTAGTTCTAGAGTGCTCCAATCTCTTCACCTGACTGGTTGCAAGGCTCATAGGGTTTTGTACCTTCCTGTACTATCTGTGACATTGGAGTGTGGCAATATTTTACTTGTCCATAGATTTCTAAGAGCCGGCACTACTCGACCTCCTGAAGCATCAGAGCTCGTCATACTGTACTGACACTGTGTATGCGCCTTTCACTGTGAGCACGCTTCAGGACTTTCTTTAAAGCACAGAACTTGACTACACGAGGGAAGCAGAATTCACAAAACTCTATGCAACCTTAGACAGGAAGGGGTTAGCGTGTCTGTCTTGACTGATGTTCTCAGAGATCCTGGAGAAGTCTGTTCCAGTTGGTGAGTAGTAATTAATGTCAAGACTAGCAGCACTTTGCCAAAACTGAGTACGTCAGAGGGACCTGTTTCAAGAGTGAGTCCCAATGACATCAAAGGGCGACTGACAGTCCCTTCCCCGGTATGTCTGAGTGCTCTCTTCAAGGGGGGTGTCACTGTCCAGCCTTGGCCACTGTGGCCCTTGCAGGGTATCACGTGTGAATGGATGCTGTTTTGGAGCGTGCCTGCTCCTGGGTCCCTGCCTGCAACCCTCATCAATTCGCTCTTACTCATCACATCTCAGGTGCAAGGAGGACGACAGCAGACCTCTTAGGTGCCTCCTCAGATCCATGTGGCTTTATGTGAAGGGACCAAATGCACACACACTATGAGCACTCATACCTTCCAACTTGCCCTGCCGTCTCATTCCAAAAGGAACCAAGTTGGGTGTTTCGTGTTGAGACTGGCTGACATGATGAGACTCTGGTTGACCGTGTTGTGACATATGGACAGACTGAAGGACACAACGACCTCAATAGGGTCCTGTAGCATGATTCGTACATGAGTAATAGGATTCTGATTGTTAGAGTATAATGTTATTCCTCTGTGGAAAAAAGAAATTTAAAGAAAAACTAATAAAAATCTATTTAAAGCAAAAAAAAAAAAAAGTCACTAGTAACCATCACTAGTAAGCCCTGGAGTCAGATGCATGTTGTTTTGTCGTATCTTTCCAACATATTTCATGCTGGACAAAAATGAGGTCATACCACATACTTACAGTTTTGTTACTGCATGTGAAATCCACCCACCCTGGACGTTTTCCCGTGTTACTAAGTACGGTACTAGTCTACTTTAATGTCTGCTAAGTTTATGGTGAATGAAGTACTTTAATACCTACTAGATACTGCAGTGTCCTTATGTACCTTATGTACCAGAATTAATCAATCCTCCATTGCTTCACAACTTTCATGAAGTCTTTTTATTGCTTTCCTTGTTTCCTTGCTCGTGGCAGAAATACCTGAAAATACTGAAGAGCCAGACATCATTTTAAAAAGTCACAGCCTGAGCCTGAGGTTCACAGAACTGAGGTTCACAGAACAGAAGGAAGCCAGGAACGCCTACTGTGTGATTGCTATTGTAACAAACAGGCAAACTTGAACGACGGTGACAAACTAACGACAGGTAAGGAAGCGGGGATATACAGACCATGTCATGGAAAATCTCTTGTTTGTACAATAGACTGGTAAAATCGGTCAATTGTACATACAGTTTATATTCCCCAAATAGAGTAACTGAAATATTAAAACATACCTTTGTGTGATCACCATAACTGACCCTATGAGCAAAATAAACGGCAATATCCAATACAAGAATCGCAAAGCCCACTAACCTTAAATGCTGCATATCACCGCATACAAACTCATCTCCTTATGACGGAGTCAAACTATAGACAGCAGTCTTTAAAGCTACTCTGGCATTTATACCCTACTTGGAAGTTTATATGAAACACAATTTAATGTTAAAATATGGAAATAAACCATATAATTCCCAAACCCAGCAGCATGCCAGTCTTCTGTCATAAGAAATATTATCCTCAGCGGCTACCTCCATGGTGGCAAGCATCGTTGTACAGCATCGCAGGTACCATATCCATGCATACCCCAGCAGCAAGTGCCAATATCCACCTAGAAGCATCTGCAGCATACGGACCAATGAAAATTCCTGTTGCCCTTCCAAGATGTGCCAGCAGGGCTCACAAAGCTTATAAAGCACAACCTGCTTAACAGTCATGCCAGCCTTCAGTAACACAGCAAAGCCACATTTGCTGTTTTAATTCACGAAGCAACTCATGACAAAAGGCAGCAACAGAAGTCCTGAGGCCATTTGACAGATTTTTAGTCAATTGCTAGGCCATCGCTGAAATTGCACGGGCCGTCGCTCCTTATCACCATCCACACCACTGTGGCGGGGCGGGCACCTTTCAGCTCCTCCTGAGAGTAGTGCTGACCGTGACCTTGGGGGTGGTAGTTTGGGGTGTTGGTGGTGGTGATGGAGAATAGGATGGCAGTCACGACGGTGGTGAAGGAGATTGTCTGATGGAAATGTGAATGGCATTTCTTCTTGCAGCCTCTGGGTACGCATTCATGACAGACTTCTTGTGGATGAGCAGGAGCTATCGGGACCTCCTCTTCTTCTGAAGCCGCTGGTTGTTGAGAAGCAAAGCGGGAGCGCCCTTGTGAGTCTGCTCGTCAATAACCTTCAGGTCAGTCGTCTGCGCTCCTTTCTCCTCCTTTGTTGAAAGTTGAGATTCATGCTTGGACAACTGTTTCTTCATCTCCACGTCATCATCATTTTCAGTTTTTTTAGTGATTATTGCAATAAAAGCTACCTAAGGGTAGAGCCTGTACTTAACGTGCCCAGCTCCTGGTAGGGCGTCTCCTGGCAGTGAGTGAAGAATCCATGCCTCAGTAATATGAAATGTAGAAAAGGCACATTCTTCTTTCTGAGTGTCCCCTAGGTCATCTCAAAGTTTTATATACAAATGTTCATAGCAGCATTATTCGTAAGAGCCCAAACTTAGAACCAATCCAAATGTCCAAAAACTGATGAATGAGAAAATAAACTGTGGCGCACGCTTGCAATCGAACACCACTCTGTAGTTCAAAGGAGTAATCTGCTCACAGGGCCACAACCTGGGTGAACCTTAAAAACATTATGCGAAGTCCCAAGGCCCCAATGCAGTATAGCGTACTTTGTATGATTCTGGTTAGATTTGTAATGTCGGCATCTGGCTGTACCATATGAATACAGCAGAAATTATTTAATCAAGCCCAATTGTGTGACTTGAAGTTGTTTCCCATTTTTTAATGTCACAAAGAGTGCTGTGACAACCACCTTCGTCACTCACAATTTGGGGCCCATCTTAATTGTGTCTTTGGGCAAATGCCAGGATGTGGAACTGCCTGTGTGAAGGTTGTTGCATTGTAAGGCTTTCGGTAAATATTGCCAAACGGCCCTTGACTAAGTTTGCTTGGTCTGCACTCCCTCTGGCAGAGCGTGTGGGTGAAATGTGTCCATTGTCCAATATAGCACCCCGCTGTCCAAAACAGCACTGTTCGCCCCCGGGGGCTGTCCAGGCTGGAGGGTCCCCATCATAACGCCCTGTGTTTGTTTGCAGTTCCCCTCTGTATGTGACCACCATGAGCTCACGCACCACCAGCATCAATTGCCCATTAGCGGGTTTCGCCATCGCCACCGCAGGATGGATCCTGTGTGTCACGTGCATGGGTCTCGTTGAGTGGCGAGTGTGGCACATGAACAGCACCTCCTTCTGGGAGCCAAGCCCCATCTCTGTGGGAATGTGGAAAGTCTGTGTTTACCGCCATGTCAGCTACTTTGACAGGGCCAGATTGTGCTACCCTTACACCTATGGTGATACCTTCCTCCCTCTCAATATTCATGTGGGTCAACACCTCCTGCTGGCTGCCAGCATCCTGGGGTTGCTGGGGAAGGTCTGCATTGTCTTTGCACTCAGGAAACTCTCCATTGTAATTCTTGGGAGGAAGGTCATCTGCAATCCATTTGCTGTTGCAGGAATTCTGAATATGGCTGCCGGTATGTGCATTTTGATTACTGTCATCTGGAATCACAAGTCCGTGATGAATGGAGAGGGTATATCCTTCCCGCTATCTTTCCATATACCCCTCAAACCAGATTGGCAGGAAATCGGCAATACCATGCTCGTGGCGTATCTGGCTGCCTTCCTGATGCTGTTAAGTGTGCTGTTTCACCTCCGTTTCCAATGCCCAATGCCCAACCAAGTGCAGCCTGAAGCTTCAGAAACGTAAGATGCCTGCTTGCATTAGCTTTGCAAACCCCACATTACCAGGAAGTATCATCAGGATGCTCTATGACAGGTTTCCAGGGACTGAAGTCCATGGCAAAGGTGGTCTGGGGCAGAAAGCGGCCAACTGTTTTCTTTTGTTATGTTCTGCTTCTGAATTCGGCTCGTCAATTGGTTGTTTAAATTAAGGAACTAGCATTTAAAAAAAAATCTTGCCCACCTACCAGTTGGTTTTAATGGACCTGGATTTCAAATATTGTTTAATCAATACAATAAACCTACTCTATGCAAATAAGAGTTCCTGAGAGTCTCTCAATTCACTCTTAAACATCTGCCAAAACAACTCACCTTATTTCCCGTGGTATGATAATGATATCTCTCTCTCATATAGAATTTTCCACAATGGACATTACTCGAGAGAATAGTTTTAGAAATCCCCCCACACCCATTACTAGACCCCACAATTATCAAGATTCTGCCATGTTAGCAGTATCTCTCCTGTCTTCCTTCCTTTTTACTCTGTTTTTCTTTTTCTCAAGGATTTGAAAGCATACCCCACACATCATGTCCCTTCATCCCTCAGCACTTCAATATTACTCTCTAAAAAAATAGATGTTTCCTTGCACAGACCGTGTTGTACATTAAAAAAATTAACAATTTTTCCTTGTTATCATCAAATATTTAGAATTTTCAAATACCTCAAAAGTAAATCTACATTTGGATTATTTCCAAATGTCCATCACAAGAAGAATGGATGCATTTTGGTTCATTCATACAATGGAATATAAGTATACATAGATAGATAAGTGAAAAATGAAACATGGATAAATTACACAACAATAATATTGAGAGAAAAAAACTGGACACAAAAATAATGTACTGCTTTTTATTTATGTAAACTACAAAAGGCAAAACGAATCTATGGCTTTACAAAGCAAAAAAAGTGTTACCTTTGGGAAGAAGAGAAGAGATAGTGATAAATCCTATCGGGATATCTGGGGTACTGATATTTAGTCGTGAACTGAATGTTGGTTACACTGGTATGTAAATCTAGTGATAATTTATTGAACTGTATACTTGTGATTTTAAACTTTTCTATGTATATTGTATACTTCAATAGAAAGTTTTATTTAACCCAATAGCATATAAGCTACAATTAGAATATTTTAGAAATTCTGGAAAATTTGCTAACTGGGTGAAATAGTTTTTCTCTTTACAGACACTATTTTTAAAAAGGATTTCATGGTCCATTTTTTATGCTTTAAAGGAAATTCTTCACACTTTAATGCACTCAATATTGTTTCATAGCGTGGGGGACGAACATTATTCAATGCAATCGATTGACCTCATGGCATAGAAATGGAATCCAAAGAATGTAAAATAAATGTTTGTTGAAGAGAGAATTGTGAAATAAACATATATTAGAATTTAGACTTTACTAAATAATTCTAAATTGCATGATAAAAAAGAAAAAAAGAAAATCTACAAGTGCTCTCTCTGCCTCTGACGTCTTAATTTAAAGCACCCTTTCAAAATTCAATCATAATACATATATTATTTGGAACCTTACTTTTTTCACTTGACAAGTAAATTCCTGCAGATCACACTATATCAGTGTATGGAGACCTTTCTCATTTTTTTTGGCTGCATAGGCTTCCGTTGTGTGGATGTACCCTACTTATCCAACCAGCTGGATGTGTATGCACGTAGGTATGTAGCATGACTTTGTGCATACAACTTTTTGAATTTTGCCAGCATCTGTAGGATAGATTCATAGAGGCATAGAGTGAGGAAGGCCCAATGTATGTCTCAAGGCATTTCAGTGGAATAAAAATAGATTGTGGAAAAAGCAATATTTGAAATGAGGCTGAAAATTTTCCAGAATGAGTAAAAGACATGAATCCTCAGATTGAGAAAGTACATTAAGTCTTGAGTAGGATAAACAAAAAATAGGTTCACACCAAGACATATCATAGTGAAAATATAGAAACTGAAGATACAAAGAAAAATTCGTTTAAAAAATGTTTTATTAAATTTATTGGGGTGACATTAGTTAGTAAAATTATATAGGTGTAAAGTGTACATTTGTATAATAAACCAGAAGCCAGAGAGAAAACAGAAATTAATGATAAAGGATCTACAATTAGACCCCCAAACCCCAGACTTCTCCACAAAGAGCAAAAACAGAAAAACAGTATCTTCCAAGTGCTGTAAGAAAGTAATGGTCAGTAATTTTACACCTACTAACCCACCACTCAAGAACGAGGACAAAATGAAGACATTTTTGGACGAACAACTTCCGGAGGGAAACGCTTTTGGGAGAAAGTCTTTGGACCCAGAACAAAGGAGCTGGATCCAGAAACTACGAGGAACGAAAAATTGGTGAGTACGTGGGTAAATCTAAACCAGCACTGATTATAAGTTTTCAATGTCTGTATTATGGAGTTCACATATGACACGTAAGGTAGGAGAGGAATAATCAGGGCTAAAGGTTTTTAATGTCTTCATTCTGAGTCATTGATTAGATTTTAACTGAGTATATATGTTAACATTTTAAGGTTAACCACTAAACAAAGAGAAAGAGGATGAAAAGAAATTAAAGGTAGAAGGACTGGAAAGAAAGAAGCAAAATTATAATTTTTCTGTGGCAACACGATCATGTAGAAAATCCAAGAGAAGACTACATAGTCATGATTCCATTCGTAGGAATGTTCTAGAAAAGACAGCACTATAGATACAGAAACAGCAGTGGTTTCCTGGTGCTAGGAGTGGAAGTGGAGAAGACCGCACATGGGCATTAGAGGACATTTCGCCCTGACAGGCACGTTCTAAAATTGGATTGTAGTCATGGTCCTACAATTCTATAAATTGACGAAAACTCTTCACACTGTACACCTTATTGAGGGCATTTTAGGATGTACAAATTATATCTCAGCAAAGATGTTTAAAAATAAAACCCAGTTGCATTGCTATACACCAGTGACACCTGTTTTTTTTAAAGATGATATTTACAATGGTAAGAAAACCAATAGTGGCCCAAGGAATAAGCCTCAAAGAAGATGAGCGAGACTGTCATTGGGGGAAAAAAAAGAACCTTCTTTAAAGTCACAAAAGACAAGTTAATCAACAGAGATAATCTCTCTTATATGTGGAATCTTAAAAATATTAAAATAAATAAAAATAAAAACCCAAGCTCATACAGAGAACAGATTGGTGGTTGCCAGAAGCAGGGTGTGCGTGGGAGGGTGGGTGGGGGGGAGAAAGGGGTGAATAGTTTCTGTTCTTTTTTCGTTAGACTGTGTTCGTGAATGAGATGGCTCAATGCTATAAACTGGCAATTCTTCGTTTAATATAATTCCAACCAAAAGATAAAACAGCGACTTAACACAATCTAGGTCTATGTCTTTCTCATGCTGTGTCCGCTAAGCTGTGACTCAGGGACTCCGGATATATCCTCAGCTGGTAGATGGCAAGTTTTCTGGGCCTGTCTGCCTCCGGTCAGAAGTGAAAGGAGTACGGACCGTCACTCACAGGGCACCTCAGAGGCTGGCCTAAGTGAGTCAGTATTTCTGCTCACTTCACAGTGACTCGCACCAGCCACATGGCTGGAAAGTGTCACCCAGCTACGTGCCTAGGAGAACACACAGCAGCATGTGCTGCAGTTCCTTCTGAAGCTGGGTGAGCTGATCTGTCCAGCGCTTCCTGAGCTGTGCACCATGGACTTCTCCCTGGGATATTCATCCCATGCTAAATGCAGAGCTCCTGGGAGGTAAACTTCGATTTCAGAAGCCACAGAAGCCATTCAGGGTTCATTGCCATAGTTTGGGACAGGAAATGGAAATCACATTATAATGGTATAAGTGAAGCGTATCAGACCCATCCTTACATAAACTATAGGTTTTTCTGCGACACGCAATCCTCAGACAACCAGCACTGCACTGCCGCCACACCCCGGGCCAGGGTCTAATTTGGGGAAGGTCACACAGGGCGCTTCAGTTGGGCCACCATCGTTCTATGAGGTCACTCTTCACCCCACAAACCAGACCTGCAAAAGGAGTTCTGGGGGAGAAGGCAGCATGAAGCCCAGTCAGCGCTCTAGGGGTCATGACGAAGGCCGTGTCCAAGACGGCAAGGCTGCTTCCAGACGCTGCTGGCTGGGGACGGAAGCTGCCACTGGAAGTCGGGTTCCCATTTCAGGACTGGGTTCCCGTTTCAGGGCAGCAGCCCTTGTTCCTCCTTGAGAACCGTGACCCTTTGGGTCCATAACGAGAATTGGTGTGACTGTCACACTGAGACCCGAAACCTCTAAATCTGGCTAGCATTTTACAGCTGTAGAAGGTATCATTCATCCCATTTTGAGGACCGCTGAGTAAGAGAATTTTGTCTACTGAGGGTACCAGTAGAGCAATGACAAGGGAGGGATCAAGGCTTTGGTGTCAACGGTATGATGTTGTTGGAGTGGAATTCGGGCAGTGGGTGCCTGGAGGAGGGATCAGGTCATGAAACCTGAAAGGAGGCGGGACACCCGCCACAGACACCATTTGTGGACTTGACCCTGGGGAGGGAGCCCTGGGACCAGATCAGCATTTTGCAAAGCTTTTTCTGGCCACAATTGAAGAGGAGCTTTTGTCACAAGCGTCTGGTGACAAGGCGTGCGACTGCATGTGTGTGAGGAGGTGTGAGCAGGTGAGCACCAAACGCCAGGAAGCAGCGCTCCCAAGCCTGCGGGAGAAGCAGTCGTGAGCAAACAGGCCCCAGTGTGAGGCGCGCTCTTGGCACATCATTTAGCCATGAAGAACCCAGGCTTGGAGTCGGAAAGAGCTGGGTTCAAATTCTGCCCTTGCCACTTATGAGTTATGCTAACCCTGTCTCAGTCGCAGTTCCCTCACTAGTAGTAAGATGACCTCACGGAGCTGTGGCAGAGTGAACTGAGGTGTGTGCACCGTGGGACAGTGCGCAGTAGACAGAACCTGGCATCATCGGTGAGATCATCGCCAAGGATGGGGCGGGGGGGGGGGGCCTTGGGACTGGCCAAAGGGACAGAGACAAAACAGTTCCTGAATAAGAGGAGGGAAGAGCCTGTGCTGGAGAAGCCAAGAAGGCAGAGGATGGGGGTAACTGGGACCTTGGTGAAAATGGTTCCACTGGAGTGCAGTGCAGGGTAGACGGCTTATTGGAGCCAGGATGGAGAAAGGGAGGAGCTATGTAGAAGTGGTGTGAGGCAGAAAAGAAACGCAAGTTGTCAGAATTCCACTGTGTGGGTTTGGTTTGGTTTTGGAGAGAGATGTGAGGATGTGTATAGGATAAGTCTAACGGCTGATCTTTCCCTTAGGTCTCACTGTGTGTTCTGATTCATTCGGATGGAGTAAAGGAAAAGTGCCCTTCCAGTGTCTAATCAGTGTCACCAACGGAGTCAGTCTCAACAGGATCCCTTAATTCCCTACTGGTGTCCTAAAGCAGTGATTCTCAGTGTAGATTTGGCCCCTGGGGGACAGTTGGTGATGTCTGGAGACATTTGGGGTTGTCCTGACCACAGGGTGCTCCTGGCTTCTGGTTGACAGAGGCTGGGGGTGCTATTAAACGCTTGCAATACACATGACAGCCCCCACCACAGAGAATCACCCAGCCCCAAATGTCACTAGGACGAGGCTGAGAAATCTAGGATTGAAGAAGTGTTTCTTGCAAACCTACTGTGTGCTGGCGTTAGGAACTGGGAGCAGGGTGGGGAGGAAGACTCAGTCCCTGGTGTACAGCCTCGGGGAAGACAGTTTATTTATTTATTTATGTTATTTTTTTTTAGCTTAATCTCATCTGCATTTTATTTTATTTTATTTTTTTGGGGTGGCGGTTATAGGAACTTTACGTTTAACTTTTTAAGAAACTGCCAAAATGTTTTCCCAAGTGTGCTTTAGCATTATATATTTCCACCAGTAATTTATGAGGTCCCATTTTTTCCCCAAATTCTTACCACCACTTGATATCATCAGTCTTTTTGATCTTAGCCATTCTAATTCACACGTAGTAGTATCTGATTGTGGTTTTAATCTGCATTTCCCTAGTGACTAATGATGTTGAGTATATTTTCAAGTCTTTATTAGTCAACATAATAACTTTTATTACATGTGTATTTAAATAGTTTGCTCATATTGTCTGCAAACACACTTTTTAATCCTGAAAAAAATGTGTTGACGATTTTATTTTATTATTATTATTTTTTTACTTTCACTAGATTTTTTTTTTTTTTTTTTTTTTTTGTTTCAGGTGTCAGGGAAGACAGTTTAGATCAGCAACTGAATTCAGCTGCTGAAGGCCGCCTGTGGGACAACCGGCTGTGGAAGGAACCCAGGGGAAGGGCTCTGCTGGCGTTCTGGGCCAGAAAGACACGGACAGTCACACCGGAAAAGGAGTAACTGTTAGCCAGGGCAGGGGCAAGGGGGCTAAGTGGGTGCAAAGGGTTCCAGGAGAGGAAGAACAGGTTGCAAAGGCCGGGAGTGAGTACCAGCCTAGTAGACCCGGGACTGGAGGTGGTGACGGGGACATGGATAAGGAGGTGGCTGGAGATAGAGGGCAGGCCAGGGCTCTGCCAGCCTGCCATGCTCTGAGCCTGCAACCAGAAGGCTATGGGCGGGCCCGAGAGCGGGCAGGTGACTGGAGAGTCACAAGGGGTGCTGCCAGGGCGGGACAGCAATACACACATGGTGGGGCAGAGCCGAGGGTGTGACAGCAGGACTGGAAGGGAGACGAAGACATCCAGGAGGCAGATGCAGCAGGTTTGGGGGGTTGTTGGGGAATAGAGCACAAGCAAGTGTGGTGATGAAAGGTGACGCCCACACGTCCTCCTTGGGTAACTTATACATTCAGAGACCTCTCATGTTGTGCTTAAGCTATTGAGGCCACTCAAAACTAGACTTGAAACAGCTTGGCTGATAAAAGCACCTGCAGCCTCCGATTTCCTGGCTACTATGGGCTCACCAGTTTGGGTAGCTGTGAGCAGACCATACACTTCAGAGGGTGTGTTTATAGATTCCAGACCGAAGCATGGAGAGGAAATCTCGGAAGGTCATTAAGCCCGGGCTATGAATGGGGCTTGGCTAAGATGTTGTGGGACCAGGAATGGGGTTCCCCACGTCTATGAGGGTTTTCACCACTGAACTATTTGTGTCACTGGGTCGCTGAACCATCTGAACTTGGTCAAAAGGAATCAGGATATGGCTTTATTTCACTCCTAACATTATGTGGATGAACCTTGAAAACATGGGGGACAGAGTCCCAGAGAGCAGTTTCCAGGCTCTCGGGTTCACGTGGAAAGGTGCTGGCTCGGGTAGTAAATAGCCATCAGCTGTGACTAGTTAGCCAATTGGCCACTGATATAACTGCTGTGACTGCGTTGATTGGTTGGGTGGTTGGCAGGCAGAGGGGCAGGCGTCGGATTGCAGATCGTGTGGATCCTACTTCCTGTGTGTGTCTTGCCCGGCCGCCAGAGAGACTGGGGTGCAGGAAGGCCCCTTGTTGGGATACTAGTGGATGTTTACTTCCTCTGTGTGTCTTGCCCAGACGCCAGAGAGACTGGGGTGCAGGAAGACCCCTTGTTGGGGTACTAGTGGATGTTTGCTTCCTGTGTCTCCAACCCAGCCGCCAGCGAGAATATAATGGTATGACTCCCCTATCTATGGCTCCGTGTGTGTTCCTTTTTGGTCTCACCATGTCCTGCGTTCTTATGTAGGGAGCAGGAGCTGACACCCCACATGACACCCTGCATGACACATGATGTTAAGTGAAAGAAGCAAGATGCACAAGGCCATAACTATAGGATTCCATTTGCATGAAATATCTTGAATATAGGCAAATTCATAGAGATGGAAAGTAGGTTAGTGACTGCTGGGGGCTGAGGGGAGGGGGTGGGGCGTGACTGCTAGTGGGGATGGGGTTTCTTTTTGTGGTGATGAAAGTATTCTACAATTGACTGTGGTGATGGTTACCTGTGAGTGTACTAAAAACCACTGACTTTTACACTTTAAATGGGTGAGTTTTGTAGTATGTGGTTTATAGCTCTATAAAGTTGTTACATCTATGTATCTATCTAGAAAGATCCACACTCTTACACTAGTACTTCCTGATAAGCACTCCCTGTAAACTGAGAAACAAAAGACATTTCATTTATTGTTATCTATCTTAAATATTTAAGTGTTCAGAACAATTATATATTTAAGAGTGAAAGATTAATGCAGTTTTTCCTAACCTTGGTGTGTGGTGGGGGCCATTTCAGAATCATTTGTGGGGCTTTAAAATTTTTAATTTAATTTTTATTTTTCTATTACATTTATTGGGGTGACATTGATTAATAAAATTATATAGGTTTCAAGTACACATTTCTATAATACATCACCTATATATTGCATTGTGTATTCACAACCCAAAGTCAAGTCTCCTTCCGTCACCATATATTTGACCCCCTTTACACATTTCTACCTCTCTCCCTTCCCCCTTTCCCTCTGGTAAACACCATACTGTGTCTATGAGTTTTTGTTTCTTTGTTTGTCTTGTTCGTTTGTAGCTTTCAGTTTTATATCTATATCCCACATATGAGTGAAATTATAATGGTTCTCTACTTTTTCTGTCTGACTTATTTCACTTAGCATGATAATCTCAAGATCCATCCATGTTGTCGCAAATGGCAATATTTCAGCTTTTCTTATGGACGAGTAATATTCCATTGTGTATATATATGCCACATCTTCTTTATCCAATCATCTATCGAAGGACATTTTGGTTGTTTCCATGTCTTGGTCACCGTGAATAATGCTGCAATGAACATAGGGGTACATATATCTTTATGGATAAATGTTTTCAGATTTTTTTGGTATATACCCAGGAGAGGGATTGCTGGGTTGTATGGTAATTCTATTCTTATTTTTTGAGGAATCTCCATATTGTTTTCATAGTGGCTGTACCAATTTACATTCCCACAAGCAGTGTATAAGAATTCCTTTTTCTCCACAGCCTCTCCAACACTTGTTATTACTTGTCTTGTTGATAATAGCCATTGTAACAGGTGTGAGGTGGTTTCTCATTGTGGTTTTGATTTGCATTTCCCTAATAACTGGTGAAGTTGAGCACTTTTTCATATCTCTATTGGCCATTTGTTTGTGTGATTCTTTATATATTTGGGATATTAGCCCTTTATCAGAGGTGTGGTTTGCAAATATCTTCTCCCATTTGGTTGGTTGCCTCTTTGTTTTGTTTGTGGTTTCTTTTGCTGTGCAGAAGCTGTTTAGTTTGATATAGTCCCATTCACTTATTTTTGCTTTTACTTCCCTTGCCTTCGAGGTCACATTCATAAAATCCTCTCTGAACCCAAGGTCCATAAGTTTAGTACCTATGCTTTCTTCTATGCAGTTTGTTGTTTCAGGTCTTATGTTTAGGTCTTTGATCCATTGTGACTTAATTTTGGTACACGGTGACAGACAGCAGTCCAGTTTCATTCTTTTGCACATGGCTTTCCTATTCTCCCAGCACCACTTATTGAAGAGACTGTCTTTTCTCCATTGTATGTTTTTGGCTCCTTTGTTGAAAATTATCTGCCCAATTCTATTCCATTGGTCTGTGTGTCTGTTTTTCTGCCAATAGCATCTTGTTTTGATTATTGTTACCTTGTAGTATAAATTGAAGTCAGGGAGTATGATACCTCCAGACTTTTATCTCAGGATTGCTTTGGCTACTCGGGGTTTTTTGTGATTTCATACAACTCTGATGATTTTTTATCCTATTTCTTGAAAAAATGCCATTGGGATTTTGATGGGGATTGCATTAAATCTGTATATTGCTTTGGGTAATATGGCCATTTTAATTATGTTGATTCTTCCAATCCATGAGCATGGAATATCTTTCCATTTCTTTGTCTTCTTCAGTTTCTTTTAAGAATGTCTTATAGTTTTCAGTGTATAGATACTTCACATCCTTTGTTAAGTTTATCCCCAGGTATTTTATTCTTTAAGTGCAATTGCAAAAGGAATTGTTTTTTTTCCCATTTATTTCTGAAATGTCATTTTTATTATGCAATGGATTTTTGTACGTTGATTTTGTATCCTGCAACTTTACTGTATTTGTTTATTGTCCCTAATAATTTTTTGGTGGCGTCTCTAGGGTTTTCTATATAAACAATCATGTCTTCTGCAAAATGTAACGATTTAACTTCTCCATTCCCAATTTGGATGCCTTTTATTTCTTTCTCTTGCCTGATTGCTCTGGCTAGAGCTTCCAATACTATGTTGAATAACAGTGGTGATAGGGAACAGCCCTGTCTAGTTCCTGAATGTAGACAGAAAGGCTTCGGTTTTTCACTGTTAATTATGATATTAGCTGAGGGTTTGTTGTGTATGGCCTTTATTATGTTGAGGTACTTTCCTTCTATACCCATTTTATTAAGTGTTTTAATCATAAATGGATGTCGTATCTTGTCAAATGCATTTTCTGCATCTGTCGATGTTATCACGTGATTTTTGGCCTTTATTTTGTTTATGTGATGTATCACATTGATAGATTTGAGTATGTTGAACTATCTTTGTGCCCCTGGGATGAACCCCACTTGGTCGTGATGAATAATCTTTTAAATG
The DNA here is from genome assembly GCF_004115265.2 of Rhinolophus ferrumequinum. Classification (NCBI taxonomy): domain Eukaryota; kingdom Metazoa; phylum Chordata; class Mammalia; order Chiroptera; family Rhinolophidae; genus Rhinolophus; species Rhinolophus ferrumequinum. Next base: position 119,534,325 of record NC_046284.1, on the reverse strand, counting down.
CATTGTTGTATTTGATTTTCTAGAATTTTATTTAGGATTTTTGTGTCTGTATTCATCAGATATTGTTCTGTAGTTTTCTTTTTTTGTGTTATCCTTACCAGGGTTTGGTATCAGGGTAATGTTGGCCTCATAAAATGAGTTAGGAAGTATTGCCTCTTCTTTAATTTTTTTTTTCCAAGTCAAGTTGTTGTCCTTTCAATCTTAGTTGTGGAGGGTGCCGTTCAGCTTCAAGTTGTTGTCCTTTCAGTCTTAGTTGTGGAGGGCGCAGCTCAGCTTCAGGTCCCATTGCTAGTTGCAGGTGGCACAGCCCACCATCCCTTGCGGGCGTCGAACTGGCAACCTTATGGTTGAGAGGACATGCTCCAACTGACTGAGCCATCCGGGAACTCAGCGGCAGCTCAGCTCAAGGTGTTGTGTTCAATTTTAGTTGCAGGGGGGCGCTTGAGGAACTTGCAGGACTTGAGGAATTGAACTGGCAACCTTGTGGTTGAGAGCCCACTGGCCCATGTGGGAATTGAACTGGCAGCCTTCAGAGTTAGGAGCATGGAGGTCTAACCACCTGAGCCACTTGGCCGGCCCCCTCTTCTTTAATTTTTTGGAAGAATTTGAAGAGGACAGGTATTAGATCCTCTTTGAATGTTTGGTAGAATTCACTAGTGAAGCCATCTGGTCCTGGACTTTTGCTTTTGCTTTTGCAATTTCCTTAGTGTTGATTGGTCTATTTAGATTTTCCAGTTCTTCGTGATTCAGTCTAGGAAGGCTATATATTTCTAAGAAAGTGTCTGTTTCCTCTAGTTTTCTTCTTTGTATTCTTGTATGATCCTTTGTATTTCTGACTACCACTCTGCCTTTATCTAATCATCTATTGAAGGACACTTTGGTTATTTCCATGTCTTGGTCACTGTGAATAGTGCTGCAATGGACATAAGGGTACAGATATCTGTTTTCCAATTTTTTGAGTAGGTACCCAGAAGAGGGATTGCTGGGTCATATGGTAATTCTATTCTTACTTTTTTGAGGAACCTCCATACTGTTTTCCACAGTGGTTGCACCAATTTACATTCCTACCGGCAGTGTATGAGGGGTCCTTTTTCCTATGTGACTTTTTCAAATGACTTGTGCCCAGCCCCAGCAAAGCACCCCTTTCACTGATCCTGAAGTCCCCACTTCTGATTCACTGCATTAGACGAATTCCCCAGAAAATAAGGACACAGACTCGAAAACTTATCATTCCCACGGTTACATAAGATGGTTCTGGAAGTTATAGCCAGGGTGACATAAGTCAGAAGACAGAGAAAAGAGGTATGATTATCCTAGAAGAGAGCATAAATCATTGTTCAGCTAAATTTTTTTTTTGATATTTGAAATACAACTTTATTCTGACTCTAAATGAAAAGAAATGGGAATGACAGTAACAAACAAGATTTCCCCACTGAATATTGTGATGTGACTGTAGCAGTCTTATATTTGAAACTCAATAAGGAAACACCTGTGTTCCAAAACAGCTAAATATGCAGGTTCAAAAAAGGAAGGTGTTTTTAACTGCCACACTCACTCCGAAGCCCATCTATCTCCTTCAGCATCCCACGAGTAAGCACATGTTCTGCTATGTAATAAAGGGGCAAACACGCTGCACCACTGACATCACAGGACAGTGGCCTATAAAACTAGACTTCTGGTGCTGGGCCCCAGCTTCACTTTCACAGGTCATCATCCTCGTCTGGGAGAGCAGTTGTCTGAGCAACCTAGAGAGAGAGAGAGAGATCGTGACACTCCCGACAGGGCTGTTGGGAATATGTCCACTCCAACAGCAGGAACCCAACCAGACCTCGTACCTCTAGGTCATGCTCCTACTGTGCTGCCAAGGTGGGTCCATGACAACCTCCAGTGGGGCAAGAGCAGGCATGGCATCGAACTCCAAGTTAGGGTCTCCGATGAATTTTTGAGCAAGCCAGAGGAAGGGCTTTCTAAAGTTGTAGTTACTTTTGTCAGAGATGTCACAGTACTGAAGATTCTTCTTTCAGTGGAAGACAATTGATTTCGCCTTCACTTTCCTGTCCTTAATATCCACTTTGTTACCACAGCACAATGGGGATGTTTTCACATACTCGTACCAGATCTCTATGCCAGTTAGGCACATTCTTGTAAGTAACTCTCGAAGTTACATCAAACATTATAATGGCACACTGGGCTTGGATGGAATAGCCATCTCTCAGTCCACCAAATTTCTCTTGACCGGCTGTATCCCATACATTGCACTTAGTAGGTCCTCTGTTGGTATGGAACACGAGGGGATGGACCTCAACTCCCAAGGTAGCTACATACTTCTTCTCAAATTCACCAGTCAGATGACATTTCACAAATGCAGTTTTTCCGGTCCCACCATCACCAACCAATTCAAGTTTGAACTGAACTTGGGTTCTCCTTGGGCAGCCATCGTGATGTTACTTCCAGAAACATCTCCGGGCCCGTCTGAGCCGTTCAGCTAAATTGATGCTAGGTCTAAAAATGCCCAAAGAGAATGCCTGGGGAAGCTATTCCAGTCCAGGAGAAACTTCAGTTAGGCAGCTGGATAGTAAGTACGCAAAAATCAACAACCTTTCTACATCCCTACTGTAGTCACTTAGAAATTAGAATGGAAACAAAGTCCTTTCACAAAAACAACAAACTCTCATATATGAAGCAATAAGCATGCAATGAAAAGTGGGAACCTGTATGATGAAAACTCCTCAACTTTACCAACAGCCAAAAAGAAGATATGGAGACGTGCCACACTCCCAGATGGGAAGATGACATCTTGCAAAGTCGTTCAAACTTCTTAGATTAATTTGCTGGCCTAATGTGATTCTGAGCAAAATGCTGATGATAAAATAGTAAATGAAAAAAGAAACATGGGTAAAAACCCACACATATTAAGATTGCTGCATTTCATGGTGTATAAACTTTATATCCAAAGAAAACCACGGTAAACAAGTATGGATCACTGGTTAGGGAATGCTTGCTGAAATACTTATGCGAGACATGTACTGATGTCTGCCATTCACTACAAAATGCACCAAAGAATATGTTGGATTGGTTGATGGATAGAGGATGGACAAACGGATAGATGTGTGAAAAAGGAAACCTAGTAAAATGGTAATGGTAGAATCGAGGTGGGAAGCATTCACGTGTTAGCTGAAAAAAATGTTTTCAAACTTGTTGAATATTCAGAAATTTTCAGAATAAAACATTAGGCTTCCCTCCCCGTGACCATGGCTTTGAGCACCTTCAGGCCCCTGCAAGCCTCAAAGAACAACGAAAACCAAAATGCGTACATATAAAATATGATACCAATTTTAAAAATGTAAGCTGAAAAAAGACAGGGAGGAAATGAGCTAAAATGTTAACTGTAGTGAAATTACACATGGCTTTAATTTAGTTTTTCATACTCCATGTACTGACCAAGTCTTCTTTTATGAAATCCATTACCACTTTTATCATGAAAACAGTAGTATGACCTGCCCACTCACCCGCCCTCTGGCCCAGTGAGAAAGATCCACCAGGTGGCAGCATCTTCCCAGTTGTACTTCCTTCCTCGAGACTGCGGCTGGGAGAACCTGCAGGCCTCCACAGCCCCTCTAATCACAGCTCTCCAGCTATGACCAAACCGACCCCTGACTCATTTATTTGGAGTTCTTATGTTGCAGCCCCGTCCCATCTTCATCTTTGCCCATCACGGTGCTTCTTTCATCCACACCCTCCGGCTTTCTATAGTGTTTGTCAGTTATTTAAAATTTCTTATTTTAAGTGATCTTTGTCCAGAAACTGAAAGGAACAATTTACAATTTTTTTTCTATGTAATAATGTAAAATACCTGCAGGGCAGAAAAAAAATCCCACAGATAAAGAATTATAAAATGACAATTGAGAAATATATTTGCAACATACATGACAAAGGGCTGATTTACCTAATTTATGCAGAGCTCAAAATCAAAAGTTAAAAAAAAGATGAAAAGATTAAAAACCCAATAGAAAGAAAGATAAAGTAAACAAAAGGGTGCAAAGAAACATAAATCACTAATGCACAGGGAGAAAATGTTGAACCTCACTCAGAATAAAAGAAATGCAAACCAAAACCGTCATGGGCTATAATTTCCTACAAACTGCCAACAGTGAAACGATATCTGCTGGTGTTGGGACTGGGGATTGACTGGGAAAGGAGTACTCATGCATTGTTGTAAAAACATTAAGTGAGGCAACGTTCTGAAGGAAAATTTGACAATATCTATTAAATTTATAGATGCGTGTAGCCTTTTAGCAAGACCCTCTTTGGAATTTACACTATAGAAATATTTATTTAATATCACTGAATATATATATATATATATATATATATATATATACACATATATGATATTCATTGCAATATTTTTTATCCTAGCAAAAAACAAAACAAAATCTAAAACCAAGAGACAGAACTTGAAGCAACCAAAGCATCTGAACAGTATTTTTTTTTAAATAAGAAGAGGCTTGATGATAGGTGAACAAAGCAAAAATTAGGTATCAAAACCAAGGTTAAGGTTAGCACCCAAATAGCAGAAAAGCTGACTTTATGTGGAGAGAACGACTGCACCCTGATCTATCTTCCCTGGTTATATTCTCAGAATCCTGAGTCAATGGTAAAGTGACATTATGGGTGATTTTTTCTTTCTTTGTACTTGTCTGAGTACTTTCAATTTTCTATAATGAGCATGGATTAATTTTTAATAATAAGTTATATGTAGTATCTTTATCAATATGTAAAGAACACATCGGGAGTTTATAAACGACTCTACACTCGTAAAGCATTCTTCTATTTCTCCACTTGAGGGCAGCATAAGCATATCAAATATAAAAATAGTTTCAAGGTATTTGGTCTGAAATTGAACGCTGCTATTAATTCAGTTATTTTGACATGCTACTTGCACAAACAAATTTTTCATTAAATTGTTTATTTTTCTGATAAAATGACTATATAGTCATTATAGAAATTGATATATAGGAGAAAACACATTACCGATAGTTACACTCAGATACAGCAAAGGTTGACAATTTCGCATTTATCTTCATTTATGACGTGACGGAAAGAGGAAGCTATGCATTTTTAAAATAAAATGTGTCCCCCGAAGTATATGGCCATACCACCTTGAATGCACCCGATCTCTTCTGAAAAGAAAATGTGCCCCTTTTACAACTGTTTTCTAATCTACCCTTTCGCCTCAAATGTCTCCTGAGCATTTCCGTTTCCCTAAGTTCTTTGATACGGTGGTTCTTAAAGGCTGCCTACTGTTCCAGCTTGTGGACACAATGTAACTTACTTAACTGATTTAAATTGGCCATTTAGGCTGTTTTAACTGGCTTTAAATTATAAAAACTTTCCCAGGCATGGAAAAATGTAACAATCACCCAGCTAATCATTACTTAAATTTGATACAGGTTAATTTTTGCCATCTTTGCTTCAGATATTTTTAAAAAAGAAGTTTACAAGCAGAGTTGAAGTTCTCTCTATCCAATTAATTCCTATCCTTCCCTCCTAAAAGTCACCTCTAATCTGAAGTTGGTGTTTATTTTTTTCTTATCCTTCATCTCAGGTTTTAATTCAAAAGTGTGTTCCATAAACAATATAGTATTGTTTGAGTTTTTAAATTCTACAAATAAATGTAATCGTGAGTTCATATCCTTTACTCACTTCACATTATGATTTCAAGATTTAACCATGTTGATAAAGACCTACTTAATTTTAACTGCTTTATTGTGATTTAGAAATATCACTTATTAACACACTCTCCTATTGTTAAGCATTTAGGTTGTTTCTAGTAATTGAGAATCACGGCTCTGGTGATGGGGCAGGTGCCGGTGAGTTTCTCTAGGGACTATGCCTAGACAAGAATTCAACATAGGTGCAGAGCTGAGGCGGCTGGGATTCCTAGGAGAGGAATGGCTGATTCAAGAGGGCCGGTGTTGAGTGAGAGCCCCACTTCCTCGCATCCTGTGTGTGGTATGAGGCATGGCTTTAGGAATCAAGGCTAAGTATCTTTTCATGCTCATTGACTAGCAAGGTTTTATCGTTCGTGAATTTTCTCTCCATAGTTTTTGCTTATTATCCGCTTGGGTTGTCTTTTTCTTATTGATTTGTAGATATTATATATATATATATTTCTGTTTCAGACGGGGTCTCGACAGGAACCATGTGGCATGCGCAAACCCAGTAATTTAAGGCAAACAATAAAGGGACTATTCACAAAAGCATGGACAGGTTGGGGGCAAGCGACCGTGGCTGTGCAGCACCCAAGGTGGGCAGCAGAGGGCAGTGCTCACCACCTCAGACCTGAGGTGGCCGCGCAATTGTTGAGCAACAATTCTCAGATTTCTGGGCTTTTCGAGCAAAGGGCACTGACAAGCTTTGTTCAAGGATGATTGGATAACAGCCAGCCTTGAGAGCCAGAGATAGTGGACATAATAAAGATAGAGCATATCGCCCTCCCTGGAGACATTGCAGGATCCTGAAGCCTTCTTCCCATCCGGGAGACCTTTGCTCACCTTCCAGTGTAACGAACCTGGAGGGGGCCCTCCCCTCGGCCCCTGAGGGGATTTGCTTGCATTCCGGATGGCGGCATCTGTCTGCAGGGGAGGATGGGCAGACCCTTAGCCGCCGTGATAACAGCTCCAGCTCCTAAGTCAGGGCTCCCCTCCTGTGGTGCCTCCTCCCACGCATGCAGGTGAACATTGGCCCCTTGTCACGCGTCCCTGTGGGAACTGGGGAGCTGGGTACCAACTCAAGCTATGGCTATGGCTGCTGCCTTTTGCTGTAATCGAGTCTGCGCCTCTGACCAGGGCTCTGGCACCTTTGGTCAGCAGTATGTACATGAAACTGGGGCAGGCTGACTGGCTAGCCCTGACAGCAATGAGCAGAGCCCAGGAAATGTAACTGTGTGGAGAGGAGCTAAGTTTGGGTGGAGGGACAGAGCCATCTCCCTCCGGGTGGGAGCCAGGGCAGTACACACACATCATCTGCCTCTGGTCTGCCCCAGATGCTCCACCTGCAAACCAGAGGGGCTAGAGCACCTGATTCAGTTCATACAGGTCAGCCTCGCAGGCACAGAGCAAAGTGGGGACAGGTGGAGAACTGACAGGGCTACAGGAAAGGCGCCTATCACAGCAACTGGTGCTTTTTTTGTGCTTTGCAAATGTCTTCTCTTGGACTGTGGCTTGTCTTTCCCTCCATAATTGTGGTGTGTTTGATACTGGTTTTTTGGTATGTGTTCAAGCTTGCTTTATGTACTTTTACCTGGTCTGTATTGGTAAACATTCCACGTGTGTGTTGACTAATTATTGTATGCTGGCTTCTATGTAGTCCGCTAGCTCAAGATAAGCAACAACAGTAATAGTGACTAATTGGAGCAGGGTATGTGTGTGGGTTGGTTACAAAAAGAGAAGTGGAACTACAATACTTCACAATACCAACGTGCAGGCGGGTAGCTGCAAGTACCAGAAAGCAAGACTTCTCTGGATCAAACAATGAAACTGAGATCTCTTTTCATAGGAAGTCCAGATGCAGCTGTCTTCAAGGTCGGCTGAATCATCAATTTCATGATGTTGTCCCATTTCTCTTCTCTACTCTCCTTCCTATTAGTTTAATCAATGTGTTGGGAGCAAGACATTTGTAGGAGTTCCCAGTACCTCGTCCAAACTTGACAATGTCAAGAGGAAGAGATAAATAATGTTATCATATGACTCTGTTAAAAAGAGAGAAAACTTTTCCCAGAAGCCCCCCCTATCAGACTCCCATCATGTATCAGTGGCTAGAGTTGGGTCACACTGGTTTTCCTGAAAATATTACTAACAAGGCAGAAGATAATAACATTAGTCAGATTGAGTTGATTCTTAAAGCGACAGTTGACTTTCCCTTCCGGAAACATGCTGCACAGTGTGGGGGTGGCTACTCGAGCAACATTTGGACTCTTAGGTAGAAAGGCTAGTGGATGGATGCCAGATAGGCAACCGAAAGCCTTCACTACGGGGGTGACCAAACTAAAGCAAACTTTCAAAACTCAATGGCAAAAAATGAGCGACAGTTGGAAAACAGGCAAAAGACAGAAGAGACATTTCACTGAAAAGGGGATACCGATAACTAACACATGAAAAGATGTTCAACATCACAAGCCATTTGGGAAATACAAATTTAGAGTACAATGAGATATCATTACCCACCTATCAGAAAGGCTAAACTAAAGCAAAATAGAGACAACACCAAATGCTGACTAGGATGAGGAGAAACCAGACCATTCACACATTAATAATAGGAATGACCCTGTCTTGCTGGGTCAATGGCACATCTTTTATTCCTATGCTGGTATTAGGACCCTAGCGCCTCACAGTGAGGGTCAATACTGGGGTCCAGTCTCCTTCTGACGCAGTAAAGTGATGTTTCTCCCTAGCTACTCTGTGTATTTAATATTTGTATTATATTTTATACAACATGTCTATGTGTTGTAGAAATATGAGGGGCATGGGATGTATTAGTCAATCTGCCCAATTGCCAGAACTGAAAGTTGTAGTCTGTTTCCAATTATTTAATATTATAAATAATGCTATGATGAATATCCTTGCCCATTAATCTTTATGCACATCTCTGGTTATTTTCTTTGGATAAGTGCCTAGAAATGGTCAAACAGTATGAACATTTTTAAGGTGTGTGATATATAATGTCCCATTGCCAATCCCAAAGAATGCACCACTTTACATTCCCCGAGAATTCCTGTTTTCCTGCATCCTTACCAATGTTTGGAAACTTTAAAAAAATTCACCATTCAGTTAGATTAAAAACAAAATAGGGGGGGGGGTTAAAACAATATCTTTTATATTTTTAACCGGTTAGAAAAAATAAAAATAAGAATAAAATTGTGTGATATGTGGAAATTATATACAATTGAAATTTCAGTGTCAACAAAGACAGTTTTATTGGCACGCAACCATATCCATTCCTTTACACATTGTCGACGGTTGCTTTCAAGTTACAGTGGCAGAGACCTGTGGCCTGCAACACCTAAAATATTTACAATCTGACCATTTACAGAAAAGGTTTGCCAACCCTTCTTTTAAATAAAGTCAGTCCATACACAAATACATTGTAATATAGTCATACGATGATACTAACCATAGCTGAGACCAGATGAGCTACAACTACACACAACAGCCTGAATGAATCTCACAAACACAGAGTTAAGAAAAAGAAGCCGATACAAAAAAAAAATACATGCAGTATGCATCTTATTGATAGAGCATTTAAAAGCAGGCAGAACTGACCTCTGCTGATAAAAGTCAGGAGAGTAATAACCCTGCGAGGGACTGGATAGTGAGTGGAAGAGATGCCCATGAGGGGGCCTCTCAAGTGCCAATCTGGGTGCCAGTTAGATGGATGAATTCGTTTTATGAAAATTCATTGAGTTCTACGCTTATGCTTTGTGCATTTACCTGTAGGTAAGTTATCCTTCAACAAAAGCTCTAGGGGAAAAAAAAGTGACGGGGAGACCCTGCTTGGCCACATCTGGGAACAAGCAGTCAAATCAAAGCAGGCCAAATTTCTTCTGTATTTTCTCACTTCCTGTTTCTTCACTCCTCTTCTATATCTCAGCTTTCATTGCTTTCCTCTCTCTCCTCACTGCCTCCTCCCACCCCACTTTAGGGGGACGAGCTCCTCGGGAATTCCTCTTAGCTACAGCAGACCTATTCTGCGAGGAATAGGAAGTAGGTTGCTGTTATGCAGGTCTATGCATTTGTCACAGTTATTTATTGCCGTGTAACTAATCACCTCCAAAATGTATGGCTTCGGTAACAATATGTTATTGTTTGCCCGTGATTCTGTGAGTCAGGCAGGGCTCAGGTAAGGAATGCTTCTGTTCCATGTGGCATCAGCTGCAGTCATGCACTGGGCTGCACAGCTGTCCAGGATGGAAGGTGCAAGAAGCCTTAACTTACGTAGTCTGTCTCCTCAGCCCTCCTTTCCACGTGGCTATCATAGGCTGCCTGATAGCATGGCGGTCTCAGAGTAATCAGGCTTCTTACATGGTGTCTGACTTCCAGGAGCAAGAATGTGGAAGCACCAGTTCTCTTAAGCCTGGGGATGGAAATCCTAGCACATCACTTCCACCATATTATATTGGGCAAGTAAGTCACGAGGTATGTTCATTCAAGACAAGGGGAAAGAGACTCTCTTTGTTGATATGAGCAACAGCAATGCATTTGTGACCTCCTTTAATCCACCTAGAACTTTATCTAGGGTGCTAGTAGCTGAGTTGGCTGGAGCTTACCACACTTCCCGGAACCCCTAGGGTGCTAGGGCCTCAAATGATTACAGCAGATAGCCCTGCCCCTTCCACATCACGGGAGACTTCCGGCAACCCATTAACGTAACATGTCTATGTTCCAATCACTGAAGTGCCATGTGTTGAGCATGAAAGTCAAGCAACATAATATTACCATGACAGTGACCACTGTTACCTGAACTTCTGGCTGGGTCGATGCTCCCTAAATTTTCATACGCATGGGAGTCACTGGGGACTCTAATTAAAAACCAGGTTCTGCTTCCGTAGGTTTGGAATGAGGCCTGAATGTGCTGCTCTGTGGGCCAGAGTATGGCTGTCACTATGGTTGGGCACACGCTGGTACAAACGCTCCCTGGTTAAATTGGCTTAGAGTTTAGCTGGTCCTTTATAAGAAACATAAATCAGTTGGTTAGGGATGAAACAATTTATTCGGATGACAACCAATCATCCCCCCGCCCCCCCCCCCCCAAATCTGTAAATGGATGAGAACATGACAAGGGCAGAAAATTAGATTCAGGTTTAGGCCAAAAAACAGAAACGCAAGCACTTTAGGAGGAATGTGACTTGAATCGTATCAGACCTTATCAGCTCTGAACAGGCTCTGGAGGGCTGAGCAAGGTTTCTGAGTTTGGGTGGAATTCATTTGGTCAACAATATTGGTATTTGATCATATTATTGACACAGGGTTGCAAGGATGGACTTGTGATTTTTTTTTATGTAAGCACCACAATTTGGACATTGTACAGCTCTTCAGAAGTGCTGATTACAGCTCTCAAGCTCTCAAAAGTGGCGTGTGTGTGTGTGTGTGTGCACAAAAAAAGATTTATTCAGTTTTACAAATTTGATAGTCAACTTATTTAAAGTTTTCCTTCACCTTTTAAATTCAGCCTAGAAACTTTATTATTGTTTTTTTTTAAATCATTGTAAATCATTTCTAAGTCTAGCAAATAATAGCAAACCCTTTAAAGGGACCTTTGGAAAATACTTGATCCCACTTGCAAACTTAAACACTTTCATGAATTTTAAAATACATTTAAAACTCTTAGTATGCTGTACTCAGTTCCCTTTTTAATCAGTTCAATTGTCTCAATTAACAAATACATTCCCAAGTATGCAAATAACTTTTAAATCCAATAAATTAGACTTATAAATACAATGAAACTTAAGTTCTCTTAAAATGTGCCACTATTGTATAAAAAATTAGGTTTCTACTAAAATCACAAGTTTAGATTAATTACTCAATGATACATTTTACAGTGATTTCCAAAGCTCAGAAATTCTTGAAACTTTACAAATGCATAAAATATCCACTATATACAGATTCCTTCTTCACCTCAAATATGAATCCTATAGTTGTGATTCTCTTCAAAGTTTCTGTACTTTTCCTAAGTCATCCTGGCGCTGAGAGCGTCCCCCATCACAGATGGTAGTTACCACCTCGTGACTGAGATTGCTTACCCAAGATTTGGGCTGGCCCCTGGCTAGATTCTTGTCAGTGACCCTAATGGGACACTTGAAACCTATTAATGATTGCTATGTCCACAATGCTCTACTCCACGGGAGGTGGTCTCAAGACCCTGACCCTTAGTTTTAAGCTGTACACATTATTGATTCTTCTGCGTAGCCCTGGACATTTGAAGGACTGGCAGCTTGATGCCTCGGTTGGATTTTGCATTTATGTGGTTCTCAAAATATGTACTTTTCCCTCTAGCTCTAAAGACCTTTGCACTCCAGGAATCCTAAGATACGTAAATACCCTTTTATCTGCTAATAAGACCTTTGGAATCCATGGAATCTTCCTAGAGGCTTTGATGAGATTGGGTTTGGATCTTAGGGCAGGATTGCTTCATAGGTGCTGGTGTTTTCTTCCTTAGAGGCACATCACATCTAGATTTCTCTTTTTGTGATTTCAGCAGGAACACGTACTTTTTTACATTCCAAATTATACAGTAGTCCCTACCCCCTACCCCCATCCAAGGTTTCTCTTTCTGAGGTGGGCCCTTTGGAAGATGCTTAGGTCGTGATGGTAGAGCCCCATGAATGGCATCAATGTTCTTTTACAAGAGACCTCACAGGGCTCCCTTACCCCTTCTGCCATGTGAGGACACAGGAAGAAGTCTGCCACCTAGAAGACAGCCCTCACCTGACCATGCTGGCACCCTGACCTTGGACTTCCAGCCTCCAGAACTGTGAGAGATAAAGTTCTGTTGTTTATAAGCCCCCCTGTCTGTGGGATTTTGTGAAAGCAGCCTGAAACAGACTAAGACAGGGTCCCACATTTTCATTTTGTGTTGTGAAACGTAGGCCCCAAATTAGGTAGCCAGTCCTGAGTAGGGACTCCAGGAGAATCAAATCAGGCAAAAGGCAAACCTTGCTTACAGCGTGGTTGGCTTTGGGCTGGCTTTTGGCCCATTTCTATTTCTGTGCCAGGTAAGTCTGGCTGAAGTTCACAGAGACATGGCCTAAAGCTGAGTGACAAACAGATCCGGGCTCCCAAATGTGCTTACGCAGAGTGAGTGTGAGCGTTTGCTCAGTGATGGGAGTGGGGCTTGGCACCTCTTGGCTGAAAAACACGCCGTTATTGATTGAGAGGTTACTACCCAGATGGCTCTTTGAATCAGTATTGTCCAATCACTTTTCTTAGTTGCCACCCCCTCCACCGCCGTCCGTGTGTGTAATACAGCAATTCGTACACTAATGAAACGGGGCTGGGTGATTCAATGCGCTCCCCTGCAATGCTGATGCTGCTGGTCCATGTACCAGCCTGTGAGCAGAAAGAGTCCTAGAAACAGAGTAGCTGGTGATGGAGTCCAGAGGTGTGACGAGTCATTCATGTGCCAACCTGACTGGGCCATGGGGGCACAGGCATTTGGTCAAACATGATTCTGCATGTGTCTGTGAGGGAGCTTCTGGATGAGACGAACTTTGAGTCGGCAGACTAAGGAAAGAAGATGTGGGTGGGCCTCACCCAATCAGTCGAAGGCTTGAATGAATCAAAAAGATTCACTCTCCTGCAAGTGAGAGGGAATGGCTCCTGCCTGACTGATGGAGCTGGGGCATCAGTTTTTCCTGCCTTTGGACTCGAACTGAAACGTCAGCTCTTCCTGGGTCTCAAGCCTGCCGGCCTTGGACTGGAACAACACCATTGGCTCTCCTGGGTCTCCAGTTTGCTGACTGCGGATCTTGTGACTTGTCAGCCTCCACAATCACATGGGAACATTCTTTATCATGAATCTCTAGATATATACTTCCTATTGGTTCTGTTTCTCTAGAGAACCCTGACTACTACAGAGGTCAAATGGGATAGCTGGGCTTCAATGTTAAGGGCTGATGCTTTTCAGCAGTGGCCAGATCACACTGGGCTGGTTACTTACAATCTCTGAGCCTTGGTTTCCCCACCATAAAGCCTGGTAGTACAAATTACACACATAGGGTTTTTCAACCTCGGCACTAGTGTCCGTGGGCTGGATCATTCTTTGTGTGTGTGTGTGGGGGCCATCCTGTGCACTGTAGGATGTTGAGCAGAATCCCTGGTTTCTACACACTAGAGGCCAGTAGCATCCCTCGCCCCAGTTGTGACAACTAAAAATGTCTTCAGACATTGCCAAATGGCCCCGGGGGTCACAATCGCCCTGCTTGAGAAACACTGATATAAAACTACCATCTTGAGGTCGTTGCTCCAGGATCTAGTGAGGTTACATGTGTTCTAAAACTGTTCCATTCATGCTGCAAAAGAGACTCATTTATAATGCTGGTGTCATTCAATGGAAAAAAAATTGTTAATGACCCAGAGACTGCTCTTTTGGTGTGGGATAAATCCTCCTCCTTGTGTCTGTAAGCATGAGACTTCCAAGCCGCTCTGCTTGGCGCATAGAGCGGAGGTCTGCAGTTTAAGAATCTGTTTTTCCAAACGCACAGGGGACCAGAGTCATAATCCTAAACAGGAGAGAATCCAGCCAGGAGTATTTTGTAGTATGCTGGCTCATGGCAGCTGTGTCTTCCTGAAATTATGGTTTGCCTGGAATACGTTTTCAATTGGCTCGTTAGCATTTTGTTGAATATAGCCCATGGGTTAGGAAAGAAAAGAAGTAAAACTGTAGCTTTGGGAAGGGAGACTTGGAGAGGCAGGAAGTGGGTGACTATGAGTGTTCTAAGTTTGGGAGAGATTGGTCTAACATTTTTTTTTTTTAAACCTGCATTTGAATAACCCAGGTACAAAAGGAGTCTGCCTGCAACAAGACAGCCATGAACTAAATCCAAGGACACTGGCTTCGCGCTGAGAAGCCAACGCAGAGCAGAACGAAGCACTAAAATGGACCAAACACAAAGATTGTTTGGCTTATCCACACAGCTGACTCTTCCGGAATACCCTGCATCTCTTTGGAGTGAAAGATTAGGAAATGAGAAAAACCCTTCATCTCCAAACTGGACACAAATCAAGGAAGTCCCATTTGAGAAATATGCTCCCAGTCTCCCCATCCACACACAAAATCTAAACAACGGCTTTTCCGATCACAAGTCAACTAAGTGTCTAAAGTTAAAGACACAGAGCCATGAAATAAAGGCTCAAGGAATAACCCCACCCCTTCCCCATTCCAGTCTCTGAGCCTGGGGAGAGGTCTGGGGTTAGGGATCTTGGCATTTCTGTCTTCCTTTACAGTCCCTAAACCAGCAAGACAGGAATTAGCAAGCACTACATCTAATCTCCACGGTGTGTGGATTTGCATTATTTAAATACATGGGAAGCGCCCATAATCGAGTAATTATTCCAGCATTTGAAGAATGCCAAACAATGAGCCATTTCTTCTTCAGACCCAATCCGGCCCATTTCCGTTTTCCTCTTAGCACATTGTGTAGAATTACCCAATGTGTCACTTCCTAGAACACTTGATTGTTTACACAAGTAAGCAAGACTTCTTTGGCAGTATTTATTTCTCTCATTTTAGACATGATGATTGCAGCCTTCGCGGTGCTCCCTTTTCTAGAAGCTTCTCAAGTATTGAATATGTATAGAGGCAATTTTGTTCCTTCCTTTTTAAAACAAAGGTTACCCTTTGGGAAGAGGGGTGGAGCGAGAAGGCCGAATCTAATTGAGAATAAAATCTCCAAACTCTGTGCTTGCTTGTCTGGTATGCAAGGAGTGTGTTGGATTTACTCCTTAACAAGCATTTTAAAGAAAATATGCTGCAAGCTATACTTGAGTGCATTTTAACAGTTTCGGCAAGGGGATTTCCCAGAGGGTCTGTGAGGAGGAGAACAATTATTTGCATCTCGATTACCCAGAGCCTAAGTGGATTTTTCCTGAGCTGTTTTTCCATCAGAAATCTTGGTGGGAGGAGAGGTCACTCCAATGTTTGTAGTTCTGTTGTTGGCAAGGCTGTGGTTTTAATATGGAGGCAATAAAGAATGCATAATTGTGCATTTACCGAAGACCAAAGACTGCTTTCCCTACAGTGTTTTGTGTGTGCATGTGTTTTTGTCCAACACGGAAAGCCCCGCTTGACTGTAAGAAAGACAGGCCTTATTCTCCCTAACAATTAACACACGCAGACAAGGCTTTCCAATTTATGACAAAGTTGGGAGTTAAGAGTCCCTTCATCCCTCCTACCAACTCTCCTCCATCCCAACCCCCAGCACAGGTCTTTGGGGACAATCAACAGCTGCCTGGGGCAATCATTACAAGTCAAAACGGACTAATGGTGCAATAGAGGGGGCCTCAGGGCACTCCAAGTTTCGTTGGCTCCTTGTAGGAAGACAAATGCAATGAGCCTTCTTTACTTGTCTGAGTCAGAGAGGTCCAGGGGCCGTGGGTGGGCATGTGGATAAAGCTTCTTGAGTGAGGGTCTCCAATCTGTTGTCACTGGCGTGCCATGTCACTCTCCTGAATTCTCTGGTATTTATGTGCAAATGCCATTAGGGACACCTGTAGATGTTATGATGAGCAAATGATTCATATTTGCTAAGCACTTGGAAGAGGGTGAGGCAGCCGACTCTCTTAGGTCAGGTCCCCTAAAAGCTCTGTCGAGGTGGGGGTTCTCATGTGAGTGAGTGATTGGGGTGTGCTGGCTGATGGAGGTATGGGAGGCAGGCTAGGGCAGGGAGGAGCTAGAAAAGCCATGGTAGCTCACAGCAGATCTGGAATGTGAGGTGCACTAGCATTTGTACCACCAAGGCAAGGGGGCTGGGCTGTCATCCTGCAGAATGAGCCCCTGAGGGGGTGGGTGTAACATCTCAGACATCAGTCAGCCACGGGTAAGTCTCTGAAAGGGTGCCTGCCCCAGCCTGGGAGATCTGGGCGGGGCGCTGCATCTGCTATGCAAATCAACAAGTATTTGATGACAGCCGCTCCACGTGCCAAGGAACCAGGGCTCAGAACTCGGGAATCTGAAGACCTGAGCCTGCTTCCTCATCCAAGGCGTCTTTCTTTTGGTCTCAAAAGGCCTGCCTCCTCTGAGTCCCTAGTTTGAGGTTGGCTGACCTCATTTGTAGACGTATTACAGTCATAAGTGCCTATTTCTTTGTTTAGCCCTGAACTTGGCGGGTAGGGAGTGCAATGTTCCATCCTGTTCTCTGTAGCACCCCAACACCCAGCACAATGCCTGCACCTAGTAGGTCTGCAGCACATACTTGCTGTCAGTTAGAATGAATACATAACACCTGTCACCTTCAGCGGCAGGCCTTTTAGCTCCTAATGGGTGTAGCTTCCCACACCCCCTCCCTCTCTATCTGATCTTTTCATCTTGCCTTTCCTTCCCCCAGTTCTTTGCTGTGTGGGGGTGTTCTCCCTCTTTTTCCACCCCCCTTCTGTTGAGGCTGGCTTCGCTGCAATACCCTGCAGCCCCATTCAGGGTAATTTCCACCGATAGCGCCCTGATTTATGAAATTCTCAAACGACATGATGCCTGGAAAGGCCAGAATGCAGCTTCAGCCCGGCCATGCGTGGTGGTGAGGTGACTGCAGGGTGAGCAGGAGGAGAGGGGAAAGGAAGGCAGTGGCAGCCCCCTTGGGAATAAATCATGCTGATCAGAAGGAAAACTATCAGAGCAAGGCACTTGGGCATTCCCTGGGCCGTGCAAGATCACCAAGTATTTGTTTTTTTCATTCTCTCCCTCTCTTTCCCTTTGACATTGAATAACCATCCATGTTTAACTAAAAGGACTTCAGTGGAGGAATTTCTGGCTTATAACATTCGGGTGGGGGCAGATACTTGGGGAGCAAGGATGTTTCTGCGTTGTGGTGGGAGGAAAGGCCTTCCTTGGATATGGCCCAATTAGCACTTTCCATGCCTTCACATTCTTCTTTTTTTAAACAACTTTCCCCTTCTAAAAGTAATATTACCATTTTACAATTTGGAAGGAAAATAATTTTTTAAAAAAACAAGTCATCCCTCTGAAGGAATGCAAACTACTAGGGCCATTTTGGCAGGTTTTCCTTTAGCCTCTTCCCCTAGATATCTCCATTTGGACCCCTGTTAAGAGTTTTTACTAGATATTTTTGTATCACTTTAACAGCGTTTTGAAAACCTCCCTGATATTTTCCTGATTTCCTGGCATTAAGTCTTGTGGCCAAGGGTCTGGAGCACTAAGTAATTGGGGGATTTGGAGCAAGACAGAACCCCAACTTTGGACTTCAGTTTCCCCAGCTATGAGATGTGAGAGGAACATAAATTACCACGAGGTTTCATGTTTTAGGAGCTGACCTGGCTTCCTCCCCAGCAGTGGCCTACTTGGGTATCTGCTCAAACTATCAAACCCTCCAGACTGGAAGACGGAAGAGCTCAGGGCAGGTCAGAGTGCTGGCTCTGAGTGGGGACTCTGGGTCAGCCCTTCTGGGGCTCTCCAGGCAGGAGAAGTGGCCACCTGCCCCACCTCGGGTTCCTTCTCCAGCTCCCTCGGACCCCCTCGGGGGCTCAACCCACCTTCGCGGATATTCGGGAGACCCAGGGCACAGCTACCTCCCCTACCCCAAGTGAGCAGAGGGGAGGAACGGGTGAAGTGAGGTGACCGCCCTCTCCCCCAAGAATTGTTTGGGCCCCAGGAGTCAGACCTAGGCAGGCTGAGCCTGCAGCCCGGGTGGGGCACCGTCCTCCCGGCCCCCCTTCCTCTCCGCGGTGGCCCGGGGGCGGACGGACGCGGTGGCGCCCATCCTGGCCCCCGTGCGGTTTCCCGGCGAGGCCTTAGGAGGTGGTGGAGCGGGAGGGGAGAGGGAGGAGCACCCGGAGCAGGGTGTGGGTGGGAAGGAGCAGTGGGCTGGGGTGGAGGAGAGGCGGCAGGCGGGGTGGGGGCTGGCGGGTAGAGAGGCCCAGAGTGGAGTAGCCCCCGGGGAGACTGGAGGCGGAGCAGCCGAGAGAGATGGAAGGAGTTGCCTCGGCCGTGGGACCGGGAAAAGAGGGGGCGGAGCAGCGGGCGGGGCGTGGGCGGGGCGTGGGAACGCCCCGCCCCCGACCGGGCCGCGCCGAGGAACGAAGATGGCCGGGCGCGCCGCGGGAACCGAGAAGCCGCTGGCAGCAGCGGCAGCAGCAGCTCCTGGGCTGTGACTCCACGCGTGGCAGCGACTCTAGCGACCCGGGCGGAGCGGGCGTGCGGTGCAGACAGCGGCGCGCAGGACCAGACGGCGGCAAGCGGGCGCCGGTGCACGGGCGCCCGGCGGAGGATGCACCGGGCGCGGCGGGCGGCTCCCCGCAGCCGCCCCCGCGCCCCGGGCGCCGGGCCTTAGTGCTGGCTGAGGAGGCGGCGCGCGCGGGGCGGCCGGGCGGCGGCGGGGCCCGCGCAGTCATGCCATGGCTGAGCGGCGGCCGGCGGCGGCGAAGGGGACAGCCGCGCGAGGCCCCGCGAGAGCCGCCGCCGCCCGCGCAGCCCCCGCGGGAGCCGCCGCCGCCCGCGTCCCCCGCCGCGGCCCCCGCGCCTCCCGCGCCCTCCGCGCCGCCGCGGGCCCGGGAGAGCGCCGAGCTGCCGCTCCCCGCCGGCTGGGAGGAAGCTCGCGACTACGACGGCCGCGTCTTCTACATCGACCACAACACGCGCCAGACGTCGTGGATCGACCCTCGCGACCGGTAAGGGCGCCGGCGGGGGGCGCGGACCCGGGCCAGGATCCGGGCGCCCCATCCCTTGGGTCCTGGGAGAGGCTCGAGGACACCGGGAGGTCCCCACGTTCCCATCCCCGGGGCCCTGGCCGAGGATCGAGGCGCCCAGTGTCCCGGCTTCAAGCCCCGGAGCGCGGAGTCCCGACCACCTCCCGGGCCCCGCCGCGGGCGGACACTCTGACTTGGTTCCCTCACGTCACCCGCTGACCGGCGCCTGGGAGCTGGGCGCCTGGAATTTCCTCTCCCGAGGCTGACGGATGGCCCTCTTTTCCTTTTTCCGCCGCGGCCTCGCCCATCCCTGCCGGGCCTCTGCGGCCCGCGGCCCACGGCCCACGGCCCCGGGCTGTGGCCTCGCAGGCGCCCCGGCCCGCGGTGGCCAGATGAGCTGTCACCTTGGAGCACAAACGTGCGCCCCAGCTTCGTGGTGTGGGTTCCTTGTCTGACGTACGCAACCTAGTTTCCATCCATAGACTGCCGCCAGACGGGACACTTAAGGGATCCCCAGTTCTTTGGGAGTTGGGAGAGCCTCTTCCCAAACTGTGATGGTTACTCTTTAGCGCCTTAAACGTTGAGTTAAAATTCTGATTGAAACAGCTTTGTGTACTGCGGCCAGAATGAAATATGATTAGACCCAGATGCTTTTGGAATAAACGAAACGCAAGAGTTGAATTTTAGGTTTCCTTTTTGTGCAAGATACGAATAGGGCACTAAGTTGTCTTATTCATGCAAGTAAATCCTATGGAGGAAAAAACGGATTCTTGCATTTAATGAAGTTCATGCAGTGATGCTTTTCCTTAACTTTTCAATGGCTCAGCTGCTTTTGGAGAGATGCATTTTTTCGTGTGGCATTGGGAATTCTGTTGAAACGCAGTGTTTCCAATGGTTATCTGATATCTTGTCCTATCTGGAGCAAGTTTTCTCCACGGCCTGAGTGCCAGAAAAGTAATACCGCAGGCTTCCCAGTGATTTTAAGACTTGAAAAGGCCCTGTGTAGTGACATCGCGCCTGCTTCCTCCTACCTGCACAGGAAAAGGCAGCGCTGCATGGCACTGGTGTTTGAAAATAAACTTTGGAGGAGGGAAGCTGCTGAATTATTGTTTGAAGATTTCTCTGGGTTCAGATAGGGAAAAACAAAACAAAACAAAACAAAGCAAAAGGATCGTGGTTCCGTAACATTCTCTCTGAACATTGCAAACTTCTGGGCTCAGAAACTTAGATAATCCTAGCACAGTTTTATGGATTAAAAAGATGCTTACTTATTTGAAAACCAGGTGAGATCATATTATAATTTTAACCAAAGGCTAGAGCCACAGCTGTTTGATCAAGCCTTGGATGGTTCTGGAATTGGTAGAACTGCCTGGAATGTGGTGCCCTTTTATGCTGTATGTCTGTTAAAAACGCAAACAACTGGAAAATGAACCAATTAAAAATACTGTTTTGCTTCGGAAGGGCTAAGGTTCATTTTATGAGGGTAATATAAAACAGTTGTGGTTACATTGGAGTGGGGATTCGTGATGAAAAGTATAAATGTAAGAATTTCCATTTTTATGGTACGACACAGGGCATAGGTGAGCAGACCCTACAGAAGTTAGCTTGTAGAGTCTTCCTTTTTGTGTATTTCATACACATTTCCTGTTTCTCCTTCCAGAAATCTGTTACTGAATGACATTCTCACCCTTTTCAGACATCACTTATGTTAGAGCTTTTTAAAAGGTCCTGTTTCTAATGCAAAAGTGTCGATTGAGTGAACAAAAGTGGGTATTTTACATTTTTTGTGAAGTAAAAACGTGTATACTTTTATGAGACATTGTTTTTATAGTGAGTGAAAATTCAGCAGGGGACAGCTTGCACTTCAGCTCCCATAATACCTTGCCCGAAATATGTATGGAATGTTCGGCAAGCCACAAACATTTAAGTGGAGTCTCTGAAGGGTGTAAATGGTGTAATAGTCATTCTTCTTCTTCTTTCAAAACAGAACCCTGCCGATTTTTATAGATTTTTATAGGTGACCGGGTAGCCTTTAAAGTTGGAATTGTTTTATTATGTGGAAAAAACTGTGTTGGAGCCCATCTTCTCCACGCGTGTCTGACAGTTAAAACCTTTTTTGAGTTACCTTTGATTCACATGACCAGAAAACAGTATTTAAGAGATGAGGACTTTCCCCAAACAGCTCCCAAAGTGAGAACTGACAGGAGAGAGACCAATAGATAGGTTTTTAAGGAAAATGAAATTATGGAGGAATTTGAGTGGAGTAGGTTAGGAGAAAATTGTTGCTGACATAAAACATTTCATATATAATTTAGTACAAACTGTAATAGCATAAAATATACTCCTGCAAGCAAAGTAACCAAGGGCCAATGGTTGTAAACAATCTCTTCCAGTTTTCTATTCATTCCATTCATTGTTGTGTTTAATAGCATTGGACATTGCCATCTCAGGACGTGTTGGTGAATTATGGTAGCTGTACTTTCTTTTTTAAGTCACAACAAAGAGGTTAAAAGCCTAAGGAAACATCTTTACAGATGTGGCTACAGATGTGTAAAACATCTCAGTACTTTCAAAACAGAATTCTTTTAGTTTGATTATGAACCCACCTTAGGTTGAAATTCACTTTCCCCGCGGATCAGTATTGCGAGTGTAATTTTCACAGTTAGTTTTCTGGGAATCGTACCCAAAACCTTAAAAAATTATAAAGTTAATTCACCATTTCTATAGCTGGTAGTTTCTGTGGGTGAGTCTTGTGTGGTTTACATTAGTGGCACATATGTATTCTACATATATTAACTTGGAGCTCAATGACCACTTTATAAAAAGGTATTTACCATTTAGGCAGAAAATATGGGAAGAACATTTTTGCATCCTTTGGAAACACTCAGTGCCTTGGATGGTTGTGTATGCACACATGTGCTTCCTGCGGGGTTGTGTTGATACTATCCTATAGATGGAAACTTCGTGTTCTGTTTCCTCTAGCTCAGGTTTTATTGCACAGTACTGGAAATGCCAACCTTGAGCAGCCAAAGAATGGTGGACCATATCACACTGGAGATCAAAGCAGAGCTTAAATGATCATGATGGTGGTGCTGGAAGGCCCAGATGATATCATGACAAAAGCTTGTAGGGATCCATTTGCTCACGAGGCAGATTTGACCTGCGCCACATGGAGGAGCTCTGTGGTATCGTAACAGGCCTTTGGACAGGCTGTTGCTTTAAGGAGAAAACAACCCATGGTTCAGGAGTTTGCCAGGTTGAAGCCCCATAGCACAGAGCCAGATGACATCACTGATTGCTACCTTCTTGGAACCTTTACTGAGTATTAATTAGTAGGGCATTTACTATATTTACCTCACAGAGTCTATTTTGGGATTATCTAAACTTTCTGATAAACAAGTAATGATGTCTCAATTTTTCATTTTTTAAGATTATAGATAGTGTTTGTATGAACATGGGAGAGTGTTTTGCTTTTAAGCCCGTAAGAGGTGGGCTTCTGGAAGAATCTTCTTCCATTGAAATTATCAACAACTACTTCATGGTCTATTCTTGGTCTAATATCTTTCTTTTCTTTCCTTCCTTTTTATTTTTTTTTTTTAAGTGAATGGAAAAGTCATTCATTTCCAAAAATAGCTCCTGGATGTTTGGTTTCCTTTTCTTCCCTTTCACTCTGATTTTAGAAGTGGAAATAACATGTTTCACCTTCTCTGGTAGGTTCTACTTTAGGAGCACTCGGGTCAGGTGATGTGTTAAATGTCACCTGGCAAGCCAGGTGAGCTTCTTCTAGCCCGGGTCCTTTTGCTAATGTTGGCTGCCTTTCTAATAAATCCAGTACAATTAATCTGATGGAACAAAAGCAGAGCTAAATTCTCCTGAGTTCAGTTATTCCCCTTTAAATCCAGTCGAATGAAGAACTATTTATAGAGATTCCTGGCCTCTTGTGTGCTGGATCGTAGATGGAGACGTTTGTGTGGGGGTGGGAGACAGACATATAAAGGGAAGCCAGTGATGACCTGCAGGTGCCATTATCAGGTGGTCGTGGCTTCTGGGAAAAGGAGGGAGAGCTCACTTGAGCCTTGGGGGGGGGGTGGTCTTTATCCTCATCCATCGATCTCCTGGATTGAGGGTTTCTCGTACTTGCTCAGCACTGGAGAAGAAAAGGGGAAATGGAGAAAAGTGCTGGAGATGAGGAAATGCTGGGTGTGTTCAGAATAAATGAGGGAATCAAGACAGTTTGACCGACCCAGTCTTCGTGTGAGGGAGGTAAGACTCGGGCAAGACACATAACTTAGACTCCTAAGCTTTGGGGTCGGAAGACCTAGGACTGTCTTGTTC
Source organism: Rhinolophus ferrumequinum (assembly GCF_004115265.2). Taxonomy (NCBI): domain Eukaryota; kingdom Metazoa; phylum Chordata; class Mammalia; order Chiroptera; family Rhinolophidae; genus Rhinolophus; species Rhinolophus ferrumequinum. The sequence goes on along the minus strand of NC_046284.1, from coordinate 119,510,578 downwards.
GAACTCCTCATTTCGCACCCGAGCGCCACAGCCAAGGGGCGCGTCCTTCCGGCAGTTGGAAGGAAAGGACGTGAGCTGTGCCTCCTGATCCGGAGCCAGTGCTCTTTCCAGTGTGCCACCCAACTACATAATCCCTACTCTGTTTCAGGCATCTGCCTCTGTTCGTTCGTTGATTCATTCATTCATTCATTCATTCATTCAATGACTGTTGCACAGCTTCTCAGTTTCAGGCACTTCCAGGGCTTAGGACTCCAGTGGTGAGCACCGGCAGACAGGCCCCTACCTCCGTGAATCTTGCGCTGTGCTTGTGCCCCTCCCCATAAAGCCTCCCCGTGCTATTCCTGCCTCCTGGTTTCTTCTCGCTGGAATCCTTTGGGCCTGTGCTTATGGCAGACATATGTGGAGTGCTTAGCATGTGCCAAGTGCTTTAGGCATTTGCGTGGATGCTTGCACTGAAAACCCACGATGGCTGCGCAGTGTAGGTGGGCAGGTGATGAAACTAGGCCAAGGGAGGGTGACTTAGTAACCTTGCTTCCCATAGCCAACTAGGGGCAGCGCCTGCCCAACTCCGGAGTTCAGCCCAGGTCTACTACCTGTATTTGAGCCTCCCTTGGCTGGGTAACTGGCCCTTGCGCTGTGTTATACCCACCGGTTATTTTTATCTTGCATCATTATTGTTTGATATTTAAACCACCCCCCCCCCACCATGGTAGGTAGAATAATGGCTCCCCAGAGAGGTCCATGTCCTAGTCTCTGAAAGCTGTTGATAAGTTCCCTTCCATGGCAAATAGCATTTCTAGGTGGGATTAAGTTATGAATGAATCTTGAGATGAGGTCATTATCCTGGATTATCTGGGTGTGCCCCATATAATCACAAGGGTCCTTACAACAGGGAAACAGGAGGGTCAGAGTGAGCAAAAGAGATGTGACAGCAGAAGCAGATGTTCCCAGTCATGTGGCCACGAGCCAAGGAATGCAGGCAGCCTCTAGAAGCTGGAAGCGGCCAGGAGACGGAGTTTTCCTTAGAGCCCGTGGATGGAACACAGTCCTGCTGACACCTTGATTTTAGCCAAATAAAACTGATTTTGGACTTCGGACCTCCAGAGCTGTGAGATAATACATTTGTGTCGTTTGACACCACTTGGTTTGTTGCAATTTGTTACAGCAGCAGTAGGAGACTAATACACCCCATACTTTGTTTCCCCAGTGAGCATGGAAGCATGTGGTCAGCGTGGCGTCTTTGCTAACACCCACAGCAGCTGACTTTTAGTGTGTGCTTAGATGGTGCCATACTAAGCTTTCTATACCCATTTTCTCTCCTGGCTCCTCACAACACCCCTAGGAGTCCTCGTTTCCTGTAGACTGAACCTGGAGTCTTCTCACATTAGGCAGCAAGTTGTATCTATTGAGCAAGCCAAATATGGGGTAGTGGGCAGGGTGGCTTTCCTAGAGAGGAGACCGGGTGGAAACGATCAGACCTGTTCCCAGATGACGAGGGGCCTGAGCTGCGGAGATCCAGGCCCTAGCCTACAAAAGGCAGGGACTATGGAAGAGAAGTTGTGAAGGGAGCGAGAAGTGCCCAGGATTTAGCTGCTGCTTGCACAGAGCAGGTGAAATCGGGAAAGGGACCAAAGGAATCTTGCTGACGCCTTAGGGGGATCTGAGACTGCCAGGGGCCCCCTGAAGGCCTCCTGTTAATCCCGCTTGTGGACCTCCGTTGTTTGGCTGCTGCTTTGCTGTGTGTGTGTGTTCCGTGACTGGGTTGCACATAGAAGCATGTTGAGTCACTCACTTGACTGTCTTGCTGATGGGCAGTGTCCTCAAAGGTATCCGGACGGGGCAGGGATTACCTTAGAGCAGGGTTCTCAGCCTGGCATTATTGAGATTTGGGGCTAGGCAGCTCTTGGTTGGGGGCTGTCCTGCATAGCATACTAGGAGGTTTACCAGCGTGTCTGGTCTCACTCACTAGATGCCAGTGGCACCGCCCCAAGTCCTGACAACCAAAAGTGTCTTCAGACAGTGCGGAGTGTCCGCTGGGGAAGCAGCACGGCCAGGCTGAGAACCCTGAACTACTTCTGTCTACTCGGTTACAGTGATTCACGTTTACTAGCTGAGATTGTTTTAAGCAGATTGACACTTACTAAGCTGTTGCATAACAGAGGGTAAGACCCCAGAGGCCTGATTTCTGTGTTTCCATGAAGAAGATATTTATATGAAAAACCCTGAACTTACTACACCATGCAAATAGTAATAGCAGCGTATGAAACTTTGGGGATGCATTTCAGTCCGAGTATATTCTTCAATGTTTAGAATATTCTCATTGAGAGGTAGTTTGTGAATGTCCAGTGTCTACGTATACACAGGAGCAGAAGAAAATGAATGTGTGAACACTTCCATGTTCTGTAGCGCCTCGAGGGCTGCCTGGCCTGGGCGTGAGTGCGGGCGGGGGCAGTATGACGAGGCCTAAGCCGCCTGGACTCCTCCCGGCTCCTTCTGGGGACCAGGGACGGTGAGAGGATGGCCTCTGCCTGTGCTCAGGAGCTGCAGAGACGGCAGGGCGTCGTGAAAGGCCGCTTGTGGAACTGTGGAACCGCCAGCAGTTTCTATCTGGAGGGTCCTCGTTCTTTCCTTAAAGCTCAAGGGGCTCAGGGAGAGAGAGGGAAGGAGGAAGGGAGCTGGCGGGCCCAGCCCTTAGGGGCCAAGCCCTGGCTACAAGGCAGCCTGAATTGTTCACATGTGGGTGGCTCACGAGCCAGGCCGGAAATCTGAGCGACTCCTGTGTGCCAGCCTCGGTGCTACTAGCAGACAGAGCACTGCCAAGGCGAGTGTGGCATTTCCAGGCCGTGTGGAGCTCGGTCGGGACACCAGATAGCCATCACAGGAGATGCATCCTTCTGCCACTTGCAGCTCTGTCCGTGGAAAGGTGCCCGTCTCCGGTGTGGGGCACCTTTTTCTGAATGTATGGGCTGCCTGGGTTTGCCTGAACGTTATCCCCGTTTAAAACAACTGAGATATACGTCACGTACCATGAAATGCACCCTTTTTAAAGTGCACAATTTCATGGTTTTTAGTATATTCACAAGGTTGTGCAACTGTCGCACCATCTAATTCCAGAACATTTTTATCACTCCCAAAAGAACCCTGTACCCACGAGCAGTCACTCCCCACCTCCCTCTGCTCCTGGCAACCACTCGTCTGTTCTCTGTCTCTGTGGATTTGCCTGTTCGGGACATTTCGTATAAATGGAGTCACCCAGTCTGTGGCCGTCTGTGTTTGGCTTATCTCACTCAGCATGATGTTTTTTGAGGTTTATCTGTGTCCCGGCATGGATCAGCGCCCCATTCCTTTTCATTGCCAAATACTGTTCCACTGTGTGGCTGGCCGGAGCCCGTTTGGAAGCCACCCCAGAGTGCCCTCCCTGTCGGGGCGTTCCCTGCAGAATACAGGAAATAGCTATGTCTTTCATTCCATTATGTCAACTCCCAACTGTTTTACTCACAGAAAAATGACCATTCATATGTTTACAATGTCAAAATATAAACATGACCTCGTGTACTCCATGGAAGGAACGAGGTCTGGGGCTGGCCGTGGTCGGCTGCTGTCTTCGGCTCCTTGATAACCAGGAGTGGCCTCCCCACGCGGGTGGTGTGCAGCCAACCTGGCTGGGGAGCTTCAGGAATCTCGGTGCCCTCTGCACGTGGGGCCCAGGTAGCTAGCTCTGTGTTCTAAGCTGCCCTGGAGAAGACAGAGTGTAGCCAAGAGCCACAACCATTTTGTGCCAGAGCCAGTGGAAAAGTGACACAGGAGGTGCTGATGTTTAACAAAACTGGAGATGGAAATCTTAAAATTGAGAGGCTTCATGAGTGTATTAATTTTTCTCTGCAAATTAGGGAGAGATGATCATTTGTTTTTCGAGGAGGAGAAGGTTCTGTGGATCAGCTGGACAGACCTGCCTTAGGGTCGTGGCGTCATTTATCTAACTGGGCCTCCTTCTAACCTGTTTGAACTTTGGTTTCCTCCCATATATACTGCGGTCAGTATGGGCTGTGGCAAGGGTCTGTGAGCAAGGGGACCTCGTGCAGAGCCTGGGTCCCACACTGCAGCAGCCCCAGCTACAAGGCAGCGTGAATTGTTTGCATGGAGGTCACTGCACTGAAGCCAGTTGGAAAGTCGCTGGTCTGGAGGACAGAGATGAGGAAGTCCGCGGTACATACAGGTGCAGAAGGGGCCCGAGAGGGAGGAATAGGTGCCTGTTTCAGATTTGTTTGCGTCCCTGTTCAGGGAAGATGGTGGGAACGGTGAGGCTGGGGGTGGGCTGGGCCATATATCTTGTTATCCCTTTTGCTTTTGAACCATGTGGATATATTAGCTTTTCATAGACTTAAATGAGAAAATTCGGCATAGGAAAACAGGGTGGTGTTACACATGTGAATTTAAGAAGCCCTTCCCTTCTATCTCCTTCCTTCTTTTAACTCTGTCACTTGTGTGCAAATTTCCTCAGCAAGTTTCTATTCCCTAACTTGAGTCTTGAGTGCGCACCGGTTTCTAATGGTGATGTTACAACTCAATATAGTGGAATGCGACTGATCTTGGGTGGGTACTTTCAGTCTGTCACTGTGCATTTGGAATTTCCAAATTATAAGAGAGAGCAATTTTATTGCATTTTGCTTGAGAATTGCTCAGCCTGTGTTTTTCAAAAAGTTTCTCTTGCCCTTTTTTCCCCATCTCCGATAATTTTTGGAAGTGGCAGTTACATTGGGACAGGTGGGGTGAAGCCCGTGAGGGTTTGGAATGGGGCAGTTTCAGGTTTCTTGGCCCAGGACGACTGATAGACCTTGCCTGGTAGGTCAGGGACGAGGGCGGTCGTGCCTTGCTGGCCTGCCGGGCTCTGACCTCCAGGATGGATTCAGAGATGAGTTCAGGGATGGGCCGGCTGCAGCCGTGCACATTCGCGCCCGCCCCTCTGTTTTTCTTCTTCTGTCCCGAAGTACCCTTCGTGCACACTGGCCTACTTCCAAGAGAAAAGTAAAGTTTTTAAAGAAGGGGTGATGCTATCCTGATAGGAGGGCCCCCTCTAAAGCCTGTTTTACTCATGTATGTAGTTTCATGCACTTCACATGACTGTTCAACTGCTGGATGCAGCCAAAGCAGTGAAAACTTCGTAAAAAGGAATAGTTTGGCATCATGGTAACCAAAGAGCTGTGCGGTGGAGTTTTCTTTGCAACCATCTATGCTCGTCTCCTGCTGACCCCGCTCTCAATCCTTGGTTGGTGCTGTGCTCCAATGCACAGATGTGTGTGGAACTGACCATGGAAGCCCTTTCAAATATTCTGGACCACAGGGAGCTAGGCTATCCTCTCTATTACATGGCCACCCATCAAAACATTCTTGCCCTATGAGAATGACACCAGGCATAAATATGCAGTTTGCTCTGTGGTCTTCTAGTACCTTCTCTACACCTCTACCTACATTATACGTGCAAAAACCCAGATTTTTGTTTTGGGATTTTACATAAATATGATTATACTATTAATTTTTTTTCCTGTGACTACAGCATGGTGGCTATAATGAACAATACTGTAATACTGTATTATATATTTGAAAGATGCTAAGAAAGTAGATTTTAAAAGTTCTCATTACAAGAAAAAAAATTTTGCAACTGTGTGGTGATGGATGTTAACTTACTGTGGTGACAATTTTGCAATATATAAATATATCAAATCATGTTGTACATCTAAAACTGACACAATGTTACATGTCAGTTATATCTCAATTTAAAAAAGAAGAAAGAAGAATGTATAGATCTACCAGCATTCTTTTAAAAAAATGTATTTTTATTGATGTCAAATTCACGTAACAGAATTACCCATTTTAACAATCAGTGGCATTTAGTACAGTCACAATGTTACACCCTCTCTGTCTAGTTTCAGAACACTTTCTTCACTCCAAAAGAAAACCCTGTACCCATTAAGTAGTCACTTCCATTCCCCGCCCCCCAGCCCCTGGCAACCACCAGTCTGCTTTCCGTTCCTATGGATTTGCCTATTCTGGACATTTCATACAAATGGAATCATACGATATGTGGCCTTTTGTGTCAGGCTTCTTTCACTCAGCATCATGTTTTCTGAGGTTCATCCGCATTGTAGGGATCTGGTTTTGTGCTTCTGCTTTTGGTTTAATGCAGGGGACACACTGTCTTGTGATCCAGCTGAGGGTAGCTGTGTGAACTTTGCCCACAGAGCAGCCAGTACCCTTTAAGGAAAATTAATTGAGTATCAAAGAAAAGAGATTAATTTAGCTTTTAGTTTGTTACTTTAAGAAAGGGAGAAGTATAAACTATTTTACACTTCTTTCTAAAATTAGGAACAGGAAGCCGAAAAAGTAATATGTGGTTAGACTTTTTAATATCTGGACGCTATGTCTGTGCCTGGTGCGTTACAGGATAACAAATAATTAACGTCACCTGGCCCTTTTCCTCAAGGAGATGAGAAGGCAGCTGGGAAACAAAAAGAGCTACATAAAATCGTAAAGCAACCGTGGGGCAGGTGAGCCCTGAAGTCAGATGGTGCGAAAGTCAGCTCCTGCCACCGTGTAAGTCCCTGACTTTCTTCGTTTGTAGATTTTCTTACGTGTACAAGGAGAATGACAATAGTTGTCATTAGTCAACCAACCAATGTTTACTGAGTATAAACTGTTTCCCAAATGTGACAGCCAGTCCCGAGAGATCTTAGGACAGGGCTTTGCAAATAGCAGCTCACGGGCCAAATCCAGCCCAACATCTGTTTTCGTACAGCCTGCGAGATAAGAATAGGTGTTGCTTTTTTAAATGGTTGAATAAGAATCAAAAGAAGTAATAGCACTCAATCAAAAGAAGTAATATTTTGTACAAGTTACGTGAAATGCAAGTTTCAGTGTCCGTAAATAAAGTTTTGTCGAAGCATAGCCACGCTCGTGCATGTATTATCTGTGGCTGTGTTTGCACGACAACGGCAAAGTTGGGTTGCTGTGTAGGGACCGGGTGACTGCAAAGCTGAAACTATTTACTGTCGGCCCTTTACAGAAAACGTTTGCTGAGCCCTGATCTTAGGAGAATCTGGGGTCTAATCAAGATAACCATTGGTCAGTGGGGGTGGGGGTGGATGGGGTGGTGGGGTGCAGGATAAGAAGATCCCAGAGGGAAGTGTAACCAACTAGAGAGAAAGCCAGCGGGGGACCTTTGAGTCAAAGAACCCTCAGGAGAAACTTCTCCCCCCAAAAGCTTGTTGCATCTGTTATAAGACAACCAGAGAAAGTTAGATCATTTAATTAACATGCAAATTAAGACTACTTTATATAAGAAGGCAGGACAATAACCACTTTTAGAGAGATTTTCATTAGCAGTACAGTTAGGTGTGGGGATCTGATTGTGATTTTTGTTAACAATGCTGCACTGTATGCTTGAAAGTTGCCAAGAGAGTGGATCTTAAGTGCTCTCTGCACAAGAAAGAAGGAAATGAGAATCATGTGACTTGATGGAGGCGTGAGCTAATACTGCAGTGGCAGTCATACGGCAGCGAATTAGTATCAAGTCATTACCTTGTGTCCCTTAAACTTACACAGTGTTACCTGTCAGTTGTATCTCAATTAAGCTGGAAAAACAAAACAAAACACACACACACAGTTAAAAAGCGAAGCTTTAATGGTACACAAAGAGTTCTGTTTCCCGGGACAATTCAGGTATCAGACTGTCATTCTTGGGTGACCCCAGGTAAACGAGCACCCCTCCCTGTCTCTACTATGGGGATCATGCATGTGCACATATGTGTCTGCTCAGAGCATGCAGAAGGAAAGAAGAAAGCCATGTGCTCTCTACCCCTCCCCACCCCCGGTCACAGACCTGGAAACGAAGAAAAGGCCCTCTGGACCCACTGTCACAGGGAGAGCCGATGTCAGCCCATTTCCCTTTAGAGGACACCGAGAGGTGGTTCAACTCGACACTGCTGTGCGATTCTAGACGGCGCAGTGCACGCAAGGAAAATGGCATGATTCCATTTATATAGCTTCCTTAAAACAATAAAATATAGAGTTGGAGAACAGATTAGTGGTTGCCAAGGGTGAGGGATGGGGGCAGGGGTGGGTGTGGCTATAAAGTGTGCAGGGCTGGGGGAGGCTTGTAGGGGTGGGCTATTTCTTTATCTTAGTTTGGTTGTAGAAGCTACACATGTGATGAAATATGGAGACACACACACACACACACACACACACCACAGAGACGGGCTCCGAATAAGCTCTGGATTGCTCCAATGTCAGTAACCAGGTTTGGGGTTGTACTGTACGCTATGGCATAGGGTTGGGTGGTCGGGGGCGCGGCGTGAAGGCTGCACAGAAGCTCCCTGTGCATTTCTTGGCAACTTTCTGTGAATCTATGACTATTTCGAAATAAAAAGTTAAGTATTCCTGTTTTTGACCACTTAGATTGCCTTCTGATATTTATGATTAGATAAGCACTGTAATTACAGTACTGCTTACGTGCAGTTATTTTCTCTGTGGTGGGGTGTTTTTTTCATGTTTGCCTCAGGATGGTTTCAGGTATGGGATGAATCCAGCTGAATGGTTGGTTGGTTGTTGGTTGAATACACTTCCATTTTGGAGTGTTTTAGAAGTATAGAAAAGTTGCAAAGACAGGACAGTTTTGCCAACCGTAAGAGGAGAAGATCGTCATCTAACACTTGGTAATCATCACTAGATTCAAAATATAGGTGGTGTTGACCAAAGCAACCACCTCTTTCATTCAGAGGAATTTTTCTTCTAGGACAACTTACTAGCATTGCTGTTTGTTTTAGAAAAGTTGACATCTGATTATGTGGCAGTGTTTGGAGTAAAATGAAGTTTGTGGATAAAGGACCAATTCATACTTGGGTTAAATATCAGCATTCTTATCTTTCATATAGTTCTGGAAGAACCTCTTAAAATTGTGTTACATGCTATTTGTTTCTCCTTCGGTATATTAAAATGTGACAATTTCTTGTTAGTTAGGGTTTGAGTGCACACAGGGATTGTTATGTCCTGGAATGTGCCACTAACTGCGAGGGCTGCCCCAGTGTGGCTAGGTCTGATTTTAGACATGGCTGCTCTGACTCCTGGGTGTGCCATTTACTGTGTGCCCTAGGGCAGGTTACTTGGGCTCTCTGAGCCTCAGTTTCCTCTTCCATGAAATGGGGACACAGGTGAATGCTTAGTGTGTAATAGACACATTTTAATTGTTCTTGTAGTCATGGTAATCATTCAGCTTTGTGGTTCTTCAATGTCTTTTCTCTTCTGCCTGTCAAATATCCCTCCCTCCATCATGTCACGTCTGCTTCTGAGTTGCTTCCTTATTTACCCTGTAGTTGTGTGGCACTGGAGACCCACCAGTGTAAAGACAAGTGCCCAGAGTTCATCATGGCTATTTTCCCTCTCTGCTTGGAGCTGTTCTTTGTGTCCTCTGGGTTTTGTGGCTGGGTAAGTGAAGTTGCTGGAAATGATATGCTACGAGAGAGAACAGATTAGAGCAGAGCCATCAAGATTTTTTGGTAAAGGGCTAGATAGACTTTCGACTTTGCGGCGATAGGGTCCCTGTTGCAACTGCTCAGCTCTGCTCTTGTAGCTCCAGAGCAGCCAGAGACAATACCTACATGTGGATGGGCCTGGCTATGTTCCAATTAGACTTCATTTACAAAGACGGGAGGCAGGCCGGATTTGGCCCATGGGCCCTAGTTTGTCCACCTGTGATCAATGTCATGCTTGTTTATGTAACATGGTAACACAACCAAAGCTTTTGCATCTTCAACTTTCATTCTTGTTGTATTAGCTTGGATGCAAATGTGAAAATCCCTCAAATGTGGACAGAATTATTGATTCCCAGGTGTGGATATCATCTTGTTCCGGGGCTTGGTATAGGGGCTCTAAGTCACTGGTGTGAGAGACTTACAGTGTGATATACATTTCCCTAATGACTAATGACGGTGAGCGCTTCCACGTGTGCTTGGTGGCCACTTGTGTATCTTGGAGAAAAATCTAGTGAAGTCCTTTGCCCACTTTTACATTGACTTGTTTGCCTTTGTGTTGTTGTGTTTTAGGAGTTATTTATATATTCTGGTTACTGGTTTCTTATCAGATGTATGATTTGCAACCGGTGTCCATTTTTTAAATATTCTCCTGGGGGCTTCGATTAGCAGCCAGGCTTAAGAACCACTGATCTGGACCAGTGATTCTTGGGGTTTCCTGAGAGTTACCATTTTGTTGGGGTCTCTCTGCTGTGTGTGGGGAGATTGGGAGGATAAGAGCTGAAGCCAGAAGGCTGGGCAGGTGATAGCAGCTGTCCCCAGGGCCAGGCGATGGTGGCTCAGGCTGAGGTAGCAGTGGGACACTCCCAGACCTAGACATGGTGACTTAGGGACCTGGAGCCTGAGTCACCCCTGCTCGTGAGGTCCCCCGTCAGCATGCTGGCCGGCATGGGGAGTCAGGGTCCTGCCAGGACTCACGGCATGGCTATGTGTTTGGATGAGCGCGGAGGAGCGGGGCCTTTCCCTGTCCTCTGCCTCAGCTTTGCTGATGGCGGTTGTGGAACAGGAAATATGTGGCAGATGGATTTCATTCCTGTTATTTTAGCAGTTGAGCTGTGTACTTCAGGAGTTATGTCTTCAGAGAAAGTGCAGATATGCTTTTGGAATGCCCAAATAATGTTACAGATCTTTGCGTTTAGAACCTGATTTTTAAAATTATTATTATTGAAGAAAAAGTGGTGGGTAGTTGCTTTGTAATGGTTGGGTGCTTTGGGATCTAACATGATAAGGCGCCAGCCCACAGTGGCCCACTCTGCAGTGCTTTCGCACATTGTGACTTTGCTTCAGAAGCCCCGTGGTGCCATTTTGTACGCTTCAGCAGGCACGGCAGACTGGTGTTTCTGTGATTGATCTGGCTCAGGTCAATCCACGATTGTCATCTCGTTAATCTCAGTAGGAAAAGCCCTTCCCCCTCCAATATCATAAACCTCCAAAATGTCACCATGCGGATGGCATATTGACAAAAATGTCAAGGATTACCAAGAATAGCTTCTTGCGTTCACATGTACTCAGGGGAGAAGAACAGAGTAGCATTTGCATTTTAAGTGCCACTGCGGTGGCCAGAACCAATAACTCCTGTTTGAGCAACTCCCAACCCTCAGCTCTATCTTGGGGCTTTAGACATACTTTTAATTTTTAAATAAGAACTCATGTACTTATCATGCCTTTAAAATTATTAATAGGGAGAATTCTTTTTCTTACACCATTTATCACCCAGCTCCTTTAAAAATATGGATCATGATACAGTTTTATATAAACATGTAACTGATAAAATTCTTGTTTTTCCTGAGTCATTGTCAACAACTCAGTTCTAAATCTAGTGCCAGCTCAGTAAATATTTGGAGTCCAAAGTCTGCATTTCCTTCAGATGGGCTAACTTTTATCTTGCTATGTAGAATAAAGAAACATATCACTTTCTTTTCATCCGTTTCGGGGTGCTTAGTAGCCACTGTTTCATTGGGTACAGTAGATGTCATCCCTTTTTGTACCATTGAAAGTAACACCCTAGCATGTCACTTTGGGGACAAATGCTACTGTTATCATTTTGGGAGTTATAAAACCATGTGGATTAATCCCAAAAGCAGGTGGTGGGGTAGGAGCAAGAGCTAAACTTGCAGATTTCACAGGAGCACAGTGTCACCGGTGAGATCGTCACTGAATGTGTGACAGCAAGAACACGCATGCATCTGTGTGTTTCCCCTCTTTCCTGTGGTCTCTTTTATGTTTCACTGGTGTTTGGGTGCTTTAACCACCTGGAGTTAAAGAGGGTGCCTTGGCATATTCCAAACTACTGAAATAAATGAAAATTGGGAACTTTTCTGTGAGGCAAACCAATCACATAGTGGTACCACAAGCATAGGAGTTACTGGAATTGGTTTTTTGAAGCAGTTGGCTGGGAATGTTTGCAAAACGGGGAGATGTAAGAAGTGGTTAGGGTTTTTCTCACCAAAAAAGCAGCTCTACATTACAGTTCTCATTCTTGTAGTAATCAGTGGGCTTCGAAGAAACTGAAGTTCTTGTTTCCCTCCCATGAAAGTAAAGGAGAGAAGAAGTGTGACCTTTAGGCCATCGTTCTTTTGAATTAGGTCTTACACTTACTGGAAAGGTAGGATCAAAGTCAGAACTCTCCAGAAGCAAGAAAGTGCTGGAGAAAGTGTCAATTGTAGTACAGTTGGTTTATAAAGAAACAAATGAGTTCCACGTACCGTGGTCCCTCGAGATGCCTACCTCCACCCCAGTGGAATTGTTTCATAAAATGGCTCACTGTCTCTGATCAATATTAATAAAACCGGATTTCTGCAATACCTCCAGGAACTATCTACAAGCATCATTTCTGCTTCGAGGTCGGTTCCCGCAGGAACCGCAGACTAAACATCGGCCATCAGCAGCCAAGTGGCCAGGTGCTTTGTGCCCGGTGACATCTCTAACCCGGATGGTTAGCCAGCTCGGAGCTTGGTCATTGTCTCTTTTGTTGAGCTGGCGTCAGCTGCAGCTTCGGTCTCACCTACCCCTTGGGTCCCTGTTGGTTCTCCTAAGAGCCCACTAACATTTGCTCTTACTTGGTGTTTGTAATGAGTGCACCACAGTCCGTTGACATTGAGGACACCTGTCTGCTTTGTTTTGTGTTCATCTGTGGGTGTGAAGTGGCCTCTCACTGTGGTTTTGATATACATTTCCCTAATGAAATGACGGTGAGCGCCTCCACATGTGCTTGGTGGCCACTTGTGTATCTTGGAGAAAAATCTAGTGAAGTCCTTTGCCCACTTTTACATTGACTTGTTTGCCTTTGTGTTGTTGTGTTTTAGGAGTTATTTATATATTCTGGTTACTGGCTTCTTATCAGATGTATGATTTGTAACCGGTGTCCATTTTTTTAAATATTCTCCTGGGGGCTTCGATTAGCAGCCAGGCTTAAGAACCACTGATCTGGACCAGTGATTCTTGGGGTTTCCTACAAAACATCCGGGAAGCTTTCTAAAAAATTTAAAAAAATGCAGCCCTTACCCTTAAGCTATCTAGGGGGTTCTGGTAAGCCCCCCCGACCCTGGGGAAAAAAGAACCAAAAAGGTTGTGGAGGGCACAGCTCAGCTCCAGATCCAGTTGCCATTGCTAGTCGCAGGGGACACAGCCCACCATCCCTTGCGGGACTCGAGGAATTGAACCGGCAACCTGTTTGTTTTTGGGAAAACAAACAAAATACTGCATGGTAAAGCAACAATTTAACTAGGGTGACCGGTGATCTACCTAAATGGGCAGGTGTCATGGAAACTGAGAATCCAGCAGTTCCATAGAGAGTCAGCTGGCCCCAGCTCCGTGTGCCCCTTCCCCAGAATGTTCTGTGCAGAGCATTTGTTAAATGTGCAGTAGGCTGCTCGTCGTCACGATTGCTGATGTTCTATGATGGCCTGGCCTCCCTGAAGTACCACCGAGACTTCTCGCATTGTCAGGCCTCGCAGGAGGTGCCATTTTGTCTGCCTGTTTCTTCTGTGCCCGGGGGAAGGGCCCCTCGGCAGTCACATGTAAGATGTTGAGCTGCGCAGCTCTTTCTTTTCCGTCTCTTCTGCTGGACAGAGCACCATTCGTGCTGGCTGGAAACATCACTTCCATCATGTTAAGGTGGATTTGCGGTTTTCCAGTCTGAAGAAAGGTATCACCAACCGATTTCCCCCCTACTTCACGTACCCTCAGTTCCAAAGGATGGCTGCGGGCTTGGCTCAGGATGGAGGAGGTGGGCTGCTTCTGGGATGGAGTTTTCTAGTGAGAAAAGTTCTCGTGTGATAGGAAGCTGGGCATGGGGGCAGGAGAGGGTGGGGTCCCCACGGTCCTCTGCCTCATAGGAATTTCTTAGGAGAAAACACGGCCCCTGACCTGGCCGCTCCCTGCGGCATTCTTTATCCCCCTGGCGGGGCCGTGCAGGCGCCTGAGGACCTGCCATTCTCCGCGCACGTACCTTCATACCTTCCGCTCCAGTCCGCCACCGGCCCCCCTCCTCTCTCCTGCTTGTCGAAAATGACTTACTTCCACACAGACTGTGGGAACAACACAGGGACTCCTAAGAACAGATTATTTATTTATTTATTTATTTATTTATTTATTTATTTATTTATTTGAAGGGGAACAGGACTTTATTGAGGAACAGTGTGTACTTCCAGCACTTTTTTTTTTCCCCAGGTAAGTTGTTGCCCTTTCATTCTTAGTTGTGGAGGGCACAGCTCAGCTCCAGATCCAGTTGCCATTGCTAGTCGCAGGGTACACAGCCCACCATCCCTTGCGGGACTCGAGGAATTGAACCAGCAACCTTGTGGTTGAGAGGACGCACTCCAACCAACTGAGCCATCCAGGAGCTCAGTGGCAGCTCAGCTCAAGGTGCCATGTTCAATCTTAGTCGCAGGGGGCAGAGCCCACCATCCCTTGCGGGATTCGAGGAATCGAACTGGCAACCTTGTGGTTGAGAGCCCACTGGCCCATGTGGGAATCGAACCGGCAGCCTTCGGAGTTAGGAGCATGGAGCTCTAACTGCCTGAGCCACCGGACGGCCTCTAAGAACAGATTTTGATGGGCGGGAAAGGAGAAAAAAAAGATACCGCACAGGGATTCATTCCCATAGATGTGCACGTGTTTTCTTAAGTTCCACGTCCGGGCGAAGGGCATTTTTGGCTGGGCAGCTTTTATAGGATCATTTTCCTTTCATGCCGCATCCTGTGCCACCTTAGAGAAAGAAGGCAAATGAATCTGTTGTACGTAACCTCCTGGTCAGCCATACATCTCAGGCTTAGCACGTCCTCTCTGCACCAGTTTTAAAAATCGATTCCTATTAGATGCACCGTCCCTCTCTGGAAGAGGAGAAGCTGACCCAAGGGTAGGTGTTGTATTTTCCCACGTGGAAGCGTACTGGTGTGAACTGTATTCAGTCCGTGGATTTCACCGGCGCTTTTCTTCTCTCCCCACCTTGCCATACTTTATATCACCTGGGCCTTGCCCTTGTCTTTTCGTTTCCCAGAGCTTTGCCTTGGCAAATGGCAGTGCCGCCGCTCACCCTGGGTGGGTGACTCAGTAATTATGTGATTACAGTTCTAAAGATATTTGAAACATTCAAGGTGGACTTCTCAGTTTGCAAAGCAGATGCTAGTTAAAAGAACTGACCATGTGCTCCCCGTATATGTGGTTCCTGACTCTGCCATCTGTACTCTCCGTGGAGATGCCATGCATGCAGGGGACAGATGACTGTTTTTGAGTATCACTTGGGCAACGAGTTCTCAGCCCGGACCTCAAGTTACAGTTATCGAAGAGCATTCTAAAACTCCTGTCGCTCACGCTCTGCCACAGGTCCATTAAGTCCACATGGATCGGTCCACATGTCCCCGGTGATTCTCACTGCAGCCAGGGTGGAAATCCACTGTCTCATGGGGCTCCACCTTGTTCACAGGAATGAATGAATTTTTGTTGATGATTTCAACCCCTCCATGCAACTTGGGCAGATAAGCGTTGACCTTGGAAACCAGAAACGTTGAAGTTTGTAAAGGGGAAAGAAAGGGCAAATAGCTATAATGCCATTGTATTCCTGTTTTGGAGCATCACAGGGGGACAAGGCTTGGACATTTTGCTGACCATAAAAATATTTATATTAATGTTGAACCGTTTCCTCCTCTGAGCTTCCGTCGCTCTCTGCCCGTGCCCCTACCATTGTGGGAATTTATCCCGTAGTGGTAATGTGTTGTTTATTTGCTCCCTGGCTGAGCTGAATTCCTTGAGGTTAACTCCTGGCACCTAGCATCTCAAATAGCTTTCCTGCAGTGAATTTTTAAACAAATGAGCGGCACTTTACAGTTTTCCTAGCGCTTCTCCGAGGGTGGAGTCCCCAAGCTCTCTCATCCTTAGCCAAGAGCACATGCCTGAGACGGAGCATCATTTATACCAAGCTGCGTGCCTGCCTCCGCTTGGCAGGAGCTCCCTGCACATACCTTCTGTCTGCTGGGCCATTCCCCGGGAAGGACTCCCCACCTCTGCGCCTCACCTTGCTGTGGTCATTACAGACGCAAATGCCCACCGGGGCTGGGCCCCCAACCAGGTGGCCGGATGGCAGAGGTAAGAGAGTGGTGGGCACTGCGGCAGGCTGTCGACGGGCCCGAATCTACTTTAGGCAGTTTCTGTCTCTGGGGACTATAATCCTTGTGTGCTAGCTCTTCCGATTTTCAAGAGCGTTAGAAACCCGGGTTTGCAGTGACATCTCCTGAGTTTAAATGTTGGCAACCTGTTGGGGTTTTGGGAGAGCATTCCGAGGGCCAGCACGGCAAACCAGACAGAACATGTCTGTAGGCTGAGCTGGCCCCAGGCGGCCTTGGAGTCATGTGCTCCCAGTTTGCACTTGTCCGACACAGAGAGAAGCAGGAACCCAGGAGGCATTCAGCGATGACCACACTTGTCCTTGGGGCTCCTGGGAAGAGGAGAGGAGAAGCCATGTTGGATTCTGGGTACACTTTTAAACAGTGACTGACTTTATTTGTATAAACAGTCCCATTCAGCCCTCTCTGCCTATAATTGCTGTTGTGTTTGGGTGTCTTCTCTAGTCTTTTTTCTTTTTGTAAACAGAGGAACCCAAACTTGATCATATGTCAGGTACTTTTATAGCCACCACTACTCCCTGACCAATGACCAAAGCACTTCCAAGGTATTACAGCGTCTTGTTAAGCACACTTTAAAAATTATCCCAGGGAGGCATCCCAGGGATGGGAATTCTGTTTTGTTTTTGCTCCATCCGTCCACAGCGCCTGAGCAGAGCCTGGCACGTAGTAGGTACTCAGTGAGTAACTACTGAATGATTGTTGGTGTGCTGCGCGTATTGGAGCCCAGCCTTACTGTTGGCCATTTGGCTTGTTTCCTCCTCCTTCTTATTGTACACAGTGCTGTGAGGCGCCGCTTCATACATGAAGCTCTTTGTGTATTTCACATCATCTTCGTGAGGCCGGCGAATTCTCTGTGGGGACCTGCCCTGAGCCCTGTAGGAGGTTTAGCAGCACCCCTGGTCTCCACCCACTAGGTGCCAGTAGCACCTCCCCTCGGCAATGTGACAACCAAAAATGTCTTCAGACATTGCCAAGTGTCCCTAGGAGGCAAAACAGCCCCTGGTTGCGAACCACTGTGCTAGTGGGATTGGTGAACTGAAGGGTGCCAATGTGTTTTACGACCTTGAACCTTAAAATAGATGCTGCTTGGAGAAAATATCTCCGTGAAGTGTTGTTTGCTGCATTTCTGTACTCCCGTTTCACCCCTTCTCCTTGCCCTGAGAGATCGGTGTCCTCTCACTGCCCTTTGGCTATCTGCAGCAGTGCTGTCCAGTAGAACATTCTGTGATGAACATTCTGTGATGATGGACATATTCAGTGCCTGCCCCATCTGGTGCGGCAGCCACCAGCCACATGCTTCGTGAGTACTTGAACTGTGGCTCGTGCAACTGAAGGATGAACTTTCAATTTTACTTCGTTTTCATTTAACTTGAAGTAGCCACATGTGGCTAGTGGCTGCCACAATGGACAGTGCAGGAAAGCCTCTCTGTGGTACCCCCAAATGACCCACCCTTTCTCAAAGTGGCCCTGCTGAAAATCAAATCACTAGCAAGTCTTGGGGCAACTTCTCTGTGGTAGGTGTGTGGCTCCTGTTGAATTCAGCCCTTTCTTTTGTTACCTTCCAGCCTCCCAGTTAGGAAAGCAATCTATGGAAAGAAAGCCCGACAGATCTGAAGGAACCGGGCTGCCCTCTGGCCCCTGAACTGCCAGGAATGTGTTTGCCTATAAATCCTGAGGGACCTGATTTGGGAGTTCTGGCTTACAGGAGAGACCCGATGGCAGGGAGTTCTACCTTAACTCATAACATTCACTTCCTCCTTTTCAAGAGGTTTCCTCCCCACTGGCCTCTATGGATGGGTTCTTCATCTGTGTGTCTGTCCATCTGCCCCTCTGTTCCTCTGTCCCTCTGTCCCTCCCTTTCTCCCGCCATTCTTTTATCCATCCTTCATCTATCCCTCTGTCTATCCATCCATTTTTCTTTCTAGCCACCCATTCTTCCATTGACCCACCCATAGATCCAACCTTTTATCTCTCCACCCTTCCCTTTCTCCCTCCCTCCTTTCCTCCATCCCTCCCTCCCTCCCTTCCTTCCTCCCTCCCTCCATCCCTCCCTCCCTGCCTCCTTCCCTCCATCCCTCTCTCCTTCCATCCCTCCTTCCCTCTCTCCCTCCATCCCTCCTTCCCTCCCTCCAGCCACCCCTCTCTCCCTCCCTCCCTCCATCCATCCATCCATCATCCCTCCCTCCATCCATCCCTCTCTCTCTTATGCCATCTCTTCAGCCATTCGAGCCTAGTTAACTCCTGCTATAGGATCAGGGGCTGTGCCAGGTACCTGGGGGTTCGAGGTGGGAAGGCCAGGACCTCTGGCTGCTTGACTTCATGGTGTGAAAAGTGTAGTGGTGGCATCTGGAGACACTTGCCGTTCAATGAAGATTCAGAGCAGAAGAGAATCTTGGGAGTAGGCTCGTTTGGGCTTCTGGTGAGTTAGCATCTCCAGAGAAAGGGGGCTGTGGATGCTTGGAGCCAGAAGATGAGTTAAGATTATTTCTGGGCTTAGAGCATTGGGCTGGTTTCTTGGAGGATGAAAGACAAAGGCCTGTGACCTCACCTTGCAGGCTCATTGTCTGCAATTGGACTGCCTGGCCATGATGTCCAAAAGCTGGGCAGCTGTGACCCTTTGGTCTTCCTTGGTTTCTGGTCCTGGGAATACCTCCTTACTTCTCTCGTGTCCCCTCTGCCATAATAAAGCAGACCTCTGGCTCACAAGATTTGCTGCGGCAAAAGAACTCACTGCAGAGTCCTGATAAGAGTGTTCCCTTGATACAAGAAGCCAGGCAGTTCACACTAATTGAGCAGGTCCCCTTTACCTTATGGATGCTCTTTGGTGACAGTACTGAACCCTGCTCTGATGGGCTCAGGCTCCAAGAGCTGTTGGCTCAGTCTTGGGGATGTGCATTGACAAGTTTGACAGAACAAATATATTTAAAAAAAATAGTAGGTTATTTGTTCTAAGTGTTGCTTTGTGTCTTGGAGATAGCTGTGTACTGTGCTTTTGTTTTAACAGGCCGGGCATCCTACCCAGCCAAACCTCCAGGCTAGGGCTCCAGGTAGCAGCATGCATCAGCAGAGAGGGGGAGCCCCGGGCTCAGCCGCAGGTGTCTCTGCAGGTGGGCAGGAGGGAGTCCACAGGTTTCCTAGTGGGGGTTTTCGAGACAGGCAGAACCTTTGGAGAGGCCCGGTGTGGTTCCTCCCAAGGAACTGTTTCTAATCCAGCATGCACAGCCGGCCTGGTGCACGTGGTTCCTCAGGGCCTGCACCCACATTTCAGTGTGGACATTAATGGATGCAGAAATTTCAGCCCGACTGGGGTATGAAGGGAAGCAGAACTGGAGTTGTAATGCCCGTGGGGATGTGTCCTGGCTCGTATCCACGTAGTGCAGTGTTTCAAGTAGTCGCTATAACTCAGTGTATTCACTGTGCTCAGGGGCAGCTTGCGCATCATTTCCAGTCGTAAAGAAGAATGTGGCGCTCACTATTAAGCCACTTCCTGGGGCTGCTCACGGACTGCTGCCCTCCGTCCTGCTCCGAGGATGTTTTCTACAATTCTTGCCATTTCGGTATTAAGTGAAATGGTGGAGTCCCGACACCAGTGCCTGCCCTTTGGGGACAGTGTCCTATGTTACAGGACGTCCCAAGTTCAGCTCAGTGGCACCTGGACTGCCTCACTCACTCATTATTTGTTCGTGCAGCTGTGTGTTGGGCCGTGCTGCGGATGCCATGAGAAAGGCAGCAGACACCCGTTCCTGCCTTCTGGGAGAGTCTCAGGGCAGCCTGGCGTTGCAGAAACCTTTCCACCCAGAACGAGTTGGCCCCCAGGCAGGCGTGCATTGGTGCAGGTGCCTCACAAAAAGACCTTAACTCAGGGCCTTCGTGATGTCACTTGGAAGGCAAAGTATTAGGGTCGTGGAAATGTACAGAAGTGGTTACAAAGTCATGTGCGTGTTCCTGTCACTCTTCCCATAGCGTACAGCTGAGATGCCACTGCTCACCTGCCTTGCTCAAGGCACCGGGGAATGGCCTCACCGGGCGTAAGGACCTGGCCCCCATTACTGCTTTCCTGGCCCCACGCTCGCTCCGCAGGCCTCGCCGTTTGCTGCCCACATCTGCAGTCCCTCTCCCTGCTCTCCACTTTCTCTGCAGCCCAGAGGAGCTTTGCACAAAGCAGATCCCATGATAGCACGCCCTGCCTCCCATGCCCTGCTCTTTGTCAGCATGGGCCACGCCTTTGGGGGGAGGCTTCCTTTTGCTGTGCTCACCCCCACCCCCCCTGCATGGGGCCCTCAGCATGCAGGTTAGAAGTGGTCTGGGGGTTCCTCTCTCTCTGGTTGGTTGAAGACCCTGACCCCACCACTGGTGAAACCGGGCCGTCCCCCAGGAGCTGCACTGTCTACTGGGGCCTCTTCCCCTGGGCAAGGAGCTGGGAACAGGCTTCCCGAAACTGGACTTGCCGGACGGACAGCATTTTGTGCATATATGAGGGCAGCATTTTGGGTGTACATGTAGGCACATTTTTCTAGGGAGGAGATCAACGGCTTGTCTCAGATTCCCGGAGAGATCCAAGACCTAAAAGAACTGCTGTCCCTTCAAGCTGACTGTTTCCCGCATCTTTTCCTGGCACGTGGTACTTCACATGAGCTGGGTGGATGACTGAGTGTCTTAGCTCTTCAGGCATCTTTCCCTGTGCTTTTGTTCACGGATTCAGCTGGTGATGGATGCAAAGATGCATCGAGAAAGAGTGGAATTCTCATGCCAAAAGAAAACAGATGGAGTGACTGGTGAAAGTCATTTTTGGGGGGAGTGGCGCGGGGGAGGGGGAGGAGGTAATCACGCAGAAAATGGCAGGTGATAAACTCCTTTTGCTCTTACTCTGAGAAGCCTGGCACAGGACTTGCTGCAGCTGGGTACAACACAGAGGAAAGAGCTGGATCTTGGTATTTGCAAAGCTGAAAGTGAGATCACAGAGCCCAGAGGACTGTGACGTCACTGCCGCTGTGTGCCCTTGTTTGAAGGGGTGGCCAGGACCATCCAGGGTCATCTCCCTGTGATGCCATTTCTAAAGCATGTGACTGTTGGGCCTCTCCGTTCCCCATGGCCAGTTTTCCTCTTCCATTCCAGTTGAATTTACTCCTGTCAATTGTTACTATGTTTCTTTTCCCCCAAATCCATCCTGAACACCTCCTCGTTTAATTTTTCAACATCCCTTCCTGTCCGTTATATTCAGTAGTAAGTTAAGAACCAAACTTTTATAATAATGTATTTTATTTTAGAGGACTGTGGTAAGAACCTCACCTAGCATTTTGGCCATATTAAAATCAAGATGGTGGCCATTCACTTCCCTACCTGTGCTCTCATCAGAGTAATCATCATTAGGAATTTGTCAGGAGGGTAAGAGAGAGAAAACATTATTAAAACGTGGAAAATGGTACATATCTGCTTATTCTTATAGCAGCAATGCAGCATTTTTATTTCTAGTGTTTTACTCAGGGATGGTGGTTCCTGCCTTATCGGCCCTTGGAACCCATTAATTTTGTGCTTGAATTTCTTCCGTGAGTCCTGCAGGGGTGCAGCGAGCTAGCTGCTGGGTACCCGAGCAGGCTTCTTCTGAGTCTCCACTGCCCACTTCTGCGGCCAGGGCTTGCCACTTCTTAGGCGTGTGTCCCTGAGCTCAGTTTCTTCCCAGGAAAAGTGGGGGTGGCGGTAATGGCCCCACCTCCTAAAATGGTGGCCCTGATTCAAGGAAGCTCTCCTTGTCTGGCGAGCACATGGCGGGCTTTGCCCAGGGCTGGTGGGTGTGGCTGCACGCTTTCAGCTGTGTCTGCAAAACCTGCCCATGAACCACGCTAGTGCTTTTGTGACTCGTTACATCCACCTATAGGTTTATCCTGGAGCACTGCCTTTCCAAGTGCACTGCTGATGGCCACCGGAAGTTAGGAGACCACTTTGGATCACACACAGCACCAAAAGGAAAGGTTCATGACATAGCATGTGCCGTATTGCCCTTATGAGGTGTGATGTGTTCTAATATTTTCTTTTTAAACCGAAACTCCGCTTGGGACCTACTCCATCAATTTCACCAGTTAGTAGTAGGTTGTGACTGTAGCATGAGAGCTGATGCAAAGGAACGTGAGGAATGAATACAGAGAAGTGGAAATTGTCCGCTTTGCGAATGTTTCAAGTGCTCAGCTATTTTGAAGACGTTCTGGGACATTGGTCAGCCATGGCTTGGCCGGTGTGGATCAGAATCTTGGTTGTGTGTAACAGCTTACTGTGAGTGAGATGACAGTGAGGCTCGCTATAGCGCCCAAGTGTTTGCATTTTTTCCCCTTTTCCTGAGTGTTTCATATGATTTGGAATCCTGAAAATGTTTCTTTCCACTGTAAATGAAGTACTTACTGGGAACCTTACCGTGTGTGTGTGTGTTTAACACAGCTCTAGGGAGGTGTAATTTTCATACCACAAAGTTCACCTATTTTAGTGAGTTTGATGAGTTTTAGTAAATGTCTGTAGCTGGGCGGCCATCACCATGACTCGGTTTTAGAACATTGCCGTCGTCCCCCTCCCCCACACCATGTATGTCCTCATTCCTGCTCCGGTCTTCAACAACCACTGGTCTGCTTTCTGTCTGTGTGTGTATTTTGGAACACCTGCTTTTCCTCTTTGGAAAAGGCAGGTTGCAGAAGTCAGACACTCCCGGGAGTCATAATTTCTCTCCCCTCCCTGCTAGATGAACCGTAGTGGCCAGGGTTGTCCCTGGTGCCAGCTCCCCCTGGTGTGGAGCCCCGGGAAGGACCCACCTGGATCCTTTCGGAGGGGGCTGGCTGCTGAGGGCTGGTCTGTGCATGGGGTGGGCGCAGGGGTTTGTAAGGCAGCGGCCTTTGGGGTCTCCTTGGGAGGGCCCTGTAGCCTGCACTGGCTCTTCTCCTTAGTACTGTGTTTCCAGGATGCCATTCCTAATGCGACAAGCCCACGTTTCCTATTGTGCTTGTAAACAGGTCCCAAGCACCTGTTCTGCGAATCCCGCAGAGGAAGTGATACATCCATGGTGCTGCAGCCCACTTTCTCGGATCCTGTCTCTCAAGCTTCAGGTCTGCACACCTGCTCATGAGCCTGTATTTTTTGAAGACAGCAACATCCCCCAAACAGCTCGAGAGCTGCCGTAGACATAGATTTGGTGGCAGACTGCACTTGCCGTTGACAGGTCAAGTCTGTGTGTGCAGCGGAGCACGCTGTGGGGCATGCCGTGGAGCCTGTGGGGGCAGGTCGCAGCTGGAGGACATGCCATTCCTGCCCAGAAGGAGTAAACACCAGGGAGATGCGACGTGAACAGATAACCATGTTCTACTTATAGTTTTAATAAATGTCCCAGGAGGAGAGAGAAAGTACTGAGGCTGGCCAAAGAAAGGACAGCTTACTTTCTGCTGGGGTGGGCTCGGTCTGGGCAGGAGGAGTCTGCACCACATCTGGGAAGACACATTAGGATTTGAACAGGAAGGGAGCGGGAGGGAAACATGGCAATGGGAAGGAACAGTCCCTGTTGGCACACAGTGGTTCCCGCTGGTTGCTGGGAATGCAGATGAACCAAGGCGCAGGAGGGAAGCAAGTTCCCTGCATGAGGTTTTGTGGTCTTAGAAACGTGCCTCTTTAAGATCTCCACTAGGGCCTTGTGGAAGACGGTTTCTCAGGCCAGATAGTTCTTATGTGGTCTCAGTGTCAGCTGGCAGATTTTGCTGTGATCCTCTGTAGAATCAGATGGTTCTAGAACTAGGTGAGGCCCTAGAGCACTGCTGTCCAGCGCAATAGCCCTACAGCCACATGGGCGACGAGTCCCTTGAGTCATGGTGAGCCCGGAATGAGACGGGCTCTACGTGTACAACACACACTGGATTTCAAAGAATTCATTAAAAAAGATGCAAAATCTCCTGTTTATAGTTTTTATAGTCATGTTAAGTTGATAGTATTTTTCATATATTGGGCCTAGTAAAATATGCTATTAAGCTCAATTTCACCTGTTTCTTTTTCCTCTTTTGAGTGTGACTACTGGAAATTTTGAAATAAGTATGTGGCTCTCATTACATTTCTTGGGGATAGCACTGCCCTAAAAAATTCTTTTTACCAACTGGGCTGAAGTGTGTCTTTATTTTCCTCTAAGTTATATTGTTAGAGCTTATATGTGGAGGTAAGCAAAGTGTTTTCACTATGTACTTGATGGGCTTAATGAGACATTCTTTTTCTGTTATTTTTGTGGCAGAGGGACCCCTGCTGGGTGACACTCTCTCCACATACCATCGTATTGGGCATTAGGATTTCAACATAGGAATTTTGGGGGCACACAAACATTCAGACCCTAGCAGCCATCGTCCACTGGGTTGCGGACAGGTTCGCACGGAGGGTCCTGCAAGAAGACAAGCCCAGATGGGTGTACTTTACCTCTGCCCACAGCCCATTGGCTAGAGCCTGATCATGTGGCTCCACCCAGCTTCCCTGGAAGCTGGGAGATGTGATCTTTCTGTGCGCCCAAAAGGAAAATGAAGCAGGGGATTGGTGGGAATGTTCTCGTCTTTGCTCCTCCGTTGCTTTGGGTAACGAATGCTGACCTACAGGAGGCAGCCTTTAAATATTGGTTCAACTGATCGAGCAGGACTGTTTTATTGGGACTATTAAAAGATGCATTTGGCATGATTCACAGTGGGGTTTTGTGATCTGATTAATATCCCTGTTGGGATATCAGTAACATTGACCTTCGAATTCAAGTGAGTTGACAGGTTCTACCATCTCCCTTCAGGCTAGCTTGGCCCGTTTCTCCGCTGTGAAAAGTTGTGCCCTGTGGGACATGCTGGCACCTGGCTTTGCATGTGGAGGTTCAGAAAGACAAATGCATCCCTGAATGATGTTTTGTTTCTAGAAAAATCCGAGTAAGATGTATCTGGTTGAGGCATAAAGGATAGTGGTAAAACTGGTCCATTCTGAAGCACGAGTCTGGGGGTGGACCTTTTATTTGTTGAATTGAGGATGTGGAGCCTGCTGTTCTCCTGTAAGTGAAGTTTTCTGGGCTGTTCGGGGAACCCAGCTCCTCTTCTCGGGGGTCGTTTGTCTGTGGCTGCACTGCCATTCAGAAAACCTCCGTGTCTTCTCTTCCCTGGAGAGCCGTTTGCTCTTCAGATTAGTCTGGACATTTGTCCATGAACCGTCACTGTTAGTTTTGTACTGGAGTCAATGAAAAGACTGACAAATTGTTGATTCTCAAGAAGGCTTATCTTTTCACACAGAAATCACGAATGTAATTCAAGAATGATCTAAGACTCATCACTAAAATCGGGTCCCGCACGCTACGTTAGTACATGGAAATGTCAATTGCAATGTTTAGACTGAGTTCTAGGTGTGATTATGCTTTACCCTCAATTCTAGAATCGACACTCTGCGACAATTGGCAAGTCAGTGTATATACGTATTTTAAATGAGTATCTGGAGATAAAACATAAAGGTTGTGATTATTCTAGTGAACTTTTTAGGACGAATGTGGCAGGTTTGTGGTACATTCATTGCTCTTTTAAACTTGACAGAGAAAGGAGGAAGCTTTCTGTAAGAGCTTCTCAACTTCATTTTTTGGGGGGTGACCATCTCTGGGAATCTGCTAAAAACCCTGGACGGTGCTTATCAGTGTTTCTGTGTGATTTCAGGAGTTCAGGGACCTGCTCAGTGCTAAGTGAGAGAACCCTGGCTCTTGGGTGTCAGTGTTATGTCATTGAAGTTAGAGAAGCTACTAGTGCAACTGACAGTCTAGTTCACCGCAGAAGTAACCACACACAGGCTGGTGTCCATGTTTGAGAAGGCCTTGAAACTCACTGTGAGCGGGGTACGTTAGAAAAGGTGAAGGAAGTCACTAGAATTTCTTGAGGATTGATTTGGAACTGCAATTGACATGAATAGGATCCACTCGGAAGAGCATATCAAAAACAAGTGTGAATTGAAAATATAAAGGTCATCTCCTTCCAGGAGACTGGAAAGTGTCGTACTAGAGCCACAGACTCGCGTTGGTCTTCTTTTGATAAAAGGCGTTAAGTAAGGATCAGTGTTTCTCCTTTTCTCTCTGCTTTCACCTTCTGCTGCCCACCTCTCATTTTCCGCAGTTTGGTATAGTTGACGTCAGCTATGCCAGGCCCCTGAGCCTGGCTGGGAAGGAAGGCAGCGTCTTCGAGGAACTGATTGCTCCCCACTGCTCTGTCCAGCCTCTGGCCCTGCAGTCTCCCCAATAATGGCCTCCCAGGACGCCCAGTTCAGATTAGAACTGGAAGTTGTGAATGTTTTCCTTACATGGCAAAAGGGACTTCGCAGATATGACTAACGTAAGGATCTTGTAATGGGGAGATGATCCCAAATTACCCAGATGGACCCAATGTAATCACAAAGGTCCTTGTAGGTGGAAGAGGGAGAAGCAGAAGGATGGCCTCCTGAGGAAGACTGCCGGGCCATGGCTGCCTCTGAAGGTGGAGGGAGGCTCCCTGGAACACAGGCAGTCTTTAGTGGCTGGAGAAGGCAAAAGAATGATTCTCTTCCAGAGCCTTCGGAAGGAACGCAGCCTTACTGACACTTTGTTTTTATTTTTTTTTTATTTTATTATTTTTTTCATTCTTTTTTTTTAAATTTATTTTTAATTTATTGGGGTGACAATTGTTAGTAAAATTACATAGATTTCAGGTGTGCAATTCTGTATCACATCATCCATAAATCACACTGTGTGTTCACCACCCAGAGTCAGCTCCCCTTCCATCACCATACATTTGATCCCCCTCACCCTCATCCCCCACCCCCCAACCTCTTTACCTTCTGGTGACACTTTGTTTTTAGTTCGGTGAAACCCACCCGGACTTCTGAGCTCCAGAACTGTAAGATAATGAATCTGTGTTGCTGAAAGTCACCACGTTTGTGGTAATCTGTTACAGCAGCAAAAGGAAACTCATACAGTCTGAAGCAAGTCTACTAGAGAAATGAGAGGGAGGCAGGAAGGGGAGTGGCTCACTGAAGAGGCTGTGTCAGCTAACGTGACCCTGTGAGGTTCGTCTGATCAGCCCCATTTTCAAGATGAGGAAACTGAGCTCTAGAGAGCGACGGAATGACTCACCCAAGGTTTTATGGCAGTAAATGGCTCTCTTGGAACTGGCACTGACTGCAATGGCCCAGTGCCACTTCTTAAAGAGCCCTGCAGGATGCAGTAGGCGGAAGGGAAGAAAAAGAAGCCAGGATCTGTACCATCCATCATTCTCGCCTTTCTTGTGGACCAACTCCGGTAAGAATGCGCAATGTATTCATCTTCTCCGCTGAGGCCAAGAAGAGCCATTTGTTAAGGGGAGAATCTGCAGTGGGAATATCCCTGAATGGAGGTTGAGGGCAGGGAAAGTGGGCGATTCTCCTGGTTGACGTTGCTCGGGTGGCCAGGCGTTAGTGAGAGCTGGCTTGGGGGCCCTACGATACGACATTAGAGCGTGCTTTGACGTGTGGGAACAGTGGGTATCCTGCTTCTCAGTTCATTGCTTACCATGTTTCCCCAACTGGCCCACATTCTGAAAAGGCTGTTAAACTTAGGCTGTACTCCCTACTAACTTGTTCCTTGAAAGTAAAGCGCTCTTGTGCCATATGGGTTTATTCTGAGCCCTTGAACCAGTGTGTTAAAGATATCCCCAGAGGGTGATGAGAAAGACCATCACGGACTTCACTGGGAGGAGTGTACGCTGATGGTAAAGCACTTTGGCAACATACATCAAGCATTTACTGTAAGCTCATACCCATTATTTACAATAGCGAGCAGAAAATTGGAACATACCTAAGTAGATGACTTGAGGTGGCTGGTAAATGGATTATGGTTTGCTGCACATGATGGAAGATTCCAACATGACAGAGAGTGATGCTGACAAAGAGTTAAAGGGCCGGAGGAAATACACAAATGAAAAAAATCAGAGTGTGAAATTGTATCTAGTATGATGTCAGCTGTGGAAAAAATGTAGGAAAAAGAAGGGGGGTGGGGAATAGACTAAAGCATGAACCTAGGGCTTCTGGATTATAGGTGATTTTATTTCCTATTCTTTATACTTTATTGTCTGAATTTTTTACACTGAATTTGAGATAGGGAGAAAGGACCTTGTAAATTTACTTCTGGGAATCTTTTGAAGAAAATAATTGTAAATGCAGATTATGAGCTTTATACACAGAGATGCTCCTTTCATCGTAGTTTTTAAAATTGAGATGTGATTCACATATACCATAAAATTCACCATTTAAGGTATACAGTTTATTCGTTTTTGGTATATTCACAGAGTTGTACAGCCGTCGCCACTATCTAATTCCAGAACATTTTGATCACCCCTGAAGGAAGCCCCATACCTATTAGCAGTCACTCCCCATTCCCTTTCCCCCCAGTGTCGGCAACCACTGGTCTACTATCTGTCTGTACGGATTTGCGTATTCTGGACATTTCTTCTACATGGAACCACCCAACTGTGGACTTCTGTATCTGGCTTCTTTCACCCAGCACAATGATTTCAGGGTCTACCTACGCTGTAGCATATATCTGTTCACAGTTTAGGGCCCTCAGTTGTTTCCACTTTTTGGCTATTGTATGGACATTCTCCCACCTCTATTTGTTGATTCCATGAGATCATATATATGTTAACGTGCTTAGAATGTGCCTGTGCTTGGGCGTTTTTCACTAGGTTTATACGTGAATCTAGAATAGCAGAGATGTAGTCAGGACTCAGTTTTATCTCAAAGTAGCATTGTTTTTGTTGTGGTTTGGTCTCATTCAGGACTTGAATCATGCACAACACCCTGTCCTTCCCTGCTTGATGTGGAAACACGCCACTGCCACCGCATTCCTGACCTGGAAGGATTTATGCCATGGACGCTGGTGCTGTGGGATGGCACCGGCAGGCAATAGGCTCTTGTGATGTTTTGAGTGCATGGGATGTGGGAGTGTGTCCGTGGCATATTTCACCTTCTGTATATTTCTATGCTGATAGCGACTCTAACTCCTTCCAACTATGTGTTTAAAGTGCAGACGAGTTCCAGTCAGCACCATCCTGACGGTGTTCATCAGTTTCTAAGCGCTACTGGGGAGACACAGCCTTGTTGTCGAACCAGTTTGGGGGAATAGCATGGTCAAAATATATGCTGGTCTTGTGGGGTTTGGCCGTGGCTGTGGTGTCTCACTTTCTTGGAGCCAGGGATTTGAACAGAGGATGTGGGAGGATTGAGTTAGCGAAATTTAGGTTATTGGATTCCCATGCATGCCAGTCGGCGTGCATTTATAGAGCCGGCCGAATAGATCGCTGCCCGGGCTCAGACAATTATAGGTGTGGCCCGTTTTATACAACAGCTGTCTTGTCAATCAGTGTGATTGCGGGCTGTGGGGGAGGGAGGCATTCTGCTTAAAGAAACCCATCTGGAAACCTTTCCTTTATCTATCTGTGTCAAGCCAAGGTTTCCTCAGTCAGATTTACTGCAAGGAGAGAGGTCTGTAGACAATGTGCTTTTCTTGTTTTTCTCCAGAAAACCAAAAGGATCCTTTGCAATCTCGACTCCCACTGTATCAGGAATCCAGGCAGTATTTACCAGGCATCTCCTTGTATTGTCACCATACTTGTTTGGCTTTTCGCATTTGGTCGGTGGTCAATGTTTAACTCCTTAACTTATGACCACTGGTAGATGAAAATAGTACAAAGACATTTTAGATATATTTAAGCTGTAACGTATGGAGGCGGAAGGTTGTGAAGGGGGAACATTGCCCAGGGAATGAGAACGAAGCAGAGAGCTGCATTCCACTGTCATCACCTCCTTAAACACACTGCTTGGAAGAAGAGGCTTGTTTTACTTGTTTTGTAACTTTCAATGTCTATTTTCGCTGGTATTTAAAGTTGCTCTTTGAGATAGTAAAGCCTTTAACTGTGTGCATACTGATATTGTTACTGATTATTATTTAGGCAAAGCAGGTGAATTAATTTTGCAACCAAAAGTTGGGGCCAAAGCAGTCGATTAGATCATATATAATTTTGCATTAAAACCTGATTCTAGAGTCAATTCAGCAAACTTACACGAAATTGAACTGATTTACAAATTTGCTTTTATGGTTTTATTTTTCAGGATTACAAAGCCATTGACCTTTGCTGATTGTGTTGGGGACGAACTTCCTTTAGGATGGGAAACTGTATATGATAAACAAATTGGAATTTATTACATGGACCACATAAATAGTAAGTAGAGTGGCACATTTGAGTTACTATATGTGAATGCCTTTTCATGTTGGTCTCAAAGATGCTAAATCTCCTTTTGGGGAACAAAACAATCATGACTCCCCGACACAGCGTTAAACTGGGTTTTTATAAATGTAATCTGAAGTGTTCTTTAGATGAGTTCTTAAAACAGTGAAGCAGTTATGTAGCTACCTTGCTTGCATATTGCTTAGGACTGCATGGCTTATGTGTAATGGAGGGTCTTAATACCTAAATAAGGAATAAATTTCCTAGGCAGTCTGAAAAGAGAAATACTTCTCATAATGAGAAGGATGGTTATTGCAAAGTGGAGCTTACAAGTTCTTGGAACAATAACTGCCCAAGTGGTTACCTTAATTTCCTTTTGGCTTATGCATTTAACTTGAATACACCAAACCTTTTTGATTTTTATGAAGGGAGAGAATGGTGTAAAGACTACAGCTAAAATAATGGGTCCTTCACTGTCCTGTACACCTGAGGCTAAAGCTGAATAACAATGAATGTCAACTATAATTTAATGTATACATATAGTTTAATATATAATTTAATACACACACACACACACACAGTCACGGGATGTGGAGTACAGCATAGGGAATAGAGTCTGGAACTGTAACACATATACGATGTCAGAGGGGTAGTAGATTGGGGGAGGGGGTTATCACTTTGTGAGGGGTGTAAATGTCTGGCTACTGCATTGTTTTGTACACCTGAAACTAATAAAAAATAATAATGGGTCCTTGACCATGCAAGCCTTCTCTATAGAACTGTTTAGAACAGTGGTACTCAACGGGGCTGATTTTGCCTCCCAGGGACACTGGCTAATATCTGGAGGAATTTTCGATGGCCACACATGGCAGCGGTGCTACTGGCATCTAGTGAGTGGAGACCAGAGACGCTCCTAAGCTGCCTGCAATGCACAGGACGGCCCCTGCCATAGAGAAGGGGCCGACCCCAGTGTCAGTAGTGCCGAGGTCAACACACCCTGGTTCACAGGCTCCATTTTGTTCTAGATCTGTTCTCCACCCCTCGCTCTTGGCTTTCTGCCTCTTCATTCATCAGCCTTCCTTGATCGGGTATCAGCTGGGGATCCATTTCTCTTTCAGGTTCACACTTTCTCACTCTCACTTGAGGGCAGCCATTTTCAGTCTGGCTGCCCTCAAGTGTTTCTGTCATTGTCATTTTTTACTACTGGGGACACTAAGACTGGCTTCCCCCAAGTGTGCTTTCTGCCCTCCGATTTATTAAGTGCGGGGAAGGCTGGGAGGGCCTGAAGATGCACCGTACCCACCCCATGCGTGACTTTGAAGGTCTTTCCTCATTCTGGTGCCGTGGCTCCTCATGTCCTTTTAGTGTCATCAAGCCAGCTTGGTGTCTTTAGGGCCAGTTTCCTCATATCACTTACCGAATCACCCCCTGAGTTCAGCATTTGGAAACTCGAATGGCGAGCTTCCTGTGTCAGTCTGGGGATACTGGAGTTTCTGATACATGGCACTCAGCCCTGCACTAGGTTGCAGCTTTGTGGACAAGTTTGGGCACTGGGGCAAGCACTTAAATAACTGGGAAGAGGGCTTCTAGGTGGATCCACCGCCCGCTGACAGGGTGCAGTGCTTAGCAAGGCTCCAGTTGAGAGCAGCCCTCCCGTGGCCCCAAGTCTGTGTGTGTCGGGGTGTCTGGCCATCTGGGCTTGCCTTCCCAGCTGCTGGTGGGCAGTTCCCATAGGTGAGGGCCCTTCCCACAGCGGAGGGCCACGCCCACAGCGGAGGGCCACGCCCACAGGTAGGGCAGTTCCCACAGGTAGGGCAGTTCCCACAGGTGAGGGCCACTCCCACAGGTGAGGGCAGTTCCCACAGGGGAGGGCAGTTCTCATTGCTGCGCTGTGAGCCTGGGTACATGTGCACCACGGCTTCATCACCAGGCTTTTGCCTCCCGGGCCCGGCGGTATGACTGAACTGCATCGGCATCTGCCTTACACAACCTTTCTGGAAAGCCTGCCTGCCTGCCTGCTGAGGCCCAGGACCTGTTCTGGCTCGTCTCTCTCATAAACCCAACTTGCTCATCCCTCCCTGCCCCCTGGCTCGCCTGGCCGCTGAGTCAGAGCAAGCGTCATCCAGCGCTTCTGTGCTGGCCACTCTTTAGGCCCTGGGGACGCAGGAAAGTGAGACCCAGTCTCCACCCTCAAGGATTCGCTATGGCACTCTAGACATGGCTGTGAACCCTAAAACTGAGTAATCATCAAGGACTGTCTTGATGCCACCTTGAGCATAACTGGGATGGCCCGGCACTATAGGGCATGCTGGTAAAGATAGCAGCTCTGGGTTACACCTCCTCTCCCCGCTGAGACCTTCAGGGAACTCAACTCTTGTTTTCTTTTCAGGAACAAGAAAGGTCATTATTGGTATACTCATTTGTACATGGGTTACCAAAGATCCCATTCCAGAAAACTCGCTCCTGAGAGAGAACCCAGCTCTTGATAGCACAGCTTTAAAAAGGCATCGAACCTGAGGAGGCAGTCATATTAAATTGGAACTGTGCAGGTCGACAGCGGGGTGAGGGACCAGAGGGGCCCTGGGCCGACCTCCTTCCCGGTTCCCAGGACCCACCGGCACATGGACAGAGTGTGAACAATGCCGGTCGGCCATGGTGGGTCTTATGGCTCAACAAACGCCAGAGACGGCAGTCGGACAGTTGCACAGAGCAGTGACTCTGCCCTTCCCCCACCCCAGGCCTGCTGAAGCTGAACTCCGGGGCTAGGGCAGGCCTCGGAGTTTTGTTGTTTTTTTGGTTTCTTATTTCCTCGTATGAGCTTTTAAGGCTTGGAGAGGCTTTCTAGGAGGGCCCTGCAGTGGCAGTGAGAACAGTGGTAGGAGATGGTGGCGAAAGGGGCCTTAAAAGGGAGAACTTACTTGAGACAACCTGGCAAGCACTCGTGTGTGTTTGTGTGTGTGTGTGTGTGTGTGTGTGTGTGTGTGTTAAACATGACATACCCTGCTTCCCCAAAAATAAGACCCAGCCGGACAATCAGCTCTCATGCGTCTTTTGGAGGAAAAATTAATATAAGACCAGGTCTTATAATATAATATAATATAATACAATATAAATAATATAATTATAATATAATGCAATGTAATAAAATATACCATAATACTGTGTTTTATTTTACTATAAGACCCAGTGTAATATAATATAATATAATATAATGTAATATAATAAATACAAGACCGGGTCTTACATTAATTTTTGCTCCAAAAGACGCATTAGACCTGATTGTCCAGCTAGGTCTTATTTTCAGGGAAACACGGTAAAATTTACCTTTTTAACCATTTTGAGGTGAAATGCACAGAACATAAAATTAACTATTACGAAGTGTACGGTTCAGTGGCATTTGGCACATTCACACCGTTGTACAACCACCACCTCCATCTAGTTCCAGAACCTTTCATCACCCCAAAAGAAAACCCTGAACCCGTTAGCAGTTACTGCCCATTTCCCCCCCATCCCCCAGCCCCTGACAACTACGAGTCTCCTTTCTGTGCCTATGGATTTGCATACTGTGGACATTCCATGTAAATGGGACCACATGATACGTGACCTTTTGTGTCTGGCTTCCTTCACTCAGCAGCATGTCTGAGGTTCATTCATGTTGCAGTGAGTGTCAGAGCTTCATCCCTTTTTATGGCTGAGTACCATTCCATTGTGTAGATGGACAGACCACATTTTATTGACCAGTTGATGGAATTAGGGTTGTTGCCTCCTTTTGGCTGTTGTTCTAGTACTGCCCAAGCACACTTTATGAAGAATTACTTTGCATATTTATTTAGGATTTGGGTGCGGGAGTTTGGCCAGCCTTTCTCTCCTATAAACTCACTTTTATTTTGTTTTGGCTGCCAGCAGCCTGCATGTATTTACCGATATGTCATCATTGTAACAGCCACCATAGGCTGGGGTGTCTAAATTTGGAACAAGGACACCGCTTTCCATTTTTTTTACTTCATTTTGGGTGGCACTTCTGTTGAAGCCTCCACTAAAAGATTTGTTGCTTGAAGGAGGGTTTGTCTTTCCTGAATGGGGGTGTCTTGCCCATTTGCTCACTCCGTCCCCTCAATGTAAGGATCTGATTTCGGAACCGTAGTCCTCTGTCCGCAGAGCAGACTTCCCCCACCCCTTCATTCAGTGAGCCTGCAGTCAACACTTGATTGCCTTCTGGGTTTCAGCCTGATAAAAGGTGCTGAGAGTAGAACG
The DNA here is from genome assembly GCF_004115265.2 of Rhinolophus ferrumequinum. Lineage (NCBI taxonomy): Eukaryota > Metazoa > Chordata > Mammalia > Chiroptera > Rhinolophidae > Rhinolophus > Rhinolophus ferrumequinum. The sequence continues at coordinate 119,475,871 of NC_046284.1, read as the reverse complement.
ATGACTGAGGCTGTGCACCTACTTCTAGGGCTTGTAGTTCAGGTGGGAAACAAAGAAATATAAAGCAGTTCTGTGCCAAGTGCTGTGTTTCCCTGAAAATAAGACCTAGCCGGATCTTCAGCTCTAATGTGTCTTTTGGAGCAAAAATTAATATGAGACCTGGTATTATATTATATTATATTATACCGGGTCTTATATTAAAATAAGACCGGGTCTCGTGTTAATTTTTCCTCCAAAAGATACATTAGAGCTGATGGTCCGGCCAGGTCTTATTTTCAGGGAAACATGGTAGGTCTTATTTTTGGGGAAACACGGTGGTAGGAACAGTAGTCTTAGCCTTTGCATAGAGACATATGTATTCTGAGGGGCAGAGAAGGCTTCACAAAAGAGGTGCCTTTGCAGAGGGACTTGGAAGATGGTAAGGTTTCCTGGTGGGCAGAAGAGGACAGGAGCAGCATGAACACATGCACAGATCAGCATTGCCAAAGATGGGGACTTGGGACAAATTCAGTCTGTTTAGAGGATATTTGTGGGGAAAGGGCAGAAACTAGAAGCGAAGCTGCAAGTTAGTTTCAGGACTCATATAGCATGTGGAGGATACTAGACTTTGTACTTTAAAAGGCCTTTGTGTGTTCAAGACTTGCAAGCAGAGGTAGGAAGTCAAGTTCGGTGAGTGCACTGAGGATGGCTTTTGGTGGACGAGACAGCAAGCCTGGGTGGTTTTGGAGAGAGATCGTGAGGGTGTGAGTGAACTAAGGGGAGATGGAGAGAAGGGTGTGTTGTCAGTGTTATGTCTGTGGGCAGGAACCCCCAGTTCTTAATGCCCCATGGCATATTCTGCGTGAGTGAGAGGAGCAGGGCTTCTCTGAGGGTGAATCCCAGGCCGGATTCCCTGGTCGGCTAAGTGGGTGTGTTCAGATGACACCGCTCTTGAACACTGTTCAAGAGGGAGGGCAGAGGAGAAGCAGACCTGTGTGGTGTCCTCGTTTGGTTGGGTTTTGGTCTCGGTAGTAAAAGGGTACCGTGTAAGAACGAGTTCTGCTTTGGACGAATGACCCAGAATTACTTTCGGTCTGTCTGGGTGCAGAAGCATCTAGGAGGCAATTAGCAAAAAAAATGGGAGCTCAGAAGGGAGGTCAGAGCCAGAGGAAGGCCTGAGCCCTTCTGGCAGCTGGTAGGGTGAGAAAGCCTGAGTGGGAAATGGGGGCATTTATGGGTGGGAAGAGACAAGGAAGTCCACGAAGAACACACAAGGCTGTACGTCTGGCGTGGGAGGTGAAAGCCAGGTCAGAGGGCAGTTAGGAGAGGGTTGGAAATCGCTTAGTTTGACCGTGAGGAGCTCATTTCTGTTCCTCTCTGCCACCGTTTATTTACAGTGTGAAAAATTGTCTGGTATTGTCTTCCCCTCTCAGTGAACTATTTCATATCTGTAGAGTTTTGTCCTCATTTGAACTGTGGATATAAAAATAGAAGGAGTTGCACTAGTTCCACTAGGAAGGTTTGTTGTGTAGACTGGTCCATAATGTGCACCCCGGTAATTACTTTTCATAGCGACTAGTCACAGAACTGAATGCCTACTGGTCCACCTAAAGATTTGACTTGGTAGTCACTTAACATTCTTCCTCTTAATTTCAGAGCTTACCCAGATTGAGGATCCCAGAGAACAGTGGAGGCGAGAGCAGGAACGGATGTTGAAGGAATATTTAATTGTAGCCCAGGAGGCTCTCAATGCCAAGAAAGAAATCTACCAGATTAAGCAGCAGCGCTTCGAGCTGGCGCAGGAGGAATACCAGCAGCTGCACAAAATGTGCGAGGATGACAGCCGCTCCTACGCCAGCTGTGAGTTGACTGACTTCTATGGTTAACACTTGTGACTTGAAAAGCTGTCTCTCTGCTAGACTCTCTGCAAACACCGAACTTGACTAGGGCAAGACAGCTGCATCACGTTTCTGTTCGCATACTGTTACGTCATCAGTGTTCGCACTGGAATCAGATGGCCATCCAGGAACCACTCCTTTAGCAAATACTTATCAAGTGCCTACCTTATGCCCAGGCACTGCGATATGGTGGCAGCTAAGAAAGGAAAGGTCCCTGCCCTCATGGAGCTTACTTACATTTGGGTAGGGGAGGTAGAAGATAAACAAGCAAATTTCACATAGTGACAAATCGTGTCTCACGTTTGTCAGTGTGGAAAAGACCTTCACCCGGAGACCTCTGCAGTTAGTACTATGGCAGTCGATCCTTGGGAAATCCACACAACGGTTTCATTGATTCTGGATGGAAGGATTCAGGAGTCTTCACATATGTCAAGCACCTGTCTCTTTGTAGGACCCTTTCTTGGGCAGTACACTGAAGGTGGAGGAACTCAGGATGACCCAGGGAATCGGGGGGACTCTTTCTGCCCCTCATGTTAGACGGATGATGCACACCGATGTTCTCAAAGGGAACCCCTCTTCCTTTGGGGGGCTGCCGGAGGTGGGCTCCCATTCCAGTAGTACTCAGCAGAGGCTCAGGGATTGAAGGTACCAGGTCCAGTCTTGGAAGCCTCGGCGTTTTGTTACCGACGGTCAGTCTCTGCTTGAGCCATGCCTTCCCAGCAGAATTGTCACACATAACGGCCCACCACAGGTGTGCATGGCCACAACTGTCCTGGGTGCCAGAGAGCTTGGGGACAATATATGAAGTTGGTACCGCTAGGTTTTATATTCTAAAAACCTAAGTCTAGCTGAGACATGGAAAGACTTACGTGTGACATGACCACCATGTTGCCAGGTATTTGGCTCTGGTGACACAGCTTTGAACATTAAGATATGGTCAAAGCTTTATTCTGTGTTGCAAGTCAGAATGGAGTTAAGGCCAAAGGGCCATAGGTCTTTTCTTATTGCAGCTGCTGTTGAAGGTGAATAAGCCACACAAGCTGTGGGGAAGAGAGAGATGGGGTTTCCCCTCCGTGTCAGGAATTTCAGATAGTTCTCTTACCATGTGCCTTGAGAGAACGCAGGGCCTGGAAACAACCTGGTATGTTTCCAGGTTGTCTTCTCTCTTGTTCTGCAGATACTGGTATGTCCTAGATTTTTTGTTTTTTATTTTAACTGCCCATCAGAATGCGATGAGTCAGCTCCGGGCTAATTTTTCAGAGGCTGGTTCCTCATCTCCCTAGTTTTCTTTTCTTTTGTAATGTCTTTCTCCGATTTTGGTATCAGCATAATACTGGCCTCACAGAATGAATTGGGAAGTGTTCCCTCCATCTCTTTTTTCAGAAAGAGTTTGTGTGGGATTGGTATTAATGCTTTCCTAACCATTTGATAGAATTCACCAGAAAAGCCATGTGGACCTGGAGTTCTTTGTGAGAATGTTTGTAAGTACAAAATCGGTACCTGTAATAGATACAGGGCTGTTCAGATTTTCTATTTCTTCTTGAATGAGTTCTGGTATTTGTGTGCTTCAAGGAATTTGTCAACTAATCCAGAAGTCAGTAAACTCTCTAAAGGGTCAGATAGGTAGTAAATTTTTTCGGCTCTGTGGGCCATATGGTCTCATTCACAACTACTCAACACTGCTGTTATAATGCAAAAGCAGCCAGAGACAATATGTGAACGAATGTGTGTGGCTTGTTCTGGTAAAAGTATAAAAACAGGTAACAAGCTGGATTTGGCCTTCAGGGAAATTGCTGATCACTGATCCAAGCTGTCAAGTTTGTAAAGTGTTTGTAGAATCCCCTTATAACTAATGTCTGATGGCTCTGAGGTGGTGTCCTCTCCTTTTCGTTCCTGATCTTAATAATTTGTGTCTTCTTTTTTCCTTAATCAGTGTAGCTAAACTTTCGTTGATTGGATTTATCTTTACAATGAGCTAGCTTTTGGGTTACTTTCTCTCCTCCCATCTCTTCTCTGTTTTCTATCTTATTGCTTTCTCCTCTTTATTATTTCTATGTTTCTACTTAGTTTGGCTTTAATTTGTTCCTCCTTTTCTAGCTTCCTGAAGTGGAAACTTAAGTCATTGATTTTAGACTTTTCTTATTTTCTCACATAGCTTCTAAAGGTATAAATTCTCTTCTTAGTATGACTTCAACGGCATCCCACAAATTTTGGTATTTTCATTTTCAGTCAGTTCAGAATATTTTCTCATTTCCTTTGTGATTTATTTTTTGACCCATGGGTTCTTTAAAAGTAAGTTGTTGGGACTTTTTAAAGACGTGCTGTTGATTTCTAATTTAATCCCATTGTGGTCAGACACTACACTGTAAGTTTCAGTTTTTTGAAATCTATTAAGATGACTTTTATGGCCCAGCATGTGGTCCCTTTGAAGTGATCTCCTAGGACTGGAAGCCCATGGACTTGGTGCCTCGAGGTCACATCTAGTTGAAGCATTGACTTTTAACTATTTCTGAGATCATACAGTGAGCGATTCTAAACCTTTCAGAAAGTTACTTGGTAGAAGCTAGGTTGAACTATATAAAATTGTCATTTCTGTAGCTTAAAAAGGTCTGACTATTGGCAATTTCATATGATTCAACCTAATAGCGTGTTTCCTCCCAGTAGCCTTCAGGCACCTTATTTGTTCCATGGTCCCGTTTGGTTAGGTCTCCAAAGCGGCTCTCCAATCAGTGTTTCCAAGAATGGAACGGGAGAAGGACGTATCAGAAAGACTTGGAAGGAAGTTTCTTGCCAACGATTGAGAGGAAAAATTGCCTCAAGAGAAGGTGTGTCTTACTTACTGGCTACTCTACCAGTGCTACCAGAATGTCCTTTGCAGTGAGCGTGGGGACTCGGGACTGCAGCCCTTGAGGATGTAAATATAGGAGGACCTTATTGCAGCCCTTCAGGTTCCACACCCAGCCCGAGGAGCACGAGGGAGGAACCCCAATGCAACACCGAGCCTGTAGGTTTCAGAACCTGTGGTCCTACGGAGCTGGCATGTCCCTCAGCGGCGGTTTTTAGGTCTCCATGGGCTTGGCACTCCCTTGCCATTGGGGTACAGAGGGACTTGCACTCAATTACATTTCTTCCTGTGCTCCACGGAACTGTATTAATGCCCAGGAAGAAAAGCTTCGCAGGTTGCTGCCTTCGAAGTGGCGTATGAAGGCACCTTTAGCAGAGGAAGCAGATGATTCTGTGGTGTGGACTTGAAATTCGAACGTGCTCGTCAGATTCCATTCCCCAGCCCCTGGGAGGCTCTGCCTCGTCACAAGCTCGGCATCTGCTTGTGTACTTGCCTTGGAGGCTAGATCGGGCCTGTCTGTTTTCATGATGGGGCCGGAGAGGCCACTGGATGTCATCAGGGGAAAGACTACGAATGGAATCTAGAATGAACCCAAGTGGTTTATCAGGTTGCTGCTGTCCCTGGGGTTTTCACCAAGCTCTTTCAATTTGCCATTTAACCTGAGCTATCGGTTACAGTGAGGAAAACTCTTAGATATGGCTCAAATGAATTATTTTTGGCCACAGGATAAAGTTCAAGACAGCGATCCTATTAGCTTGACCTGTCATGCTCTAACATGTCTCCTCCAGAGGTCTGGGCCCACGTCAGGAGCTGCTGCTGGTAGGAGCCGTAGCATTCCTGGGCTGCAACCGGCCACACAGCTCTCACGCTGCCCAGCCCGCTCTCGGCGCGAGTCATCTAAAGCAGGGAGGCGTGTCCTTGCTCTAGTCCTAGGGACAGAGGAACATTTGAGCTTCCTTCCCATGATTCCTTGAAGCTAAAGGAGCCAATATTCAAAGAGCTAGAGTTTTCTCTGCATTGTTATGATTGCGACATTGTGAAGCACACGATGCTATCTTCATTGTACACACAAGAAACCGAATATTGGGGAGGCTAGATGACTTCTTCGAGGTTACATACCTGGTAAACGGTAGACTTGGATTTGAATCCAGATCTGTCTGTGTGGGTAGCCTTCAGTGCTGGGTGCTGTTTCCTGGACATGGAAGAGGTCGCCAGAAGAGCCGATGGTGCTTTTGGAACACCTGGCCCTCCCATTGTTCAAGTTATCTGGAAATAAAGACTGGTTATAAATTGACAAGTCATCTGACTAGTTTGCAACACTAAATGGGGCAAGTGGAAGGCAGAGCATTTTCTACTTTTTTACTTTCTCATGGCCCACGGTAGGACTGCTAACCTATTCACTTAGTTTTCAACAGATGTTTATTTAGCACCTGTCGTTGGTATATACTAAATGTTGGGGACAATTTATCCTTAAGGGCTGGTTGTAGGGGGGGAAATGAGGCAATATGGTGAACAGAGGAATTAACTAGAACAGCCATTTCTAATATTGGAGCAGAAGGGTCCAGAGGAGGGTGGCAGGAGGGGAAGTGGATCTTGCCCACACCCTTCACAGACTTCCCCCTGAATTATGGAAATCACCAGAAGAAAACTCCATTCATTGGAGAGGAATGATTTTTGTGTCAATACTGGACCGTCTGGTATCTAAGAATGTCTAAGCCTTGATGTTTTCTGTGCCTGACCAAAGCAAACTTCGATGCTTTGCTGGATTGGAACACCCATGTCCCCACGAGGCTAAGAACCCAACTTTATTTGCTTGAGCTTATGAGCTGGTTGTCTGGTACCCAGTCCTAGTTCATGCTTTGTAGAGCAGTGAGATGGAACTGCTTGTTCTCCAGTGAACTCATTCTCCTGAGACACACCCGGGACTTTTTCTACAGTTCCATTTTCTTCATTCTAATATGTTCTTCTGTTATTTGCCTTCCTTTTAACACTGAATACATTTGTTATTTTAGGAACTTTTTTCTAGAGTTACTCTTTCATTCTTCCTGAGAAACTCGAGCCTCCGGATGTGCTCAGATGAAGCACATGACCATTTATGGGATCTTTCGGAAGGGATTCTTGCATGGAGTAAATTATAGTCTGAACCACAGGCAGGTCAGCAAATGATGTATGGCCCACAGGCTAAATCCTGTCCCCTTAGGGTGTTTGTCAGTAAAGTTTTATTGGAAATATCCACCTCCATTCACTTACCTTTTGTCTATAGCAGCTGCAACGGCAGAGTTGAGGAGTTGAGAACAGAGACTGTATGGCCCACGAAGCCACAAATATTGACTTTCTGGACCTTTGCAGAGAATGTCTCCCAACCCCTGGTCTACACCAGTGGTTCTCAACCCTGCCTGGCTGCACGTAAGAATCTCCTGGAGGGTTTTTAAAAGCTGCTGCTGCCTGAGCCCCCACCCCAAGAGATTTTGATTGAGTTGGTCTTGGCTGGGGCCAGGTTTTTTTTTTCTTTTTACAGTTCCCCACATAATTCCCAGAGTTGAGATCCACTAGTGTAGACTGACTGGCTGTCTCTCTTAGCAGCAGGAATAGGGCTTTGTTACCCTGGCCCCAAGGAGCTAGCAATAGTCTATACCCCAAGTGGCAGAGTGGCTGGGAAAGAGTCAGCCTTATCTCTGGTGAGAAAGTGCTGATCCATCCTGAATTCCTGAGTTAGGTGGTGCTGAAGCTTGACCTTATCAGTCATCAGTCCTGCCAACATTCTTTCCGAGGCTCCAAGCCCCTCCCACAACGACTATCTTCCTTTCTTCTCTGGTAAAGGGTTTCTCATCTATTATCTAGATCAGGATAAGGGCCGAAGTCCATCCATTCAGCCTTTTGTTTTCCCTCATGCAAGCATGTTGGAGCAGGCAGGAGAAAAATGGATCACACTGCATTTTTCACAGGTATTAGTTGGCAAGACTCAATCTTGAAGGTTGTAGCAGAGCGCACGTGTTCACTGCGAGATAATCCCCTAGTCTGTTCTTGAGAGAACTCTGGATTTGGATTTGGCGGCTTCTTGTGTTACTTCTCTAGGTCACCCCTGAGTGGGCTTGAGTTTTGGGTTCTTCGCTTCTTATGGTGCCTTTGGAAACTGCCGTGCCCTCCTCTGTTGGCGTCGATGATGTGTCACTGCTCTGATAGTTAGTACCTGTCAGCGTGGAATCTGCCAGGGCGTGCCCCCTTTCCGCCACTCTGCCTTGGCTCCCTTGAGCAACCCCCTGCAGCGCTGAGGCCTGGAGGCGCCCACCGGGTCCCCAGGAGCAGTCCGCCCAGAGAATGTCTGGAGAAGGACTCCTGGTCTTTGAAAGCATATCCTCCCCCTGGTGTGACCTCAGGTTCTCACAGCACACAGGAGGCCTGTTGGAAGAGAGACAGAGACACACAGACACGTAGACACACACGTTTCCCCCTCTCAGTAACCTATAAGATCAAAAGCTAAGATAAATACTGCGCTCTGCAGCCTTTTGAATATTAAAGACACAGGTCTAGTTCACCTGTTGGGCCACGGGCATGGGGGGGCCGGAGGGCCGTTCTTCTTACATTGGAAAAAATGGTCTGGTGAAAGGACATTGGCCAGCTGACCCCCAGGAACCCAAGTTCCTGGCGTAAGTCCCTCTGTGACTGTAGATCAAGTCACTACAAACTCAGTCTTTAATCTATAAAGTGGGGGAGCGTCATCATCATCTCTGACAGATTCTTACGAGAATAGATGGAATAAATGTGAAAGGCACCCTGTAATAGCAAGGTGTAATCATTTACATTGTTGTGGTCCCGCTCCACTAAAACCTTATTATTATGTCAGCCAAGACGATGGCATACGTCTGAGTGGACTGCGTAAGCTATTTATTGTAGTAGCTCTGCCCACTCAGCTCTTCGAGAGAGCAGAAGGCTTCAGAAGTGAATGTCTGGTATTTATCATAAACCTTCAGATTGGAGACATGTTTTAACAGAGGAAGATACTTTCTCTAATGTTGTGGAGCGCGTGCTGTTAAAAACGGGGTCTGGAGTCCTGAGCTCTTCCTTGGACTCCAGGAACAGATTGCACTTGCCTTACCGGCAGACATAAGGAACTGAGAATTGATAGAAATTGAATTATAGTATTAAAAGTGGTGCCAGTGTTCATAGGTCTCCGTAGCATTTGAAGATAAAATGTACTCACTGTCTTAGGTACCTGAGTTGCCTTTTCCCTCCTTCCAGTCCTGGAAATTTATAGTTTTAGAGACTGGAGTGAAGGTAACATGAATGGCATCAATATAAGTAAAACCTAGTCTATCATTTAGGATGGTTTGAGCTGTAAGTCACAGAAAAGACTGCCGCCTATGGCCCTGGGCAATAAGGAAATCCACTGTCATATAGTGGAGTCCTTGGAGGGGGGATGGCTCCCTACTGGTGGATTCGGGAGTTCTCAGTTCATCAGGCAACACTTCCAGGACTGGCTACCGCTGAGTCCCATGGGAAAGGGGTAGGTACCTGACACCCTCAGGGTGCTAGGAGGGAGTTAGGAGGGAGCACGGGGAGCAGGTGGTTATGTATTTGTCCGCGTGTCCCTGCTACACCTCCCATGCGCATTTTAAGTTTTGTGGTGATGATTTCATATCGTTGTTACTGGTGGTCAACATTGCGGCCGACTTCCCTGGACTGTGGCGGTGGGGTTACTTCCTACCCCAGTGGGAAGGATCCCAGGTGATAACTGTTCGCGTTGTCTTCCTCAATTGCAAGGTGACCTGTTGACACAGTGGAAGGGAGGAGTCAGCAAGCCCTTGGCTCATTTGCATATTATCTGGGTCCCAAGGGAAAGCCCCTTAAGCTCACATCTGAGAAACTGTTAAGTCCCAGGAGTTTAATGTGGAGATTTTGTAGAAACGATTTCCGTCTCTTAAGGGCATTCTTTGAAGTGTTGCTTTCATTACTGATCTTAAATGAAACCAAAGAGTCAGAGAAGATGGAAGTTGCCGGATTTGGAAATAGACATTCTTTGTCTAAGGAAGAATTGTTTTAAAAACATTTTACTCCATGTCTTGAGAGAGCATGATTCTAAATATAAGAACGTTTGAGATAAAGTTGGCAGACACTTAGCTCCTCCAGATATTTATTTGCAGTAGATTCTAATGGTTTGAAATTCTGACTGATGGGGGCTTAAATAGTAGATTTTCCATAGAACTATTTTTTTAAAAAAGGAGATATCTGAGCTGCTCAGATGAACGTTGGATGTGGTTCTAGTCGAGGCTATGAAATAATCTTGCTGTTTAAGCCACTTGGTGGCTCTGAGCCAACCTTTCCAATAGAAAGTCAGGAAATGGTTTTGAACTGGTTTCTAGGTGTTGGCACCTAGGTATCTGACTGACTGCCTTCGGTACCCAGATCAAAGGAGTGAAAGAAAGGATGCGGGCGCTGTGGACGGGTCTTCTGAGCAGGCAACATTAATAAAAATGACCCGGAGCCAGATTACACCAGTGTGGGGTGACCACAGATGAAGATAGAGGAGCACTCCACCACTAAGGAAGGGATAGTCACCAAGTCACTGCTGCACAAAAGCTGAGGGCTTCAGCAGCCTGAGAGAAAGGAGACAGAAGCATCAGGAAACAGCCATGCAGAATGGGGAAAGGGGTGATGGGATTAGAAACAGCCACTAGCTTAGCACACACAGGCAAACAGCTCTTCAGTCTCCTTCTCCCCAGGTATTGGCTCCGCATAATAATAATGCAGTGTCTGTGAGAAGAGTTCAGATCGCATGCACGGCACTGTTCAGGAGCGCCTTTAGCCAAGTGATGTGTTTTAGCTAAAATCCATCCAAAACAAACTGCAGGAATAAAAATGAGGGTGTTTCGCTTCAGTTTGTGTGGCACAAACAACCTGGAAGAATAGCATTTTCTCAAGCCCATCAGATGCTGACACATTACTAGAAAGTTGTCTTTCGTTTTGCAGATCTTTAGCATTTTTTTCTTTCTTAGGTCAGACATTTTCCCTCTGGAGAATATAGATATGATGAAAATGAAAATAAAATCTTTTGTAGTGAAACCATTGAAAATAACCACAGTTGACTTTTTGGCTCTGTCTTTCCAGTGACTTCTGTGTGTGTGCATTTTAAAAGAAAGTAAAAATGATTCATACTGTATGTACTGTTCAGATAGTAAGAACAGTTTTCCATGCTATAATCCTACCTGTCCCTCCCCATGGGTATATGGCTTTTAACCTTAGCAGTTTTGCAGTTGAGGTAAACAGAGTTTGGATTTAACTCCAGCCATCTATTTTATTATGTGGAATCCTGTAGAAAGGCCTCATACAAAAATCAAACATCCAGATTTGAGGTTGTGAAATGTTGATTCTTTGGGATCTAGTGCCAACTTGTAAATCTGAGACTTAATCATTTAATATGGTGAATCAGAAGTTGCTATCTGTGTATATTTATTTATTGTAAAGGATCCATTATAAAATAAAATATTTTTCTTCTGTTTAGCCTTTTCTGGATATTCAACAAACACAAAGTACGACCCACACCAAATTAAAGCGGAAATAGCCAGTCGTCGGGATAGGGTGAGTAAAACGAGTGTTTCCACAACTCGGAGCCCCACATGCATTTGTGTAACATCACTTACTGGGGTTCATTTTATGACGCTCAATGTATAACAGTCGTATTTTAGTAGGATTTTTGATTTCATGGATTATTATTTCATTTGGTTTCACTCTCTACTTTTTTCCAATAGGAGGGAAAGTGTTTCATTTTACAACCTCAGCCCCTCTAACAAAAAATTGCCTGTGTTCCTCTGTGTGTACCCCCCATTTCACCCCTTGAGCCCCTTGTCTAGGTTGTCCGGGAAGGGGGTCCGTTTTGTTGCATTTGCAACCAAGCAAAGGAGACACGTTGGAACTGAAGCATCCTGCTCTGGTGTCTCGTTTCCTAAAGCAGAGTGCATCTTTTGGGGTGGGGGTTCTCAAATTCTAGCGCACTGGAGAGAAACACCTGGGGAGTCGGTTCAAAGTGTGAGCTCCCGGGCCCACCCCCGGAGTTTTAACACAGCCCTGGAGCAGGTCCCAGAATCTGTTTAAATAAGCACTCCAGGCAATGGGCCTTCAGGTAGTGGAGACCACCAGTGTTTCACGTGTGGGATCTGTGAGTGGCAAGTGGAAGGGAAGAGGAAGAAATATTACATAGTTTGCTAATTGTAACGAGGAAATCAGTATCTTGAAAGAGAAAATAGTTGCCGGTTAGGAACCTGTTAGTGATCTGGGATTTGGGTACCTAAGCGAAGCAGCTCCTCTAGGGTGGCTGTTTTATATGTGCGTGGATGGAAGTTCAGGGAGAGAGCAGATGAGCCAATGAATTGCAAGCTAATCAGAAACTTCGATGACAGTGATAACAATTCATTTTCACAGCTTTCTTTGAAAAAAAATGTATTTGTCTTTAGCTTTCCAGATTAAAGCGAGAGCTGACCCAGATGAAGCAAGAACTGCAGTACAAAGAAAAGGGGGTGGAGACCCTGCAAGAGTGAGTTCCCTGCGGCGATAGAAGGGGGCGTGGCCGGGGCGCGCTGACCCTTTGGTGCCTGGACAGGAGCCCTAAAGCTTCATGGGCGTCCGCTCGCGTCTATGCTTTTGTTGTTGCATCCTAAGCATCAGAATCTCTCTACTCCTTGAAGATACTTCCTTCCTTTAAATGGAAATACTTGGGAAACAAGACCTTTATTTTATATTTATGCACATTCTCGATAGCTGCACTGTCCAAGACATACGTGGTTGTTCAAATTTGAATTCCAGTTTTGTTAGTGTTAGGCTCTTAAATTTTTTTATTCTAAAAGTTAAAATCAAACTAACTAAAATGAAATAAAACAAAAAATTGTAGTTCCCCAGTCTCAGTAGCTGCCTCTGAAATGCTCAGTGCTCACATGTGGCTAGTGCAGCTTTTCTGCACCTCGTCGCTGTTGAGGTTCTGGGCCAGAGAACGCCTTGTGGTGGGGGCTGTCCTGTGTACCACAGGATGTTGAGCAGCCTCCCGGCCTTGACCCCCCTAAATGCTGGTAGCTCCCTCCTACCCATTTGTGACAGTCAAAAATGTCTCCAGGCTTTGCCAGCTGTTCTTTGGAGGGCACATCTGCCCCCATCTGAGAACCACTGGGCTAGTGGCCACTGCATCGGACAGCACGGTTAATAGACTATTTCCATCATCACAGACCGTTCGGTTGGACAGTCTGGCCTATGGGTCTCCCTCCAGTTGGCGTCTTTACAGTTAAAACTTCATCCCTACTAAGAATTTCGGGATGAATCTCTTAACATTTGTGAGCTATGTTAAGTCAGGAAATTCAGTGAACAAAAGGTATTTCATAAATGGTGATACTGCTGGCCTGAAAGAATTCATTTTTTTTAAGAAAGGGTGTTGTATGCTTGTTGGTTGAGAGTCTGTTCTCTCTCGAATCCGAGCCTGGCTTCACGTGCTGAACTTGGGCATGTGCTTCATACATTCTGTGCCTGCCCTTCTCACCTGTCTGTGCCGACGGCCTCAGCCAGCTCGGCTGCTGTAACAAAATCCCCGAGATTGTGGGGCTTAAGCAGCAGACATTTACTTCTCACAGTTCCAGAGGCTGGAAGTCTGAGATCAAGGCCCCGGCAGATTCGGTGTCTGGTGAGGGCCTGCTTCTTGGCTTACAGACGGCTGCCTTCTTGCTGTGTGTTCACATGGTGGGGGCTGTGGGGAGCTCTGGTCTCTGGGGTCTCTTCCTTCTCTTATAAGGACACTAATCCCATCCCGGGGCTCCACTCATGACCTCATCTAACTCTAATCACCTCCCAAGGCCCCGTCTCCAAATACCATCCCATTGGGGGTTAGGGCTCCCCATATGAATGTGGGGGGCCATGATTCAGTCCATAGCAGTGATCACTGGGCTAAGTTGTCTGAAGGAAGCCCCATGCCTGCTACCTAGTCAGCCTTCAGCAGATGGCAGGAATCGTGGGGTGCTGTTGGGCATGCCTCTCTCTTGCACCCCGTGTGCAGATGTAGTGTGGTGTGTCAGCTGTGACTGCACTGTCGCTCTTTATAGGTAGGGACCACAGCATGCGAGTGTTGGACAAACGTAACTGTCAGCCTCACATGAAGGGTAATTACTGGGCGTGTCGAACCCTGTGCTTTCACACTAGCTTGAGCTTTACCTTCTTAATCATCCAGGATCGGTTTAGTTGATGATTCATTTGTCCATTTCTTTAGTAAGGACATATTATGGCCACCAAGAGAGACACAATAGAAAGCTGAGCTGGGTCCTGCCTAGAGGGCCTTAGCTTTCTCCGGCGCTGAGACCTGGCCATGCCCCCTGCAGGCCCTGCCAGGTGGTGGGTTTTGGTGCATGCTCAGTGTGAGCTGGAGTCTGAACCTTGCTGCCATTTTTTTCTTTCTCTGCCATTACCCAGCAGTGTGTGTGTGTGTGTGTGTGTGCGCGCGCATTCTCCTGCAATTTGGATTTGCAGTGGGGCTTCCATTAATTAGCCTAAGTCACTACCGCTTTCAGAAACAGTTTTGCTTAAGCAAATCAAGCTGCCTTTTCAGGATCGGCTACTGGTTGTTGCTCACTGTGTCCATTTGTGGCCGTGCTTCCCATAGCACTGCTGCGTGTTCTGTAACTTTACCCCGTACAGCCCAGCCAGCCTCCAGAGGCTCAGATGCCTGCGAGGGTGCTTCCGTGTGCTCTGTGGCCATGTCCTCCTGTGCCACTCCTGTTAAAGGGCTGGATAAGAAACGAGCAGAAGCAAGTAATTTACTTTGGTAGGGCTTCAAAAGTTGCTAGGACTGTCTCATTGAATTGGAGGTTGGTTTCCTTCTTTCATTTGGCCACACTAGCTTTCTGTCATTACTAGGGAGCATCAGGGCTTCACAGTGTCGCTAGATAATATCTACTTCTAATGCTAGGCATCGTGGGGGCTGCAGATTGCAGTTAATTTAATTCTCACTCGCAGAAGCTCTGGTGCAGATGATGGGGGTTCGGGGTGGTGGAGGACCACTCTGAGGTCACACAGGAGCCCTGAGCCTCAGGGGAGTCCCTCCTGGCACCTTTTGCCGCTGGCTGTGCCTTTAGGAGCAGGATTGCCAGGCCCAGGGCCCATTCCTTCACCTGGCCTCCATCACTCCAGCCATGTCCATTTCCTTATTTGAAGACAAAGGTTATCATGCAGCATCAGCGTAAGACTGAACCCTCTAGAAAATAAGAAATGACAGGACTCAGGTGACTGAGAAAATCCCTTCCCTTTGGCATTGCCAGGAAGTAAATTCATCTCTTATACTCAAAATAATTTTAAGAATAGGAAAAGGCAGCCTCGGTTTCTCCAGGTGTATTGGACAGGAAGCAGAGTCCAGCACAAGGAGAGTTGTAACTTTATACCTGCAGCCGGAATGGAGTATGAGTTGTATTCCTGCAAAGAGAACGGCCGGTATTGTCTGTGTTTTCTTTCTCCTTTCCTTAGCAAGACCGCACGTTTGGGAGTAGATGGTAAACATGCCCCTACCAAGGGGACAGTCTTTGCTCCCTGCCAGAGACTCTAAAGATTCCCACCCTCCCCAGTGGAGGCTGAGGAGTAGCATGGGGGAAAGTTCTGGACCTGGGCCTGGGCCTGGGGGACCCACCCCAGCTCTCCAGATGGAGCTGGCTCAAGAGGCAGCATTTAATTGACTGCTGTGTTGTCACTGTACATGTCCACTCTATTTTGTGACACAGCCTCACAGGAAGGAGAGAAAACGTGGGCACTCATACCATGCCTAAAATTCTTTGCAAGTAAAAAATCGTTTTATACTCTCCTCTGAGCTGCACAGGTTATATGTGAGATGAAGACAGCCTCATTATTTTTCTGGTATTGAATATGGGCTCTTCTGTTTGGATTGAATCATGCAAATTGGTATTATGTATTGAGCAATTCTGAAAACCTTTGGTAAGCACTGATAATGTGATTACCCCAGTCTACTGTAAAATCCTAACTAAGCACAGAGAATACATGGGCTGTTGTCTGTAAATGGGCTTCTTGGATATTATTACCAACATCGATTTAAGGCAGAGACCCTAGGTTTTCCTCCAGAAACATTTCTGCTGTTCTTGCTTCCCAGAATATCCAGTGTATTCTTTTCCAGAGCACCTCACCAGGAGTTTGGCTGCTTATAACGTTTTCAACTCGACTTGTTTATCTTGGTGAACTTTCCTGGCTAGCAAGAAAATCCATCATTACGCTTGGGTCCAAGTGAGGAAAAAAGAACCTTTTGTATTTTTTTAAGCCTATGTATGTTGTTAATTTTTGTAGATGGGAGCTGGCCATGAACACAGTCTCTGGGTTAATGATAGAATGTGTGTGTGTATGTGTGTTCGTGCGCGTGCGCATGCACGCGTGCACGTGTGTGGAACATATATAAACTTTTAATGATGGAAAATGTCCGCCATACACAAAAGTAGAGAGAACAGTAAAATGGAACCCTCCAGTACCCCTCATCCCACTTCAACAACTAAGTACACAATGGCCAATCTTGTTTGTTTCACCCTGCCTCATTCTGTAAGCTTTTACTACCTTATTGAAACAAATCCCACAATCATATTTAAGCCATAAATCTCTCTCCTAAAGTTATGGACTCCTTTTGAAAAATATACTACCTATACCCCACTTAATAGTAATCTCGTAATGTCGTCCCTTCTTCAGCGAGGGTTCGTATTTCTCTGGTTTGTTTGGGTCCAGGTTCATACAAGGCCCACACAGTACATTTGGTTGGTGTGTCTCTTATCTGTACTCCTCTTTTTTTTTTGCCTCTGACAACTTATTTGTTGAAGAAACTAATTTGTCCATTAGAATTTCCCTGACAGTTGATTTTGCTGCTTGATGTGTGTGGTGTCCCCTACTATTTATGCATATTGGTGTAATTAGTTTGAGAGACTTGATCTGATTCAAGTTCAAGTTCTTTTACTTTTTCGGGAGTGGAGGAGCTATGTTTTGTAGGTGGTGGTGCTACTTTCATCAGGAGATACACACTTTCTGGTTGTCTCTTACTGTGGTATGAAGATTACTGGTGGGTTCTGGCATTGTCTGCCTGGTACATCCATTTGTAATGTTTGTCATCAGCTTTTTCACCTAAGGCTGTGCACATGGAGATATGAAAGATTTCAGGATACGTTCCTGAAAGTGGGTTTGCTGTGTTAAGCCTCGGTGGGATTGTTAGACATTGCCAAATTCCCGTCTCTAGGGGTCGCACCATTTTTCATTCCCAGCACTAATAGATGAGTGTTCCTGTTCCCACGGCTTTGCCAACAGAATGTGTTGTCAAGCTCTTGCATTTTTGCCAGTCTCATAGGGTGAGCGATAGTATCTCAGTGTAGTTGTCATTTGCATTTCTCTTGAGGCCCATTATAAAAGTCTTCAGAAAATAGGAGCAACATTTATGAGTAACGAAAGTGTTCAGAAAAATTGAGCTTTCCAGTGAAAGAGCTGCTGGACTCTGCGGCCCTAACGATTGTGCAGCTCGCTTTGAAAACTTATCTTGCTGTAACTCGTTACTAGCAGCCAGGGGCTGGCAACGGGGGAGGACTCGGAACTACGCTGTGTGCAGTTTCCCAGATGCTGATGCACAAGAACAGGCTGAGTGTGCCAACAGGTGTGGGGAGATTGCCCTCTCTAGTTATTCTAGATCTCCTAGAGATCTGGAATGTACCTCGTGTTAGATTCCGAGTTGTCCTGCAGCCAGGAAGCTCATTTAACATTGCCTCACCCTGACTTTCCCACGCTTATGTGCCATTGAAGGCTTTTTCCGCCATGACACTGATAACGTCCCTGAGTGCGGGCGTGACAGCCCAAGACGCTTTGGGGGAGCTCTGTCCTGACTGAATTCTTACTGTCTTGTTCACGGTGTGCTCTTTCCATACCTGGCACCCATTCCCTTCTCACAGCTTCCACCGTGACTGCTCATCTCACCATTCCCACATTGTAGCCACGGGCAGTTTTTTAAAATGTCTCCTCTGCTGGTGGCCCCCTGCGGCTTTCTCTCTCACTGAGAATATAGTCCAGACTCTAGATGCGGTGGCCCCCTGTTCTGACTCTGTTTACCCCCACCTCTCCGTCAGTCACCTCCGCCAACCCCCCAGCCGCTCTGCTGGTCTCCGCACTGGAGCTGCAGGTCCCTGTGCTGGGAACACTTCCCCACAGCCTCGCATGCCTGTTCCCTCCCTTCTGTAGTTCTCTGGACAAATGACATCGCAACAAGATCTTCGCGTAACCACTGTATCTGAAAAGGGGCCCTCTCTGTCGCAGTGTATTCCCAAACCCAGCTTTGTTTTCCTTAAAACACCGATCGCTGCCTGACCTAATGATCTCGTTTTTGTCATCTGTCTCCTTGAGTAACATCATGCTGTGCAAGGATAAGGACTCTTATCCTTTGTTTGTTCCCTGCTCCATCCTCCGGACCCAGAGCGTTCCAGGCACAGGGCAGGGCTCCGTGGAAGGAATGGATCGGGCCCGGGTGCTTTGAGGAGCCGCCCCACAGTTCACTTCGTTCTTGGACACTGGGACCCCCGGAGTGAGGGCCTGGACTGCAAAGATCTTGGGGTGGTGTCTGTGAATCAGCGGGTCACCTTCTTCTTAACTGCCCTCTAGCATTTCCTTCTCTTCCACATACTGTGGTATAGTGTGTTAAGAAATCCCATTCTTTATTGCTGCTATTCAAATCACAGAAAGGGGTGCTCACGAAATGTTCCAATAACCAGTTTCCAAAAGGTACATTCTTAGCCGGCTGGCCTCTTTGCTTCAAGCCTTTGAATTGCTTGATGAACTTCTTCCCTATTGGGGTGAAGTAAAGCCCGTGCCTCTCCTCAAATAAGAGTGACTACTCTCTTCTGAGTATTCGATACCAGAACGAGGCGGTATTAGATATTGGAATTAGCGTTTTCTGTCCAAGGGGATTTAGTGGTTTTAGAAGAGAATAAGATTGTTCACAGTTGGAACAGGCTTAGACCAACAATATCCCATTAACATAGCACATAAGGTACAGCCCGTGCGAAAAGCCCGGCACTACTCAGATAACAGTAAAACATACAGAAATGGGGGCGGAAACAAAAAGAGCATTGTTCCTGGTTGTGGGACAGGTCTGGCGTTCCACACAGGACCTGCTGTTGATAGAAAACTGCCGGAAGCTTTCTGAGGTTCATTCAAGGCCCCCTGCCAGAGCTGGTGATGTAAAAGGTAGAGTTGTAACAAAACTTCTCATTCTTTTGGGTTGTAATGTGTGGTATTGACATGGAATATCTTTAGAAGCCTGGCAGCCCTTTTCTTCACGGTGTGGGTTTAAGAAGTCGTTTGGTTTTACTTTTGCCAGTGCAATTCTCTTGACATCTTAAATTGAACAACAAATATGGAAACTTTAGGGCAGCAGGAGGGAGAGGTTGATGATAAACATCACAAAAATGCCTTCTCAACAGTACTCGGCCATCATTTGAAGCTGTGCCTTCTCCTTTTCTTTCTAACCATTTCTTTCATAAGCAGACCATAAAGAGCCCCGGTTTACTTTGGGACGACATTTGACTGGCTGTGTGGGTGGCCTTCGGGTTTGACACAGAAAGACTTTGGAGGCCTTGACTTTGAGAGTATTGTTAACCTGATGATGAAGGGGTTGAGGGCTGGTGTGAGGGGCCTCAATATGAACCTCACTGTGCCTCTTACTGGCTGTGTGACCTTGAGCAAGTCACTTAACCTCCCCAAAGCTACTGCAAAATGTTGAGAGGTGAAAAGGAAAGACTGTAGGTACTCTGTGCCTGGATTATTTTTTACACTGTGTCTTAGTCCATTTGGACTGACTGCTATAACAAAATACCAGAGACTGGGGGGCTTGCAAACAACAGACGTTTATTTCTCCCAGTTTCAGAGGCTGGAAGTCTGAGAGCAGGGTGCCCTCATGGTCAGATTCTATGTCTGGTGAGAGCCAGCTTCCCGACTTATAAGTGACCACCTTCTTGCTGTGTCCTCACCTGGTGGAAGGAGCGAGGGGCTCTCTGCTTCTCCCTCATGACCTGATCCCCTCCCAACTACCCCCCTCCTATACCATCACACTGCCATTAAGATGCCAGCATGTGAATTGCGGGGAGGGGGCGATCCACATTCAGATCATAGTGCGCTGCATAGGGGCTTATGTCTTTATTAGCACCACCTTTTGTAGTTACCAGGTTTCTATCATTTGAGATGTATAACCACTGTCTTGGGGCTCTTAGTTAAAATTTAAAAAAGAAAAAGATAGTTCTTTGGCAGTCCCAGATGTTATGGTTTTTCTTAGGAAATGGAATACGTGGATATTTTACAAAATACCAAATCATTGAGCACATCCTCTGAATTTGACCAAAGTTCTAGAGGGAATTTGAAAAGAGGGAGAAAACTCCCGAACGAATTTTGCAGACTTGAAGGAAGACGTTTCCTGTCCTTTGAAGTTTTTGTTAGATGAAAATCTGTCATGTTTGAAAAATGGAAGTGGTTTGAATTCTGTGAAGCATTGCTTGCCTGTATAAAAGCCAGTCTCGACCTTACCTTGGCCGCTCTGAGCGGGATACACCTGTGGTATCAAGGGGCATCCCCACACTGAGGAGCCAGTGCAGACGTGAGAATTGGGAGATGTGGGTTTGAATCCTGGCTCTGCCAGATCTTAGCTTGTCATCTTGGGCCACTTAGTTAATCTCTCTGAGCCTCAATTTTTTTCATAATAAAATCTGAGGTTATGCTCATCTCATAAAGCTGTTGAGGGGATAAAATAAGGTGATAAACGTAAAGCATTCAGTGAGGTCCTGTCACCTAGTAGGTGCTTGATGCATTGAACTACTTTAATATGCTATTTACATAATGTAATCAAATAATATATACTATATGAATACGTTTATATAAGGTTATACTTATATAATATATAGTATTTTTATATAATTGGACATTCTGCAATAATATACTCGTATAACTATTTTTAATAGTATTTCATAGATTTCTAGAACTTCGAGATCATATTGTTTAATAGCTTTCACGTTTTTTTAACAGTGGAATCTTTTTCCCTTTCTTTCTCTGCAAACAACATCTTCTATGGAACCAGAATAACCCAGGCGGGGGGGGGGGGCGCGGGGGCTTGCTGAAGCAGGGGTGAGGGTCCCCAAGCCCTACACAGGCTCTCCCTTTAGCTACTCCTGCTCACCACACTGGGGCACCCTTGGAATGGAGTGAAAACAGCTGCTCTAGGCGGTCTTCATTTTTCTTCAAGGTCTCAGAGCCACTTATGTGGAGTTATGGCCAGAGCCCACATCCGTGGCCTTGAAGTTGCACTTCTCCTAGGCACTCTGCAGTGTCCGCCTATAGGATGAATTACAGCCACTGATCCCTCTCCCCGATGGGAATTGGGGCCTGTTTTCCTCCATGTGGCAGCCGTTCCCAACGTAGAACCTGGTGCCTGGAGAGAATGCTAGCTCCATCCAGGGTTTCCTGGTCGCCACTTAGGCTTTGTAGTTGCTAAAAGCCATAAGGAAATCAATCACGGCGCTTCAGTACAAAGCAGGGGCTGACGTGGTTAGTGTCGTTCAGTGCAGCCTGAACAGTGGGTATATGTCTATACATTTATGGCTATTTGACTAGCATTGATTTTTAAGCAATTGAAACGATTTTGTTTCATTTCCTTATATGTGTTTTAGTGTCAGGTGATGATCCATTGGCTGTATTTTCCATTCTGGAGGAGTCAGTAGAGCTGGTTAGCAGAGGCGCTGCGCCGCTCATTGGCTGTTACAGAGAAATGGGACTCTTCTGGCCTCAGGTTTTTTGTCTGGAAATGATGTAAACCCCTTTTCTACAGACTTCACCAGCTTATGTGGGTTGTGGTTTGCGATGTTAAATGAGATGTACTGGAAAGCCTTTTAGCAGAAAATGAATTCAAGAAGACATTATTATGTAAATGAGCCTAGCTCTTCTCTGCAGGAAAAGTCAGGTCCCTTCCTTCGCAGATGGGTGGCCTTTTATTTCTGCTTTGCTTTGGCGACTCTTGGTTCTGCATAGAATAGCTAAAGTGGAAAAACACAGTGCCAGGCCATGTTGGGATTTAGGGGTGTCACCATTTATCGTGTGGGATCCCATGGTGTGCCCGCATCTGCTCTCTGTGGAAGAGGACTTGGGACCAGTTTTCATACATATTTAATTTGTAGCTGATGGCAGGTACAGCACTGCCCCAAGCCCTAGAGCCCTATTCCAAAGGGAGGGGATGGTTTCCTGCTTGTTCTGTTTGTCCTTCTCTCATAACAAGGGCACTGACGGCTCAGATCAGCTCCGGTGCTGAGTTCTGCCGTGAGTTGTGACATCTGTGGCCAGGAATTTGTTAATGATAATAAAGTACTGGAGTTGGTGAATTATTTACTTTCTCTCCTATGAGTAAGTAGATTCAGCATCATCCTGATAGTAATAATAAACCACAAACATTACATGTCAAGCCTCTGCCAGGTAAGAACTTTCCTTACATTTTCTCATTAAATGGGAGAAGTATTTTGAGTACCCTCATGTGAGACATCAGGAAACTGAGGTTTAAAGAGGTGAAGTGACTTGACCAGGGTCCCACTGTAGAGCTGGACTGTCACTCATACTCACCAGCATGCCAGGATGCTTTTGTGAGTGGAAATAAAGGGAGTTCGGGATGGCCTTTAAGGATCCAGCCAGATTTTCAGTTAACATGGGGGCAACAATTTAGAACCAGAAGCTGTTAGTGGAGCTGGAACCTGAAACGCAAGTTAATGACGTTCCAGAGAAGAAGTCCATTCCATTTCTGGACCAAAGTATCTCAACTTCTTTAGCCCTGAGGACTTCTAGATACAGACTCAAGATTGAGGTATGGAAGACGTGACAGAGGACGTGCTGTAGGACACTGCCTGCTCTGTGAAGGCCGGAGGCAAGCCTG
The DNA here is from genome assembly GCF_004115265.2 of Rhinolophus ferrumequinum. NCBI lineage: Eukaryota > Metazoa > Chordata > Mammalia > Chiroptera > Rhinolophidae > Rhinolophus > Rhinolophus ferrumequinum. The sequence continues at coordinate 119,453,208 of NC_046284.1, read as the reverse complement.
ATCTTAGTGCTCTGCTTCTACCTGCCAGAACCAGACCCCGTACACACAGGGGCGAGTGGGCGGGCTGGAAGGAGGAGGGGAAGGAGGGAAGGAAGGAAAGAAGGAAGGGAGGGAGGAAGGAAGGGTGAGGGGATGTTTGGATTGAAGGAAGGAATTGAGATGAATAGTAGTAGCGAGAGAGTGACAGGCATTGTTATTGAAAGTGCACTACTTTGTGCTGTTTACCATATGTTCCTTGTTCATAGAACTCATTCGTATGTTCATTTAATGGACATTTTTGACCACTAATGCAATGCTGAGGGTAAAGGAATAAGATGTGGTCCTCCTCTCAGAGAGGGGAGTTTAAAATCTTCCTCAAGCCAGTGAGGACATGGAATCCTGACTCAGGCCCTCACCGGTACAGGGTGGTCCTGGAGCGATGGCAGTCATCCATCTCTTCATGTTGGCCACAAGGAGGCTTGTATGGGGTCGTGATTTTTCTTTGCCAAAACGTTGTTTCCCACCTTTCTCTGAAGCTTTTGAGTTTTTTGTGATGTTGTTTAGTGGAATGTTATGGTCTCGCTTGGACTGACTCTCATCTTCCTGTTTTGACCAGGATTGATCGTAAGATGTCAAATGCTCACACCAACTACAAACTGGATGAGGCACAGGCTATAATGAGTGAGCTCCGGACCATTAAGAAAGCCATCTGTACAGGCGAGAAGGAGAGGCGAGATCTGATGCAAGTAAGGCCGGTGCTCTGCAGGCCCCCTGTCCGCGCGTGCGCCTGCTTGTCTCTCTTTCCTTTATTTAAAATTAATATATATATTTACTGTACATTACGTATTTATTAGATACTCAATTCACATATATTTGTAAAGATATACATGTATATATAATATTATATATGTGTATCTTTTGTGTGTGTGTATATTTACATGTATAAATATTTTAAAACATGCCTATTAGTTTCCTAGGGCTGCCGTAATGAAGTATCACAAACCAGGTGGCTCAGAACAACAGAATTATTCTTTCAGAGTCAAGAGGCCAGAAGTCTGAAATCAGGTGTCAGGAGGGCCGTGTTCTCTCTGAAGGGCTTCGGGGAGGATCTTCCCCGCCTCTCTGGCTTCTGGGGGCTCCCAGCGGTCCTTAGCGCTTCTTGGCTGGGAGCTGCATCACTCCAGACTCTGCCTTGGTTGTCACATGCTGTTCTCCCTGTGTGTCTCTGTGTCTAAATTTTCTCCTCTTCTAAGGACACCGGTCATTGGCTTAGAAACCACTCTAGTTCAGTACGACCTCGTCTTAACCTGAGACCATCGGCAAACCCCATTTCCAAAGAAGCTCAAATTCACAGGTTCAGGGATTAGGGCTTGAACACATCATTTTGGAGGACAACACTTCAAGCCACAGCAATGGGTGATGCAGTCATATTGTTCAGTAATCAAAGCAATTGAAAAAGTCTACGATAAGAAGTCTTGCTATCTCCCCATTCTCTCACTGCCCAGAACAACGTTTCTTAGCTTCTTGTGTACCTTTCCAGTGTTTCTGCAGACACAGGACTGAGCATGCTCAGCCGCCCTCACAGAGAGCTAGGACTCTACCTGCTGTTCTGCACCAGCTTTCCCACACGACCGCCAGACCGGATCGGACTGGATTAGACCCTATACCTTTTTCCACATCTGTGCAAAGAGCTTCTTCATTCCTTCATATGGCTGAATAGTATTCTACCCTGTGGATACACTTAGCTATATGGCTGGGATCATTGTAGCTTTATAGTGCTTTATTTTTTTGCCCCTTCAACTCCTGTAGTTTCCATTGTTTTTAGAAGAAGCTGACTTTTTGCAAATGGACGCATGCTGGTCTTTTTGCTCAGCACAGTTGTTTCTGTTACGGCTTTTATTTTTTGCTAACACACTGAGTGAGCACCTAGTGCCTGGTAGGCATTTGTCTCAATTCTGCAGAATTGAAGACAGAGAAGGACATGGGAAGCAAAGCTGAGACTCACAGGACAGACGAGACAGGTACACAGAGAACTGCCTTGCGGGCCATTGCTTCCTAAGGTCAAGGAGGGGAGAGACTTGTGGAGTGTCCCCATGATGCTCATTCAACTGCAGATTACTGGGCCCTACCCCAGACCTACTGGATTAGAGTCTCTGGAGGTGGGACCCAGAAATCTGTACTTTCAGACACCCTGTCCAGGTCACAAGAGGTAAAGGGTCAGTTGTTAGATTTTCTCAGCACTATTAGCAGGAACAGCTGCCATTCACTGAGACGTCTGTGTGCGGCATTGCAGGGTGCTCTGTGGACGTCACCCATCTAGGCCAAGCCCAAACCCCAGGCCTGAGCCAGGCAACGCTTCACCACAGAGACCTGGAGTCCTTGGCCTAGGAGGTAGAGCTGGCCCCCCTTTCCTGGCCTTCCCAAGTTTGCAGAGCTGGGGCAAGCCACCTAGTTGCCTCAATTGGATTCCCCACTATGGAGGCTGGAGATAGAATTTCTTGAAGAAGCTTCAGATCCCTGCATTTTCTTTGAGAAGCTCCATGGAGAGTCACGGGCCACATCTTCTTCTAGTAAAATCCACTAAGTTATTTTGTCTTTTTTACACAAGTTTGCCAACACTGGCCCATTCCAGGACGCCTTCGTCTAGATCCAGAGTGCTTACGTGATGCACGTTGTACCTGGGCATTCTTGTGTCCGCTGAAGTGGTCTTTAGAAAGTGTTTTCAAAATTGTAGAAAATCTGATCTGTCTTTAACTTTCACCCAAAGGGGTTCTATGTGCCAGAAACATACTAGTTCTAATTTTTAGCAAACTGACATCCATGTGAGATGATTTTTGACCACGTAGAATTATGACTGAAAAATCAGGTTATAAAAATACGTAAACATCATCTGGGAACTGGTTTCAGTTTCTGTGTGGTTTATAAAGATTTCAAGGTAGCATCCATCTCTGTCGGACTCATTTATTGATAGAATGCTGGGGATGCGAATGCTTCCTTCCGCCTCCCACTTTATTAAGGTACAGTGCCCAAAGAGAATTCTATAACTTCATGGTATACAGTGTGATCATTTGATGCACATGTATATTGTGAAATGGTTGCCACAATAAAGTTAGTTACACATCCATCACCTCACATAGTTACCTTTTTGTTCTTGTGTGTGGTGAGGGCTTTTAAGGTCTCTGTCAGCAGCTTTCAAATATGCGGTGCAGTATTGTTAACTAGAGTCTCCAGGCTGTACATGACACCCCCAGACTTATTCATCTTCTAACTGGAAGTTTGTGCCCTTTGACATCTCCCCATTTCCCTTGCCTCCCCAACCCCTGGCAACCACCATTCTACTCTCGGTTTCTATGAGTTTGGCTTTTTCTGGAGGGAATGCTTATTTATTTATTTGTTTTTAGGAAACACAAAGGCTTGAAAATAGTAAAACTGGTACCACAATTGTTCTCCATATTATTCACACGCTGCCAGGAGGACTCAGTTGCTATCCCATTTAAATTACTGAGAATTTTATTAAAGGTGCCTGTGGTAAAAGACGTTTCTCTTAAATCTAATGAGAATGGGGGTTGGGGTGGGTCAACCCTCCAGTAATGCAGCTGCCATCCTGGAACCGGAGTCACATGACTGCTTTTAGCGGGAGAGCGGCGTTGCCATCTCTGTTCAAACAGCTCCTTCCTTCTGTTCCAGAGCCTGGCCAAGCTCACCGATGGCTTCAAGAATAGCTTTTCTCTTACCGACCCTCTGCAAGAGTTCCCTCACCATCCAGGCGGTGGCGATTCTTTACCTCAGCAGTTCTGCGACGCGGGGTCTCAGACCGATGTCGTCGGAGAGGTACGCTCACGAGGGGCGGAGCCAAGTGGGCCAAGGGAAAGGGCCGCTTTCGTGTTGCCGTCCCTCATTTGCTCTCATTTTCCACTTTCTCTTCCGAAATGGTTTGGCTTTTGTGCCATTACGTTTGAAGAAAACATATTGTTTCTCACATCCAGCTGTGAAGGTGCAGTGGCCTGGGACGCAGTTGGATTGCTGATTGTCCCTAACCTAGTGACTTGGACTGACTTGGATTCTTTCAAATGGCCGACTCCTTTCGAGAGTGCAGATGTGTTTTTGACAGACGTATGACCTTTTACAGCATAGACCAACTAATTTTTTCTGTAAAGGTCGAAGTAGTAAATATTTGAGGACTTTCCTGCCATGCAGCCTCTGCCACAACAACTCAGCTGTGTTGTTGTAACGTGAAAGCAGCCATAGGTGATATATGAACTAATGGGCGGGGCTATGTTCCAGTTCATCTTCTTTACAAAAGCAGGCAGTGGGCTGGATTTGGCCCTTGGGCCTCAGCCAGACGGCTTAGACTGGTGATTAGACCAGTGGTTTCAAAGGCTTTGTGGCTGTGTTACCCTTGGGTTATACTTTGGTGCTATTTCTTGTTCTTTTAAAAGACTGTCGGGAAATTCAATTGAATTAAAATTAATTTTGTTTGGGAGTTGGAAGAATTTCATAATGCCCCTTTTGATGATTAGTGAAACCTTGAGTTAGCTACAAAAATTAAGTTGGCAATTATCATTTGAAGCAGGATGGTGAATACTTACAGACATGACTACTGTAATGTCATTGAGTGAAGTTTATCATTTGTTTGTTATACATGGATACACACAGTTTGGGATGGCTTTTTTTTTTTCTTTGGGCTTATCCAGTAAAGATGAAATGCCAATGGAATGCAGAATGCCCTCCCTAAAATAAAATAAATAAAGAGAGAAAAAAGGGAAAAACCACTGACGAAACTCTCAGGGTTTTAAATAATTAGCTAATATTTTGAAATTTTGGCAAGTAGTGCCACTTTGAGGGGAGTATGATATTAGTAAATAATGACTTCTTATTTGGATGTCCTGGAACAGCCCTATTTTCAGTTTTCCCCTCGGTCTCAAAAGTACAATCAGACATTTTTCACCAGGCATTTTTGTTTTAAAGAATATGGTCACCATCTATATAACACACAGAGTAGAATCTGTAAGTCAAAAATGTCCGGCATTTTTGCCTAAAAGTTTTGGCAGGAGAGGAGTAAAGAAGTACAAGACTCATTAAATTCTGTGTATCATTCATTGTTGCTTATCTTAAGGTTAGAATTAGAATTTAGAGACAACTGATTTGAGAGAAACAGGTTCGATCGAAGGTTCTCTAATGATTTAGGTTAGAGTTTCTAAAAGTGTCAGGCTGAGAGTGGCTGGTGATGCTGTCATAATAACTGCAGCAGTAAGCTATCGCTGTTTATGAGTTTACTGGGGCTGGCCTGGTTTGGCAGCTTCGTAGCTAGTACCTCGATTTAAGTAGTTTCCATCCCTTTGTGACCAATGAGGGGCTCGAGCTGCCAGGTTACCTAAGGTCGTGTAGTTAGGCAGAGGCAGATTTGAGTTTGAATCAACATCTCTGATCCCTAACCCCCTGTGCTTTCTACTACATCATGTTGCTATAGAAAAAATATAGAAGTTGACCCTTGAACAATGTGGGTTTGAACCGTCGGTCCACTTATATGATGCATATCAATAAATTCATCACTAATCATTTGAGTAGCATATTTTCAAATATTTGTTGACATGAGATTATTAAAAAAAAAATAAAGGCTTAGTGGCCATAATACAGAGGGTGCCAAAAAAATGTGTACACATTTTAAGAAAGGAAAAAACTGTATTAAAATTGTAATACTCAATATATACCGATAACAAAAGATGAATACAAGTCATGTGTATACATTTTTTTTGACACCCCTGGTATATGGTCTAGGAAGTTCAGAGCTATAAATGGAGCCAAATTATTGAAACTAGAGTCATATATTTCCAGGAATGAAGGAAGAAGTAACCAAGGTGAGCTAGACTTACCTCCCATATAGGTCTTTTTTTTCTTTTGTTTAGGAATTTGTTGACTTCAGTGTAATTGATATGAAAGTATTTAAGTACAAGTAGTGATCACAGTATAGCATCGTATTTCAATTCTAACTCCTAAGACGTGATGTGCCCCTGCCCCCCTGCTTTCTTTCCTTTTCCGTGGGTTCTTTAGCAGGCCATGGAATATTCGAAGGAGTCCTGTAGGTAGTCCTCACACAGCTAGTCCGTTGTCTTCAGATTTTGTGACTTCCTAGGAGAACATCATTATTTTGTATTTATTGAGGAATGAGAGAATATACTGCACAAAATGGGATGATTCTTTTTTTGCCTTTGTATCAACTTTCACTAAGTAATTCCCTATTTCTTTTAAAACTTAATTCGTTGTTGTTGTTTGGAATTGTACAATAAATGAATACACTTCCACTGTTAAAAAATAAATCCCCCAGTGCGGGGAAAACAAAAGTCTGCCCAGCTCCACTCCCAACCCCACTGATCAGAGGTGGCCACTGGGTATTATTTGGTGTGTTTCCTTCCAGACCTTTGAGAAATAGAAGTTGAAAGACAAATTAAAATATTCTTCATTGTCGCTGAAAGTTTAAATGAGTTTTCTATTTTGAAAGTATGTTTTTAATATGTTTTCCTTCTTTTTTTCCCCCTCTGTTTTGGAAAGTTTGTCTTTGACGATAAAACAAGACTTGTAGACCGAGTCAGACTTAATTGGCAGTACGAGGAAGCCAGGAAGAGGTAAGAAGCTCCTTTTTCAAATCTTGCATTCTGCATATTTCCTGTCTCCTGTGGAAAGAGGTTTTTTTGGAGTTCCAAGGTGTGGTTGTCTACTTTTTATCAGAAAGCAGTGTTCTTCATTTATGTGTAGCTTCTTAATACATTGATAACATTTCACATTGCATTTAAAATGATGGAATTCTCAATATTGCAAATAGTTATAAAGACATGATTCAATTAAAAAAAGACTTTTTCAGCTTTCCTTGTTCTCGCAGGTAGTTCAGACCTCCCTCCCTCCATCCCACCCTCCCTCTCTTTTCCCTCCTGTTTCTCCTCCCTCCCTTCGTCCCCTCTCTATGCCTCCCTTTCGTTTCAGTATCAGTCCCTCAGACCAGCTTAAGCAAAACTGTTTTATCTTTTATCTATGTGGCTTCTGACTCCATGGCTCAATGGACAAAGCTATGTATCTTGGTTTAAAAGGTAGTTTAAGAAGAATTAAGTCAACAGGTGATAGCAGTACCTAATCTATTTCATTTTGATGGAGAGAATTGAAAGGCAGTCATTTCTCTGAACCTGTGTTGTATGTCAGTCATCTGCCTTCTGAAAACCGAGACTTGACCTTGTTTGTGCATTTTCCAATTTGTCTGTCCCTCCTTCCACCCCTTCCCCCTGGTCTTCACCACAGGACGTGGGCAAAACGAAAGGCGGTGTGGAGGCCTCGCAGGCGTGTCGCATTTTGAACATGTCACGTTTCTCCCCATGTGTGCAGGGCCCGTTTTTAATATTCTGCCCCTGCCCTAGCTTTCATGTCCTCTTTTTAGAGAGTTTCTCTGTTTTTTGCCTCTGGAAAGAGTCTTAAAACCAAACAATTTCCAAATACATGCTTCGGAAAGCTAGGAAGCATATCTTTTTAACGATGCCTTAGTTACATAGGAACTATTATCTTGGGGGGTGGAGAAGGAGCAGAATGCCAAGTGGGATGAGGAGATCCTTTCTGGAAGCTCAATAGTTGGGCCTGCTCATACACTGTATCATTCATGAATGTCTGGAAATCTACTTTGTTGCCTTTTTAGCAAATGTAAAAATAGCAACAAAAGCACATCATCTGATTCCCTCCTGGAGGGCCCGCTGGAACTGACACGGGCCTTTGTTTACCCAGGCGTTTCTACCCAGTGCTTGCTGGCTTTTCCCGATGTATTCATTCGTGGTGGGCTTTACAGTTCCACATGGACCGTGGCCAAGTCCATTCAGCCACACTGCTTATCTCCGGGCTCAGATTCTCCATCTAGCGCATTCCTTCTCTTGAGCTGACTGGGGTTTGTCAGGGCTCTTTTCCCGGCTGAGTATTCCTCTGCTCCTTCTTGCATGTTTCTACTGGAACTGCACAATGTGGGTGCTGGAATTTGCTGTGTTGTATAAAACGCAGAAACTAGATGGTTGCTACCCTTAGGAACATAATTGTTACGTGTTTTGCTGTGACATTTACCAAACCTAGCAAGTACTCTCTTTGTTTTCTAGAGATGGTATCGGTACACAGTGAGTAATCTGTTAAATATTGAGATAATGCATTTGGGTAAAAAGTCGAGTATTTAAAAAAATTCTTCAGAGAAGGACACTGCACTTCATCATGACTTTTAAATGAAACTAATTTGAAGATGACCAGAACCTTGGTGGGAAACACCCTGCAGCTACAGAAGACAGTGATCTGTGTGGGTGACTCCTAAGGCTTCACCCACACAGAGAAGCTGCTGGGAGGCTGGGAGATTGTACTTCTACTCAACACCTGCTTTGTTCCAGGTGTTTCGCAGAAATTGTGTGGTTTATGTGCTGGAGTCACGTATGGCCTTTAAGCTATTTGGGAGATAAATTCCTTCACAGCTAACAGAAATACGTGAGGAGACCCACGGTTCTGCCTGGGAGTGGGGATGCCCCCAGAGCAGTACCTGCCGGGTTTGTGCGTGTGTGTGTGTGTGTGCGCGCACGCTATGTATTTTATTTGTTTTTATTACATAAATAATACATAAATACATTGTTTTTGTCAAAGGTACAATCAATGTAATCCACCCATTTTCTTCCCCTCTATTCCCACCTTCCACCATTAATGGTTAGGGGTGAAACCTTCCAGTCTTTGATGGAAACATTTAAATCAGTTAAGTCCAGTGTAGTTAAATATAGTGGATGATGCAGAGCTTCCTTCTATAATGGTTATAACCACCCCTCAGTGGATGGACATCTAGATGGTTCCAGTTTTTCCTTTTCACAAACAGTGCACATCTGTTAACAGGCCCAGCCTTACAGAAATGACCGTTTCCTTGGACAGTTACCTAGCAATGAAATATCTGGGTCTAAAGACACACACATTGAAAGTTTTGATAGATGTCACCAAATCGCTTTCCAAAATGATTTATCCACTTTACACTGCCACCAATGGCGAATGAGAGTCCTGATTTCTGTATCTCCTTAGCATCATTAAATATCGTCATTCTGTGTAAATTTTACTAGAGTAATGGGCAAAGACGTTCTCTTAGTTGCTGTGTGCTTTTTCCCCTGATGAGAATGGTGCACTTTTGTACTGGTGGTGCAGCCCAATCTAATTTTGTGTGACTTTTGGTAATTTAAATTTCCATGTCTGAATTTTTTTCAAAACACGTTAGATCCCATCATTGTTCTATTCACTTGGGTCTCAACCATTGGGTGGGGGGCGATTTTTGCCCCGAGGGGACATTTTTGGTTCTCTCTTCATTTTGCTGCTATCGAGTGGGTGGAAGCTAGGGATGCTGCTAAACAAGCCACAATGTGCAGCACGGCCCCGCAGCAAAGATTTCGGTGGCCCGGAGTGTCAGGAGTGGCGCGGTTGAGACCCCTTACTCTGGCCTTGCCCCCAAATCCTACTGTGTGCGGACAGGGCCCTGCAGGAGCAGGTGTTCCGCTAACTCGAGGCGGTCGCCCCTCCCCGCCCTCCTCACTTGCCCTGTTCCAGCCACGTTGGCCCCTCGGTGTTCCTGAGGCATGCCGGGAGTCAAACCTGCCAGGCAAGTTCCTGGCATGGTGTCTAAAGTCAGCGGAATAATGGCGCCCCAAGATACGCACATCCTGCTCCCCAGAACCGTGACTGCGTTGTGTTCCATGGCAGTAGGAACTTTGCAGAAGGGATTAAGTTAAGGATCTTGAGATGGGAGGTGATCCTGGATTATGTAGAGGGGCTCAGTGTCATATGAAATCATCCCACCCCTCGAAGTTGAGCTTTCCCACCTTCTGCAAAACCTCCTGGGCTTTGCCACTTCTAAACCGGGGAGAAGTTTATGGATTTATGTACTTTAGAGAAGTCTTGCCTTGTGTATCTATCTAGATTTGAGATCTTTTTTAGAATTGGGAAATCGTCAAAATGCAGTGTTCTGGACAATGAGGGGTTTCATAGGTATTCGGATTTAAAGGAAGTTTGTGGAAGTAGAACTAATTCCAAGTGGTAGTGTGATTTCTAGAGAACTCTTTAGATCATACCACCACTATCATGATTAGTTTTGTGTTTTCACCTCTGGGTCATGTGACATGTACCCAAACAACTGCTTCTTCCTTTCCCTTCAGGACCATCACTTTGGATTCCCAAGGCAGACATTATGATAGGAATATTTTCACATTATTGGTTAAAAATCTTAGAATTTTTCAAAGCCAGTTTGGAAAAGCAAGTCTTCTTGAAGCAATCCCAATGACGCAGATGGCTCCTTATTTTTAACCTAAGAGCACTTGTTCCAGAATTGTGCACAAACTGTAGCTGTTTCCATAGAAACATTCGCAGTCCAGATAGGAACAAAACATTCGGCCCATCCAGTTTCTCTGTGTCTTAGTGTTTGTTGCCAGGATGGGTCCTGCTGTTCATCCGTTGTCAGGAATCAGTGTAGTGTTAGGATTCCAGTGGAATTTGATCAGTTGCTTGGATTTTTTTTTCTTCATTTCTCAAGTGACTGTGTATCTGGGTTTTGGGGGGTGGGGCATGGCTATGAGAAACAAAGGCAAGCATCCTGGCCGTTGTAGCCCCATCTTCCCCATTCAGGCCAAGAGAAAGAAGCCTGTAGACGGTCTGCTTTTCATGTCAAGAAGTCGCTCTCTGAAGACCTGTACATTTAAAAGGGAAAAGCTGTGAAGGCAGGGAGAGATCTTGGGGTGTTAGTAGACCCTTCTTATGCCACATTTCTAGATTCAGACTTCTCGAATTGCCAGTGTAGAATAGAGCTGCGCCAAAAGGACACTGGTTTTTCAATGTTTAGTTCAATCAGCTGAAGTGATTTCATCGCTCATCTGACTTAGATCTCAGCTGAGATTTTCCGGAATGTTCGCTTTTCATTTAAATGGATGTTTACAAAAGAAAACTCAGGAGAGAAAACGTAAGAAGTATCAAATCTGTAGCTGTAATTGAAACCTGAAGGCACGAGGCTCTAAGCTAACACTGCGTCCTGGAATGTGCCATTGGGATCTGTCACGTCTCGTCACCATCACATGGGACCGTGGCTTGTCTGGAGAGCCATTTCTATTCCAGAAACCAGCAGTATTTTATAGTAGACTGCAGAAGTTAGGTATAAATTCAAATAATTGGGGATTACTCTGGATATTTAAAACATGCTGTGACTCAAAATCGAATCATATTAAAAGTGCATTTTTTCCTTAGAAAAATGCAAATCATATTTAAGATTTCCATGTGAATTGTGAGGGTCCAAGTGGCTTCTGCAGCATAAATGCAGGTTTCCATTCATGGTTTAATGGTGCCTGGGTTGTAACAGAAAAGGTGTTTGGGCAAAAATAGTAAGGGAAAGATGATTTCTATTTTATTCTGTCTACATTAGACTTGTTTAGGGAATAGAATTTGGAAATCACGTAATAAATATGAAACCTGAGTGCTTGACTGAGGATTTGCTTGCATTTCTTCGCTATCATGAGCACCGGGACATATATTTTAAAGCTTTTAAAGGCATTTGTGAGGGATTATATATAGGCCATAAAATGTATTACCTATCAAAAACAAGAATCAACAAAGAATAAAATACAGTTGACTTGTAGGAAAAAAAAAAAACCCTCGCCAATTTTAAGTTGTTCTCGGTCGTCTTTAAAAATGAACTTGGAAAAGTTTCTTCTTTGTAAACTTTAATTTCACTGAAATGATGTTTCAGAAAAAAACCCTTCCTGGAAAATGTTTTTCTTTTATTACCCAGAATTGGAATGATGGCACCCACAGGGGTGGGATTCCAACCCTGGGATCAGCTGTTTGGCATGGATGTAGAAGAAGGGGTATTGTAACCGTGTGTCTGTGTTCAGCGTTAGGCGGAAAGTCTGTTTCCTCCAGTAAACCTAACACACTAAGGGTACTCCTTGCAGATGGCTTGTTTCCAAGCTAGCAGCACCGTAGACAAGGCATGTTGTTTTAAAGGCGAAGCTGTCTTGTCTACCCCTTGGTGAATGTACAAGAAATCATTTTGAAGGAATCCTTCTAGAGCTTTTGGCTTCCAGTGCAGACAGACAGACACATGAGTCTTTCTCGACTTGGCTGAGAGCAGGCCCCAAATGTCTACATCTGGAGTGTGGATACAGGGAAAGAAACTGCACTTTGCGATATATAACAATATTCCTCCAGATTCATAAATAGCTTTGAAATGATCACGCAGTCATTTTCATCATTGTGAAATTTGATTATTTTTTAAAAAGCACTATTCTTCAGCCCAGAAATGCTTGCCTGGTGTTCAGCACGGCCCAAACCAGTTTTCCAGATGGGCTGCATGAAGTCAACTTCATCCAGATTTTGTTTCTGCTAGAGGTTGTCCCTCGCCATATGTCCCTGCATATTTTTCTTGCAAGCTGTAGAAAGTTAGAGTACAGTGTTTAAGTTTGGCCATGCTACTATTTCATTTATGCCTGCAGTGGGCAGACCTTTTGAAATTTGCCTTTTGCCTCTCCTTCTTTATATAATTCCTTTTTTCCCCCTGGCATTCTTTTTTCTGATAGTGGATGTTACTTGAGATTTTCCAGGAAAGAGTAGGAGTCCCTGGGATTGGATCTTCTGCGTCCCTCAGCAACTTGAATCCTTGGGCAATGACAGCTGACCTGGAGCTGGCCAATTCACATGGAATCTTGATCTCACTGGTAGACCTCAGAAAACTCAAAAGGAGTGCTTTTCAAAATAGGTCTGCTTGTAGTGTATGTAGGAGGAGAATACCTATTACGAGGTCTTCCTGCTAAATTGGACTGTGCTCAGATAGGCTTTCCTGGGGGTCAGATAAGGTGGAAAAAAATTATGAGGACACAATGGATTTGCTTATTGTTGTTCATCTCTTTTATATTTATTTCTTACCTTTGAGTTGTCTTGATCTACCGTGGAATGTTCCAGAAATTTCATGGGGTCTAATGTATGATTTGGCACTAACTTATTTATGGGTCTGCTTGGAGTGTGTTTTCCTTGGGCTTTGGTTATATGAGTGCCATAAATTTTAATTACACTAATTAGACATAGGTGGACGCTTCAGCCCAGTTGGATTCCTAGGCCTATTCAGCTGCCTCTGTCATTAGTTTGTTCAGTGACATGATTTGGCACCATTTTCCAACACATTTTCAGGAAATTAGTTTTAAGTTAGAAAAGAACTTGCCTAATAAAGCTACTGACGTTCAACTATTTTCTTTCCCTTCTTGGGGAATTGGACTTGAGTAAAATGTGTACATTTCAACTATAACTTGTCGACTCTGGGTTTTCTGATTAGTTTGGTACTTGGAGAAGGAGTCCTGCCCAGTCCTCCAGCCAGGCTGACTGGTCCCGGGAGGAGCCCGACTTGGTGCAGGGCTGGCCGACAGGCTCTAACTCGTGGACCAGCGCCAGCTGATTGGCAGTATCTGCAGGGAGCACAGCGTTGACTAGTGCCATGTACCCTGGGCACGGGACCGGCTAGTCTCAGGAGCATTCCCGCCGTTCCCGTTTTAGTGAGGATCACCACACTCGTGCCTAATGCCAGCCCCTGAGCACTCCACAGCCAAGTAGCACCCTGCAGACCAGGCCAGGCTGCCCAAAGCAGAGGGCGTCAAACTTAGGCAAACATCAGAAGCACCTGGAGGGCTTGTCAGACCCGCATTGCCCAGCCCTATCCCCATTGTGTCCCAGTCAGCAGGTCTGGGTGGCCCCGCTCCGTGATGCCTGCTGGTCAGGGACCCCCACCTTAGCGGCTATAGGGCTGTGTGCACCTGCTGCTTACCTGTCCGCACAGCTCTCTGTGACCTCACAGAAGCCTTTGGATTTGCTTTCGGGCATGTGTGCCACCCTCTGTCCCCTGCAGTGCTGGGTTCCGGGCGAGTCTGGCATTCTTTGTCTCTGCCCGGAAACATAATACTCATCTTTAGCCGCACTGAAAAACATTCTACTCCCGCTTCGAAAGGATGCTCTAAAAGTATACGCAACGTCTCTTTCACTTCATCGGCCTTCACCAGCACCTCAGGACACAAAAAGTGGTGCAGTGTGTTTGCCAAGCCAATGTGGAAATTTAGGCACATGGAAAATGACAATAGAGTCTCTATTTTTGCACCTTGAGGGTGGCGGTGCTGGCATTTAGCGAGGCTGACTGGTTTGCACCCACCCAGATTACCTCACGCCACATCCTCTCTCACCGGGGCTGACGCTCCCTCTTTCATGCATTTGCTGGCGTGTTTGTTGATTATCTGTGCATCCCACTTTTGTTGACTGTCTGCTCTCTGCACGGCCTTTTGAATTTCACACAGTCAAGGTCTCCGGTGCGTTTCCATTCAGAAGCAGTCATGGGTGCCTCTCTCCCTGGTTACTTTCCCGAGGCAGTGTTAGCGGTTAGGCACGGCAGAGAAGGCAAGAAGCCAGAAGCACCTCTCGTGTGTTCCGCGCTGTTTAGCTAGTGATGACGGGGGAATGGGCACAACTGAGCTGGCTGCATCCCGCTCCGGGACAGTACAATGTAGGAAACCAGGACCCTGAAAGCACAGGGGCGTGTGGAGAACTGCCCCTTTTGTCAGTTCTTTGAAACAAGCATGATGAGGTTACTGTCACCCTGATCTTATAGACCAGGGGAGATTATGCAAAGGACTTCGCATCATCTTTTTACCCATCATTTCTAAATCCTTCATTTTTGTCATTTAAACTTCACTTGGTGCAATCGTTTCAGTATTTACTTAGCAGAGTGAGTTTCTAGAATCAGTGTGATGGTGCTGAGAACACGAGAAGACGATCTGGAAATTCATGGATTTTTCTGGGTTCATCTCTTGCAGAGTCTCCAATATCCAGCAGCAGCTGGCCCAGCTTGATAGTGAGTCCTGGCCGGGCATGGCCGAGGCCGACAAGGACCGGCTGCAGCTCATCAAGGAGAAGGAAGCCCTGCTTCAAGAGCTGCAGCTCATCATCCAGCAGAGAAGACCGGCAGAAGATGTGGCCCGGCTGGAGGAAGAGAGACGGCGCTTGGAGGAGGAGATCCAGCGAGCCCGGGCCACATCTGTGCAGGGTGCCACGGAAAGGTGGGCTGGCTCCCAAGGTTCCCGCTTCTAGTGAAGAACCAACTCGAAAAGCTACATTGCACATGGCCTGAGGAGGGTTTTGCTTAGGGGAGCTACTGCCTGGCCTGTTTCCTCACTAAGCAGAGAGAAGGTGAAAGGAGCGTGTGCCTTCCCTTCTGTGCATTCATATGTCCATCCAACTGCCCACCCATCTGTCCGTCCAACGGTCCACCCTTCTGTTCACCCACCCATTCCCCCCGACCCATGCATTGAGCTTCAGTGTATCAGGTACTATTCAGGCTGGTACATTTTCAAGCAAGATGAAAACAGCCTCTGTTATCTTGGCATTTATGACCTACGTGTGTTTTCTAGAATTTAGTCGTTCAAACCTAAATCCGTTTGGGGGAATTTAGAGTTGAATTTCTTGTTAGGAGAATACACTCGCTATCTTTGAAATCCACCAATGGACTATTTTCTTACCTACAGGATTCTACTTCAGGAAAAAAGAAATTGTCTACTTATGCAGCTGGAAGAAGCCACCCGTTTAACTTCCTATCTCCAGTCCCAGTTAAAAAGGTGCGTAACTTGAAACGATAAAACTATATCTAATTGTCATATTATAATGACATGTAAAAATTCTTTTTAAAAGAACACTTCCGAATTCAAAATCAATCCATCCAAAGACAAGCATTTTAAAATTCATTTTTTGTGAGCTAATCAATTGACTGAATTGAAAAGTGTTCTGGAATTGTGTATATATATATTTTAAGAGGAGCTGCTAATATATAATAAAGGAATAGGAGGAGAACCAAATTTGGCTGCAAAATAAAAAGTCTGAAGTCAAATTTATCCAAGGCTTTTGTAATTCACAGCATCAGAAGTATGTATATCCATCTACATATGTGCACACGGACATTTTTATTTTGGGTTTTTTTTCCTTAAAGGATATGGATGTTTTAAAATAAGATTTGGATGCTCAATAATAGCTCCTGTTTTCAAGGACTTACTGTATGGTGAAGCATAATGGTAAGGGTTTTCTATGTGTGATTTTCTCAGTTATCCCTCCTAAGAGTGCCAGGAGGTAGGAACTATTCTTGTCACAGCCCCAGCGAGAAAGTGGGAGGCTCAGAAAGGGCAAATAGCTTGACCATGTGGACTCAGCTCGGCCGCATTTGAGCTAGACCTTGAATTCAGTCATGACTCCTTGATGTTAACCACTGCTCTCTCCCGACATTCAAAAGAAACAAAGGAAGTCTTATTGGCAGTGGACAGTGCCTTACAATGCTCGCAGGTGTTTAAAGACGTGCTCCGGTTAATGGAAAATGAGGCAGGATTCTGTTCCCTCGTGGAACAGACTAGCAGCTCAGCTTTGCAGTCAGCAGCGGGCGCCATGCCCATCTTTAGGCTGCTTGCTTTTCCCTAAGGGTGCGGGCACTCTCGTTTCAGCCTGTCTGCCAGCACCCTGACGGTGTCCTCGGGGAGCAGCCGCGGGTCCCTGGCCTCCAGCCGGGGCTCGCTCGCCTCCAGCCGGGGTTCCTTGAGTTCCGTCAGCTTCACCGACATCTACGGCCTGCCCCAGTACGACAAACCCGACGCCGAGTGCAGCCAGCTTCTGCGCTTTGATCTGATTCCCTTTGACTCCCTGGCACGAGATGCCCCCTTCTCAGACCCTGCGGGCCCCGCGGGCTTCCACAAGCAGAGGCGCTCCCTGGATACGCCCCAGTCCCTCGCGTCCCTGTCCTCCCGCTCCTCCCTGTCCTCCCTGTCTCCCCCGAGCTCACCGTTGGACACACCCTTCCTCCCGGCCTCTCGCGACTCGCCCTTGGCCCCATTGGGGGACAGTTTGGAGGTGCCAGGTCTGGGTGCCCTAGACAGACTGCGGGCTCAGGCCTCTGCCCTGGGGGATGAAGACTTGCCGGGCACGGCGTCCTTTCAGCCGCACACATTCCCCGCTGACAGGGAAGGACCTCGCGAGCGAGGACCCCAAGTGGCTGCCGCTCCCACGGGCACAAGTAAGTACTGACAAATCCTGTGAGTTTTCCTGGTCTGGTGCCATTCCACTGAATCCAGCTGGCTCTTCAGTTACATCGCCAGCTTTGAATTTCGGGCTGTTGCTAGGAAGAGGAAGAGCTCTGGCCTGCTTGTCATGTGGGTGCTTCCGGTCTGTGTCTTAGAAAGGTCATTGAAATTGGCAAAGGAGTCTTTCCCAGGTATTTGGCTTGTTTTCCGGATGTGCTTAATTGTTGAAAAGGAGGGGAGGAACTGCAGAGCCTTCCACATTCAGAGGCTAACAGACAGGTGCTAGGGTCTCAGGAAACTCTCCAGGGCGTGTCCAGGCGGAATATTCTGTGTGCGCCGCCTCAGACTAGCACGGGGACCAGTGTCTGCTGTAGCCCAGCGGAAATCTCTACTTCCTTTGTCCCCATGACTTATCTCTTCATCCTTTGTCCTTGTAGTTTACAAGGACATAATTCTATCAAAAGTGTAAGTGAAAATAATTGGCAGAATTTCAAAAGACATGCCAGTAAGCACCAGTCATTTCTACCGGATCCATTTCTCTGGTCTTCAAATCAAGAAACATGTAACCACGGGGAACTTCTTCTACCCGGCCGGTGCTAATTCAGCCTGTAGCCCACGTGGAAAACCAAACTGCTGTTCTGGAGAATATGCCAGCTGATGGCTTGTGCACAAAGCAGGGCCTGGCTTCAGCCCTGCTCCTCTTGACCCCAGGTGCTTTTTTGAGGCATCCTCCAGCAACTTGAACTTTCTCAGGCTTGAAAGAGGATCGAGAACAAATCCTCTCATTCCTGAAGTTCAGCCCATTTAATTGTATTTGCACAGCAAAACTGCTTGAGACATTCCATTAGGAGAGCACTAGGTAATTTGTATAGCATAGTGGATCTCAACCAGGGACGTTTTGTCCCCTGGGAGACACTTGGTAATGTCGGGAGACATTTTTGGTGGTCACACTGAGGGGGTTGGCGGGGAGGTGCTACTGGCATCTAGTGGGTGGTGACCGCAGTTGCTGCTGAACGCCCTGCACTGCACAGGACAGCCCCACCACAGAATGATCCAGCCAAAAGGTCAGTGGTGCTGAGGGTGAGAAATCCTGGGCATGTACTGTTGAGTAATTTAGCAGCAAAGGGTAAAAAGAAAACGTAAATACAAAAGCAGTGTGGTGGACTGGAGACGGCTTTGGACTAGCAGCTTAGAGACCCGGATTCTGTTCCCTGCTCTGTTGATTTGCTAGCTGAGTGACCTTGAAAGCATCCCTGGATGGGGCTGGAGTCTTAGCTTCCCTGCCCTTGAACGAGGTGATCTTTATGGGCCCTTCCATTCACCACCATTCTGTTACCCATGAATTTTTTTCTATATAACCATGCCGGTTATTACAGATACAAAATAATAGTTTCTGTGAACACTTACATGTTTAACCAGAGATCCATCATGTTAGAGGCAGCCCTGGGGCTTTTTGGTATCTCTGTCATGTTGGTGTCTTACCTTCTGTGTTTGCAAACACACCTTTCATATCCCCAGATAACGTGTTTCTACAATTCACATATACAGGTGACCTTCATTCACTTTGTTCTTCTTTATAATCACAAGTTCAGGGCTCCATGTTTACTCCCTTCATAAACAAGGAAATACAAAATAAGGACCGAATTGCACATCTGTTGTTGCTTAAGCTTACTTTCTCAGTGCCCCCGCCCCCATGCCAACTTCTCTTTAAAGGTTGAGATACAAGACTCAGTCTCATTATGCAGAAAATCCACACAAGGCTCAAGGGCCCTTTTAGGCCAAGGGAAAGACAGGGTGGGAACAAGAGTTGACATAATTTCTGATCCTTAATTCTTCATTTTTCCTTGCCACTTTGTGGCGGACATTGTAATGCTTCAGACTTCTTGGACTGAGAGGTAATTTGCATGTGCTGCTGTCAGATACTGCCACCTGGTGTTGTGTTCGTGTATAACATTGTCAGTTGACCTGGGTCCTTAACAAAAGAGAAATAATTGACTCAGTGAATGGGTCCTGGTGGGTGCTGGCAGAGGGCTGGGCTGGGTAACCAGCTTCAAGCATGAGCACAGGGTGACTCCTTGCTTCCCTTGATGCTTGTGGGAATGCCTGAGCCCAGAGTCACTGTAGCTGGTGAGGATCTTAGCACTCATTATGTTCCCCAGCCCTTCATTTGTGATGCCCAAGGTCACATAGTTTCCTCTGACTTTCCATTCCAGTCCGGCTAGGAACAGTACAGGCTAAGTTTGACCTCAGGCAAGTTTTCCTTAGATAACATTTTAGTAAGATAAAATTCAAAGTTGTCCAAACCTATAAGGCAAGCCCTAGGAATAATTTCTTCCGTTGTGTTTGAAATCGGTCTTGAGGGGACAGAAGGTAGTACAGGGGAGTTGGGCAATGGACTCTAATCTTTAACATTTTTCACATTTTTACTGTAGTTTTATCTTCTCTGGATTTTAAAAGTCAAATGTGTCATCACTTTGAAATCCTTTCCAATTTTTATTTCCCAATGGTATTTGCTAATCTAAATCTATGAAAATCTTGACAATCTATGAAAATATTGTTTTTATTATAGTCATACTCTGTTTAAAATTGTTGGCTTAAATTCTGCAGTGTTTTTCACTTTGTGCTTTCTTTTTTTATCTTTTCTCATGCGGCACGACAGAAACACTCACTGTAAGTGACCTTGGACTACTCCTTCACCTTGTTGGTCAGGCTGTGGTACATGTTTGTGGAATGAACCAGTGTATTTAGGATGGTTGGGGTATGGCCAAGGAGGGCATATCTCACAGCTGTACTTGAATGTGGTTCAACAATTACCGTGATTATTATGTCAGTATTAATATTCATCATGCCTACTACAGTTGTGTAAGCACTTTGCTAAAAGCTTGAAGTGTTTATTCTTCTATACATTTATTCCCCAGACTCTTAATGGCTTTTATTATTTTAATATGGCCACTGGCACCTTGGCCTACAGTGTGATTTTCATTGTACTTTCCTCCTTTTTGCCAAGTAGTATTTTTGTCCTCAGGTGTCAGTATCTGTCTGTCTGTCTGTCTGTCTGTGTGTCTGTGTTTAATGATGAAAAGGTCAGAGATTTTAAAAATGAATGTGTGGAAGGTGGTTTGTTCCTGACTTTGGCGTTGCCCTCCACGGTCGTCTCGTTGCCTTGAAGCCTGAAAGCCAGTGGCTGGAGTGTGGAGCGTGGGGTCTGCTGTGCGTTTTTGCTCACCCAGGGCAACTGCTGACGGTACTGCCGTTCATTAGCTCTGCTTCCAGTGGTTCCGTGCATGCGGTGACTGAGCCTGGGCTCACGGAGGATGAATTCCTTCATTTCCTTTCTCTCTCCATCGGCCTTCCTTGCAGTGAGAGAGAAACTTTGTCAGAGTCGCAGCATCAGGTTACCTGGAAGTACTGAGGAGTGTGCATGGTGCTATTTCCTTAAAGGAACGGAAGGCCATGTCTAGGAGCCCTGCGAGTGTCAGTGCTGGGGAGGGAAGTGGCGCTTTCATTTGCTGAGGATCCATGCAGCACACTGAGGGGTTCCGTGATGAGAAGTCTGAGTGTGTGCCTCCGGCCACCCCAGAATGGCAGCGGCTTCTGACCCTCAGCGGAGGAGAAGACAGTAGCCTCCAGGCCTGGCCCTGCAGGCCCGAGGCCACAGTCCTATTTTGTGTTGTTTCATGTGTTTGGACATAATTGGTGTGTGAATCATAATTTGCTAGAAAAGAGAGATGGTCAGCGGTGGACTTGCCATGTCCCTGAACTTGGGGATGCACAGATGTATAGATTTTCAATTTCTAGAGCTTAGATGGCCGAAGAAAAGCACAAAAAAGACGGACGACCTGGGTTGTTCACAGGAGGCATCCCGACGTGAGATGTTTTAGTCCCGTACTCTAACCCCGTACCCTTTCTAGAAAGTGTCGAGGCTCCCGTGTGCATACTTACACGTACATAGGAAGATGATGTACCTGTTTTCATTGGTTTTATTAAAGGGAACTCGTTTCTTTGAGGGAAGGAGTAGAAAGAGTTGATGACGTGATAAAAGGAAAGCTGTCAATGGTTATCTTTGGCTTCTTCATGAAAACAAAAAGGAGACAGAAATCAGCTGCCAGGTAATGGTAGCTTTCTAACCCCTGGAAAGCAATTCTGGAAGCACATCTGGGCTGCTGAGGAGGACAGTGCAATTAGATAGACGGATGGCTCAAGGAGGTGTTTTCAAGGGCAGAGTCTAGGCTCAACGGTGTCCTCTGACTTACGTAAAAGTCACTGCATTTTGTTAGGGTTTATGTGGATAATTTAAAAAAAATTCTGTCTTCTGATTATAAAACACTAGTATATGTTTCTTGTATAAAATATGGACAGTACCAAACAGCATAACGAAGGAAATGAAAAAGACCCCTACCTCCCCACTTGGAGAGCACAGCTGCTGTCTGCATTTGGGGTAACATTTCTTTCCCACCCTTTTGAGTATGGCAGTCTCTCAAAGTGCGATGCAAAGGGGCTCCCCACCGTCATCTTATGCTCTGTGATTTCATTTAGGAGGTGAAAAGACATTTATGACAGTTTAAGGAACTTTGAAAGAAGTAGCCAGGAGTCTATTTGCTCAACTTTTCAATATGAAACAGAGTTGAGTGCAATGTGTTTAAACACCCGCATCAAGGTCCCTGGCTTCCGGTGCTGTCTCCCGCTGACCCCGGTGTGTCTCTTATTTGTAGCAGTGACTCTTCGAGAAGACAGCGCCAAGAGGTTGGAGAGGAGAGCGCGCCGCGTCTCGAAGTGCCTGTCGGATTATTCGCTAGCGAGCGATAGCGGGGTATTTGAACCTCCCGCCAAAAGGTTAGAAGCGGATCTTATGATGTTCTTCTCCCCAAGCAGCCTTCCCCCAGTGTTATGGGGAAGCGCAGAAGGTACCCACACCGACATGTCTAGGTGCTGAAACGTGCTGTGTACCCAGGGGTAGGATCTTTTCCTGGCTTCTCTCCACTTGGGCGGCTGGGCCTCAGCAACCTGCAAGGAAAATTCCTCTGGCTTGTGTGTGGCGTTCGAATGCTGGCCCTCGTTCCAGGCTCTAGAACGACTTCTGTCTCTGGCCCTGGTTGGTTTAAGGCTTAAGCCCTCCAGTAGAGCTGGAAAAGGAGACTCCTTGTAGGAGAGAGACCTGCTTTTCTAGAAAGGACGTTCGTTAGAAAGGCATTTCCTCCGTTTCCCCCTCCCTCGCTCCCTTAGCTAGAGGACTTGCTTTGCAATGACAAAGCACCTTTTGGGATGGGGCTGTTGTTTTTATTTGGGGTCTTTGATGTCACTGTTTCATCTCACTTATTACAAACTGTTTCAAAGTTCATTTTTGAACTTGGCCCTGAATATCATACTGGGTTTCGAAAGGTATACAAAGTTATTTTCTAAGAGCAGGACAGCTTATAGGCAGGTACCCAGTGAGCTATGGCATGGACCCAGGGACCTTCTGTGACCATTCATTCACTTCACGAACTTATTTACTTATGTTGCAATTTAGTAAAGCTCTTCTCAGTCTGAAACCGCCTACCATGAGAGAGCTTGGCAAAGCCTGCGGTCATCAGTTGACCGTGGAGTAACCCAGTGACTTTCTGGTTGTGCTCAGGACTGAAGACGCTGACGAGTCTGCCCACGGAGACGCGTGTGCTGTGGAAGGGCCCCAGATCCACGTTGGATTTTGGTGAGTACAGAAGACTCCTTGGGGCCCAGCCAGTGACTCAGAGCTCCATGTGCAGGCCGGGAGGGATGGAGGGGCCCGTATAATCTGGGGTCTGCTCCCTGGCCTGGATGCCCGGAGCCCACTACAGCCATCTCAGGTGAGGGGACAGAGGTGGCAGCAAGAAGAGATGGGATAGAGCAGCTGCATCCCTGTCCTGCAACACTGAGAGTCACTGCTGGCAACTGT
Source organism: Rhinolophus ferrumequinum (assembly GCF_004115265.2). Lineage (NCBI taxonomy): Eukaryota > Metazoa > Chordata > Mammalia > Chiroptera > Rhinolophidae > Rhinolophus > Rhinolophus ferrumequinum. Next base: position 119,430,210 of record NC_046284.1, on the reverse strand, counting down.
CACCTCATGGAGGGGGGTGCACGGCCATCATGCAGGGGCACCAAAAGTGAGGTGGGCCTCTTGGGGAAGGCGTCACACGTTTCTGCGTGGAGTTGGTTCTGCTCTCCAGAGTGAGTAGCCAGCTGGTTTGCAACACGCAGCTTCCTGGTTTCTAGTTAGTTTCAGTGAAGCCGGTAACTCACAGTGGTCAGACTAACGAGGCGGGATGTGTGCGTCCCAATGGTTTTCTTTTGCTCGCTCTTGTCATTCCGGTCGACTGTTTCTCAGTGTTGGCACTAGTGACATTTGGGACCGGATTGTTCTTTGTTCTGGGGGCTGTGCTGTGCACTGTAGGATGTGGGGCAGCCTCTCTGGTGTCCACCCACGAGATGCCGGCAGCACCCCTGCCCCCCAGTCATGACTGTAGAAAATGTCTCCAGACACGCACATGTGCCCCGCTCCGTTGACAGCCACCGCGGGGAACGTGCAGTGTGTGAAGGTGCATTTTCCTTTCCAGGCATGACAGTGCCAGCGAATGTCTCCTTGTGAATGTGCTCCAACTGAAGAACTTTGCCAGGCTGGTCGTGAAGGACGACTGCAAAATGTAAGCTCCCATGCTGGCGACTATCTCCGGCCTCCTGCACACCGCTCCGCTCTGTGGCTGGCTCCGCTTGGCAGTCTGGGTTGGGGAAATGACTGTTTTGGAACCTGAATGTACAGTAAAACCAGGGAATATCTGTCTGAAATAGAAAGGACTGTAAGTTTTTTTAAAAAGTCTGGTTTATTATTTGACGCAGACAATTAATGGAACCGGGCTCGTTATGTGCTACGATGATGCTGAGAAAGTGCCACGTACCCATCATTGGCCGCATTTGGGCTTGAAAAGTCCATCCTGGTCACGGGGCTGGGTGGTGATGAAGTGGCATCCGCTCTGATCCGAAGAGATGCCTGGGATCAGGGGTCCTTGTCTGAAGCAAGAAGGAAATCTAAGTTGTCACCAGTGGGGAGGCACTACCTCTGGGAGTGCCACAGTTCGAGGTGGCTGCCTGAAAGAGGGCCCTGGTTACCCAGGCGGGCGAGCACCCCTGTAATGGTGCTTTCAAGCCCGAGGGCACCCTTTCTTCCATGAGTCTTCATAAGCTAGTCTTCGAAAGGCCTTGGAAGCAGCCTGGGTTGAAGTGGCTCAGGGCTTCCCCTGGGAGTTTGCTCGCCCCCTGATGGACTTGGCACATTTACCAGAGCTTGAGCCTCTCCTGTGGCCCACCTCTTTGCGGGGCAGTGGGCAGGACAGCCAGCCTGAGAGGTGAGGCAGGACTTGAAGAGAGAGCCAAGGGGCCTTGGGGAGAGCAGAACAACCGTCTTCCCCAAGAGATGGGACAGCGGGACCTCTGTTTGACCCCCTTCAAGTCCTAACTGCTGCCTTTGAAGTCGGTCTCTTTGCCAGGGGCATGTAACTTCCTGGGGCTTATTCGTCATTGAGAAAAGGACTTTCTCCAGAAGACTTTACAGTTCGGCCCATGGGCATCCAAAGAGGGGAACATACGCGCATATTTGTACGCGTGTTCGTGTGTGTGTCGTCGTGGCAATCTGTCACTAGCCTCACTGTGTCTGCTGCTTCCTCCCCTCTCTGCCTCCAGACACATCCGAGTCTATTTGCCACCGCTGGACTCCGGCACACCAGACACTTACTGCTCCAAGGCTGTGGAATTCCAGGCCCCGCTGGTATTTAATGACGTTTTCAGAATCCCTGTGCACTCAAGCATGCTGACGTTGAAGTCCCTCCAATTATATGTGTGTTCAGTGAACCCGCAGCTGCAGGAGGAACTGCTGGTATGACGGGTGCACACACGACAGCCCTCCCTTCTCCCTCCCTCCCCACACACACTTCCTTTCTTCTCCCCTTCCCTGCCTCTGTCCTTCCTCTCTTTGTGTTTCCGTCAGCCTTTCTTTGTCTCTCTCCCTCCCTCCTCTGCCTTTCTTTCTTTGTCCTTCTTTATCCCTCCTTCTTTTGTCGTTCTCTTTCTTTCTTAGTCTTTCTGTCTTCTTTTGTTTGTCTTTCTGCTTTTCACTCTGCTTTCTTTGTCTCTGTCTCCCTCCCTCCTTCTCTCTCTCTCTCTCTCTCTCTCTCTCTCTCTCTCTCCCTCTCTCTCTCTCCCTCTCCCCTCCCCCTCCTTTTTCCTGTGGTGGGTTGCTTAGAAATTGTTGTATTACGTTTAGGTCTCTGTAACCTAGAGTACAGAAAGGGATAATAAAACCAGTTATCTTGCTACATGTTTTGTCCCTTAAATATATCAAATAATACTTGCAAAACTCCTGTGCTACAGCTTCTAAATTTTCTCCATTTTTCACTGGAGGGAACTAAGTAAGGTTGACAAATCTGGCAAATAAAAATACTGGATGGTCATTAAATTTGAATTTCAAATAAACTATGTATACTTTGTAGTATGAGTATGTCCCGTGCAATATTTGGGACATACTTATACTTTTTAAAAGCCCATTGTTTATTTGAAATTCAGATTTACCAGGATGCCCTATATTTTATCTGGCAACCCTGGAAGCAGGTGAGTCAGCAGTTTGTCTGTAGAACCGCAGCCATCCACTGGCTGGCCAGCACTTGGAAGCCAGGCTGGTTTCTTTCCAGGGTTGGAATTTTGCCCCCTTTCCCGCCCCCTCAGCAGCAGATCTGAGATTGCAGAGTTCAGCTAGGCCAGTCTGATTTCACAAATTCCTGGGAGCATCAGCAGCTCATCAAGTGGCAGACCCTGAGCCCGACTTGCCAATCCAGGTTGTCCGTTCTCTGCCCCTGTTCCCCTTCTAGCACTTTCTGATTGGGCTGAACAAGCAGCAGAAGAGCTGCCCCCATCAGGATCCTCTGTGACCATGTTCATTTTACTGCAGTCCTTCGAATAGCAGTGAAACATTTTATGTCCTTTCTGGTGAAGATTGAAGGGTGACCTTGATGTTTTACACTCCTGTTACTTGTTAAGGTAACCTCACTCAGTGCCTGTTCTTTTTTTTTTTTTTTTTTTTTTTAACAGGGCATAGCTCAAATTAACTTGGCCGACTGTGATGGTCCAAGTGAAATGCAGCTGCGCTGGTACTCGGTCCAGGTGTTCACCAGCCCGGAGCCACCCAGGGCGAGGGAGAGGGAGCGGGCCGGGGAAAGCGGCACCCGGGACCCCGCGCACACTGCTGCCGCTGCCGCTGCTGCCGCTGCCACCACCACCATTGCCACCACCACTGCCTGGAAGACGGTGCGTATGGCTGGCCTGTGGGGCAGCTCACTCCTGCTTTCCTGGTTTTTACTGGACGAGGTCATGTCTAGGAAGCATCTGTGTAGGCTTAGTCTTAGAACATGGTGGTGAAGAAGCAGTTTCAAGGGAACTAGTTACCATGGAACGTGCGTGGCCATTCATGGTAGTGTTTTTAATGCACACGTGTTTGTGATCGTGAATGGCACCCTGGTTGTTTTTAAATTTGAGCCCTCAGAGATACATGGAAAGGCCGAGTTCTTGTCTCGCTGTTGACAGTGGGCTGCATTTCTTCCCACTGAAGAGCCGCTGAGGACTGCCACCAGCCTAGAGGAAGGAAGTGCCCGGCTTTGCCTCCCAAAGCTGTCAGTCGGAGCTGGTTTTCAGAAATGTCCCTCTCCTCTCACAGGACTCTGTGACGGTGCTGCTGGCTAGAACCACAGCCCAGCTGCAGGCAGTCGAGAGAGAGCTGGCCGAGGAGCGGGTAAAGCTAGAGTACACGGAGGAGGAGATCCTGGAGATGGAGCGGAAGGAAGAGCAGGCCGAGGCTGTGTCTGAGCGGTAAGACTCTGGGAACGGCCAGGAGATGGCACACGTCTTCTTGGGGGCGAGGCAGCCACTTAGTCAGCCCTGGCTCTCTGTCAGGAGCTGCATCCTTGGCTGCAAGTTGCTTTCCTCGCTCACACCTCTTAGAATGTGCTGGGCGACTCTTCAGAGTAGTCAGGATCCTCCCGGGGAATTGAACGCTGATCTGGACGAGGGCACCATTCTGACCTCTGTCCCCTGCTGTCCGAGCAGGCTTTCACCTTCTTCTGTTCCGGAATTTCTCTTAAAGAGTGGGATTCCTGAATGACTCCCCTCTGCCCGGATCGAATACAATAAGGTCCCTTTAAGTTTTTTTTTTTTAACAGCTTTATCGACATATAATCTACCTGCTATATAATTCACCCATTTAAAGTAGACAATTCAGGGGTTTTTAGTACAGTCACAGAGTTGTGCCACCATCACCACAATCAGTTTTCATCATGCCAAAAAGAAATCCCATCTCCATTAGCAGTCACCCCCATTCCTCCTGCCGTCAGCCCCTGGCAACCACTAATCTCATCGCTGTCTCTACGGATTCGCCTAGTCTGGGCATTTCATCTAAATGGGACCATGCGATGTGCCTTTCCGTTTGACCTAAAGCAGCCTGTTGGGAAACCCTTAACTGGTTACAGCCCCGCGTGTCCGAGAGAAATAATTCAGATGGCCAGCACCTTGAGTGAGCTGGTTTCTGTCTCACCCTTTCCGGAGGCATGTTCATATTGCTTTCCGTTTTTCCGTAAAGACCATCGTATTTCCAGAGCTCCCTGCTTCTTCCTGTAGCCCTCCCTAAATTCATTTGGGAAAGGAATTTCTTTTAGGGTGCACAAGTACATGGCTGAGGGGGAGGGGTTCAGGGAGTCGGTTCAGGATTCTGGCATCTTCAGCGGGTACAACTGGGTGATGAAGACAGAGACTCTTACTGAAAGGCCTTGTAGCATTGCCTTCCCTAGAAGACATAAGTGCATTTGTATTGTATGAGAAAAGCAACTGTCTTTAAATGAATCATTGGAAGCAAATAGCGGGCATCTCTGCTACTGAGCTCTGAATGCAGCAGTGAACTCGTCCGTTTGGGTGAGCATTTTGTGGGCCTTTGCAATGTCCACCTTTAGGAGTTGGCAGGCCGACTCGGTGGACAGTGGCTGTAGCAGCTGTGCCCAGACCAGCCCCCCGCATCCAGAGCCCTGTTGTGTTGGTGTTGACTCCATCCACGGACACCCGTTTGCTGGCCAGGCAGATCCTTACAGCCCTGAGAAACGGCGGCCCCCACCTGCGAAGGTAAGTAGAAAAGGTCCAGGGATTTTCGGGAGCCCCCTGACGCTTTGCCGCACACCAGGCAGAGAGCATGTGGGGCACACATCCTTCAGGTGAAACATGAGGAAATGAGCGGAGGAGAGGGAGTGAAGGAAACTGCCGCTGACAGGCTCATACGCAGGAGGAGAACGACGTGGCATACCCACAGACACCCCGGTGACAGTGGCTGTGGGAAGGTGTGGTAGGAAACACACGGTGCCGTGGGATTAGGGGGCGACAGGGAAGGCGGTATCTTCCTGAGAACCGGAGAAAGCAGTGACTGGGTTAAGATCTAGAAATGACTTCAGATGGGCACAGCAGGGACCATAGAAATGGTTGCCAATTTTAAATTAAAAAGAAAGAACGACTACAACTAAAAGGGTCGATTTTTATTCCTTTCATATGCCATCTGGTGAGGATCCAGTCCCATCTTCAGGTTAGACGCTTGCAGTTCCTTTCCTCCCTTTGTGACTTCTAGAACAGCGAGGTGTCCTTTTGCCCCTTCTATTCACCTGACCTTGTTATGTCCGTCAGCATATCTCCAGGGAGGTGAGCTTTCAGGTCTGCAGTGACAAACGTCTAAAGAAACCAGTGCAGTTGGAAGACAGTGTGTCAGTGCTCTATTGGAACTTTGTTCCCAAACTGTTCAGCTCATCAGAATGTTTTATCACCATGGCCCCTGACCTCACCCTGAACATAAGTGCTGAGAGAAGTGGAATCCGGCCCCTGGCAGCTTCCCAGGCTGCCTACCACGCATGCAGCACCTCAGGAGGAGATGTCCGGGGCAAGGCTGCCAGTCATTGCTGCTGCTCGACTTTCTAAGACCCTTGAAAGCACTGGCCCAGAACACGAGGAGTGGTTGTGGGAGGCTTCGTTTAGTGTGTCTCACTCTCCCAAGTCTTCATTTTGAAACCCTTCAAATCTACAGAAAAGATGCTAGAATAACACAGCGAATACCCATGCAGCCCTCACCTAGACTCCTTGACGGCTGGTTCTTCACCACGTTTGCATTCTCTCTTTCTGTGTGTATGTGCTAGGCGTTGCAGAGGCAACAGCGAAGAAAACAAATGGGAAGTCCTGCCCTTAGGGGACAGGCAGGCAACAGACAGGTAAACCAGTAAAATACAGCAGTGTTTGAGACTGTCAAAGGTGCCACTGGAGCATGAGATGGTAGGGAAGCGGGCTTTGCATCTTGAGAAAGACTTACCATTTTAGAAAGGATTTGCATTTAGAAATATAAAGTTGCATTTATATTTTAGAAAGATTAGGATTGTAAAATGGTGCTGCCGCACCATTATGGTGCTTCCTCAAAAAATTAAAAATAGAACTGCCATATGATCCAGTTATTCCACTATTGGGTATTTATCCAAAAGAATCGAAAGCAGGTCTCCAAGAGATATTTGCACATTTATGTTCACAGTAGCTAAGAGGTAGAAGTAATTCAAATGTTCATCAATGAATGGAATGGACAAAGAAAATGTGGTGTATGTGTACAATACAACAGTAGCCTTCGAAAGGCAGGAAATCATGTCACATGCTACAAATGGATGAATCTTGAAGACATTGTGCTAAGTGAAATAAGCCAGCCGCAAAAAGGCGAGTACAGTATGGTTCCCCCTATATGAGGTGCTGGAGTAGTTAAACTCACTGAGACAAGAAGCAGAATGGTGGGTGCCATGGGCTGGGGACGGGGAGGAGGGTTAGCGTTCAGTGGGGACAGTGTCAGTTTGGGAAGATGAGAAAGTTCTAGGGATCTGTTTCAGCACAATGTGAATATTTTTAACACTACTGAACTGGACACTGAAAAATGGTGAAGATGATACATTTTATGTGTCTTACAATAAACAAGGAAGCCTCATCAAGAAGGTGGTTTTTGAGCAGAGGTCTTAAGGAAGAAGGCCCGGGAGCCTTGCACAGGGCAGGGGAAATGCATTCAGGGCGAGGGACCTGCAAGAGCAGGCCTGGGGAAGTCGGGGGCGATTGACGTGCCATCGGAGCTGAGCACAGAGAGAGTGAAGCGGCCCACTCAGGACTCGTGCTTTTTCTCTGACACAGTTGGGAGACTGGTGGATGATTTTGAGTCCAGGGGTGACAGGATCTGACTTAAGGATTTTTTGTTGATGTTTCCTTAAAATAATTTTTGGGCATGAAGTTCACATAAGGTGAAATGAGCCATTGCAAAGTGAACAGTTCAGTGGCATTGCGTATACATTCAGTGTTGTGCAACCACCCCGTCTGGTTCCAACACACTGCTATCACCCCAAAGTAAAACCCTGTGCCCATCAGCAGCCACTCCATTCCCCAACCCCCAGCCCTTGGCAACCGCCAACCTACTTTCTGTTTCTACGGATATGCCAATTCCGGACGTTTCGTGTCAGTGGAATCATACAGTGTGTGACCTGTTGTGTCGGGCGTCTTTCACTTGGCCTAATTCATGTTGGGGCGTTTCTCAGAACGTCTCTCCGATTCACAGCTAAGGAGTATTCCCCTGCATGGGTACCCCAGGTTTCATTTATCCACTCATTCGTCTGCGGACATGTGCACTATTTCCACCTTTTGGCTATTTGAATAATGCTGCTGTGAACATTCGTGTGCAAATGTTTGTTCTGTTAACAAACGGAAGACTTGAACCTTTGTCCGTTTAAGAAAAGAGTTTTCTACATGGGCTCAACTGAGAACGTGCCCGAAAACAGAGCACCAAGAAGCCTTGAAGCAGCGTCTGACTTAGGAAGGTGGGGTGGGCGGCGCGTATGTAGGCAGGAGGGCACAGGCAAATGCGTCAGCGGTTTTGCTGCGTTCCGTACATTCAAAGAAGCAGTTTTACATCAGGTGGAGAGAATGTGCAGATAAGGTTGAGTCGTCAAGCACCTGGAGTCAGGGAGTCTCAGGAAAAGGTCTGGAAGCAATTATTTTGAAATCGTTATCAAGATGTAGAAAGAGCAGACACTGCTTTCTGTAATCAGTTCTCTTTGTCAGAGAGTGTACGTGACCAGCCCCACAGAGGCCTCGGTGAGGAATTCACTGTGTCCCCTTGGTTATTGATTAAGTTGGACCAGCCTCGACACCCTTTCCTCTCATTCGTGAACACCTATTTTCCGGTCATTTGGGTGTACACTGACGAGAGCAGTGGCTGGGCCTCGCTTCCGTTTCATCAGGATCCTGGTTGCTGTGTTGAGAGGAGATGGAAGGGGGTAGGGGGAGGCATGGAATCGTGGAGATGGGTTACAGTCCTGCTGTACTAACTGGGCACAAGATGACGGAGACCCCAATGGAGGGTTGGTCACAAGTGGTCGAAACATGCATAATCTTGAATATAGAGCCAACACGGTTTGATCTCGGACCAGATATAGGGTGTGCGAAAGAGAACAGAGTCCCAGATGACCTGAAGACTTATTTTTTGCATGAAAAATGGAAAGCAGAGACCCTTGTCAGAGGAGGAGGTGTTGGGGGTGAATATCAGAAATTCAGTTTGGGATGTGTTAAGTGTGAATGCCAGTTAGAACTCCAAGTGGAGATGGCAAGGAGGTGATTGTTCATGTAAAGTTTATTGCTCGTGTTCCAGAAAAAGTTAGGCTAACCAGTGAATTCCTATCTAGGTTGATAAGGAAACCAACACAGAAGACCTCTTTCCAGAAGAAGTGGCGAGTTTTCCGAAGGAGCGGCCAGGCCGCAGGGCCCGCGGGGCGCCTTTCGCCCGGAGCAGCACCATCGTCCGTTCACAGACTTTCTCGCCTGGGGCTCGAAGCCAGTACGTTTGCAGAGTAAGTGGCCATTCCTTTGCCACCTGTGTAGAAGTTGTATTTCCCCCCCCATTCATTGTGTTTGATTTGTTACTGTTTCTGCTGAAAGACATATACGTTCTCACAAATAGTACCAATAAATAAACAGCATGCTTATGTGATTATGAAATCGATGTTGGTTTCACCTCCCCTAACTGGATTTCTTCCAGATTCGAATACATTTCCCATCCAGCTTTCCAAGGCTATCTGTGTACCGACTGGTGCTCAGGAAGCAGAGTAACTCATTTCTACATCAGTCTCAGGAATAACAAATCGAATTGGGACTATCCTGAGTGGGGTTGAGATCTGCAAGTCGAGTTGCTGAGTCCTGAAGTGCAGCTGTGCTGGAGGGTCCCAGGGAGGGCAGCAGCCTTGAACAGTCGGTCACTGAGCCAGAGGGTTCTGACTCCCCAACATGTAAATTCACACCCCACGGGTGATGGCAGGAGATGCTGGGTGGTTCTCGACATTGGCTGCAGCTTGCAATCCTGTCACGTTGTGGGAGTTCACAAAATGCTGGTGTCTAGGACCCCCCCCCCCCACACACACACACGACTACCACCAAGGGTCTTCATTGTCATAGTGGGGTCGGGGCATCAGAGCATTGGGACGCTCCCAGATGGTTCTCATGTACACACAGGACTGAGAACCCTGAGATAGGTGGAGCGGGAAACGCAGCCTGCTGTGGACCTTGAAGACAGGACAGCGTGTTGGAGGTTGGCAGACGGTGCCAGTGTGACAGTCACAGCATGGACTAGGAAAGAAAAGGGATTTTTAAGGATAAATGGTGTTGACACAGAGGCCTGGAGGGGCCATTGCATTAAGGAGAACTTTGACCCTTCCTGCTCCTCTGCATTGGGCTTGAAGAAAGCACATTCCCTTGAAGGGGCTGCCAGGGAGCTGGCTCCATTAGGGCAAAGCCAAGGTCAGGTCACATAAGAGAAAAGACCCTCAGACCCTCCAGGAAACATTGGGAGTGTGTCTCAGGGGATCCCAGGCCCACCCTCAGGTTCAGGAATTTGCTAGGACTCACAGAATTCAGAGAAGCCATTATATTTGCGATCATGGTTTATTAGAGTGACAGGATATAGACTGAAGTCAGCAGAAGGCAGAGGCGCAGCACGAGTTTCTAGTTGGCCTCTCCAGTCGGGTTGTGCAGACAGCTCTTAAGTCTCCTAGCCGATAGGTGGGAGCACGCGGGGAGTATTGCACACCAGGGCAGCTCACCTGAGCCTTGGTGTCCAGGGCGGCCGTGGGGGGTGGTCATGTAGGATTGTCGATTGCCTGACGGCTGATCTGAGTCTCCAGCCCACTCCCCCCCACACCCCCAGAGGACAAGCTGATAGCCAGAGGCCCCCACCATAAATCACATTGTCAGCAGAGACTCTGTAACCTGGCTCAAGGTCCCCAGGTAAACAGAGACACCTAGGCGGGACATTCCAGGGCCTTACAGGTCACCTCCCAGGAGCTGGGCAAGGACCAAACCGTTCTTGGGGCAAGGTCAATCCTTTACTGCACAGAGTGAACGGCAGGGCTCGGGCCCTAGGTGGCCCCGGCTCCCCATCTGCCATGCCTGCAAGACCTGCTGCTCTTCTTTCCACAGAAGTGAGGTGTCTGGGTCACGGCTGCCCTGGGTAGCACAGGGTCCAGCTGGGCACTCCTGTCCCATTAGGCTTCACCCTGTGGAACTGATGCGTAATCGAGCTGCTAGAAGTACAAGATTGAAGGCCATCCTCACGTCCCGTCATTATTCTAGACTCTTGCTGAACGCAGGGAACGGAGTCAAGCCTGCTTACGAGCAGGGTTGGGTGGTAGAGGAGGAAATCCTTTACTTCCCCAGAGAAAGGCTTCCAATTCCTGTGCTGTGTTCTGCGCCCAGCCTAAAAGCATGCATTTGCTGGCGATGCTTTCAGAGGCCTCTTTGTTTTCGTATGTTTGTAATGATCGGGCGGCATGTGAGCTGTGGTGCCATGGCCCTGCCTCAGTATTTGGGGTTAATTGGCGTGGAAAATAAGTCCAGGAAGGCAAGGACTTTGGCTTTCACACAGATACATGTTGGTTCTGAAGCGAGCACCCGCCACCAAATGAAATACCTAATGTCTTGGCTCCCATAAAGAAGGCGTTATTTATTTTTCTTTTTAAAAGCAAACCTTTTCCCTTGACGGGCAGAGCGGGCGTTAGTGATGTTGGCTTGTCCCACTACCAGGAACGAGCCTCGTTTTTGGAAAGCCATTTTTTTCCCAGCTCCTGCCAAAGCCAGAAATGCAGCACATGAGAACGATGAAAAGTGAAAAGCGCTGAGGACAGTGTTGGCTTTCATGAACGTCACACATCATATCAAGTCACATTGATGGGACAGAAATTTTGTTGACTCAATTAGCCTGGAAAGTTCCTATGGTTCGGTTGATGGACGTGAAGGAGGGCTGGGGTAAGGGGTTGGTTTGCTTATTTGGTTTGTTTTTGTCTTTCATTTTACTTAAAACTCTTGTGTAGGTTTTGTTTTTACTGAAACCAGAAGTCTTGGTAAAAGCACTAAAAGTCATAAGTACATTTGCCTATCTATGAGGAGAAACGAAATGATTCCATTGAGAATACACAGAGAGAAGGAATATTGAATTTCTGAGAAAGTGTTTCTGAACCTCAATTCTTTTTCGTGCAGCTTTATCGTAGTGACAGTGACAGCTCAACGCTGCCCCGGAAGTCCCCCTTTGTCCGAAATACTTTGGAAAGACGAACGCTTCGCTATAAGCAGGTGTGTACCACGTAAACTACTACGGAATCTGTACTTACCCTGGGAGTTATTTTTACAAACCTTAAAAATGGTAATCTTTTAGGTAAAATTAATTCAAAGGTAATATACGTATGTCCCCGTTTACTTAGATATAATTTTTAAAAACATATATAATGTCAAAATATTACCAATATTTCTTAATTTCCGAAGGTAATATCATGATTTATACATTTTTAAAAATCATGAAGTGTAATTCATGATCTTTACACTTTTAAATGTAATAAATGAATAAACAACCACCCGTTCTATATAAGAGATTCTTTTTTGATAGGGGAGTATGCATAGTTTAGCAAATTTGAGTTTTTCAACATAGAGCAAGAATTCTTCTACATAGGAGTGTTCTGCGGTTTTCATCTCCTTTACGTCACGCCACTTTACAAAGTTTTCTCCACGTCACGCCACTTTACAAAGTTTTGCTGCTTTCAGTTTGTAAGCTAGTACTCCCCTGTCTTTTCCGGGCAATGATTCTTTTAATGAAATAAAAAAAAAATCCCTGATTTCCACATGGCAATTGTATTTAGAGTAGACACTGACTGAGAATGATAAGAAATAATTAATACATAATTCAGCTACAAAAGTCTTTTGCAGCAGCAACACAACACTGGTGACATTTTGGACTGGATCATTCTTCGCTGTGGGGCCACCAGAGGGCGTCGAGCTGCACCCCTGGGCTCCACCCACTAGATGCCAGTGGCATGCCCTTTCCCCAGTTGTGACAACCAGAAATGTGTCCATACATTGCCAAGTGTCCCCTGGGGGGACAAGTCACCCCTGCTTGAGAGCCACCGAGCTCTGCTATGAATTCAGCAGTGTTTTAAATGAATTTGTATTTATTAAGTCACGTCATATATTTGCTTTAAAATTCTGTGTATGTGCAAAATGGTGTTGGTGTGTGTAAAAAGCGTACAGTTATTCAGTCCACTGAACAATGCTGATATGCCCATGGGTTTGATTTTGTTGCTGTAACTGCCATTCCCAGGGTTGTTTTCCATTGGACAGGAAGTACTGCTCTCTACTCCACGAACAAAATTCTCTTCTCATCTTAGGATTTTTCTTGAACACAGCACATTTGCTTACTTGAGGCTTATATGGGGAGGAAAGTCTGACGGCTTACGTGTGTGTGTGCATGCATGCATGGATGTATGATGGTTTTTTTAAACAAAAAGCACTCATGTGGTTTATGACATGCTTTTCGCCCTTATATAGTAGATTTTTATGATTTTTCCATGTCACTGTAGTTTGTCAACTTTTTACAATGGCTGCATTTTTTGCTGGCCTTGTAATTTCTTTAATTGGTTTCCTCTTGTTATATATTTGGAATTTTTTCTGTCATGAACCTTAATTCAATCACTTTTGCACATCATCAGTTGTTCCTTTCAAATGCAAGTCAAAATGAAATTTCAGAACCAAAGAAAATGCACATTTTTTTGGCTTTTGATATATATTGTCAAATAGCACTTCAGAAGGATTATGCCCATTTTTGATCCCACCAACCGCATATGAGAGGATGTGTTTTTCCACACTTTTACAAATACATAGGTCATTATTAAAGAAAACAATTTGTGGCCATAATTTGATATTGAACTGGAGATTTAAATTAACTTCGCCCAAATCTATGTTTGGTTTTTTTAACATCGGGCCATGTGTAGAGAAATACCTCTCCAATAACTGTGCTTCACCTGTCTTCTTTAATTGTGGAAGAACCTTCTAGAAGGCCTGAGCTTGCTGGCTGCATGGTGCCTGCGTGCCTGGTGAGCGTGTGTGTGCTCATGGCTGTTGTGTCCTGCAGTCCTGTAGGTCATCCCTGGCCGAGCTCATGGCCCGCACCTCCCTGGACCTGGAGCTGGACCTCCAGGCATCGAGAACTCGGCAGAGGCAGCTGAACGAGGAGATCGGCACCCTTCGCGAGCTGAGGCAGCGGTTAGAGGATGCCCAGCTCCGAGGCCAGACCGACCTCCCACACTGGGTGCTGAGGGACGAGCGATTCCGGAGTCTGCTGAAGGAAGCAGAGAGGCAGGTAAGAGGCTCAGGGTCTGGTCGCAGTCACTGCCCTTTGCTCCAGTTCCACCTGGGTTCTGAAGTAAGTGTCTCAAGTGATAAAACTATAGTTTAAACTATGGAAGCACTCATTGTTGTAAGGAGCCAGGTTTCTCCTTCCGTGCGCCACCGGGCGGCTGGTGTTTGGGTGGCACCAACACACATCTCCAGGCTTTGCAGGGGCTGCACAGGGGCTGGAGGGAGGGATCCCTGGGCCCTCTGCCGGCACCCCCACTCATGCTTCATGGTGGGGTGTTCTGGGTCTCCTGTCTGCGAGGCATGACCCCAGTGGCCCTAAATGGCTCCTACAAAGATTCCCTGGGGGCAGTGGGTGGGTAGGCCTTTCTCCCCCCTGAATCCACAGAGCTGGGCATGGCTTCATTGATTCTTCCTTAAAAACCAGAAGTAACAATGTCTTGTTCATCCAATGTTGCTGTTCCAGACAAGACAGACCAAACTTGACTTCCATCAAGAACAGGCCGCTGAGAAGATGCTGAAGAAGGCTTCCAAAGGGGTCTGCCAGCTGCGCGGGCAGAACCACAAAGAGCCCATCCAAGTGCAGACCTTCAGGTGGGGAGAAACACATACCTCGGTTTCCTGCTTCTTTTTACTGTCGTACCTTTGTCATTATAAAAACTTCACTCTTGAAAAAAACCTACAGGAAGTGGAGAACAAAAGGGAAATCCCCACTGCTATTAGCATTTTGCTTTTCTTCTGATCTTTTTTTTTTCTAGACACTATTTTTTTTTCATACTACTTGTAATCATAATGTGGGTTCAATTTTGCGTTTAGCTTTTTAAAAATTAAAATATCATGTGTTGCCATATAGTCCGTTATCTTTGATGGCTGTCATGTCTCATCTAAAGATGTCTTTTACCTAAATACTCTATTTTATAGCCTTCTTTTCAAATGTTTGCTATTATAAACAACACAGTAATTGACATATATATACATCTATGGATCACCTTGGCGTTTTTAGTTACCTTTTGTTTGAAGCATAATATACATACAGGAAAAGGTGCAGATCATACGTGTGAAATAGTTCAGTGATTTGTTACAAACTTTGCGTGGCAAGAATCAAACATTATCAGCAAGCCTCAGACTTCCCACACCAGAGTAACCACTGTCTTGAATTTGAATAGCATAGATTAGTTGTCCCTGTTTTTGTTTTTCATATGAGGAGAATTATACAGTTATATTATTTTGTGTCTGAGTTTTTAAAACATTAAGGTAAAATTGACAGAGCATAAAATGAACCATCTTAAAGTAAACGATCCAGTGGCATTTAGTACAGTCACAATGCTGTGCAAGCACCCCCTGTCTAGTTCTGAAACATTTCTGTTACCCCAAAAGGAAACCTCCTACCCGTTAACTACTCGCTCCCCATTCTCCCCTCCCTGGCAACCACTGATCCGCTGTCCATTCTGGACATTTCAGATAAATGGAATCACACAGTGTGTAGTCTTCTGTCGCTTAAGATAATGTTTTTGAGGTTCATGCACATTGTAGCAGGTGTCAAAATCTCATTCCTTTTTATGGCTGAATGATAGGTGCCTGACTTTTAGCCTTAATTTTTTTATATCCTGAATTTTCACATCCCTATCATAAAAGAGCATAAAATACTACAAATGTCTTCCTTCAGTTATGATTTAGAGCATGTTCATTTGCGTAGATTTTCATTTATCAATAAAGCAAATATTTACTGAGCACCTGCTGTATACCAGGCACTGTTCTAGGTACCGGGGACAAACCCTTGCCCTCATGGGGCTTTGTAACTTCCATTAAAATTTAGATAATCTATATGCAGACAGATTTGTTGTTGGGGATTTAAATTTGATTATCACTGATGCTGAGAGCCTCCTGCCAGCTTTCGTTGCATTTACATCAGCTTCTAACCTGTAATTCTTTCCAATCCCAGGGAGAAGATAGCATTTTTTACAAGACCAAGGATTAACATACCTCCTCTGCCCGCCGATGATGTTTGATGTAGTGCTTTGTACACATGAAGTATTTATCTGCCTGTGTTATTTTCATGAAGTTCTTAGACTAGCTAAATTTGTCTTTAAAATATTTGTGCAAAGCTATTAATATACACATTTTGTAAAAAAAAATCAAACACATATATCTATACATATATATTTTATAATAGTGACGGCAACAGGGCTTGGTTTTTCCTTGTTGTGAAATTGACATCTCTGAAGACAAGTTATTTTATAAAAGATCAACTATCATGTTAAGAATGTACAGTTTTTACGCTGTTTTATTTGACTTAAAGGCTGGAAGACAGAAACGAAGTGAGTTCAGGCAAATTCACTGTATTGTAATTTATTTATAGTACTTTTTTTTTCCTTGAAGGAAAATACTGACTTTAAGATGTATTTTAAGACTGAAATTTTGTTCTTCGGTATTTGTCATGCAGTAGAATGGAACTTTGGGGCCGGTTTTGTTTTTGACACGGAAATGCAAACACTATGTGCTAAGTTCGTCAGTCACTTGTACCAAGTTTGTCATGTATGCCTTTATCATGCATATCGTCCACTTTCACACTCTGTGTTCTGTTAAGGTCCCCCCAAGGTGGCTCAGTCGTCGTTCATGTGTGAGAGCATCACAGAGCTCTGTCTCCCACGTGGACTGCACGCTGAGAGCCCCTCATTTCTGTGTTGTCGCAGCACGCATTGTTCTGTGCTCCCCACGAGACCGAAGCAGGCCACAGAGCCCCTGGCGTCCTAGCTGTGGCCTGCCTGTCCTTAGCAGCCGTCTGCGCACACTGCCCCTGCACCACACCCCGGGCAGCCCCGCCTTTCCAGTCTGCTCCATCTGACCATGACCCGCCAGGAAGGTGGTGCTGGAGCTCCCGTTCTACTGCTCTGTCATGAAGGAAAGTGAAAGGGAACTAGGAGCACACACTTTCGTGAGTCAGTGAATCCTCTGATAGAGACAGATCAGCAGTTATGACGGTTATGCCGTAGACGTGATGATCTCTGAAGGCGCTTTTTAGTGGAGGGAAGCATATGTGGGTAACTGCAATTACCCAGTGAGTCACTTACAGGAGAGTATTTGATTTATTTGATTGAAATCACACCCCCCCCAATACTGGAGTCTATCCATATTTCTTAAGAAATCATAGAAGTAGTTCACGAGGAAAATTTGTTCATGTAATAAAAATATACCATTATTCCTTTAAAATGCCAAACGATATAAACATTTTGCCTGCTACATATTTATTATATATAAAATGCACTCTCCTTGATGAGGCCTTAGAGAAGTCAGTGAGGTGGTCACACGAAATAGAAAAGAAAACAGGATCCTCTCCTGCTAGACTTCTCTGCCCCTCCCTTGGAAACGACCCCCTTGAATCAACGTCTCTTTCTTCTCAGTAGTTTGCAGCCTCCCCCTTGTGTAACCTGCCTTCCTTTTTGCATTTATTAAAACTCAATTTTGTAAAAGCATTTCACTGACATGCGACCTGTCACGGGCAATGTAATTTGTCAGTGGTGGTAAGACTGAACCTATGCTTTTTCACAGTTGTCATGTCTTGCTCTGTATTTCTGCCTCTAGTCTTGCTTTTTTTTTTTTTTTTGGCCTACCTAATTTCTCTGTGTACGTACCCACAACAGAGGTAAGAGACACACAAAACGTGGCTCCTTGTCAGAACTGCCCTGTTGCAGACAGCATTGCTGGGGAGCTGAGGGCAATGGCAGGCCCTCTCTGTGCCCCCAGCTGTTGAAACTTTGACCTCCAACCCAAACTGTCTGCCACTGGACTCCGGTGGGTGGAGGGCAAATCATTGCCGCCTCAGGTGCACGGCTCCCTGGGCGTGGGAGAGTCAGTCCCCTGGCCACATGGCCCGGCTGGTGCTTTTCAGCAGCTGCCCCACGAAGCTCGCTCTCAGCGGGCTGGTAGGTTGAGGCGACTTGTCCGCCAAGCCCTGTTGAGTAGCAATGTGGGGAGAACCCTCTGTGGCCGTGCAGAAAGCCCTCAGGCGAGGGTTTCTAATAAATCGCACTGCCCAGCACACGCAGCTTTCCGTTTGGAGTGCCTCCCCACCCCAGGGTTTCAAAACATCCCAGCGGAAGCGAAGGCAGCCCCTGCTTTGGTATCCGAGGAGCGCTTCTGGTGGCCGCCTTCCCGTGCACTTGCGCCGCCTGCCCACCTGTGTCTGCTTTGGCAGCTGAACGGGACCGCAGTCAGCAAGACAGGAAAAGCCAGACAAATGACGGAGGGACAGGTGATGGCTTTTGTGCTGCTCGCCATCCCTGCTGGAAATGGCACACGGCCAGCGACAGGCTGGGCCCCCTCGGTGGAGGACTCGGGGCACCTAACTGGCTTCTCCTTCGTGACTTGATTTTGCGGCTTCTGGCTCCTTAAGACTGCCACGCCTGGGAAACACCCCACATGTCAGAAAGTGAAGTCCTGTCGTCTTAGGGGTGTTTTCATCTTCTGTTGAAATTTGTCCACGTACCATGCCTTGTGATAAAGAACACTCTGCCATGTTTCGTCAGCAGCCCTAGTCCAGGGACGTCTTTAGAAACAGTATAATGGGGAAAAGGGAATTCGGCCTTCGCTTCACCTGATCACTGAATCGTCACCGCTGAAATCAGTAATCTGTTGTGGGAATCAGTTCTAATCATGATTCATCTCTGTTTTGATCACTGTTCTCTCTAATTGTGTCATTCGTATTGTTTGAAAGTATTTCTTCTATAAAATTAAACTAACCTGCCTTAAGAACAGAATGGAAATGTGTGACTTTTTAAAAATTGAATTCCAAAGACTTAAATATCTAAAGATGTGTGCGATTTTTCAACATAATGATAGATGTATAAAAATGGTGAACACACATGCAGCCCTCCCTCCCTCTTCAACACGGATCACTCGTAGTTGATCTTGCTCGTCTACACTTCCAGCTACCTCCCCTTCTGTGTTATAAAGCAAATCTCATACACCTTCTCAGCTCAGCTATAAATATTTCAGTATGTATTGCTAAACGAGAAAAATAAACACACACAATATCCTTATCACATCTTAATGTTTAATAACTCCTTAATGTTATTAACTATCCAGGGTTCACCTTTCCAATTGTCTCATATGTCATTCTTTTTAAAATTGAACAGAATCCAAATATGATCCATTTATTGGGATTTTTTTGATGTCTATTTTTTTTTTTTTCTTAAACCCTTCACCCATTTCTCCCACCCCTCCACCCCCGTCTCTGGCAACCACCAATCTGGTTTTTTTGGTGACAGCTTTCTTGAGCTAGAATTCACATACCATACAATTCACCCATTTAAAGTATATAATTCAGCGGTTTTCAGTATATTCAGAGTTGTGTAAATATCACTACAACAACCAATTTTAGAACTTTTTCATCAGCCCAAAAAGAAACCCCATATTCACTAAGTCACCTCCAATTCTCCCCTCATCCAGCCCGTGGAGACTACCACTCTACTTCCTGTGTCTATGGATTTGCCTGTTCTGGATGTTTGACATAAATGGAATCTTATAACGTGGCCTTTTGTGTCTGGCATCTTTCACTCAGCAAGTTTTCCAGGCTCATCCATGTCGTAGCACGTGTCAGTGCTTCATTCCTTTTTATTGCTGAATAATAACCCCATCATGTTATATTAAACGTGGCCATACCACGTTTATCCAGTCGTCAGATGGGTATTTGGAGCTGTTGTGAATAATGCTGCTATGATCATTCATGATCAAGTTTTTGTGTGGACGCATGTTTTCATTTCTCTTGGGTCTGTACCTAAAAGTGAAATTGCTGGGTCATATGGTAACTGTTTAACGTTTTAAGGAACTTCCAGGCTTGTTTACAAAACAGCTGCACCATTTACAGTCCCATCAGCAGTGTATGAGGGTTCCAATTTCTCCACATTTTGGCCAACGTTTCTTATGTCATTTTGATCATAGCCATCCTAGTAGGTGTGAACTGGTGTCTTATTGTGGTTGTGTCTATTTTTAATCTACAGGATCTGTCCCCCCCCACACACACAATTATTTGTTGAGGAAATAAGGTTGCATGTCCTCTCAGCCCCCACATTTGGACCTCACTGATTGTATCCTTGTAGTGCAGGTAACAAGTTCCTCTGAACTTTATTTCCTATAAATAAATACTAAAAAAAGCTGTTGTTGAATCTAGAATCTTGATCAGATTCCAGTTCAGTTTTTTCCTTTCTTTTGCGGGGAGATGGGTGGCAAGACGTTCATAACTTCATCTGGTGGCTTACAGTGCCTCTTTTTGGAATGTTCACACCATTGATAATCAATGCCTCGATCCATGAATTCCTAACAGTTGTGACATAATATTCTAATTCTATCAATTTTTAACTTAATTCTTTTGAAATACCTTTGTCAAGAGAAACTTACTCATCTAGTTTGGTTCCCCAGTGGTGTGCAGCTTGTATGGGAAAAGCAGCATAAGTGCTTGATTCTTTTCCTTTATTGAACAGTTTTGAAAAGAATAATTGGTTTTCCTAGCATTGTACAGTGGTGACCAATTTGTTTTTGGTGTTTGAGATTTTTTTTTTTTTTTGGAACATTAACACATGGATTGAAATATGTTTGGTGTGCTTTAATCCAATGGGTTGTTATCCATAATGATTATCAAATCCTCCCGGCTTTGGCTGGGGAACCTCTCACGGTTGGCTCCTGGGCCCTTTTGTTATGTCCCCAGGAGTCTTACATGGCTTCCTCGCTCTCCTGCATGACCAGATGTTTCTGACCTGAGCATAGTCGTTTCTCTGGGATACTTGGTTTCTTGGAGGTAAGGGTTCTCATTGCTACTGCGCTGGTCATTGTTTTTAGCCTTTCCGATAGGTAGACAATATTTTCTTTTTTTAAGGTAGAGTAAAAAAAAGTATGATAGAAAGAATAGCATGTAATTACTCATGTGCTGTATCCCACGTCACACAGAGAGGCAGCAGTTTCAAAATAACGGTACCAATCCGACTGCCAAAAATACAGTTACTGAAAAGTGACATTTTTCTTGCAGTTATGTTAGTCGTTAAGGTATATCTCACTAGGAATATGTAATCAAATTACTGTGTTTCAGAATAACAGAATATTTCTTTTCTGTGTGGTTAAGTATCAGTCAAGTGTTTCACTTTATTTTGGATTTTAAATTTTATTTTATAATTATGTAAAATATTGACACGATCCCAAAGATGAATTTACAAAACGAGGTATATGCAAAGGAGTCCAGTGTTTATTCTGGCCCTTTTACCCTTTTTCTTCCTTCTTACAGGTAACCATTTAAGAAATAATTTCCTTGCATTGCTTACTTTTTAATGTAAGTAGATGTATAAGTACATATATGCACATATATGCATATGCACAGAAATGTACACATAGGTACATGTGAATATGCATACACAAATATGTATACATATATGTTTGCATTCTCTCTCCTCTCTCGGATAAACGGTGGTACACCAAACACTTTCCTCCACCTGGCTTTTTTCACTTCAAGATATTTCAGGAGACCACCAAAATCTGTATTGGCTGCTGTCACATTTTACTACAAACTTGGTGGCTTAAAACAACAGAAATTGATTCTCTCACAGTTCTAGAGGCCACAAGTCTAAAATCAAGGAGTCACAAGGCCGCACTCCCTCTGAAAGCTCTAGGGGAGGGGCCTTCCTGCCTCTCCCAGCTTCTGGGGCTCCCTAGCGTTGCAGCTTGTGGAGCCATCCCTCCAATCTCTGCCCCCATCTTCAACCACCTTCTGTTTCTCTCTGTCTTTTCCTCTTCTGTCTCTTAATGAGAACACGAGTCATTGGATTTAGGGCTCACCAGTTAATACAAGATGATCACGTCTCAAGGTCTCAATTACCTCTGCAAAGACTTTGTTCCAAATAAGGTCACGTTCACACATTCCAGATGGACATACTTTTGGAGGGTCATCATTCATTCAGCCCACTACCATTTGCCTGCTGGCTCCCCCAGTTCACATCTGTCCCACATGCAAAATACACTCACCCGATCCCACCACCCCCAGAGTGGTACGTACAGTATTCTCCATTCCTTTTCACCTTTGCGCTCTGCGTTAGTGGATGTACCATAGTTTAGTCCACTAGCTCCTGGTGTTTCTAGTCTTCTGCTATTAAAAATAATTCGGCAATGAAAATCCTGCAGACATCTCTTCCTATTTTTGCCATGGTTTAGATAGATCCCTAGAAGTGGGGTGTCTGGGTCAGGGGGTAAATGCATGTGGCACTTGGCTAGGTATGGCCATCTCTCCCTCCTGGGCGTGTACCACTGCATTCTCATCAGCGGTAGAGAACCCCCCTTGCTTTTGTAAAGTAGATTCCATTTGGTCATGATACAGAGATACGCATGTGCTTTGGAGGTAGTTTGCTAGTGTTTCATTTATGATTTTTTGGGGGAAGAATTTTATGGTTTTATTAAAACACAATTTGCACACAGCTGTCTATTCGTTTTCTTCGCTGTGCAGCCTGGCATTGGGATTGGTGACTCTGATGGCCAGCTGGGCTGCTCTTTCCACAATGGCTTTGCGGTTCTCTGAGGAGATGTTGTGAGCAATCTCAGCACAGTAAGTTTTGTTGTGCATCAGCGGCCCTTCAAGCTTCTTGACGCTGTGGACCAGGAACTCCTGGAAGCCACTGGGCAGCATGTGCTTTGTTTTCTTGTTGCTCCCATCACCAATGTTGGGCATCACGATCTGGCCCTTGAATCTTTTGCGCACCCTGTTGTCAGTGCCTCGGGGTTTCTACCAGTTACGCTTTATTTTGGCATATCGGTCTGACTGGTGCCGGATGAACTTCTTGGTCCTCTTTTTGATGGTCTTGGGCTTCACGAGGTGTCTGAGGACAGCCATGATACCAAGTAGATCAAGTCTTATTTGTGATTTTTGCATTGATACACTGTAGGGTTTTTTTAGTGCAGTCTCTGCCAGGGTGAGGATGAGTGTCATACTCCATAAAACAAATGGGCAGGTTTTTCTTCTTTTCCTGGCTCAGGATAGGTTTGGGAGAATTCCGCTATGAAACCATCTGGGCGTGCGTCATGGTTTTGTTCACGGGGGAGCTCTTTAAACCACTGTCTCTATTTCCTCTATGGAAATTGAGCTTCTAAAACTTGTCTCCTGAGGTCAGTTTCGGTAAGTTGTGTTTTTCTTAAAAGTGATTTATTTTATCTATGTTTTTCAATTTATTTGTAAAGAATACAGAGGAATGTTTTGCAATTTCCTTCATTTTGATGGGTCTTTTCCTCTTGTCATTTCCAACTTTTTGTACTTGGGTTTTCTCCCTTGTTTTCCTTTGATTGGGTTAGTTATTGGGTTATTATTATTATTATTATTTTACTTTTTTCTTTTCTAAAGAGAAGCAGTTTTTAGTTTCGTTCTACTTTTTTTCTGCTTTATAACTCATGAAATAACTATTTTATTTTTCTTAATCTTTTTTTTCTGTTTTGTCTTAGTTGCCTTTTTTGTAGTTGTTTGAGGTGGCTGTGTTTATTTTTATTTTAAAATTTGTATTACTAAACCAATTTAGTGCTATACATTTTTCTCTGTCAACTAATATGTTGAGCTTTCATTATTATTATTCCTAAGAAATTCCATAATTTCACTTTGTAGTTCCACTTTGACCCAACAGGTGTTTATTAGCATGTCTTTAAAAATTTTTTCCAGATGTAAAGGTCTTTACAAATTTTTGTTATTAATGTCTTCTTCCATTGCAAAATAGTCAGAAAATCCTGTTTGCATTATTTTTATTCTTTGGAATCTACCAAGGTTTTCTTTGCGGCCCATGATATAGTCAGTTTTTGAAATGTTTCGTGAAAAGCTGGCACATTTGGCATAATTAGGGTTCAGCAATTGATTGATACCTACATATATACGTACGTATGTGCATGTTAGTTCCCTGGGATTGCCATAATACATTATCACAAATCAGGTGGCTTAAAACAACAGAAATTTTCTTCTCTCCCAGTTCTGGAGGCCAGAAGTCAGAAATCAAGGTGTCTGCAGGGCTGCACTACCCCTAGAAGCTCTAGGGGAGGCTCCTTCCTGCCCCTTCCAGCCCCCAGAGTCTCCGAGCTCTGCCTCCGTCTCCTGGCGCCTTTCTCTGTGTCTGTCTCTAAATCCCCCTCTCCTGTCTCTTAAGAAGACACCAGTCATTGGATTTCTGGTCCCTGTAAATATCTCGAAGATGCTTAAATAATTACATCTGTGAAGACACTATTTCCACATAAGGTCATAATTCTCAGGTCCTGGTTGACATGAATTTGGGGTGACACTGTTCACCCCACTACACATACATACATACACACCTCAGCTCTAATTTATTGATTATTGATCATGTCTGGGTTTTCTGTATCTTTACTCAGGTCTTGGCTACTTGAGCTGCCCTGGGCACATTGACGATGCGTGTTAAGTGTTTCTATTTTTCCTTACATTACCAGTAGTTTTTACCTAGAAAGCTGTTGCTGTGTTATTAGGTGCATAAATATTCATGACTTAAGTCTCCGTTGGGCATTGTAGCCTTATGCACTGTGAAATGTCCTTCTTCGTCTCTCTGAATGCTTCTTGCTGGGAATTCTACCTTATCAGATATCAAGAAGGAGATAGCTGCTTTCATTTTATTTGCATTTTCCTTGCCAATCTTTGTACATCATTTATTTTCAGTCTTAGTGTTTTAACTATCTGTTTCTCACACAGAGCAATGTTGTATTTTGCTGTGTTAGATAGTCTAAAAACGTTTTCTTTTAATATTTTATATTTATTAATATTATGGGCTATTTACGTTTATTAATATTGCTATATAGGGCTCTTCATTTCTGTCATTTTTATATGTATTCAAAATTACGGATATAAAATTTTCGCTGTGTAGCCATTCTTTTTTCTTTTTGTATGCATGTGTGTATGCATGTGTACATGTTTGAATATGTACAAATATGTGTGTGTGTATGTAGTATATAGGAAGGCTTATATTTTATTCTAATGGTTACCTTATATTAACATCTTTATATACTCCTTTTAGTTCCCTCTCTGTTTTTGATGTCTGTTAGTTTCCTACTCTGAGCAATATTGAAATTAGCAAGTAACCCCCTTCTTCCTCTTCCCCTACGTCTGATCCGAAGTAATATAAGTAGAAGTCCATCAATAAGCTTAGTTTCCTTTTGATAATCCTTTCCCATCTCGCCCCATTTTCTGACAGCTGCTGTGTATTCCCATTGTCAGGGCGTCTCTGCCCGTTGCATCTTCTCTGTTGTCTTATATAACCATTATTTTGTCATAGTACTACAGGTGAGTGTTTATATATAATGCTCACCGTCAGTCCACTTGTCGCTCGCTCACTTCTTTCTGTTTGTCTGCAGCTTGTTCTGAGTAGATTCTTCTGAAAGGACTCTGGGAACAATATTCTCCGAGTGCTTGCATGTTGCTAACATGTGCCTGCTGCCTTGATAGTGGAGAGTCAGATTGTCTGGGTATAAAAGCCCTGCCTCACATTTTCCTTCCTCCAGTATCTTGAATATGGTAATCCATTGTCTTCTGGCATAATGTCATGCTCTCAAAGTCTTATGACAAACTGATTTTCACTTTCTTATAAGTGGGTAGGTCTTTATTTTTCCCCCTGGATACTCAGAGGATTTTCTTTATTTTAAGCAAAAATCTTTACCAGCATATATCTTTGTATTGGCCATTTAAAAAAAAAAATCAGTTTCTCAGTTTTCAGAGTGCCCTTTCAATGTACAGTTTCATGTTTCTATTTGATGACAATTTTCTTTAATTACACTTTCAAGTATCTGTCCATTTCTGTTGCTTTCATTTTTCTTCCTTGGGTTCTCCTGTTAAATATATGTTCATTCTTCTTTGTCACTTTCTTTCAAAACCTTTCCAGTTCCTCATTTCTTTCGATTTTTAAATACTTTTTCACCTTTTAATATTTTAAGGCATTGTTTTTTGCATTTATTCACTCTTGTGTTCTCTCTATTTTCTTCCTTGTATATTTAATTCCTTTCTGGGTCCTACACCTCATTTCTGAGCCTTTCTAATTCTAATTTACATTCTCTCATATATTCTTTTTCTTTTTTTTAACTCTAAAATCTTCACATTGCACTTTTCGCCTATTTGGTGAGCATAGCTTGCTGGCATGTTTTCATTATCTGTAGGGATGTCATCATGTTTCTTCTCTCTTTTTAAATACATTTTTTAAAGACATTACTGTGGCCACATCAAACTTGCTTCAGCCACTGTAGCATAAAGTATCCCCGTCCTGGCTACCTGTGGGCATACTCTGTCCTCCCCTGGCCCTCTCTCCTCCTATGTACCCCCAGGATAGAACGTCCTTTGATAGGGTTACCACTTTCTCAAGGAGGCAGGAGGGATCTCCAGCCCTGGATAAATTTGGCCCTTCTACTTCATGTATACCTGTTAGTTTGCTGGGGCTGCCATAACAAAATACCGCAGCCTGGGTGGCTTGTATTGTGGGTGCACATGGGGTGCTCAATCCCTATGAGCCAGGTGAATCAATGAGCCAGGGCTCTATTAGGTAACTATCACTGTTGTAACAAATGGCCACAGACTCAGTGGCTTGAAACAGCACAGACGTATTCTGTCATATTTCTGGAGGTCAGAAGTCCAACATGGGTCTCACGGGGCTACAATAAGGGGATCAGCAGGGGGGTTGTGTTCCTTCTGGAGGCTCCAGGGGAGAATCTGTTTCCTTGCCTTTTCCAGCTTGCAGAGGCCACATGTGTTTGTTGGCTAAAGGCTCCTTCCTCCATCTTCAAGGCCGGCAGTGTAGCATCTTCAAAGGTCTGTCTCTCTGACTTCTGCTTCGGTTGTCACATCACCTTTTCTGACTCTGACCCTCCATCTTTCCTCTTCTAAGGAGTTTTGTGATGACATTGGTCCTACCCAGATAACACAGGATCATCTCCCCATCGCAGGAACCTTAACTTAATCACAGCTGCAAAGTCCCCTTGGCCCTGTCAGGTCACATCTTTACAGGTTCTGGGATCAGGGTGTGACCATCTTGGGTGGGGGTTTCGTTATTCAGCCAACCACAGAAGCACTCATCTTTGAAGGGCCCATTCCTTTATTCCAATAAGTGTGCATTTTTGTCATGCATCTCTCAGTTTTTGCTTGAAACAAATGATCAGATGCCACCCTCTCATTCTGGAACCAGATCTGCCAGCCCCTGGGGAAGTCCAAAGGCAGAGGCTGCACATTTTGTGGTGTTTGGAAGCATCTTGCCTGAACCTGTGGCTGGAGGCACACAGCCTTCTGGAATCCGTCCTTCCCACCAGCAGACACTCTGACCAGATTGCTTTTCCTATCCTGCAATTGTAGGCAGAATCCCCTGGGTAATAAACACAAATTGTTTTATTGCAATGGAATGAATTTCAAAGAAATGCTTTATAGCATCACCCAATAGAATTGTGGTACTGCAATTGCTGTATATCGGCACTAAAATATTGGTAGCTGCAGCCCTATGTGCCTGTCGAGCTCTTGACTGACGAACTGAATTTAAAATTGTATTAATTTAAATGAATTTAAACCTAAATAGCAACTTGTAGCTAGTGGCTACCATGTGGAAGCAGTGCGATTTGACAAAAATCATATTCCCAGTCCAAAGCAACTGGACAATAAGAGCTTTTCTCAAAGGCCAGGTGCAATCAAACCATCCACTTCTATGGCCTGTGGAGGGTGAACAAGCTGAATCACCTTCCAGCTCCGTGATCAGTAGTTTGAAGCCAGCTATGATGCGACAATTTACACCAGGGTATTCTGCAAGCGCTACTGATGAGGCTCCTCCACCCCCACCCTTGGAGAGCTGGGTTGTTGAACCTGGACCAGCACTACCTGTGCATACGCCAGTTTGAGGAGCCAGGCCTACTGAATTGTCTTAGCACAATCTGAGTTTCCTGGCACCCAAAGGGAAGGAGGAGACACTCAATTACACAGTACCTATTGTCAGAGAGGAAAACAATGTGATGGTCCCTCAGAGGAAGCAGGATTCTCACTGCCTTCGTGCCACACAGGATTTCCTCTCCAGCTTTCTAGAATGGACAGACAGCGCCCTTGACAACTCCAGTGCAAAAATGCAGAGGGCTTTCAAAGCTGTTGTTTGTCACAGCAACCAAGGCCTTTCCTTTGGATAGATGTTAGAGTAATATGGTCACATTTGCAGCTCTCAGATATCCACCGTGGTCTACGACCACAGCTCAGAATGCCTGGGAAAGGCTAGGCTGCATATTCTTATAGCCTACATCTTTCACTTATTCCGCAAGTCTTGTATGGTGTTGTCCGTGTGTATACCACCAAGCTAGGTGTGGGGGGATGCATTCATTCATTCATTCATTCATTCATTCATTCATTCATTCGGACAATGTGTTCAGATGTGCAGGAGCTCAGGACATAAAGAGATGAAAGAGGGTCCTCACCTCCAGGTTTTAGCAGACCCACCATTTACAGAATAACTTACCAGATACTTAGGGCTGGGATTTGGAGGTGAGGAAGGTGCTCTCCTTGGGTGCAAAATTTACGTGGGCACTTAAAAAAAATCAGTAATCAAGACAATATATGATTTATCAAAATTAATGCAAAAATTCACAATGAACACATTTTAAAATAAATGTCACATTTTCATGTCACATTTTAAAATAAAAGCCGGCTGTTGTTTGTGTGATGACCGTGCATTATTGTGCAAAAGGAGCAGTCGTTTCCAGCCAGCGAGGGGTTATATGCCCTGCACTTTCCTATAGGGCGGCTTTATATGGGCTGACAATGGCACGCAAATAAATTGGGCCACGTGGGGCTTTATATATAGTTGTGGGTTTGATTGTAGAGTCTTTGTTAACTTTATCCACTTGGCTCAAAATGTGGGAGAATATTTTGATAAGCATATTTAGGGGTGCACATTTGCCTGGTGTCTCTGGCTCCAATAGGGAGGGCTCTGCAAGGCACTGCTTACTCTTTCCAGATCTCTCACTTTAGCCTCACGACGCCCCCAGGTGGTGGATTTTATTATTATGACTACTACTACCGCTCCCCATTTCACAGAAGGGAAAACTGAGGCTTGCAGAGGCTTGGCAAAATAGCAGACACTAATACTGTAATATGGTCATATCATACTTCAACATGACTATGTGATAAAAGGCGCTGATTTTTGGTTAAGACTATTTGGAGACAATTTTGGTACTGGTGTAACACTGTATTTCAGAGAGTGATAAACCCTGGGCTGTCTGCAAAATGGGGGCATAGTATACTTCCCTACCCTTGTCAGTTGCCTGCGGCGAGAATCGAATGACACATGTGTCCTGTACACTGTACATTTGCGGCATTAATATAAGGGGGCTTGAAAACTGGTTTTTACTATATGATGTGTTTCCACACCTATGAAAACTTCCCTTCCACATCTGTGCCCCAGCCACTGGCTTCTCCTCCCCAGAGATAGCCACCCTTGGCCATTTCCTGTGCATTGGTTCAGAAATAGTGTATGAACATGTAGGCAATTATACTTCCTACATGCCAGAAATATTACATTTGAGGGATTTATAATAAGCAGAACTTCCGGCACATCATACAATGGTGAACTCTTAGAAAATGACTGGGAAATGGAACATTTTGGGCATCAAATTATACTTTATAAGTAATTCTAAACAAGGGTTTCTCCATGTCAGCATTGTTGATACCCTGGCCTGGAACTTGTTACCCACTAGATGCCAGTAGCACCCCCTAACTCCCGAGTTGTGGCAGCCCAAATTGTCCCCATACATTGCCAAATGTCCCGGAAACAGACAATCAAGAGGAAAAAGACGTAAAAGATTGAAAGGGATAAGAAGTAGAGATTTGTGAAGAAAATAGAAGGCACCAGTATGGAGAAATTAAAACTCAAAGGTTATTCCGTTAAGTATTTGAAGAATCTTTTCATGCAGGATGGTAGCAGCGAACATTCTATCTCCACAGGGCAGAGCAAGAAGACGCATATTTAAATGGAAGAGAAATTGAGCCTGGACCTACAGATGATTAAACATTAACACCAGTTCCTGGCTGGCATCTTCTTTCCTCAGGGTTTTTATGAGCAGAGCAATTTGGAATGACTAGGAAGTGTTCTCTTGGGGCTTTGCAATGTTTGCAAGATTTGACAATGTTCAAGTAATGAAATCTGCATTAAAAAGTAGTCAAAATGTTTATTTTGTGATCATGTCTACTATGGTGCTTTTAAGAAAACAAGCAACGGTGACTGTCTCTTACAAAAGCAATACATGCTAATTGTGGAAAAGTTTGAAAATGCAGCTAAGCTAGAAAGAAGAAGCGTGTAAAGTAGCCCTAATCCCCCTAACCAGTGAAATACCCGGGTTATTTTAGTGAATTCGCTTCCTATTTGTTTTCTGTTATATACCGGGGATGCCAAAAAAATGTATACAAATGGACACTTTGGTCACCGTTGCTCAAGCAGTAGTTCGCCGTCATCAGAAGTGTCTGGACGCTGATGGGAACCCCTCTGAGCACCTCTTGTCATTGCAGAAGTCACACGTGACTTGTATTCATCTTTTGTTATCAGTATATATTGGGTATTACAATTTTAATACAGTTTTCCTTTCTTAAAATGTGCATACAGTTTTTTGGCCCTCTGTGTATAAAGGTATTTGTGTAGATAGAAATATATCACACCTACATACATTAGAAGGGTCGTTCAGCATATAATGCTTTGGAACTTGCTTTTTTCCATTTAATACACTGTGAAGGTATTTCCATGTCAAACAGTATCCACTAGAATATTAATTTTAAGTCTTCCATTGGACAGATGTCTTATAATGTAACCCAAACTCTGTTTTGGGAGATTTAACTTGCTTCGGTGCGTTGAGATCATAAATAACACTGCAGCGAACTTTCCCGAGGTGATTCTTTGCATGCTCTCTCCCCTTTCCCCCAAGGATGAATTCCTGGAGGAAATAATACCAACAGCTGTCAGACCCATCATGTTTTTCAAACACTATGCATACTTGTAAGGCTTTTGGTAGGAATTGCTAAATGGCCCGCCAGAAAGATTGTTCAATTTACATTCTCATAGGTGGAATCTGTTTGTTTTTTTGTTTAAATCTTTACCAAAATGACAAGTTTCATGAGTGGGAGTGGAGGATGTTCAAAGAGTTATCCTGTTGAAAACTGTACGACCCACTTTTAGGCCTTTTTTGAATTGTCTGTTGGCTGTAATGTTTTTTACACTTGAGCAATCACCTTGCAAAGAGAAGGTGAAACTAATCTACTGGCAAAGAAAAACAAAAAAAAAAAAAAAAAAGGAAAAAAGAAATCACCCCACAATGAGGAAGGTGCCTCTACTTGAGACATTTCCGCCAAGCTGGAACACAGAGCAAGTCAATTCACACCGCAGGAGGGCATTTTCTAGGACCCCACCCCTTGATTCTTGGAACTCCAGTCACGGTAGTCTGTGCAGTCCAGGCTCTGATGGCAGGGCGTCCAGTTCTCTCTGGATATTAATGCACCCAGCGTAGGCGAAGAAGATTGGCATGGCGAGCCACCAAAGCCGAGAAGTGACCGAGCAGGCTGAGCCCGGCTGTGTGGCTGGGCGGAGCACGTGATGCTTGCAGGCTGGCTGGGGGTGGGGTGGGGGAGGCCTGAGAGCCTGAGGTGAGGCTTCAATCCACATTCACCCGTGGCAGGAAAATGAGCTTGTCACTTTCCGTCTGCATCAGACCCTGAACCCACAGGAGCAGGGGATTTCGGTAGCATTTTAATTCTGTATCTCAGGAATCTGAAAGCAAAAGGTAAGTGGCTTATCACAAACTTGAGAGGAGTGACCTAGAAAATCACAAGGCCATTTCATTAATTTTAAAAATCTGGTGTTGAAAATAATCGATGGCCGGGAGAGGCAAAACCATATTTATCCCCAAATTAGAGAGTGACCTTCTGAACAGAAAATTTTTTTAATCTAGAGCGAATGGTAGTAAAATTCCCCGGGTTAAATACAGAAGGACATGAAAGCTGCTGGAATAAATAGCAAGTAAGTAAGCCTGGCCAGTTTGTGAAACAATCTATTTCACATCTCTTTCAGGAGCATGAGCGAAGGGAATGTTAAAATTGCGATTCAAACTCAAGTGGAAGTAAACAAATCTATATGAAACGGGAATACAAACAAAAACAGTTCCTGCTTTTGTCCTTTCACATTTCGAAAACGTTTATGTGGTTTGGCAAGAAAACTTGATATGTGCACCTGCTGAAATTTGAAATAAGCCATTTTGAATTTACAAAATGATCACAGCTGGAATTTTCTAAAGCTTTCTAGGCAAGGCTGTGTCTGTCCATTGTGAAAGGGCAATGTTGACATTGTACATATTTTCTGGAATAGTAAGATGACTCACTAATGTAGAATGTGATAAAAATTAGAAAATGTGAAATAATGAGTTACTGTGAATTAACTGTCATGTTGAAGAGATCACATTCCTTGCCCAGAAATTTAAGGAAATAAACACAGCACATGTACAACCATACTCATGCAATAGTGCTTTATATTGAATAATCAAATGTTCAAATAAGTAGTATAAATATGTGTTGGCACTATTTTTTTCTTTGGCAAATACAGGTTGTAGTGGAATGTAGCTATTGAGAGGAACTAAAAGCATTATCCATCAGTGCAATTAGTATAATATTTCATAATGAACATGCTTCAAATGAAAGTATTTGATATCATGTTTTATATACTACTGGAAACATTAACCTTCTATGCCAAGTATGACCATGCGTTCTATATTTTAACTGTCAATTTGATTTGCAGAAAATACATTTCTTTTTCCATTTCGTTTGGTAAAGACTTTTAAAATAAAATATAAATTATTTCCTTTCATTCCTAATCCCTTTACTGCTACGTAGCTCTCTTGAAATCCTATTACCGGTACATGCATGGAGCCTGTAATCATTTGGATTTCTCCCTCCGTGTGCTGTTTTGTTTCCCATAGTTGGTGGAAGGCCAGGCCAGCTGCGCACAGCTAGCAAAACCGTCCAGAAGGGAGGCAGGAGCGAGGCCTCCCGGCCACCCGCTCCTCACCTCCAGGGACTTCCAGGGTCTCCCCCCACCCCTGTCACCCCGCCCGCCACCTCCTGCTGGCCCCGAAGGAGTCACGTGGCGGCGTGGGGTCCGCCTCCGGTGACGTCACCGCGCTCGCAGTCGTTGCGCTGAAGAAAGGATGCTCTAAGATGCTGTGCAGGTGGGCGGCCGGGCTGCGCCATGCGGCACTGCAGGTAAGGGGCACGATGCGCCGTCTCTGCAGGCGGAGCCTGGGCTCACGGGCCTGCAGCCCGGCAGCGCCCCAGAAAGCCAAAGTGGGGTCTCTGGCTGCTGCGGTGGCTGCATGCACCAGGCGCGGGGTTGGCGGGGGGGGGGGGGGGGGGGGAGGGGGGCGGGGGAAGGTGCTGTTGCAGGCCACGCGTGACTTCGGTCTTGGCATGCCCATCCCGGGAAAGTGGGCAGGGGCCAGACAGGAAGACATGGCCTCTTGCTCAGGAGGAGAAAAAAAATCTCGAATGATCACCAATACTTCCATTATATAAAGAGAGAGGGGCTCGTCCAATATAACTATCAACTGTTTCCAGCTGTCATTATGCTTAAATAATGGCCCATTTACTAATTCTCCTGACGGGGGTTTGTCCTCAGTATTTAGCCTGATTTCTTTTAGAGCAAAAGCTGCTTTGCTTTGAATGGAATGGAAACTTCTTGGTTAGCAGTTTAAAGAGCTGGATGTGCAATGGAAATCATTTTGCATTATTTTGCAAGGTTCCAGCATTTAAAGGGGATATCTCGGAAATGTATTTTTTTCATTCCAGGTGTTTTAAGTAGATTTTTAAAATAACAGTATAAAATAAAATAAAATAAAATAAAATACAGCCTCTAAAGTTAGCATGTAAGTGTAAGAGACCGAATCAGCTCAATCTTAAGAACACATCTCTTAAGAACAAAATGGTCTTTAGAAAGGTTTTGGGGGTGGAGACGAACACCAAAACCCAAGAATTCCCAGTGTTCTTTTAAATTCCCTTGCTAACTAATTAGCTTGCTGAAAGAAGGCGCTGGATGACTCAGCGGCAGATGGAGGGGGGTCAGGTGACTTTTCAGTTGGGTGGGATTTTAATGGACTCTTGTAAGGTCAGACTTGTATTTACATTCCCTTCTCTGGTTTAGAAGCAATTTGAGGTTGGACAGGTGTGGGCACCCTTAGGAGGGGAAACTACCATTCTTTTCTGTAAAACGGGTGCCCTCTGGAAGCCGTGGCGTCAGTAAACTATGGAATCAGCAACTGTTGGAGGACCTGCAAAGTAATGCCACTTAGTTGGTAATTGAAGAAGGCATTTCCTTCCATGTTCGCGTGCCCTGCTGTGTTGCTGCAGTAATAATTCCGTAATTTCTTTACTGCAGTTTTCTTCATTTGTTTCAGGAGTTGAGATCCTCGGGTCCCCACCCTTCCTTCTCCCCCAGCCCAACCGTAGCAGAGCAGAGCAGAGCAGAGCAGATGATAGAGATGGGTGTAGTTGGTGCCAGTACTGGCTTTGGGGCTGTGTAACCTTGGAGAAGTTGCTTTGTGTCTTTGGGCCTCAGTTTTCTCATACTCAAAGTAACCAAGGAATTTACAGCAAGGTTTTTCCTCCTTGGCACTAGTGACATTTGGGGCCGGTCATTCTGTTGTGGGGGGCCGCCTTGGGCACTGTTGGATGTTTGGCAGTGTCCCTGGTCTCTGTCCACTAGACGCCAGTAGATACCTTCCCTTCTCTCAAAGTTGAGACAACCAAAAATGTCTCCAGACATTGCCACATGTCCCCTGCGGGGGGAGGGTCTCCGTTGGCCAGTTGAGAACCACTGATTTAGATGGTCTCTTAAAGTTCTGGCTCCAGTATTCTAGAATTCATTTTCCTATTGTTGGTTTGATGCTCAAACCTTGGTCAGAGATTCGATTCCCTTCCATAAGGTTGTATATATTGAAAAATACAGTGTGAAAGCTTTTTTTATGCTGTGGGGTTCCAGAAAGAGCTTCTGTCAGAAAGGGAGGCCTGTTTGTTTGGCAGTTGTAGCTGGGAAGCCAGTTCGGCAGAAAGGAGAGTGTCAGGGAAAGAGGAAAACTCCAGGCGCTAGGTCACCGTGTGCTGAACTTCGTTGGGACTCAGTGCGCAGCAGACCTGGAGGCTGTCATTGGACGGGGTAAGTCAGAACCTGGGGTGGACGAACAGCTGAGTCCCTTCCTTACCTGCAAAAGGGGGACTAACGGTACCGTGCGGAGGTGTTGTAAGCAGGAAGCGTGTTGTGCTGGCATCAATGGTGGGAGGACAAGATGGCGGTGATGTCTATGGCAGGTAGGGGGAGACCAACGCAAACTACCCCAGAACCCCAATGTGCACATGTTCTCAGAGCAGTGGGGGTCACATGCTTTAATCTTCAGTGCCGGACTTGTGTCCAAAATCTGGCTCTGCCACTTGGCAGGGTAGCTTTGGCTGCAGTACTTCCCCTCTCGGAGTAGTTGCTGAATCCATAAAATGGGGCCAATTGGACTTGCCGGTTCTGCTCCCTTGGCTTTTTGGGGGACCAGATGGATGTAAGAGGTTCTACAGTCTGAAAAATTCCCAAGAGACAGGAAGCAGTGAGGGCAGTGGCATTGCAAGGTGCAGGGCGTGCTTAGTGTATTTGCAGGTTGGGGCTTAAAAAGCCAGGACAGTTGTCCTTGTCCCCTGGCCTGGAACTGCAGTGTGCCCCTCTCTCCAGATTCCCTCGCCATCAGCTCTCTCTCTCTGACTCTCCAGGCCTCATAAAAAATTGGTCTCCCAGGGAGGGATCGTCTTTAGTATGAAAGGGCCGCTGTGTAGCCACCTTCGTCCACTGGCGGGGATTTTCTTTACAGGTCATATTCCAGGCCAGCCAGGCAGCTCCTCTGTATTATGTCCCTGAGCGAGCCCCTCTCACCCTGTGTGCCTCAGAATAACTTGGCACCCTCAGTGGGCCATCTGGCCCTGTCACTGTAGCAAGTCAATATCAGCAAAGAAAATAAAAAGGGGGGAATTCTCCATCAAATGAGACTTAAGAGACTATCGTAGTGAGCTCTGCTGTTCTGACACAGTTCCAGAGACTGGGTGGCTTAACGCCAGGCATTTATTCCTCACAGTTCTGGAGGCTGGAAGTCCACGATCAGGGTGACAGCATGGCCGGGTTCTGGTCAGAGCTGTCTTCTGGGTTGCAGATGGCCGCCTTCTTGTGTCCTCACATGGCAGGAAGAGAGAGAGCTAGCTCTCCCGCCTCTTATCAGGGCATTAGTCACATTCTTGAGAGGTCCACCCTCATGACCTGATCACCTCCCAAACGCTCCACCTCCTAATACCATCCCATTGTGGGTTAGGATTTCAACATAGGAATTTGGGGGGCACACATTCAGTCCATGACAATAACCAAATATGACATGTAGCCGTTGCTTGGCTCCTGGCCTGAACAAACATCTATAATAGGCATTTGGGGACACCTGAGTTATTTTGTGTGGCTGCCTATTTGCTGATATGAGGAAACCACTGTAATTTTTCTGAGACATGATAATTTTGTGGTGTGGTAGGCACCCAGCTAAGGCACTCCTGGATTCTAGACACGGAAACAGGGAGATCAGACATGTTTGCTTCCCGCTGCCATGTTTTGGGTACTTTGCTGCACAACAATAGATACACGTGTGTATGTAGAAGAGTCTTAGTTTTTGGGGATGCATGCTGAAGTGTTCAGTAATGAAGTGTCATGATAGCAATTAATTACTTCTTATATTTTTAGAAACATTTTTGGAGATCTCGTTAATAATGGCTGAATAGAAGACACATGGATTCTCATGCCTGTTTCTACAGTCAATCTATTACAATATCACATGTCATGTAGCTTCTGGAAAATTCTACTGTACACTTACAAGAGAAGGAAAATGGAAAGAGGGAAATAATTTACGATTATTATAAGAATATTTTTGAGAGCATAGAACCCCGTAAAGGGTTTTGGGGAGCCCCAAGGTGTCCCCAATTGCTCTTTAAGAACCACTGCTCTAGATCAATAATTATATTAAATGGTTTAGGTAAATGGAGACAGGATGCGATGAGGTCAGTATGGCCAAGTAGGAACACTTGTTGAATCTGATTGGTGTTCTTCATTGGGCTCTCTTGAATAATGTTCTGTGTACTTGAAAATACTCATAATACAAAGTCGATAGAAAAGAAATGTAGACACTGGGACACGTGGGGGATTCTGATTGAGGAGGTCTTGGGGAGAGGCCCAGCAGGAGCATTTTAACCTAAGCCCCCGGTGCCTGGGTTTGGAGATCATTTTACAGTGTGTTCCCTTGTGTGGACAGCATGATCGTTTATACGAGGCCCCTACTGAGGGACACGTGGATTACTCACACTTTGTAATCAGTGCTAATGGTATTATGCAAATGTAAAAATGCTAAAGAGGAACTGATCCTCTGTGATTAATTAAATGCACAGTGTTTACATGCTGGAAGCTATTAATAGCTTCAACATCAAAGCGACTGTTATATTTGACATATGAGGAAGAGATGTCCAGAGAAGTCAGGTGACTTGCCCAAGGTCACATGACTGCTGGTGACAGAGCTGGGGAAGCACCCAGGTCCCTGGATGCCCTTACAGAATGTTCTTTTTTCCCTCGAGGCTCTGAGGGCAGAGACCACTGCAAACACAGCATAGACCACTGCAAACACAGCATAGAGCACATGGCATAGTAGGTGCTCACTAAATCGTTGTTGAATGAAAAGATAAGTGAAATATTCATGTCCCGGGAAAAGATCATCAGTACCACGAGAACTACAAAGGCATTTGCGTAGACGCGAGCCTCAATGTTCATTATTTATTCACTCGTGCAGCAGATAGTTATTGGCCAGACTTCCTTAACCTTGACACTATGGACATTGGGGCTGGATGATTCTCTGTGATGGGGGTCCGTCCTGTGCACTGTCGGGTGTTGGACAGCATCCCTGGCCTCCACCCACTCAGTGCCAGGAGTAACCACTGCCCCACCCCCCAGTTGTGACAGGCAAACTCCAGGCATTGCCCAAATGTCCCCTGGTAGGCAACGTTGCTCCTGGTTGAGACCTACCACTCTAGGCAATGGGATATACTGGAACCAAATGGACAAAGCTCATGCTGTCATGGGACTGACATTGGAGTTGAGGAAAGAGAAAGGAAGTCCATTTTCTAGGTTGTGCTATCGAGTGAACTATATATAGCAGGAGGGAAAGGACGGACAGTGATGGCTTGAGAATGCTGGTTAGACAGGGCGGTCATGAAGGCCTCTCTGAGGGCTAGCAGAGGAACAGGGACGCAAAGAGAGTTAGGGAAAGCCGTGTGGACATCGAGGGTGCTGAGTGGTCAGGGCTGAGGGCACAGGCAGTGCAAAGGCCCCGAGG
Source organism: Rhinolophus ferrumequinum (assembly GCF_004115265.2). Lineage (NCBI taxonomy): Eukaryota > Metazoa > Chordata > Mammalia > Chiroptera > Rhinolophidae > Rhinolophus > Rhinolophus ferrumequinum. The sequence continues at coordinate 119,392,084 of NC_046284.1, read as the reverse complement.
CAATGGAGGGCCTGGTGCCTTTGAAGAGCTGCAAGGCAGTCGGTACATCCAGAGAAGAGCAGCACAGAGAACAGGTGGTGGGAAAGGCGCTCGAGGGGTTGCCAGGAGCAGACCATGTGGGGACTTGGCAGGAGGGCCACCAACCCTGGATTATTCTAGGTGTGATGGAAGGCCACTGGATGCTTTTGGGTGGAGGAGTGACACGGTGGGACTTGTGTTTGAAAAGATGGCTCTGGCTGCCTGAGAGGAGTCATTCAGAGGTGGATGAGAGAAAGGGTGGCTGGTGAGGAGGTAGGGACGGTCACTGGCGAGCAGTGGCCTGGGTGACCAGGTGAGCAGGACTGTGCCTCTAACTTACTTGGCAGTGTTGTGTTAGGCACCTGGCTGGGCTTTGCCTATCAAAGGAGCACGGGGCAGTGGGGTGGACCTGTGCACATGTGATTACCGTGCTGCCAGGAGGCCGCAGGGACAGAACAGGAGCCGGCATGTGCCTTCCTCATATGATACTAGAAAGGTCTCCTTCTGACTGCCCTGTTGTGGATGAAGTCACCTGAGTCCTTGGGCCATTATTTGGCGACCATGATTCTTGGTACCCAGCTTTCTTGCTGCCCCTTGAGCCCACCACACTTTGTTGCTGGGTCTGTGAGCTTTCTGTTCTTGGGGCCTGGAGGACTAAGTCCCCATGTTGCCATGTCGCCTGGCCCAGGGCCATTTCCGGTCCATCTTCCCCTGAGCCGAGCTCTCCCTGTCTCTGCTGGGCATAGGCTACTGTCACTGTTGTATTTCCTTCCTCCTGGTCCTATTTCCCTCTGCTTTGCTCTCGGGGATGTGTGCTTGCTGTCATGTGGGTCTTTGTGCAGTTCTTGGAGCCCAGCGATTGGCTGAATTAATGAAAGTTCGAGAGCAGAGCCTTCTCTGTCAGAGGTGACTGAAGTCACATGGGGGAGAGTCCTGGAGAGCTGGGGACGGGCCCTGGACACACCCCCATCAGCAGCAGCTTGGATGCCCAGGGCAGCTTTGGGGTTTGGCTGGAGGGAGAAGTGCACACAGAGGCTGCATTCTGCTTATCCCCTTGGGAAGTCTGCTCTCTGCCTTGGTGGCCGGAACCTGCTGACTCATTTCTCGTGGCTGACACTGCTCCCCTTGTGGTTGCCCAGCAGTTTTTACCACGTTGTCTCTGGGCTGCCTCTTGGTTCTCTGTTTCCTTTCTGGCTTTAGATGCCTAAATGTGAAACTTCTTTTTCCCTCCACTATAACCCTTGGAGATGGTGACTGGTTAGGGGGGCTTTGTGGTTAGTAGTTAGGAATGCCATGATTACAGACAAATTATTTTTCCTCTTAGCTTAGTCATGCCTTCTTCCACCAGCACCCCTTTTGCCCCAAACTTGCGAACTGACTGACATTACAACCCTCAGCTTGCCAACTCAGCTAAATATGGTGAAGCCACCCCATGGCTGTGCTTCTCTGTGGCCTTGCTCTGAGGACACTGGGACAAACACCTCAAAGCTGTATTTGATGACTCCCTGCATTTAACCTTTACAAAGTTGCTAGTCTTGTGTGTACGAGGTCTGACAATTAAGTTCGTGAACTCATCCTAGAAAAAGTGCTCCATGCCTCATTGCTGAATATCAGTATGGTCACCTTCGAAGGACTCCCCTTGGGAAGCTATGCACCGACGCCAGCGCCTAGTCCACCCTCGAAAGCAATTTTTTTTGAAGAGCACATGATATAATTATTATTGGATTTCTTTTCTTTTTTTATAAATTTCTATTGGGGAACACGGGGGAACAGTTTCTCCAGGGCCCATCAGCTCCAAGTCATTGTCCTTCAATCTAGTTGTGGAGGGCCCAGCTCAGCTCCAAGTCCAGTCGCCGTTTTCAATCTTAGCTGCAGGGGGCACAGCTCACCATCCCATGCAGGAATTGAACCAGCAACCTTGTTGTTGAGAGCTCGTGCTCTAACCAACTGAGCCATCTGGCCACCCCTCCAAAGCCATTTTGAAACTCTTTTTCTGGAATCGCCAATCAAGGCTGTCATCGTATGATCCTTGATGTCCTGAATGTCATCAAAATGTCTTCTTATCACTATTTCCTTTATCTTCGGGTAAAGAAAGACGTCACTGGGGGCCAGATCAGGTGGGTAGGGAGGGTGTTCCAATGCAGTTATTTGTTTCCTGGCTAAAAACTCCGTCACAGACAGTGCCGTGTGAGCTGGTGCATTGTCGTGATGCAAGAGCCATGAATTGTTGGCGAAAAGTTCAGGTCGTCTAACTTTTTCACGCAGCCTTTTTAGCACTTGCAAACAGTAAACTTGGTTAACTGTCCAGTTGGTACAAAGTCATAATGAATAATCCCTCTGATATCAAAAAAGGTGAGCAACATCATTGAAACAAGTTTGCAAACTTAATTGTCCGACCTCGTATGTTTAGGTTTTATTTCTCCATGAAGGGGTGTACGGATGCCACATAAGCAGAAGATAGATTGTTGTGGAGGAAAATGGTCAATGGAAGGTTGGTCTGGAGAGATCCCAGGAGAGAGAGGGACACAGAGCGGTATTTCCCATCAGCATTGTCTTTAGCAACTGTTATGGGCTGAATTGTATCCCTCAAAATTCATAGTTGAGGACCCCCATGACTTCCGAATATGACCTTATTTGGAGATAAGACCTTTACAGGTGTAATGAAGTTCAAATGAGGGCATCAGGGTGGGTCCTGACCAGGTATGACTAGTGTCCTTATATGAAGAGGAAGTTTCTATAGACAGGCACAGAGAGAAGACGATGTGCAAACACAGGGAGAAGACGGCCATCCGCAAGCTAGAGAGAGAGGCCTGGGACAGACCCTCCGTCAGCGCCCTCAGAGGAACCAACCTGCTGTCCCCTTGCTCTCACACTTCTGGCCTCCAGAAGTGCGAGGCAATCGTTTCTGCTATTTGAGCCATCCGGTCTCTGGCACTTTGTTGGAGCAGCCTTAGCGAGCTAACATGGCAGTGTGAGTTTTCAGGGAAGTGGGAGCTTTCGGCCACGTGGGGGGCCAGACGTAAGCCAGCGTGCTTTTTGGAGACATGCAGCCAGCACCACCCTCTCAATGGAAGCACGTAGCTCTTGGGGCCTGAGAGGACCGAGGCTGTCGTGGAGGAAGTGCCCTCGGGGCCTGGGCTCCAGTCTGGCTCCCAGCTCACCGTCTGTGTGCCCTGGACCTGTGACCTAACATTTCCTCGCCTCAGTTTGCTTACTGTGAGCCTGATGGTGACCATATTTAATTCCAAGAATGCCCAGAGTCCTAAGTACTGAACACATGTGAGGTGCTGCCTAGCACGCGTGAGGCAAAGGTGTGATCATTATTGGGAGAAGAAGTCTCTGGGGAAATTTGAAATATTTGGCCCTTGGTCACCTCGTGCCCCTTCTCCCTGCCCCTGGAGTGGCGATGTAACAACACTGAGTCTATTGTGTCACCCAGAGCCACATGCAGCTGGCCTTATCCCCTTTCCAGCTCGCACGCTGTGTTCCAAAAAGGGGCAGATAGCTGTGTGGCCCCGGGGCTGTAGGAACCATGCCATGGAGGGAGGGTCACAGTCCCACAGCAGCTCCCCAGTCCTATGGAAGCCAAAGGAGGGCTGAAGGAGCCTAGAGAGTGCTGGGGGCTGGGAGGTGGGCCAAGGAGGAAAGAGGAGGAGGAAGAGGAAGTGACCTTCCCGTGTCTCTGCTGGCTCTAGGCAAAATTTTGAAACAGAGTTTATTTCTCCCCTCTCTTTCTGCATGTCTTTTGTTTCTGAGCTTCCCTATTTTGTGGGTTCTGTGGCCCTCGGCCCCTCGCCAGATGGCCACGTGGCCACCAGGGACTCCTCTCACTGTCTGTGCCTCGGTCTTCTCCTCTCTAGTGAAGCCCAGCTTGGGGTCTGCAGGATTAGCTGGAAGGGGTGAATGAATCATGGCCCCTCACTATCCTAAAGGTACCTGCGTTTTAAAAAGCGACTCATTATCTCAAATGAATTTGCAATTGGTGGGGTTGCAGGCAAGGTGGAGATGGGAGGTAAAAAGCTTTGATGGGTGCCAGCCTCCAAGATGGACCCTGATGACCCTGCCTCCTGATATTCATGCCCATGTGTAGTCCCCTCTCACAGCGATCACTCAAGGCTGAGCTGTGCCACCAATAGGATACGGTGGAAGTGACAGCTTATGACTTCCAAGGCTAGGTCACAAGAGACTATACTGCTTCCACCTTGCTCCCTCGGGTTACGTGCTCTGGCGGAAGTCACCTGTCATGTCTGGAGGACACTCGAGCAGTTCTGTGAGACATGGGATGGAGCAGAACTGAGCCCTCCCACCAACAGCCAGCAGCAAGTTGGCAGCCATGTCTGGGAGCCAACTTGGAGGTGGGTCCTCCTGCCCCCATCCAGCCTTCAGGTGACCGCAGCCACGGCAGGTAGTTTGACCACAACCTCCTGAGAGACTTCGAGTCAGAAAGACCCACCCAGCTGCTCCTGAATTCCTGACCCACAGAAACTGTAAGATCAGACATGTTTATTGTCAGCTACTGAGTTCTGGGGTAACTTGTTATGCAGTATAGGATAGTGAATATAACTGGTAAGAGCCCAGAGTTTTCTGGGAGGGGCGGCCTAGTGCTGGCGGCTCTCAGGGTCAGCTCCCCAGGCTGGCCCCCACCCTCTCGACCCTGCTGAAGCCCCACTTTCCACTGATTGCTCCATATTTGTTCATGGTGTGTTCTTTCCCTCGGGGTGGGGAGGTGAGGTGTCTCATGCAAGGTTTAGGTGTACTGATTATAAGTTAGGGCATATTGATGATGAGTTTGAGTGTATTCATTTTAAGTAAATGGGCAGCTGCCTTCATTTCATGAAAATGTATATCCCCATGTCCATTTTCATGGTCTGGAGACTTGGGTACAATAGCCCCCAAATGCCAGTGGGGTTTGGATGTCTGGTTGTCACTTCAAGCATCCGGCATTGGCAAAGGTGGGGTGTGGCTTTCTATGCGAGCATCTCCCCTTTCCCTCCTGCACCGCTGACACGTGCCCTGACCTGTAAAGCAGCGGGGAGCCCATGTCCTTCGCCCAGCACACAGTGCGCTTGCCAACCCCGGTACTTTTGCTTTGTCGGGGGGGCTCAGGCTTTTGACCTGAATTTTTTCAGTGGGAGATCGTTTTTGTAAGAGACGATGCAACAGGTATTTTAAAAGAGAAAAAGTATTTCACGGGCATTCAGTTGAATAATTTTCTCTGTACATATGTGTCTTTTTTTTTCTTCCTGCTTTTAAGATATCCTTCTTTTCACTGGTTTTAACAATTTGATTATGATATGCATTGGTGTAGTTTTTTTTGGTCTTTTTTTGGTTTTTTTTTTTGGTGTTTGGGGTTTGTTGAGTTTCTTGTATCTGTGGGATTGTAGTATATCAGTTTAAATCTTTGTGTAGGACAGGATTTCCTCTAGTAAATGTTCTGGTCAGCTAATCCAAATTTATTTCAGAGAAACTTCTTGAGAGAGTTCAAAGGGAATTGTACACCAACTTCCCTCTCCCTTCCTCCACTTGGATAAGAATGGTGAAGAAGGGTTGGCCTGGTCAGGTTGCTAAAGGCACTGTCAGCTTGTGGGGCTCTTAGCTGCTATGGGAAGTTCAAGGTCTGCTGCTGTGGGCCTGCGATTCTGTGTCCAGTACCAATTCTGTGATTCTGTGGCCAAGATGTGTGCCAGCAGCACCAAGGAGGACACCTGTCTTTATGTTCGTCAGCCCAGCGTTTTCTTTTGTTTGTTTGTTTGTTTTTTAAAAGATTTTACTGGGGAAAGGGTACAGGACTTTCTTTATTGGGGAACAGTGTGTACTTCCAGGGCTTTTTTCCAAGTCAAGTTCTTGTCCTTTCAATCTTAGTTGTGGAGGGTGCAGCTCAGCTCCAGGTCCAGTTGCTGTTGCTAGTTGCAGGGGGCACAACCCACCATCCCTTGCGGGAGTCGAACCGGCAACCTTGTGGTTGAGAGGACGCGCTCCAACCAACTGAGCCATCCGGGAGGCAGCTCAGCTCAAGGTGCCCTGTTTGATCTTAGTTGCACGGAGCGGAGCCCGCCATCCCTTGCGGGACTCGAGGAGTTGAACCGGCAACCTTGTGGTTTAGAGCCTACTGGCCCATGTGGGAATCCAACCAGCAGCCTTCAGTGTTAGGAGCACGGAGCTCCAACTCCCTGAGCCACCGGGCCGGCCCCCAGCCCAGTGTTTTTCATGGGTGAAAAGTAGTAAGGGGAAAATCAAGATGAACCAACAAAACAGAAACAGACTCATGGATACAGAGAACAAACTGATGGTTGCCAGATGGGGGCCAGGGGGTGGGAGAACTGGGTGAGAAAGGGGAAGGGATTCAGAAGCACAATTGGTAGTTACAGAATAGTCACAGGGATGTAAACTGCAGCGTAGGGAATTTAGTCAATAATGTAATAACTATGTATGGTGTCAGATGGGTACCAGACTTATCGGGGGGATCACTTCATAAGTTATATGAATGTCTAATTAGTATTTGTACCCCCCCAAAGTAGTACAATATTGAATGTCAACTGTAATTGAAAAAGAAAACAATTATTAAAAAAAAGAAAACATGGCTGGCTACAAATTATAAAATGGGACCACAGCACATGTAAAATGAGGAAGGGTCAAAACGATGTTTCACAGCCATTCATGTTTTACATGGCTAGTTACTTCAGTCAGTTTACGTATTCTTTCTGTCCTGAGTATGTGCACAGGTAGAAATCTTTCCTGTACGTATTCTTGTGCATGCCTGCATAGTGATGTCCAAAGCATTTAGCTGACTGCTTGACAGAGTTCCATATGTATAGATGGGTCCTGTAGTAATGATGCTCTTTGCAGTACACAGGTAGTACATGTGATTGGCTAAGCTTTTAAGTTTAGTACCTATTATTACTGTACATAGCAGGGCTCAGCAAGCACGTCCTCAGAGGTCCAGATAGTACATAAGGGTGAGTAACACCGGTCTCCGCCCTCAAGGAGCTCATAGTCAAGTACGGGAGGAAGCCAGCTTATAAATAAGTATTCCAACAAAATGCAGTTTATAAGTGAGATGGATAGTAAAAATATTAGTAATGACACCACAATGGGCAGCATGCAAGGAATGACACAGAGTGGGGAATAGGAGGGCAACAAAGGGTAATAATGGACCAGTGGTTCTGAAAGTACCGTCCCCAGACCAGCTGCATCAGCCTTCCTGGGCGCTTGGTAGAAATGCTGTCTCGGGCCCCTCCACACCTGCCGATGCTGAGTCTGGGGTGGGACTTGGACCCTGCACTCCTGGTAATGCTCATGCATACTCTGATTTGTGAGTCACCGAGCGAGGCAGTGAGCAGCACCAGTGTCCCATTGAGGAACGGGTGACAGGCCATTTGGGTGCTCAGGTTGTCCTGGCATTGCCAGAGGCCTCAGCAAGGCTTGGACCCTTCTGGGGGGCTGTTCATCCATTGCAATCCATGGAGTATATCAGGGGTTTTTCCTGGATTCTTACATGGATGGAAAGTTTTACTTTGTCCATTAGTCTGACCTACCCATTTTTTTTCTTTTATGGATCGTGGTCTTGGTGTGATTTCTAATAACAACTCTTTGCTTAGCCGTAGGTCATGGTGATTTTGCCCATTTGTACAGGGCCATAAAAATCACTCATGGGTTTTGCACAGGCCAATTTGTCACTGGTTGAAGAAATAGAAAATGCGTGTGATGCTGCCTTCTTTTGGGTTCTCAGAAATGGACCCTGAGAGGAGCAGTCAGTGCAAAGAGATTTTCTCGGAGGCGTAGGGACTCCTGGGAAGGGTTTGGGGAGGTGACATGGGAACGGATGGCAGCCATCAGAGGCAGAGCTATTAATGCAGCTCACCCCACGGGTGACTGGAACTCAAGTCCACGCTTTGGCAACTCTAGGAAACGGTGCTCGCTGTGTCATCAGTCCCAGGGTCACCTTGTTCACTAGGAGGACTCATGGGACTCGACGTAGAGTTGTCTTCACGGCTCTGGTTTATTACAGTGAAAGGCTAGGAAGCGAAGTCAGCGAAGGACAGAGCGCATGGGGCACAGTCGGGAGGAGACCAGGCACATGCTTCCCAGAGTCCTCTCCAAGTGACGTCACACAGGACATACTTAACCCCACCCACGCATGACGAGTTGGGACATCATGCATGTGAAGTGCTGTCTACCAGGGAAGCTCGTTAGTCTCAGCCCACGATTTTGACTGGGAGCTGATCCGGTAGGCACCCTCTGCTTGTCTTGTATCAGAATCAGAGTTTCTCCACTGCACGCAGCACTGTTGGCACTGGGGGCCGGATAATCCTTTGTGGGGGGCCATCCTGGGCACTGCAGGAGGTTGAGCAGCATCCCTGGCTTCTCCCCACTAGACGCCAGCAGCACTCCTATCACATGTGACAAATGTCTCCAGACATTGCCCAGTGTGCCCTGGGGGCAGAATCAGCTCTGTTGGGAGCCACTGGCCTATTTATCATTGTTGGTCTCTGCCACCTGGCTTCCTTCCCCCAGCTATAGACACCCCCAGGTTAGTCACCTCTGGAAAGAGAGACTTCCTTTTTCCCTGTTGTGCCTTTGTGACCTTGCATGGGTCCCATGCTCACTCCCATAGCCAGTTACTGCTCGGCGGGTGGCGCTGCAGTCTGCCCACCTGTAAAATGGGCAGAGCCCAGTCAACCAATGAAAACTGTGCCTAAGAATCTGCATTTACTGATGGGCAGGCCACACTTTTAAAACACTTCTTAAAATTGCGAAGTACAACAAACATGCCAAAAAGTGCACAACACCTAAATTTATGGCTTAATGGATTGTAAAAGAAACATCCGTGTCATGATCTGACATGAAATTTATATGGTTTCATCTAGATGGAATCACACTGTGTATTCTGATGTGTCTGATTTACTATGTTTAAGACTCATCTGTTGTCAGCACGTTTTGGGAAGCACTTGAGTCAGAGGGTGGGTAGAAGAAGAGAAGCCACTGACGGGTGCGGGAGTTGTCCTGCCTTCTCTTGGATGGAGGTGGGAGTTACATGCTGGAGCAGATGGAGAAGGGAGGAAGGAGGCAGTCTCTGCATGTGTTTCTTGGCCACTTCAGGGTGCTCCAGGCGAAGTGCTGCTTATAAAGCGCCCTCTGGTGGCCATGTGGTGCAATGACAGCCCCTCTGAGACCAGGGTCATCCAGCCTGGTGGCCTTCAGAGGATTGGCTAGCACCAAGGAACTCAGCAGACATCAGGCCCTGAGCTCAGTGCCTATGTAATCCACGTAGATTGCAAGAAAAAGGACTCTGTAAAAGATGCTTGTGATTAGTTGTTAGAGTTTCTGGAAAATCTAAGAAATCAAGCTTTTTTGGGGGTATTTTTTTGTTTTTTAAGCTGCCAAGGTCTGACTCTGAAGTTGATGTTCTCAAATCCTCTGCTTGTGTCCTATGCCTTTCATGGTGTCTTGTGGTATGGGTAACTTGTAGCTCTGTTGGCCTTGGACAGTTTGTTAGAGCTACGGTATGATCATATTTTTATTCATGAACCAAGGGCGTCTGGAATCTTGAAACATTAGGATAGCTAATTAGTTGGAGAAACTTCTGATTGTAGGGTAGCATAGAAACCTCAAAGTTGTGTGCGTGCGTGTGTGTGCGTGCGTGTGTGTGTGTGTAACTACCTTTTCCCAAGCTTCCAAGTTGAAGCATTGCTAGTGAGGTTTTTTTAGTTGCATTTCTGGGGTCTCATCCTTCCCGTCCGTAGACCTGTGAGGGACAACTGTCTCTACTTATCTTTGTACTTCTCCCAGTGGACCACGATGCTTTCTTTGCTGGCTTCTGTTGGTAGCTGTGGTACCTCCGACAGGGCCCCCCGGCAGGTTGCAGATGCCTAATAAATGCTTATGGTATAAAACAGGGGCTGGCAACCCTGGCCCCCAGCCCACTGCCTGCTTCTGTAAATACAGTGTTGTGGGCACAAAGCCACATGCCTTCACTTAGGCGTTGTCTAGGGCTGCTTTTACATGATAATGGCTGAGTGCTGAAAATAGGCCCCTTACAGGAAACTTAGCTAAGCCCTGAATGTCAGTTAAGTTACTGTGAGGGGACAGGAAGGAGAAAGGTGACAAGGACAACTTGTTGGAAAGGCTCTTGAAACCAGGAGGAGATTTTGATGGCAGTTTCTATCACGCCCACGCTGCCGGGGGAATCTGCTGGTACTTACTCCCATGGTGGCTGGAGACTTTTAATCTAGAATCTGAGTTATGACTTTCTTTTCTATCTGCCTAAGTCACCTGGGGATCAGCTAATAGAGCAAGTTGGCAAATAAGATGACATGGTCTGATTTGGGAGAGGAACACTAGCATAAAATGATTGGGCTCTTAATGGCACGTGGCCACTGCTGGGTTGAGCCAGGAGGGGGCAGATGGAAGGTCTTTAACAACATCTTATGGGTGGGCGTAAGAAATGCAGAATGATATGTAATGGCTCCACGTGGCAAAGCACCCGAATGTACATCCACAGTAGAATGGCTAAGTGCACGGGGGCTCATTCCCACGGTCGGATACTATAAATAGGTGTTGGCGCAGTACATCATCCTGTGGGTCACATCGACCTCACCACCCGTTTGGGGATGGCTCTTGAGCTAAGAATGGTTTTCACATTTTTTTTCCCCCAGTGTTGCGTTTATTGAGGCTGTGGGGTCCTCAGGGGAGCCCCAGGTGCCTGGGGTTAAGGCCGGGCATCAGCCCAAGGGGCAGTGGTCCGGCAGGCAGCCAGGGATGGGGTCTCCACAACCTGGGTTTACTTGTTGAAAGTGTGGCTCTCTGCTCCACCCTGCCCAAAGCCTTTGGGCCCGAACATGGCAGCATAGCAGGGATGCTTGCAGTAGGGCTTGCCTTCATGCTCGGCATGGCCCCCTGAGGTTAGCGTCTTTCCACACTTCTCACACTTCAGGCCAGGCCGATGCCAGTCCTTCCCCAGAGATGTCACCCTCTCAGCGAAGTACACCTCCTTGTCGCATTTGGGGCACTTGGGCATGGCGGCGCTGGGTCCGGTGCTGGCGGCGGGCCTGGAGGAAACAGAGCACTGGACTCGGTTTTCACATTTTTTAATGATTGAAAGAAAAAAACACACGAAAGAATTATAATATTTTCTGACAAATGCAGATTATATGAAATGCAAATTTCAGTGTCCGTAAATCAAGTTTTATTGACACATAGCCCCAGTCATTAATTTGTGTATCATCTCTGGCTGCTTTCATGTGACAACGGGAGAGGTGGGTAGTCTTCACAGGCTGCGTGGCCCACAAATGTTCAAATATTTACTGTCTGGCCCTTAATAGAAAAAGTTTGCTGTTACAGAGCAAAGAAAATGAATGACGATAATTACACTCAACAAGACGGGCAGATCTTACAAAACAATGTAGAACAAAAGAAGCTGGAAAGAAAACAATCCATTTATATAAAGTTTAAGGGGGTGGCCGGATAACTCAGTTGGTTAGAGCGCAGTGCTCTTTACAACAAGGTTGCCGGTTCGATCCCCACATGGGCCACTGTGAGCTGTGCCCTCCACAGCTACATTGAAACAACTACTTGACTTGGAGCTGATGGGTCCTGGAAAAACATACTTACATAAATAAAAGTTTGGAAAAAAAAAGTTCAAAACCAGGCAAAATTAGTCTGGTATGAGGGTCAGGATAGCGGTTACCTTTAGGAAGGGCCGTGAAGGGGCTTCTAGGGGCTGGCCACGTTCTGTTCCTTGACCTGGGTGCTGGTTACGTGGACGAATTCCCTTTGTGAAAATTCGTGGAGGTATATACACTTATGATTTTTGCATTTTTATGAAGAGCTGTTTACTTGAATAAAAGCTCACTTAAGAAAAATGATTTCAGTCTGGCAGCTCCTTAAAAGGTTAACCATAGAGGTACCATGTGACCTAGCAATTCACTCCTAGGTATATACCTAAGAGAATTGAAAACACGTCCACACAGACTTGTACACGAATGTTCACAGCAGCATTATACATAATAGCCAAAAAGTGGAAACAACCCACGTGGCCATCAACTGATGAGTGAATGAACGAAATGTGGTCCTTCCGTACAATGGAATAGTATTCGGTACAGCAAGGAGTAAAGTACTGACACATGCTACCACATGGTGAACCTTGAAAACATTCTAATGAGTCAAAGAAGCCCCATGCAAAAGGCCGCGTATTGTGTGATTCCATTTAAATGAAATGTCCAGAAGATGGAAGTCCATAGAGATAGAAAGTAGATGAGTAGTTGTCTGCGGTGGGAAAGGCGAGTAACTATGGGTTGCTTTTGGGGGACGGAAATGTTCTGAAATTGATCTGGTAGTGATGATGGTTGTACAACCTTTATCTAAATCCCACTTTAGAAAGGTGAATTTTATGGTATGTGAATTATATCTAAAAACCAAAAAGCTTGAGATAACAAGATTGCTGCTATAGCCCCGTGTGCGTCTATAAGTCAGAAGGTTGACGGGGAAGGCCTGGATTACCCCCAGGTAATCCAGACCTGTCCCCCAGATCCAGGCTGGTTGAGTAACTCAGAGCAGTTTCTGGAATGTAGCAAAAATGGGTATGTTAGATTTGCTATTTCTGTTTACTAAAACTGTAATTCTACGAAAAACAGGACACACTGAAAGATTGTAGATAACTCTCTTCCTGGACTTTCCCTGTGATTAATCCCTGTTTCCCTGATGTCTGTTTTCCTGTGGTCTGATGGCAGAGAAGTTGGAGTCTTTGTAGCAGCCTTTGTAGCAGCTAGTGGGGTGCATTTCCATTGACAGCACAGACTGTCAGCTGGGGCTGGTTACTACACCATTGCACTGCCTACCTGTAGCTTGCTTTTTAGATACTCTCAGTGATTGCTTTGGTCCCCACTTCTAAGTGTTAAGGGCTATAGTGGTCGCAGATATGATCGCTTTTGAAGTTGTGACATTATCACACAGATGATCTCAAAGTTTTAATTTTACTGACACTGAAGACTATTTCTTCTATAAAGAAATAATGACTTTATATCAGGCATGCTTTGTAATCACTGATATAAACAGCCTGCAGTAAAGATAGGTTTGAAATTTCTGGAAAGTCCCACAGGCTTAACCAGTATCTGTGGCAGAGACAAATCATTTTGATTAATTGAAAAATGTTTGCTTGTCCCTGAGAGGGTAAAAGGGGCTAGTACTAAGTGTCAGTCTCTGTGGCATGTGCTCAGGGCAGAAAACACCTGAAAATAGTCTGTCCCAGGGCTCGAGTTTTTCAGAGGAGGGCGGTGAGGGTCAGCGAGGGCCAGCTGAGGTCACACAGCCAGACAGGATTCAGGCAAATTTCTCATTTAGTGGCCTTTCCACTTTGAATAGATGCATTTTCATTTGAATGAAAGAGAATAGTCTCTAATAATGTAAACTCTTGGAGGAGTTTTCAGGAAAAGGTATTTTTACATGCCAGGCATAGATTTATGTTTTAATGCTTTTGGATTGCCAAGGAGGAAACCCCCAACTCCCTCCAGACAGAGGACAGGAAAGCTGTTCAAGGTGGAGGACATGACACACTTAGAGGTCTGGGTTTCTGCCTGACGTTTTTGGTCAGACACACTGAAGACTCTTACTAATAAGCTTGGGATGGGGTGTTCCTTTATATTCAGTCAAGCCTTGATTATACTTAGAATCTGTCCTTCATCTTGAGCTCGGTGATTCTGTGCTTTCTTTCATCTTCTACAAACCATTTTGTTATTGCCAGTACCCAACCACGTACAAAGTCCAGCTTGCCTTAAAATGGTCAGGTCCCTCTTCTGAGGGTGAGCCAATCCTCGGAGCTGCTTTTGACATCAAAGTCATAAACTACATCATTAATACTGTCACGGTCGACACATGCTTGTCTTCGTGGGCCCTGGGTAAAGGGAGTTTTACTGGACAGGGTCTGTTGTTATCATCTGCTGTTGAAGACTTTGACCTTGGCCTCTTAGCGTCTTAATGCCGGGAGACCAAATTTACAGATACTTTCTTACCTTAAAGGATTGGATAAAAGACCTACGAGTCCCATGTATCTTCCAAAGTCCCTTTGTAAGTATATATGGTTGTGCAGGAGAGATGTTATTTCGTCAGGCCCTGTACCTCTAGCCTGAAATTCAATTCCATCACATCTCTGTTGGCAGCTTTGTCATCTATTGCTGCTCCTGTCCTCCTCCCATGGAGTTGGTTTGCAATGCCACAGCTAACTTACCTGTCTTCATACCTCCTCTCCCTCAGAGCACAAATAAATTGTACCTGTTCATCATTGTTATGTTGCTGCTGCTTAACAACCCTTTCAAAAAACCCAATGGTTTAAAAACAATAACAATTTATTTTTGTCACAGTCCATAGGTCGGCTGGGTGATCGATTGGGCCAACCTTGGCTGATCTTGGCTGGGCTCACTCATGAGTCTGTGCTTAGCTGGGCCTAGATGATCTAGGATGGCCTTAGCTGAGATGACCCAGCTTGACTCCACGCGGTCTCTCATCTTCCAGCATTATAGCCCAGGCTTCTTCTCATGGCAGTGGCAGAGGTCCAACACGAAAACCAGGCTGCATCACCTCTTGGGGTCTAGACTCAGTACATGCATGCTGTCATTTCTACTGCATGGCACAAGGCCAGCCCAGATTCAAGGGGTGGAGAACAGACTACCTCTTAATGAAGAGGAGCTGCAAAGTCCCATGGAAAATATACTGGATACAGGGAGGGGTAGAGAATATGAGCCATTTTTGCAATCAATCCACTGCATAGCTCAGAGGTCAGCAAACATTTTCTGTAAATGGCAAAATAATAAATACTTTTGGCTTTGTGGGCCATATGGTCTTTGTCATAACTACTCACCTCTGCTGTTGTAATGTGAAAGCAGCCATAAATGATATATAAATGAGCGGGCATGGCTCTGTCCCCCTAAAACTATTCACAAGAGCAAGTAGCAGGCCAGATTTGGCCTGCAAGCTGCAGTCTGCTGAGCCTTGACCTAGATGATTCAGACCAAGTAGGAATCTCAGATTTACGAGGTGTGATCAAAATACATGGTGAATGTGTAAATAAAAAAAAATTCTTACAGTAAAAGACACATTGCCATTAATCCCCCTCAAAATACCCCCCTCACTTTGAACACACTTATCCCATTGTTCTTGCCACTTTCTGCAGCAGTTCTGCAAGTCCTCTTCTGTGGGTGTCTTTAGTTGTGCTGTCCTGGCTTCCTTGATGTCTTGAATCGATTCAAAACGTTTACCTTTCATGGTCATTTTGACTTTGGGGAAGAGCCAGAAGTTGCACGATGCCATATCCGTGAATAAGGTGGATAAGGACACACCGTAATGTTTTTATTTGACAGAAATTGCCGTACCAGAAGTGATATGTGACACACAGAGCCTTTCCATTGTGATCAAAACATACGGTGAATGCTGCCGCCGAGTGCCATCCAACGGAAAGGCAGGGATCTTCAATATGGGAAGCAGCGTGTTGAACCTTAGTAACAGTGTGTGAGAAGTTTCAACTTGTTTGGTGCAGTCAGTCGGTTGTGAGCTGTGGTTGCCGTAAATCATCCTCCATCATGACAGCTTTCCGTGTCACACATCACTTTTGGTACAGCAGTTTCTGTCAAATAAAAACATTGCGGTGTGTTCTCATCCACGTTATACACTGGATCTGGCACCGTGCGACTTCTGGCTGTCTCCCAAAGTCAGAATGAGTCAGGACATCGAGGCAGCCATGACAGTGCAACTAAAGACACTCACAAAAGAGGACTTCCAGAACTGCATCAGAAAGTAGCAAGAACGATGGGGTAAGCGTGTTCGAAGCGAGGGGGAGTATTTTGCGGAGGATTAATGGCAATGTGTCCTTTACTGTAGTAAGTTTTATTTCAACATTCACCGTATTGTTTGATAACACCTTGTAGTTTCTAGGATGCTGTCCATCCTGAAACCATGATCTTGAGGCCATGAGCACAGCACAGGTATCATCTGCTAGTAGAAATGGTCTTATTGGAAAGAAGAAATAGAAACAGGTGAGAGGAGCAAGGGCTCCCCTCTAAGGGCTTCCCTCTAATGACTATTTGCATCCATTTGGGATGCAATTTTTTCCTTGTACCATATTGAGCTTACAGATTAAGTTTATTTCCAGCAAGTCCTTGGAGTTCACTTCTTTTGCATCCATGTTTGGCTGGATTCTCATTCCTTATCCATCCACGTATCCCAAATGGATCCCCGGTAGAACTCTTTCCATTGTTCTGACCTGGATGCTCTCTTCTTATACTTTTCCTGGTCCTCCTGTCTTTCTTAACCCCTTCCTCAGAAGCGACCAACACCACCTCCTTCTGGGCCTCCAGGGAAGCTCCTGATTAGATCTACAGAGTAGATGATGTTTATTTTCCTTTATCAATTATGTGTCTAATTGCTACGACCATGACATTTAAAGATGTAATTGTTCTCCAGAGTGACCTTTTGTTTCAACCATTATTGCCTGCAGTTAGTGCTTGACTAGAGATTTGGTTAAATTTCAGGTAACATGAACTCTTTTAATAGAATGTCCAAGTCTCTGCAATTCTTCTATCTGCCGGCTGGGTCTTTCTCACGAGGGCTTCTCATGGTGGGGCAACAGCCTGTCATCTCATTTTTCCCTATCATAGGTTTTCTTTACCACATATAATATTAGGCTATTACCATCTTGTTTTTGTGAAAATGAGAATGAAATCTTTGCTTTTGAATTTTACTCCTTCCTTTTTTTTTTTACTAGTTGCTACTTACTTATGCAACATGATTCTTCCCTGGGTATTCATCAACAGGTATAATTTTCAGCTTGGCATGGCTCAAACGTCAAACTTTTAAAGTTTTAAAGCAGCTGAGTTGTGCAGATGGTCAATAAATCAATCACTATGGCCACTTTATTGCTTGTAAGGTGATTACCCCACTTTGCCCATAGCGACTTTTCAATTTGATTAAAATGCATTTTCATCAGGTCATGGTCGAGTCCTCCAGATATAAAAATACATGAAGCAATGAGAGAAACCTATGCTCAAATATTTTTATAACTACCCTTCACCTCTTTACCCAGCACTTTTGTGGTCCTCATCCTATAATTCACATTTCCATGCTCCTTGCCAAAGTAATTTCTATTTAGTGCTTATTCCAGCCTCTTTGTAAGAGTGCGTTATTTTTTCTGGTAACTGGTCGTGAGCATTGGCCCTGCTGCAAAGCATTTTCTACATCTCGAATTAGCGCCTATGTGATCTGTGAATCAGGCTCTGACGGTGGTGTAACATGGGGCAGTGGAATTATCTTAGGCAGGAAAGGAAGAAGCCCTCAGCTTTGCTACTGCCCTGGCAGCACGAGCCCTTCTGAGTGTGTTTTAAGAAAAATTAAAAGCCTGTACCCAGAGCTTGCCTAGGGCAGTGTGTCGCCAGCCTGGCGTGGCTCTTGGCTTGTCTTAATCCATTTGGGCTGCTCTAACAAAATATCACAGACTGGGGGGCTTCTAAACAACAGACATTTATTTCTCCCAGTTCTGGAGGCTGGAAGTCCAAGGTCAGGGTGCCGGCATAGCTCGGTGAGGACCCTCTTCTCAGTCAGACTCCTTGCTGTGTCCTCACATGGTGGAAGAGGCGAGGGGCTCTCTGATGTCTCTTTGTCAGGGTGCTGATCCCATTCCTGGGATCCTCACACCATCACACTAGGAATTAGGTTCCACCCCAGAGAACTCCCAAATTCCTTCTGCCACCTGAGGACTCCGCAGAAAGACTGCCTTCTCTGAACCAGGAGGCAGGCCCTCACCAGACCCCGAATCTGCCTGTGCCTTGATCTTGGACTTCCTAGTCTCCAGAACTGTAAGAAATGACTTTGTTTCTTAGGAGCCACCCAGTCTGTGGTATTTTTGAACAGCACCCTGCGCTAAGACAGACTGTATGTGTGTGTATAGATTTCATCGCAGCAGGGATGCCGATGCTGAAATCATTCTTAGGTAAGAAAATAGTGCACGTGGGTTATTCTGCCAGGTCTGTGCAGATGTCCTGCTTCTGTTTTTGACCACAGGTTTTCTCTCCCAGTTGTAACTAGCATGGTCAATACAGGAGCGATGAGTGGTTCTGGAAACCTGATGGATTTCCTAGATGAACCGTTCCCCGACGTGGGGACCTATGAGGACTTCCACACCATCGACTGGCTGAGGGAAAAGTCACGTGACACGGACAGACACAGAAAGGTAGGTGGCATTCATAACAGACACATCGGACAGTGACTGAGCTCGGGCTTAGGGTCACATGTCATGTACTGGGCTAGGTTCTAAGGAAGAGAAGGACTAGCAGGAGAGGCAGAGACATGGGCAAATAATGATCATAGCCCGTGCTTTGGGTGGGAGGCTGTGTCACGTAGAGCTTTAGGAGTGGCCCAGGTGGCCTGCGTCTGTAGAGGGAGAAGTAAAGAGGTGGTCAGGACCCTTGGCAATGCCAGGATGTAGTAATGCAGTGGGAGGAAGGTGGGCAGCCTGTGACAGACACTTGGAAGAAGGAGGTAGAAATGAGGGAGGCGCACCAGCAATAAGTGGTCACGAGTGAATGGAGGACAGAATGGCGAGGACGGGGCTGCCAGCCAGGTCACTCCACACAGACAGGAACCAACAGTGTGGCGGCTGTCATCGACCTCAGGGAGTGCAGCTTCAGAGTAGGCTGGAGGGATATCGAGGGGGCCGTGTCTTTTCCCGCAGGTCGGCAAGGAAAGGAGGAGGACACGGGTGTGGGGTGTCTTGAGATGACCCAGCTTCTGGGCTCCAACGTGGAGGAACGTGGGCGATGGGGCAGCCCTCACTCTGGAGCAGAGGTGGTTGAATTATGGCCCTCGGCACCTGTCTGTGTTAGTCAACTTTTACTGGAACAGAGCCACGCCCCTCCGCGTACATGTGGGTCCTTAGGTGCTCCAGCAGCCGAACCCCGTTAACACGGGGTGGCAAAGTGGTGCTCGTGCAATGTGTTTAGACGCATCCATCTGCCTGGGAAGGGTGATCCCTGCTGGTGAATTCCAAGTTCTGGCTGTGAACATTTAATTTTGAAAAGCAAAGAAGGAAATGAGGAGGTTCTTTTGTGAACAGACCTCGCAGTGTAGTTAAAATAGTAATTCTTATTCAACATGGTGACACTGACTCGATGTCTCCCTTCCAAATGGCTTTTGAATCATCAAAGATCAAATCACACTTAGTGAGTTGTTTAATGAGGCGAAATTTTTGAACTAGAAAGGCCATTTTCTCATTGCGGTAAGTAACTGAAAGAATAATGTAAGTGGGGATTCAGTTGCTTAGTTACATTTGTTTTGTGAAAAGCCCTATTTCCTGAGAACGAGTTTTGGGGAAGGGAGCCTGAATTAGAAAATGTGTCCATTTGTTAGTAAAATTTTTAGTAAAGTTCCATAGACTTCAGGTGTACAATTCTGTATCACATCATCTATAAATCCCATTGTGTGTTCACCACCCAGAGTCAGTTCTCCTTCCATCACCATATATTTGACCCCCCTTACTCTCATCTCCCACCCCCCAACCCCCTTACCCTCTGGTAACCACTAAACTATTGTCTGTGTCTATGAGTTTTTGTTTTTCATTTGTTTGTCTTGTTCTTTTGTTGTTTTTGGTTTATATACCACATATCAGTGTCACCCCAATAAATTAAAAAAAAAGAAATATAAGTAGGAAAAATATATAAGTAGAAATATTTTAAGCATTAAGAAATATGTTTTTCACCACAGATGATGTTTTGCAGAATTGTACACCTGAAACCTATGTAACTTCACTAACCATTGTCACCCCAATAAACTTTAATTAAAAAAAAAAAGAAAATGTGTCAAGATCAACGACGGTGTCTTTTTGTTTCTAGATAACCAGCAAAAGCAAGGAGTCCATATGGGAGTTCATCAAGGGCCTGCTGGATGCCTGGTCGGGATGGGTGGTGATGTTGCTCATTGGCCTGCTGGCAGGTACGTGCACAGGTGTGCGCTGCTCATGCTGGCGTGAGCAAGCTGGAAACGCCGAAACCCAGAGCGCCAGCCGTTGGGGATGCTGTTCTGAGAATGCAGTGTTTCTGTTTTACCTTATGCACGGCATTTGGTACTTCAAATATCTAAGAGCAAAATACATGACCAGACATTTAACAGAAAATCAGTCATGGACAAGGTAAGATCTCAAGGTGTGGTCCCTGGAGAGCTGTAATTGAAGAGCGGCTCGGCCCTTTCCACACAGTACAAAGGTCTGTTGCCATACTGGATTTGATCGAAAGTGCACATTTTACATTCTGTCCTACTTGGTGATGTAGAAGGCAAGAAAGTCTGGGGAAATTTTCATCTCTGATAATAAAATACTGTAGGAGAGTGCTCTTCAGTAATACTGGCAGGCCCTGCAATGAATTGCAAATATCCTCTGACACTCAAAGTAATGTGAGATGCTACAGGAGCTGAGGCTGGCCCAGGGGAGGTACCTCCAGCCCATAGGTTGTTCTCACCCTCAGGGATGCTGTGTCCTTCATTTTATGAGCCCAGAACCATGCTTGTGAGCAGTAGATGTTTCCAGAGTGAATGGATGCATACATGGACGAGAAAGCTGTCCTTTTAATACGAAAGGCACCAACTCTGCATGGAAATTGTTTTTCCTGAAACTTACTTCCTTTTAGGAGGTGGTGAACGTTAATGTCTAAGAGTAAAGAATTTGAGCATGCTAAAGAGATTCCCTTAATAAAAATCTCCTACCTATAGTCACATAATAGTTTTGGTTCTAGGGTTGATCAGAGAATGACTATAATGCAGGTGGAATATAGCAAATGCTCTCAGACAACACTCATGTGGCATAGATATAATTTTGTGGTTACAAAGGATTTCGATTTCCGGGTGCTCTTTTATTTATCCCATATACAGTTGTAGGAGGGGCTTGGTTGCCAGGGAGTGCTTACGGGGGAATCCCTTCCTTCTAGTCACAGCAACTGGCTGTCCATTTCTCCCATTCTATCTTTCCTCTCCCAGTGGCATTCCCAGTATATAATAGCTGCAGTGTTGGCAGGGAATTAGATTTCGTGGCTATATGGTGTCTTGCTCCCAATTTGACTGTTTCTATGAAGACTTTCGAAGGTGGGCAGGGTGGGAATTTGCTCTGAATTTTGATGTCTTTATTTAGAATGGATTTGTAAAACCATACACTGTGCCATTATTCATAGCTCCTAGGAAGGAGAAATAAATAGGGTTAAACGAAATCTGGAATAGATGTTCTGGCATCTTGGAGTAAACAGTGCAGCGTAGATATATTGACTAATCTAAAAGCCTGATTGGGCTATCTGTAACACACCTGGTATTGACCACTTGGCTTCACTGTCAACCTGGTTTTCGTCAGTTCTTTCAGGAAGAATCTCCTGGGGAATTAAAAAAAAATACTGCTGCCCAGGCTTCGGTTAAACAGTATATTTGGAGATGACGCCTTAGCATTGAGTCAAGACCCTTTCCACTTCCTCCCAGCCACCCTCCACCTGTGATTCCATTTTGCAGCCAGGGTGAGAACCACTGGACAAGGGTGGTCCCCAGTATCCATCAGCAAACGAACATAGGAGGAAGGCAAGAATGCAATGATACAATGAAGGTGGTTGAAGTGTTCTTTTGATCTGATTTCCTTGAAGGGGAAGCCAGCAAACTGTGCCCCATTCACTTTCCTGTTCCCCAGCTGGTGGAGAGGACTCAGGTGTCCCTCTGCCTGGACTGTCATCTCTTCAGGGGCACCCTGGACATTGTATTCTGACTCCTGAGATGGGGAGGTCCAAGAAGGGCCTCCTCTTCAGGGCATTTATCAGGAGATACCACTAGATGTCGCTGTTGCTCCACGGAACGAAAGGTCTATCAGGAGCTACTAACGAAGCAGTTCTCTATAGTCACCACTAGATGTCACTGTTACTCCACAGAACGAAAGATTTATCGGGAGCTACTAACGAAGCATTTTTCAGGAGCCACCACTAGATGTCACTGTTGCTCCACAGAACGAAAGGTTTAGCATTAGCCACTAACGAAGCATTTATCAGGAACCACCACTGGGTGTCGCTGTTGCGACGCAGAACGAGGCTGAGACTGCCAGCACTGTCAAAAACAGCCAGCCAGGAAGATTGGGTGCAGGATAATGTGATTACGAATGTATGGATGGTGATGGAATTTGGGGTGATCATTGGGTCTCACCCCTGGATATCAGCAGGACCCCTTCCTCATCTTCTTTAGGTCTTTGTTCAAATGTCATTTTTCACTTGCGTTCCCTGACCACCTTTCCTAAAAGTACATTTCCCCTTCTCTGAGACTCATTCCCCTCAACCACTGTGTGTGTGTATAACAGCTTTATTGTGGTATAACTCACATACCATATAATTCATCCAGTTAAAGTATACAATCCTGTGATAGATATGGTGTTGGCTGAATGTGTGGGAAGTACTCCTAGCTCAGACTTAGGAAATCAGGGAAGGCTTCCTTAAGGAGGTGATGTAAATGCCAGAACCTGGAAGATAAATAAAGATTGCCAGGGTGGTGGTAGGAGAGGACTGTGTTGCCTGAGCTGGTGTAGAGAGGAGAGTCCGGTGGGCTCTGGGAACACGGAGTGGGCAGGGTGTGGGGTTAGTGATGGAAAGAGACAAGGCTGGAGAGAACTGGGGGGCCAGCTGTTCGAATCTGTGACCTGTTAAGGATTCGGGCATTCTTAGAACAGTGAGTGGCTTCGACGTAGCAGGTGTAGCCAGGTGGGAGGAGTCCCGGATGCAGGTATGTGGATGCTGCTGGTATTGATGTAGGCGGGGAGTGATATTATAATAGGATTCAGTAGAAGTTTGAAAAATTTAGTAGTTTTTGGAAAAGACTGGAAGAATGGCTCATTCTAGAAAGAGACCCAAGGTATCCCTTTGGGGCCCACTGAACACTCTGTTTTATCCCACTTCGATCAGCCTTTAAAGCACTTGTTTACTTACATAGACCTACAATCCCTTATCCATAATTCAAAACTCCAGAAGGTTCTAATAGGTGAGATTTTCCAAGTTTGGTTCCCATTTGGTGGCTAAACCTTACTTAAATGATGAGGCTGTTATAGTCATTATGCCTCCATTTGGTCTGAATTGTCATGGTTCCCTGAGAAATATTAATGTGTGTGACCCCAGCATCCTGCCCCAGAAGCCACTGAGGGGTTACATCACTTATCGGGTATGTACCCTATTTCTGAAGTTTGGAAGGATGAATTCTGAAAGCTGCGCGGCCCCTGTGGTTCGTCATGAGTTAAGGTCTGTGTCTCCTGCCTGACTTAAGCCACCCGAGGACCACATATCATTAGCCTTTGTATCTGTCTCATTGGGCTGGGCACTGCCTTGCCCGCACCACAAATGCTCAGGGGACTTCACGATTACTGAAAGAAACTTCCTGTATGTGTGGCTGACATGGTCCTGTGTTGGCTCCGTGCTGTGCATTGTCACTGCATCACCGGGCCAGTCCTCTAAGTGGCTCTTGCTGTTTCTCCCAGGCACCTTGGCTGGGGTCATAGATCTTGCCGTCGACTGGATGACCGACTTGAAAGAGGGGGTCTGCCTGTCTGCCTTCTGGTACAGCCACGAGCAGTGCTGCTGGACTTCCAACGAGACCACTTTTGAGGACAGGGACAAGTGTCCCCTGTGGCAGAAATGGTCGGAGTTGCTGGTGAATCAGTCAGAGGTGGGTTTCTGGGCACGGCCGGTCCTGGCCAGGAACGCCCACCATTCCACAGGCGCTGCACCATCCTGCGATCCTTTGTGAATGTCCGTGCTTTCCCCTTGGCTTTTTCTAGCTCTAATTTTCAAACTTCATTTGGAAAACCCTTCCTCACTGCTTCATGTGCAAAATACATATGTATATTTTAAACAGTCTTATGATTGGCTTTATTTTTCTTACCAAGAGAAGTGTGTTGATCATACTGAAGAAATAGGGTTGGTTTTTCTACCTTCTAATTAAGGAGAAAAAATGTTCTCTTTTTTTGGGGAAAAATAGCGTTAGTCACATATAGTTCACATTCCTTATGGTTTGTATGCATTTACAGTGTATGATTTAATGGCTTTTAGAATAGTCACAGAGTTTTGCAACTCTTGCCATAATCTAATTTTAGATCATGGTCATCACCCCAGAAGAAGCCTTGTACCGATTAGCAGTCATTCCCCATCCTCCCCAATCCCCCCAGCCCCTGGTAACAGCTATTCTCCTTTCTGCCTCTATGGATTTGCCTATTCTGGACATTTCATACAATACGTGGACTTTTGTGTCTCACTTCTCTCACTTAGCGTCATGTTTTTCAGGTGCATCCACGTTACATCATAAAGCGGTACACCACTCCTTTTCATGACCAAATACTATTCCATTATATGGATAAACTACCGTTTATTTGTCCATTCATCAGTTGATGAACATATGTTGCTTCTGTTTTGCTCTATTATGAATAGTTTTATTTTGAACATTCGTGTGTGGAAAACTTTCTTGGGGATATACCTCGTAGGGGAATGACTAGGTCATGTGGTAACTCTGTGTTTAACCTTTTGAGGAACCACCAGACTATCTGTCAAAGTGACTGCACCATTTTACAGTCCCACCAGCAGCATATGAGGGGTCCAATTTGTCCACATCCTCATCAGCACTTGTTATGTGATTTTGATTCGAGCCATCCTAGCAGGTATGAAATGATATCTGTCTCATTGTGGTTGAAGTTACCATTTTTCAGTGCATTTCACGAGCACATTGCAGAGGATGTCTGGGGGCCTCTCGGATGGGAGTGTCCCAGGCACTGGGGGTGTAGTTGTGAACCGCTGACCGGGCACTTGCCTTCAGGGCACTTAGAGCTTCAGATCTGTATACAAATCTTAGTTTGGGAGAAGGGTTAACTTCTAACCCCCTTCAGCGGTTACCACAATGACTGTGGGTCATTGACAGATCAGAAACCCAGGGGAGGGGGAGCTGGGTCGCCAAGATTCACATTAAGGGGAATGTGAAGACCATTCACGCTAGAACTGTCCTTAGAAGATAGACAGAATCTATTTCTTCATCTCCTCCTGCCCCCACTTTTTTTTTGTTGCCCTATGGAGTTACCACAGCTGAAGATATTTGGAATGTATTTGGCCATTTTGCTAAACCTCTCTCTGGGCGGAATTGAAAATTAATTCCTTCAAGTCTCAGAAGTAGACAGGGATCTTGAAATCTCATACATCGTCGGTGCTCTCTGTTACTTCCAAAATAAATTCTCTCTGCTGGATGGGAGTGGGCAGGCAAAATTGGCGGAGTGCCATATTTCATTTCTTCTCTCCTACTCGCAATATGTTTTTTTGGGGAAACATGGCCGTCCATCTTTTCAGTCGTTGCAAAGATTTATACTTTGATTCAAAGAATTACTGTTAGCAAGAGTGAGAAGTTATTTTTAGTCTCAGAAAAGTACATTTTTAAGTGTGTGAAATGTATTCCTCAGTCTGATTTCTCGCCACATAGGGTGTGAATATATGTGATTGTAAAGGCCAGAGCAGTCTCCTGGAACGTGTTTTTGTACTTAATAGGCACACATGTGGCTGTGGCCATGGCCTGACTTGTAGGTGACCTCGCTTTCCTTCTCCGTCACTTGAATAATCCAGATGGTGACAAGAAGCTGAGGCCCGGAGAAATGTGGTGTCTCCCCAGCAGACCAGGTCTTCTGCGTCAAAGAGCTCAGACTGTGTGTTTGGGTCAGAAAGCCTTCTGCACACATCAGATAATCTGGAAGAAATAGTTCAATGACTTATTCTGAGGAGATGATCAAGTCTCCCCCCCGCCACCAAGTGCCTCTCAACTGTTAGCATGCTCCTCAGTCCTGTGGAGAGCTTGTTGAAACTCGTGTTGCCAGGCCTCACCTCTGGAGTGTCCGATAGAGCAGCTCCGGGGCAGGGCCTGAGACTCTGCATTTCTAAAGCGCGCAGGTGAAGCTGTTGCTGCTGGCCCAGGGAGCACAGCCGAGTAGCAGTATCCAGACTACAGTTCTGACACTTACTCATTGGCATGGCGGCTGCTTGCTGCGGCATGGCGGAGGCCTTAGTGAAAGCAAAGAGGGGCTGAGCCACCGCAGACACAAAGCAAACCTTCCAGGGACTCAAAGACAGAATTGTCTGCATCACACCTTTCATTAACTCTAGCACAAGTGGTGATTAAAGCCGAGTCTCAGTCCTGGTTTCCATGGCTGCTGAGATTTCACCTGGTAGAAGCTGTGTGTACACAGCTTGTGGAGAAGCCCCGGTGCTGTGTTTGTGGGTGTTGACTGTAGCAATAGCAACAGCCGATAAAACCAACATTGGCCTTTGTGTTGACACAGGACCAGGACAGAAGCTGCCCGATCCGGCCTCCGCTTCTCTCACAGTGGAGGGGTGGGCCGGGCTCAGGTGTACCGAGGCTGATGGGCTCTTTCTTGTTTTGTGTCTGTTTTTCAGGGTGCCAGTGCTTACATTCTGAATTACCTAATGTACATCCTGTGGGCCTTGCTGTTTGCGTTTTTGGCCGTCTCCCTGGTGCGTGTATTTGCCCCCTACGCCTGTGGTTCTGGTATACCAGAGGTGAGTGGGGGCTGAATTTCTTTTGTGCCAATAATGAGAAGGTCAGATACGTATGTAGCACTTAATGTGCCAAGCACAGTTCCAAGCCTTTGACATCTGTGAACTCATTTAGCCCCTACAATGAACCTATGAGGCAGCTACTGTTAGTCTTCATTTGCTAGTTGAGGAACTGAAGCACAGACAGGTTAAGTAACTTGCCCACGGTCACTAAGCTGGTAAGCTGGGAGTTGAAGCTAGGATTTAAGATCTGTATTTAGGATTTGTGCTCTATTGCTTAAATTACATGATTCAATTCTCGAATGTGAAACCAGGCATAACCCCTAAAGCCTGTGGAATCAGAATTCATTAAACACTCATATAGATGTGGCACTTTCGTAACTCGTAAGTACATCTGTGATGTAATGTGGAAATAGACCATAGTGGAGGTTTGTGCTCAGAAAGTTTACTGATGAGTAAACCCCCTTGCCACGATTTGCTGTTCGGGTGACAAAGTAGTAGCAATCTTTAAAAATCTCAATCCCACAGTCAGTGCCTGCCCTGAGAATGGACCCCTGTGAGTTTAGAGTCTTATAAATATTTTTCAGCACTTTCATGTAACCAAAGTAGGAGGGAGGTGACCTTATCGATCAAGAGGAATGTCTGAGACTAAATTTCAAACCTAGGACGATCTACTGGGTAGAAGAATACTAATTGGGTGAATTCCTACAAAGCCCAGAGAGTGAATATTTTAGCCAGACATAATTTTAAATGTTCTTATATTATCACTATAGTCAGTGCAGTTCAGTTCTTCTCCAAGTTGATGCTTCAGCAATGCCCATAGGCAGTGGACATGGTGAGTTTCAAGATGCGACTGGTAATGGTGACGGACCCACGTTGGTCCCTGCTTCCTGCACGCACAGTCTTATGTGGTGCCCACCAACACTGCCTCTGGTCTAGGAGGGTCGTGGAAAGGGCTGGAATAATGAAAAGACTGTGGAAGAAAAGTTTGACATGTCTTGTTCCAGGAAAGATAGGAAAAAAAAGACTTAATATGTTACGCTGACTTTTTGATGGTTTATATTAACATGTTGCTGCAGGACCCCGAAAAACAAGCTGCAATACCACCCTAATTCCTCAATACAGTCAGTTCTGCTGTAATGCAACGTGCATTCCTAAAAATCACAGGGCTGTGCAAAATCGTACAAACAAACCACAGAGCTTGTGGGGAAAGTGGGGTTAGGGGCATAATACTCAAAAACTTTGTCAGTGACACATATAAAAAAAGATAGGAGCCTAATGAAAACAGTAGCACAGTTTTACATAGTTGATTGGTCAGGAAATATATACATACTCTCTAGCGCACGTGTGAACTGGTAGATGTTTGAGGCATGTGCCTGTGTGCGTTTTGTGTATCTCTGCCTGGCTGGGTTCAGCTGGTGCAGTTTTCTGCGTTCACCCCATGTTTCTCCCAGATGAAATTGTGCATAAACAGATGCGAAATTTGCGTTCCGCTCAAGTTCTTCCCTGATGCATGAATCACATTGGAACAAATTCGTGTTTTCAAAACAAGCATTATGGCAGAACTGACTGCATTTTATTGGCTGTCTAAGACCGAAGGCACCGTACACATTAAAAAGAACAGAGCGTTGTTGGCATCTCCGTTTATGACCCCACTGCCAACAGTAGGCGTTTTTTGACTCAAGCCGCCTTGTCAAAATAAGGAAATGGCCAAAGGGAATTGGTGGAAAATTCAAAGCAGCAATGAAAGTTGTGATGGGTAATCCCGGCTCCCCCTCCCCAGAACCAGAGATGCCAGCTGAGCTGGGGATCTTGTGGACAGTCAGGGAGCTCGGACATGAGCACTGGGTGTGAGGGGCTGCCTGGACTTGCTGTTCGCCTGAAGCAGGCTTCTTTCTGTGTGAGAGCTGAACTCAAAGAGAGTAAACTCCTGAGTTTAGCATTAAGTTTCCTCTGTGACAAGAGTGCAGGGAACACACTGTTAGGGGTGAAACTTGAAAAAGCAATATTAAGTGAAAAAAGTAGGTTTGCAGAAGACTATATAAAGTATGATTCTGTTTACATAAAGTCCATAAAAACCAAAATGCAGCAGCATACTGTTTAGTGACACAGAGGGTGATACAGAGGGTGCCAAAAAAAATGAATACGCATTTTAAGAAAGGAAAATCTATTAAAATTGTAGTACTCAATATATACCGATAACAAGTCATGTTTGACTTCTGCAATGACAAGAGGTGCTTAAAGTGGTTACCATCAGCGTAATTTTAATACAGTTTTTTTCCTTTCTTAAAATGTGTATACATTTTTTTTGGCACCCTCTGTATGTGCCAAGGCCATAAAGAAAGGCAAGGAGATGATTGGGGTGGGGGAGGAGGGAAGTTCTACTGAGAAAGCAGACAGCGGCTTTTGAAGGTACCCACGCTTCTATCTTAAACTTGGCAGTGGGTACATGGGTGCTTGTCTTATTAATATGCTTTTAACTGTATATGATATGTAACAGATCCATTTCTCTATTTTATAAAAGAGTTCACAATCTTGTAAAGTATCGAGAACCCAATGGAGGTTTTGTAATTGAGTTTTGGTTATTATGACTCAGGAGTAGCAAAATTTCCACTATTATTATCATACCGCTTGAAATTGCTAAGCTAAGGATGCGGTACCTACCCCAGTGGTTGGAGGAAAAGGGCAGAGTAAAAAGTAAACATGAATAAATAGTTCATGGCTACAAAGAACCTCCTCCCAATCAAAACCCAACTAACTACGTAAACCGACTTCACTCAAATTGAGATACAGGGCCATTCTCCTTCATTTTAGCAAAGATACTAACTGAGCAATTTGGGAACTAGACCTACCACCATTTGAGGTGATCTGCTTTAAGCTGTTATATGGCATACAATGTCAGAACAAACTTCGAATGCACTGCACTTTGTTCGTACATTTTAAAAATTGCTCACCCTCCCTAGCACTCTCCTCTGAAACATTTTGATTACTTAGAATGAAAATTCCTTTGGAAACGTTTTTGAAATGCAAATTTAGAGAACCTTTTTTTCTGTGTAGGAAATGCTCTTGTAGGAAAAGCTCTCTGAAGGACATTGAAATGGGAACATTTGTTCTAGGACTTGGGAATTTAGGGAGAACTGGGCTTGGATGCCCCTCTTGCTCCTTCTTTTTGCTTCTTTAGGACAACCACTATTGACTATATAAGAAATCATGTCCTCTTAGAACTTCCTTTGAGTTGATGTTTCATTATAAAACATGAGCACTCTCACAGCTATTTATTTACCAGAAAGGTTTTAAAGTTAACCCCACAAAGTCACAAAACCGCTGCAATACAGCTCATTAAAGCCCTGCTGGGTTCCTGTCTCTGTTAATTCGAATTAAAGCAAGCGATTGGATTTTGGCATCTACTGGGAATGGATTTGCTTTCTTTAGACCCTAATTTGATCATGACAATTTTATAAAATCATTTTAGAGAATTACAAAATGCCTATTACATTGTTCAATTTGCCACATGTCATGGCTGGCATAGACTCAGGTAATTTAGATGCTTGTAATTTTCTGAATGGTATTACACTCTTAAACTGTGCCCTAGGGTCCAAATCTACATTAACTAATTGACAAAAAATTATAGATAATTTTATTCAAGGCAACACAAAAAGGCAGGATTGTGGCAGGCATAATAAAATATCCCTTAAACAAAGGGATCTGAGATCCTCAGAGCGCAGGTTCAAATAGGCCAACTACCACTGTTAAAGACCAGTTTAACCACCGCCAGTGTGTCTGCCATTAGTTAAAGGCTAGTTCAAGAAATAGCATCTGATTGCATAGCTGGAGTCCTTACTCATATTCCATAGGGAGGAGCTCATGGAGTCCTTTGGAAATGCACACCCGTACTCTCACTTGCTCTCTATCTTTCTCCTTGAATTAAGAAAGATCTTTATCAATAATTCTGACATGAAAAGGGCCCATTTACACCCCTTTAAAATTTCGTGGATTAGCTCACTTCCTGACTCTCCCCAAATTGCCAAAGATGACAATGCTGAAGCGCGTTTCAGGACCGTCCCTTGAATAGTGAGAAATCTTGACAAAGAAGCTAAAAACATACAATGGAGGAAAGACAGCCTCTTCAATAAATGGTGCTGGGAGAATTGGATAGCCACATGCAAAAGAAACTGGACTGCTATCTGTCACCATGTACCAAAATTAATTCAAAATGGATCAGACACTTAAGCATAAGACCTGACACAATAAACTGCATAGAAGAAAACATAGGTACTAAACTTATGGACCTTGGGTTCAAAGAGCGTTTTATGAATTTGACTCCAAAGGCAATGGAAGTAAAAGCTAAAATAAACGAATGGGACTATATGAAACTTCAAAGCTTCTGCACAGCAAAAGAAACCATCGACAAAATAAAGAGGCAACCAATTGAATGGGAGAAGGTTTTTGCAAACAGTGCCTCCGATAAGGGGCTAATATCCAAAATATACAAGGAACTCATGAAACTCAACAACAAAAAAACAAACAACCCAATTGAAAAATGGGCAGAGGACCTGAAGAGACATTTCTCCAAAGAGGACATACAAATGGCAAATAGACATATGAAAACATGCTCAACATCACTTATCATCAGAGAAATGCAAATAAAAACCACAATGAGATATCACCTCACCCCAGTCAGAATGGCTATCATCAACAAGACAAATAGTAACAAGTGTTGGAGACGCTGTGGAGAAAAAGGAACCCTCATACACTGTTGGTGGGAACGCAGACTGGTGCAGCCGTTATGGAAGGCAGTGTGCAGGTTCCTCAAAAAATTACGAATAGAATTACCATATGACCCAGCAATCCCTCTCCTGGGTATCGACCCAAAAAATCTGAAAACATCTACACATAAAGACACGTGTGCTCCAGTGTTCATTGCAGCTTTGTTTACGGTGGCCAAGACATGGAAACAACCAAAATGTCCTTCGATAGATGAATGGACAAAGAAGTTGTGGTATATATACACAATGGAATACTATTCAGTGGTAAGAAAGATGATATAGGAACATTTGTGACAACATGGATGGATCTTGAGAGTATAATGCTAAGCGAAATAAGTCAGACAGAAAAAGCAGAGAACCATATGATATCACTGATATGTGATATATAAACCAAAAACAACAAAAGAACAAGACAAACAAATGAGAAACAAAAACTCATAGACACAGACAATAGTTTAGTGGTTACCAGAGGATAAGGGGGGTGGGGGGTGGGAGATGAGGGTAAGGGGGATCAAATATATGGTGATGGAAGGAGAACTGACTCTGGGTGGTGAACACACAATGGGATTTATAGATGATGTAATACAGAATTGCACACCTGAAATCTATGTAATTTTACTAACAATTGTCACCCCAATAAATTAAAAAAAAATAGTGAGAAATCAGGAATACCTATACTGCTCTTTTCAGGAATGGAGCAGTGGTTCTCTACCTGGGCTGCATTTTAGAATCACCGGGGAGGCTGTACAAATTCCCAGGCCCAGGATACACCTCGGACCACATCTCAGGGGGTTCTAATTTCTTAGGTGATCCCAGTGAGTGCCAAGGTTGAGAAGGACTGTAATAGCTATTTGAGAAACTAATTTCTTAGCCGAGCAGGGCCCACTAGGAGGCACTTTGAAAGTGACATAAATGTCCTGACACTGACAAGAATTAACATTGTCCCATTACATACCATACAGTGGGGAAACAGAAACTGACGGTGTGTTTCATTGGCTGATTCACTGGATGTCTAATTAATCTATGATTATAGGCTTGTGAATTGCTCAACAGTAAGCATTCACTCCATTTTATCCATTTGTGGGAAAGATTGAAGGTAAAAAGTTACCTAACCACAGATGATGTTTCTGTACCCCAAGAATACTGTTTGGGGGAAGAGGACTCCAATATATGAAATTTATCACTGAGATGGACACCCACTTGAATTCTAAAAGTGTTAGGCAAACTCATGTGTACTTTTAGGAAGAAAGCCATTATTTGACATTTACAAAATGTGGCAGGTCTGTAAGTGGAGCAAGATGATTACCTGTAGTCAACATCCTTTTCAATAAAAGAGGGCAACATTTGATGGAAGGGAAGGGGTCGTCATGTATTCAAACATCTTCACATCCCCCAGAATTACGTTAGTAGAATGTTGAGCATCTTCTTTTTCCAACATCGTATTAAGAATACCTTGAAACATACTGAAAAGTTGAAAGAGTTACACAGTAAACACCAATATACCCATGGCCTGCAGCAGGGGTCGGCAGACTATTCTGGAAAAGGGCAGACAATCAATATTTTAGGCTTTGTGAACCAAGAGGCAAAATTGAGCAACTATTCTAACTAAAAGACTAATAGTATTGTGTATATCTTACATTTAAAAATATGGAAAGCACCCCTAGTATGTGGGTCATAAAAAGTTGGCAGTAGGCTGGATTTGGCCCACGGGCCATGGTTTGCAGACCTGACCCAAAGTTCAATTGACATTTTGTTCTATTTGGTTTGTCACATAGCTAGCCAGCTTTCTGTCTCTTTATCTTGGACATCTTTCAATAGTCAAAAGTTAACAGTTAAAATCAATAGATACTTGTCTCTTTTCAGCACAACAGGATAATGTGAGCAAGATAAAATGCCATAAATAAAATGAGACTTCAATAATTATTCTGTCCTCATTATGACCTTATTACTGCAGGAATTCTCAAGATTTCCTATGCATTGAATTGTTTTAGGTTTCCATTAATATAATATAAAATTATACATTAACATAAATTCTATTAATATAAAATTATAGCTAAACCAAAAATGAAAGTGGCCTCTCTTCCATATGAGTTAATGAATCTAAGTTTGAGAAATGCCTCTGAGAGGAACTCGTTGTTTCCCAGCCGTGGCATTGAAGCAGCTCGCACCACCTTGTTCTCCGTCCTGTTGCAGATAAAGACCATTCTGAGCGGCTTTATCATCAGGGGCTATTTGGGCAAGTGGACCCTGCTAATCAAGACTGTGACCCTCGTGCTGGTAGTGTCCTCGGGCCTGAGCCTTGGGAAAGAGGGGCCGCTGGTGCACGTAGCTTGTTGCTGTGGCAACTTCTTCAGCAGCCTCTTCTCCAAGTACAGCAAGAATGAAGGCAAGAGGCGTGAGGTGAGCAGGCTCGGCTTCCGTGTCCTGGAAGGAGCCCCCTCCAAGTCTCACCCGCAAATGTTTTCCTGAAAGGCCTGGGGCTTACACAGAACTCTTTGCGTCACAGGTGCTGTCAGCTGCAGCAGCTGCTGGTGTCTCCGTTGCCTTTGGTGCTCCTATCGGGGGTGTGCTTTTCAGTCTAGAAGAGGTGAGTATGGGGGGGCCAAGGGAATGCGGGGTTTTAAGGGCTGAGGACTATGTGGATGGTTAGCACAGCAGTAGGCCTCTATCTCCAGCCCTTTGAGGACTAGACTCAAAGGAGTACTGAACAAAATTCCTGCAGGTCACTAAGGAGCCACATTTCTACCGCGAAATACCCGTTTTCATGTATTGTTTTAAAAATTGCCAGTGTGATTTTTGGGGAAGATTTGCAGTCCTCTTTCTTTCTCATAACGAACTGAGTTAAGCATTTTTGTTTTTGGCAACCCAAATGGATCTATTCCAGGGGTTGGCAAAAGTTTTCTGGAAAGGGCCAAACAGTAAATATTCTAGGCTTTGAGGGTCTTATGGTCCCTGATGCAACTATTCAATTCTGCCGTTGTAGCGGGAAAGCCGCCACAGACGATGCTCACGTGACTGGGCGTGGCTGTGTTCCAATACAATGTTCCTTAGGAACGCTGAAGTTTGAATTTTATGTAATTTTCACGTGTCACAAAGTGGTGTTCTTCTTTTGAATATTTCACATGTCACAAAATATTCTTTTTTCCCTCCAACCATTTAAGAAATATAAAATCATTCTTAACTCCTGTGCCATATGGATACATTTGCTGGGCCAGGGTTTTCCAACCCATGATCTATTCTGTTGTCTATAGAATCAAATTCAGAGGTTTATTTGCTTTGAGGCTGGTCTCTGTGCCATAAACAGAATTATGATTAAATATTTTCATTTCTCTTTAAAAAAAATAGCTCAAATACACCATTCTACTTTTAGACACAGAGTCCTTTAAGTATCTTTGTTGGTGCATTTGGATCATAATTAAACCGAGATTGAGGAAGTGAGTACCAGCCATCTTTGGTTTGAGTGTGACTTTCACACCAAGCGCCAGTGGTGGCTGCTGATCAGTGGGGCTGGGGCTCTGGGCAGCCCTTTCTTCAGCCAGTCTCTAATTTTCTCCTTGTTTGTCCCAGGTCAGTTACTACTTTCCCTTGAAGACCTTGTGGAGGTCCTTTTTTGCAGCCCTGGTGGCGGCTTTCACGCTGCGATCCATCAATCCCTTTGGGAACAGCCGCCTTGTTCTCTTTTACGTGGAATATCACACACCCTGGTACATGGCCGAGCTCTTCCCCTTCATCCTGCTAGGGGTCTTTGGGGGCTTGTGGGGAACCCTCTTCATCCGCTGCAACATCGCCTGGTGCAGGAGGCGCAAAACCACCAAGCTGGGCAAGTACCCGGTGCTGGAGGTCATCGTGGTGACCGCCATCACGGCCATCATCGCCTACCCCAATCCCTACACACGCCGGAGCACGAGCGAGCTCATTTCCGAGCTGTTCAATGACTGTGGGGCCCTTGAGTCCTCCCAGCTCTGTGACTACATCAACGACCCCAATATGACCCGGCCTGTGGATGACATCCCTGACCGGCCGGCTGGGTTTGGGGTGTACACGGCCATGTGGCAGCTGGCCCTGGCGCTCATCTTCAAGATCGTCATTACCATATTTACCTTTGGCATGAAGGTAAGTGAAGGGGAAGGAAGACATGGGGGGCCATCTGTGTCCTTCTGGGGATAGCACCTATCTTACTTGCCAAAATAAAATTGTGATGGGAGGAAAGGGGAATTGACCTTTATTGAATGTTGTCTTGTGCCGGGCACTTGACATTCTTTTAATCAACAAGAAACAATGCTTTTGATAAACAGCAAGCCTATGAAGTAGAGATTTTAATCCCGTTTTACAAGTGAAGGAACTAAGGCTCAGAGTACATCATTCATATAGAGACGTGTACAGCTTGGGGAACTTTCACAAAACATACATGCTTGTGCAGCCAGGACCAAAAGCAGAACATTGAGAATCCTCCAGAACCCCCGTCATGTTCCATTCCTATTGCTTCCTCTGTGGTATTGTTATGATTTGTTTCCTTTTTGAGACATCTAAGAAACTGTGTAGAGTCTACACTTGAGTGTGTGACGGGCAAGCACAAACCTGACTTTGCCTTGAGAACAGGGCTGGGTGGTCTTCATCAAACAGCTGACTGTCTCTGATCCATCATCTCCTAGCAAAAAGGTTTAGTTTCGTGTCTGAGGAAGACACTAGCAGTATCTTTTAGGGCCTGCTGGGAGAAGTTGACTTTGAAGTTACTGGGGATTAAGTGGCTGTGGGATAAGGGGCAGCTCAGAAATGAACAGTTTCCCCAGGAATGTCCCAGACTGTAGAAATCACACTGGAGGATCCAAACTTACCTGGAATTTGGTTAAAGATCCATGTGCATCCTGAGATTGATGACGATCTGGTGTGCGCATAAATGCAGCTCCCACTCAGGATCACGGTTACGTGCAACCTCCGTGAACATGGAGTGTCACGTGCGTTCTGCAGCACATGTGTGATCGTTAGATAAATTCAGATGTGTTTTCACACAATGAAATATGAAACACGCTCTTATCCAGATTTTTTAATTTACA
The DNA here is from genome assembly GCF_004115265.2 of Rhinolophus ferrumequinum. Taxonomy (NCBI): domain Eukaryota; kingdom Metazoa; phylum Chordata; class Mammalia; order Chiroptera; family Rhinolophidae; genus Rhinolophus; species Rhinolophus ferrumequinum. Next base: position 119,355,673 of record NC_046284.1, on the reverse strand, counting down.
CAGTCTATTTCTTTGCTGCCTCTAACCTGGCTCGAAAGTATTCAGAATACTTTTCAGAAGATGTACTTTATCAGGAAGAGTGAGCTGCTTCCCATCTCTCTCTAACATGTGTTTGGCCACTGTGTAGTCAGGGCAGTGAGCCCAGGAGAAGCTTTTTGGACAGTCCAGGACAGCTGCACCGACGCTTTCAGCTTCTTTATTTTACCTGTGCACAGTTGCAGGCCCTTCTTTTTCATTTTCATGCTGTGGCTTGACATTTAATTTTGAAAGCTAATCTGAATGACACTCAATGGGAGTGAGAAAGTGGCGAGTATCTCAAGTGACAGATGCTCACTTCGAATGTTATTTGCAGTGGGGCTTATCATTCTTTAATCCACAGCATGCAAGCCAGGCCTGCTTTGGAAAGCGGGGAAATGAAAGTGTAAAATGGCCTCCCCTCCAAGTCACAGTAGACAGACTAAGTGGGTGAAATCATTGACCCCCTCTTTCCCCAGCTGACCTGTTTTGAAGTGTTGTGCCTTTTTGGAAGACTGAAGTCAAATGGCAAGCTCATGGAGAGGGGCCGTGTTTACTGGGCGTGGGGAAGCGGGAAACTAGACTCCTTTCCTCATGCTTCTTTCCCCTGTGTGCTCCCTGGAGATCCCGTCCGGCCTCTTTATCCCTAGTATGGCTGTGGGAGCGATGGCCGGCAGGATGGTGGGCATCGGCGTGGAGCAGCTGGCTTACCATCACCATGACTGGATCATCTTCAGGAACTGGTGCAGGCCTGGAGCAGACTGTGTCACCCCAGGACTTTATGCAATGGTGGGAGCTGCGGCCTGCCTAGGTACAGCCACAGGTGGGGTAAGGTGGAGGTGGGGTAAGGTAGGGGTGGGGCACAAGGAAAGGTGAGACAGACCAACCACAAAGGCTGATGAGGTTTAGAGGACTGGCGAGAAGGAAGACACCAGCACTTGGATTCTCAGGGTAGGCGAGGTTGCGCTGCTGTAACAAGTGAGCACCTAAATCTCAGTGGCTTACCACACCAAGGTTTATGTCTTGATCGTGATACGCAGTCGATCCTCATTATTTGTGAATTCCATATATGGGAATTTGTCTACTTGTTTCAATTTGTTTGTAACTCCTAAATCAATACTGGGGGGAGGAGGGGGCTTTTGCAGTCATTCTGAGAAACGTGCAGAACAGTGGGAAATTGGAATTGTCCGACACGCACGTACATCCCCAGCTGAGGTTGATCAAGGTGAGGTCCACCTTCTCGGTTCAGCTGAGACTGTACACAAGTGTCCTTTTCGTGGTCTATTTAGTGCCACGTATTTTGCACTATTGTGCTTTTTCTTACTGATTTTGCTGTTTAAAATGCTCCCAAGCGTAGTGTTGAGGTAAGTGCTGTCTGGTATTTCTAAGTGCAAGAAAGCTGGGATCTGCCTTAGGGAGAAAATACGTGTGTTGGAGAAGTTTCCTTCAGGCATGAGTTATGTGCTGTTGGCCCTGAGTTCAATGAATCAGCTATGTATATTAAGTAAAGTATCATTAAACAGAAACACATAAAATAAGGTTTTGTGTCGATCGGTTGACAAAAATGTCCCTAGAGGCTTATAGGAACCTAAACTTATATTTTCCCTAGGGCAACGATTTAGTATTCACTAATTCAGTGTTTGTGGTGACTTTATAGAACAGAACTACCACGAATAATGAGAGTCAGCTGTGTGTGTGTGTGTGTGTGTGTGTGTGTGTGTGTGTGTGTGTGATGTGAGTTAGCAGAGGGCTTCTCTCCACACAGTCATTCAGGGATCCAGACTGATAGAGTTTCCACCATCTTGCAGCTGTACCATCTAGAATAGTGGTTTTTAACTCGGGGCAATTGTGCTTGTCAGGAACACTAGACAATGGAGGAGACAGCTTTGGCTGTCATACCTGGGGGGAGGGTGCTACTGGCGTCCAGTGGGTGGGGGCCAGGGACACTGCTCAACTTCCTACAGCGCACAGGATGGCCCCACCACAAGGAATGATCCCGCCTCAAGTGTTGCTAGTGTTGAGCTCAAGAAACGCCAGTTTAAGCTCATTGGCAGATTAGGAGTTGTATGGATTCTCCCTTTGAATACTAAGGGACACAAGGGTGGGTCCCTCTCCTGTCCATAGCCCCTAAGAATCTCTACAATTTTCTAGCTTATGGGGTTCTGGAAGAGGGCCACACTTGCTGAGTCAGAAACCTGCACAGCCTGCACAGAATCCACTCATCGAAAAGCAAGGCGTGTGGTCCTAGGTGGATAGACAGCCCAGTTGTGACTTACAGGTCCCCGGTGCCAGGCTGTGGTTCACAGAACCTGGCCTCAGTTCCAGAGGTGTGGGCATGGGTGACCTGTAGGACTGTCTCCTTAGAAACTCTCCTGTCTGAAGAGTTTAAAGCCAGCTTGTCAGTTTGTACAATTCATGCCCTCTCGAGTGTCTGGGGTTGAGTTTTGGAATTTCACTCCTCTCTTCACTTGTAGGTGGAGTTACCAGGATGACGGTGTCGTTGGTGGTCATCATGTTTGAATTAACAGGTGGTCTAGAGTACATCGTGCCCCTGATGGCGGCAGCCGTGACCAGCAAGTGGGTGGCCGATGCCTTTGGGAAAGAAGGCATCTACGAGGCTCACATCCACTTGAACGGGTATCCATTTCTGGACGTAAAGGATGAGTTCACCCACCGCACGCTGGCCACTGACGTCATGCGGCCGCGGCGGGGAGAGCCGCCGCTGTCTGTGCTCACGCAGGACAGCATGACGGTCGAGGATGTGGAGACACTCATCAAGGAGACCGACTACAATGGCTTCCCCGTGGTGGTCTCCAGGGACTCTGAGCGCCTCATTGGATTTGCACAGAGGAGGGAACTGATTCTTGCAATAAGTGAGTAAAAAGAGGGAAGCTCATGTCTTACTGAGAGGGCTTTTGTAGCCCCCAGATTCTCAAAAAAGGGTAGAGAGAATGTACAAAGGTCAGAGGGCTTTAAGCCCAGGGTTCTCACACTTTTAAGTTATATTCGTGTCACCTGGGGATCTGGTTAAAATGCAGATTCTGATTCAGTAGGTCTGGGGTGGGTCTCGAGACTCTGCATTTCTCCCAGCCTCCCTGTAATGATGATGTTGTTGGCCCCCAAGTCACACTGTGAGGAGCAGTGTCTTGGGAGAGGCGTTCTTGACTGGAAGATGAGCGCCCTGTTTGCAAGCAGCTCCCTGAGCCCCAGTCCTGCTAGGACAAAAGCTGCAGCAGCAGCTGCTGCTGCTGCTACCGCCTTTTGGGGAATTCATTGTTGGGTGAAGCTGAGAAGGAAGAGATGGGAGAGCCTGGGCAGAGCTGGTCTCAGAGGCGGACTTTTAGGCAGGCTAACTCCTGAGATGGTGCTTTCTTCGCTTCAGATGCCTCTCTTGGCACCGCACAGCCTTTCACTTCCCTTTATGACATTATGTCCTGTTGCACCAGTTAGAGGCCCGTGTGGGTTAATGAGCAGAAGTCCTGGCAGTTCCGTGTGATACTCTTCCTCCTCATGTGCTGAAATCAGTTGGGCCGAGGGGCAGGCTGTTGAGTTGGGAGAGGAGAGAGGGGGTGATGCCCAGGTAGGGTGTCCTGAAGACAGGTGGCTCAGAGAGCAAGCCTGTGGGCCCCATCAGCCTAGTGAAGACTTCATTGGAAAGGGAGCAGGAGGGGAAGGATTCCGAGGCCCCAGCAAGGGGGAGCAGTGAGCCTCGGAGGGCTCCCTCTGGCGGAGTCCTCCCAATGCAGCGGGACAGGGACCAGCCGAGCGCATCCGTGGCACATGGCAAACACGAATGCCATATTGCTCGCATCCCTGCCCTGCGATCTGCACACCATCCCAGCATCTCATGCTTGGCTGGAGCCTGTGATGTGGCTCAGGTGTGCACTCAATGATTTTACTACATATCCCATCTTCCAGAGTGTTTATGAAGTTTGCCAGTGGGACTCGCTGGGTGTGACCGCAGATTACACCACTGGGAGCACACCTTCACCTGAGAACCCTTTGCTTCTCCCTGCCTTTGTTCACTATCTCTTAGGCACTCCCTTTGAATTCCTGGTTTCTCTGTATGTTAAATAGCTTCGAAAATATCTTTAAAGTATCTTCATCGAAAGCTTTATAGAAATAAGTTTAGATAAGATGTATCCTTTAATTTTAGGTTGTTGCTCAGACATATTTATTTACCTCCCCAAAGCAACAACTGATTTTATATTTCAGACACAATAGCACATTTGTGCTTAAGTGCTCAGTGATACTTCTCTTTATTATAGCTCCTGTCACTTAACAGGTAGGTGCCTTTAGGCATAAGCACTGCCTTATAAAAAAAAATGAGGTTTGTTTAAAAAAGCTGTATAAGTAGGGTTAGATTTATTTAAAAATAATGTAATCAGCACCTTTAAAAAATTTATTCAATTCCTAAAATCTTTTAAGCAATGGTTGAAATTTAAAAACTAAAATAATAAATGTCACGGAATCCATTACCTGTTGTGTAGCTCCAGGCACACCTGCTAAGAGACAGTTTACTAATTTTGCTGAAACCCATTACTGTAATCAAGTGGGGAGCAGCAATTGTCATCAACCAGTTAGAGAAGAAATTTAAGCTTGCCAACCGAGCGCTCTCCTAGAAGCTATGCTTGGAATGTCTGAAGAGGCAACACATGGTGTAAATAATACCTATATGCTTTCAATCAGACCAATAACGGTATGGAAGCTGCTATATACATGGTTTGTGGAAAGGCACGGGGTGTTTCACTCTGAGCAATCTGAAAAGCTGTTTTCCTGGTCTGTGGAAAGAGAAGAGCCTCTGTACTCTGCTGGAGAAATTCATGACTTGTATTTGTGGAATTATGTGCCTTTCGTGAATATAGCCGTTGTCTTTCTTAGCAATTAGTTGGCACCACCTAGGAAGTGAGGCCCTCTTTATCACACACACACACGGGGCCATATGTGACCCTTGTTCAAATTCCTGGTAAATGGGACTTTACCTCTTGGTGCTCTTTACAAATATGAGGCTCTTTCTGTGCTCAGCAGGGCTCAGGCTCTTCCAGTCTTGAGTTCCGCAATTAAGCGAGGATGGGTTCAGAGAGGACTCAGTGGGAAGCCGCAAAGATGATTAAAGGGATGGAAAGTTAGAGTTATGAGGAAGAGTTAAGGGAACTCTTGTTTTTTTGTCTGGTGGATGATTTAATGATGACTCTCCAGCATGTAGAAGATGCTTACTTGCAGAAAGGGTTCTACGTCCAGGACTGGATAAGAAGATAAGTGTCAGACTTGTTGGACGGGTTAGTTAGGGATGAAGAGTTTTCTTCCTGGGAGGGAATAGGCCATAGAGAGGAGTGGTGTCGTCTGCTTCTTTCTTCTGGGATTAAAACATATACAGGGGGACTTCTCCATCCCTTGGTAAACTATAACTTGTCAAAATAATCTGATTTTTCTTCTAAATAGTTGTTACTTTTTAAATCACATCATCTTTGTACTGACCACCACTATAGTTGCTTCCAATTCTCCATTTTAACCTTTCTTGTTAATTATGTGTTTTATGGAAGTATTTTAAATGAAGAGGATGATAGAGTATTAATGTCCCTAAAAACATAATTACTCTAAAGTAGAGTTTCTCAACCTGAATACTATTGACATTTGGGGCTGCATCATTCTTTGTTGAGAGGGGCTGTCCTGTGCACTGTGGGATGTTTAGCAGCGTCCCTGGTCTCTACCCACTAGATGTCAGTAGCAACCGCATCCCCCAGTTATGACAACCAAACATGTCTCCAGATATTGCCAAATGTCCCCTGAGGCTGGGGGCAAAATTGCTCCCAATTGAGAACCATTGCTCTAGAGCAGGGGTGTCCAAACCGCGGGCCAACTGCGGCCCGCAATCCGTTTTTAATTGCCCGCAGCAAATTCCAAAACTATATTTAGTTTACTTAAATAAACCAGGTGAGGCAATACGTACTTCACCTCGAGTGAGTGGCCCGGCTGTGTGTGTATTTTACCTCAAGTGGCCCTTGGTGAAAAACGTTGAAAAAAGTTTGGACACCCCTGCTCTAAAGCCAAATTTCTTGGCCTATCGTAGTTTGTGAAGTTCATGTTACCACCACTTTCTTAATTACCTTCTCTGCACCTGGCATGATGATCGTATTGGTGCTGGAAAGTGGAATGTCAGGTTGAACGACCTTAGCAGGTGCTCATAACATGCGCATCATTTTTCAGAAGCTGCAGCCACTGATACTAGTTCTGGCACAATGTACAATACACCTATATTAAAAACAGTTTAACTACTTGACCTTTGAAACGATTAAAAATGAAATTTATTTCTAAAGTGAAAGTAACACGTACTCATAGAGTATTGGGGAAATCAGAAGGAAAAGGGCAAATAGCAAAAGGCACCCACATTCTCCACACCATAGAAGGCCATGGTTAATATTTAGTGCACTTCCTTCTGCCTTTTACATGTAAATGTTGGGCCTTTTGTTTCTTTTCTAACATAGACTCCCATGAGTCCTTGGGGTCCAGGATTCTCTTCTCTTACAGCACCGGATCATCCCCTGGGGGAGGAGTCGCTTGTGCATCCACCACGTGCCTACACACGTGGGGGCATAGGGATGACCGTAGCCAGTCTCTGCCCTCTGTGAACTTACATGCTAGAGTTTGTTGCAGGCATTTTGGTGACTGATGAAGATTTCTTATCCAAACTGGGAGTTGATGGTTCGCCTCAGTAGCGGGATGCGAAGAGCTTTCTTGCTGGTGGTTCTTCCATTCACCAACTTTTGGCCTGTACATAGCACCTCTACCCCCTCACGTTGAAGGTTTAAGATAAGTCTTCTAATAGAGTTCCAAAGTGGCCTAGCAGAGCCGATATGGAGAGAGCAGCAGTTGCCATTCTTGGAGGAACAAGGAGCACAGCTCAGACCTCCGCCTCTGACTCCAGCTGCTGCCTTCAGTTTTTGTTTGGCAGTGACCAACTCATGGGCTTTCATTCCTAATGCCTCCGACGTGAAATAGGCTCTGTTCTACATGACAGGCAGAGCCAAGTTCACCGACATTTAGTAGGCCCAGTTACTCACTCATTCACTTGTTGATCGATTGGTTCACACATGTATTCAGCAAGTAACTGTTTTGTATCTATGTATACCAGGCATTGTCCAGGCACTGGGAATGCATCAGTGAGCGAGTTCACTGAATTAGCTGCTGTTAGAATCAGGGCTTCTAGCCCAATCGAGTAGATTTCAGAGGAAATATAAGCTTGGTATTTATTTCAACAAGAGGGTCAACAGTTTACTAAGTTGTATTTGATTTTATAAGGAGTTTGAAAAATCCATGTGATCAGTGCTTGATTGAGGTTTGTGGCTCGATCCATTCCTGACTTTCAACCTGATTGTTGAAAGAGATGGGATTCCTGTTACATGGGACTTTAGAGACTTAATTGGTCTATGAAAATGAATAAGTAAGTACCGTGTTTTCCCGAAAATAAGACCTACCCTGAAAATAAGCCCCAGTTAAGATCGTCAGCCAGACGGATGCATTTAGTACGTTATGACGATGTTCCAGAAGAAGATGACGTGACTGTATTTGAATAAATGTAGATTGTTGTACATGAAAAAATAAGGCATCCCCTGAAAATATGCCCTAACGTGTCTTTTAGAACAAAAATTAATATAAGACCTGGTCTTATTTTCGGGGAAACACGGTATATGTTGACTGTTGCCTCCTGCCTCAGTGCTTCAGGATGGAACCATCTTGATTTAGGAGAGAAGTGTGCAGTGTGTATTGTGTAGCATCTACATTTGAAAACATGTGCATCAGTGTCATCTGGTATTTGTGGTTGAATCATAGCCCATTTAATGTAACTAGATTTAACCTGACCCAAATAATGTGCAGGCATTTGCCCAGCGGGCCCTCTGTTCCTCCTTTAAACAGAGACCCTTTTTCAAACTCAGCTTGACCCCGAATGCTGCCAGTTTTCCATTAGAGTACTCTCTTGCAATAAATGGCCTTAGAGCAGGCAGTTAGAATTTTATTTCTCAAAGAACAATATAGGTGAATAGTAGTCTTTGAGAAGGCAAGAAATGTATTATAGAAACCAGGATCCATTTTAAGGCAAGCATTGCTATACATTTTTCCTAACCTTTTCCCATGAACCAGAAGAAAGATTAAAATTCCAACAGAAGGAAAATCGCCTTGGAGAAATATCTTGTGACCGATAGATTTATTTCATGTGTGACTTGAAATCGCCTGCCTTTCTAGTGCCGCTCAAGCTGTATTTCTAATGAGTCCTGTTACCTTACTTTTCTTTAGCTCTCTTTCACATGGCCTTGCCTATAGATAGAAATAGGCTAATTGTTACCATCACAGTTTTACTATCTTTCTTTGAGAAATCCACAAAATGGCCCATTTTTAAGAGAGCAGATCCAAGGGGTGGGGGATGTGGCTTTTCCAGGGGTATTTCTTTGGTCTCAAGGGTCATATTTGGGATTGAGCTGCATTTCTGGGCTGTGAGCCTGAGATAGTCCTATTAGTTTCCTGTTCCTTTCAGGATTCATGATGCCATTTGAGTCAATTATAAGTTAGCTTGTAAAAAACCAATGTATTAAGGTCACTGGGCAGCTAAATGAGGTTTCTCGTCATGTCCACTTCAGCCCATGATGAGGTGAAGAAGTGTTAGGAAGGCAAGGGTAGAGGGCCCTGAGCCTTCTGGGTGCCCTGGAGTCCCCAAAGGAGCCATTAGGTCAGGCCCATCTTTCAAGACTTTGGCAATGAACGATCGGGTCACAGCAAGGGGACCCTTGCCCAGCATTAACTTGAGAGAGAGCTTCTCATTAAGAATGTGGAGTTTGCTTTCTGAGCCCATTTTCTGTGGGATTCGAGGATGCGGGTGGAGGGAAGACACATGTTCCTGAAGGTCTGGGGTGGGGAGAGTTGTTAGCAAGGGATTTGGTGTGGCTTACGGTCCTGCTTGCCCATTCTAGAGAATGCCAGACAGAGGCAGGAGGGCATCGTGAGCAATTCCATCATGTACTTCACGGAGGAGCCCCCCGAGCTGCCGGCCAACAGCCCTCAACCCCTGAAGCTGCGGCGTGTCCTGAACCTCAGCCCTTTCACGGTCACAGATCACACCCCCATGGAGACGGTGGTGGACATCTTCCGGAAACTGGGGCTCCGGCAGTGCCTGGTGACGCGGAGTGGGTGAGTGGCCGAACAGGTGTTGATGGAATGTGTACTGTGGCCAGACTTTGGAGAACAAGATGAGTAAGACACGGTCTCAGTCCTTACGGGACTCGAAGACCAGCACTTGGTAGCAGATGGCAGTACATGTGGTGAGCACATTGAGAAAGAAATGACTGGAAGCTGTGGGAACTTAGTGCGGAGGCCAGTGCAGCCCAAGAAGATGGGAGAAGTTTCCTGGTGGGGCTGCAGTCTGGCCCGAGGCTGCAGGTGGAGCCAGAAAGGGGAGGGGCCAAAGGAGAGGGCTGGGGCTGCTTTTCTACCATCCAGGCTCAGGGAGAAGGTGCGGCCTGTTCTGCTGTAACGTGACGTACATTCCTCAAAATCATGGCGCTATGCAAAAATGAACAATGAAAACCGTAGGGCTTGTGAGAAAAATAGGGTTAGGGACATAAAGCTCAAAAACTTCGTTCGTAGACACATTAAAAAAAAGACAAGAAGCTAACAAAAATGGCAGTACCATTTTAGACACATTAGATGGTTAAGAAATGTATCAATATGACAACAAAAATGTCAGTTCACCTTGAGGATGCCCTGAGGTTGGCTTGTGGACATGGGTGTTGCGAGCATTTTATGTATTCCCCTGGGCTCAGCTGGGTTCAGTTTTCTGCATTCACCTGGAGGTGCTCGTGGAGGAAGTCACCTGAAGCAAATGTGAAGTTCACATTCCGCTCAGATTGTCCCCTAATGTGTCAGTCTGTTGAAAACAACTCCCTACTTTGAACACAAATGTTGTTGGAGAGCTGAGTGATTTGCTAGCCCCATGGCATTGTCTCTGCTGCAGCAATATTATTTCTGCTTTGTGTTATCGTAAAGCAGGGAAGCAGCACTGCAAAGGTCAAAGGGTCGTGATGGCATGAGAGGTGCGGTGCCCCAAGGGCCATTCTTTGGGCTCAGAGGCACACCCCAAATTCACGGCCTCAGAATCTCGAGAGGAGGAAGATATTGGCTCAGTCAGGGTTGCCTGGAACCTAGGATCGTCTACCCAGTTTATTCCTTTATAGGCTGGGGGCAGGAGGTGAGGGGTATGGGTTGTGGAGAAATTGGTATCCTAAATACAGCTTAGGCTTCTATAGCATCCAGAGGCGTCACTCTGATGTAGTTTACATCTCCAGGGCCAGCACACTCCAGTTTAACCCAGCATTTCTCAATCAGGGTGATTTTGCCCCCCAGAGAGTTTGGGTGTCACAACTAGGGGAAGGGGTGCTGCTGGCATCTAGTGGCTAGAGACCAAGGATGCTGTTTGACACCCTACAATGCACAGGACGGCCCCCATCGCAACGAAGAATCATCCAGTCCAAAATGTCGCTAGCGCTGCAATTGAGTGACCCTGGACTGGATGCCCGTGAATAGCCGACGAGCAGTCCTTTTTCATTCAGCTTTCTTCCCACTATCCTGCTAACAGTGGCACAGGACTCTGCGCAAGGGCTTGGATTTGCACATTGTCCCAGAGAACTGCTAGCCGACAGGACAAGTGTCCTCCTTAGCTCTGACTGCACCGAGGGCGGTGTCTTGCACATGGGAAGGGCAATCAGTATGGGACAAATAAATGTTTGAGGCTACAGATCATTTTTGCTGGTGACTTTTAAAGGAATTCAGTAGTTCTCAACCCTGAGTGTGCATTGTAATCCTGGAGGATTCAACCTCTAGGTGAAACCCAAGTGCCGGGCCCCAGCACGGTTACCAATTCCTCAGGTCTAGTGGGGGCCTGAGGATGTATATTTCTAAGGAGCTCCCAAAGGCTGCTGCTGGTTGGGGGACCCCACTTTGCAAAACGCTGAAGCCCATTTATGTACTTGAATTTCCAGCACTTGGCATAAACACCACTGCGATCACCGTGTCATCTCAAGTGGATAGCAGTTTCTCTTTTCCTTTAAAATAATAATCCAATGTCAGTTATCGCTGGAATTTCCAGTTCTGGCAGGAAATTCTGCCCTTAACGCCCGCTCACACCTCACGGAGCCCCATGAGGTTTTCCTGTGAAGATCTGGGTGCCGAAATTGGCTCCGAATGTTCTGCGAGAAAACAAAATAGCACTCTCTCTCTCGCTCTACATATTTTAAACAAACACAGATGCTGATACGTTAGTGCTGGCAAGGGGTCCTTGTTTGCGGGCCCTTTCATCTCCTTGGGCTTGCGGCCAGGGCAGGCACGTCTTAAGCCAGCGCGCATTTTTGATGTAGTCTGTTGCCATGTGCCTTCTCTGCTCGCGGCCGAGAGCCCCAGCTCTTCCCATGGACCTGCATCATCCGCAGGATTTCTCAGGGCCTGGGGTCCAAGATAATTGTGAAAACAGACCAGAAACCAGAGAAGTCTATGTCCTTCAGAATGCCGGAGTCTAGGAAGCCTCCTGTGGCAAAGGGTGAATTTGGGTGGGATTTTCCCTTCGGAGGATCTAGAAAGGATGAGCGAGCGGGGGAGACAGTGTCAGCTTTCCCCACGCCCTGTTCAGTGGCCTTTTCAGAAGGGCCCAGCTGCTCTAATCTGAATTACATTCATGGTCATAGATCAGCTGTTTATCACTCACCGGATTCGCTTGAACTGCTATCCTCTTGATTTAAATCAAATAGGACATTTCACGCCACTAATGAACCCTGCTGGATTTGATGTGGCCTCTTTTTGGGTGGATATGCAGCTCTCTTCTTCTGCGATAATTGTTGTCGCAGGCCGAGGCACAATTTATGCCTGAACGCAAGGCAGCTCCTGATTTTACATTTCCCCAGAACCGTTGTAACCAGCTTGACTTTCAGATATTATAGTTATAGAGCTTGAAGGGGAGATTGTCAGGACTGCTTTAGGCAAATGCCTGATCTTTTGATGCTGTCTCCAGGGTGAAGATAAGGAAATAAAAACTAGGCTCAATAGATATGAGAGGGGTGTGTGTGTGAGAGATTAATAGAGTTCTCAGCACTTTGCAAACTCTAACAAGTCACTTTTTTTTTTTCAAAGCAACATTGGTTTACTCATCTTACTGAGCATTTATTTGAGAACTGGAGAAAGCTCAAAAGTGTTAAAAAAATCAAGCCAAGGAGCTTTACTAAGGAACATGGACATAATCCAATTTAAGTGGTGTTACCCAGGTGTTCTAGAGGGAGTGTCCCAAGCCAGGCTTTCAAGTAGAAAATAAATGTCAAAGACAACAAAAGAGCATTTTAAGTTGAGGGATTGTCCACTGGTTGCCAGTTGCCAGCAGCGGAACCCCTTCCCATTGCCTACAGACACACCTTTAGATGGTCCGTCTCTGTGGACCAAAGTGCTCACACCTGCTTCCGTTTCTCTTACGCTCACACTGTCTTAGTGTCGTATTACAGGCATAAGCTGCTCGCCTTGTAATTATTCTTTTTTGATTTTAAAGGGATTGAAAGCTGTTATGGATTGAATTGTGTTCCCCCCTGTTCATATATTGAAGCCTAACCTCCAATGTTACTGTATTTGGACATGAGATCTTCAAGGCGGGAATTAAGGTTAAAGGAGGTCATAAAAGTAAGGCTCTAATCTGATGGGACTGGTGTCCTTATAAGAAGACGAAGAGACACCAGGGATGTTTGTGCAGAGAAAAGGGCCATGTGAGGTTACAGCAAAAAGGCAGATGTCTGCAAGCCAAGGAGACAGGCCTCTGCAGAAATCAAACCTGCCAGCACCTTGATCTTGGCCTTTCGGTCTCCAGAACGGTGAGAACCTACATTTCTGTTGTTAAGCCACCCTGTCCATACTACTTTGTTATGGCAGCCTGAGCAGACTAAGTCAGGACTTGGCTTCAGCCTGGCAGGTTTAGTATAATGGCATCTTGTCTGATGGGGCATCTTCAATTTGACTGCATTTTGATAAATTTCAGAAATGTATTTAAAGTACTATATGAACATGGTTAAAGGCAAGTAACTAAATAGCTAGAACGAACAACTTCTGGCTTTCTCCTTCTTCACCACCACCACCCCACTCCCTTCAGGAAACCCCAAGGGTTTTGCTTTCTTTAATTGATAGACTATTTTTTTTTAGAACATTTTTAGGTTTACAGAAAAATGAAGCAGAAAGTACAGAGTTCCTATATTCCCTCTCTTGTCCCTTCACAGTAGCCCTTATTGTTAACTTCTTCATTGGTGCACTGTATTCGTTGCCACTGCTGAAGCAATGCCAATACGTTGTTGTTAACTAACGTCCGTAGTTTACACTAGGGCTCACTCTTGGCGTTGTACGTTCTATGGGTTTGGACAAATGTAGAATGACATGCGTCCACCATTAGGGTATCACAGAGTAGTGTCACTGCCCTAAGAATCCTCTGTGCTCGGGCTGTTCATCTCCAGTACTCCCACCTCCCCAATAACTCCTGGCAATCGCTGATCTTTTCACGGTCTCCATAGTTCTGCCTTTTCCAGAATGTCACAGAGTTGGAATCATACAGCGTGTAGCCTTCTCAGACTGGCTTCTCCCACTTGGTAACATGCATTTCAGGTTCCTCCGTGTCTTTTCGTGGCTTGATGGCTCATTTTTTCTTAGTGCTGAACAATATTCTGTTGTCTGGATGTTTGTTTCTCCATTTACCTACTGAAGGACGTCTTGGTTACTTCCAAGTTTTGGTGATTTTGGTGGAGGCACACATTTTTTAAGAGTAAGGATGCTCTTTTCACATAACCACTAAACTATAATTACACAAAGTTAACAATAACTCAGTATATCACTCAATATCTTGTTCGTATCAAATTTCAATCCAGAATTCCTTCAAGGTCACATATTGCATTTGGTTGTTTTGCCTCATTAGTCTTTTGTTTAGAACAGTTCTCTGCCTTTTTTTGTTTGTTTGTTATTTGTGACTGATTTTTTTTTTAAGAGTCCAGACCAGGAGTCTCCCATTCTGAATTTGTTTGATTGCTTCCTCATAGTTTGATTTGGTTTCAGTAGTTTTTGGCAACATTTCAAAGTGCATGATGTCATAATGTCAGCTTTTCTGGTTTTGTTGCTGGTAAGCTCCATCACTTGGGTGAGGTGGTGATGGCTGGAGCCCTCTGTTGTAGAGGGACATTTTTCTCTTTGTATAATCTGTGGAGGGATACTTTGAGACCATGTGAATTTTTTGTTTTCCAGTGGTTTTGGAATCCATTGATAATTATTGACTAAACTAATTATTACATTGGGGGTTGCAAAATGTTGATTTTCTAATTCTATTCTGCTTTCTACATTTTTCCCCATTTTTTGCTTATCATGATAGAATCATGACCCTTTCAGTGTTCTGACATCTGTGTCTTCATTATTCTTTTTGTTTAGCATGCTTTTTAAGGCCTCTTTTGTTGTTTTCCTGTCTCCTGAAGATGTTCCTATGAGATGAAGGGAAAGAGGTAGTATCTGCTGTCTACCCCAGTGTGTTAGATGGGGAAACTAACACAAGAAATCGATCACTTTTTTTAAGTTCCAGTGTGGTCAGGGACAAAGAAATCAGAATTCTGATCTGACAGTTTCACTAACCAGTGTCCATTTCACCAGATGTAACTGACTTGAATACTGCTCTGAATACTTCGATTCCCTGTTCTCACTTACTTTTTATTAGAAGAGACGAGTTCGACTAATTTGGCTTTAATGAGATAAATGACAATGTATTACAATTGTCTCTTGATTTTTTTTTTTTTGGTATATCATCATTTTACACAGATAGAGAGTAGAAAGCTATCATTTTAATAGCTATGCAGTATTCCAGTGTCAGATTGCCATAGTTTACTTCTCTATTTCCCTTTTCTCGAGGATGGTGGAGGTACAGTAAGCAGCATTTTGCAAACTAATTTGGCAATGGAATATCTTTTCTCCAAAGAAGTTGTGTACATCCCCTTCTTTCAAGCCTTTCCCTTTACCTAGGGGGCATGATTTGTTTCAGCAGGTGGTCATTTAAATGTTTAATAAAATCAAGAGTGAGGCAAGGGCTGCCATGAATGGTTGTGCAAGTGTGTAATACATAATCCAGGGTGTACTATTTACATTATAGTGTTTGTGAACAGTGCCCCCTGGAGTTCTGCAATGTACAGTCCGAGTGGTCCTATACAAGGGGCTCTGGTAAGTGGTATTGTTTTTGTCAGTTGAAAGCAATAGAATTTTGGAAGAGGAGGTAATTTACATATATGGTCAGAAACGATATAAAATAGAATCGTTGTATTTAAAAAAAAATTCTTATACTTAAAATACCTTCTACTTGGAATTTCTGTGATATGGCAAGTTTTGATGATGGCTTTCATAAGCCTTTTTAAAGCTGATTATAGTCTTAAAATTTAGCAGTGTGTGTTAGTCATCGTAGGTTTACTGCTGTAATAAACAAGCTTGTATTCTCTGTGGCCTAGCCCAATAAGGTTTGTTTTTCTCCTAGGCACATCCAGTGTGGGTTGTAGCAAGCATGGGCTCTGCACCACACAGTCATTCAAGGACTCAGGTCTTTGAATCTGTTGGCTCCTAAGTCAATCCTCTGTGATCTTGGAGTCCTTCACTGGCTCCTCTGCCTCTGATTGGCAGATAAGGAGAGAGTGTGTGAGGAAATGTGCAGGTAACTTGGGAGGGGTATCCCTCGCCTCCACCCACACGTACCAGCTCACTCAATTGGCCCCACCCAACCACAAGGGAAGCTGGGAAATGTCTCTCTGTGTGCCTAGGTGAAAAAGGCACTGGTGTTTAGGAACAGGCATGAGTCATTATTGCAAGGCTGACCTCTGTTCTCTATTTTGTTTCTTCTCCAGGAGACTTCTTGGCATCATCACAAAAAAGGATGTTCTGAGACATATGGCCCAGATGGCAAACCAGGACCCTGAATCCATCATGTTTAATTAGAAACAAGATGGCACTTATTTTGAGAAAAACAACAGCTATGTCATTTTAAAAAAAATAAACAAGTGATATGTTATTATCCTAATGTGCTGGGGGCAACAGAAACAAAAGCTTTGTTTGAAAGGAAGGAAAGATGAAACCTTTTTAAAAAAGAATACATCAATGAGTAGGCATTTTATAGCTTTAACCCCTTATGAGTTTCAAGCTGTGTTTCTTAATGAGTTTACTAACTGCTATGGGGGCATGTGGGTGGGTGTAAACGATGTGGTTTGTAAAAGGACATAGAACACAAATGCTGAATCAAGAAATGTTTGCCCTTCTATTCAAGGCTGATGTTTGTGAAGCTTTGAGTCCTAAGGGATATTGGCATGTCAGCGTCCTTATTTATTGGTTCCTGAAGTTTTGCTGCTATGTTACTGAATCAGACTAAAGGTATTTGCACGCACTTTCTTGGAAAAGAAAAAGAAATTAATTTGAATATAGTGAAAGCTGCAAGTATGCTGGTGGGTTCACTCATGACCATCCCATTTCTTGCTCATGTTCTCAGTCTATTATTTTGCTTGTCCATCAGTTTCTAAACCAACATCAGGCTCGCCTGCTCTGATGGGCATGAAGAAATCACTTCTCTATGCAAGACCAGCATCTTGGGACTGCCTGACGAACTATTGGAGAACTTAGTGCTGTACTGTATTTCCTCCCCTACAAAGGGATTCATCTGTATTGTTAGAGTATGCTCACCCAATCATTGATTTACATCCCTATTGCCTGTGCTTCATTTATTTCTTGGCGTTGCCTGTGCATTCTTAAATATTGATCAGTCCAACACTTTCTATGGGCCATATCCTCCATGCTGCCAGCTTGCCATAAGTTCCGAATAGCATATACAAGAGTCAAAATACTTTACCCAGTGTTACTACTTATTTTTCCTCTCAGGTCTTATTAAATATGGCTGCAGAGAGGGTGAGGCATACGAGTTCTCAGTGGGAACTCCTCCAAATGGATTGCAAGAGAAATACTAAATTGATTCTAAATCTGTTCCATTCTCTTCTCTGTAGGATGCAAAATGCCCAGCTGTAATGTGTAAGCATGCACTTTCATACCAGCAATCAGAGCACAGAAGGACAGAGTTAAATTTTAGACAGTCAATTTGAGCATTGAGCGTCTTTATGTTGAACCTAATGATGCATTTCTTATTTTAGTCAGGACTTCTGTGTTTTCTGGGGGAAGGAATTAAGCTGGGTTTTTTTCGGTCCACAGTCATCTGCGTACGAGTTGTCCTTTGTGCCCTTTCTCTTTCATCTTTGTCCTTTCTTTTTCACTGCATTGTTCTCTTCACCCTTCTCCATCTCTTCATTGGATGTTGATGTATCAGGTATGCATTTGGCTGCAAATCATAGAAAACCCAAGGAACAGTGATAGGCTGAACAGAAATCTGGGGCTGGGCACTCAAGCCTATCTCCATGTCATCATGAGTCTACACTTTTTGGTCTTTCTTTCACCATCCTTTCTCCTTTGGCTTCCTGCCTCATAGTCACAAGATGGTTACTGAATTGCCAGGTATGATGTCTGCTTTCTAAGCAGGAAGAGGCAAATAACAGGGGCAGTGATAACATCGAAAAGCAAAGCTCTCCCAGAGACGCCCGCTTTCCCCCGTTGGCTAGAATTCTGTCACATGGCTCCCCGAGCTGCATGTGAGTCCGGGAGGACTGTGCTTGGCATGGTGTATTACCCTCTGAACAAGATTTCGATTCTCTTAATAAGGAAGTGGGGATTGGTCCTTGGAAGGGGAGTGTTGTCTGCTGTATTGGATGCCATCATTGTGTCCCTGTCATTGTCTTTCCTGTCTTCTTTCCTCTTTCTTGCTGAAACCCTTTGAACACTCTCTTCTAACCTTAGAGTACACCACTTCTCTCTCAGATTTGACAGAGAGCTCCCAATCAGAATCCATCACTTCTTATCCTAATAAAACTGTTCATTTTGGATATAAATCTAGCTACAAGAGGGTTTCTGTGAAAACTTCTAATTGATGTAAGAGAATAGACTGATATGTTCTCTGGATTAAAAAAAAAAGTTTCAGTCAGATCATGCTGACAAACTATGGACAATTTGTTTCTGTAATTTGTCCCCTCCAAAATAATATCAGATAGCCGCTTTAGCATGGAAACATCGGTCACTAGTAGAGAATTCAGGCTTTGGGCCTACAATAGAATGAAACTTGTTGTCTCCTTTGCAGCACGTAGATACTGAGTAACAGATCCTAATATTAGTGTTGTTAATTGGGTTTCCATGGGACATATGCAAGTGAAGCTGGTTTCTCCTGTACTTTAAATCCTGAAAAAATCTTAAGGATTGCTTCATGTAGTTCCCCTTTTATTCCCACATGGCCTCCGAAAAGAGTATTAGTCATAGCCTGGATTTAGACAATCCAGGATGCCCTTTTAGCTGAACAAGGAGCTTCAGAAGGGAACACGAAACAGTGAACAGTAGCCAAAGGACAATGCCATCACAGAATTTCCTCCTCCAGCTGAGGCCATGGAAGGATGAGGGGATAGTTCACGCTGGGCCAAGGTCACCAAGGGCAGTTGTGTCTTTCTCCCCAATGCTTAGCGTCAGTGAATTCACAGGAAACGGTTGGGAGTGTTACTTGACTTAAATAACCTAATCTTGTTTTCCTTCACAAGTTGAACCTCTAATTTGTTGTGGGGTTCAGACTCTCCCCAACTGAAGGCCAGGGTCAGACAGGCAGGTTAAGGTCAAGGATGGGGGAGTTTGCAATGGGGACAACTAGAGCCAATTGCCTTCCTCCTCTGGAGCCCTAACTCAGCCCTGTGGTCCACTCAGCCATTGGCCGAGCTCCATGGGGAACATGCCGCCGAGCTCTTGGTCACTCTTTCTTGTAAAAGTACGTGGGTAGGGATTCTGAAGGCATTTGCTGTGTCCAAATGGGGAACTTCATCCATTTTGCCTGGTGATGGGATGAGCGAGATGAATGGAACTGGGATGTGGAGGTGAAATAAACGTTTTCCAGAATAATGTTTTTCTTTTCTTTTCCAGAGCCAAAGGCTTTAGTTAGACATTTGTAGAACTTTCTGAATCAGTTTTTTATGTAAATAAACGTAAATACATAATGGAAAAGGAGTTCTCTAATGAGGCACATCAACCTATTTGTTGCTCTCCCTCTCTGTTACTGAGGCACTGTGTTGTAAAAGGACAGACACTAAATAAAGAGTGTACTGAAAGTGATGTGTGGATTTCTTGCTTTTCAGTGCGTCCCCTGGGAATGCAGGTGTGCGCATGGCTGTTAGAGAAAGGGAATGTGCTAGAAGCAAATCAGTATTCAGTATTTGCTGTTGCTTAGAACCAGGCAACCTCAAATGTCACAATTCAGCCCTTCCCAAAGACCTTACAAAGGAGAAGACAGGTCGGTAGATATATTTTTGGCCCTAATAAGTGACAGAAAGTGAAAAACTTTGAGCAGTTTGTTTCACTGAGGTGAGAACTGGTTACTGTAAATGATCAACATGTGCAAATGCTGCTTAGTAATATTAGCAGATGCTGGGCTGGAAATCATAAGACACCCGAGGAGAACTGGTGAATTGCCTAATTGTCATAGTATGCCTTCGTTTTCATCTCACGCGTGCAGTGTTTTATCAGACTCGGTTTCCAACTTGTGCTATGGTTTACATGAGCAGGGAGCCTGTGTATCTAACTTGGGGAACACTAAGCAGACTCCATTTTCAGTGGTGCAGTCATAACGATTTATTCACGTCCACTGTGTGCTGGGAACAAGCCTACTACTACATGCGACTTTTATGAGATCTATCTGCATTTGGTGTTTTTTATTGTAACACTCTGTGTAAACATTGGCACCTTATTAAAAAATTAAATACTTGAACTTAAAAAAAAATAAAACAAGCACGGAGTCCACAAGGAGCATGTTGTAAATGGAAGAGATACTGATTTCACAGCATTTCTACCCAAAGGAAGCTCCAGAATCCTGATTCTGGTGACTGCTGAATTATCTGGTGATGTTAAAGCCCCATTCTTAACATTGTTGGGCTGGCCCGGTGGCTCAGGTGGTTGGAGCTCCATGCTCCTAATGCTGAAAGCTGCCAGTTCGATTCCCATATGGGCCAGTGGGCTCGCAACCACAAGGTTGCAGGTTTGATTCCTCCACTCCCGCAAGGGACGGTGGGCTGTGTCCTCTGCAACTAAGATTGAACACGGCACCGTGAGCTGAGCTGCTGCTGAGCTCCCGGATGGCTCAGCTGGTTGGAGTGCATCCTCTCAACCACAAAGGTTGCTGGTTCGACTCCTGCAAGGGATGGTGGGCTGCGCCCCCTGCAACTAACAACAGCAACTGGACCTGGAGCTGAGCTGTGCCCTCCACAACTAAGATTGAAAGGACAACTGGACTTGGAAAAAGTCCTGGAAGTGCACACTGTTCCCCAATAAAGTCCTGTTCCCCTTCCCCAATAAAATCTTTAAAAAAAAAAAAAAGATTGTCATGCAAGATTATGACATCAGTTCAGTCAGCTTTAAAATCCCCTGTTCCTAGCCTGATGGGTGATGGCCAAATAAAAATTCAGCCTGGGGCTATACATTTCCAAGGTTGGGGTAGGATCATGGTCCCCAGGCCACCTATGTGTCTGCCCTGCGCTCAGAACCTGGGGAGGACAGCTTGGGTAGTGGTCTAAAATTCATTCTTGCATCCTTTTAAAAAAAAAATCTGTAAAAAGGCAATTTTTTCTGTTAATAGTACTTTTTACTTTTTAAATTTTATTAAATTTATTGGGGTGACATTGGTTAATAAAATAAAGGTTTCAAGTGTACATTTCTATAATACGTCATCTGTATATTGCATTGTGTGTTCACAACCCTAAGTCAAGTCTTCTTCAGTCTGCATATATTTGACCCCCTTCACCCTCTTCTACCTTCCCCCACCCCGTTTTCCCTCTGGTAAATACCATATTGTCTGTATCTATGAGTTTTTGTTTGTTTCTTTGTCTTGTTTGTTCATTTGTTGCTTTCAGTTTTATATCTCACATATGAGTGAAATCATATAGTTCTTGATTTTTCTGTCTGTCTTATTTTGCTTAGCATGATATTCTAAAGGTCCATCCATGTTGTTGCAAATGGCAGTATTTCATCTTTTTTATGGCCAAGTAGTATTCCATTGTGTCTATGTACCACATCTTCTTTATCCAATCATCTATCGAAGGACACTTTGGTTGTTTCCATGTCTTGGCCATGTGAATAATGCTGCAAGAACATAGGGGTGCGTATTATCCTTTCTTTGAACAGAAAATTATTTATTACTTTGGAAACCACAAGGGTTTGAATTATGTCCTTCCCCACCAGGTTTTTCTATTTTGCAATTTTCAACTTGACAGAAAATTTTGAAAAATAGCACAAAGAATGTCCACACACCTTTGACTTAGAAGAGCCAGTGAGAGGAGTCCGTCTGATGAGGGGAGGGAGCCAGCCCCGGGGACTGCTTGGGGAGGATCTATCCTCAGTAGAGGGGCAGCAAATGCGAATGTCCTGAGCTAGAAATAGGCCTAGCCTGCTGGGGGCCCATCAGGGGTGAATGGCTGCAGGATGTGTGGTCCTTGGGGACAGAGTGAAGGTATTTGAAGTTGATTTTGTTTTTCCTTTTGGCGGGAAGGGTAGACACAATCAGATGCTTCAGGGTCTTGTAGGGCCAGGTAAAGACATGGGATTCAGAGGAATGACATGATTTGATTTGCATTGTACACAAACCATTTTGGCTATTGTATAACAAGACTAGAATAAGGAGTCTGGCTAAAAGTCTCTTGCAAATAGGTGAGTTATGGCGGCTTATCCTAGAGAAGTTCTTGAATTCTGGGTGTATTTCCAAGGTAGACCCAATAGATTTGCTGGTGGAGTGGATATAAAATAGTACAGCTAAGTTGCCATTTACTGAGATGGTCTAGATTAGGTGAGCAGCTCCATTTTGGAAAAGCTACTTTGGAAATATCTATTGGACACTCAAGTCCAGAGTTCAGGGGAATCGTTAGGGTTGGAGACAAATCAAGCCGTTGGCATATAAGTGGTATTAAAGCCATGCTTGGAAACTTCTGTGGTTTAATGCTATCCTAAGAGCAAATAGAACCAACTTTCTAACAGAGTTTCAATATGGAGTTTTTAGGGAGTCACACTGATTTAGACGACTGCACTTGAATGATAGCTGCGTTGCCTCTTGGCTGTGTGACAAAGGGATTGAACCTGTCTGAGCCCGGGTTTCCCCATCTCTATACTATAGAGTGAGCTACTGCTCTTGACCAGTAGGATGGCTGTGAGAATTAAATGAGAGAATCACTGTAAAGCATTCGGCATGGAATAGACCACACAAATGGTAGATATTGTCATCTTCTCAGGTTATGAAGCCTTCCTTGTAGCTTTAATTGGAAATTAATTTTCATGTTTTTAAAGGACATATTACACCTTAGTCTAATTATAAGGCCCCTAAAAGTAAACATAGATTGGACTAACCAATTGCCTTTGTTTCCAACTCTTCCTGCGGTCATTTTTCAAAAAAATGAAAACAAATAAACAAAATTTCAGATCTCTTAAGGGGTGTCAAAAAAACTTCTCTGCAACTCCAAATTAATGGGAAATTGTTGGAAAAGAAACCACTTGGTAGGAAACCCCATTTCTTATATTGGCTTGGAGAGTAGAAAAGCATAAATACGCGTGGATACTGAACTCTTGGTTAGCTTAAAATATAGAGCAAGAGTTCATGAAACAAAACCGGATATAAGTTGCTTATTTACAGACAATGTAAAACCCAATACCCACTACACTTCCAGACAGAGAAAAATCTCACCGGCATGGTGCTAATGAAACAATAATTCTCATTAATAAAACTCATTAAAGACCAGCCTTTTGTGGGACTTGGATATTTCCCTTCAACACGATGTATTTAAAAACCAGAGGGGGAGAATGAACGAACAGGATTTGTCCATCAGGTTTAATTCTGGGAGCTTAGCTCGAGCGAACCGGAATGGCCTTGCAAATAAATTATCTGGGTCGGGCAGGCTTCTTCTTGGGCTTTCAGGAGCTGAGACAGGACCAGAAACTTCTATGTCCTCCCGGGACAGTGCAGTCCAGCCGAACACAGCGAAGCCTGGCGTGCTTGTTGTTACAGCTCTTCCCCAGTTCACTGGTAGTTAATTGGCTAGAAAGAAGCTACCATATGTGAAGGCAGATAGGGAGCATCTATTTTTGGCAGTTCCTCAACATTGCATTTCATTAAAGAAATGGTTTTTTCTTTACGAACGAGCAGTAAGCAAAGAACACCTTGTGGGGATTTCCAAACCCCGTTACTCAGGGTTTGGCTCATAGAATGAAGGCAGCAATTTCTGTATTCCAGCATTTGTTATGGAACACATATTTCAAAGATTAAACAGCCGTCCTCAGTCCAAACAGATTCTGTCAGAGAAATTGAAAACAAATACATATATCCTCGTCTTGCCGGTTGCCTGACAGGTTGAGTACAGAGGGCGCTTGCTGGCGATAGAACATTCCTGACTTCTGCGGGGCTCCATGTTCATTTCACACACCCACACTCACTCACTCTCAGGACTTTCACCTGTTCCCAGCCGATACTAATCCAAGTGGAAATGGGAGCTAGCTAGCTTCCTTTTTGATGAACAGGTTTCCTTTTCTGATGTTTCTCAAACTTCAGTCTGTCCCCAGAAAGGCTAGAGCATTTCCAGGAATGGCTGTGGGTGGTTTACATGATCACCAAGGAACTTTCTTCAGGACGTTGCCAGGTGCCCCCTTACTCTATGGGGCAGGAGTCTCAACTAGTTATTGAAGAGCTGGGAGAACTGCTAGGTCTTCAGGCGGTGGGGAGCCTCTTCCCAAAGCGCTTCCAGGAGACCACGTTTCTGCAGGCTGCGGCTAGGTGCCCAACAGAACAGAGAGGATTCTGTGGCTAACTAACCGGGTAAGTCCCATCTCATCGACTGGCGCTCCGAGGACCAGGGCTCGGGGAGCATTGCGGTGGGGGCAGGAGTGTGAGGGTACGGGAGTTTTGCTGAGTTTTTTTGAAAGCTGGGTGAAGATCCCTAGTGTTAGGCAAAGACGGAGTGGGGAGTCGAAGGCCTGGGGACAGGCTTTAGCATGTCTGGCTGGCTGGGGAAGAGGGTCCCCCATCTTTAAGCAGAAAGTAACAACGTAGAGAAAGGGGACATTTGCCTCTTTCTGAGGCCCTAATGGTGCACCGGAAGAGTGCAATGATCTTACTTGGGAATACATGTCACCCCAACGGGGCATTTTGAAGTGAATGACTTCAATTCGGCCGGCTGTGTGATCGGCCCTGTCCCCCTTCCTCAGTTATGTCCCACTTGCAGTCCACACACAGGAGCACGAGTAGAAAATGGATTTTGCTTCTTACATATCATTAGAAAGACTCCCAGCTGCTTTCTTGAGTCAACTTTGAACACTTTTATGTCTTTCTTGAAAGTTTGTATCTTTATTGAAAGTTCAGAGCCATGGCTGGCAAACTACAGCACATGGGTCAAATCCAGCCTGCCACCTGTTTTGTAAAAAAAAAAAAAAGTTTTGTTGGCACACAGCCACACCCATTTGTTTCCGAATTTTCGGTGGCTACTGTCAAGCTACAGTGGCCGAGTCCAGTAGTTGCAGTAGAGGCTGCGTAGCCTGCAAAGCCTAAAATATGTACTGCCTGGTCCTTTACAGAAAAAGTTTGCTGACTCCTGGCTTACAGTAGATTAGAGTCACCAAACCACTGGCTAGCCATCAGGAGTAATTTAAGTTTCTTTCCTACACTGGGTAGAAAATATGAAGAGCTTTTAAAACAGAAGCAAGGAAAGACATGCGTGTTGGTGGAATGAGATGAACAAGTTACAATGCTTTGCTATCTTCCAAGTTTCTCTCACAGCTTAATTTGTGCCAGAAATCTCTGTCCTGACTTAGATATTAACAGAGGTAGGTGTTGGTGAGCTTTGTTAAAATTTAAATGTGTTTTAAATGTGTTTTCTGTGAGGGAAAGTGACACCTAACATTTGACTAGCACTTTGTCATTTACGAGGGGGTTTTCACATTCATTTGTGTTTACTCCTCTCCATGGTCCTCTGAAGTAAAAGTTATGATACCCATTGTTCAGAAGAAGCAGCTGAGGCTCAGAGAGTATAAGGCACAGGAGACTCACCTATGGAGCTCTTACAGCACACCGGTGCCCTGGGGCCATGCCCTGACATTCTGATTTGATCCATCTTGGGTGGGGTCTAGCATCAACTATATAAAGGGCTGCCTCAGGATTGAGGACCCCTGGCTCTGGGGACTTGTCCAAGTTGATACAGCGAGATGGTGGTCTGACTAGAACTCAAACTTGGCTCTTCTGGGTGACTTTAAGAGCTCTTCTTGGTGACTTCCATGAACTTATTCACCAGATTAGTCTCTGAGCTGAACTGGTTGGCCAAACTCAGAGGTTCTCGAAGTACAGCCCCTGGACCAGCAGCAGCAGGGTCAGCCGACAGTTTGTTAGAAATCTACATTTTCTGCCCCACCCTGGACCTATTGAGTCAGACAGTCAGGGGACAGAGCCTAGGCATCTAAGTTTTAACAGCTGATTCCGACACAGCTCAAGTGTAAGAACACACATCTGGAACACGCACTGCCTCTGGGAAGTGAGCCCTGGGTGGAGAGGGGCAGAATGAGCGTGAGAAGGGATGGAAAAAGTTAATCCATGGCTGTTTGGCCAACTACAAAGACATCAGGGCAGCAAAAAGAAGACAAGATCTCACCAGCAGCTCGAGGTTAGCCTCGGCTAACTTACGTTTTTACCATGGGCAGCTCTGAAGGTATTAGCAAGAATTCATGCATTCCTTTGCTGTGCTGACAAGTCAGAGGGTTTTTGTTTTGTTTCCTTTTTTGTTTTTTAAAGTTTTGGGTTTTTCTGAATTAAGCACTTTGTAGAGATGAACATTCTCCAGTGATTAAATGAGCCCCCTTCTGCTTGGAACCAAAGTCACATTCTTTGCTTCGATTTCAGCCCAGGTGCTCCTTTTTAATTACATTTTGTATTCAACTGTTCAGCCATCCCCTTCCCAGAGAGGGCTGGCCCCCTAATCACTACAGTGCTTTCGCCCCTGCAGCTGGAACTTCAAAGGCCCCAGAAGCCATATTGTAATGTGAGCTCCAAATTGTCCCCGAGATGGAACACAGAGAGGCATCATCAGTCAAGGCTCGTCAAGGGGAGGGGACACCTCCGTGTGGTATGGGGGTGAAAGAATCCAGCCTCACCCTCAGCCCCTCTCACAGCCTCCCCTCCAAAGCATTGCCACTACCAATCAAACACCGCACCAAGACATACATAATTCAAGGCTGTGCACTGGTCGCCCAGAGCGAGGGGACAGACGTGCATGCCCCGGGAAAGAATGTTTGTTTCAACCAAACGTACACAGCACCAGCTGCCAACGGGAGAAGAAAAGCAGAGAGGGGGACTCCCGCAGACTGACATGGGAAAGTATAAACAGTGATTACAGACTCCAAGAAAGGGCTGTTGTTGGGTGAAATCACATCATCTGAGCTGGGTTTTGTTTTTGCAATTACTGGACTTAGAGAATATAACTGCAAAGCACATGCTGTTTCCAAGATGGGTGGGACCATGTGAGCTCATGATGGTTTCAGGGCTGCACTTTGACTTCAAGTTTGATTCTAGGAGTTCACGAGAGCAGGCCTCGCTGTATTTTACATAGTAGCTTAATTTTAAGTCCCAAAGCACAGTCGCTGGAAGCAGATGTGGTAACTTATGGTTCCATTTTACTTCTTCAGCCCAGAGCTAATATAGAGTATTGATTCTTAAAGTGGGAATTCTGAAGGTGAAAAGTGGGAATGGCTTTCTTCATCTCAAATCTGTGAGTTTCTCAAGGTCAAGAAGCTATGCTTCCATTGCCTTTCTTTAGTGCCAGTTCTAGTGTCTTATATATTGATGGTCATTGGTACATATATTTGAAGAACGAATAAGTGCTGAAAACTTGTTCTTTACTTGTGATCTTTTAGAGTAATCAACAAAGTAAGCCTGGCAGAGTTTTCTGGAGACATAGAGCATTTCCCCAAAAGAGACTGATCCACCATTGCATTAAAATGTCACACAAAACACTCCATGTCAAAAGAAAATGGTAATTGGCTTGGTAATTGGTAATTGGTCTGAGAAGGACTGGCTGCTCCGCTGAAAGATCTTGAACTTCCAAGGAAAGAATGTGAAAGTGGAGTCTGAAGACTCTCCATGCCCTGGTATCTTTGATCAAACTGAACCTGCAAAGAAGTGTGGCAGGCTCTCAGTGCCGCAGAGACTAACAGCTCAGGAAATCCATGCCCAAGATGTTACTGAACATGTCACATCAAAGGGACAAATGCCCCACTGATTGGAAAATTCTTTTGGTGTTCAATGTTGAGAGAGAATAGAAATGAGATTAAATTTCAGTATTTCTGGATTTGGTTAATAGATTCCCCCTCTCTCTCTCTCTCTCTCAAGTATAAGAACTTAAAGTAATTCTGTTTACATAGTAGAAAACTAGCCAAAAGGTGCATCTAATAGCGAAGTCTGTAGGGGAATAAAAACATAGCTATAGATAGAAAGAGCTTCATAATTTTTAGAGAAGTGACATTCAAGATGGCTGAAGTTCACCACTCAAACAGTCCCACAGGGAGACTCTGGGTTTGTGGGCAAATCCCAGGACACTGTTTGCAACTTGACTTCTTTCTTGAGGATTCAAAGAGGCTGAGGCAAAATGTTGCTTTTGCAGCTCCGTGCCTCTGGTCATGCCTTCAAAGCACCAGTAACTTACGTCCTCACCAAATTGGTGGGCTAATTCAAAAAGGTATAATACTTCATTCTGGATAATCACAACAAATATTTCCTGAACACTTATTCTGCCAGTTAGACTCCAGGCCGAGTACTTTTTACATTCATCACGTTTTTGAAAACTCTCTCCGAGCTGAGTAGGCCATGGTTCCCCCACTGTGCAGAGGAGGGCAGTGGGGGTTGGGGGTTCACAGGAGCTCACTCAGCTAGAGCGAGGCAGGGCTCTACTCCGAAACCAAGCAGCCTGATTCTGGAGCCCACGCACTAAGCAGCAATGATTTTGTCACCCTGTTTTTGGAAATAGCCTAATATTTTCCCTAGAGATAGAGCTGAAATTAGCATCTCGATTTAACTGGTAGTGGAAGAGTCCAAGAGTCAGAAGGCAAAGTGACGCCTCTGTGTATTTTCCCCTGGAAACATGACTTTGTGAAGGAGGGCCTCCCTCAGTGTTTGTTGGACACTGGACTTGACCTCCCTCCTCACAAAGAAATGAAGATTACAATTCTCTTAATGTTTAGTGATCAGAATGGGCTTTAAAAAGTTTCTGCTCATGTCCAGTGGTTGTTCAAAAGAAAGGTACTGGTTATTTCTGCTTTTCAACTCCCTCTATCCGGTTGCCATCTCTGTCAGCCTCGCAGGTCAATGGCTGTAGCCTGGCTACAGTTGGCCCAATGGCTAGCTAGCATTTACCGATTCAGGGGTCGCTCCCTGTTCGATTGAAAGGTTCCTTCCCTTTAGAGTTTAGAGGGTGTAATGCTAATACAGTGGTTCTCAAACAGGGGTGACTTTGCTCCTCAGGGGCCATTTGGCAATATCTGGAGATATTTGGGATTGTCACAACTGGAGGAGGGAGCTACTGGCATCTAGTGGGTTGTATTAGTTCCCTGATGCTGTTGTACTATCACAAACTGGGTGGCTTAAAATAACACAGATTTATTCTCTCACATTTCTGGAGGCCAGAAGTCCAAAAGACGTCGGCAGAGTCGGTCCCTTCTAAGACTCTGAGGGGAATCGGTTTCATGCCTCTCTCGTAGCTTATGGAGGCTGCTGGCCATCTTTGGTGTTCTGTGGCTTGTGGTTGGATCACTCCGGTCTCTGCCTCCACCTTCAGGTGGCCTTTCCCTGTATGTCTCTGGGCCACCAATTTCCCTTCCCTTTCTCTTATAAGGATACCTATCATTGGATTTAAGGCCTGTGCTAAATCCAGGATGATCTCATCTCGAGATCCTTCACTTAATCTATCTGCAAAGACACTATTTTCCAATAAGGTCCTGTTCACAGGTACTGGGCGTTAGGACTTGGACATATTTTTTGAAAGGGACACAATTCACCTCACTGTGTAAATAGAAGCCAGAGATGCTAAGAACCACCCTACAGCACACAGGACAGCCCCTGCCACATAGGTGGAGAATCCCTGCTCAGCCATGAGTGAGAAATGTGAAGATTGTGGCAGGGAATGCCTCGTAGTGTGCTAAAAGTCCTTGAGCCAGCTGTCACGTGCAGTGTGACCCTGCACAAGCCATGCAGGCAGACGCCAGCTGTCACTGCCCCGTTCTAGGGTCTGAATGATCATTTCCAATGCGTAGAGCCCATTTGTGCCCAGTAGGTGGCATTCAAATACCCAGTATAACCAAGGCTGGTGTGCAGATGACACAAAAGGTAGGGAATTAATGCAGCTTTCAGAAGTGTGTGTATTCCGGTATATAAATGTATAGTTTA
The DNA here is from genome assembly GCF_004115265.2 of Rhinolophus ferrumequinum. NCBI lineage: Eukaryota > Metazoa > Chordata > Mammalia > Chiroptera > Rhinolophidae > Rhinolophus > Rhinolophus ferrumequinum. Next base: position 119,326,065 of record NC_046284.1, on the reverse strand, counting down.
TGTCTCTTTTGAATGCATATTAAGAACTTCTGATTTCCCAACATAGGCTCTCGAGGCTTTCCCCTTCTTCAATCCCCTCCTCACCTTCACGATAAATCTCTTGGAGAAAATGTTTTATGAAAATTTATACCAGGATCTCAAACTTTTTCTGTAAAGGGCTAGGTAGTAAGTATTTCTGACTTTGCAAACCAAGAGGCAAAACTGAGGCTACTACGTAGGTTCTGATATAACAAGAGAGAGAAGTCCTGCCACACCCTGCCCCATTTGCCTAGGTGGCTGGTCTCGGGTGCTGGGCAACTTTGTGCCCAATACCATCTGCTGGAGACCCCCAGAGGAAGAGTGACTAGCCCTAGGGTTGTGGTGGGGGGTTGAGGGGTGGGGGGCACGCTGCCTTGATCAGTTTTACCCTCTGTGTCAGTCACCCCCGGATCCCAGCACATGCTTCTCTCCTCCTGAAGAGCCAAACCATCGATGTAGGCAGCTGGCTGGAGGGTCCTCGGCTGCTCACTGCCCAGCAGTTGCCAACAGCAGAAACCCCAATGTGTAGTTGGCAACCAGTATGGACCCTGAGCAGCAGCCACTTCTGGGAGCAGAGGCGGATAGAGGGGTGGATGGTGACACCCTGACTGGTCTGGCTCACAGCATCAGTCTGCTCCATACAAACATAGGTGGCGGTTGGATTTGGCCCATGGGCCCTAGTTGGCCAGTCTCTGCTTTGACCATAGGGCAGATACTCAATTAGTCCTTTTTGGCTTGACAAACTGTACACATCATTTGCAAAATCATGGTGTTGAAAGCAGCAAAATCCATCTGGTGCCTTATGCTAAGCTAGTCCATGGGTTTTTGTAGATAGTACATCAGGGCTTAGAAAAATGGGTGCTGCAATGCCTCTGTGTGCGGGCCAAGGAGATACCCAGAATCAGGGAAGTGACTGGAATGTTTTTGCCTTTTGCATTTTGAAGTTCAGCTTCTCCACTCCTTCTACATCCCAACCATCTTGTTGGAGTACATAATCTTGCTAAGTTGCAAGCACTAGGGCTCAGATTTGATTTATTCTTGTGATACATAGCTTAGTTTTGGCAAACTAATGTTTTAGGAATGGTGACCAATAAATTTATCTTTTACTATATAATCCTCAAAGGCAAATATTAGAAGCAGTGGGTTTGGAAAGAATAAAAGAGCAGAGAACGCCAACATCCAGTTTCAAATGTCATCGTGAACTACATGCCACATGCCCAACCGTCTCTCATTTGCAAGACGGACGTGTTGGTTAAGACAAAATGCCTTCCTAGTCAAAGCCCCAGAAAACTCTCTGCTATCACAGTAGAAACTGCTGTCTGTCAGTAACTATTCTTGCCTCACGTAGAGACTTCGTTAAAATGCCTTCTCAAAAATCAGCTGTCACCTTCCATTTTATTCAGCTAACCTCATACTGCATCCGCCAGATGAGCACTTACTTACCTCTTCTCTCAGCCAAGTTAGATCAGGTTTGTGGACTGTCAGCTCTTTCCCTGGCCCCTTTTAAGTCCCTCCTGATGCAGTTTCAGCACAACTGCAGAGCCTGGGGACCTTTACCGAGTCCTTAATTGTGCACAAATTCAGAACTAAGTAAATTTCAGGCCTGCCGTCCTGCCATGGAAGTGATCAACAACCACCAGAAACTCAAGAGGTTTTTTCATGGAAAAAAAGGAAATCAAAGATAACAAATGAGAGACTTGAGCCGAGGAAAGAGGGCAGAAATTGGATTTCAGACCTCGAAAACCGTGTTCCTGTCTCAGTCAATAGTCTTTAGTGATCTGCTTGGTGCTGACAAGGGGACTATCTGGGCGAGAGGCTTGACTCTCAGAGACGGGGCTGAAGATGCTCAAAAGGCTTGCTGTTGCCCCCTCATCCAGATCCTGGATCCTCCTTTACCTTCTGACGCACCTGAAATTTTGCTGCTGAGATTTCTTCTGGCCTCTGTAACATAGCAACAAGGAGCAACGTCCTCCTCCAACCCATAAATACAGGGCTCGCAGGGCTCCAGCCTTGGCCTTTTCATCTGTGCAAGCTCACCTACTGTCAGTTTTGCCCATGTCTCCTGAATCCTGGCCTTGACCTGTCTCTGAAACTCCAGATTGGCTTCTCTAACTTCCTGTTTGGATGCAGCTGGAGGTTCCTGAGGCACTTTGAATTCAACATGCTGTCTAAAAGAGACACACTTTATATTTAAACCTCTCAGAGATTGCAAGATTTGGCATATGGTTGTATGTGGGAGGAGCCATCGACGACGCTTCCTCTACTGGAGCTGACTGGGAGGATGGAGAGGTGTTGGGCAGGTGGAAGTGGTCGTGATGTGACGGGGTGATAAACAACTTAGAAGAGGAGAATTTAGTTGTGGGGGAAGTTCTTTTTTGGTTGCAAATCACAAAGACTCAACTCAAACTAGCTTAAACATGCACACACAGCAAAGAAAGAAAAAGAAAAAGAAGCTTTGTAATTTTATTGGCTTAAGAAACTAGGAAGTCCAAGGGAGTAGTTTCAGGAGCAGTTGGATCCAGGTGTTCAAAAGTGTTATCTGTCATAGAATGGGCCACTTCGTAAAAGACCCGGAGACAAAGGCTTGTGTGCTGGTGGTTTATTCGGGAGCAGCATTGAAAAGGAAAAGCGCAAGAACTAACTGACAGATGCATGAATGAGTTGCCTGGCACGATGGGAAACTGGAGCTTGGTGCCGCGGGATCTTCAGGAGGGCCTTATGGAGCATATCCCAGCATTGTCCTCCTCGGAGATGAAAAGAGGAAACATTGATTCACCGGTTCCGTCCGCCATTCATGAAGGCTGGCTCCGTGGGTGTTGGTTCCTCCCACACTTACGGGTTGCACATGTGAGTGCTGGGCAGGTTCCATCGGTGTCCCACCAGAGAGGAGCCTCACGGTAGAAGGTGAACTCACTGTAGGCTCAGAGAAGTCCTAGGGTGGCAAACACTGTCAGATTGCCCCAGTGGGAGGCTGGTCAAAGCCTGCATGGAACTGATCTTGGTCGCAGTGGATGGAGTGAGAACAGAGACCAAGAAGATTTGAAGTGGCTCATACCATCAGCGTGTTCCTGTCTCCTCTCTTGCTCCATCTCTCGACTGTGTTTGCATCTGCCTGATCCTCAGGCTTATCCCCATGGTGACAAGATACCCCCAAGAAGCAACAAGCTTATATGGTCCTTAGAGTTCATCACTGCAGAGAAAGAGAGAGACCCTCACCACCCTATGTTCAACGTTCAAACTAATTCTGATGGTCCCTCCCGGGGGCATGTGCTCATCCCTGTGACCTGGAAAGCAATGGGTGTCGACTCCTTGCCATGCTAGAATTACACGGGGTTGGGGCCTTTCCCAATAAAGAGGTGACTGGCTATGGCAGACATGAAGATATGCTGCTCAGATTCTCTTTGAAGCTTCAAGAAAAGCTTGCTGCTCAGCTGCAAGGAGTCTGTTTGGCCGACTGCCTCAGCTTTAGAGCCAAGGTCATGCTCTTCACAGGGCAGTTCCTGGCCAAGTACTGGAAAAGGCAATGCTCCAAAGGCCCTCGTTTTCCCAATGCAGGACTTGGTTAAGGGCAGTCTTTGCTCTGGAGTTCCCTCTTAGGTTGATGGAGAGACTGTGAGGTCAGCATCCAAGTCTGGCAGCTTGCGCCGCCCAATCCTACTTCCTCCATTCCCTTCGCCTCAGGGGTTACTCTCCAATACACGTTCTGCATTCCTAACTCCATCTCAGTGCCTGCTTCCTGGAGAACTCCGATGGCACACGGGCAGATGAGGAAGAACTGATGTTCACTCAGGGGATAAGAGACCTTGAAAGATGAAGGGAGAGAGGGGAGAATCCCAAACTTTGAATGGGTCTAGCAAGAGGCTTCTTCCAATCGCCATCCCATTGGTGCTTCTTCTCAGAAGCATTTCCAAAGGTGGCCCATGCACCATGCTGAACCTGCCCTTGAAATAAAAGGGCAGACCTGGATTTGAAATCTGTGTCTCCAGTTTCTGATGTCCTACCAACTGCAGGGCCTGGACTGGACTTTTATGAGACGGGGACTACCTAGAGCCAGGGAGATAAATATAGAGAGCAGGGGGACAGCATGCTAACCCCCAATCTTTAAGGCAAGCCCACGTGCAGGCCATTTTTCCTCATAGAGGCAGTGACCTTGGCCCAAACCCCACGAGTACCTAAGACTACCTTCCATGCGAGTTGCCTTCTGCCAAAAGGCACGTTAGGAAAGGGTAGGGAGCTCCTTTGTTTGGGGTTGGCTTTAGCCTTTCCAAACTGGAAATCCAAGGTCCAAGGAAGAATAAGGAAACCCGTACTTAACCTAGACTTGAGGGTTACTGTTCTCTGAGACTACTCTGACTTTATTTCTCTTGGGGCAGAAATGATGAGACTTGGTGTTTTCTGCTGGTGGATGGTCCCAAGGTACTCCAAACACCTGGTTTGTGCATCATTGGCCTCGAGTTTACAAACTGGGAGTGAATTTTATGAGAAGGTGGTACATAAAATTATGGGTCTATAAATGGCCATCGGAAGTCAGCCAAGTAAAAGGCATAGATCCAAGTCACATGGTATGAAGACATTAAGCTGGAATTGCTGTTATTTTCACTGGCAGGCAAACAAAAATGAACAAAATCCTTATTTATCGGAGTGTACAAGAATCAGAATGCATTCCTGCAGTGACTTCTCATGTCCTACATTCCAGGGAACAAAATAGAAGGCCTAGTTCACCAATCTGACCTCTAATAGCCGAGATTTGATATGAATGCAAATAATAATGATTTTCTGTGGTGCCTTCATCCTGGAAACCTAGTATGCATCACTGGCCATGTCTTAAAACTTTCCCCCTGGTTTTTTGGGGCAAATTTAAGGCAAACACTATACAATCATGTTTGTAGCTGGGTGAATTTAACAAGCACAGGGTTATATGATTGCTACTTTGCAGTTTAAAGAATTGAGCTCTTTTTGTGTACATTCTTGTTAAATCATAAACTATAACAAAGGCAAATGACTTATATAAAAGCTTATATAAACTTATATAAAAACTGTACTGTGTCCCTGTGGCCATGAGAGAATGTGGGTGCATCCAGAGCTGAAGTCCTCACTGGTGCAGTTAAAGAGAAAAGAGAGACAAGATGAGGGGGTGTGCTGACAGTTTAGGCGATGTAGGTGTCACCGGTCTGGGATTTCAGGAACAGAAAGCCTATTTTCTCTGTCCTCAGAGATACTGGGCTCTTGGGAACTGACTCAAACTAACCAGTCACCCAAGAGACTGAGGGATAACACAGAACACAAATGCAAGCTCTAACTCTGTGCAGGGCTGGAGTATTGGTGCCAGCCACCCTGAAGCCTTCTGTCCTGGTGTCTACACATCTGGGGAGTTGGCTTAGAAATGAGAAGACTGGATGGATAACAAGGAATTAGAATCAAGGCTGGTGGATGGTCCCAAGTTACTCTATCCAGGCTGTGGTGACTCTGATACATCACGCAGCTCTCTCAGTAGTATTTATCTCCAAGAATGAGAATATTTGTGCTTGTCAGATTTAGGGCCTGCTTCTCTCCTGGGCAAACACCACCATATTTTGCTTCTATTGTATACATTTTCTAGTCTATAGGTAGACCAGCATTATCCTACCTTTATAAATGGCCGTTCTTTAGAAAGACTATAACACATTGGAATAGTTTATGGTCACTTTCTAAGACCTGTCTCTCTAAGTTGACGCTGGTGTAATTCTGAATCTTACCAAGATCAGGGATGACTTCTTCTCCTTAAAAGTCCGAATTGTCTTGTTGGTTTTTGAAAGTGTTTGGGTTGATATTTCAAAACATCAAGAGACAGGCAAACACAAGGAGAGTTTTTCTTAGTTTTTTTTTTTTCCTGATAATGGTGTCAAGTAATACATAGTAACCACTTTGGGATTTTTAGTCCTCTCTTGGTGAGATTTTCTTTATCTTTCAAATGTTGGAGCTGAGGGTGCCCATCCTAGGATGGAGGACTGGACAAACAGAGGCATGCCAGCAGTCAAGCTTGGCTGGCATGACCCAGTGACTTTATTTCATCTGGGGCAGAAATGATGATAGTTGGTGTTTTCTGCTGGAAGCACTGAAAGACAGGCTTTCTCCCTCTTCTCTCTCATCACATCATTACGACAGCAAGTCACAATTTTGGAAGAGGAAGCTGTATCTCAGGACTTTTATACTTCTATCTGCAATTACCTTTCCTTTCTGCAGCATGTGCAAATTAGATTTGGGGTTGAAACAAGAGTTTTGCAGCAGTTTAGGAATCTCTTCTTTTCCAGGTGAAGGAAAAATCAACACGCTGCCAGCAACCAAAACCCCCATGCTTGTTAATTCCTAGATTAGCCAAGAATGGTTTCCCACAGCAGCATGGTGTTCCTGGAGTTCTGAATATCTTCCAGACTCTTCAGTCACTCATTTACATACATGTTCCTGACTTCCTAATTGTATCAATGATATGTGCATATTGCCTGTTTAACTTTTTTAAAATTAAAATTTATTGGGGTCACAATGGATAGTAAAATTACATAGGCTTCAAGTGTACAATTCTGTATTACATCATCTATATATCACATTGTGTGTTCACCACCCAGAGTCAGTTCTCCTTCCATCACCATATATTGGATCCCCCTTACCCTCATCTCCCACCCTCCACCCCCTTTACCCTCGTCTCCCACCCCCCACCCCCCTTATCCTCTGGTAACCACTATCCTGTTGTCTGTGTCTATGAGTTCTTGTTTCTCATTTGTTTATCTTGTTCTTTTGTTGTTTTTGGTTTATATACCACGTATCAGTGAAATCATATGGTTCTCTGCTTTTTCTGTCTGACTTGTTTCGCTTAGCATTATATTCTCAAGATCCATCCATGTTGTCACAAATGTTCCTATATCATCTTTTCTTACCGCCAAATAATATTCCATTGTGTATATATACCACAACTTCTTTATCCATTCATCTATTGAAGGACATTTTGGTTGTTTCCACGTCTTGGCCACCGTAAATATAGCTGCAATGAACAGCGGAGCACATATATCTTTATGGATAAATGTTTTCAGATTTTTTTTTGGTATATAACCAGGAGAGGGATTGCTGGGTCATTCGGTAATTCTATTCGTAATTTTTTGAGGAACCTGCACACTGCCTTCCATAGCAGCTACACCAGTCTGCATTCCCACCAACAATGTATGAGGGTTCCTTTTTCTCTGCAGCCTCTCCAACATTTGTTACTATTTGTCTTGTTGATGATAGCCATTTTAACTGGGGTGAGGTGATATCTCACTGTGGTTTTTATTTGCATTTCTCTGATGATTAGTGATGTTGAGCATTTTTTCATATGTCTCTCGGTCATCTGTATGTCCTCTTTGGAGAAATATCTCTTCAGGTCCTCTGCCCATTTTTAATGGGATTGTTTGTTCTTTTGTTGTTGAGTTGTATGAGTTCCTTATATATTTTAGATATTAGCCCCTTATCAGAGGCGTCGTTTGCAAAAGCCTCTTCCCATTCGGTTGGTTGACTCTTTTATTTTGTCGATGGTTTCTTTTGCTGTGCAAAAGGTTTTAGTTTGATATAGTACCATTCATTTATTTCAGCTTTTACTTCCCTTGCCTTTGAGGTCAAATTCATAAAATCCTCTTTGAACCCAAGGTCCATAAGTTTAGTACCCATGCTTTCTTTTATGCAGCTTATCGTTTCAGGTCTTATGTTTAGGTCTTTGATCCATTTCGAGTTAATTTTGGTACATGGTGACAGATAACAGTCTAGTTTCATTCTTTTGCACGTGGCTTTCCAGTTTTTCCAGCACCATTTATTGAAGAGGCTTTCTTCCCTCCATTGTATGTTTTTGGCTCCTTTGTTGAAAATTATCTGTCCATATTTGTGTAGGTTTATTTCTGGGTTTTCAATTCTATTCCATTGGTCTGTGTATCTGTTTTTCTGCTAGTACCATGCTGTTTTGATTGTTGTTGCTCTGTAGTAAAATCTGAAGCCAGGGAGTGTGCTATCTCTAATATCATTCTTTTTTCTTTGGGTTGCTTTGGCTATTTGGGGTCTTTTGTCATTCCATGCAAATCTGATGATTTTTTTTTTGTTCTATTTCTTTAAAAAATGCCACTGGGATTTTGATGGGGGTTGTTAAATCTGTATATTGCTTTGGGTAATATGGTCATTTTAACTATGTTGATTCTCCCAGTCCATGAACACGGAATGTCTTTCCATTTTTTTGTGTCTTCTTCAATTTCTTTTAAAAATGTCTTATAGTTTTCAGTGTATAGGTCCCTCACATCCTTGGTTACCTGTTTAACTTTCTGAAAGTCATCTTATTTCCTCTATATGGCAAAGATGGCTAGTATTCATTAAATTTACAATGTGCTCCCCTATATTTCTTAGCTTCCTTTGAAGTGAAGTGGGGGCCATCTGACAACTTCTAGTGAGTGAACTGTGTATGGAAATAGCATGTGTCACTTATGGGCTAGGGAAGTGAAAAGCTGGTGTCTTTCCATCTCTCTCTTTCCCAACCATGGCAACCTGGGAATTCACATGTTATGATGGCAGCATCACCAGATGGAGGTAGCTTGGATCCCTGAGTCACCAGATGGACTTGAGCTCTGGCTAACTTGCATTGGACTCCATGTAAGTGAGAAGTAAACTTATGTTGTGCTAAGCCTCTGAGATTTTTATTCCTGTAGCATCGGCAATTCTAAGCTGACTAAACTTTATTTCCACATTCTTTTAAAAATACACACTACCTTCTCTGTGAACTGATTCAAAAAATATTAAAAAGTATAAAGATTTCAGCCTCAAATATCTGAACTATTAAAATAGGCTAGATGGAGACACCTTCTGGTTAGACTCTTGTGGGACTCAAACTAAACAAGTAAACAAAAACAAACAAGCAAATACAAACCCAAGTTCTCTGCCCAAATGGTCTCCTCTTCCAAATGACTCAGGATCTCAGCAGTTATGCAGCTTATCAATGCAGAATGGCAGACACTACAGTCTTCAGAAATATGAAGTTATTTACAAGATGGGTCAGAGTTGACCTGAGGTAATATTGAGGAAAGTCCTTGGTGGGGCAGGGATGGAGAGCACTATGGGAAATTGTGCGTTTGCTGAAGTTTTTTGTATTCCTGTCACTTGTCTTCTGATGCTCACTCCTTAGGTACTGGGCTAGATTTGGAGCCCCCCTTGGGATTGTTCACTGTTGTGTTTTAAGTCATGAAGGTAGAAACATGTTTTTCAAAGAGGTCTGCGAAAGGTTATTATGCTCAACAGCGTGCTGTGGCTAGTTTCTCATGTTCATACTGGAGCCTTGGCAAATATTTCTTTATCGGCAGTGTTTTGAATGAAAGTAATCACCTCTCTGTTCCCTGTCTTAGGCCACAAGCTCTTTCCGGGGTGGGCGGTGATCAAATGTGGCCTGGGAATAGAATGGTGGCTCAGTAAGGGGGCAGGCTTTAAAGGTGTATTGAGTGAGTTAATTCTGGCCATTGGGGGGACCTCATCTTTTGAGAGGATGAGGAAGCAATGAGCAGGAGCCCTTGCATTACCCCTAATATCTCAGCCAAAGGTCAAAGGAAGTGCCTAAATGAAGAAAGGTTCGGCGCACCTCAACAGTTAACAGTACATCCATAGAAATACCACTGTGTGTTGCCAAAGGGAATTTAGTTGCCATTTAATAGAAAGAAAGAAATTCCTTGTCATTTGAGGCCATCTGAGGATAAGGATCAATTAAGTTGCATTTGAAACACTGTTATTGCTCTTGGTGTCCTTTTCTTGAGAAATGGTGTAGCACTCACTACGGATAGTGTGGTGACACAAACAACAGTAGCAATGGCCTTGTGCTAGGAAAAGCAGATGTGAAATGGAGCACATCTGGACAGAAATAAACCTGGGGGAGACAAAATATGCAAGGGCTGTTATTTACCTGTTTTGTCCACATTTTGGGTATAGTTAGCTTGATTTCAATCCATATATCAATTTATAACATAGCCGGAGGGGTTCCTTAACCTGGGACTTTGTGAAGATAATAAAAGCTGAGAAGAGATAAACCATGCTATGGAAAGAGAACTATATCCATTTTAATATTAAGTTAAATAAATATTTACCCAAAACTCCAAAGAATATGCTATAGGCTTGTGTTATAAATTCCAGGTCCTACTTTGTAAGGAGCTGATTAGAACCTTTAGTTTGTTTGACCAAAAAACCCAGGGTGTTATGCTCAGGATTTGCTTCTCTTCCTCCCTCCCTTCCTCCTTCTCTTCCCTCCATGGCTCCCTCCCTCCCTGCCTTTCTCCCTTCCTTCCTTCCTTCCTTCCTTCCTTCCTTCCTTCCTTCCTTCCTTCCTTCCTTCCTTCCTTCCCCACCCCCGCCCCACCTACCCACCCGTGCATTGAGCTTCAGTGTATCAGATACTGTTCAGGGTGCTGGTGGTACATTTTCAAGCAAGTCAAAAGCAGCCTCTGTTATCTTGGCATTTATGACCTACGTGTGTTTTCTAGAATTTAGTCGTTCAAACCTAAATCCGTTTGGGGGAATTTAGAGTTGAATTTCTTGTTAGGAGAATACACTCGCTATCTTTGAAATCCACCAATGGACTATTTTCTTACCTACAGGATTCTACTTCAGGAAAAAAGAAATTGTCTACTTATGCAGCTGGAAGAAGCCACCCGTTTAACTTCCTATCTCCAGTCCCAGTTAAAAAGGTGGGTAACTTGAAAAGCAAAAACTATACTTAATTATCATGTTATGAATATCATGTTATGTCTGTGAGCTTCGTAATTCCCTTTAGCTTGGTTTTCTCCACAAGAACTTAGAACTTGAAGGGGTGTAAACACAGAATGGAAAAGAGGATACATAATATTTTTAAGAGCTGCTAATATATAATAAAAGAATATGAGGAGAACCAAATTTGGCTGCAGGATAACAAGTCTGAAGTCAAATTTACCCAAGGATTTTGTAATTCACCGCTTCAGAAGTATGTATATCCATCTACATATGTGCACATGAACGTTTCTAATTTGTTTTTTTAAAGGATATGGATATTTTATAAATAAGATTTGGATGCTCACCTCTGTGATATCCTCCATGACCCTCCAGGCTTTTTAGCATTTAATTAGAGACTTGTTCCCATCGTATTTGTTGCTATTTTGTGAATTTCTTGGAGTATGCGGCAGTGTCTATTTCCTTGTTGAATCTGATCTTCTGGCACAGTGAGGAGATGCACAGTAATCATTTGCAAATAAATAATTGAATACTGCCCTTTGTGACTTTTCCTATCTTGTGATGACTTATTTTATTTTAATCACAGTGTTATGTTCTTTGGAGCCTGGTATTTATGCTCTGTTTTCTCCTGATCTGAGGGGGCTTTGAAGTTCATTTTACCCAACTTTGCCTGAGAAAATATATTGCAGTACTAGAGGACTCAGTTATCCAACATGACCTGCCCCAGGCCCCACAGCTTTCTGGAGATAGTTCTGTGGAACACATACAGGGGATTTTAATGCCCAGTTAATTAGAAGGCTTTGCCAACCTTTGCCCCTTTTCACTTGTGTGTGCCGTAGAAAATATAATTGTAAAAGGTTGTAAAACTAAAAAATAGGTTGTGACTTGTCATATGTTCTTGTGCTAAAGTCTTCATTTCTGTACAAGATCAAAAATTAATGAATGAATACACTTACTCCGTCTTTCATTCTTCTGTCTTTTAAGAGAGTTTGAGGTAGCCTGCAAGAAATGGGAGCTATCTCTGAAACATTATTATGACCAGTGTGAAAGAACAAGGAGTTGGCAATGAAGTAGGCAGTCATTGACTACAAATTTCATTCAAGTTGTTAGTTCTCACTGCGGGTTTAAAATAGTCCTCTATATTCAGAAATTTAATGCAGTCATAATTTGTCTGGAATTTATTGCATAAAGTGAGACACACCTGTAGAAGATAAAAGGGAAACAGTTCCTCTTCAGTTGACCTTGCAATCAAAAACATGTTCAATGGAAGCCACAAGAAAGGAAAAACTTGCTTTCTTTCTGGCTGGGAAAATAACGAGTCATCATAGCCTTTTGATAAATGGTATTATCAATTCATAAATTCTGAGTAATAGGTTTTCACTTGCCAGGGACTAATGACCCATTATTTTACTTATGGGAAATAGCACCTTCTAGTTCCTGGTACGTACAGCTGCCAAATTACATGTGTTGGCATCTGTTGGTCTCTGATCATGTCTAATGAATGTTCTGCTAATTCTGATGCTGCCTGTAAAATGGAAGCAATGTTAACACCTTCTACTAACAGCTGTGGAGGCTGATGTCTTCTTCAAAGCAGGCACGAACTTGGAATGCATTCTTTGTTTGGCACAATTTATTCATGATAAGCTGCAGGTAGCCTGATACAGACTGCCTGACCTTCTCAAAATAGAAAAGGTCATCACAGCCTGGCTCTCCCAAAGCTGGACTGGGCACAGCCATTCACCATTGGAAAGGTCTTTCTCTCCATTCTCTCTGTAGGATGTTGCGATATTGTGATTTATAAGAAAAGTATATATTTGGTCATTCAGATGATCTTATAGATGAACTAATTGTTGCAACAATCAATGAAAACAAATGGCTTCTCTGGTGGCATGGATTATGTAAATGTATTATAAAGGGTTCTGGGCAAAACAATACTCTATTCTTCTTAAAATATTTTAAATGTTCAGAAAAATTGGGAAGCCTGACCTCTTTTGCCAGTGGCAGTTGTTAGTTATACAAACAGGAGAAGTGGTTGGGGGTAGGGGCGGGGAGAAAGTACCCTTCCCTTTGGTGAGGGTTTTCTCAGGGAGAACGTCTCCAGGTCCAGAGGGCCGTGGTCTGGGTGTCACCTATAGCACATCCGAATGAGTGACACGTTCCTAACACAGGACTCTGTCAGGGTGGCCAGGAACCGGGTTTTGCCCCTGTGGGCTGGGGAATCTTGACTATGCTAGGAAGGCTGCTGTTATTCCTGGTGTATGAGTTTCCAATGGCTGCTATAACAAATAGCCACAAACTTAGTGGCATGAAACAACACAGATACATTATCTTACAGTTCTTGAGGTCAGAAGTCTGAAACTGGGCCTAAGTGGGGCTAAAATCAAGGTGTTGGCAGGGCTGGTTCTTTCTGGAAGCTCTAGATGAGAATCCCTTCCTTGCTTTTTTCACTTCCTTGGTTCATTGGCTCCCTTCCAGCCAGCAATGGCATCACTCCAAACTCTGCTCCCGACATCACATCTCGGTCTCTGACTCTGACTCTCCTGCTTTCCTGTTGTAAGGACCCTTGTGATTAAATTGGGCCCATATAATCCTGGATAATCTCTCCATCTCAAGACCCTTAACTACATCACATCTGCAAAATCCCCTTTTCCATCTAAGTAACACTGTGTCAGGTTTTAGGGATTAGGATGTGGACATCTTTGGGGGCCATTACTCTGCCTCCCACACTGTGATCTGCACATAACTCATCCATGATGAGTCCATTAACCCAGGACCTCAGAAGAAGAGAGATGTGTGGCACGTAGCCAAATGCAACTCTAAAAACTCCTCTGTGAGGTCCTGTTGGTCATCCTAGGTTCTGTTCATCAACAATTTTCACCAGGCAGCTACAAGAATGGCTTCCATTGTGAGCTGCTTTGGATTCTCTCTCTCTCTCTCTCCTCCCACTTCTGCTGACCTTCTCTTCTGGGTGCTCCAGAGAGGGTATGTATGTACAGAAATAAGCAAGGATGCATGGTCATTCCACTTGTTAGCATTCTACAGTGCTCAGAACCCAGACATGCTTAATAAACATGCATTGTTACCGGTGGTGGCTCCATTCTTAGTGGTTTTGTGGCAATTATTGGTTGGCTGCCCCTCAACCAAAATCCCAGACGCCCAAAATGAGTGCCAAATTCCTGGGCTCAGTGTCTGACAACAGCTGCCACTATTATCTGCCTGCAGACAGAAGGGATCAAGTTTTGTTCTACTCTTGGAGATTAGAAAAAGCACACATGGTAGAGTAAATAACACACAAGAGAGGGACTATAGGGTGCCCAGGATAGGGAGAAATACTTAGGACAAGGCTTTGAACCCAGGGTGCATATTGGAATCACCTGGGCAGATTTAAATAGCACTCTGACTCTGCTGGCACTGCCAGAGATTTCAATCTGACTGGTCTGGGCATCGGAATTTTAAAAACTCCCCAGATGATCTAACATTTAATGAGCTGAGAACCACTGAATGAGGAATCTCAACCAGGCCATGCAGAGAGCCCCAGGTGAGGTACCCTTGTACTCACAGAAGCTATCTACACCACAGCCTCACCAACTTGGCCATGCATTCAAATCACGGGGGTCTTGTTAAAATCAGATACTAAATCAGCAGGTCTGGGGTGGGGCCAGAGATTCCGTATTTCCAGCAAACTTTTACGTGATACTGATTCTGCTGGTCCAAAGACCACACTTTAAGGAGCAAGGATCTCCCAACCCATTTTACAGAAGAGATGATGGAGGCCCAAGGAGCATGGGTGACTAACCAAAGATTTGTGGCTGAGTTGGAACCAGGATCAAGTTGTTTTCCTCCCAGTCCAATGAACTTCCCATGTCCCATGCCTCTCTCAGGTGACAAAAGCATTCCAGCATGCTAGCTATCAGTGAAAATAGGGCATTGACTGATTACACAAAAATTATCAAGATTGAGCAACATGAAAAGAGAAAACCTTTTAATAGTGTGAACCAATCATATTAATTCCTTATGAGCAAAATGGGCATAAGTTATTTATTTGCTTAAGGTAACAAAGTCTATGTGCATTCAGGTTTTATATACATAAATTTTTTCTTCATGAAACACTATTTTAACGAGAAGAAATGCTGCCGACTGTTGGTAGGCTGGGAGTGAAATAGGGGCTCTGAACTTGGCACATAAGCTTGGCCTTGGTTGAAGGAATCAGACCAAATTTCTTCAAGCTGGAGATAGTCATTAAAAATTAGGAACATTCAGATGGACGTGTGGGTGGCTCTACCGTGAAGGTTATCTCAGGTTGGTCCGTCACCACCAGCAACAGATTCTCTTCTTTTCTTCCCCTCTCTTCCTTTCTCCCCCTTTCCTTCCCCTCCTTCCCTCCCTCCCTCCCTCTCTCTCATTAACATTCAGTTGGGCCCTTAAAACACTTTGGTCTCCAAGAATGACCCTACTCCAATTCAGTACAAATATTTTTAGAATGGTTAACTCTTGAAACCAGGCCAATGAAAAGGAAGGCAAAGTCAAGTTTGCCAACTTCACCATTTTACCGCATGGCCAAAGGGAAGGAGGTGAGCTGTGCCAAGAGCTTTACATCCTGGAGAGTACTGGCCTCTCCACCCATAGTTCTCTGCCCTTGGACAAGCCACTTAGACTTTTGCTAACCTCACTTTCCTCACTGGTTAGAAGGGGGCAATGCGATCATTTATTAGGGTTGTTGTATAAGATAATTTAGGGAAAAATGGAAAATCCTTCCTAAAGGGAATGAGGTGAAAAGAAGACTGTGGCTTCATTTTGTCATTTTACCTGACCCCCAAGCGTACCAAGCTGGCCTGGCATGAAGAAATGCTAGCACTGCCAGGCCCTTTCCTTGAGATTCCAGGCCTGGTGTTGGTGGGCTCCCACTGGTCCCCGATGCTGCTTGGCATGTACTGGTGGCTGTGCACACAGGCTTTTAGCCACACGCCCTGTCTGATCTACACTGGGAATAGTATTTCTACTGCTGGTCTGTCTGCTTGGGACAATACGACTTTATGAAAAGCAAAGTGAAAACTGACATTGCTTGAAAAATCACCACCTAGCTATGGCATTTATTCTGAAGGAATGACTAGAAAATGTTGGCATTGAAGAGGAATAGTTGAATGTGAATAGAACCCTGAACCCTGTAATGTCAGTGACCACCATTCTTAATATTAGTGACACTTTGGGAAGCTATATTGTTTGACCTAGTTTTCTTCAAGTGTATATTCACTTTAAAGTCTGCTCTACATCTCAAAATACCCATGGCAAGAAAATGTGACATTAGTCTGAAGATTATAACATTGAAAGCAGATCGTTACAATGACATTTTTTTCTTTTTCTTTTTAAATTTATTTATTTATTTATCGGGGTGACAATGGTTCGTAAAATTACATAGATTTCAGGTGTACAATTCTGTATTACATCATCTATATATCCCATTGTGTGTTCACCACCCAGAGTCAGTTCTCCTTCCATCACCATATATTTGATCCCCCTTACCCTCATCTCCCACCCCCCACCCCCCTTACCCTCTGGTAACCACTAAACTATTGTCTGTGTCTATGAGTTCTTGTTTCTCATTTGTTTGTCTTGTTCTTTTGTTGTTTTTGGTTTATATACCACATATCAGTGAAATCATATGGTTCTCTGCTTTTTCTGTCTGACTTATTTCGCTTAGCATTATACTCTCAAGATCCATCCATGTTGTCACAAATGTCCCTATATCATCTTTTCTTACCGCCGAATAATATTCCATTGTGTATATATACCACAACTTCTTTATCCATTCATCTATCAAAGGACATTTTGGTTGTTTCCATGTCTTGGCCACCGTAAACAAAGCTGCAATGAACACTGGAGCACACGTGTCTTTATGTATACATGTTTTCAGATTTTTTGGGTAGATACCCAGGAGAGGGATTGTTGGGTCATATGGTAATTCTATTCGTAATTTTTTGAGGAAACTCCACACTGCCTTCCATAGTGGCTGCACCAGTCTGCATTCCCACCAACAGTGTATAAGGGTTCTTTTTCTCCACAGCCTCTCCAACACTTGTTACTATTTGTCTTGTTGATGATAGCCATTCTGACTGGGGTGAGGTGATATCTCAATGTGGTTTTTATTTGCATTTCTCTGATGATTAGGGATGTTGAGCATGTTTTCATATGTCTATTTGCCATTTGTATGTTCTCTTTTGAGAAATGTCTCTTCAGGTCCTCTGCCCATTTTTCAATTGGGTTGTTTCTTTGTTTGGTGCTGAGTTGCATGTGTTCTTTGTATATTTTGGATATTAGCCCCTTATCGGAGGCACTGTTTGCAAAAACCTTCTCCCATTCAGTTGGTTGCCTCTTTATTTTGTCGATGGTTTCTTTTGCTGTGCAGAAGCTTTGAAGTTTCATGTAGTCCCATTCGTTTATTTTAGCTTTTACTTCCATTGCCTTTGGAATCAAATTCATAAAATGCTCTTTGAACCCAAGGTCCATAAGTTTAGTACCTATGTTTTCGTCTATGCAGTTTATTGTGTCAGGTCTTATGCTTAAGTCTTTGATCCATTTTGAATTAATTTTGGTACATGGTGACAGATAGCAGTCCAGTTTCATTCTTTTTGCACGTGACTATACAATTCTCCCAGCACCATTTATTGAAGGGGCTGTCTTTTCTCCATTGTATGCTTTTTGCTTCTTTGTCAAAAATTATCTGTCCATATTTATGTGGTTTTATTTCTGGGTTCTCACTTCTATTCCATTGCTCTATGTGTCTGTTTTTCTGCCAATACCATGCTGTTTTGATTATTGTAGCCCTGTAGTACAAGCTAAAGTCAGGGAGTGTGATACCTCCAGTATTGTTCTTTTTTCCTAAGATTGCTTTGGCTATTCGGGGTCTTTTGTGGTTCCAAATAGATCTGATGATTTTTTGTTCTATTTCTTTAAAAAGTGCCATTGGGATTTTGATGGGGATTGCATTAAATCTGCATATTGCTTTGGGTAATATGGCCATTTTAACTATGTTGATTCTTCCAATCCATGAGCACGGAACGTCTTTCCATTTCCTTGTGTCTTCTTCAATTTCTTTTAAAAATGTCTTATAGTTTTCAGCATATAGGTCTTTCACATCCTTGGTTAAGTTTATTCCTAGATATTTTATTCTTTTTGCTGCAATTCCAAAAGGAATTGGTTTTTTTAAATTTTTTTTTCTGAGATTTCATTGTTAGTATATAGGAATGCAATGGACTTTTGTACGTTGATTTTGTAGCCAGCAACTTTACTGTATTTGTTGATTGTTTCTAAAAGCTTTTTGGTAGAGTCTTTAGGGTTTTCTATATATAGCATCATGTCATCTGCAAAGAGTGACAATATAACTTCTTCATTCCCAATTTGGATGCCTTTTATTTCTTTCTCTTGCCTGATTGCTCTGGCAAGGACTTCCAACACTATGTTGAAAAGCAGAGGTGATAGGGGACAGCCCTGTCATGTTCCTGAACGTAGAGCAAAGGGCTTCAGTTTTTCACCATTAATTATGAGATTAGCTGAGGATTTGTCATATATGGCCTTTATTATGTTAAGGTATTTTCCTTCTATACCTATTTTATTAAGTGTTTTAATCATAAGTGGATGTTGTATCTTGTCAAATGCTTTTCCTGCATCAATTGATATAATCATATGATTTTTGTCCTTAATTTTGTTTATGTGATAAATCACATTGATGAATTTGCGGATGTTGAACCATCCTTGTGCCCTGGGGATGAACCCCAGTTGGTCGTGATGAATAATCTTTTTAATGCATTGTTGTATTCGATTTGCTAGAATTTTGTTTAGGATTTTTGCATCTGTATTCATCAGAGATATTGGTTTGTAGTTTTCTTTTTTTTGTGTTGTCCTTACCAGGTTTTGGTATCAGGGTAATGTTGGCCTCATAAAATGAGTTAGGGAGTACTGTCTCTTCTTCAATTTTTTGGAAGAGTTTGAGCAGGATTGGTATTAGATCTTCTTTGAAGGTTTGGTAGAATTCACTAGTGAAGCCATCTGGTCCCAGACTTTTGCTTTTGGGAAGGTTTTGGATGACTGATTCAATTTCGTTACTAGTGATCGGTCTGTTTAGATTTTCCAGTTCTTCATGGTTCAGCCTAGGAAGACTATATGTTTCCTAGGAAGCCTAGGAACTTGTCTATTTCTTCTAGGTTATTGAATTTGGAGGCATATAGTCCTTCATAGTATTGTTGGATGATCCTTTGTATTTCTGTGATGTCCCTTCCCCTTTTTCATTTCTTCTCCTTTTTCATTTCTGATTTTGTTAATTAGTGTCTTCTCTCTTTTTATCTTAGTGAGTCTATCCAAGGGTTTGTCAATTTTATTAATCTTTTCAAAGAACCAGCTCTTTGTCACATTAATTTTTTTCTGTTGTGTTTTTGTTCCCTATTTCATTTAGTTCTGCTCTGATTTTTGTTATTTCCTTTCTTCTGCTGACCTTGGGTTTCATTTGTTCTTCTTTTTCTAGTTCTGTAAGGTGTAACATGAGGTCATTTATTTGGGATTTTTCTTGTTTCTTGAGATAGGCCTGTAGTGATATAAATTTCCCTCTTAAAACTGCTTTCGCTGCATCCCCAAAATTTTGGTAGGATGTATTTTCATTGTCATTTGTTTCTATGTATCTTTTGATCTCTCCTCTAATTTCTTCTTTTACCCAGTCGTTCTTTAAAAGTATGTTGTTTAATCTCCATGTATTTGTGTTTTTTCCTGCTTTCTTTTTGCAGTTGATATCCAATTTTAAAGCCTTATGATCAGAGAATATGCTTGGTATGATTTCAATCTTCTTAAATTTGCTGAGGCTGATTTTATGTCACAGTATATGGTCTATCCTTGAGAATGTTCCATGTACACTAGAAAAAAATGTATAGTCTGATGTTTTAGGATGAAGTGCTCTGTATATGTCAATTATGTCCATTTCATCTAATGTGTCATTTAGGGCTGCTATTTCGTTATTTATTTTCTGTTTGGATGATCTATCCATAGCTGTCAATGATGCATTTAAGTCCCCTAGTATAGTTTTGGTCAAAGTCTCCCTTTAGTTCTGTTAGTAGTTGCTTGGTATATTTCGGTGCTCCCTGACTGGGAGCATAAATATTGATGACTGTTATGTCTTCTTGTTGTATAGTCCCCTTTACCATTATGAAATGTCCATCTTTGTCTCTTGTTAACTTTTTCACCCTGAAGTCTGTTTCATCTGATATCAGTACGGCTACACCCGATTTTCTCTGGACACCATCTGCTTGGAGTGTCAATTTCCACCCTTTCACTTTGAGTCTATGCTTGTCCTTGTAGCTGAGATGTGTCTCTTGGAGACAGCAGATGGTTGGGTTTAGTTTTTTGATCCAATCTGCTACTCTGTGCCTTTTTATTGGTGAGTTCAGTCCATTTACATTTAGGGTGATTATTGATATGTGAGGATTTCCTGTCATTCTATCTTTAGTTTTCTGGTAAGGCTGTGTCTCCATTGTTTCTTCACCTTTTTGTTGTTGTCTATTATTTCTGTGTGGTGGTATTCTATGATGTT
Source organism: Rhinolophus ferrumequinum (assembly GCF_004115265.2). NCBI lineage: Eukaryota > Metazoa > Chordata > Mammalia > Chiroptera > Rhinolophidae > Rhinolophus > Rhinolophus ferrumequinum. Next base: position 119,305,748 of record NC_046284.1, on the reverse strand, counting down.
TCCCTCTGTTTCTTCTTTTATTACAGTATATATTTCAGTTCTGGATTTTTTTTTTGAGTGGTTACCCTTAAGTTTATGTAAAAGAAAGTTTGATATTTAGAGTATTCCATTTTCTTCAGCACGCTTACTTTCTCCATTCCTATATTACGGTTCAGGCCTTTACTCTCCCCCTTTTTATGTTTTGGTTGCCACAAATTGTCCCTGTTGATGGTGGTCGAATAGCCTCATTTAGTATTTCTTGTAGTGCAGGTCATGTATTAGAAAATTCCCTCAGCTTCTGTATGTCTGGAAAGGTCTTTATTCCTCCTTCATATCTAAAGGATATCTTTGCTGGATATATTATTCTTGGCTCATAATTTCTCTCTTTCAATAATTTGAATATTTGGTTCCACTCCCTCCTGGCTTGTAGAGTTTCTGCTGAGAAATCTGATGGTAATCTAATGGGCTTTCCTTTGTAGGTTACCGTCTTCTTTTCCCTGGCTGCCTTGAGGATTCTTTCTTTGTCGTTGATTTGAGACAGCTTCAATACAATGTGCCTTGGAGAAAGCCTGTTTGGATTGAGGTAATTAGGTGGGCCATAAGCGGAGCTCTAGCAGTCCGAGTTCTTCCCTCTCCGGCAGCTGCGGTAGTTCCGGGGTGCAGCGAGCTCGGAGCACTGAGCTAGGTCTGCGTCCTGCACCCACGCGGCTCCGTCTCCACACGTCTCCCTTCCCTCCTCCCCTGCTCGCGCGATTTGCCCACCTTTAGGTAAATTCAGTAGTGGGCCTCTTCGTCTTGCCTGTCTGCTGTGCAGGGAGTCCCTTGTGGAGTTATAGTTGTTCGATTAGTTATAAATTCCAGGGGAGATTTACAGAGGCTCACCGCATGACGCCATTTTGATGACGTCTCTCACAATAACATTTTTTTGGTGACTGTCTTGTATTTTTCTTGCATTTCCTGGGTTTGTCTTCTGGGAAGGTGAAGTTTGGATATTGTATAGGGGTATGAGAAGCACCTAGGGATTGTGGGTGAGAAAATGAATCATGACATTGATTATAAGCCCTGCCACATGGGTGACAACAAGGTGAGCTGTATGGATGGTCCCAGGCCACTTGCTTAAGAGCTGCCTGGGGGGCTTGTTAAAAATGTAGATTTCTGAGCGCTGTCCTTGAGGCTTACAACTCAGTGGGTCTGGGGTTGGGTCAGGGAAATTGTATTTTTAAAGCTCCCCTGTTAGTTGCACAGCTTAGCTAGATTTAACATGTGTCGGACCACACAAGGATCATGTGATCTTCTAGGACTAAGCCCAGGATCTTTGGCCAAATCTGATTGGTTGCTAACTGAACTAGATCAAGGGGGCAGTGAATTTTTGGAAAAAAGGTTAGTCGTTCCAGAGAAAGGAAAAGAACTAGTAATTCTCAAATACTGATTATGAATCACAATAGTGATGAAATCTCGTGCTGTCTTGCTCCATCCCACTGGCTGTGACTCATCCCTTTGTCCAGCGTCTCCATGCTGTAGACACTCCCTTCCTGTTAGTCACTTAGTAGCCATCTCTGTTATCAGAATGACTGTCATGGTATCGCAGTGCTTGTGTTCAAATCACCCTCATTTTACTTCATAACAACCCCAAAGCTCCAGAGTAGTTATGTTGGCAATTCACATATGCCAAAGAGAAGCTGTAAAGTACCATCTTTGAGTGGAAAGTTATGTATGTCCAGGAAACAGCATGGTATAGATAGGGTTTGGTACTATCCACGGTTTCAGGCATCCACTGGGGGTCTTGGAACAAATACCCTACGGGCAAGGATAAGGGGAGGACTACTGTATCGCAAAGAAATGACAAAAGGACATGAGGTGATTTTTAGTTGCTGTTAAAATTCTCATTATGTTTAGAAGGATGAATCTTGTTAACTGTGGTCCAAGCAAAGAAACTCTTAGGGAGAAATTATAATCAGATATTAAACATCTGTGTGATTAATTTTGTTTGGTTGACAGCAAAGGCCAGTGTATTTTCCTGGTATGGCCTTAAATGTAATAAATCGATGTTTTAAATATAATATTAGCTGTGTAATTTTATTCTGCTTTGTTAGCTTATGTTAGCCCAATAAAATCTGACAATAGAACAAAAGACCCTCCTTGGGGTGATATTTTAAGTGTCATAAAAATGTCATATAGATTAAGGGGCCAGCTGAGCCCTTATAGTTTCTCAGGGACTAGAGAAATCATTAAAACAAAATGCATATGCTATTCTGAGATAAAGTACTGGCCATGATTCCAGCTGTAATGTTCTTTTATGTGAATTTTGCTGAATACAAAGCCATGGATTATACTAATTCCCAGAAATCATCTCCCAAAAAGCTTTTGTGAAATAGTAGAGATTTTCCTCTCCTTCTCCTCTTCTTCTACTTTTATTATGGTGGATTGTGAATTAATACAAAAGTACACACAATTGTATAACAAATTCCTTATACCAAAACCATATGTTTCCATAGCAATTTCTGCCCTTCCACTTCTGCTAATCCTTGAGTCAAATGGTTTCTCTGGTCCTTTATTTCTGGCAGGCTTGTCCTGCAGCAGTTGGCAAACATAAGCTTGAATAGGTTTCTGCACTCCGCTCTGATTACCTCCTTCCTTGGACTGTCTGAGAGCCCTTCTCTGACCAGGAGGCGATACACAGAGAATATAAGACTGAGTTACATTAGGCTTTGGAAAAGCACAGCCGGCAGGTCAAATCTGGCTGCTACCTGTTTCTGTAACTAGAGTTTTATTGCAACACAGCCACACCCATTCATGTATTGCCTTGGTTGCTTCCCCGCTGCAATGGTAGAGTTGAACGGTTGTGACAGAGATCATCGTAAGCCTGAAAAGCTGAAAATATGTACAGCAGGTCCTCAAATAATGTCGTTTTGTTATAATATTTATGAGAAAAAGAAATCGATTCCCTTCAGGGCCACTGTCTGTGTGGGGTTTGCAGGTCTCCCCAGGCCTACGTGGGTTTCCTCCGGGGACTCCGGTGTCCTCCAACATCCCAGGGATGTGCACGTGAGGTGAACTGTCGTGTCTACATTGTCTCAGACCAAGTGAGTGTGAGTGGGTGGGAGTGGCCCTGAGGTGAAGGGCGTCCTGTCCCAGAGGGTCCCGCCTGGCACCCCGAGCTGCTGGGACAGGCTCCAGACACCCGTGCCCCAAAACCGGAATCCATTATCTGACTTGTTTTCATTCATCTTTCTCAAATGTGTGTAGAGCTCACATTTATTTCAAAGTTTCATATTAGAAGTGTTTTGGGTCTTTATTTAGAAGTTTTTGACCAGAAATATGCAAGAGGAACTTAGCTCTTGTTTCTACCGTGTTGCCCCGAAAATAAGACAGCATCTTATATTAAGGTTTGCTCCAAAAGATGCATTAGGGCTTATGTTCAGGGGATGTCGTCCTGAAAAATCATGCTAAGGCTTATTTTCCAGTTAGGTTTTATTTTCAGGGAAACACGGTATCACTGAGACTCTGGTAACATTGGTTTCCTTATACACCATACATTGTTTTGCTTAAAGTTGCAGTTTCTAAGAACCTATGGTGATGTTAAGTGAGGACTTACTGTACTCTCTGGCCCATCTAACTCCTGCTTTAGCAGAACTGCTGTTCAGACAAAGGTATTTAATCAGGCCATCGTCTTTACTGGTCAGGATCTAGTTAGAAAAATTGAGTGCCTGCCAGATTAGTATTCGGGGACCCAGGCTGAAAGAACGTTTACCATCTGGAATTTTCTGGTCACTGTGGCCGAGGAAAAGGGAGCCATCTATAACTCTTAAATCTTCTGCCTGAAAGTGACACATATCGCATCTGCTCACATTTTATTGGCCAAGGCAAGTCAGATGGCTGTACAGAGCACTAACGAAATCCACTGTTGGATTGCATGAGTAGTCAAAACGCCAATGACTCACTGCCATACGCCGACACACACACTTATAAAATACTTTTTTTCTCCCTAAAAGGAATACAACATTTCTAAGATTTTAACTGGGTTGCAATCTTGCATTCAGTATGCTTATATTCAGTACAGTTAAGAATTTGCTGAGGAATTTCCCTCTTAGGACTTCAAACACCTCCCCTCTTTCTTGACACTATGTATACAAATCACTATGTTTGTGGAAGGAACTAAAACATGTATGTCTATACCTAATTAGAATTCTTTCAGTTTTACACAGACTATTAAAGGTGACTTACAACTCGAGTAGTTGAAAGAAACAAAACAATGGCATTTACATATAGATGGAGCTCGGAGTAAAAATTTTTTTTTTTTTGGAGTAAAAATTCTAAGCGTTTTAATTTGTAGACGCAGCACATATTATGCTAATAGGCAGAACTTTCTCTCTGGCACAAGCAAACACCTCCCAATTCCCATGAACATTTACTAGAGTCTGTGACTCTCAGTCTGTACTTTCTGTGAAAAGGTGTGTTCTTTTGAACATGGTTTATTCACTTCCTTCATTTTGGCAACTGATTGTGAAGAGGGAGAAGATCTGTAAAAGTATTACTATAGATGAGGAGCCCTGAAATTAGGGTCCTCAAATTAGAGTCCTCACATCTAGCTCACCTCCTGTTTTTGTAAATAAACTTTATGGAAACACAGCCATCCTCATTCAACTGCATGTCGGTTATGGCTGTTTCCAAGTTACAACAGCAGAGGTGAGTAGTTGTGACAGAGACTGCCTGGCCTACAAAGCTGAAAATACTGGGGGTCCCCAAAAAATGTATACAAGTGGACCCTTTGTTCAGTGTTGCTCAAGCAGTAGTTCGCTGTGATCAGAAGTGTCTGGATGCTGATGGTAACCACTTTGAGCACCTCTTGTAATTGCAGAAGTCAAATGTGCCTTGTATTCATCTTTTGTTATCAGTATATTTGAGTATTGCAATTTTAATACAGTTTTCCTTTCTCAAAATGTGTATAGATTTTTTGGCACTCTCTGTATTTACCATCTGGCCCTTTACAGAAAAAGTTTACTGATCCTGTTTTGTTTTATTTTTTATTTTATTATTTAAAATTTTTTTAATTTAAGAAAACAGTTTTTATTTCTAAGGCAATAGGAAAATGAAACTTTATCTTTTCTTCTTCTTTTATTAGTTTTAGGCATACAAAATAATATGATTAGACATTTACATACCTCACAAAGCGATAACCCCAATAAGTTTATTCCCTCTGACACTGTACATAGTTATTACAATATTATTGACTATATTCCCTATGCTGTACTTTATATCCCCATGACTATTTTTTTATAGTTGACATTCAATATTATTTTATATTAGTTTCAGGTGTACAGCGTAGTGGTTAGACATTTATATAATTTACGAAGTGATCCCCCTGATTAGTCTAGTACCCACCTGGCACCGTACATAGTTATTACAATATTATTGACTATATTCCCTATGCTGTACTTTACATCCCCATGACTAGTTTGTGACTACCAATTTGTAGTTCTTAATCCGTTCACCTTTTCCACCCAGTCCCCCAAACCTCCTCCCATCTGGTAACCATCAGTTTGTTCTCTGTATCTATGAGTCTGTCTCTGTTTTGTTTGTTGGTTTATTTTGTTCTTTAGATTCCACATATAAGAGAGATCACATGGTATTTGTCTTTCTTAGTCTGTCTTATTTCACTTAGCATAATACCCTCTAGGTCCATCCATTTTGTCACAAATGGTAAAAATTCATTCTTTTTTATGGCCAAGTAGTATTCCATTGTGTATTTGTACCACATCTTCTTTATCCAGTCTTCTATTGATGGGCACTTAGATTACTTCTATCTATTTTAAATAATGCTGCAATGAACATATGGGTACATATATCTTTTTGAATTAGTGTTTTGGATTTCTCCAGATAAATACCCAGGAGTAGAATTGCTGGGTTTTGATCCTGTTTTTAAAAATCGTTCTCACCTGCAGAAGAAGGTCTATATGTAAATTATACACCCACATATAAAGTTATGTAAAGCCTCTCAACCATTTATAGGCCATGATGCTATAACACATTAATTTTATAAAGATTTTAATCATCATTAATTTTTTTTTTTTTATTTTTTAATTTATTGGGGTGACAATTGTTAGTAGAATTACAAAGATTTCAGTTGTGCAATTCTGAATCACATCATCCATAAATCACACTGTGTGTTCACCACCCAGAGTCAGCTCCCCTTCCATCACCGTACATTTGATCTTTTTTATAAGTTGAATTTTTCTTCTCGATATTCCTGTTTTCCACATGACACCTCTTCCTCAGCCCATAGAAAACTCAAAAATGTTCTTCGTTCAGCATTATTCCCTACGTCTTGAACCATGTTTCTCTGCTGTCTTGCATTTTACTCCTATTTCTCTCATCCTTCTCGGTCTCCTTGTCAAACCTTTCTCACCATCCTGTAAACACTGGTGTTTCCCATGGCTCTGCCTTTAGTTTTCTTCTCACTTTACTACCCCACTAAGTGTCACCTAGTCACCCCTGTGGTGTCAGCTACAACTCTTCTCTAAAACTTTGCTTCACACCCAGATCTTTCTCCTGAAGCCTGGATTCCCAATTCCAGAATCCTCTCCTGGCCATCTCCACTCACAGGAGGTTCAAACTTGGTTCAGAAATGACCACAGGAGAAGACAATTTGGTGGTATAGACATACAGCCTATTGTGAGAACGGACACAGGGACTTCTGTGTCCTTTCTCATGTATTTCTGGAAGAAGAGATTACTTTTTCTTATTTTAATAAAACAAAAAGCATTTTATCTTTAAAAAATGTAAGGAGTATCTCTAGTGTTATTTTGCAGTACTACTGGAATTAGAAACTCAGTGTTCCTACATGTCATACCTATGTTCCTCCGTCTGTTCATCCATCCATCTACCCATCAATCATCTAATCATCCATCCATCCATCTATCATCTAATTTTCTACCCATCTATGCATCCACCTATCAATCTACACATCCGTCCATCCATTATCTAACCACCCATCCATCCACCTGTCTACAAATACTCGTTAAGTGCCCACTATGTGTCTAAAATTGGGCTGGTCCTCCCACTTGTAACATGGATCTCAGCTCTACTGCAACCTTAGTTCTCAAAATGGAATACCCCGTCTAACATATCTCTTCACAAATCACTATTTACCCTCACAATCAGTTTGTTCCAACCTCTGGTTCCTAGACTGGCCAGGAATATTTTTGTCACTTCAAGCTTCCCACTTTTCTTTTCTTGATCCTTTCCTTAGCAATAGTGGGCTCAGCATAGAGAGTTTAGAGTACTGAGGCAGGTCTAGAGCTTAATCTGAGTGGGGGAAACACTGCTCTAAATTCTGATTTTGGAGGTGGTGGTGGCTAGATATCTATTGCCATGGTCTTGATTTTCTGTCTTTCCAGGCTCTCTGTTTAGGTTCACGGTGAGTTCCTACTGGTGCTATTGTCAACTGAGTTGAAAAGTTTGCATTTTGAAGCCAGGCAAAACGCTATGCCTACCATCTGTTCATGTTTCCATCATGGACTCTCTGCCCTGTTCTCGTGACTTGTGGTGAACTTTCAGCCCTTAGTCTGTCAAAAGAGAAACGGCCCAAGGGAGGTAGCCATGGAATGTACACCTATGAGAATTGTTTTAAGTTAAAATTTAACAACTTTGACATTTAAGGTTTCTTTAACATTTAGTACACAAATAATTTTAAAAATATTGTTTAACATTTCCCATTGATGATCTGCTTAATCACTTGCATGAAAAGATTTAAACTGTAGGCTCTCTGATAATTCTGCTTTCCTTCCAATAACCTACTTTTGGTCACTAACATCTGCTCTCCGTGATTGATTCTCCCATCATGTGGCTGCTAGCCTTTTCCTCACCACCTGGCCCCAACTCTCTGTCCTATCACATGGCTTTTAGTCAAATAGTTGCTTACCCTGGCACTCTCAGACACGCATGTGCGTACCTACCTTTCAGACCCAGAGCCTCCTATGTGGAAGCCATGCATATGGCAGGCAGATCTTCTTTTCATCAGCATCAGATTCAATACAATTATTGCGTAAAGTTCACTGGATGATGCCTCGATCAAAGGCTGCTTTCCTGGTCACTGATATCAGCCTCTCCATTTCCCAACTTCCGTTTCACATTCAGCTAAGTTGAAATTCTGTTTAGCAGTTGGGGCCAAGGGGAATCAGGGTAAAGAAAATGTTCAGACAATCCTTCAATTCCCTTATCTTTACTAGAATAAATGCCCTTCACTAAATTCTTAGGCTGATTAGGTGGCTGGAGTTACAATTTGTATTGTATTTGTCAATAATAATCATAGTCATCATAATAACTGATAATGTTTATTCTGAACAGACCAGGGCAGGCCCTTGACATGGATTATCTCATTAGTTCATCCTTGGATGCCAGTAATATGGCCGAACAGCTGTTTGAGGGAGAAGAAAGGGAAAGATGGCTGTATCTCTCTCTCTCTCTCTCTCTCTCTCATTTTGGGCATTACATTTTAAAAAGAGTTTTTCAGTTTATAACTTTTTATTTTGAAATGGTTTAAAATTGGCAAGAGGTTGGAAAAATAGTAGAGTCCCTGTGTTTCCTTAACTCAGCTTCCCCCAATGATAATATTGTACATAAAGATAGCACATTGTCAAGACCAGCAAATTAACATCGGTATAATGCTATTAAAGCATTCTTGTGTGTGTATTTCGATGAAATTTGACCACACATGCTGATTCAAGTAACCATCACAATCAGGATACAGAATTATTCCATCACCACAAAGAACCCCTCATGTCACACCTTAATAGTCACACCCTTCCCCCAGCCCCAACTCCTGACAACTGCTGATCTCTTCTCCCTCACTATAATTTGGTAGTTATATAAATGGAATCATACAGTGTGTAACCCTTTGAGATTGGGTTTATCACTCATCATACCCTTGAAATCCATCCAAATTGGATATATAAGTAGTTACTTTTTGCATCCTTTATTAAAAAGACTTTCTCGAAGCATGCCCGAACTGGAGTATTCAGACTTCAGCCAACTGTTGCTCAGTTCTTCAGCATGTAATGGGCAGGATCCTCTTGAGGCAAGGTCAGCCGTGGGGCAACCTGGGATCTAGGACGTTTGTCTTTATAAAGACCCTTCTGGCTTCAATCAACCTCTCGCCTTTTGCCCAAAGTGTGTAATCTTCCCTCGGCACCTCATCTTTTCTTTCCCTCGTTTCCAGCTGTCTCTTGGTCTTAGTCCCCGAGATGAGCACCTATGATAAGGACTTAGATGCAAGTTTGTTTATTGCAGAGGTGATCTCAGGAAGTAAGGCGGGCACGGGGAAGGAGGGGCTGAGGAGATGTGTCCAGTACACCCTTGCACTGCAAGGGCTCTTGCTATCTGATACTCAACTCCTTTGCTGTGTTTCAGACCCTGATTTCCACATTCTCTGAGGCTGTCTTCTTGCTTACACAGTTAACTAACTGACCGTTCTGCTTTATGAGCTGTTCATGCAACTAACTTTGAGAGCTTATAATTATTTGGAGGGATTCTATCTGTGTAATTAAATTAATCTAAACCTAAATCTGTTTTTCAGCCTGAGTGGCTTTAAATAATTTAAATAATATTTTTTCTTTATAAGATCAGTCCTTAGAGTTCTGGAACTCCCCTTCTTGCTAGAGAAAAAGCAAGTTCTGCTCCTTAGACTCTGGTTCATTCTTCGCCCTCCAAGAGGGATCCCCGTACCCACTCCCATGTCTCATCTGAGTCCCCAAACTGGTTTTTCTAAACAGTTCTTTTGGCCTTTTGTGTATGCTGCTATGTACTACTGCTTGTAGTTTACATGTTTATCTGCCTCCACCATTCACCTTCTTGATGTCAACTTTGGAGATTTAATCTCTTCGTACCTTGGGCTATTAGCATAGGGCCCTGCACATAGTTGGGGTCAATGAAAGTTTGCAGATGGTGTTGGGGATAGAGGTGGCAGGTAAACTACGAAAGGAGGTTTCACACTTGGGCCTTCAGGGGACATAAGAGTGGGTCTTGGTTTTGGTCTCAGTGAAGCAGTTCCAGGCAAGGCTGCTGCCTGTCAATATGAGACATGAAGGATTACAGTCAGCTGTGCCCATCTGTCCAGCCAGGTTTGCCTCTAGTGGCTAGGGAGCTGGGTCATGTGGCTTTGGGGACTAAAGTCTTGGCAGTAAAAGGGAGGAAGCATGATATAGAGAAAAGAGCAGGGGTGTGGAAGTCAGGTTTAAATCTCAGGTAAGCGACCTCATGGAAGTTGCATCAACACTCGTACCAACATTCTTTTCCCCAAAAGACTAAATGGCTCATAGGGTTGGGGTGAGGCCAGAATGATGTAAGGAGGGAAAGGCAGGTCCTGTTGTAGCCAGGGTTGCTGCTTCTCCCTGGCTTCATTCATGACCCCATAGGGAGACATCTCCTAGACATCCATTGGGCTATCTAGCTATTACCTGCTCCCTGTTTCACCTTAAGAAAATGTTATTAAAAACAAACTAACCCGCTGTTTCAGTGATCTCTTGCTACATAACAAACTAGCCCCAAACTTAGAGCTTTGAAACAATGATTCATTATTTGTTATAATGTGGTGGGTCAGGAGTTTGGGCAGGGCTCAGATGGATGGTTCATCTGCTCCATATGTGTCAGCATCACCTGACAGCTGGGCTGGGCCAGAACATCCAAGAAAGTTTTGCTTATATGTTTGGGACCTCAATATTGCTCTGCTGGGTCAGTTGGTCTCTCTCTCTCTCTCTCTCTCTCTCTCTCTCTCTCTCTCTCTCTCTCTCTCTCTCTCTCTCTCTCTCTCTCTCTCTCTCTCTCTCTCTCTCTCTCTCTCTCTCTCCATGTAGCTAGTTTGGTCTTTCTTGCAACATGGTGTAAGGGCTTTGGCTTCTTTCCAACCACAGTGGTTAGACTCCTAACATGGTGGCTGGTTTCAAGGAGGAGGGAAACAGAAGCTGTCAGTATTATTAAGACCTGGGCTCAGAAGCCCCAAAATGTCTCCTCCACCGCAAAGTATTAGCCAAAGCAAATCACAGGCCAACCCAGATTTGGGGGAGGGGAAATGGACTCATCTTTCACAGCATGCACACATGGGGTGGGGACAGCTGTTGGGAGCCCTCTCTGGAGACTCGTTATCACACTCATGTAATTAGTCCAATGGCAGGAGCGGGCTTGACTCAATGGAAGGCAATGCTAGGATGTCCAGGGAACTACAATGTGGCTGGGCTTGATAGAGCCATCAGCCATTTTCTGGAGAATCTGGGAGAGAGAGAGAGAGAGAGAGAGAGAGAGAGAGAGAGAGAGAGAGAGAGAGAGAGAGAGGCTGTAGAGTGTAGCTGAAAGGGAGGGGATTTATGAGAAAGAGTAGGAACTGTGAGAGGCCACAAGCAAGCTGGAGGCATGGAGGCAGACAGAAGGGGAGATTCTGGGAGATACGGACCATGACAGAGAGAGGCAGAGAGAGTTGTAGTCCTTAGTGCTGACTGGTAACTTTCAGTTTCAGAGTTAATTCCAATTAGTCCATGTGCAATATGAGATACCCCTTTTTACCTGAGATAGCCAAGTGTCTCTTTTCTTTAGTTCCAACAAAATAATTCAAGAGATAGATTTGAATCCTGGATCTGCCACCTACTGGTTCTGTGTCCTGGGGCAAGCTACTTCTGTGCTCTGGTTTTCTCATTTGCAAATAAGAATAATAATTATGCCTACGTCATATGATTGTTTTGAGTATTACAATATTTATATTATGAGGGTTAATATATTTGCAAGTCCTTGGAGCAATGCCTACCGTATAATAAGCACTGTATAACTAATTGTTAAGTGAAAAAATATGATAATGTTTAGGAGTCTTGGTTGAGAGAACAAATAAAGATGCTGCTTTGGAAAGCAAGAAATGTTGTTGGGAAAAATACATTATTCTGTAATCAGGGTAAGTTGGTCCTACGAAGCTGTTATTGTGTGTCACTGAACTAGAAACATATATCCTGAAAAATCTGGAGCCAAGTTGTCTACGAGCGTAGACAAAGCTGTAGATATCGTCAATCATGTACGCTGCTGAGGCATCTTGATCTGTATCAGGAATTTAGAGCTTCTTTGAGCTTGCTATGCTCTTTTTTCCATTCTTTCTCTTCTTGCTGACTTCTCCCCTTCTCAAGATAACCCAATTTATAGAATTGCCTCAATATGTGCTGGTTGACGTGGCATTCTGAGTGGAGAAGAATGCCAGAGAGACCCAGTTGGAACCTGTTGATTTATGGTCGGTCCACTTTACTGTCACTTTCTGATTTAACATCAAAAGAACGGATTAAGAATGCAATCATGCTGGGCAAACAAATATACTGTTGCAAATGACTTTGCAAAAATTTTTTTTTATCCTGTCCATGTATAAAATGAGCTAAAAGTGGCCCTTGGTGCAATCATTCAAATGCCTTCGGACCCTTGCACCATATGTTCCCTACATTTTCTTTTATCACATGTGAGTGTATATTATAATACACGGCAATTCCAAAGGGGAACCAGATGGCTTTGTGTTTCCCAGTTCACGAGTCTCTGGCAAAAAGGAAGACGGAATCTGGGGCTCTATTTGGTTCTGATGAAACTGACAGGCCATTGGAGGTGATAATCAGTGGTATTTAGAGAAGGCCCGCATTTTCGATAAAGAGTGTGAGTGCTCCATCACATCTGACTGTGTCTGTAATGGGCATCGACTTTAAAAACTAATGTATTCCTTTACATCTGCTCAATTTGAATATGTTGAGACAAGCAATATTTTAAACTCGTTTTTCTTTCTGAAACATACACGTTTCAGAAAAAGCAGCTAATGTCTTGGAAAGACAGTTTAAACTATGGCCATTTTTTTAAACTCTTGCTCCCTTATTGGTTTGGCTGCTAGATGAAGTTCAAGCATCACCGCAGGACCGATAAGACCCCTCACCCTCTCGTCCATGCTGTCTTTCCTTTCTTCTTTCCGTGGCGATCTTTTGAGCTAGCTGCATTTGGCCTCCTCACTGTTCCTCAAATAGAGCTTGCACGTTCATATTCCCTCTAAGAGGAAAGCTCTGTCCCTTCTCCACCTTTTCTCTCATTTGTTAAGAACTGCGCATGTCCTGGCATTTCTCAACTATCCACTTCCGGTGAGTTTGTCCTTCAGGCTTTGAGATCTTACGTCCCGTTGGCGGCATATAGGACCACAATGAGGGAACCATGTCCCCGAACAAGGAACATGCAGGGACTGCTCCTGCTTTGCTGTCACTGGGCTGGAGGAGAAGCAGTAGGGAGGGTGGACAGGATGGAGCACTGGCAGTGGGATAGAAGTTCCGAGGTCCCATAGACAGACAGATGGACAAAGGGCTGTCCCAAAGGATGAAGTGAAGGGCAGAGAGTAGGCTACCCACTGCAGGGCTGTGGCCACCCACACTGCCCAGCCCTTCTCATGCAACGTTTTAAGGTTTAACATTGCCGAGGGCTTTTATGTCCCTAAAAAGCTGTAGACAGTCCCTGTGCCAAGTACTTCCCTGGAATTGCTTTATATAATTTTCACAAAAACCTGAGGAGTTAGTACTCGAATTAGCTTGCTTGATTTTTTTTATTTATGTATTTATTATTTTTGAGATGATCATTCACATTGTGTAAAATTCACTATTTTAAAGTGTACAATTCAGTGTTTTTTAGTATATTTACAAAGGTTTTCCAACCATCACCACTATCTAATTCCAGAATGTTTCTGTCACCCCAGAAAGAAACTTCGTACCCTTTATCAGTCACTCCCCATTGCCCCCTGCTACCAGCTCCTGGCAATCACTAACATACTTTCTGTCTCTGATGCTAAACATTTCTAAAAACAAAAGCACACCATATGTGGTCTTTTGTGTCTGGATTCTTTCACTTAGCATAGTGTTGTCCAGGTTCATCCGTGTTGTAGGATATGTCAGTACTTTATTCCTTTTTTACGGCCGAGTGGTAGTCCACTGTGTGGATACACATTTTGTGTATGCATTTACCACTTGATGGACATCGGGGTCATTTCCACCTTTTGGCTGTTGTGAATCGAGCTGGACATCAGAACTCAGAGCCTGCAGTACAAACTCCCTGGAAGCAGATAGTTGAGAAATGCCAGGACATGCGCAGTTCTTAACTAATGAGGAAAGGAGAGGAGAAAGGCTAGAAACTGAGGCTCAGAGAGTTTACTTAAAACACAATAATTAAGGGGCGGCCGGTTGGCACAGTTGGTTGGAGCGCAGTGCTCATAACACCCAGCTCGCCGGTTTGATTCCCACATGGGCCAGGGAGCTGTGCCCTCCCAAGTAGATTGAAAACAACGACTTGACTTGGAGTTGATGAGTCCTGAAAACACACACTGTTCCCCAGTATTCCCCAATAAAAAATTTTAAAAAACCCGCAGTAATTAAAAGTATTGCTTTTTGAACCAGACAGACCTAGATTCAAGTTAATTTCATCACTTACTTGCCATATGACTTCGGACAAATTATTTATCCTCTCTAGCTTCCATAGTCAATACAAAGATAGTAATATCATCTGCCTGTTGGGATTGGTAGAGGACTCTTGATAATTCATATAAGGGAGTGCTTAGTGCATATTAGGGCTTCCATGAAAAGTAATGATGGACCCTCCACACTTGGACGGCCTAGGGGCCCAATAACTAATTTTGAATGAAGAAATGAGTGAAAATAACATGATTTGAATTCTGATTTGGCCACTTCTCAACTATGTGACCTTGAACAAGTGTTTCGTCTGCAGAACTGTGGGTAGCAGCTGTTGCAGTGGTGGTAAGTGAGGCAAAGCACAAGGTCTCACAGAGTCCCAGCTCATGGTTAGGACTCAGTCAATGTCAGCTCTCTTTCTCTTAATGCCGGCCGTATTTCCTCTTTGATTACAATGCAACTTACAACTTAACCCTTACACTAAGTTTTAAGGTCTGCATTTATAGTTACCTAGAATTTTTCACTTTTGACTTATACAATATTAATCTTCTATATTATTAGGGAAAGAAAACTACAGCATTCAAAACATAATTTGAGGGCTGCTTATTTGGGTAAATACACAACGCAGTCATGAAACATTATTTTGCTTCTCACCTGAACCTTTACTTTTATTTTTGTTAAATAAAACTTCTCTAAAATCAGTAATATACAACTTAAAGCTGCCAAACATTCAGCTTTTGCAGAAAAGCCTAAGTGTAAATTGATTATCTGGTGTTCTCAAGGTTTCTGTTGAGAGAGAGAGGCCAAGTCGTAAAGGGAAAGTCACTGCGATGGGCTCCATTCATTTTTCAAGGAATGAAATGTAGGTCAGGGGTCAGGGCAAGGTGAAGGGAAATGTCTTTGAAAGAACTCATCAAATGTCACTCGGGGATTATTAATTTACTGAAAAGTCTACCTTTGGCCTGGGGATTTACTAAAGTTAGAATTTGCTAGAGTTTCCTTTGAACTCTGTATCCAGGCATCCAGAGGCACGCTGGCTCACTCCTGTGCTGTGACCTCCCAAACCTGACCGGCATCATCACCCAGCTTTGGCCTGTTGGAGGGGTTTTTCCTACACCTGATACTGATGACATGATTCTGCTCAGACTCTTCAGTAATGTCAGGGTTTCAAAGATGAGGAGAAAAAAAAATGGTCATCATGGTATTTTGGTTTTCCATTGCTCTCACCTGGTCTTTAGAGTTCTTACATCTAAGGGAATGAATGCCACAAATGTCATTTAGGATCTGGTGAGAAATGAGATAGATATGCGATGTGGGAAGAAGGTGACAGGGTGTTAGAGAAGATTCCTTAGCAACATCGCTTATTAGGAAATTTACACCAGTATGTGTTAGTAGCTTTGGGATTTATCCCGTACTCATTCATGCGCTTTTTCTATTACCCTGCAAGTGGTTTATAGGTATATATCTTTATGCTACTTTAAAGTCTCAATTGGTTTGCATTTATCCACTTTTACACTTCAAGACATTTTGGCAAATTCATAGAGACAGAAAATAGAATGGTGGTTTTCAGGGTTTCCAGGAGCCAGGGGAGGGAGGCATGTGTTTTTTAATGGGGACAAAATTTCAGTTTTACAAGAGGAAAGAGTTCTGGAGATGGATGGTGGTGACGGTTGCACAACAATGTGAATGTACTTAATGCACTGAACTGTACACTTTAAAATGATTAAGATGGTAAATTTTATGTGTATTTTATCACAATGTAAAATAATTTGAAAATTATGCTGCCAATCATAAAGCTGCTAAAGATACGATTTTGAACGTAAAGTTCAAAAGCACCAATTTTGACATGAAATACATCACTTTGATGCTGTTTATTACTGCTCCTACCACATTGTATCATATACCATGTTTCCCCGAAAATAAGACCCAGCCGGACAATCAGCTCTAATGCGTCTTTTGGAGCAAAAATTAATATAAGACCTGGTCGTATATTATATTATATTAGACCCAGTCTTGTAGTAAAATAAGAGCGGGCATTTATTATATTATATTATATTATATTATATTATATTATATTATATTATATTATATTATACCCGGTCTTATAGTAAAATAAGACCGGGTCTTATATTAATTTTTACTCCAAAAGACACATTAGAGCTGATTGTCTGGCTAGGTCATACTTTCGGGGAAACAGAGTAGTAATATGTATTTCAGGTTCCTCTATGTCTTTTCATAGCATGATAGCTCCCTTCTTTTTAGTGCTAAATAATATTCCATTGTTTGGATGGAGCAGTTTACTTATCCATCACTTACCAAGGACATCTTGGTTGCTTCCAAGTGTTGGCAATTATGAATAAAGCTATATAAACATCCATGTGTAGGTTTTTGTGAGGATGTAGGTTTTTGTGAGGATGTAAGTTTTTGACTCCTTTGGATAAATATCAAGGAGCACGATTGTTGGATCGTATAGTAAGAGTGTGTTTAGTTTTGTAAGAAACCACCAAACTGTCTTCCAAAGTGGCTGCACCATTTTGCATTTCCACCAGCAACGAATGAGAGTTCCTGTGGCTCCGCATCCTCACCAGCACTTGGTGTGGTCAGTGTCCTGGATTTGGCCCATTCTAATAGGTGTGTCGTGGTATCTCATTGTTTTAATTTTCATTTCCTTGATGACATATGATGTAGAGCATCTTTTAATATGCTTATTTACCATCTTTGTATCTTCTTTGGTGAGCTGTCTCTGAAGGTCTTTGGTCCATTTTAAAATCAGGTTGTTTGTTTTCTTATTGTTGCATTTTAAGAGTTCTTTGTATATTTTGGATAGCAGTCCTTTATCAGATGTGTCTTTTGCAAATATTTTCTCCTAGTCTGTGTCTTGTCAGCTCATTCTCTTGACATTGTTTTTCACAGAGCAGAAATTTTTGATTTTAAGGAAGTCCAGCTTGTCAATTATTTCTTTTATGGGATGTGCCATTGGTGCTGTACCTAAAAAGTCAGCCATTCCCAAGGTCATCCAGCTTTTCTCCTGTTATCTTCTAGTAGTTTTTCAGTTTTGCACTTCACATTTAGGTCTGTGATCCATTTTGAGTTAATTTTTGTGAGTGGTATAATGTTTGTGTCTAGATTCATTTCTTTTTCTTTTTTTTTTAATTTATTGGGGTGACAATTATTAGTAAAATTACATAGATTTCAGGTGTACAATTCTGTATCACATCATCTATAAATTACACTGTGTGTTCATCACCCAGAGTCAGTTCTCCTTCCATCACCATATATTTGATCCCCCTTACCCTCATCTCCCACCCCCCACCCCCCTTACCCTCTGGTAACCACTAAACTATTGTCTATCTTGTCTATGAGGTTTTTTTTTCCTTAGACGTTTATCATTTATATCCCTCACACTGTAGATTAATTTCTTTTTGCATGTGGATGTTCAGTTATTCTAGCACCATTTGTTGAAAAGACTAACTTTGCTCTATTGTGTGGCCTCTGCTCCTTTGTCAAAAATTAGTTGACTATATTTGTGTGGGTCTATTTCTGGGCTCTCTATTCTGTTCCATGGTTCCATCTGTCTATAATTTTGCCAGTACCACACAGTATTTTGATGACTCTCACTTCATAGTAAGTCTTGAAGTCGGATAGTGTCAGTCCTCCAACTTTCTCCTTCAATATTGTGTTGACTATTCTGGGTCTTTTGCATCTCCCCGTAAACTTTAGAATTAGTTTGTCAGTATCCAAAAAATAATTTGCCATTTTAAAGAACATGTTGCATAACAACATATGTGGTTTCTTTCCCAAAGATGAAAAGTGAATATATACTATACTTGTATGAAAAGTGAATGTAAGATTTTTGCACTGATCCAAGGCTGGTAAAATTTTCTTGAATATTCATACAAGACATTTCTAGTTAACACAACTAGCCATACATTTTTAGTAGGTTCCATTGAGAGTTATTTCATCGAATTAACTGAAAATATGTTTAGCAGAATGTGCTATGACATGACTGTTATTACTGATGGTACAGCCAGCCAACTTCAAGCCCTCAATGTTTCAACAGACCATTTAGAGAACATCGAAGGCAAGTGCTTCTCAAAGTGTGGTCCCTGGTCACAGCATCAGCATCACCTAGACATTCGTGAGGTTCAACCCAGACTCTCTGAATCAGAAACGCTGGGGATGGAGCCCAGAAATCTGCATTTTAACAAGCCCTTTGAGTGTTGTTGAAGTTTGAGAACCAGTTATCTAAGGAAAGATTATGGAACCTGTAGTGATCTGAGTGTTTTCCTTCTTCTCATGCCTTATAGCAAAATTAAAAGAACATTTGCACCGAGCTTGCAGAATAAAAGCTTGGTAGAAAGAAATTATCCAGAATAAGTAATGAACATCAATCTTTGAGATGGTGCAACAAAACAGGACATGATAAAATGACATCATAACGTAGGGGAAATCTTATAACAACTCTGATCCCAGAGAGATTCAGAAGAATCTTTAATTCAAAATGTGAAGGTCTAGACTAAAGCTTAGATTTTTCTGTTGAAGAAGAAAGTGGTCTTTAAATCCATGAATAATTAAATATTAGTAGGTAACATGTAATAATTACATATTATAAAGGCAGAGCAACACACAATCACCTTTCCATCCCTTCCTGGCCCCAGGGTTGAATGAACCTCATTACCCCTTAGTTCCCCAATATTTCTCATATATATGTCTGACCTTTCATCTTAGTAAATGTGGTGCTGAATTTTGTTTGCAAGTCCAAATCCCTCATAAGGGACTTAAGCCCTTCAAGACTAGGATATCCTGGTGTCTTCAGCACCTAACACACAAAAGAGGCTCAATAAATGTTACTGAAAGAAAAAAGTGAATGCATAAAGGCTGAAGATTAATATTACATTTAGGATCTTAGTGAAACCCTATGAGGTAGCAAGTTTTCATGACTTAAAACAAGTTTTAAAAACTTAGAGACTATGTGGTAGAAATCTTTTGGGGGAGTTTATGTAGGTCATAAGCTATCCTCTCCCTTTAAGAACTGTCCACAAGAATAAAGATGTCCATTTGATCCCTGCTATTTCCCTAGCATGTGGTCTAGTAGGCACTTAATATATATTTGTAGGAAGACTGGATGTATGGATGATCCTCTGGGAAGCCTTGATTGTGACATATGACTATGCCCACTCTGGCTGAAATTTATTGGATCAGGATTGTACATGTGACCCAATAGGCCAATGAAATTCTCTCCTGGGAATTTAAATTGGTACTGAAAGACAGTTGAACTCTGAGTGTTCTTGGAATGGTAGTATTTAAATTGACGGTCTGTTAGGTTAGCCATACTCTGCCACAAGAAGAGAGAAGCAGAAAAAGTCAATCAACTATATGCATGTATGTACATGCATGCACACACACACACACACACACACACACACACACCCTTCAGCCTTTTTTTTGGGGGGGGGCCTCCTTTCTGGTTCTTGTTTACATTTCCTCCCTGAAGCCTAACTTCATTCCTCTCCTTGGTTCTATGAGACACCTCGAAGCCTTATAATAAGTCCCCTTTCTGCCCAAACCAGCTCAAGTTGATTTTTGCCACATGCAACCAAAAACTATTAGCAAATATACTCTGTCACCATAATTCATTTTCCTTCTCTGATATTTCAACATTTGTAGGATTTTTAAATCACCCTAGTAAATATTTGTGTTAATTTGAATTAATTTCCATTTCCCTGGACTTTGGCTATTTTGAAATGCCTACTTGGCTCCCTTCCATCGTTTGAAAAGCAAAGCAAAAGGAACCCTGAACCACCAGCTGATGTGCACTCTTAGGCTCTGTGTATAAATGATGCCGTTGAAACACTTGGAGTCTTGCTGGGAAACCATTTCCCAGCAGGGGAAGAAAAACTAACAAGTTTCAGAAATAAACTTGAAGTATTACTCATTCCTATGGAAAAGCACAACTTTGAAGTAACCAGAGAAATGAAAACAAATGAGTTATCTTTAGTGGAAGGATATGGCATAGTCAAGAGTGGAGACCTGGGGCCAGATGGCCTGTGTAGATGTCACAAGCCCCCACCTGGAGGGCATGCATTGTAAACCTAGTGGCTGGGCCTTAGTTTTGCCCCCTGAGCTCCTGGCATAGGATCTCACCTGAGAAGTTGCTCCATACATGTTTGTTGAAGAAAGACTGAATGATGGAATAAAGGGTAGTGATTAAGACTGGAGATCAGAATCAGAGGGGAAGTGCCTGTTTCCAACGCCCCCTCCCTGTGTGACCTTGGGTGTGTCACTTAACTTGTCCCTGTCTCAGCTTCCAGAAGTGTAAAACAGGGATGAGAACAGAGCTTCTTCAGAGTGTCGATGTGTTAAATGAGTCAGTACATGCACAACAACAGCTCAGTGCCTGCAAAGGAGGAGGCATGCAATAGATGTTTGTTTTCTAATCATTATGTTAGAGAGTAGCTTTCCATTGTCACCTTTTCCCTCCTTCTAAATTTTATGAAAATACCAGAATATCAGGGATGTTTCATTTGGCCTTTATAATAAAGATATCAGGGGCCGGCCCAGTGGCTCAGGTGGTTGGAGCTCCGTGCTCCTAACTCCGAAGGCTGCCGGTTCGATTCCCACATGGGCCAGTGGGCTCTCAACCACAAGGTTGCCTGTTCAATTCCTCGAGTCCCGCAAGGGATGGTGGGCAGCACCGCCTGCAACTAAAATTGAACACGACACCTTGAGCTGAGCTGCCGCTGAGCTCCCAGATGGCTCAGTTTGTTAGAGCGCATCCTCTCAACCACAAGGTTGCTGGTTCGACTCCCGCAAGGGATGGTGGGCTGTGCCCCTGCAACTAGCAACGGCAACTGGACCTGGAGCTGAGCTGAGCCCTCCACAACAAAGACTGAAAGGACAACAACTTAACTTGGAAAAAAGTCCTGGAAGTACACACTGTTCCGCAATAAAAAAAAAGTCCTGTTCCCCTTCCCCAATAAAATCTTAAAAAAAAAAAAAAGATATTAAAGAAATATATCCCTATGTAAGGTACATTAAAGTCTTTACTTGGTCCCAAACAAGTGAAAAGTTAGTGGGGAATATTAATATAAACATGAACCTGTAACATCAAATTTTAGACCTTAAAACATCTAAACTTAAAAAGCTCACAGGATGGCAACATCAGAGGAAAGTTTGGGTACAGGTGTCACATCTTCCAGTTTACAGACAGAAGGCTCGGTAGGTCTCTTGGGATCAGGGGGATCAGTATGGATCCTACTGGTCTTAGGGGTCACAGTAGGAGACGCTGTGGGGGGAGAGGGGCAAACACCAGGATCCTTTCCCTGTGCTTCACTCTTGCCATTCGTGGTGCTAATCCAAGGCTTACTTTCTATTCCACGAATCCCCGAATGAATCTTCTAGGAAATATTGCTTTTCGTGATCCTTTCCCCTTCCCCATTGAACAACTCCATTTGAATTACTGTCAGCCCTTTTTGCTGGAGATGTTTACATATTTGTGGTTCTCGGGAAGCAGTTCACAACCTCAGTGCAAATGGGCTCCTCTGTCTCTGTTCTGGTTGCCCTGGACTCCACATGTCTTCTCCCTGAAGTCTCTCTGAGGACTGGACCAGGAACGCTCATTCTGTGGGAATGAACTCATGACTCTGTGATGGCAGGGTGCTGAGGCTGACTGATGAAACAATGTCAGTGACGTGCTGTGTAATGTAGGCAGGCTGGCTCGTACTGATAAAGTTACGATTGTGGGTTTAGAATCGGAATCAGCCAGATTACTCTGCTTTATTCCATTTCCCAAACTTGGGCCTTCCTAATGCCAATTATGTATTTTTAGATAATAATTAGGTCAGGGGTGAGAGTATAAATGAATCAAGGACAATCCTTCCCATCTCCTGTGCAAAGAAATCAGACATGCAGATTTTTAGGGCATTATTCTAGGACATGGCATTGTGACATCAGAATTTGTTCACTGTGGATGGTAAAGGAGGTAAATTGGCATAGACCATCTATCCTATTCCCTATCTAGATTGGAACACCAAGAACTACAACTCCCAGTTTGCCTTGCAGCCAAGGTCCAGGTGTGCTTTAGTTTCCACTAATCAGATGCACTCATGGGAAACTTAGAAGGCAGGAGCAAGGTAGGGCTGGCTTTTGCTCTTCATTTTGGCAAAACGAGTTGTGGACATGTACGTAAAGTGTTTTCTGTTTCTGTTTTCTGTTTCTGTATTACCAAAGATTCCAGTTGACAGGGCATCTTTCCTTTTCCATTTTCTTTTTTCCATTTTTTTCCTTTTTCCTTTCCTTTCCTTTCCTTTGCAGACCTAGCATGCATGGTGTAGCCCCTGGGGCCAGCAGTTTCAGAGGCAGCTTCCAGGTCTCCACCCTGTTCATGAAGAGGTTGCAATGCTCATGCTGAACTGGTTGCGCAGTAGGTTTCAGTGATGATTTCTGGGGGTCCAGCTCTCGCAGTGTAAGGACCCTGCCTGTGCTCCATGAAGACAATGTAGACAGAAGTTCCTGCCACACAATGATTTCCCAAGCAACTGTTCTATATTAATTAATTCAACATATGTTTATGGACCTCCTAATACTGAGAAGCTGCACAGCAGATTCTGGAAGCTATTTTACCATGTATTCACTGTATGACTTCAGCCTCAGTTTCTTTATTTATAAAGTGGTAACAATAATTTCCCCCACCTCATAGGATTGCATGAAGGATCAATGAAATGATGCATACAAAGCCCAATATGGTGCCTGGCTCGGAGGATGAAGTCAATAATATTACCTATAGAAGTGGTGTTTATGTTGTACTAGGTGCTAGGACAGAAAGATAAACACGACAGACTTGTTCTCCGACCTGATGGATCTTGCAGTGGAAAAAGGAAGGCAAACATTTAAGCAAGGTTAAAAATAGCACAATAATTACCATGATAGAGGAGTACAGGATATCAGGGGACATGCAG
Organism: Rhinolophus ferrumequinum; assembly: GCF_004115265.2. NCBI lineage: Eukaryota > Metazoa > Chordata > Mammalia > Chiroptera > Rhinolophidae > Rhinolophus > Rhinolophus ferrumequinum. The sequence continues at coordinate 119,282,368 of NC_046284.1, read as the reverse complement.
CAGGGACACCAAAACCAGCCGAGAGGAGGGATGGGGGATGGTGGTGGAAAGAGGGCTGGAAGACATTTTGCTGAAAACCAGTTGGCCAAGAATTAACTTACTGAGAGCTGATTTCCCAGTGGCCAGAACACCCAGGGCCTAGTGGCTGATTCATCAGAGTTTGAAAGTTTACCAAACACTTATTTTAAGAATATTCTTTTTGAGTCTAGTCAATTAATGTATTTTCCCTAGACACAGTAACTTGACAAAAGTTCTGGGTTTTAGGCTGGTTTTGACTTTATGAATATATTTTCCATTAATGTTCATATTGTAGAGAACCATGCTAATGAAGTTATTTATTGAATATATTAATTATGAAGATTTTATATTATGAATATACTGAATGTATCCTAAGAGATAATGATTCAATATTTTTATTTACTATAGTAAAGAAGGATATGATCCTAAGAATAAAATATTTATTTCGTTGATACATTAAAGAAGACTATCCCTTAAAGAAAAGTTTGAGTCAATGCGAAATTTTGGCAAATTCAATCAATTGGTCATTTGGCAAATTAATCATTTTTCAAATTGGTCCTTTAGTTAATTGGCTTTAAACAAACCTGTCACTTGGTATATTGGGCATTTGGCTAATTGGTTCTCACTTCTTTCAAACTTTGTTGATGAATACATCTGTGCATCTGCCATTCAGTTCACACACAGACAGCAAAGCATGTAGTTGTGTGGCTGCTTTGTCCCCCAGTGATAAGCTTACATGATATTATACAAAACGGATAACTGAAAGACGGACTGGGCTAACAAAAATGAAAGTGCTTGTTCTTTTGTTGCTTTTGGTTTATATACCACATAGCAGTGAAATCATATGGTTCTCTGCTTTTTCTGTCTGACTTGTTTCGCTTAGCATTATACTCTCAAGATCCATCCATGTTGTCACAAATGTTCCTATTTCATCTTTTCTTACCACCGTGACATGGGGGATCAAATATATGGTGATGGAAGGAGAACTGACTCCGGGTGGTGAACACACAATGGGATTTATAGATGATGTAATGCAGAATTGCACACCTGAAATCTATGTAATTTTACTAACAATTGTCACCCCAATACATTTAAAAATAAATAAATAAATAAAAAATGAAAGAGCAGCAAAGAAAGCAAACGTGATAACTTTGGAAGTGAAATTCACATCAAACATAAATGGAAGCTAAGAAGAGAAAGCTGGCGGTGGAAATATTGGTGCTGCTGCCATTTGAGGGACTTTAGATATGCTGCCAGAGAAACTTAGTGAAGGAAAATATGTTAACACAAATGACAGTGGCTGTGACAGAACAAATGAAGATGTCCCCCAGGAAGTGATGTTGGCAAAAAACTTCACACTGAAGGAACTCTCAGAGAAATTTTATGATATTTAAGGTCCAAAGAACAAAATGTTAGAAGCAGTTCCAAATTTAGAAAGGAGTATGACACTTTTCCAAGGCATAGAAAAGATACTCTATTGTAAATTAAGTGTTTTACAAATAAACCACTTGGATTTTTAATGTTTCTAATGTTTTAAATTACAGCGTACTTACATATTAGTTTTGCTACGTTTTTCCCCCTCTACATGTAAAACTGACAGTAGGAGAGTTTTTAATATTTTGACATAAAGTCGGTATTCACAGTACAATCATAATTTCCCCATTGACGATTAAGACCACTTTGCAGAGTTTCAGCTTGCATGGCCATTTTCACAGTCCTGCGCTGCCTGCCATGCAAAGAAGGACTGCCTGCACTTAAAACTAAACAGAAGGGGAGCAAAACCTTGGGCTGTTGTTTGTCTTGCATTTCCTTTGATGTTTCTACTTCAAGAAATATACAAAATTCAAATATTTTGCATTATAAAGTCTGGCTTCTGGGAAATTGCAGAGTAGTGAAATGTACACCATTCCTCTCTCTCTGGCAGCTAATTCAAATGAAACAGGTGGTGAGGAGCAGTATTGTACTTTGTGGAAGATGAGAGAGAATTTTGATGGCATCTGGAAGAATGTCATCTGATGCTAATGCTGATTTTCTCCCATACTTCATGATTGCCTGTTGGTGGAGCGGAGCAGTGCTCTTAACGCTGTCAAGAACAATTTTCTCCTTGAGTGATCTTTTCCAAAAGGGTTCTCACTGATGAGTTATTTTTCATTATTATTAGAATTTAAGTACCACACTTACGTCAAACTTCCACCTTCTGAGATGTAACCTTTGGCTGTCATTATAAAGAGATAAACAGAAGTGAAACTATTATATATCTGGTTAAATGAAAGGAAACCAAGAATGAGAAATATTTATGCAAAGATAGTAATATGAATATTTGTGTGCATGCTGCATAAACCACTGAGCTGCTTCTAGAATAGAATGCACTAAAAATTTCTGTATTAATTTTTGGACCATCTCTCTATTAACTACATGAAATTACTTCTATTAACCACTTAGATAGTATGTTGATTAATTATAAAATTAGATTGGTAGTTCTCAGGGATTTTTTTTTCTCTGAACATCCCTTCAGATAGGTCACTATCTTATCAGTAGCAAGACTCCCAAGCAAGGCTTTCACTCAAGGAGTATGGCAAAATCTCTAAAGGGGGTCATGGTTTGAACCCCCGTCCAGGTGAATCTGCCATGGTGGCCCTCCTAAAGATTTGTTCCTGCCCCACCGCCACACACACTGTAATTGAGAATCACTGGTTTGGAATGTGCAGGAGCTGACGCAAGTCCAGCATCCTTCAAATGTGAAGACTTGGATCCATGTTTCAGCTTACCTTTACTTAACCTCTAACACACTTAACCTTGAACTCTCTGTTTCCTCCTCTGAAGGGCCTCTGCCCTGGGTGTTTTAATGGATTAAATAAAACAATATACGTGAATATGCTTGTGGCTGTTAATTGGAGATGTGTTTTGTGTGATACATATCCTTCCACCAAATATCTACCTGCTGAAATCTTCATTAGGATTTGCAAGCTGGGTTCAATCATTTATTAACAGTATTCCATGTGAAATACAAAGTTTTAGAAGGTTCCATGAATGCTCAAAGTAAAATTTTATTTTTAGTGTTATTTTTAAATGCCCTGAAGAAACGGAACAGATAAAAGGTCAATTTTAGTGTTGGAGAGGGAAGGAGTGTGTCCCAAAGACAGGGGTATGTTGCAGGAAAAATCTCCGCGGACTGACTTCAGTAATTTATAGCCTATTTTGCTCTCCCCAGCACACCCAAATGGTTCCGCTGAATTAAATACTTTAAGACTTGGCTTTTAAAAAGACAATAAATAATACTATTTATGGGTTGTGGGGACAAATCGCAGAAGCAGAGTTGGCACAATGACCCAGGCTTAGTGTCTCCTATTCCTGATCCCAAACTGGACAACTGTCGTGTCTATAACGTGGATGACACCAGTTGGGACACAATTCTGCATGACCATTTTCATGTTTCTGTATGGTTCAGGTTTTCTGAGCAAAGGCCCCAGAAGCTGGAGCTAGCGTCTCCCTAAAGTCGGAGAGATTTAGGGACTGACCTTAGAGCCATTTGCTGACTTTCAGGGTAGTGAAGCTAGAGACCTGCCCTGACCCCAGACAGGCGAGGTTTGCTTCATGAGTCATCTTTCTTTCTTTTTTGTATGGGAGGATGGGCAGATGTGCTGGCAGGCTATACAATATTCAGGTCTCCTCATTTCGGGGTTCCTCTTAGACGCTGCAACACTCCTGCATGTGGGCATAACAGCTGGCCTTCATTCCATCTCCCCATGGGGATTAGGGCTTGGGGAGCTGATGCTAAGACGTTGCTCTGGCGGTTTTTTGCCTTGAGTAATAAATTCTCTGTTCTCTAATCCAGAAAGCCTCATGCCTCCGGTCAGATTAAGTAGGATAAAGTCCCAGACTCTTCAGAGTTTCTGACTTAGCATTAAGTACTGGGTGGAGTTGTTATGGGTATAAAATTAGATCATATAAGCATGGAGGAGCTAAAAAAAAATCTTTTGCCTTCCTGCTATGGTTTGAATGTTTGTGTCCCCCCAAATTTATGCTGAAATTGTAACCCCCAATGTGATGGTGTTTAGGAAGTGGGGCCTTTGGGAGGTGATGAGGTCATGGGGGTGGAACCCTCCTGAACCAGATTAATGTTCTTATAAAAGAGACCCCAGAGAGCTCCCTCGCCCCTTCCACCAGGTGAGGACACGGCAAGAAGATGGCCGTCTGTAACCTGGAAGAGACCTTCACCAACCTGAGCAATCTGGTGCCCTGACCCTGGACGTCCCATCTCCAGAGCTGTGAGAAATAAGTTTCTGTTGCTTATAAGCAACCCAGTCTGTGGTGCTTTGTTATAGCAGCCTCCAATGATAAACTAATAATAGCTAACAATCATTAGGTTTTATTGTGGGGCAGACACTGTGTGAAGCATTTCCCATGCCCTTTCTCATTGAAGTCTCCGAACAACATTATAAGGCAAGTAAAACACTATCCAGATTCTTTTAGATGAGGACACTAAGGCTCAGAGAGTTGAATTAACTTGTTCAAAGTCACAAGGTTTGTCAGTGGCAAAACAGGAATTCAACTCAGGCCCTGAGAAGGCAGGCACCAGTTAGTAACCATACACTCTCCTACCACCCAGAAGGCAATTTCTGATTTCCCTGTGTTTGTAGGACATGACCTTATAAACATAAGAGGAGGACAAAAGAACTAGCCTAGCCATCTGATGCCACATTATTTAGTGATTCATTTTCTTGTGTGCACATGGGTATTTTCTTACCTCGAGCCTAATCTATGAAGTTAATGGGGGTGTAAGTCCCTCAGAATCACCATCTGTGGGCCTCCTTACTGCATTAACATTAACGTGGTAATGGCTAATTCCAACGAGAGAGTCTGTTCAGAATTCTCCAGGGCTTTCACAAAGCTCCCAGTACTCGTGACAGACTGTGTGCCCTTGGAAAATCGACTTGCTCCAACAAAGTCTTATAACAAGCCCTCTGCATTTAAGGGTTAGGAAAACCTGTTTGAAATGGCCTGAGTCATGTGCCCTTAAAGCTTATATAATTTTATTAACCAATGTCACCCCAATACATTTAATAAAATTAAACAACAACAACACACAAATGGCCTGGCTCAAAGCAGAGAGGGAGAGAGAGAGGGAGAAAAAGATAAAGTGAAAAAGAAGAAAGACAGAAAAAGGGAGAACATGAAAGAGAATAAAAAGGGGAGAGAGAGAGAGAGAGAGAGAGAGAGAGAGAGAGAGAAAGGAAAGACAGAAGGGAGGGGGGAATTGACAAGAGAGGAAATGAACAGAGTCAGGGAAAGTTTGTACTGATTGAAGATTTGAGGAAATGGACCAGGGGACAGCAAATTAGGAAATGCATAATGCATAGAGAATACACTTTCTGGAGCAGTCTCAGATCAAAGATGCCACAGAAGGGCCTGGAATCCATAAGTTTACTTTTAATGCCAGCAAATGTTTCAGAAAAGCCTACGAAATTTTCTTTTAGGATCACATTTACACCAAAGAAATCAGCAAGGTGTAATCCATAACACCAGGCAGGATTTCATCTCAGCTCTTAATTTGCCAGAAGATTATTCTTTTGTCAAATAACACCAATTATGAAGAGAAAAATGGGAGGGAGGGAGACCTTTGTAGGGAAAGGAGAGTGGGAAAGTTCTTGAAAAATAGCCCCCGCAGAGGAAAATACCGTGAGTGACTGGGAGTTATAGGGAACTGATGGCTTTTAACATTTGTGGTTCAAAAAACCCCACTATCATGAGGAAGAAAGTAACTGTATTTTTTATTTTTTTTGTTGTTGTTTTTCTTTCTTTTGCATTTCCATGTTTCCTTGGGGACCAGGAGCAGTAGATAACTGCTGACCCCAATTATCTCTGTGTTTCTTATAAATTATGATTAAATCTGCTCTATCAAATAGCTCATCTGAATTGCAAACAAGAGATTTTGCCGATGATAATAGGAGTCTAAAACGCCAGGTCATATTGACATGGAATCTTTATTTCAAGATAACTTTATCTGCATACAGTATGGGAAAAATAATGACAGAGTAGTGCTGTGGTGGTGTTTGCTAGATATTTCCCCAGTACATCACCACAGCTTCCAAATTATTGAGGTACAATGGGTAGTAAACTTCCTACCCTTGTCCAAAAAGAGAAGTGCAAGGCAGGGCAACTTAACATTTCTAGGGCTCTCAGTGAGAGGTGCTGAGTCATATCAGGTTTCTGCAGTGTATTAGTTTCCTACTGCTGCTATAACAAAATACCACAAACTTAGTGGCTTCATATGACACAGATTTATAATCTTACTGTTGTGGAGGTCAGAAGTCTAAAATAGGTCCACAGGGCTGCATTCCTTCTGGAGGCTCTATGGGAGAATCTGTTTCTTTACCCCTTCCAGCTTCCAGATGCTGCCCACATTCCTTAGCTCATGGCCCCTTCCTCCATTTTCAAAACAAGCAGTGTAGCATCTTCTTTCCTCTCTGAATTCTGCTTCCATCCATGTATTCTCTCTCTCTCTCTCTCTCTCTCTCTCTCTCTCTCTCTCTCTCCCTGCCTCCCCTAAGGACCCTTATAATTATACTGGGCCCACTCGAATAATCCAGGATAATCTCTCCATGTTAAAATCCTTAACTTCATCACATCTGCGAAGTCCTTTTTGCCATGTAAGGTAAGATAGTCGGAGCTTCAGGGAATTAGGATGTGGACATCTTTGGGATCATTATTCAGCCTACCACATGCAGTCTTTATGTAAGAGCAGCATATTAAAATGTAAGGTATATGCACATATTTACAGTTAAAACCATATATATATATATATGTATTAATGTTCCATATATTTGATGCAAAAATATATATTTTCTTTAGAACTTATAGCTATTTTAAGGTCATTTGGACTTTGGTTCTCCAGCTGAAAGGCAAGTAATTTGTAGTCCAGAAAAAATTGTTATATACTATGTTTTCCTAATTTCTTTTTTTTAAAAAATTTTATTGGGGAATATTGGGGTACAGTGTGTTTCTCCAGGGCCCATCAGCTCCAAGTAGTTATCCTTCAATCTAGTTGTGGCGGGCACAGTTCAGCTCCAAGTCCAGTTGCTGTTTTCAACCTTTAGTTGCTGGGGGCGCAGCCCACTATCCCATGCAGGAATTGAACTGGCAACCTTGTTGTTGAGAGCTCACACTCTAACCAACTGAGCCATCAGCCACCGCTCTGGAAGCTCACGGCAGCTCGTTTTCTTCAGTCTGGTTGTGGAGGGTGCAGCTCACTAGCCCATGTGAGAATCGAACCAGCAACCCTGTTGTTCAGAGCTTGCGCTCTAACCAACTGAGTTATCCGGCTGCCCCCGTTTTCCTAATTTCTTCACCTGCAGTTTATTACCTAAGAAATCCTTCTCAGTCCACATGCCTGGATGGAAGAATGGTGGTAGGGTCCTTTGTTCTCGATATCGACCTGCAGATAGCTAAGTATTGACATACAGATGTTAAAATATTGACATATAGAACTAGACTTGGTTCTAGATATTGACATGCATCTAGATATTGACATGCAGAACTTTCAATAACAGCAATAAAAATACAACAGCTATCCATAATTGATCACCATTTCTACTTGGAACTGGACTGGGTGTTTTCCACACACATCTCATTTATTACTTACCAGAACTTTCTGAAGCCAGTATAACTACACTGATTTTACATATGAGGCATCTGAGTATCAGAAAGAACAAGTAACTTGCACAAGGCCAAAAAAGCTAGTTAGTTGCAATCTTGAGAGAGGTACCTACTATTCTTTTCAAGGAGTGAATGTGAGGAGCCCCCGCCGCCGCACCCCCGATTTCCAACACACAGACACAAATCCTGTGTGCTTTCATTTAGCTGACACATTTGTAGATGTTTGGCAAATTCAAGTTCCCTCATTTTTTTAGAGGCATGTGCAAGATAAGATCAGAATGAGAGTTAACCAGTTGAATATTGAAAATATGAAGCATCTGAACATTAGATGCTTGAAACGTAGTTCATCTTCATTACTTCCCTCTTTATTTTCATTTCATTTATTTTGTTTTCAAGTTGGCTCCATTTGTGTAGCTGAAATGGCTTAATGGTCATTACCATTGTGTAAATTTTCTACTAAATTTCCTCAGTTATTCCTCACAGATGGTGGTAACCTCCCCCCATTGCCTTTCCCCTTTCAACCTACTGAGAAAAAAATCCCTCTCTCTGAACGTCATGCCACTGGCCCGTATTAAACATATTGATCTGAAAGAAATAACTTGAAGTTCACACCAGCCGAGTGACAGTCAGCAATGGTGAGTGGGGGCTCTGCTGATTAGCATCAGGGGCTGGGTTTGTGGGCTTAGGTCTACTCAAATCCCAGGGATCATCAATAGCAATGGTGAGGATAAAATTGCCTCAAAAAATAGGGAGGAAAAATTGGCCCAGTGGCTTTCAAGGTCCCAGGAAAATGAATTGATAATCCCTAGGGGGAGTGCCGCCATGGGAAGCCATTCTGAAAGAAACTATCAGACTTCTGTTTAGAGAGCCTGCCTGGGGAGGAGGGGAAGAGGCTCCAGATGGAGGAGAGGGGAAGTAAGGGTGCTTGTTTAAAGGCAAATGCTCTTAGGTTTTGGATCAGCATTCCAAGGTTATCATAAACAGGCTTGTGTGTTTGTGCACCAGTGTCCTCCTGCCTGGAGGTTCCTTGAAGAGCACTTTTGTTTGACCTTCTGCATATTTGCACATTATCTCTAATTTCATTTAAAATATAACCAAATGTGGGCTAAGAGAGTCCACGCATCATCTCCTTTTTACTTCCAGACACCAGCTCTTGGTCCATGTTCATGAGAACTGAGTCCTACTTGCCTTTCTCTGAAGATCAGGCCAGTCTTATAATGAATATTCAAATGCTAATTTATATTCTTGTTCATCTTGTACAAAAACAAAAAGTATGGCCTCTTAGGTCCTTTCCTAACATTGTAGTGAAAAGAACACTGGACTTGGCATTGAAAAATGTGAGTCCAACATTGGATATTCTACTTACTAGTTATGGGACCTCTCTGAACCTTAGTGTTCTCATCATTAAAATGGGGAAAATAATATCTACCACAAAGCATTGTTATGAAAATCAAATGCAATTGTCGTGAAGGCTCTTCATAGAGTATTTAATGCAATATAAAAATAAGTTTATTGTTACATCAGGAAAGAAACAGGCAGTTTTGGGGACCTACAACATTAAAACTAATTAGTGTGGAGAGAGTCCCTAAGACAATAAAGGACCCCAGGTACATAGGGAACAATAAGAAAATGTAAAATTGTTTTTGAGCCATAAAGAACCTTGCAGGTATCCCCCCAGTTACAGATAAGATGAGGCACTAAATTTGACCAGGTCCAATACTTCATAGGTGACAATGCTGGTTCTAGGTCTTTTGAGTCCCAGTTGAATGCTTGCTCTGTAATAAGACAGAGTTCCAAAGGACTAACAAAGAATGCCTTAAACTGTCCTGTTACTATGTCTACAGATGGTCATATAAGTGAACCTCTAAATAATCATTCTGTTTAAGGTGAAGCTTTGGAAAAAGACAAGAACTACGGGTTTATACACTCAGAATGCATTACTAAGAAATGGGAATCAATATATTAGCTCATTAAGCAAATTTTATTTGAACTCCAGCTTCAGTCGTGGAACTATGTTGAAGCTCTCTAAGGTGTACTTCATAATTCAGGGGACAGAGTTCTCAAAGAATGGTTGCGAGTGATGAGGGATGACACATGCACGATATCAATTAGAAAAGCAACATGGTGGAAATGGCATTTGTGGAGGCTTTGGAGGATGGGCAGGGCTTTCATGATTAGAGTTGACAGGTAAGAGTAGTCCATGACACGCAGATGGAGGAGTTGCCTGACTGGGGAAAACAAGCAGAGGGGATGGGCTTCTCTTGAGGCGTTCTGAGAGGTAAGGAAAATAAATACAATAATTGAAAGCATATTCTATCAAGTGTTCTGGATGGGTGAACCACATCTAAAGTACTTTCTATTATCACTATTTATATTTGTTATTATGAATTCAAAGTCTTGTAGAAAATGTATACTATGAATGTAATAGACTATGGCAAACACAAATTTTGAATGCCTGGCATGTTTGTCCATCTTCTTTTTTCTGGTTCCTTTGAGAGCTTCTCTCTCCTATATGGTCCCAGTGGGGGCTCTTTGACATTCACAGGGAAAGAAATATAAACTGAGCTTGATCAAGGTATGTTACTCTAGTATGTTACCCTAGACATGGTGGTTTGTTCAAAAATGAGCATGGGAACCACACCACAGCGATCAGTCAGTTTTAACCAGAGGTCTTAGGAAAGATTAATGTTTGCCCTTGAATTTTCCAGAACACGAGGATGTAAATCTTGACTGATACAGGGAGGGTGACAAAGTTTCTCTTTTTGATTAAACTTTAGTTAGGCTCTTCTGAGCCCTCTTCTCAACTAGGCCTCAGCCTTGGCCTTCTGTGTCCATCCTGTCCGTGCCAGGCTTGATATCTGATCACCCTTGATATCTGATCAAGTTCCTTATCCCCTACTTTTAATGTTAAGTCTTTGGCCTGTCTTTTGCATGAATCCCTCTGTCCTTTGACTTGAGTCTGTGAGTGAAACATTTGTTCAGATGGCAGCATAGCTTGTTAACCCTCTGAGGAGATGTTCTAGTTCATTCTAGAAGGGCTGAACCACAGCATTTATGCATGGTGCATTACATGTCTTACCCTCTCAACACATGAACAACTAGAATCCAGTAAATTGTGGGTTCACAGATGTCACTTTCACTAAGAGCAGGAAGCAGGATTGGGAAAAAGTGAGTAACAGCGATACATCGGAAAGACTTACATTGTAAATGTAACTCAAGATACAATCTCAAGTACACAGATCATAAAATCTGGCAACATTAATTCATTGGTGGCATTGAGTGCATTGCTATTTATAATTGTTTCTATTTTCTTGAAAAACAGAGCAGTACAAATCAAAGCAAAACGATCCTTACCCATAGCAGGCTTTTGAAAACATGAATGTTTTCCAATAATAATGTAGTATTACAGTTTCAAATCATGCAAATGTAATATTCAAAATTGTTTACATCTCTCTCTTTCCCTCCCCCTTCCCCTCTACTGGATTCCATCCTTTGCAAAATGAAAAACTGTAAAAACATGTTTCAAGCGTGTTTCAGTGTGTCAATTATAGAAATAAACCCAGGGCCCATTAATCACTCCAATATGCAGTTCCAACATGAAACAAGCACCAAGTCCCACCCCCTTTAAAAAAATAGACTTTGTTTTTTAGAGCAGTTTTGATTCACAGCAAAATGGAGTGGTAAGCACAGAGATTTCCCATGTACCCCCTGCCCCCACACGTGCACAGCCTCCCCCACTGTTCACATCCCTCACCAGAATCGTACATTTGTTACAACTGATGAATCTATATTGACACAACATCATCACCCCAAGTCCATAGTTTACGCTAGAGTTCACTCTTGGTGTTGTTCATTCTGTGGTTTTGACAAATGCGTACTGACATGTATTCACCTTTATAATATCATACAGACTAATTTCACCGCCCTAAAAATGCTCTGTGCTCCACCTATTCATCCATCTCTTCCCTGGCAACCACTGATCTTTTTACTGTCTCCATAGTTTTGCCTTTTCTAGAATGTCTTACACTTGGAGCAAATTCCCTTTTAAAGTAGCTCACAATCATCCATAATAAATACAATTGTTTTATGAGTACATATAAAACTGAAAATCAGTTATATTTCTCTGCTTGCTAAAGGTTACAATCATCAATGGATAGGTTAACCACTTTGGGGGGGACAGTTAAGTCTTGAACCCTCATTTCTGTTTCCAGTATTGAGACATAATTGGTTTAGAAATGAATGTCTAATTCAGGAATGTAATGTTTTTTAATAAGAGAAAAATCAATTAATGTTATTAAGCGGTTGAAGGAGAAATATCATATAATCATGTCAATAGATGCATAAAAGGCTTTTGACAAAATTCAATATTCATGATAAAAAATCTTGGTAAAAGAGAAATAGAACAAAACTTCCCTTATGTTTTGTAAAAAATATTTACAAAGAAATTACAGCAAATTTCACACATAATGATGACATATTAAATGTATTCCCTTTAAAATCACATGTAAGAAAGAATTTGTTGCTGTCAATAGTTCTATTCATCATTGTATTGAAGATACTAGTCAGCAAAATTATTGTAGGAATTGAAAAGGAAAAAGAAAAACTCTCATTATTCACAGATAATATAAATATCTATGAAGAAAACTCCAGATCATTTGCAGAGAAATGTTTGGAATTGCTGAATACAAAATAAGCACATGCAATTAATTGTTTCATTTCACCAGTGACAAATGGGGAAAAAAGAGAAGTGAAAACACAACAGCATCAAAATTTTAAAGTATTTGGGAATAATTTCCACAGAGCTACAAAGAATTATTGAATGTCATTAAAGAAGATTAATAAAATGGAGAGTCACACATATTCATAGAAATCAACACATGTATTAGTTATTTCTTGCTGCATAACAAATTACTTCCCACACACACACACTTAAAGGCTCAAAACAACAATTTTTTTAATTAAATTTATTGGGGTGACATTGGTTAGTAAAATTACATAGGTTTCAAGTATACATTTTATAATACATCATCCATATATTGCACTGTGTGTTGACCACCCAAAGTCAAGTCTCTTTCCGTCACTATATATTTGACCCCCTTTCCTCTCTTCTAACTCCCTCCCTTCCCTATTTCCCTCAGGTAACCACGAAACTGTTGCCTGTGTCTATGAGTTTTTATTTACTTGTTTGCCTTGTTCGTTTGTCCCTTTCAGTTGTATATCCCACATAGGAATGAAATCATGTAGTTCTTGAGTTTCTATGACTTATTTAGCTAAGTATAATAATCTCAAGATCCATCCATGTTGTCGCAAATGGCAGTATTTTATCTTTCCTTATGGCAGAGTAGTATCCCATTGAGTATATCTGTACCACATCTTCTTTATCCAATCATCTATCAAAGGACGCTTTGGTTGTTTCCATGTCTTGGCCACCATGAATAATGCTATAATGAACATAGGGGTACGTACATATATCTTTACAGATAAATGTTTTCAGACTTTTTTTGTAGGTACCTAGAAAAGGAATTGCTGGGTCCTATGGTAATTCTATTCTTAATTTTTCCAGGAACTTAATATTTTCAGGAAATGTAGTGGCTATACCACTTTACATTTCCCACCAGCAGTGTATGAGGGTTCCTTTTTCTCCACAGCCTGTCCAACACTTGTTATTACTTGTCTGGTTGATAATAGCCATTCCAACATGTGTGAGGTGGTAGATCATTGTGGTTTTGATTCGCATTTCCCTAATAACTAGTGAAGTTGAGCATCTTTTCATATATCTGTTGGCCATTTGTATGTCTTCTTGGGAGAAGTGTCTGTTCAGGTCTTCAACCCATTTTTCAGTTGGATTGTTTTTTTGTTGTTGAGTTGTACGAGTTCTTTATACTTTTTGGATATTAGCCTCTGATCAAAGGCACTGTTTGCAAATATCTTCTCCCATTCGGTTGGTTGCCTTTTTGTTTTGTTGATGGTTTCTTTTGTGGTGCAGAGGCTGTTTAGTTTGATATAGTCCCATTCATTTATTTTTATTTTTACTTCCCTTGCCTTTGAGGTAAAATTCATAAAGTCCTCTCTGAACCCAAGGTCCATAAGTTTAGCACCAATGCTTTCTTCTATGCAGCTTATTGTTTCAGGTCTTATGTTTAGGTCTTTGATCCATTTTGAGTTAATTTTGGTATACGGTGATTGATAGCAGTCTAGTTTCATTCTTTTGCACATGGCTTTCCAATTTTCCCAGCACCGTTTATTGAAGAAGATTTCTTCCCTCCATTGTATGTTTTTGGCTCCTTTGTCAAAAATTATTTGCCCATATACGAGGTGTGATAACAAAATAGGGTGAATGTTTAAACAAAAATTATTACAGTAAAAGACACATTGCCATTAATCCCCCTCAAAATACTCCCCCTCACTTTGAACACACTTATCCCCTTGTTCTTGCCACTTTCTGCAGCAGTTCTGCAAGTCCTCTTCTGTGAGTGTCTTTAGTTGCGCTGTCCTGGCTTCCTTGATGTCTTGAATCGATTCAAAACGTTTACCTTTCATGGTCATTTTGACTTTGGGGAAGAGCCAGAAGTCGCACGATGCCATATCCGTGAATAAGGTGGATAAGGACACACCGTAATGTTTTTATTTGACAGAAATTGCTGTACCAGAAGTGATGTGTGACATGGAGTGTTGTCATGATGGAGGGTGATTTACAGCACATTTGAAAACACACCTTCTCTCAACCGTAGCTCACACCCAACTGACTGCACCAAACAAATTGTAACTTGTCATACACTGTTACTAAGGGTCCTTGTGCCACTTCCCATATTGAAGATCCCTGCCTTTCCATTGGATGGCACTCGGCAGTGGCATTCACTGTATTTTTTGATCATACCTTGTGTATGGGGGGTTATTTCTGGGTTCTCAGTTCTATTCCATTGGTCTGTGTGTCTGTTTTTCTGCCAATGCAATGCTGTTTTGCTTATTGTCACTTTGTAATATAATTTGAAGTCAGGGAGTATGATATCTCTAGCTTCGTGCTTTTTTCTCAGGATTGCTTTGGCTATTTGGGGTCTTTTGTGAGTCCATACAAATCTGATTTTTTTTGTTCTATTTATTTAAAAAAAATGCCATTGGGATTTTGATGGGAATTGCATTAAATCTATGTGTTGCTTTGGGTAATATGGCCATTTTAACTATGTTGATTTTTCCAATCCATGAACACGGAATATCTTTCCATTTCTTTGTGTTTTCAATTTCTTTTAATAATGCCTTATAGTTTTCAGTGTATAGTTCCTTCATATCCTTTGTTAAGGTTATTCCTAGGTGTTTTATTCTTTTTGTCAAAGCAACAAATTATTATCTCACAGTTTCTGTAGGTCAGGTGTTCAGGAGCAGCTTAGCTATGTGGTGCAGCTCAGGGTTTTTTGTGACGTTGCAATCACTATGTCAGCTGGGAACGAGGTGATCTGAGAGCTTGACTGGGGCTAGAGGACCCACTTCCAAGCTCACTTACATGGCTGGAGGCATCCGTTTCTCATCACATGGGGCTTTCCATATGGCAATCTGACAGTTGGTTTCCCCCCTGAGTGAGAGGTCCACAAGAGAGTCTCGGAAGTCATGCTGTCACTTCTGCTTTTTTCTATTTATTGGAAACAAGTCACCAAGTCAAGCCTACATTCAAGGGGAGAAGAAATAGTTTCTATCGTTTGAAAGGAATGTCAAAGAGTTTTTGGACATATTTTAAACTGCCACCAAGCTCAGTATTATAAAGTTATCAGTTGTCTACCAATTGATCAATAGATTCAATGCACCCTTTTGCCTTAATTGTAAGTTTTGTATATATTTTTCTTAACAGATTGATAAGAATTTAAAAATTCTTAAATATTAAGCAATTTTAAAAAGTGGTTAAAACTAAATAACATTTGTGCAACTTGAGGTAATTAAACTATATGCAAGAACCAATAAACACAAAATTCAGGATAAGATTTACCTCTAGCACAGTGGTTCTCAACCACGGGTGATTTTGGTTCCTAGAGGACCGTTGGAAATATCTGGAGACATTTTTAGTTTTCTTGTCTGGGAAGTGCTATTGGCATTCTAGTGGGTAGAAGCCAGGGATACTGATGAATATCCTACAGTGCACAGGATGCCCCCACAGCAAACAATTATCCAGTCCCAAACAGCAGTCATGCAGAAACTGAGACACCTGGGGAAAGGGGGTGGGGCACGTAGGGAACAAAATAACAATGTTCATTTTCTTGAATTAATTCAGTAATGCAAACACAGGGATATGTTTTATAATGATTTAAAAAACATATAACCTACGTATTCTTTTGTGTTTACTCAGTACTTAAACACAATAAAAAAGAAAAGTTGGTGAATCAGCAGAACTTTGGTCTCATGGGTCATGGAAGACTGGGGATGAATACCTACCTGTTTCCAACAATTAGATAAATGGTGGTATCGTTTCATGCTACATTGTTTTTCTTTTTCCTAAGATAAAAGCCTGTCCAGAACATCTCTCTAGACTCTTAGCATTTTATTGAGATGGAAAACAGCTCTTCAACATTAATAACATTTTGATGATGACCTTACATTCAGACTGCATTTGCAAACTCTGACAAATCTCTTAACTTGGCGATTTGTAAGTCAGTGTTTGTCTTTTCAAATCCTGCTGGCCATAAGTCATTGTTCCACCTCCTCTCAGGGAGGGTCAAAAGAGTTAATCCAACAGTGAGGCAGAGACCTTTTAGCACTAGAAACATCAAGTGAGCAGAGGCCTCCAAGATGTCACAGCTCAGGCGCCCCATTAGCTGGCTTCAGCGCCCTCCCAGAGCTCGCTGGCAGCATGAGTCAGCGTCAACCAGCAGACACTGGGCAGGTGAAAGCAATTCACTCTGAGCCCAAAGCTCAGACCAATCAGATTCTCTAGGGGGTGGGCCTAGAGCATCTCTAGCCTCACTCTGAACTCGCGCATAAGTTCGTGGTTACCCTTGGCTTTAAATGAATGAAAATCAAGTCTTCCATGATTAAAAACAAATGCTGTATTTGGTGCCACAGTTGCACAGAGCTGAAGGTCTGCTATGTGTATCTTATGCCGGAATGAACTGGAGGAGACAGAGTAAGAGATGGAATTTAAGGAAACATGTGATCTTTTTTACTTTTAGATTATGCTCTGATTTTCCCCTTAACCATGTAGTTGAATTTTCACACATGATAACAATATTTTCCTTGCAGCAGATGGGGCCATTTATGAAAGGGGTTTTGCACCTTATTTTGTCTTTCATATGTCTAAAAATTATACATAAAAACCCCAAATGTGAGCAATTCACCTAAACTCTGCCAACCCTTTGTTTTTAAACAGCCAACCAGGAGGCAGGGGGCTATTCAAGTCTTAAAAGTGTGTAATGGCCCCCATTAAGGAAATTTGAAATGCTGTCCAATCTTAGAGAACCCCAATTTTTTTCTTTTTTTGGGGGGTGCGGTGGGGGAACTGCCCAATGCTAGCTTTGGGCACAGAAGGATTACATGTTGTGAGTCCAAAGGTCGAGCCTAAAACAGCTCAGCAGAAGATGGAATTTTCTCAGCGTTAGTCCCATTTTTAAACTTGTCATTTTAAGCATATTTTAAAATGGGACTCTTAAACTGAGTAAATTCTTCTGGTAAAATCAGCAACCTTGGCCTTCATCTCGTATGATTCTTCTCCAGAATTTCAGCAGAGTTTTGGAAAGCTAAATATATAAAAGATTAAAAATGTTGCTCATCTTTTCACGTGTCTGTTGGCCATCTGTATGTCCTCTTTGGAGAAATGTCTGTTTAGGTCCTCTGCCCATTTTTCAATTGGATTGTTTGTTTTTTTTTGATGTTGAGTTATATGAGTTCTTCATATATTTTGAATATTAACCCCTTATTGGATATATCATTTGCAAATACCTTTTCCCATTCAGTGGGTTGCCTTTTTGTTTTGTTAATGGTTTCCTTTGCTGTGCAAAAGCTTTTTAGTTTGATGTAGTCCCATTTGTTTGTTTTTGCTTTTATTGTCCTTGCCTGAGGAGACATATCCCGAAAAATATTGCTAAGAGCGATGTCAAAGAGTTTACTGCCTTTGTGTTCTTCTAGGAGTTTTATGGTTTCAGGTCTTACATTTAAGTCTTTAATCTATTTTGAGTTTATTTTTGTGACTGGTATAAGAAAGTGGTCCAGCTTTATTTTTTTGCATATACCCATCTAGTATTCCTAACATCATTTAAGAAACTATCTTTTCCCCATTGTATATTCCTGCCTCTTTTGTCATAGATCAATTGACCATATAGGCATGGGTTAATTTCTGGGCTTTTTATTCTGTTCCATTGATCTATGTTTCTGTTTTTGTTCCAGGACCATACTGTTTTGATTACTATAGCTTTGTAGTATACTTTGAAATCAGAGAGTGTGACAGCATTTGGTTATTGGCAGGGTGTCAGACCGAGGCCCCAATTTCTCCCTGGCAGTTGACCGTCTCCACCAGCAGCTCTCAACATGGTAACTTGCCTCTTTAAGGCCAGCAAGAAGCGAGAGGGAGACTCCAGCACTGTGGGTCCTCCAATTACAGAATTACATACATGTAATCGTGTATGTCCTGTCACATTTGCCATATTAAATCCAACCTTTCTATTACTTAAATGTAAGTCACAGGTCCTGCCCACACTCGACCAGAGGGGATTACACAGAATGTGAACACCAGGAGGTGAGGGTCGTGGGGGCCACCCTAGAGTATGTCTGCCACATAAGCTCCTTCTAAGTCGGTCCCTGATAATTAGTTCATTCAATTTACTGGGCATTTGCCATAGCTAGATCCTGTGTTGGGTGCTGGAGCATGCAAAGAATAAAAGCCATGGTCTCTGCCCCTGGAAACACCCAGATGAGTGGGGGATGCTGGTTTCTTTCTACAGTTCAATTCTACTGTCCTGTGTATAACTATTCTTTCTAGCACATAACAGCTGGGGCTGAGCCTGTATTCAGCGCTCCTCTCCACCTGGGGCTGCTGGGTTGGCTGGGAGCCCCTTGGGCTTCAGAGTGTGGTTCCCCAAAGCTTGTAGCTCCTCCTGTTTTTCACCTATGGCTGGGCTGCTTCAGCTCAGCGCTGACTCATTTCCCTACCACCAGAGAGCCCTCTGCAGAGTCCATCAAGCTGCTTTCTCATCACCCTTTTCCAGAACCTCTGCTGGGATGGTGGTCAGGGTGGGGGATTGGGAATATTGCACTGGCCTTTGAGATTTCTCTAGACCCAGTCCACCCTTGTAAGTCATCTCTGTCTTTGGTTAGGTTCCCCAGAGGTGAAGCTATATGAAGATGATTTTGAGGAAAAACCCATCCTAAGGCAGAGGGGACTTCGGTCCAGGCTGGGGGGAGCAGCGAGGGTGTGGGATTCAGCCAAACCCCATGGAAGGGAGCTCTGGAGCCAGCTCTGGAGCCCCCACACCTCAGAGGAGTTACATTCGGAGCAAGGGACCTGGGGGTCTCCTTCACCATCTCATGGGAGCAGGTTACATTCTTGCCCCCATGAGATGGCGAAGGGCTGCCCCAAGGTGATGTTAATTCCCCATGCTCCCCACTCTCCTTTCTGCAGGCCAAGCAGATTCCAGTAGTCTCAGGGCAGTTTTTAGACAAAGAGAGGTAGATGCTATGTCTGAGTAGAGAGACTTGGGAGCTGGTGTGCATAAAATATAGTGCAGAAATCCAAGGGTGTGTGGCCAGATCACCGAACGCATTGCCCTGATTCAGATCTTCTCAAATTTCAGCATTTCAGGTGCTCTTCTGTTTTCTGCCTGAACTCTGACCAATATCTGCCTAGTAATTAATTGCCCAACTTTGCATATCGCTCTAAAACCATATTTAAATCTCCCCCATGTCTGAGTTCTAATTCTTTAGACCAAGATTTTGCAACCTCAGCACTGTTGACATTTGGGGCCGGAGAATTCTTTGTGGTGGGAACTGTTCTGTGCATATGCAATATTGTGATTTATAAGAAATATGTTTGGTCATTGAGATGACCAAAATGTATCTCTCATATATATTTGGTCTTCGTCCACAGTCTCTGGCTCATGGCTTCCCAAAGCCTTGGAATTTCCTGAGCAATAAGCATCACTAGGCAAAGGGCATGCAGGCAAAATGAAAAGGGGCCACGTTGCCCTTCGGTACCCCCGGCCCAGGTGGTACGATCCTTTGCTCTTCTCTGTGTTCAGTTCCCCTTGGGGGCCCAGATCTGGGTTTCCCTGCTCATGTGTTTCGCATATTTTGCTTCCCCTTTTTACGCATCTTCAGTAGTCACCTGTGAATAAAGTGGTTGTTCAAGCGACTTTATTTACATGTTTTCAAGTCGTTCCCAGCATGGGCCTCCCCTGTCTCTACCGTGGGGTTTGCTGAATGTTTTACTTTTCAAACATGCTGCTATGGATTAGAAACAACTAATGGCACCACAGTTTCTTCAACTAGAAACTAGAGAATCTATTTCTGTTTGTCGACGATATTTAAAAAATGTTTTAGAATTTTTGACTAAGAGAAACTAAATTGTAAAAAGATCAGGTTCCAAAGTGTACCACTAACATTGAATTATATGTTGGTGCATCCTTTATTCGTTCCTGCCAAAAGTCTTGGAAAATTTTTACTTGAAATATTGTTGTAAAAACTTTGTTGAGGTTCTAATATACGGCAAACATTGGATCCAGCACTGGGGTTCAGAGATGAGTACAATACCGTCCCTATCCTTTAGTGCATTATTATCTATTGGTGGGGTGGGGTCAGAGATGCACGATAGGGAGCTCAAGGGCAGAGAGTAGTGGGTAAGAGCTCAGGCCATGTCTGTTAAGTATCACGAGAATGATTTTAACAATCAGGCTTGAGTGGACAAAAAAGTTCCAAATATAAAGAAACTACCAAAATAACCATCTAAAGTTTGGAAAATGAGCCCCAAGGAAACATAAAGGAGACAAAAAGACAGAAGGAAGAAAGGAAGATGTTGGAAACTCTTAAGCATTTGAGTTTCGTACCTAATGATTATTTTAGCTCTCTGAAACTTCCATCGGCACATCCACCGTCACATCCCTTGTTGAAGGTTGAATGATCTGAATTATGATCCTGACCATCTTCACTGGTCACAAGAAAAGCCAGTTTTTCATTTGGAATCAATCAATAGCCTCAAGTGTGAATTTCTTAGAACATCGCGGTGTATAGTGTAGCCACTGGATTCACAATGACTGGGTCAACTAATGGGCTTGTGAAAACAATAAGGGTTCATTTCCACCCACCTATCAGCCCAAATTGGCGGTGATCCTAACCCTAAATTAATTATCCCACTCGGAA